>NC_092142.1:6129501-7489430 GCF_043159975.1 Macaca nemestrina
AATTGTGGATGTCACGTTTTCAGATGAGGGGTGCTCAACCTGTATATCTCACATAGATTGTAATCTTAAATCCCGAAAACATTCTCTTTTCTTTATTTTACAAAAGAGGAAACTAGGTTCAGAAGTGCTTGATTTGTCTGAGACTGTCCCACCAACAGGTGACAGAGTTGGGATTCAATCCCCATCCAGTTGGAATTCAAGCCAGAGCTTCTTGCACTCCCCGTACTGCACCCCTCCACTTTGTGGTCATCTCGCTGTGAGACACGTAACACGAAGGCTGAGTGTCACATTCTTCACCTCTGCTAAGAATGTGCACGTTTGGTTACTCTTTTTTGATTTTGCCATTCTGTGCACATCCCCAAATGACTTGGAAAGTGTTGTGGTTATTGATTTGAGGGCTATGAATAAACTTTAGTAACTTTAATAAACTAGGCAAATTCACACATACTGAACCCACACATAACAGGGACTGTCTCGTGTGTGTGTGTGTGCGTGCGTGTGTTTGTGTGTCACTGTTAGCAGATACATAGAAGCTCCATTTGTTGGCTTTAAAGAAGCAAGATGCCATGTTGTGAGAAAACACTGTGGAAGAGGCAACATGTCAAGGAACCTGTGCAGGCAGCCTCCAGGAGTTGAGAGTGGTCTCTGGCCAGTAGCCACCAAGAAAAAGGGGACCTTGGTCACACAGCTGCAAGAAGATAGGTTCTGCTAACCACTGGAAAAGACTTGAAGTGGATCTTCCCCAACTGAGCCTCTGTGTATTATAGCTCCAAGGAGCACCTGAGTTGCAGCCTGGTGAAGACCCTGAGTAGAGAAAGTCCAGTTCTGCTGTACCCTGGCCTCATAATCCATCCATTTAGTGTTGTTTTAAGCTTCTGAGTTTGTGAAGATTTGTTATGCAGCAATAGAAGAGTAATGCAGGAGGTGAGTACGTACACACTTCTACAGAGGGACCAGAATCCCTGGCTGGGGAGTTCAGTGCCTCATCTGGTGATTCTTTTTGTACCTGGTTTGTTGAGAATTCAAGCCATCTAACCTGCTGGGATCATCAGGACACACCCCCCACCGAACAGGAAAGTGCACAGAGTCCAGGCAAGAAGGATGTGCTCATCTGGAAGCTGAGTAAGCAAGAAGTGAGACCGTACCTGGAAGGCAAGTTGAACAAAGAGGTATCAAAGGTGAAGACATGGCACACGCAGCTTAGCTGGGAGGACACTTATGAGTATGTTCCAAGACAGAAGCATGTATACACAGCTTTGCAAACATCTGGACTCAGTGCACAATTCAGTATTTTCCCAGCTTCTCCCCAGCTCTGGATGTCAATTGAAGGTGTTTTATTATTATTACTATTATTATTATTATACTTTAAGTTCTAGGGTACATGTGCATAATGTGCAGGTTTGTTACATATGTATACTTGTGCCATGTTGGTGTGCTGCACCCATCAACTCGTCAGCACCCATCAACTCGTCATTTACATCAGGTATAACTCCCAGTGCAATCCCTGCTCCCTCTCCCCTCCCCATAATAGGCCCCGGTGTGTGATGTTCCCCTTCCCGAGTCCAAGTGATCTCATTGTTCAGTTCCCACCTATGAGTGAGAACATGCGGTGTATGGTTTTCTGTTCTTGCGATAGTTTATTGAGAATGATGGTTTCCAGCTGCATCCATGTAAGCATGGAAGTTTTTATCTCCTGGAGAAGGCAGTATTCTGGTTGCTATGGAAGAGAGCTGAGTGGACAGACGTGGGTGTATTCATCCTGGTGCGAATTGTTAAGCATACAACCCTTCTGTTGCTTTCTCTTCCCTGAGATGATACGTCTCTTCTCTCCTGCCCATGGACCCTTTAACCCTTTCCTGACCTAACTTCATAAGTCGGAGATGAAAACGGTGGGTGATGAGGCTTGGAAACCATCCAAATTATAGACCTTTGCATTAAAATGAAATGATTTCTCGTTTACAAATAGTATGACTCTATTTTAAAAGCATATTTAGGCAGACCAAAAAAACCCCAAAATATCTGAAACTCTGAATCAAAACACTGCAATGGCTACGCCTAAGTAGGGTCAATGGGACCAATTTTATTTTATTCTGTTTTGCCTATTCTTTTTTTTTTTTTCTTATACATAATACTTGTGGTACAAAAAAAGGTTAAAAAACTCATTATATGTTGGGGGAAGGAGAAAATTCTTCCCTGCAGGTCAGGCCCTTCTTTCAATCATGCTGCTATGGAAGGTGGGTGGTGATGGATTTGAGTGTGGGTGTTTGTGAAAGACGCAATGAGAATCTTGGTTCCAGAACTTTTGATGCCAGTTAAATTAAATAACCTTAAATGTCACCTACAGTGACTCCCTCTTTCCCATTCTGTCCAAGATGAAACCTGGCTATGTGATGCCTTTTGCCTGGAATTCCTTCCTCTCCCTTCTTATAAGTAGGCAACTTTTCACTCCTCAAACTCAGCTCAAGTACTGTCTTTTCGTGACAGTTTTCCTGATCTAGAGAAGGTTGGGGTTCAGTTAGAGGACTGTCTTCTGGGCTGCCTCAGTCCCCCACCTCGTCACAGGTGACAGTGGCCTCATGTTACCCATTTTCCCCAGTTAGAGTGGATATCTTGTCTCTCTATTGCTAGCGTCTAGCAGAGAGCTTGGGGGCATCAGAGTAAAGTACTGAGTAAGTGAGATAAATTTGAGCTTAGCTCTCATTTTGCCTCAGAGTTGAAAAGAAAGCCCAGCTGTGCTTGGCTCAGAAGTAACCCTAATAGGATGGGAACGAACATTGTGCTAAACCAGAATGTGTGGCCAGGGATTTTGCATTCTGCATTTTTCACACCCTAACTGGGGTATGTGTGCAAGCCTGAGGGGTTTACCAGCCTGATTTACCAGCCTCATTTTCCAAGACTGTTATCCTTCATCTTGACACACTGCTAAAGTCATTTAATTATCACTGTTTTACCTTGTTATTATAGAGCTACTGTGATCCATTATTGAGGATTTTCAGGTTTTCTGCCTTCCATCTACTCAGTGGGGCAGCAGCTGTGATTTCGGTTCTGTAACTTCATGAACACAGACTTCTGAATGATACCCACTTGGTATGTGAAATCGGTAGGCATTTCTGGGGTGATTTGGAGGAGCAGCTGGTCTCCAATTCTACCAAGAGCTTGACGGTACCCAGCCGCTGCCTGGCTGTACTTTAGCTTTTCCTGTTCCACACTCTGAGATCTCCACTGTGCTGGGGTTTGGGTTGTCTGTGCTTGATGCACTCCTTCCTGAGGGCTTTGCTCAGTCAGTTGTTTCCAACGATACCTCTTAGGGAGACTAGCCCTGACTCCTGATTTAAAGTAGACCACTCACAAGCTCCCAATCCCACTATCATCACACCATTCTGCTCTTCTGCTTGATTTTCCTTTTTTGGGGAGTTGCATTTGTTTTTGTTTTTGTTTTGCTTGTGCAATTGGAGCGATGGGGAAATGGTAGAAGAGAACAGATTTCGGAGAGACAGTGAAAGCAGGAATTCTGTTTTGGACATTTTAGATATAAAATGTCTATTGAGTAGTGTTTACATAGTTATGGTTGTGGAATTTAGAAAGGAGGTTGGATTAAGGGTGAGGGTGTGGAAGCTCTCGGAATATAGATGGCATTTAACACCATGGGACTTGAGATTACCAAGAGACTAACAGTAATCCATGTTTTTCTTGGTAAATTTGGAAACACAACAGTATGTAAATGTCACCTGTAGTCCTACAACCTTGACATAAATTATGGTAAGATATTTGGGGTATTTCCTTTTAGTTTTTTTTTTCACTATGCATTTAAATTTTTATTTGTTTGTTTTTAATTTTTCACTTTATGATAGAAATATTCAAACACGTTAAAAGTGGAGTGGATAGTATAAGAAGTCCCTGGGTACTCATCATCGAACTCAATAATCATTACGTTTTTATATATCAGGGCAAATATTTTATAAGGAAAAGTTCTTCAGGAAAGAGCCACAGCAATGAGAGCAAGCAGGATGGTACATTGCTTAGAAGTCACTTAGAATCACTAAAAAAACACGATTTTGCAGCCCTTAATGAATAATGAAGCTAGGCAATCAGGATCAATAGCTATGAAAACCACTAGGCGAAAGGTGGATGGGGAATTTGATGGTGGATGGATGGGATGATGCCAGTCGAACTGATTGGTCAATCTTAGCATTGCTAAAACTTGGAAAATCAGGCGTTACGCACCTTCTTATGTGATGCAGTCATTGGTAATACCAAGTACCACCCTGAAGTGGTCTTGCTGAAAAAAAAAAGAAATTGCACATTTGTACCCTTTGACCTATGCTTGGAATTAGGATGCCTAAATATAAGGATCTAATGTACAGCACAGGACTTAATGCTTACAATACTTAATAGTATTGTATATTGAAAATTTAGGTGCTCTTCTAAAGGAAAGGAGGTACCTGTAGAATGTAATAGATATGTTTATTTACTCACAGGTAGTAATCATTCACTATGCATATATATGTAGATCAGAACATCATGTTGTATACCTTACATATATGCAATAAAAAATCCATAAGAAAAGAAATGGCCCCTAAATCCAATCAAACTTCTAGATCTAGTTACAGTTACAGGGCATATGAGGATTAGAGGAAAATATCAAACATGGTTTTGGATTTGGATACAAATAGCCAAATCCAGAAAGTGGGAAATTCTAGCGGAAAATTACAAAGAAGAATATAATGAACCTCCTGTACTCACCTTTTAGCATTATTTTGTTTTAATGTTATTTTATATTTGCTTCAGAATTTGTAAATATTTTAAAATCTATGAAAGGGTTGATGCCCCTGGGTACCTTCTCCCATTTTCATTTTCTTCCTTTGCTGCCAGAACTATTATTCCCATAGGTATTTTGTAAATATTTATGAATCCATAGGCAAAACAGGGTATCTCAGTATCTCATGCATCTGTGTTTTCACATGTAATGCCAGTTTATTCCTTGTAACTTCTGTATAATATCTCCCTGTATGATTACAGCAGAATTTAATGGACATTCAGGTTATTTATATATTTTCACTTATTCAAGACTGTAAGAAGTATCTGTGAACTTGCTTCCTTGTCCTTTGACTAAGTATGTAGGAATAAAATTGTGTGATCCAAGGCTGTGTGCATTTTCAGATTTACCAGATGTTTCTAAAACTATCTCCACAATGCTCTGAAGCTTTACTATTCGTAGTCCTTTTCACCTCTATGTGAATTTAAAGATCAGCGTATTAAAATTGGATGAAAATAATTATTATAATTTTGATACAAATTGCATGGAATTTAAATACTTGAGGAGAGTTTACATTCTTATGATATTGACTTCCCATCTATGAATACAGTGTGTCTTACCATTTTTGAAGACTTTCTTCATGTCTGTCTATAATCTGTATTTTATATCTTTGATTTATATATTTAAATTATGTATAAATTATCTATCTTACATATCTTCTCTCTTTCTTTCTATACACATACATACGCACAGAGACGTAGAAGGTTTTGTTTTGTTTTGTTTTGTTTTTTGAGACCGAGTCTCATTCCCTTGCCCAGGCTGGAGTGCAGTGGCACAGTCTTGGCTCACCGCATCCTCTGCCTCCTGGGTTCAAGCAGTTCTCATGCCTCAGCCTCCCAAGTAGCTGTGAGTACAGGTGCACATATTTGTAGATAACTTAGAATTTTGTGCTACGTGAATGGGGTAGTATTTTCTCATATAATTTTGGATTGTTTATTTCTGGATATAATATTAATTTTTACATGTTGATTATTCAGCAGTCTTACTAAACTCTTAATAATCCTAATACTTTTCGTTGTAGATCTTAGATGTTCTATTTATGGTATTCACGTCATTTGTCAAGACTGTTTTGGCTCTCTCTTTCTAACCTAAATAAATAAAGCATCTCCATCTCTATATAGGAAAACTATATAGTTCATAGATATATAAAACTCATATATAATATGAATCATATGTAACATATATGTTATCTATAATATATAGTGTTATATATATGTTTATATATTATATAGATGCCATCTTTATTGCCTGTTGCATTAGCTAGAGGACCAAGAGAACAATGATGAATAAAGGCAGTAATTGTGGGTTTTTCTTTTTCTTTTCTTTCTTTTTCTTTCTTTTTTTCTTTGAGACAAGAGTCTCGCTCTGTTACCCAGGCTGGAGTGTAGTGGCATGATCTTGGCTCACTGCAAACTCTACCTCCCAGGTTCAAGTGATTCTTCTGCCTCAGCCTCCCAAGTGGCAAGGACTACAGGTGTGCGCTACCACGCCTGGCTAATTTTTGTAGTTTTAGTAGAGAAGGGGTATTTGGCCAGGCTGGTCTTGGACTCCTGACTTTGTGATCTGCCTGTTTCTGTCCCTGACATTAGTGGGAGTCCATCTATCGTTTCAACTTTAAGCATGATGCTTTGCAATAGGCTTTGGTAGATAACCATAATAGGTTAAGAAAGTTCCCTGAGTTCTCCAAGTTTGATAAGGGCTTTTATAATGAGTAGGTATTAAGTTTTATGAAATGCCTGGTCTTCATAAATTGTTATTACATGCTCTCCCTCTTAATCTTTTAATATGGTGAATTATGTTAATAGGAGTTCTGGTTTTGAATTGTTATTGGATTTTTGGACTCAACGTTATTTGATCATGATATATTATTATTTTTAGACTCTGATGAATCCCACTGGAAAGTGCTTTATTTGAGATTTTTACATCTGTGTTGATGAGTGAGAATGGTTTATAATTTTCTCTTCTTATACTGTTCTCATTTGATTTTGTTACTAAGGTAATGCTACCCCCAGTGAGTCATGTCTTTCTTTTTATATTCACTGAAAAAAATTATATAAGGTAGAAGGTTACCTTTTCCTTGAAAATTTGGTAAAATTTACCTGTAATTTTTTGCTTTTGGGGTGTGTATATTAGACAGAAAAGGCAACTTTGATCATTACTTCTATTTATTTTATGGTTATTGGCTTATTGTAGTTTCCTTACTTTTTCTTGAGTCAATTTTGGTAATTTAAGTTTTTCTAGAAAACTGTAAATGTAATATACTAGTTTTTGTTTTTTGTACAGAGCTGCTTTATAATTTTTTTTTGATATTAAAACTATATCTAAACAAAACTATTGTATGACCCAGCACTTCCACTCCTGAGTATACATCCAAAAGATGTTCAAACATCCACAAGGCGTTCAAACAAAAACATTCAGGTGAATGTCTGTACCAGTACTGTTCACCAGGGCCAAAAGTTGGAAGCAACCCAAATGTCTATCAACTGATGAATGATCAAAACATATGTCCATACAACACAAAGTCATTTGTTCATGAAAAGGAATGAGGTACTGACACAGGCTTCACCATGAATGAACCTTGAATACTTTGTTTTTAAAATTTTGTTTACTAAAGATTGCGTTATAGCTACATCCGCTTTATTTTGTGTAGCATCTGTATTGCGATGTCTTTGTTTTCCTGTTTCTTTCTTTCCCATCCATCTGTGTAGCTTGGTTTTAGATATCTCTCTTATAAACAGCACCTGGTTAGATTTTTTTTTTTTTTTTGAGACGGAGTCTTGCTCTGTTGCCCAGGCTGGGGTGCAATAGTGCGATCTCAGCTCACTGCAACCTCTACCTCCCGGATTCAAGCGATTCTTCTGCCTCAGCCTCCCAAGCAACTGGGACTACAGGCGCATGCCATTACACCCAGCTAATTTTTGTCTTTTTAGTAGAGATGAGGTTTCACCATATTGGCCAGGTTGGTCTCGAACTCCTGACCTTGTGATCCATCTGCCTTGGCCTCCCAAAGGGATGTCGGTTTTCTATGCAGTTAATATCACCTCAGTCTTTTAAAAAGTAAATTGAAGTGTTTACATATATTGTGATATGGATATATTTAGACTTTTAAAAACTATCTTATTTTTTAACTATATTTTCCCTTAACTTTTCCCTTTTTTTTTTTCACTCCTTCTCTTGGGTCAATAAAGTTTAGTTTATTTGTTCTATGTTCTACACTGGTTTGGAGACAATAGCTTGCTTAACTGGAGGCAATTTTGCCCCCAAGGGGATGTTTTAGATAGAGAGCTTTGGACCATATGACTATTGGACTAATTGCCAAATGTCCACTTGGGGGCAAAATTGCCTCCAGTTAAGAAACATTTTTGGTTGTCAGCTCTGGGTAGACATTTTTGGTTGTCAGCTCTGGGGTGGGGTGTGCCACTGGCATCTAGAGGATAGAATACAACTATATTGCATCCTGCAATGCACAGGACAGCCCTTCACTGTACAGAATTATCCTACCCAAAATACCAACAATGCCAAGGTTGAGAAATCCTTCATGATACGATGGCATGGATGTTAGCAGACATTATCTTTGTGTTCTGGCTTTATTTTTTATTCATTTATTTATTTTTGAGACGGAGTCTTGCTCTGTCGCCCAGGCTGGAGTGCGGGGATGCGATCTGCGCTCACTGCAAGCTCCGCCTCCCGGGTTCACACCATTCTCTTGCCTCAGCCTCCCGAGTAGCTGGGACTACAGGCACCTGCCACCACGCCCAGCTAATTTTTTGTATTTTTAGTAGAGATGGGGTTTCACCATGTTAGCCAGGATGATCTCGATCTCCTGACCTCATGATCTGCCTGCCTTGGCCTCCCAAAGTGCTGGGATTACAGGCGTGAGCTACCGCGCCCATCCCGTGTTCTGGTTTTATTAACTGAAATTTTAGTTTAATATTTGTGAAATAGTTATTTGAAGTCGGCATTTAAAAAGAATGCAAACTATTTGATCAATTTATGTGCTGAATTTCTTATATGCCTCAGTATTTATTATCTTTATTCAAAAGCCCACTTCGACGATTTTTTTGGCAAGGGTTAGTGAGTGGTAATGCATCTTGGTCTTTCTATATCTACAAACATCTTTGTGTTGCCTTCTCTCTGGAATCACAGCAAGTGTATCTAAAATATTAGATTCATAGTTATTTCTCCTGTTATTCCAATGGCTCACATTCCTCATGAAAGCTGTTCATCGAGTCTATGTGTCTTTCTTTATAGGCAATAATATTTTCTTCTATGCCAGCATTTAAGATTTTTACAATTCTTTTGGTTATGCAGTTTCACTGTGATGTATCTAGGTAGACATTTCATTTATGCTGGTTGGAACTTTCAGAGAAACAATGTGTTCTCAACTCTGGAAAATTCTCCATAATGATGTCTTCAATTTTTTTCAGTTCTGTTATTGTTTTTGTTCACTTCTGGGACTCCAATTAGATGCATGTTGGAGCTTCTCACTCCTTCTTGTTTCTTACTTACCCTTCTTTTATTTTTGCCCTTCTTTAGTGCACTGTGGATGTATTCTTCAGTTATCCTTCCTATGATCTCAATTTGGGTCCCATGCCCATTCGTGAACCAGTCATAGGTTGGCCAGTTGTAGGTCACATGTCCACTCCAGGAGCTGAACATGCTGTGGTCTCACCCATAGTGTCTGAGAGTAAGTAAGAAAAGGATGGCTTTTGAAAGGATAAGAGGAATGCTACTACCTCCAAAAGGTAGAATGACACTGGGCAGGCAAAAACAGGGGATGTTCACTGCAAATATGCTGTGTTCTTGATCTAGATTTTTCTTCTTTTAATAGTCTCTCCTCCCCATTTCTTTTTGCCCTGATGAGCCCAGAAAGGGTTTGTTTATTGTTAAAGATTCTGGACCGAATGAATCAATCTTAAATCTGTGTGATCTGTTTCTTGCATTATATTATTGGCTAATTACTGGCCTCTTCTGCCAGACTATGCTGTCTCAGCTTTGGAGACTGTTTCTTGATACTTGAAGCTAAAATACAGCATAACAGGTTATGAAGATCCTGAAATCCAATGTAATGCAAACAAATACAAAAGGAAATCATGTGAAAGTTTCTTTTGCTTGTAGAGTTAAGGGGCTTCTTGGGAGAACACATTGTAATGCCTCAAGCTTGTCTCAAAGGAGTGCTCTCCAGCCAGGTTTGTAGAGATCACAGAGATCCACCTTCCTACATGTGCACAGGATGGAAGATTTTTTTTTTTCTGGGATGCAGTAGCACTACCTCAGCTGACTGCTACCTCTCCCTCCTGGACTCAAGCCATTCTCTTCAGTAGCTGGGCCTCCAGGCACACACTCCCACCACACCTGGCTAATTTTTTTTGGTACTTTTTTGGTAGGGACAGGGTTTTGTCATGTTGCCCAGGCTGGCCTCAAACTCCTGGCATAAAACAATCTGCCTGCCTCAGCCTCTCAAAGTGCTGGGATTACTGGTGTGAGCCACCATGCCTCGCCAAGGTGGAGGACCTTCGATGACCATCTTACCAGAGCCATTTGTTGTCCTTGACATCGTTGAAAAATCGGTCATCTGGACATTCATCAGGCCAGTTCAGGCTTCCTGGACTTTCAGTTTAAATGGCCATTTTGAATGGTCTTAGCTTTCTAATTTATCTCTAGTAGAGGGTTTGCTAAATTCTTCCACACAATGTAAACTCTAGGAGAATGGAGACCTCTGTCTTGTTTCCTCCTGTTCTTTCAGTGTCTAGAAGAATGCCTGGTAGAAAGTGAGAGCTCAATAGACACGTGTTGATGGAATGAAGAGAAATCTAGCCATAAGTAGCCATCAGTGAGGAGGAGGTGGGGAATTGGCAGAGAAGTCTTCTGTATTAACCCATTCTCACACTGCTGTAAACAACTACCTGAGAATGGGTAATTTATGAAGAAAAGAGGTTTAATTGACTCATAGTTCCACAGGCTTAACAGGAGGCATGACTGGGAGGCCTCAGGACCCTTACGATTATGGCAGAAGGTGAATGGGAAGCAAGCCTCTTCTTCGCATGCCGGCAGGAGACAGAGCAAAACGGGATGTGCCACATACTTTTAAACCATCAGATCTCGTGAGAACTCATTCACTGTCATAAGATAACAGCAAGGCAGAAATCCACCCCCATGATCCAGTCACCTCCCACCAGGTCACTCCTTCAATTTGTCATGACATTTGGGTGGGGGCACAAATCCAAACCATATCACCTTCTCATCAATTAGCTAGGCCAGCGAGGAAACTAAAGGATAATTGGTGTGCAGATGTCTGAAGCATTCCAACAACTTTCCCCTAATATCCCTGGAGAGGAACAAGGTTCGAGAGAGGATTTTAAACCTCCCTGGTTGTTTTTGCACATCATTGAGGTCTATTTCAACAATAAGCTTCTATAACCTCAATGAATGTTAACAGTCTATGAGTGTCAATTGACCCATCTGTAAAATGGGGTTCATAATGGTGTTGACTGATAAAACCTTTGGGGAGCAGATTGAGATGCATGAACCTGCTGTTTGGGGGCTGGCAAATAGTGATCTTCACAGTGTGTGTTGTGGAACTAAGTTTAGTAAATGCTCATGTTTTTAGGTAACACCCTCTATGCCCATAAGAATGGTCTTGCTGGTTGTGAATATGGGGAAGAGGGGATACTTTCATCTTACTGTATGTGTTACTATGTGACAAACTTCAAGACTCTGCCATGTGCATCATGATGTCTCTTAAAGCTTCCCTTCCATTGTGTCATCTGGTAAATAGTTACTAAGTATGTCCTGTGTGCTGGAGTTGATGCTAGGCACTAAGAAGATGATGAAAAAGATGCCGGGTCTTTGCCCACATGGCATTTACAGTCTAAGGCATGAGAGGGATATGGAGCAAATGATCCTATGTAATTGCAACTTTGTTATGAAAGAGAGGCACAGGATACTCTGAGGTATTACAGGACGCATAACACAGGGGCATGGAGCTGAGTATGGGGTAGGGGCATTGGGAAAAGGCTTTCTGGAGTATATGATATTTGAACCAAGCTTTTTGAAATATGTATAAGAATTGGCCATGCAAAGAGGGCAGGGAAGAGCTGCTTAGGGAGAGGAGCAAAGCCTCTGAGTTGGGATGGAGTTTGGTTCATTGGAAGGTCGGCAGACGACTAGGAGAACTGGAGCCCAGAGGGCAAACTGGGAGTGTCACGAGGCAAAGCCGGGGTTCAAATATCACAGACCATCCTCGTATATCCTTCCAAGGATTTTGGTCTCAATCCTATGAGCCGTGGAAGCCTTTTTAAAGATTTTTAGTGCACAGATGTTTTAGTGGAGAGGTTAATGCATAGACTCTTGTGTCAGGATGCTTGCGTTTGGGTTTCAGTGTAGCCACTGAATAGGTTACTTAACTCTCTGAGCCCAGTTTTCTCATTTATAAACTGGGGAGAATGTCTTTATTGCATATGTTTTTTTTCATAAGTGTCAAACGTGTGTGTGTATTTATGTGTGTATATGTATGTGCATATGTATTTACATGTGTGAATATATATGTCTACATATTTAATATGCAACCCATGATGTAGGGATATTATTATCTCCATGTTATAGATGACATGCAGTGTATGCATGGCTTACAAAGGTGCTTAGCATACTCAAAACTTACACTAATCATTATGTGAACTATTGCCATTATTATTATTATTATTATTATTATGCCCAGGTTAAGCACCCTCAAATCCTTACATGGATGCTCAGATCTGTTCCGCCTTCAGAGATTAGAGCAAGCTGAATGGTGTCTTGGATTGACCTGGTGAGGTTTCTAAGTTCTTATTAGCCACCTTGAACTGCTTGTTGGGCCAGTACAGAAGACTTGGGGCATGTCCACTGAGGACATGGCAAGAAGAGGTGAGGTCCCAAATGCAGAGACATTTAGTACTCCAGATGGAGGAGGACAGGAATCACAGTTGCAGAAGCTGCTGGATAAAACAGTAATAATTTGGATAAAACTTATGCAAAGAGAAGCCCCAACCAAACTCCTCTGGAGGAACTCTGGAGCCTAATCCATCACTAGAAGGTAGAAATTAAGTACTCGCTGCTTATCTCTCAGAGAAGAGTAGCACACAGAGAGGCCCTGGGGGTCTGGGGGTCACCACAACACACAGGGGGTGGTGGGGTGTGATTTATTAGAATGTGTACAGCTCTGTTGGCTTTTTGTCCTTTGAGCAGTGCTGGGAGCCAACCAGGCCCAGCTACTTTGCATACTAATAAAGATTGGTGCATGTAATTATTCAGCAGTCACACTGTTATTCCTCAGAGATAAATCATCCCTGGTTTATTTACCCTTCTTCCCTCAAGTTATTTTAAGTTGCTTTTAATGCACTGGATCTCAAGTTGAGTGGAAGTAGCCAAGTACTTGAGTTTTTAAGACGTTTTGGGGTGGCTAGGGTTCCATTTGGCTCTACTTATATTTTGGGGGGCTCTCCCAGGACCCCTCAACTCCATCCTCAGCTTGATCAGGTTACTGTGTATGCTCTGGCAGCACATATAAGGACAGGGTGAGTTGACCAGTGCCAGGACCCCCTTTGAGTTGTTAGGAACTTTTGGAAACATGGGGTAATTTGAATTAGGACTGAGACTTATCTGGCTTCTTACATCATGGGGATTTAACTACCCTTCTTCAACCAAAAAGTCATATGGGAATGAGGCAGTGGGAAAACCTGCTCATCCCCAAGGGCACATGTGTAGATCATCTCTTCTACCCAGAATCTCTTCTTCCAGCCCATTTTTGGCCCAATGGTATCCATTTTGCAAAACCAAATATGTAACCACACATCATATGTCATTGAGGAGTAGGCCAAATTATTAGTAAAGATAGGGTAAAATAAATCATTTGGTTCCTGCAACCTTTGATCTTTGTCCTTGAAGGCTGTCTTCCTGTCTCACATCATGCTCCATATTCTTTCCATCAGCACCAAAACCAGCACCATCCACATGTTAATAGATCTCTTAGATTTGTTTTTGTTTTTTTAGTTTCAGACAGGGTCTTGCTACCTTGTCCAGGCTAGGGTGCAGTGGCATGATCCTTGATCACTGCAACCTCGAACTCCTGGGCTAAAGCTATCTTCCCACCTCAGCCTCCTGAGTAGCTGGGACTATAGGCATGCACCACCATGCCCAGATAATTTTTTAATTTTTTGCAGAGATGGGGTTATCACTACATTGCCCAGGCTGGTTTCAAACTCCTGGGCTGAAGCAAGGATCTCTCAGCTTTTAATGACCTCTGTAATCACCAGCAAAACATTGACATTAGTACACACAATTTGTTTTTTGGACTAACAGCTAAGAAAGAAACATTCAAAGACAGAGAGGAGGCATCTGATAATCATTGTAGGATTATTAAGTGACTGAGCAATGAGGAGAGAAAGAGATGAGACCTGACTCATAGGACCTCTGATCATCCCAACAAGGGGATGACAGAAGCGAAGCAGGTGGGCTTTTCGGGATGACAAGATCACTCTGTCATTCACCTGGGACTCAGTATCTGTGTGCGAGGCCTCTTGGCTTTACTTATCATCATATCCCTAGTGCCTAGAACAGTTCAGCGGAAACACAATAGGTGCCTGATAAACGTTTGTCAGATGCATGAATTTATCATGTTGCTTTTTTTCTTTCTTTCTTTTTTCTTTTTTTTGAGACGGAGTCTCGCTCTGTCTCCCTGTCTCCCAGGCTGGAGTGCGGTAGCCGGATCTCAGCTCACTGCAAGCTCCACCTCCCAGGTTCATGCCATTCTCCTGCCTTAGCCTCCCGAGTAGCTGGGACTACAGGCGCCTGCTACCACGCCTGGCTAGTTTTTTGTATTCTTTTTAGTAGAGACGGGGTTTCACCGTGTTAGTCAGGATGGTCTCGATCTCCTGACCTTGTGATCCGCCCATCTCGGCCTCCCAAAGTGCTGGGATTATAGGCTTGAGCCACTGCTCCCAGCCCTCTTTCTTTTTTGTTGAGACAGAGTCTTGCTCTGTCACCCAGGCTGGAGCGCAGTGGCGTGATCTCCATTCACTGCAACCTCTGCCTCCCAGGTTCAAGCGATTCTCTTGCCTCCACCTCCTGAGTAGCTGGGATTACAGGTGCATGCCACCTCGCCTAGCTGATTTTTGTATTTTTAGTAGAGATAGGGTTCCACCACGTTGGCCAGGGTGGTCTTGAACACCTGACCTCAACTGATCTGCCAGACTTGGCCTCCTGAAGTGCTGGGATTACAGGCGTGAGCCCCGGCTCCCGGCCGTGTTGCTTTTTTTTTTTTTTTTTTCTTTTTTTTATGATTTTATCTTTGAACGTTCCGAAAGTTACCAAAATGTGTACAGGTGAGGAATTTGGCCAGTTTAAACATGTTTCCTGATGTAGTGTGTCTGGAAGATGAGAGTGGAAATATAGTTCAAACCAAGCTGATTTCAAGGTGTTGATTGCCCCAATTCGCTAAGCGCTGCCTTGCTTCTTCTTTAGCAGGAAACCTGCCCTCTTATTTCCCTGGTGCTCTACCGTCATTTGTGCTGGGTGAGTCATGATGGAAAGAGGGTTTAAAACATAGCCTGGGTGGGAGGGAGTTAGTCATTAAAAATGTATCTTCTCTGGGAGTTTGTTTTAAAAACTTTGGACTAGAAAATATGTACAGGAATGTTTGGCTTTTAATAATTAAATCTTGCATTGTTTTAATTTTCTCCAGAGTGTCTCTCTGGAGGAAAATAAAGTTGCAAATCCAATATTTATGTCTTTCCTAAAGCACTGGTTGCCAAATGAAATGAGTTTTGCTATTTTTTTTCCATGATGGTTGATTTGTCTCCAGGGGGCACCCCTTTGAATTTGCAGGAAGGGCCTAATGTTTCATGAGAATGGGGAGGAGTCCCTGGAGCAGGGGGCAAGAGGACATGCGTGTTTTTGGTGTAGGAGGATACAGGATTTAGGGTGGGGTTCCTCCAGCCCTAGCCTAAGCCCACTCTGTAGTTGGCCAGCGTCTTACCTTCACCTCACTCCACTTCACACACAGTCCGTTTTCAGCAGGGAGAAGAAACCAAGCATCTTGCGTAAAAGCAATTGTTTGTCTGAATGCTTGAGGCCATCTCTCTCTCTCCACCTTCACCGGAGCACCCACCCAGGGGTGTCCAGACATGTGGGAAAAACACATGAGAAATACTCAGATGGCCAAGTCAGGATTTAGATTTTTCACAACTCTCCCATTCCCAGACAATACAAGTCTTTTTACTGGGGAGCTTCTCTTCATGAGCCCATGAGTAGGACTCACACCTGTAACTCTCTCTCATTCATCCAAGCCCTGTTTAAACAGAAAGAGGAAGGCAGAGACTCGGCTGCTCTGCTGTGTGCAATTGGAATCTCTGGGCTTGGCTGCAGCTGTTTTGGGGAAAGAAAATTGCTTCTGTAATTTCTGCTTCTAATGTGTTTGACTTTGTAAGTCAGTTCTTTAGGAGCCTCAAGGAAAAGGGTGTGCATTTTCTCAGAGTTGAAGTGTTTTGTGCCAGGAATGGGGGACATGAGTGCCTTGCTCATGAAGGCAGTTTGACCCAGATGTAGTTTAGTAACCACTCAAGATGCCAGGTTGTAACTGGATAGCTAACACCTAAGTCTGCCATCTGCAAGGAACTCAGAGAATCATTGAGATAGGGAAATATCCTGCCTTCCCCCATCACTCCAGCTATAAATACAATATTTAAAGCGCAGTTTCCAGGGAGGATACAGCTGGCATCAAGTGTGGCTCTGAGGTTTGCTGGTGTTGAATCCTTGTTTGGAAACCTTAACTTCTGTGAGCAGGAATAGCCTCATCTGTTAAATAGGAATGATACTAGTACCTTATTGGGTTCCTTGAGGATTAGGAAAGCCTGTGTAAAGGACTTGGCCGAATACTTGCTGCTAAGATGCTTGACAAAGATTTATTAGGAAGGAAGTGGAGAGGTAGTTAAGAATGCCGTTGCAATCGGACAGACTTGGGTTCAGTTTCCAGCTCTGTACTTAATACTATTTGTGACCTTGAGGATGCCATTTCTAAGCTTTAGTTTTCTATTCACTAGGTAGGCACCTTGATACCCACCTCAGATGAAATTTGGCAATATATTCAAAGTGTTCATTACATGGCAAATTATTGTTGTTGAAAGAGAGAGTAAAAGAAGGAGGTTAGTTGCTCTCTGTACCAACCAAGACCCTTGTTTCTTGGGCTCTTCCTGGAATCTCTTATTTTCTGAAAACCCAAAGTAGTCAGACTGGAACTGGATGAACGGAGAGAGAAACACGTTATCTCCTGCACTAGAACTTGTATGACTTCATTCATTCCGTTCACTTAATTCATTGATTCATTACAATTTCACTTATTCATTTGGGAAATATGTATCAAGCAGATGAAGTGTGAGGCAGTATCCTAGGTATTGGAGATAAAGGACAAAAAGACATAGTCCCTCCTCTCAAGTTCATTTTAAGCTTCAATATACATAGATTCCTTTGATAATTCCATCAAAAACATGGTTTTTCTATCAAGCAGTAGGGTGAGAGAGAGTAATGTGTACAAACATTTAATTTATAATTTCAGGCTATTAGTAGATCTGCCTGCATCCAGCTGGATCTGTACCTTACATCTCTTTGACTTCTTTTTTGCATATGTCATTTTTATGGAAACAGAATCCTATTTTAAGTAGCTGACACCCTCCACCTCAATCATGTGTCTTCCAGTTTCCAGTAGCTGGTATGGTTCATAGATACTCCCCCTAATATACAAACAGATATCTATTTACTCCACAACACATGCCACCTACCATTGGTTGTTCCAGTGGTATATCTGGCACAGGCTTGGCCGATAAGAATCCATCTCGGGGATATTCAAACTGAGCCTGGGAGGGGGCCATTTTTCTCTGAAAGAAGCAGCTATGAGATGAGAGGCTTGGGAGCTGCCATGGGCCACAATTTCTAACTTTTAGAAGAAACATGTCTGTCATTATTGAGAATGAACCTAATTATCATAGAAAAGGAAAGATGAGAGTGAGAACAGAAAGAGGAGTGAAAAGAAGAACAAGAAAGAGAGAAGAGAGAACACGGGCCATGGCAGTGTTTGTGTCTCTTGTTTAATTTGTTCTTGAGACCCAAGTGAAATATTTCCCTGCTCAGGATTTGGATAGTCAACCCCATAATAGATCCCATGAGTCATCACGTTCTACTCTTGCCTAACCTTGCTAATGTTGAGTTTCTGTCTCTTGCAACCCAAAACAGTCTTGATGAATACAGCATCTGTGGATCTGTTTCTGGGCTCCAGTGAGAAATAGATTAGAAAATGGGCTCTGATGGCTTTGTGTAATCAGTGCCATGGTAGAGAACACAGGATGCCAGGCAGCATAGAGGATGGGTGCATAATCAGGAATTCCGCAAAGAGTGGCTCTGTTGTGTTATTTTGGGAAGGGTAAGGAATGGTTCTTCTGTTTTTTGATCAGTGAGTATGTGCCTGAATATGACCTAATTGAGATGAACCAACCTGGCTTAGTCAACTGGCAGAATAATGAGAATTTAAAACAGATTTTCATGGTGGGATGTTTTATCATTCATTTCCTTTCTCTTCCCAGAGTATCCTAGGGTGAGTCTTCAGCAAGACAAATGGATGATCTTGGCCTGTATGTGTCGATTGTAACATTAATCCATCTCTCATCCTCCCAGGCCTCCTTCTGACACTTCCTGTTTAACAGCAAGCCTCATTAGCTAGGTGTGTTGGGCACACTTTTCTTGCTGCATTCTTCCATAGGATAATATTATCTCCTTCATTCAGGAGTTGAAATTCATCTGACACCTGGTATTCTACGGCAGATATATAAAGTTCATTCAATGAGATCTTTACACTAATATCTCCCATTTATAAAGTCACTGCAATATACTGGGTGTTGTATCAGTTTCTTTATACTTTTTACAGTTTCCTTTATTCTTCACAGTGGTCCCGTGAATTATGCATTATTGCCCTTTGTTTCAGATGAGTAGTTGAGAGATTAGGACACCTATCCAATAGGTGCTGGGTCTCTAACTCAGGCTTGTTGAACTCTACAGTGTGTACGCTTAAGGGTTGTGACTCTAAGTGCCCATGTATCTTCAGCACCCGGACAGCTCATCAATGGGCTGGACAAGACATCCAGGTTATCTGAAGATGCATGTGAGAGATTATAAGCTCCCACGAAATTCCTACTCAGAGACATGTGAGTTTAGAGCCAAGGGTTATATGACAGTGGATAGGGTCCTATTTTGTCACTTTGCAGATGTTGAAACTGAGGCAGCTAATTGTGGATCAGGTAACCCAATGTCATACAGCTTGCAAGGGCTAGAGTGTTGCTTGGCATCCATGCTTTTGTTTGTTGCTTTCACTGCACTCTCTGTTAAGTGTAGGGATGGCTGCCTTCTTCTGCTCGTGCCATTGACATGGGTCTCTTCATTTGCTGCTTTCCAGCCTTGCGAAGTTGCGAGCCTTCAAGAGGAGGGGAAGAGACTTTGCCATGGCTGCTGCTGCTGCTGTGCTAACACAAGTGACAATGCTGCCCTAATTGTCTGTATTATGAGGATGGCAGGCCTGGCACATAGGTTCTCTCAAGGCAGCTCCCCAATTAATCTCTTCTTCTGTGATTAAGGCTCACGTCCTGTGATTGTTGTGGTTGGGGAGGGTCGGTACACAGGATGTTTTAAAGAATTGCATGCAGTGGAGTGAGTGGAGGAATTTGGGGTTAACCATGCTGACATTGTCTGAGACATGATCACTTTGTGGTCCGGAACATCTGAAACAACATGGAGCCCATTACCGGCTCTGTGTCCCTGGGGACCCCTGGCGTTTGCTGGGCTTATTGGCAATGGTTGCATTTGTGTGCCAGGCAGGGCAAGAGTTGTTATGGCTGCTGCAAGACCCGGGGGAGTCAGAAGGGGATGACGGGGCCTCTCTGTCTTGGTATAAGCAAGGAAAACATTAGCTTATGCTGTGTGTTAAGTTTTCCTTCACCAATTAAAAACATATTTATTGCAAAACCATCCTAGATCAGTTCTTGTGCCTGAACCTAGGGTAAGTGGGAAGCACAAGGAGACATGCCTCTGGACTCCTAGGGTGTTTGATCTGGAAGGGGAGAGAGTGAATAATCAAATTATTACAGTAATGAATGCATAATTGCAGACAAGAGAGATTCTCTGCAGGCATGGGACAGTTTATTAATTTGATGTAGTAAACACTTACATAGCACTTGCCCTGTGCATGCCATGATGCTAAATGCTTTCCTAATAGTAACTCATTTAATCTGCAGAATAACTCTGTGAGGTAAGTATTGGTGTTAGTCATTGTTATCTACATTGCACAGATGAGAAAATGGAGGCACAGAGAGGTTAAGTCCCCCAAGGTCACACAGGTAGTAAGTGGTAAAGCTTACATCTATACCTGTGTAGTCTTATTTCAGAGTTCTTGTCCTTAACCACTCAAGATACCACCTTTCAGCTGAGAAAATCCACTGGAGGACTTTGTCTCTGTCTGGGGTTTGGACAGACAGTGTCACTGTGAAGTGACATTTGGGGTGCGATTCAAAGAAGGAGGAGAAAGGCAATGAAATAAAGATCATTAGGTGGCAGGAACAATACAGACAAAGGTCCTGTGGTCGTAAGGAGCCTGGAAGATGTCCTGGGCAGCTTTGAATGAGTTGGGACTGGGGAGGTGAACTGGAACCAAATCTTAGAGGGCGTTGCATGCCTTATTAAGGATTTTTTGGTGTTTACTCTCAGGAAAATGGGAATTCATTAAAAGGTGGTAGGCAATCAGGTTTGCTTTTTGAGGAAGATTGCTGTGAATATGGACATCCATGTGAATCTGAAGGACCCAGCACTTGACAGGCTGGAGACTTTCCAGAAAATGATGATAATGATGATGACAAAAATAGTAACAGTCTGTATTTACTGAGTGCTTATTTAGGACCATTGACCTGCTATGTATTAGTTTGTTTTCACAGTGCTAAACAGAAATATCCCAGACTGAGTAATTTACACAGGAAAGAGGTTTAATTGACTCACAATTCCTCACGGCTGGGAAGGCCTCAGGAAACTTACAATTATGATGGAAGGTAAAGCAGGCATATCTTACATGGTGGCAGGTGAGAGAGAGAAGTGAAAGGGGAGGAGCCCTGTACAAAACCATTGGATTTCGTGAGAGCTCACTGTCTATCATGAGAACAGCATAGGTAAAAACTGCCCCCATGATCCAGTCACCTTCCACCACCAGGTCCCTCCCTCAACACCTGCGGATTACCATTTGAGGTGAGATTTGAGTGGGGACACAAAGCCAAACCATATAATGCTAAATCCTTTATTAGCAATACCTCATTTAGTTTTCACAACCACCTTCTAGGAGATTAGAGATATTGTATTTATTATATAGACAAATGCTCTAAGGCTTAGGGAATTTCAGCAGCTGGTTGGCATTGCAAACTGGCCTCTACCAGGACCAGTTATTGGGCTCAGATCTGATTCCAAAGGTTTGGCTTTCATGCATGCTGATGATTTCTTATCTCAAGAGCAGAGGGAAGAGAATGTGAGGCCTCTCAGAGAATGACTGTTAGTGGCCGGTGTTCTAGGGGCTTTTCATCATCTATGAGCTCACTTAATTCCCATAAACAGCTAGGTGACTTATGTGTTATTTGTCCTGATGTGTAGTTTAGGAAATGGAAGCTCAGAGAAGTTGCCTGTGGTCACATGGTTCATAAATAGCAGAGTCCAGATTTTAACAGAGTCCAGATTTTTAACCCAGGTCATCCTGCTGCAAGGAAGCCGGTGGTTAGATGATCTCAAGAAATTTCCTGGTTCCCTCTGATCTGAATTCCTAGTTTTTAATGCTACCTTTGCCAGATGCACTTGATTCCACCCAACTTCCACCCCCACTCCATTTCTGTGCTGCAGAGTTCATGCTGTTTTTAGATATTGAGTAGTCATGTTTTCCTATGGAGATTGAACCAAGCTCCAAAGGCTACATCATGATTGGTCTCTGAGGACATCCTTGTAATACATGCTGATGGTTAATTTGAGAATAGTGGATAAGACTTTGCTGTTGTCATTGAGAGGTAGGGAAAAGTCTGTTGGGTAGGGGATGTGCAGAAAGTTTTCCTTTCCTTTAGGGACGCATCCAAAACATTTCTGTAGTTGAATGAACCAACCCTGAACGAACTTGCTTCTGGATTTCTTGTTCTGTGTGACCACACTGCCTTTTTATTTGCTTAAGCTATTTGGGGCTAATTCTTTTGTTACTTGAGGCCAAAGGCACTTCAAATGATAGGCAGCCTTTTGGATTCATCCTCGGTAACCCTTGAGGGATGGGGGAGAGAGAAGGAGAAGGACAAGGAAGGGAGGAAGGGAGCCAGAGACTTAAGTACAGGAGTGAGATTAAGGGGCCTTTAAGAGCTCTTCTTTCCATTTAAACCATAGAGATTGGTGAAACTTGCTTGTTTGATTGTTGCTGTTTTTGAAGTAAAATGATATTTCCCCTGTCTGAGCTAATCTGGGCTTTGGTCCCCAAATGCCTTGTTGCTCTTTGTTCCCAAGGAGGGTATCTGTCCCTCCAAAGGATGCCTCTTTTAAGGTTCTAAAAGTCCAAACCAGTTGATCTGGAAATGCCCAGATCTTTGATTCTTTAAAAAGGCACATTCTGTAAGGAGCTGCTGCCCACACAGCAGGTTACGGTTTTGTAGATAAGTTCTTGCCCTATGTCACTGTGGTGTCTGGACACACAAAGTGCCCACAGCATCACCGAGAGACTCATACAACCTGCTCTCCTGTCTGGGACGTTGGCTTGGTTTTGCCCAACTCGATAAGGGCTGGAACTCTGAGGGCTTGACCATGTGGACGATGAGGTACAAAGACTCGATCTGCAGTGACCTCCTTGTTCGAAGTGAGGAGGAAGCCCAGATCATCCACGTCGCAATCTTCCAGTGACCTCTTTCTGGGAGACGTGGGAGATGTTCTGACAGAGCTCAGGTCTGCTGAGCTTTTTGAGGTTTTAGGAAGCTCACTCATAGGGCTTGTTACCTAATTAGGAGATAAAGAAAGGCAATGAAATATGAGCTTATGCACTCCATAAATTCACTAGGTGACCTGGGTAATTTCTACTCTTGCATCATGACTCAGTCAGGAGCCGCCTTGAGTTCTCTTTGCACAGAAGTGCGAGGGACTGTCTTGCGTTTCCACCATACCTGTCTATAAACATACTTGGGATACCTTGCAGTGATAGCCTCGGTTCTTCTCTCTTCTCTGCCTTTTGCCATGAGGCCTTGCTGTGCTCCCCCACTGTGAATCTGCACACAGTCATGTAACTTGCTCTGGCCAGTGGCTCAAGGGAGAAATAATGTTCTGATTCTGAGCTCAGACCTCAAGAGGCTCTGCCTGTCTTCACCCACTGCCTTGAGCTGCTCCCATCACGATGAGAAGGACTTCCCCATGCCAATGACTGGTCACTGGAAATGGATACAGAGAACATGGAATAGAGACATGCCCAGTTGAAGCCAGAAGAGACCAACCAAAAGCTGGCCAGCATCAGACATGTGAGTGAGCCCAGGTGCATCGGCAGAAGTATTCAAGGACTTGCATGAATCCAGCAGAAAAGTCCTAGTCAAAATCTGGCCAACCTGGGTGGGACCTTAGATGTGTGAACAGTAAACCCTTACAATCAAATGTCACTGAGGTCGTGGTGTTTGTTATATAGCGTTACTGTGGCAATAGGTAACAGATACAAGAAAGATGTGCTTAGTAAAGGTTTTCATTTGTCGTCTCTGCAAGAGTATAAACTGTGGGTAAGGAGATAACAAGCCATAATAATAGGAAGAATTGTAATACCATATTGTACATACCATGCTGAGTGATTTATCACTATCATCAAATCAGCCTCGTAAAGTAGAAAACATTATCGTCACTGCGTCACAGATGTGGGAATGGGGACTTAGAGGAGCAATGAGCCAAGGTCACATAGGTAGTAGATGTCTCAGTGACATGAGTGTCAAACACAGAGGCAAGCATAGGGTTGATGCTGAAATATCTGTTGGATGAGTGAGTAACTGTACTTCCAATTGTGTTAAGTTTTATAAGCCTGAAGCAGATGAAAGTAAAATGGTCCGTCTGCCTTAAGTGAACATAAATGAGAAGAATAACTTTTCCTGCTTCTCCAATCTTTTTGCTGATGCAGCCTCTTTGTTTAGCAAATGCTCAGTACCTTACATTTAGCCATTTTGCCTCATTCCTTGGTAATGCATTAACACTAACCATTAGATTGTGGTTACAAACAAGAAAACATACCCTGTTGTGTGTGTTTTTGAAACAGCCCTATAAATCAGGTCTGCCTTATTTCAAAATCTAATTCAATTACAGAGAAGCTATACCTTGTGGACGATTAAACTGTAAATTGTGGGTGTCCACTGCGTTCCTAGATTACTAATATGTTCCCTGCCATAACTCACCTCTGTCCCTACCATATATTGTCCATGCTTACTCAGGGATGGGGACATTCAGTTGACATGCACCACATGGAAGGATATTTATGGTGTATCTCAAACTCGAGATATCTTCTTCAAGGAGATACCGATACATCATGAAAACTCTTAAGATGTATTATGCTTCTCTAAGTGGAAAAGTCCAGTTGACTGATCTCTCTTTTTTTTCTTGCCAGTGCTCAGGTATTGGGACATAGAATGATGAAATGTGACCTTTCTTGTTTTCTGCAAAAATAATCTCCGTGCTGTCTCTTCTAGGTCAAGGCATGAAGGCTAAAGGTTTGCCTTCTCCATGATGAGTTTCTTAGGAAAGCAAGCAATGTGCTGAGGCTGGGGGCAGCTTTGGGAGGTTTTGAGATGCCTGTGCCCGAATGAGAAGCCTCTGGGTGTGAGTAGGAGTGCTGGCTACAAGGGCTTCCTTTTACTGGCCCAAAGCAAATAGCAAGAGAAGGGGGTTTAATTGCATTTACTGACTCCCTGCTCCCTTAACAAATATTTGTTGAGTGGTGCAGTGTGCCAAGGCCACTTAATAATCATCACAGCATAGCTGTATTTGTCTAATTCTTCACAATTTATGAAGTATCTAATAATTCTCTCATTTGTTCCCTATTTAAAAAAATTCATGAAGTGGGCAAGGCAGGAATAATGATAATATTTTAAAATCACCAATGATGTTGTCTGGTATTAATTTAGCAATTATTATACACCAAGGATTCCATTTCACATTTCACATGTATTTTTTCATTTAAATTTCAGATAAACCTTTGGAAGCAGGTAGTAATATGGGGCTCTTCTATTTTTATTTTTAAACTTTTATTAGGTTGGTGCAAAAGTAATTTGTTTTCCATTAAAATCAGTGTCAAAAACTGCAATTAATTTTGTGCCAAGCTAATAAGTTCAAGGGTGCAAGTATAGGTTTGTTGCATATGTAAATTTGTGTCATGGGAGTTTGTTGTACAGATTATTTCATCCCCCAGGCATTAAGCCTACTAGTTATTTTTCCTCATCCTCTCCCTCCTCTCACCTTCCACCCTCCGATAGACCCCACTGTCTAGGTGTCCAACAATTGCATGAAAAAAACCTCAGCATCAGTGATCATTAGAGAAATGCAAATCAAAACCTCAGTTAGATACCACCTCACACCAGTCAGAATGGCTATTATTAATAAGTCAAATAACAACAGATGCGGGCGAGATTGTGGAGAAAAAGGAACGCTTATACACTGTTGGTTGGAGGATTGTAAATTAGTTCAGCCATTGTGCAAGACAGTGTGGTGATTCCTCAAAGATGTAAAGACAGGAATACCATTCTGTCTTTAAAAAGAGAGCCGCAGTGAACATACGCATCCATGTGTCTTTAAAAGAAAATGATTTGTATTCCTTTGGGTACATACCCAGCAATCCCATTGGAAACTGGGGCTCAAGGAAGTTCAGTGACTTGTCGCAGATTGCATGACCATCAGTGGCAGATTTTGGATGCAAACCCAGGACTCTGCCCCTAAAATGTCCAAGCCTGTCATCCCTGGTCACCTGCCTCCCAGCACTGGAGCCTGGATTTGCTGAGTTCTGCTAGAACTTTCCCCTTGACACTAGAATGAGCTCAAGAATTCCTCCTGGCATAGGGAGCTGTATTAGCAGCAGAAAACTCTTAACTCCTGTGATTTCCCCTCTATTTTCCTGCTTGGCTGTCAGAAATTAGAAATTCCTGGAGGTGCTTTTCTGTCTGAGAAGGTCAGAGGGTCTGATAGAAAGAGCTCAGTTTTTAAGGACTTTCATGAATCCAGCAGAAAAGTCGAAATTCAATGTTATAATAATTTATAATCTCTTAATTTCTTATTATGGTTGTTTTCAAAAGGAGTTTCTTGTGTGATACGGCCTCATTCTTTCCTGTTAATTTATCTTTGCACTTCCACTTTTACTTGATTACCTCGATAAGGCCATCTATCTTTTTTCTTTTTTCTTTTTTTTTTCCCAGGTTGGAGTACAGTGGTGCGATCTCGGCTCACTGCCCGTTCCGTCTCCTGGGTTCACTCCATTCTCCTGCCTCAGCCTCCTGAGTAGCTGGGACTACAGGCACCCATCACCACGCCCGGCTAATTTTTTGTATTTTAATAGAGACGGGGTTTCACTGTGTTAGCCAGGATGGCCTCGATCTCCTGACCTTGTGATCTGCCCACCTTGGCCTCCCAAAGTGCTGGGATTACAGGCATGAGCCACCGTGCCCAGCCTATCTTTTTTTCTTAATAGGGATTTAAAAAAAGTTTACTTTCAATAGTTTTGAGGGAACAGGTGGTTTTTGGTTATATGGATGAGTTCTTTAATGGTGATTTCTGAGATTTTGGTGCACTTGTCACCCAAGCGTGTACATGGTATCCAATACGTAGTCTTTTATCTCTCACCCCCTCCCACCCTTTACCCTTAGTCCCCAAAGTCCATTTTATCATTCTTATGCTTTTGTCTCCTCATAGCTTAGCTCCCACTTACAAGTTCAAACATACAGTATTTGGTTTTCCATTCCTGAGTTACTTCACTTAGAATAACTTAGAATAATGTCCTCCAGCTCCATCCAAGTTGCTGCAAAGGCCAGTATTTCATTTCAACACATCTCTCTCTCTAATAATTGGGAGGTCTTCGGTAACTACTAATAACAATAATTCTTGTTGGCAAAAAGATCTGGTACTACTCGGAGGGCCTCCCACAATCAGTGTTTTATTTGATCCTCACAACCACTATGTCAGGTAGATAGGTATTTCTGACCATCTGTTTACAGATGAGAAACTCCAGGTAGAAGGTGCTTGAGCATCTTTAGTTGAGGTGCAGATATATCCTTCTGCGGTCAATTGAATGCTTGATCATAATTCTTCACTCTTCTGGACAATGTTATGCATCTACACTTTCTCATGGTCTCGTGATGAGCAGAGTGGACTTCTTCACCTCTTGACTTTGATATTGGCCAGGTGACTTGCTCTGGACAATAGGGTATCATCGAATATGATGCACACAAAGGGCAGGCATTTCCTTACATTGGGGGCTTTCCTTCATGTGCCTCTGCCATTGTCGTGATCCTATTGAATAGCTGCTGTCCTTTAAGCCTGGGCCCAACAGATTCAGTCTATCTTAATAGACAGTGACCAAATCAAGTAGTTATTAAGAATGCATGTGGAGCTTGAATGAACTCAATGTGCAATGAGAAGCACAACCAGACCTGAGGTCTGAAGCAGAGCTGCCCAGCTGAGCCCATCCTAGGTCATCCAGTCTCCAGCTGAGCCACAGACACATATGTAAGAATAAATGAGGGCTGAGTTAAGCCGCTGAGTTTTGGTGTGGTTTATTATGCAGGTATTATTTTGATGATAGCTAACTGATAAACTCTCTTTAGATGTGAGCTCCATGAGGGCTGGGCTACTGTGAAACACAAGGCTTAGAAGAGACAAAAATCAAGTACAGTTATTAAATGCATGGAGCATTGAATGAGACATACTTGGATTTGATGCTGTTTACCAACTGTGTTGAACTTTCTGGCCTGGCTGGACACAGTGACTCATGCCTGTAATCCCAGCACTTTGGGAGGCCAAGGCAGGTGGATCACCTGAGGTCAGGAGATCGAGACCAGCCTGGCCAACATGGTGGAATCCTGTCTCTACTAAAAGATACAAAAATTAACTGTGGCATAGTTGTGGGTGCCTGTAATCCCAGCTACTCCAGAGGCTGAGGCAGGAGAATCCCTTGAACCTGGGAGGTGGAGGTTGCAGTGAGTAGAAAGGGCACCACTTTACCCCAGCCTAGGTGACAGAGTGAGATTCCATCTCAAAATAAATGAATGAATGAACTTTCTGGCCTTAGTGCCTCCATACATATAGTAAAAGAAAAACAAAAAACCAATATTCACCGACTTCATAAGATTTCTGTAAGGATTGACTGACATCATGTGTATAAGTGACTGGCAGATAGCAAGAAGTCAGTAAAAGTTAACTGTTATGAAGATGACCTCAAGTAATATTTGTGGAATACATTTTATCCATTAAAAGCATATAACTCAATAGGTTTAGTGTACCTATGGAGTTGGATGGCTGCCACCCATACTTCATGTTAGAATCTTTTTGTTATTAACCAAAATAAGCCTCCCACCCATTAAGCTGTAACTCCCCATTTTGCCCGCCCCTGCCAAGTCCTGGCAATTACTAATCAATTTTCTGTGTCTATGGACTTGCCTATTCTAGATATTCCATATAGATGAAATCATACCATAGGTGGCCTCTTATGCCTGTCTTTTTTCGCCGAGCATAACTTTTCAAGCTTCATCTCTGTTGTAGCATATGTCAGTACTTCATTCCTTTTTATTTCTGAATAATCCATTGTATGGATAGACCCCATTTTATTTGTTTATCATTTGTTGGACATTTGGGTTGTTTTCATGTTTGGCTATTATGAATAGTGCTGTTACGAACATTTGGGAACACGTTTTTATGTGGACACATATTTTGATTTCTCTGGAATGTATATTTAGAAGTACAGCTGCTAGGAGGGGTGGTAACTCTTTTTGGCCCCCATGATTGAAGGAACCGCCAATCTGTTTCTGAAGCGGCTGCACCATTGTATGTTCCCGTTCCCGCTCACAATAAATGAAGCTTCCAGTTTTTTTCACATCCTCACCAACGCTTGGTATAATCAGTTTTGGTTTATATTCTGGCCATCCTAGTGGATGTGAAGTAGTATCTCATTGTGGTTTTGAGGTGTATTTCTCCAATTACTAATGATGTTGAACATTGTGGTGTGTGTGTGCTTACTGGTCATTTGTAGGTCTTTTTTGGAGATGTACCTGTTCCGATTCTTGGTCTATTTTTAACTCGGTTATTTATATTTTGGCACTGACTTGTGAGAGCTGTTTATATGTTGTGGATGCTAGTCCTTGATCAAATGTGTAATTTCAAATATTTTCTCCCACTCTACAGGTTGTGTTTGCTATTGGTATTATTAGCTAACTTTCTGAATGTTATTCTTTTCAGCGTAAAGTTTTAAAATTTTGTTAATCGCAGTAAAGCTACTTTTTCTTTACTCGTTTGTGCTTTTATTGTCATCTATTAGCAAGGCTTTACTTAAGTCAAGATTGTAAAGCTGTATTCCTATATCTTCTAAGACTTTTGGAGTTTTAGCTCTTGCATTTAGGTCTATGGTGCATTTCAAGTTCATTTTTTTTTCTATGATGGAAGAAGGTTCAACTTCATTCTCTTGTATGCGGTTATCCAGTTCTGACATTGTTTGTTGAAAAGATTATTCTTTTCCCCTTGAATACCCTTTATACCTTGTCAAAAATCACTTACTCATAAATAAAAGGATTTATTTATGGACTCTCAGTTCTAGTCCATTAATCTGTATAAATCAGTCCTTAGGCCAGTACCATACTATCTTAATTACTGTAGCTTTGTAGAAATATTTTAAATTGGGACGTGTAAGTCTCCAACTTTGTTCTTAGTTTTCAGGATTGTTTTGACTATTGTGAATCCCTTGTATTTCTCAGTGAATTTCAGAGTCAGCTTGTCAGTTTCAGCCAAAATGGCCATTGAAAATTTGGTAGGGATTGTGTTAAATCTGTAGATCAACTTGAGCAGTATTTTCATGTTAGTGTGTCTTCCAATCCATGAATGTGAATTTTCTTTTTCATTTATTTAGGTTCCTTTAAATTTCTTTGATCAATATTTAATAGTTGTCAGCATGGGAATTTCGCATTTCTTTTTTCATGTTTATCCCCAAGTATTTTCCTAAGTTTATTTTAAAGTTTAAGTTTATTCTTTTTGATACTATTATAAAGGAAATTGTCCTTAGTTTCATTTTGAGTTGTTCATTACTAGTGTAAAGGAATACAACTGATTTTCACAAATTAATCTTATATCCTGCTACTTTGCTGAATTTATTAGTTTTAATACTTGTGTGTGGGGGTGGACGTGGGTATGTGGGTGCGGATTATTTGGCTTTTCTGTGTTCAAGATCTTGTTGTCCGCAAATAAAGATATCTCTACTTCTTCCTTTCCAATCCAGATGCCTTTTGCTTCTTATTCTTGCCCGATCCCCTTGGCCTGACCCTCCAGTATAACGCTGAATAGATGAGATGACGGTACCCATCCTTGTCCCTCATCTTAGGGGAAGGCATTCAGTCTTCGGCCATTGCGTATGATGCCACCTGGGAGCGTTTTCATAGATTCCCTTTATCATTTTGAAAAAGTTCTCTTCTGTTCCTAGATGGTTGAGTGTTTTTATCATGAAAGGTTGCTGAGTTTTGTCAAATGCTTTTTCTGCATCTATTGAAATCATCGGCAGGGCGCGGTGGCTCAAGCCTGTAATCCCAGCACTTTGGGAGGCCGAGACGGGCGGATCACAAGGTCAGGAGATCAAGACCATCCTGGCTAACATGGTGAAACCCCGTCTCTACTAAAAATACAAAAAACTAGCCGGGCGAGGTGGCGGGCGCCTGTAGTCCCAGCTACTCGGGAGGCTGAGGCAGGAGAATGGCGTAAACCCGGGAGGCGGAGCTTGCAGTGAGCTGAGATCCGGCCACTGCACTCCAGCCTGGGCGACAGAGCGAGACTCCATCTCCAAAAAAAAAAAAAAAAAAATCATCATGACATTTTAGTTCTTTATTATCTGCTCATTCTGAATTATTATTCCCTTGATTGTCTAACCTGTCACAACCCTGCCTGGGAAACCTTCGCAAAGGGCTTGTAACTGGAGAATCTCAGTGCTAAACAGGTCCCAGACAGGACCAAGCACAGGATTCACTGCTTCATATATAGAAAGACAAACACAAATTTCATTTTATGCCCCATTATCGAGGGGAGAAAGTTACCTGGAAGGTCTTGACAGTCTGTGGCATCTTGACCCCGTAGCACAATATTTTTGCTGCGTGGGTTGGGCTCTAAGCAGAATCCTTACGTGGTGGAGTCATTAATCCGAAGTATTGAACTCTGTTAGCCAAGAGCCTTTAAAAGAACCAGGTTGCTCTACTGACATCCTGTCTTTCGCACAGTTACATTGGATAATATTACCCAGTCCTATAAAATGAAAATCAAGTTTGAAATAGGGTTTGTTAATTATGGTATTTAACTGTTGTCGTTATTGTTTCCTTGGAGATTAATGAGGTGAGTTATTGTAACATAATTAGGCTACAGTGTATCTAATCTCTTACAAACCCTTGTGATTCACTGTTGTTCCAGTATGGTTTGAAGGTTAATTTCACTTTGCTGGTATAGACTTGGCAATGTGCTTTCTATTGAAATATGTTTTTAATTATATTTGAAAGTCATTAGTCAAGGGCTCTGCTGGGCTGTTCTGCACACATTTGCCGTAGAGAAATCCAGATACAATTAGACTCATCGCAATCATCTATCCCCGTGCCCAGGTGTCCCCAGGGGATCAAGGGGGGAATTCAAAGGCACCTGAGACCTGTACTGACCCTCAGTTTGGTCCCAGGAAGGCATCTTTATCAGTGAAATCTTTTGAATAAGTCCCCACAGTGGCATTAGGACTGTGAGTCTGCATCTGAAGTAGACACATAGGTGCTTTCACCTTGGGTGAGGACTTTCTCAAACATACCCAGCTCTTTTCCAGCTTCACGCTTCATGGATACCATTCTGTGCTTGAAATATTCCCTGCCTGGCTTACTTCTAGTTGTCCATCAGTCTTAAATGCCACTGCTTCTGAGGAGTCTCCCAAGACCAAGTATCCCCCTGCCCTCTGCCATTTAACTCTCTCTGTTGCCAGCTCTCATTTTATCCTGTGTTTTGTTTTGTGGAAGCTCTTACCGTGTTTTATTATCTGTTTGGTGTTTCCTTCCTACTAAGGGCACAGGCCCTATTTTTTCCACTGCCATATTCACATACTTGGGGCACATAAGGCTCTCAGTTGTGGGTGGTGCAACAAATCCATCACGGACTGCTTTCCTAATCTCCAGCAGCCTAATTGACAAGTGATGCAGATTTGCCAGTCTCTTTCTCATACCTTAGAGTCATCGATGCTGAATGACTGGACCATCCTTCCTGCTGCCTGAGTGTACGCATCTGTAACATGGGAGAATCACAACGGGATCCTCCTCACAGAGAAGGCATTAGATGGATGACAGGAATACGGTGACTGGTCCAAGGCAGACATTCACCAGAGTCCATATTCTCATTTGTCTGCCATGGGAGAAGCTTGGGCTGGATGGCATCTGAGGTCTGATTTTAAGACCTTTGATCTAAGGTCGAGTAGTCGGCCCACAGGAAGCTGTGGATTAAACAGTGACTGTCTCAAGGTTGGGATGGATGGTGTCTGTGGTCCGGTTTTGAGGCCTTTGGTCTAAGATTGAATAGTCAGCCCACAAGAAACTGTGGATTAAACAATGGCTGTCTCAAGCTTGGGATGGATGTCATCTGAGGTCTGATTTTGAGACCTTTGGTTGAAGGTTGAATCTCAAGCTTGGGCTGGATGGTGTCTACGGTCCGGTTTTGAGACCTTTGGTCTGAGGTTGAGTAGCCAGCCCACAGGAAGCTGTGGAGAAAGCAGTGGCGGTCTCATGGACTGGCCAAGTCAGAAATCTGGCACTAGACTGGACCTTGTACCGTTGTTTTCCTTATAGCAAAGTAGCTCCTACATGGGTATCTCTTTAAAGAACTCAAGTCAAGAAGATGTTTCACTTTTTTCCGTTTAAAAAATAGACTGTGCTTTGAAAAGTGTTTTGGAGTGGTCCAACTCCGAGAAGAGTGTTGGTATATAGCTCCCTATGTGTGTCCGTGTGTGTGCATGTGCGTGTGTGCAGACTGCTCACCACTCAAATGCTTTTCCACAGTTCTGTAGTGGAATGGCAGATGTTATGATTGGCACTGTGCTCCTAGGTTTGTTTTATCTCAAAGAAGAGAAAGTCTTTTCTTGAGTGGCAAGATATTCTTTGGAGGAGTATCCTGAGCAAAGGCCCAAGCGCTGGAAAAGCCCAAAAATATAGCCTGTGTCTGGGATAGTTGTCAGAGAGGGTGAACCAGGGCCCTTGCCCACCCTATGGTGGGATTGTCCTAAGCTGCTCTCACTGGCATTTGGGGAGATGATGCCAGGGCTCTGTGAGAGTATTCAGGAGCTGCAGGTGATGAGCCTCATTTGGTCGAACTGGCTTCCCCTGAGTCTGTGTGTCTATGAAGTGGCATAGTGGTTAGAGGAAGGACTTGGAGTCAGACTGCCAGGGTGTTGAACCCTGGACCCATTACCTACCCACTCTGAGAGCTTAGGGAAGGCATCTGACATCTCTTCCCTCAAGCGTAATCCTCATGGGTTTGTCTTAAGGCTCAGAGAGCCTCATGCATGCTGCAGTAAGAATCCTATCAGTATTGTCACTCTTGTTTCTCAAATAGAGATGGTTTTTCTTCACTTCTCCCATTACACAGAGCCCAGACGGGGATTGAGGTAACAGGCGAGGACCCAACAAGTTCTGAGTACCTTCCAAGTACCTGGCACCATATTGGGTGCTTATATTCTTTTCCTTGTTGGATATCTACTCCAGCCCACTAATGTAGATGGTATCCCCACCTGCCTGGAAAAATGAAAATTATCATGAGCCTATTTTGCCCATGATCCTCACAGATTTTTTGTGATTCCTGCCATGTAGTGAAATCAGCGTCTTTAACAGGCTGCGACTGGGGAAGGGCCACGTATCAGGAGGTGTCTCTGCTCAAACCTTGCCCATTGAGAAGGTTCCTTATTGGGTGGTGAAATCCAATCCAATCAACCCTTTCTCTTGGGAGATGCCAGTGGAGAATGAGGGTGTGTCTTTAGAGATCCATCTGTGTCCCCAGTACTAATAAAATATTTGGGGAATCCTCCAAGAGACCGGATACCCATTGCAGAGGAGGCTAGGGTGTGGTTAATGAGCATGCCAAAACAATCCCTTGTGCTGTCAGCCCTCTAGTCTGTGGTATCTTTTTTTAAAATTATTTTCTTATTTTTCTTAAGACAGAGTCGTGCTCTGTCTCTCAGAGACAAAAGTGCAATTATGAAGTCATAGCTCACTGTATCCTCAAACTCCTGGGCTCAAGGGGTCCTCCTGCCTCAGCTTCCTGAGTAACTGGAACTACAGGCATGCACCACCATCCCCAGCTAATTGCTTTTTGTTTTTGTTTTTTAGAGATGAGGTCTGTCTTTGTTTTCCAGGCTGGTCTCAAGCTTATAGGGCTCAGGCAATTCCCCTGCCTCAGCCTCCAAGTGTTGGTACTAAAGGTGTGAGCCACTGCACCCAGCTAATAGCTTAAGATACGTTTCTGTCACCAAGGCTCTCTCCCCTTCTGCTTGAGTCTGCAAGAGTGCTCATAGGACTCTCATTCTCCACATAAGGAGAATCCGAGAGGTAACTTGAGGTCCACATTTACACCTGGCTTGGGGGAAATCCTCTGGGATATGTTTTTGCTGCCATTCCTGCCTTCACGGAGCTTATGCTTCCCGAGAATGACACCGCTAGCTGCCCTCTCCCTGCCCAGGGCCGGTCTAGAATGCCACCTCTCCAAGTTCTCTGCCTCTTGGTTGGCCCCGGCATGAGGAGGCTGCTGGGTCCAGCAGGTTTGCTGCAGGTGGGGGTTGATTCCTGAGCACTCAGTTCCTTATTTTGATGATGTCATGACATTGTACAAACCCACATTTCTGAGGTTGGCCACCAAAGGGTCTCTTCTTTAAAAATGGGCCCTTCCGTTCCATGGTCTTCCAACCCAAAGAATCCTGCTTCTCCCTACTTCCTTTTTCTTTTCTCCACTCTTGTTATTTATTTTTTTTATAAGGCTTTTTCTTTGGGTAGAATAGGTTTCTCTGATTTAAACTCCTTTCGTCCCAGTTTAATTTCCCTTCCCTAAAGTGCCGTAGAGGCCTTTGCGAGTCAATCAGTTTTGTCCTTCTAGATCAGATGCCTCCCTGAAATGCAGATAAACTGCCTGTTATGGGACCGTCGTTTCCCCTTTCTGGGGATGTATTCAGAGAATTCAGCCAGATTTGTCAGGCCTGACCTTCTTTTCGTGAACCATGCTATGACTGGCCCTCACTAAATTAAATACTGCTGAATGGTGCACATCTTCTAAACCTCCTCCCTCCCCAGGGCCCTAGACAGCAACCCCTCCATTGCCAAGGTCGCCACCAGCAAGCCAGGACCTTCACTTTCTTTGGTCCAGTTTCTTTCACTCTACGGTGATCCCAATTGCTGGGCCAGCCCCATGCCGTGAGGTCAGCCAGGGGCAAGTCCTTGTCCGTAGCCTGGAGCCCAGGGAAGCAGCCCCAGAAAGGACTGTGCTGCTCCTCACCTCCCTTGCTGCTTTGCTCTTGACCTGCACACTAACACTATTATCTTATGATCAAGGCTTAACTGTATTACATTCTTTGCAATGCTAATAGCTATAGGTATTATGAACAATAATGTAATTATTGCTGACATTGTGACATATGATTAGTACAAATATGTTAATATTATTTTTGGCTGCATGCAGCCGTGCTTTGCCCTTTTACACACTGAATCTTCTCCTGCCAGCTTGGTGTCTCAGCTACAATCATATTGTTTTTAGTGTCATCGATGGTGAAGGAAACGGAGGCTCAGAAAGGTTCTGTGACTTTCCTGAAGCCACATGGGCGGGCACTCTTAGCCCTGGCCGTGAATTCAAACCTTGATGTGAATGCCAGTCATGGTGGCTCATGCTTGTAATCCCAGCACTTTGGGAGGCTAGGGCGGGCGGATCACTTGAGGTTAGGAGTTTGAGACCAGCCTGACCAACATGGTAAAACCCTGTCTCTACTAAAAATACAAAAATACAAAAATCAGCTGGGTATTCTGGCATGTGCCTGTAGTCCCAGTTACTCAGGAGGCTGAGGCAGGAGAATTGCTTGAACCCGGGAGATGGAGGTGACATTGAGCCAAGATCATGCCACTGCACTCCAGCCTGGGCAACAGAGTAAGAGTTTGTCTCAAAAAAATGAAAAACAAACAAACAAAGAAAACCTTGATGTGAAGATTGACTGCTTTTTGTTTCTTCTAGCTTTATTGAGCATTTAACAACTGACAAATAAAAATTGTATATATTTAAGGTATACGATGTGATGCTTTGAGGTACGTATATATTGTGAAATGCTCACCGCAACTGAACGAACATACCCCTCACCTCACATAGTTGACCTTGGTATGTGTATGTGTATCTACTCTCTTAGCAAATTTCAAATGTACAATACAGTGCTATTATGAAGAGTCATCATGATGTACATTCGGTCTCCAGAACTTATTTATCTTTTAACAAAGTGTGTCTACTTTGACCAACATCTCCCCATTTACCCACCCTCAAGCTCTTGGGGACCACAGTTCTAATCTCTGTTGTTGTTGTTGTTGTTGTTTATTTTGAAACAAGGTCTTACCTTGTCACCCAGGCTGAGTATAGTGACGTTATCATGGCTCACCGCAGCCTCAAACTTCCGTGTTCACATGATCCTCCTGCCTCAGCCTGCTGAGTAACTAGGACTACAGGTGTGCGCCCCCATGCCCGCTAATATTTCAGTTTTTTTGTAGAGACAGGGTCTGTGTTGCCTACACTGGGCCTTCAACTCCGGGCCTCAAGTGATCCTTCCACCTCGGCCTCCCAAAGTTCTGGGATTACAGGAGAGATATACCATGCCTGGCCTCTACTCTCTGTTTCTATCAGTTTACTTCTTTACATTCTAAATATAAGTGAACTTTGGCAGTATTTGTCTTTCTGTGTCTGGCTTATTTCGCTTGATCCAGCAACCCCACTTATGAGTGCACATTCAAAAGAAATAAAATCACAATCTCAAGGAGATATCTGTGCCCTCATGCTCATTGCAGCACTGTTCACAATAGCTAAGATATACAAACAACGTAAGTGTCCATTGACAGAGAATGAATACAGGAAGTGCGGTGTAGATATACACATAGTGGAATACTATTTAGCCTTTAAAAAGAAGGAAATCCTGTCATTTGCAATAACCTGGTTGAATGCTGCTTTTTATCCCTACTGCCAGAAGCTCTTAAGTTGAAAGTTCCTAAGCGGGAACTCCTGTGTGCAAAGGAATGGTCTTGCGGAAGCATTTGCACATTTGAAGGGACTGATGGACAGGTTAGCTCAAGGGAAGTCATCCACAGCAGGTGGCGTTCCCCTGGAGTGAGGGCTGTGGGAGCAAATGCGCTCCCTGCCCACTTAGCAGGTTTCCAGGTAAGGTCCCTGTGGTTAAGAAGTAGGGAAAGGTGCGAACACCATTCTCTGATGCCGTTTATCTTCTCTGATGGTCACTCCTGGCACATGTGAGCCCTCTGGGTTCCTGGGATGGCTCCGTAGGTCCCTCTGAGAATCTCCTTTTTTTGTCTGGTCACCCCTCCTCTCTCCATGGCTGAGAGTCATCTGAAATAAGATTCCTTCCGGGCACAGAGGCAGCGCCACACAGAGTCCCTGATGAGATACTCGCCACTGTGTTCTGCTGGCCCCTTTCTTCCCTCCCCACCTCCAGCAAAGTTCCAAGATCACTTTTAAGTCTGCCCATGCAGGCCGAAAGTCTGTATCTGTCGAAGCCTCTTCTTGTGAGTACCCAGAGACAATATCACCTCTCACTTTCAACCGATTAGTGACAAACAGTGACAGGTTGAACTTTACCTGCATAGCCCTGGCTCCTGTCAAATGTCTCCACTGACAGATGAGAGTTCTGAAATCATCCTAATACTCTCAGGTCCAACTGCGGGGCAGAAGGGCCAGGGAGGCAGTGATATACGCTGAGTGCTCGCTGTTGCTGAGAACCAGAACAGTTGAACAAAGACTTTGGAAACTAGGAGACCTAATTCTGTCACTTACAAGCTGTGTGTCCTTGGGCGAGGGACTTAGACTTCCTAAGCTTCAGTTTGTAGTCTGTCAAATGGGGGTATGAGCATGGAGATGCATCATACCTAGAGGTTAAGTTCTAAATCAGAGCTGGAAGCAAAATATGTGAGCAAGTCAAAAGTTTCTCTTGAAGGCTGCAACATTGGAAAGCATTTTGAAATTCCTCCTAAAACCCAGCACACAGCTAGCGTTTTTGTTTTTGTTTTTGTTTTATTTTGGCCAGCCAAGAAATGGAGTTTTTTTTTTTTCTTACGTTGAGCATCTGGTGGATAGATGGCTTGCATTTAGGGGATATAAATGTAAAAATCACAGCATGGGGATTTGAAGATAGGCATATGGGAACTGAGACCTGCTATATCTTATAAGAAGCTATGTTAATTATATTTGTCCAGGGAACCCAAGAGAATTTACATCTTTACTAAGGTCACCTGTATCTCTTCCACTAAAGGTCTCAAGCCGGGAGTAAACTAGCCACAGACTCCACTCAGGTATTTGGGTCGGGCTGTGGGAAAGGTACTTTTATTCTTCTACTCTTGTCACAATTAGGGTTCAGTTATAGACAACAGACATCGCTCTAGCTGGTTTATTATCCAAGTATTAAGGTGAATAGCAAGGTTTTGGTGACTTACATTGCCTTTGAAAAGGAGGAATGCCAGACCCTTGGCAGTTTTGAGGGACATAAATCGTAGTCCTGAGAGCTGCATGTGGCATCCAAGCTCAGGGAAGCTGCTGCTCTTGCTGTAGAAAGCCAGTGGGTACAGCACCTGTCGTTGGAGAACCACTGTGCTTTGCCTCTGGTCCATGCCTGCAAAGGGGGTGCCTCAAGTCCTGCGTTTATCTAGACTCAATTCCACTTTGAATATCACACAGTGCATCTGATCAGAGGACCCAAATTACACTCAGAACTTACCTGTCCATGTGTCTGGGGAATTTAGGTTTTTGGTTTCTGGTCTTGGCAGTAGAAGATTATAATGGTCACTGAATTAGCCAGATCGCCAGTCTACCATAACTAGGGGAGCCTTGAAGACAAGCTGACCACAGACTTAGTCTCTTTTTTTCTTTCAATGTCTATACCTGATCCTTGGGGATTTAGTGCCACAGAGCAAAGACTACAGCTCCTCAAGCCTGAGAAAAAGGATCCAGAGGAGCATATAGATGGAGAGAAGGAGCCTAGAGTGGAGCTGGCAAGCACTCAGTCTCTGAGAGGGTCTGTAGAGGGCATGGAACTGGTTGCCATTGTATGCCTCTGGCTGCACACACACAGTGGAGCTGTTAATCTATGATCCTATCAGTGTCCAAGATTTGACCAACAAGCTTAACTGTTTTTCTCTTTGGGATAGAATAATACTAATAATCATCACCACTGCCATTATCATCGTCATCATTACGGTCATCATCACCAACATCACCACTGTCACCATCATCATCACCACCACACCACCCCCATTATCATTACCACTGCTGTTGTCACCAATGTCACCACCGTCATTACAGCAACATCAACACCACCATCATCATCATTATTATTATTATTATTTGAGACAGAGTGTTGCTCTGTCGCCCAGGCTGGAGTGCAGTGGCGCAATCTCAGCTCAGTGCAAGCTCCACTTCCCAGGTTCACACCGTTCTCCTGCCTCAGCCTCCTGAGTAGCTGGGACTACAGGCACCTGCCACCACGCCCGGCTAATTTTTTGTATTTTTAGTAGAGATGGAGTTTCACCATATTAGTCAGGATGGTCTCCATCTCCTGACCTCGTGATCCACCCGCCTCGGCCTCCCAAAGTGCTGAGATTACAGGCATGAGCCACCGTGCCCGGCCACTACCATCATTATTATTACCACCATCATCATACCATGAACGTCACTGCTACCATTATCACCACTGTTACCACCATCGCCATCACCACTGCCATTGCCACTGCTATTATCATCGTTGTCATCACCACCATTATCATCATTGTCATTATCACTGTCATCATTGTCATCACCATTATCATTGCCACTGTCATCACCATCAACATCACCACTGCCATTGTCACTGGTGTCACCATCATCACTATGAGTATCACCACCATCATCATTACCGCCACTACTATCATCACCATCAACATCACCACTGCCATTGTCACCAAGGTAACCACCATCACCATCATCATCATTGTCCTCATCACTATCACCATCATCACTGTCATCAACATCACCACCACCATCAGCATTATCACTACCATCGTCTTCATCATCGCTACTGCCATTGTCACCAGTGTCACCATTAGCATCAAGATCATCAACATCACTATCGTTGTCATCACTATCAATGTCTCCACCACCAGGATAATGGCTGTCGTCATTGTCATCACTGTCACCACCACCACCATCATCATCACTATCAGTATCACCACCACTACTATCATCATCATATTAATCAATTCATATTTACCAAGTACTTTCTCTTTGTCAGATATTATGCTAAAACCCCACCTGCAGCATCTCAGTCAATTCTTATACAACCTTAGAAGGTGGGTACTGTTGCTATCCCCGTTTTACAGAAGAGAAGACAGACCCAGATGAGTAGGAGGGGCCATGATTTGAACCTTAGTTGTCTGAGTCCAGAGTAAAGGGGTAGAGGGGCTCTCTTGCTTCTGAGGTTGGCGTATATAGCTCAAGAATTTGGGCATGAACTATATAATCTGTCTTAGAGGCAAGGGGATATTTTTTCAAGTGAGATAGGCAGAGCTATTAGGTCAGAAATTCCCCCTGGATGTCCATAGGACATTTGTGATGGCAAATGCAAGAAGAAAGGTGGGTATGGAGAATAGCAGCTGAACTATTGAGGTCATGAAGGGAGACAGAAGATAGGAAGTATGAAATCTTAGATAGTTTTCCAGTGGCTTCTAATATGTGCCTTTCTATCCACTGCAAGAAAAATAAGAAGACACCACCATGTCTCACACGTTAGCCTCTCAATCAGTAGCCCATTATCTCGTCTGTTCAGGTGTTTAATGGAAGTTTCTCTCTCCTGCTAACCCAAAAGCTTAATGAATCTAGAATTCTCCCTACTACATCAGTGAGCTGGGCATCCCTTTGCTAGACAGCCTCACTGCAGCCACACGCAGGGTAATATTTCCTCTTTGCTTCATATTCTAATGAATAAATGATATTCCCATTGGTTATTTATCCACTTTTAGAATTTGAATGGAATTCTACAGATAATTACGGCATTTCACCATTTGATAGGAAATTGGCACCTGCTGCATGGAGATAATAGTTCAATTCAGCATCTATGAAATAGGGAATTTTCTGCTAATTCCTGCCTTGAAATTTGTAAATCATCAGTGGAGTTGGGTTATTAAAATTCAAGAGTTTAAAGACCTGGAGCCAAGAGGGAACGTACCTTCTTCATTAAAATTACAGCAACCAACAATGACTGCCGGACTGAAGATTCTCAGCCCAGAAGGCTCAAAGCAACTCAGGAGCAAGAAAGCTTAGTGGCAATGTGATTGTCTCTCCAGGAGATTGAAACTGCGGAACAGGAGTGAGTTGGCTCTAGGGCGCTTGTCAAAATGTGCAGAAATGAGAGATGGCAGCAAGACATAGGGGAGAGGCAGGGGCTTTGGGGTCAGGCAAACGACGCTTACAATTCTAGCTGTCTATGGCTTTAGGCCTTTCCAGGTCTCCTTTCTGCACTTGTAAGTTAAAAAGAATCCTTTTTTGGCAATAAGTAACTACCTTCTGTGTAATCTTTAGTTAATCTAAGATCAAATCTGTCCGTTTCTCACCCATTCACTTAACAACTATTTACTACAAGTCACTTAAGTGTGAGATTCTGCCACGTCCTAGGGGACGACAGTGGAGAGCAAAGCCAGGATTGTCCTCTCTCCTCATGAATATTCTTCACAAAAGTCTTCAGCAGTGTCTTCATGGAGCCAGGGTGAGTGCAAAGACCCAAAAAGGAAAATAAAAACATTGCACCAGGCTGAGGGGAATGGCTGCCTTATTATCCAAGGAGAGGACTTGGGGGGTTGGGCTTTTTGGGGTGATGGAAATATTCCATGTTTTTATTGTGATGGTGGCTGTATGATCTTATACATTTTTCAAAACTCATCAAACCCTATGCCTAAACAGGGGTACATCTTACTGTATGCATGTTATCATCAATACACCTGACTTCCAAAACAAATGAACAAGAAAAGCCCCCTTCTGAAATGAAATAGGCAGTCTGGCATACTGTTGTAGTTGCTGAGCCTAAAGATTTCACCAACTAGGACATTAGAATTAAAGAGATTGGGGACTAACACAATTTCTAAACTTTCACTTTGGCTTGTGAGAATATACAAATGCTTCTAAGCACCACTGACTTCCACAAAGACCTCGTAAACTCTGGGCTGTGGGTGGACCCATCCCTCATCTGGTGGCCATGGGGGTCCAGGAAGGTCACTGGGGAAGCAGCTTACTATGATTCACATTACCAGGTGATCCCAAGATCAACTCCAATGTGCAAATGGCACTCTTGTCTCTGGCCTTAGAGTGTCCTCCCAAGCAACAGTGCTGTCAGTGGAGTAGCCGCACTGGGCTGTGGTGGTCATGCCTCATACTTACCTGACCTTGGCCAGGTCAGCCGGGCAAACTCAGGCATTAGTTCCTAGAAAGTGATCATGAAGTCAGCATGGTCACCTAGTCCCCCAGGCACCTCACGATGTTACTCTTGTCCGCTTGCAGAGACCTTGCCCAAACACCCTTGTCTCCTTCCTCTTTCCCTTCTCCATTTCCCTCTACCCTCTTTATTCCCTTCCTGTATCTTCTTTCCTCTTTTTTGCTCTTTCCCATTCTCACCTTTCCTTCCCAGCCCTTCCTTCTCACCTTTCCTTCCCATCCCCAACCATGCTGATGCTCTCGTCTTTCCCAGGGATGCATCTTCTCTTCTCTCAGCTTTCTCTCTCCAAGGCTGCTGAGGACATCTCTCCTGCCGTGCCCCACCCTTCACTTCCTTCATTTCCTTCAGGCTTCCTGACCTCAACCCTTCTCCTGTTCTGATGACTGGGCACGTGTTACCTAATAGAGTGGAAGGGAACTTTGTTGTCCACATAATAAGAACATGCACGAACAGCCTAGGCACTTCCCCAGGCTGTTTCTAGCTGGAAGAAACTCCATCCTTACCCCCTGCCTGGTTTCATGGGCTTCTCCTTACCTCTTGGGTCCCAGGGGTAGGTGTCTTGTCTATTCAAAGAGCACAGGCTTGGCCAAACATGGTGGCTTATGCCTGCAATCTTAGCACTTTGAGAGGCTGAGGTGGGAGTATCACTTGAGGCTAGGAGTTAGAGACCTGCCTGGGCAACATAGACCCCACCTCTACACTAAATTGGGATTTTTTCCATTTGGGATTCTGAGGGAGGAGGATCACTTGAGCCTAGGAGTTCAAGGCTACAGTTAGCTGTAATTGTGCCACGGTACTCCATCCTGGGCAACAGAACAAGACTCTGCCAAAAAATAAAATAAAATGAAATATAAAAAGAAAGAAATAAAAATAGCACGTGCTTTCATGCTTTAATCCCCTCTGAAACCTGATTTCCACTAAGCCCCATGGAGTGTTGCCATTGCCAAAGAAACCCTTGGTAGAGGCAATGAGGCAGCATCCATGTTTGATCGTCAGCTGAACTGATCATCTTGCTCAGGTCCACTGAGCTCAAAGCCAGGTTCACGAGACTGAGTGCACCTGCCTAACACCTTTCTCTTTGGTGCCCAACACCCACATTGCTATTGGGCAGCTCTCAGATGACTGTACATGCTAGCTTCCATCTCAAACACTGAGCTCATTCCCTGTAGGCTACAGGGAATAGCATATCCTTGCCTTGGATGAGCTCAGTGGGAGCTCATCCAAGAAGGAAGGGAGAGAAAGATGTTTGAGAAAGGTCACTGCAAATGAGCAGAAGTAACATCGTGAGACACCTTGGGGAGTAAGTGACTGTGATGGCTTTAAACACTTTCTAGCACAGGGTTTGGCATGTAGTAGATGTGTAGATAAAGTTGGCTGAACCAAACAGGCCACAAAAGAAGAAAGAAAAGAAAGAAGACAACTGCAAGGAAGATACACCGTGAGAGAAGTATGTGAAGCCCACAATGGTAGGAAGGAATGGGGGCCATGCCTTGTGATCGTAGGGTTTGTCCAGCTTTCCTTAGTTACTCGGTTTCTGTGCCTGATGTGTCAGTGGTCACAGACATACTACCCCTGGCTAGGTAATACGATGGAACCACCTTTTAATAGCATCCTTATCTCAGTTTAACTGAAAGAAGGGGTGAGGACGCTCCATGGGCACCAAGGAGACGTCTTCAAGCCCCTCTGCATTTCATGGCTTCCCTAGCACTGACTCAAACCCAGAGAGTGTTAGTTCTGAAATGACAGAACAAAGCAGACTATTGCCTGAATTTATTCTTCTCAATCATATCTGAATTCCGTCCTCACAGATAGCAAGTGTGCCTGGTTGCCTTGGCATTAGAGATGCATCTTCTCTCAACTTTCTTGCTCCAAGGCTGTTGAGGACATCTGTCCTGCCCTGCCCCACCCTTTGTTTCCTTCCAGCTTCCACATCTTGACCCTTCTCCTGTTCTGATGACTGAGCTGTGTGGGTGTCCATTACCTAATAGAGTAGAAGAGGACTTAGCTGTCCATGTAATAAGAACATTCATGTGCCGGGCCCTGGTGGTTCACACCTATAATCTCAGCACTTTGGGAGGCCAAAGTGGGTGGATCACCTGAGGTCAGGAGTTCGATACCACCCTGGTCAACATGGTGAAACCCCGTTTAGCTGGGCGTGGCGGCAGGCACCTGTAATCCCGCTACTCTGAAGGCTGAGGCAGGAGAATCGCTTGAAATCGGGAGGCGGAAGTTGCAGTGAGCCAAGGTCGCACCACTGCACTCCAGCCTGGATGACAGAGCAAGACTCTGTCTCAAAAAACAAACAAAACAAAACAACAATAACAACCAAAAAACCAAACGTGTTCATTTGACACATGTTCCCCAGGTGGGAGGAAGGCATGGGTGGTACACATGTGTTCTTAAAAGCAGAGGTTTGCTTCGGGTCCTCTTTCTGTGTTCAGGGGGAACAAGGATGGTGACAGGCTAACCTTAGAGTTCACAGGGGAATTTGGACGTCCGTGACCTCATTCATTTCCCTTCACTACTGGCTGTGATGATGATGGCAGGCGGTTTTGTTACACGTGGACCAGTGGAGCCACTCTTCCTGCCTTTGCCACAAGCCTGCCACCGAGCACCCCCCATCCCTTTTGCGCAGGGATGAAGTGAACCTGGCATCCTGGAAACGTACCAGGACATGTGTTTTGGGAAGTGTGGGGTATAGGGCTTTAGAATTCTGGGCTGCCTCCTTTGTGTCAGAATCAGATGTGTCACTATCTATAGCGACCCCTCCTCCAATCCTTTTTACTTTCCTAAAAGTGCACCCGAGTAGCACTGGGTGTGGGGTGATGGGAGGTGTGATTCAGCCACCCACGGCCATATGGGGCTGTTGCTTGTCCCAGCTTCTGCTCCGTTTCCCCTCCCCAACTCTCCTCCTTGCTTCCCAGTGAGAGGAGGGCTCACCACCTTGTTTCCTGGATGCCTGGGCAGAGTGGGGCTGGGGGTGGGGGCATTTGAACCCCCTGTGAAGAGTTGAAGATGAACTGGAAGCTATTTAAATTTTTCTTAATTTATTTTTTGAACAGTCTCTCTGTAACCTGGCATTTTCCTGTGCTGGTGTCTCTCAGATTGTCTGTCTCTGTCTCTATCTGCGCCTCTCTCTGCCCCCTCCCCTCTCTCCATCTGTATGTGTCTGTCTCTTTGCTCTGCCTTTCTCTCCATCTGTTTGTGTGTCTGTGAATTTGTCTTTGTCTCTTTTTCATTCTCTTTTTTTCCCTCTTCCCTCTTTCTGCCTCTTTCCCTCTTTTTCTCCCCCTTCTCTTTTCCTCCCTTCTTTCTTTCTTCTCTCTCTCTCTCTCTCCCACTCCCTCTCTCCCTGTCTCTCTTCCGCACTTCTTTCCTGGCCCCCTCTCACTTATTCCCATCTTTCTGTCTCTGATTCTGTTTCAGTCTCCTCTTTCTCTCAAGCGCCTCCTTCATTTAAAAAGGCGGACAGAGGTGGGTGAGGGGTGCTGACAATGATGGTGACTTGCATGGCCCATAATCTGCTTGAGGTCTGACATGACTCCACTTTCTGCTGGTTGCTTCACGCCCACAAGCTGTGTCATTACGTGAGGTCTGTCGTCATTGTTTTAAAAAAAGATTCTGGGTTGGGTGCAGTGGCTCACGCCTGTAATCCCAGCACTTTGGAAGGCCAAGGCAGGTGGATCACTTGACGTTAGGAGTTCAAGACCAGCCTGGCCAACATGGTAAATCTCGGTCTCTACTAAAAGTCCAAAAATGACCTGGGTGTGGTGGTATGTGCCTGTAATCCCAGCTACTTGGGAGGTTGAGGCAGGAGAATCCCTTGAATCCAGGAGGCGTAGGTTGCAGTGAGCCGAGATCGTGCTGCTACATTGCAGCCTGGGCAATAGAGTGAGACTCCATCTCAAAAATGAACACATAAATACACAAAATTAAAACAAACAAAAAGATTCTGAATTTCTTTTGTTTTGTTTTGCCTGTCCGTGTACTGCAATTTCCTGCCTTATCCTGCTCCTATCTGGCTTTTTATCTTGTTTTTTTTTGTATGTCAGCAAATCTATACTTCTCACTAAGTTTAGGGTGCTTGGGGTCTTCCGTTGTACTGCCTCTGTACCAAAACTACCCCTTTTACAGAACTCAAGATTGGATGATGGCAGAACAACTCTGTGAATAAACTAAAAACCCAGACTTGTGCACTTTAAATGGATGACATGGAGTAATGTCTGAATTGTATCTCAATAAAGCGGGGTTTTAAAAATTTGTTTCTTTTTTTAGTCTTTTATTTTTATTTATTTTTTAAAATTATACTTTAAGTTCTGGGATAAATGTGCAAAACGTGCAGGTTTGTTACGTAGGTATACACATGCCACGGTGGCTTACTGCACCCATCGACTCGCCATCTGCATTAGGTATTTCTCCTAATGTTATCCCTTCCTTTGCCCCCACCCCTGACAGGCACCGGTGTGTGATGTTCCCCTCCCTGTGTCCATGTGTTCTTGTTGTTCAGCTCTCACTTATGAGTGAGAACATGCGATGTTTGGTTTTCTGTTCCTGTGTTAGTTTGCTGAGAATGATGTTTTAGTCTTTAAAAAATATTTTGATACATTATATTTATACATACTCATGCGGGTACATACGAAACTTTGTCACATGCAGAGAATGTGTAATGATCAAGGCAGGGTGTTTAGGGTATCTATCACCCAAGTATTTATCATCTCTGTGTGTTGGGTATATTTCGACAATGCTGTTTCTTTAAAAAGTAAATCTAGAGAAAGTATAGGCCAGGTGCGGTGGCTCACGCTTGTAATCCCAACCCTTTGGGAGGCCAAGGCAAGCAGATCACTTGAGGTCAGGAGATGAAGACCAGCCTGGCCAACGTGGTGAAACCCCATCTCTACTAAAAGTACAAAAAAATTAGCTAATCTTGGTGGTGTGCATCTGTAATCCCACCTACTCAGGAGGCTGAGGCAGGAGAATCTCTTGAATCTGGGAGGCGAAGTTTGCAGTGAGCCGAGATCGCACAACTATACGGCAGCCTGGGCGACAGAGTAAGGATCTGTCTCAAAAAAAAAGAAGAAGAAGAAGTAAATCTAAAGGAAGTATAAAGCACGTTCCATTGATTTGAGCCTGACTGCAGGTTTTCCACTGGGGCATTTGAATTGGAAGCTGGAGTGGGGGTGCACAGCATGTGAATCAGGAAGTATTTATGACTCTGTGTAAACATATCACAGTGAAATACCAAACATTTGCTTCTGCTGAAATCAGCTGGCTCATCTAAACCTTAGCTAGAGGGGTTTCCTTAATGTCAACATTGATGCAAGAAGCCAGGGAAGATAGATGAACTCAAAGCAGAATTGAGTCTACATGGGTTTTCTTCTCTCTGACAAAGAACAGGCTAACTCCTGCTTACTCCACACAAATACCCCTTCCCCCAGAAGGCCTGGCCTGAATCTCAAGTTTAGAAAACACTCTTTTTTGCTGTTGTCCTCAAATCCCTTGAAATCTCACAGTTCTCTTGCCTTATTGTCCTTCTTGATTTAAGTATGTGTCTTATCCACTGGGCTGTAAACTTCTTGAGCGTAGGGACTCTGCCCCTTTTGCACATAGAAGGTCTTTGATAATTATTCAGGCAAGGAAGGATGAAAGAAAAACAAGCACATGACTGAGGGGGAACTTGGTGTCCAATATGGATATTAAGGCCAGTCCCAGTCAAACATCCCACTTTTAGTACATAACTGTTGTGCACATAGGGATAACGTTCTGCGTAGCAGGCAGTATTCTAGGCACTGGTAATACAGCTGTGAGTTAAACAGGCAAGAATCTGTGCCGTTGTGGCACTTGTGTCTGGTAGGCAGAAAGTAGATAATAAACATAAGTAAATCATAAGGAGTATTGGAAGGTGGTAACTGTTCTGGAGAAAAGAAAGTGTAAGAGTACTGGTAGGGAGCTAGTGGTCATTTGCAAAATATTTTTCCTTGATCTTTATCCCCCTGATAGCTATAGAGAAAAGAAATTGTTCATATAGAAGGAGAGAAAACTGAGGTACTTTGCAGCAGACAGAGACAGGTATAACAAGACTTATGCTTTGGCATTTTCTGTGCACCCTAAGCTTCAAACTTAGAATTCTTGGAGCAAACAGAAAGGCCCCTGGGGCTGGGACAGGCAGGCCTGTGTTGTAGAAGCAGAGAGCGGGGAAAACAGGGGAGCCACTGCCCCATGTTGGGGCCTCCTCCCCTCTCTCCATCTGCGTGTGTCTGTCTGTTTGTAACTCTGCCATTTGAGCAAGCTTCATTCCAGTTTTTCAAGCTTAAGCCTTGGGATATTAAAAATGTAAAAAATAATAAGAAAAATGAATGGATGCAAACCACAGCTAGAGACAGAGGAGGTGGGGTGAGGCTGGGTTGCTGAGGAGCCCTGGGGAGGGATCAGCATGGCCGGCAGCGGGAGGGGTCCATGCTGCAGAACTGCTCTCTTCGAACTTGGTATTTTTCCACAGCAAACAGAAGCCCAACGCTTGTTGGCAGTGGAGCCTCGTCCTGGGGATAGGGAAGGCAGAGTGGCCACGGAGAGCTAGATGTGGAGGAAGTAAACACACAGGGAGGAGGTCGACTTTCATGTCTTTACCATCTGGGGGCTCCCTGGAGAGTCGGGGCCAGTGTTAACATTCACCAGGTGCCCTGTTGATCAGTCATCATCAGAAGTGAGAGAGGAACAAAGCATCCGGACACCAAGTACCGCGTGATCCCCTGAGACTCTAAGGGGAGCTCCACCAAACAGGGGTGCAGCACAGTCCCCCAGACACAGGGGCTGGCCACAGTCCCAGCGACAGCGGTGGTAGTGTCAGCTAGTGCCTATCAAGACTTGCATATTGGACGCTGTGCAACACATATTGTGTGAGTTATCTCACTTAACCTTGTAAGGTTTTCTGTAGCAAACTCATGGATCAGTTAGGACTCAATTGGTTACATGTGGCTGAAAACCAAACCCACAGTGATGATAAGCAGAAAGGGAATCTGTCAAGTCATGCAACTGAAATATCCAGGAGAAAGTGTGGCTTCAGGCATGGCTGGATCCAGGAGCTCAAACAGTATGATAGGCTCTGTTGATTTTCTTGGTCTGTTGACTCTACTTCTTATATCTCAGTATTATTCTAAGATGAGCTGTCATGGTGGCAAAAGGGCTGTGGCTACTCAAATCCACATCCTCTCAAAGTGAAGTCCAGCAGAAAAGAGTGTGTCTTTTACTGTCCCCATAGTTTTAGTATGTCTTGTGGCCTCTCCTTGGCTCTGATGAGGATTGTGTGCCTGTCTGGACTGATTACCATGGTGGCGGGGAACAGAAGTCACCATTTATTGTGCAGTGCCCTGGAGTGAGGGATGGAGTCATGATCAGTTGGAGTGGGATCATGAGGTATGGTCCTTAAAATAGGTAAAAGGAGCCAGGTGGTAAAAAATTTTAAAATGTCTATGTCTTGGAACTATTATCACCTCCATTTTGTAGATGGGGAAATTGAGACCAGGAAGGGTGGAGTCACTGGTCCAAGTCACACAGCAAATAGAACTGAGATAGTGGTCCAGTGTCATCTATGGCTACCATCAGGCCATCGCCTTCCACGACCAGAGCCTCACCTTATCCCTCTTTCCTGCATCTGTCCTTGGGGCTGCCACGTCATTCCAAACCACCAGAGCCATCAGTGGGGTCTCCCTGAAGACCGCAGGAGTCATAAGGCTGCAAACCCATCAATCCTGTCACTTTCCAAGGACCATTCCCAAGGCAAAGGGTCATTAATATCATCATCTCCATCTTCTTTAATGCTAATTACTTTTTTTCCCACGTCAACATAAAAATCATCTTAAATGTCCTCATTAAAGTGGATGTGATTTCTGACCACAGAATCATCAACTCAGCCTGAGAAAGACTTTCAGGGGAGAAAATGTTCTCAGAGCCATGGTGGCAATTTCGAGTGATTTAGAATATCAAGTTTGTATGATTTTTAATCATTAAAGGAGATGTAAAAACATATTTTATACACAATCTTTTATCTTACACTTATTTTTATATTTCTCTATAACAATTTATTGCAACGCATATATCACCATTACATCAGACATTTATGGCTCCATTAAAATTCAATGCTATCATAAATTTGGGCCGGTTAAAGTGGTGACATTTGTAACAGCTTCCACAAGGACATATTTTATATTTAAAGTGAAACTTTGAGAAGAAACTTTTGTTAAAGAAATAAGAAACATGTAGGATAGGAAGGAGATATAAGATTTTCTTCTTTCTAAAACAGGTAATGCCTACCTTAATACCTGCTGTATTATGAAGCCAGACTTTTGCTAAATACTGGGTATGCTAGTTCCGGTATTCAGGGATTAATGGGAATCACGATAATGCTATCATTGACTAGAAATACTCCACTCTTCTCAGTCTTTTGGCACCCTGAGACCTGGAAGAATTTTAGAAATAAGAGAAAATATTAAGTCAGATTTTAAAAAAATGCAATGTCCATATAATGAGAGATTTTCTAATTCCTGAGCATAAGGATTTTCAGAGTGATAGTATATGGAACTTAGATTTTTCCATCATTTGGTTCAAGATGGGAAAACCTCCATCCTTCCCTTCTTCGCTCCATCCGTCCCTCCCTCCCTTTGTTCCTCTCCTTCTTCTCTTTCCTCTCCTTCCTCTCCTTCTCCAAACAATCAGAAGGTGTTAGAACAATTTTTGTGAGCCCGGTGCTTTTATAGTTGATTTAAAATGTAAAAGTGAGGCTGCTATATTCTTCTTTTGAAGGAGGCTTCTACACTGGGAAGTTGTCAAAGGAGAGAAGCAAGCCTGATCACTTCTTTTGGATCCTTAGGTGCCATAAGAACGTCTGGCACATAGTAGATATCCACCAATAGCCTCATCAAGGCTCTTGGTCAAGCCACCCACACGGAAAGCGTTAGGCAATTAACACTCAACTAGGCATGACAGGGGACTGGCCCAGCTGTGCAGGACAGAATGGGTATCATATATGACTTACAGAAAGCGAAGTGAGTGAGGACCTTGTTGAGGTCTAGATAGGGTGTATGCAAGAAGTAGACTTCAGATTAGGATGATTTGCCCTCCAGAAATGGGACTACAGTTAATCTAGCCTGAAAGAACCAATGTGGGCTAAGAGCTTTCTTGAAGAACTTCATTTGGGCCGAGAGATGAATCTGGTCAGGTGTTGGGATAAAGTGAAGGTGAGTCTACTCAGCACCGAGGTGTGTATCACCACAGGGACAACAGAGATGTTGTCCTATTTTCCATTAACAACAGAGATAGCAAAGGATTAACTCCACCTACTATTAGCCTGTTTGTTTGTTTGTACTCTAAGTGCTTTTCTCAAATGGACTGATTTTCGTTCTCACAACCACCTTAACAGTGAGTATTCTGTATTGTGATTGGAAAGAATGAAAAACGAGAGTAAATATATAGGTTCCCGGTACATTTTCTATTTCTCTCTGTGTGTCTCTGTGAATCTGAACAAACAGAAGGCAGAACAGTACTCACATCCCAAGGGTAAATTTAACTGGGAACTGGGTGGCCAACTTTTGTTTTCTGTGTTTTACTGGCTGATGCTGCTAATTGTGGGTTGAAATAAAGTGTCATTACAGGAAGTACCAACTAGAATCAGACAAATCAGAGTTCTTCTAAACCCAATGAGACCTTTGTGGAGCTTGCCCTGTGGAAGGAGAAGTCTGACTTTCTCACAAAGGAACATAGTATCTACAAGCTGTGCTGTTCCCTATGGGAGCCATTGGCTACATGTAGCTACTCAGCACTGAAAACTGACTAGTGCCACATATTAAAATGATCATCTTTTGCATGTTGTGTTAAGTAAAACATATTTTTAAAAGTAATTTTCCTATTTCTTTTGCTGGTTTTAATGTGGCTACTGGAAAAATAAAAAATCACGCATGATTTTCATTTTTTTTTGTTTGTTTATCATGCTAAGAACACTTAAAATGAGATCTACCCTTGTAACACATTTCATTTTTCTACAGATAAGGCCTTGCTGTGTTGCCCGGGCTTGTCCAAAACTCCTGGCCTTAAGTAATCCCTCCACCTCACCCTCCCAAAATGCTGGGATTACAGGAGTGAGTCACTGCACCCAGCCTTGCAATGAATTTTTAGGTGCCTAACACAGTATTGTTAATGATAGGCACGATGTTGTATGGAAGATCTCAAGAACTTACTTATCTTCGTAACAGAAACTTGATACACAGACAGCATCTATGTAGGTTGTTTGCATCCTTTCTGTAGAAAGGACATATCTTACGGAAATAGAGAAAGACTCCTGGAGAGCTCCTTCTTCATCATGTCACCAAGGTCTGGGCTGGGAACTGCTTTCATATAAATTTTCAGCTACAGCTCCCAGGCTACCATGTCCTGAAAAGAATCATTCACAGCTGCTTGTCTGTGCTTGTGCTATGTTCCCCATCTGGAGTTCCTTCCTCTTATCTTCCACCTCACTCACCTGGCAGGCTCCTGAAATCCTTTAAATCCCAACTCAAACATTCTCTGTTTCTTGTAGCTGCCCTTGAATGAATTGCTCTGTCTTCTGGGTTCCCACAGCACCTTGAACCCGTTTCCTCTGCTGTCACTCTGACTGCCTTGTGTTTTAATTATTTATCTATTTCCATAGCTGCTCATGGAATGCCTTGAGATCAGGGACAAAGTAACTTCAGATTCTCCTAAGGCAGCATCCTTCTTTCCTGCTTCCGAATAGAAGGGCACCCCCCGTTGATGCTGGAGCTGGTTTGTATAGGTTCGTCGGTCAGTGGTGTGTTTCTTCTTTCCAACTCCGCCTGCAGTGGCTTTGCACTGATAACTCGAAATTGGAGTATTTACATCAGAGACATTGGCAGACAATGTAAATCAGGGCTTTTTGTGAGGAGTGGGGAAGGGAGAGCAAGTTGTTAAATATTTACCAGCTCACCCTGATCTGATCTGAAGTTATATAAAATAAAAGGTTTTTGCCACCTGAATCAGCCTTGGAAAATGGTGGTCATTTTTTTGTGATTAGGTGACATGAGTGTGAAGAAATTCTTCTTTCTTTTTCTTTTTTGAGACGAAGTTTCGCTCTGTCGCCCAGGCTGGAGTGTAGTGGTGTGATCTCAGCTCACTGCAACCTCCGCCTCGCAGGTTCAAGTAATTCTCTTGCCTCACCACCTGCTTCATGGCCAAAGTAGCGGGGATTACCGGCATGCACTGCCATGCCTGGCTGATTTTTGTATTTTTAGTAGAGAGGGGTGTTTCACCATGTTGACCAGGTTGATCTCGAACTTCTAGCCCAAAGTGATCTGCCCACTTTGGCCTCCTAAAGTGCTGGGATTACAGGCAGGAGCCATCGTGCCCTGCCAAGAAATTCTGCTTCCTGTTCAATCCAGACAGTTTGAAGAGCTCTCCCTGAAGGCTGTAATTTTAGGCTCTGGTGGAGAGATGATATTAGACTAGGTGATTATGAAGTTTTTCTCAGCTCTAAACTTCACTGATTTTGGGTATTATGTATTTCACTCATGAGTAATTAACATTTATAGTGCCCTACATTTGTGCATCCCTTATCTTTCTTTTTCTCTCTGGGAGCTTTCATGCCGATTACATCACTTGACACCTCTGTGAAGCAAGTGGGCAGATACCTTCTCCACCCAATAGAGAAGTTAATACATCCACTGCGGGCTTCTGCTTAAAATCAGATAGATTTGCACATAGTTGCTTTTAGTTTCAAATAGTTAAATGATGGGGCTGCTGGATGAAGGTGAATCTCGAGGATGAACTCTGGGAATCAGAGAGCAAGGAAGCCACCTAAAGTCACACAGATACTGGGGAGCAGAAGCTCATCAGTCTCAGGACTACTTTGAAGGTGAGAAATGTTTGGGAGCGGCAGGGATCCAGGAGAATGGAAAAATACTGTAATCTATAGAACATCCACTATTTCAACAGAAGAAGAGAACTAACTCAAAACCGAGATGGTTTAGTGTTTACTCCAAACCTCAACTGTATTAAAACCATTTAAATGGTTTTGTACTCCATATTGGTGAGAATGTAAGTTAGTTCAACCACTGTGGAAGACAGTGTGGCGGTTCCCCAAAGACCTAAAAACAAAAATACCATTTGACCCAGCAATCCCATTCTGGGGTATGCACCCAGAGGACTATAAATCGTTCTATTATAAAGACACATGCCTGTGTATGTTCATTGTAGCACTATTCACAATAGCAAAGACATGGAATCAACCTAAATGCTAAATCCCCATCAATGGCAGATTGGATAGAGAAAATGTGGTACATATACGCCATGCAATATTATCCACCATAAAAAAAAAAAAAGAACAAGATCATGTTCTTTGCAGGAACATGAATGGCACTGGAGGCTATTGTCCTCTGCAAACTGACGTAGAAACGGAAACCACATACTACATGTTCTCACTTATAAGTGGGAGCTGAGCCGGGCGCGGTGGCTCGCACCTGTAATCCCAGCACTTTGGGAGGCGGTCAGGAGACCAAGACCATCCTCACGAACATGGTGAAACCCCATCTCTACTAAAAATACAAAAAATTAGCCGGTCATGGTGGCAGGCGCCTGTAGTCCCAGCTACTCGGGAGGGTGAGGCAGGAGGATGGCGTGAACCCAGGAGGTGGAGCTTTCAGTGAGCTGAGATCGTGCCACTGCACCCCAGCCTGGGCGACAGAGGGAGACTCTGTCTCTAAATAAATAAATAAATAAATGGGAACGGAATGATGAGAACACATGGACACAAAGAGAGGAAAAACACACACACTGGGACCTTCCAGAGGTCACGGAGTGGAGGGTGGGAGGAGGGAGAAGATCAGGAAGAACAACAAATAGATACTAGGCTTCGTACCGGGGTGATATAATCTGTACAACAAACCCCCATGACATGAGTTTACTAATATAACAAACCTGCACACGTACCTTTTAACTTAAGTAAGGCATTTTACTCTGAACATTCACTACTGAACTCATCAACTATGAAAAGGGCTCCCCCTTGTTTTTGCCACCCACCTAGCTGTTTCACCCTCTTGAATGGGATACTGTGCTTTCCAGAAAATAAGTTGCTTCATGGGTCAGAGGATCTTCTTTTCTCCCTCCAGAGAGAATGGCACCCCAAATTGAGGATAAGCAGGCATTTTACAAAGGTTTCAGAAAAGGATGGTAACTCTTTGAATGACCTGTAATAAGAGAACCCTCTTAGGAGGTGAGGGAGGAGCAGTTGGGATTTCATGAATTGACTGAATAATTTTGATAAGCCTGCAGATAGGACTTCATCCTCACTCCTCTACTCTGAATTTCTGCAACTTCGAGACATGTATTGTGTTTCAAACTAGACCGAAAGAAATACATTCAGAGAGAAAGAAAACTCACCCAGAATGTTGTTCAAAACAAGAGTGACCAGCGCTTTGGGAGGCTGAGGCAGTAGGATCACTTGAGCCTAGGAATTCAAGACCAGCCTGGTCTTGAACATAGTGAGACCTCATCACTGAAAGAAATAAACCAAATTTTAAGAATTAGCCAGATGTGTGGCTACGCCTGTAGTCCCAGCTGCTTGGGAGGCTGAGGTAGGAGGATTGCTTGAGGCTAGGAGGTTGAGACTGCAGTGAGCTGTGATTGCACCACTACACTCCACCCTGGGCAGCAGAACAAAACCTTGTCTTAAAAAAAAAAAGTGAAAATGCTTGTGTGTATGTGAATGTGCACTAAACTTCAATAGTGGCCCTTTTTGATGTAGCTCAGTCCTCGTAATGCACTCATTAAAACTCTAGAAATAAAGATTTTAGTGCCGTTACATAGAACACTTAAAAAAAATCTTGATAGGTATAAATTGTCTATGAATTTTACACGATGTGCCCTGATTAGTGGTGGTTATTTTACTGCTCATACACAAAAAAATTTAGAATATTGTTGCGTAGAATTTTGGCTGCATTTTTCACTTGAAAAAGAGTTACAACTCTGTTTCCATATGGTAGACAGAGGAATCCCTCTAAATATATGGCAGCGGAGATGCTTCTGTTTCTAAGAGCTTCTATAGGACCTCTCCTCCAGTGGTGTGCTACAGCCAGCTTGTATTGGCTGGCGAGAGCCAATTGTGAAATTTTAAGGAAACTTACCAGCTGGTTGATATCGTATTGGCAGCTTGAAATTGGCCATAGAGGGAGTATTTATACCACAGAAACTGGAAAACGCTATAAATCAGTGTTCTTCTGTCCCCAGGAAGTTGGTTGTTAAGCATTTACCAGCACACCTCTGCTCTCCCTTGTATAAGAGATCCCTCTGTTATCTCATTCCATCTCATTTAATTCTTAGATCTACAAAAAAGTAGGGAACCGGGTTGAGGATACAGAGTTTTCACTGAAAAATCAATGGTCTAAACCCTACAGAAAAACAGGGACAATATAGGATTCTATTTCCATCCCCCATTCCCCTCTAGGTACTCGGTAATAACTTAACCTCTCCATGTAGCCTTTCTTTTTATTCATTTTTCTAATCTAACTCAACCATTCTCAAATGTCAATGTGTACGTTAGTATGCATGTGTTGATAATGCAAAACTACCTGCACGGCACTTTGTGGGACTGTTAGGGGCTTTTGAGGGTAATTTTAGTCATGCAAGTATTTTCATGGAGTTGGCATAATATATTTGTTAAAAGCCAGAGTAGCTTTGAATCCCACCTCTGCCTCATGCAAGCTACTTAACTTCTCTATGCCTCAAATGAGGGTAATAATGGTACCTTCCCTCTAAGCGTCTTGGGAGGATTAAGTGTGTTAATCTATGTAACATGTTTAGGATTATACCTTGTGTTTAGTTGGTGCTATGTTCATGTTTGCTCTTATTGTTAGGAAGAAAGGGAGTGTTTTAATTGATGATTCTGGTAACTGACTGAGGGATAGATAGGATAAGGCCAAGACCAGGAGACCAGTAAGGATCCCCATTGTATTGGTTCACACTGATCTTCCTGAATTAATTGATGGCACATGGCTGTTGGGTGTTACATAGACCAAAGCTGTAGCCCTAAGCTGTGACTTAAAGGACCTTCGTCGGCCACAAAAGATGACCACTTCCCCATGGACGTTTATTTGATCACCTTCCATCTAATTACTTTTGTTTGTTTGTTCATTTGTTTATTTTTTCTTGAGACAGAGTTTTACTCTTGTTGCCCAGGCTGGAGTGCAATGGTGCAATCTCAGCTCACTGCAGCCTCCGCCTCCCGGGTTCAAGTGATTCTCCTGACTCGGCCTCCCAAGTAGCTGGGATTACACACATGCATCTCCATGCCTGGCTAATTTTTTTGTATTTAGTAGACATGGGGTTTCACCATTTGGGTCAGGCTGGTCTCGAACTCCTGACCTCAGGTGATCCACCCGCCTCGGCTTCCCAAAGCGCTGGAATTACAAGTGTGAACCCCCGCACCCGGCCTCTAATTCCTTTTGGAGCTGAGGGCATAATGAAGAGAGGGAAGTAGGAGACGAACTCAAAGAGCAGGCAGACACCACACTTTGAGAAGACCTCAGAGGTCACGGTGAAAGTTTGGATTTCATATTTGGTGCAGTGGAAAGCCTTGAGAAATTCTTAAGCAGGGGATTCTCCTGTCTCTCCTAGTGCCTTCTAAGTCAGGCACTAGGAGACATACAAAGCTACTGGTGGTGCCTCAGGGACTTGCAAACCAAAAGGTTCCATGCCTTCCCCTTTAGTGGGTATTATTTGATCTCTGTGAACCCCCTTCTTACATCTTCCACGTAAGCAAAAAACAAAAAAAAACCCACACCACCTCCTGCAGTGTACAGACATGTGAAATGCCATGGGGTTGTAGCGTGGTGTGGTAATTAGTCGGAAAAGGGCAAGCAGACCATGGGACTTCCCTAGCAAAACTGGAAATGCTACAGACAGGGCAGTGAGAAGAGAAGGACACTGTTTCTCTCCTTGCTCAGACCTGGCTTCTTCAAGGACCATCTTTGCGGGGGAGTTTGTCACATCTCCCAGATGCGCAGGCTGGTTTCTTACCTCCTTCTCCATCCAGCCCTTGTCTCATGTCCAGGGGCCAATAATAAAGATAAATTTGAGGAGTAATGAATAAAGACCCATTCCTTGTAGAGTAATAAAATTTATCGTGGCTTAACTAATCTGGCACCATTTATGCCTGCTGCCTGCCTTTCCAGCTATCGAATGACTAATTGATAACTAATTTCCTCAATTTGTACTTCATTACTTATCACAGCAGAAAGGCTTATACCTAACTCTTTGAGCCAAAGAGACCCCATGAAATCAATGGAGATGTTACTTGCCAGGGATCTTGGCAAACTGGCCAGCTTTGCGGGAAAGGCGGACTCTTCTCAATAATGCAGCTAACAGGTACTGAATGTTTACTGCATGCCAGGAACTGGGCTAAGCACATTACATTTGTATAAAAAATATAAGGGTTGTACAAGATGATGTAATGGATAAAACCCTCATCTGTATTATCTTAACACAATAGAAAGTTACTAATGATTTAATGCTATTGTTAACACAATAGAAATTTACTAATGATTTAATTCAGATGTTTCTGGTTGGCAAAAGATGGGGGAGTTCTGTACTACATTCTTCAGATTGAGTGAGACCTAAAATTAAGAACCAAGTTGACTGAGACTCTGCTATCATTACTGCATAGCTGCCAAGCTTGCCCTTGGTGTCGACATTCAGCCAGCAGAGGGAGAAAGAACATGAGGAGCGTTGGGGAGAAGGGTTTTTGTTTGTTTGTTTGTTTCTGTTCTGTTTTGTTTTGTTTTGAGACGGAGTCGCACTCCGTTGCCAGGCTGGAGTGCAGTGGTGCGATCTTGGCTCACTGCTACATCTGCCTCCTGGGTTCAAGCGATTCTCCTGCCTCAGCCTCCCAATAGCTGGGACTGCAGGCACACGCCACCATGCCCAGCTAATTTTTGTATTGTTAGTAAAGATGGGGTTGTACCATGTTGGCCAGGATGGTCTTGATCTCTTGACCTCGTGATCTGCCCACCTCGGCCTCCCAAAGTGCTGGGATTACAGGAATGAGCCACCACGCCCAGCCGGGTGGGAAGTTTTTAATAGGCCAGCCTAGAAGAACATATCATTTCAACTCACAGTATGTTGGCTGTAACTCAGTCACAGGGAGACCAGGAAATGTGGTGTAGACATGACCCAGAAGAAAATGAGTTTTGTTGGACAGATTGCCACACACTTGTGATTTTATTTAATTCTTACAACTGTGCTATGAAGTTGGTTCTCATCCCCACTTCACTGATGTGGAAACTGAGGCTTGAAAAGTAGACTTGCTAGTAGACTTGCTAGTAAGTGGACTTGCTAGTAAGTAGACTTGGTAGTAAGTAGCCTTGCTAGTAAGTGGAGGAGCAGTCTTTAGCTTGTCTTCAGTCTGATTTCCAGGCTCATGCTTTTACCACTGTGCTAGACTACTTCTCTTGTGTCTCAAACAATGAGAAGCTCTGACAATAAATATTTCCCCTTCACTACTCTCTCTGGTCATCACTGCTGTAGCTGACCCTGACTCACCTTGAAGTTCTCTACCGGTCAGCTATCACCTCTGCCTACGGCACTGAGCCTCCCAGGAACATCTCTGGAACTTCCAGCAACCCGGGGTTGGATGACTGATGGGACCCAAGTTGGGTGATGCAGAATTCTGAGGCTGACCACCTGTACGTGCGGGGGCACAGAGCAAATGTTAAATTGAGCCAGGAAAGACTCCACTAATTAGAGCTTCTTGTGAACTCTGCCATCCATTGACTTTTTAACAAATGATGCTATTAATCCTACATATTCTCGATTCTTCACTTTCTTCATGGAGGGAAAAAAGTTGAAGGCGATATTGTGGTATTTATCCTTGAAATAATGTTGCCATAGTTACCTCTCGACTCTATTATAACAGTAGTGCCATAATTGGAGCACGGAGACCTGGAGATGCTCTTGTAACTGTGAGCTTGGTCCCTAGGTTGGGCATGAAAAGCATCTCTTAGATTGGGGGAGAAAGAAGAGAGGTTGGCCTCAGCAATTAACCCCAAAGCACAGCACAGTGGTCCTATCTGTTGGATGAGAGCATTGCTTGGTGGTGTCCAAAGTGAGCCATTTCTGTGAAGTTGCTTTGTTTTCACATTGTTTTACAGTGACACTCTTAGAATGCAAGAATGTAGTGTCTCCATGGAAACTGGAAATGTACCAAATTAAGGCCTCAGAATAGGAAAGCTTCTATGAGCACAGTTCTGGTGATCACTAATAAAGAAATGATATGTTGTAAGTACAAGGTGTTGGATGTCAGGGAAGACACGGAATGATAAATTTGACATCCTAATTTAATCCAAGACCTTCACTTTTTGGACAGGGTGGGAGAAAGGTTATGAATGCACATCTAGGGAATGTGCGCTCTCCTAGACAGGAGAAAGGTGTGTTCATGTCACACTGTGGCAAAAGAGTGTCTGACCCTCCGTACAACATGAACTTGACTCCACTTACCTCTTGTGTATATGCAAAAGGAAAGAGTTAGTGGGTGGTGAGAGGGACAGTGTGAAACATTGGGAAGACAGCATTTGCAATTAGACCATGGGTGAGTTTCATGACTTTGAGAAAATTCATGAAACCTTCATTTGAACCTCCATTTCTACTTCCATAAAACGGGGAGGCTACTAGTATATACCTCTCCGAAGAACATGCTTCCTTTCTTCACTTTCCTTTTGATGTTTCTTTTTGGCAGTATCAGTAGGGGTTCATTAGCCTAACTTCCTATCCATGAAGGCAAGGTTCGGTTTAGAATGTCTGAATCTGCATCATAGCCTGAGGTCTGGGTTCAGCTTACAGAAGAACCAGTGGAAACAGGAAGCCATCTCTGGGTACATATGCTCTTTGCCCATAGTGGGAATTGGTGAACATCTCAGAGAGCTGCATCTCTTTTCTGATGCTTGTATTTCCTTGGTGGATTCTCCTCCACGTCTGCCACCACCCTGTACAACTCTGACCTCTCATTTGCCTCCTTACATCGTGTCTTGACACATTGGCTGAAATGCCACACAGTTGTATCAGGGCATGCAAATGCATACATCTCTCAGGCTCACCTGCAGTCCCTGCAGATTCAGAATTTTCTTAATTTCTGTAGCTCTTTCTATTTCTTTATTTAATGGTACAGAATACGAGGTTCCCTTTGCCGCCAGTGCCAGGCGTCTGCTAGATCTCCATTTGGGTAGAACCAAAACTCTCATACCGATCTCCTTTCCTGTCTGAATACTTTGCAGTGTTTCCCAGAAGCCTCTCTATCTTTCTCTAAAAAGAGGGCAGTTACCACTGTGGCTGGCTGGCATTTTTCTGATCTGCCTGATCCTGTAACAATATTCCTCTCTGGGTGTTTTCTTGGCACGGCGAGCACTTGTCCCTCACCAGTGCAGGGAAGGCTTTGATACTTCTTGGACATCTTGATCAAACAGCCTTAATGCTGTAACCACCTGCAGTTTTACTATTTAAAACTTCCACATCCCCTTTTGTGCATATTTCAACTGCACTGAAAATGTAGGTGTCTATAATCTTGTAGATGGCTATAAATACCCGCATTGGGTTAAAAAAAAAAAAAAACAAAAACCTTGTGTTTGAGCCTCAATATGCTGAGACATGTTGTGGCCTAGTAAATAGCAGGATTTTTTTGCTTACCTAATATTTATTGAGTAGCTGTTACATGTCAGATAAAGCACCTGGCTTTGTTAGGGTGACCAGGTTGTCCAGATTTGCCCAGAATGTTCCCAGTTGTCTCACTGAAAGTCCCATATTCTGGGGAACCTGGAAATCTGTGGTACCAGGCAAACAGAGACAGTCGGTTGCCTTAGGCACTAGGGGTAAATTGGTAAACAAGGCAGCATTTCTACCCTCAAGGATCTGACAGTTTGATCAACCAGAAAATAAAAACAAACACTCAGCAATTTCACACACACACACACACACACACACACACACACACACACACCCAATAATTGTAAGTAGGTATTCAAACAATTACATGTCTATGTATGTGAGTAGCAGCATTACTCACAATAAACAAAATGGTGAAAACAACAATTTCTATCAACAGAGGAGTAGATAAACAAATTACGGGGTGTTCATACCATGGAATACTCTTCAGCCCTAAAAAAGAAAGAAGCACTGGTGTGGATGAAGTTTGAAAACGTGATGCTGAAAGTGAAGGAAGTCAGACACAAAAGACCACAGCTTGTACAATTCAATTTATATTAAATTTTTATTAGGTTGGTGCAAAAGCAATTGCGGGTTTTTGCCATTACATTGAAAGTAATTTGAAAGTGATGACAAAAACCACAATTACCTTTGCTCCAACCAAATAGAATAGGTAAATCCATAGAGACAAAAAGTAGGTTGGTCATTACTGGGGGCAGAAGGGAGAGAGGAATAGGGAGTGAGTGGGGTTTCCTTTTGAGTGACGAAAATATTTTGGAACTAGATAGGAGAGGTGGTTGCACAACATTGTGGGTGCACCAAATGCCACTGAATTATTCACTTTAAAATGGGTAATTGTATGTTATGTAAACTTCACCTCAATGAAAAAAAAATAATGTAGTAATTGATAGGATGGTGGCCATTAGAAGGTTCTGGGGCAGGAAGGATCCAGTTGGTAAACAGTGAATGATAATGCAGGAGTTAGGTCAGAGAAAAGATGAAGGGGTAGTGTTTCAAGCAAAAGGAGAAATGGTTGTGTAGATGGAGGCAGGGGAGCCCTCTTGCTGCTGTTTATTTTGTGACACGGGGATGCACATTATGCATATTAAGGGGACTTCTGAAGAGTATATACAAGCAGAAAGCTGGGATCACCTGCAAGATGTGCCCCCCAACTTTTTAAAATGGTTTTCTAGCCACTCAGCTGCAAAGAGTTAGATCTGGCCTTGCTATTTGGTAGTTTTTTATTTCCCGAGGAATATGTTCATAGAGGCTTTGTATTAGCTGTTCTCATTCTGCTAATAAAGACATACCCGATACTGGGTAATTTGTAAAGGAAAGACGTTTAACTGACTCACGGTTCCACATGGCGTGCGAGGCCTCACAATCATGGCAGAAGGCAAGGAGGAGCAAAGTCATGTCTTACATGGCAGCAGGCAGGAGGGCTTGTGTAGGGGAACTCTCCTTTTAAAACCATCAGATCTCGTGAGAACTCACTGTCACGAGAACAGCATGAGGGGAACTGCCCCCATGTTTCATTTACCTCCCAGTATATGCTTTCCAGGACACATGGGAATTAGGGGAACTACAGTTCAAGATGATATTTGGGTGGGGACACAGTCAAACCTATCACGCTCTTTGGCTAAATGGGTAAAAAATAAGCTGAGATGGCACATTCTCTGGGAAGACAATCAGTGTCAGCAGGTGGCTTGATGCCGGGATGATATCGCCACTGGAGGGGCCAAACATCCTAGGTCTGGTGCTGCTTACACAGCCTCCCCTATCAGAGTGACCCCAGAATCAAAGGAAGTTTCAACACCTCCCAGAAGGCAGGGGTGGGAAGAGTCTTCATGGCAGAGTTTGAATTTGGGCTCTGCCCTTTGTCACCTGTGCCTCCTTGGGCAGGTGAACTTCTCCAAGCACCAATATCATCATCTAGAAAAGGGGGATGGAAATAAAAATGGATCTATTGTAAGAATAAATGAATTATCCTGCAAAACCAATAGTATACACTGTCTGGCAAATAACAAGCACTCAGTAATTATTAATTTTCTCCATTCTTTCCTCTTCATCCTCGACTTAATTAAGACGTATCATTGAAACTGTGAATAAGCAGTTCACAAAAAGAGAAATCTAAATGGCCAGGACACTGGGAAAAATGTTCAGACTGGGTAGCAACAAAGGATTCAGAAGTGAAACAAGACATTATTTTTTCTCCTAGAAATTAAAGCAAAATCCCAACAAAAAAAATGAAGAAGGAAGGAAAAGTCAAGTCAGTATTGGCCAAGAGGGTTGGGAGTCAGAGTCTCACACCAGGCTGGTAGAAATACAACGTGGAACAACTTTTCGGGGGGCAGTTTGGCAATAAGACTAATATGCTTGTTTCAAAAGCCTTAAATGCACGTTTGTGCTTTGACCTGGCAATTCCGCTTTGAGAAATTTACCCGCGGGGAATAATTAAGAATGTGTTCACAAACTTAGTCACAGAAGGCACTCTATAAATAGTTGTTAAATGAAGGAATAAGTGGTACTTATTGCTGCATTGTTTATAATAATGAAAATTCCAATAACGGGGAAAAAAATCAAATAAATGATGGTTCTGGCCATAAAATGGAATCCTCTGCAGCCATTAAATATGATTTGGTAAACACATTTGGATAACTCTGTCATTTACATGGGTCTGGGAAGATATTTCTGATTCCTCAAGTGAAAAATTATGTTAAATGGCATATTGCATGGCCATGGCTTGTTTAAAAATATGTATCCATAAATAAAATTGGGAAGAAAAACTCTTGAAGGATATATAGCAATATGTGAAAAGCAGTTATTGTTGAATGGTGACACTGTGAATGATTTTTAAATTTCCTTCTTTTTGCTTTTTGGTGTATTCTGAGCATGTACTGTTTGCACATATCTGTTTTTAAAGAAAAACTTAATGTTAAAATAGAGGGACTTGTTAGGATGGGGGTGGGCGGTTGGAAATCAAGACAAGAAAATAGAACATAAACGCGCCCGACGGGAGAATGTGGGGCATCTGGCTGGGTTAGAAGTCCAGTATGATTTGGGCAGCCTTCCTTCCCCGCTGTTGTCACTTTAAGGTTTTTCAGTTGCAGATCCACACTTAGGAGGCTTGGTTTGGCCTGGACCCTCCTTAGGAAGTGTCGTGTCTGGAAAACACACACAAGAGCATTCCTTTGTTCATGCTGTTCGTTGCCCAAGTTGGTTGTGCTTAGGGGTGACTCACTCCCAGCTACAGCGATGCAAACATGTGTGTCCCCAGGCTGGGCTGTGCAGACAGCCTGCGCCCACGTCTTGGAGGGAGACAGAGCCAGATTCTGGCTGTGAGAAAAGCCCCTGGCCCAGGAGGCTCTTGGGGGTTAAAGGGGGATATCTTTACCTTTTCTGATCCCCATATTTTCACCGAGTAAATTGCTGCTATGGAACATAATTGCTTTTCATTTTATTTTTAAAAATTGCTGCCAAGGCAATCCGCCGGCCTCCTGAAGTCAGCACAAATCTGAAGACATTCACTCTGAGGGAGTATTCTGAAAACTTGGATTTGAAAAGCGATTTACCCCCGACAATCAGCAGGTCGAGGTTCAGCCGACCGTGGTAACTTGGTTGCACTTTAGTCCCAGAGATTCACAGAGCTCATCACTTCCTTTCTCATTGAAGCCTTTGCTCAAATGTTCCCTTCTGAGATTACACTCCTGTGAACGCACTGGCTGTCTTAAGTAGCAGCTCCTTCTGTTGGATTTCCCAGATCTCTTTTTTATTTCCAGGTACGTATCCCACCCTGGCATTATATTATTTCTTATTTCTTCGTTCACCTGTTTACTTGTATATCTCCCATGCTAGAACACATGTACCTCAAGGGCAGGTAGTTTATCCTATTCATTGCTGTACCCCCTTGGTTAGAATCACATCAGGCACACAGTAGGTGTCTAATAAAGACTTAACGAATGGATGAAAGAGAAGAATGTGAAAGTCTTCTGCAACCTGGAAGATGCTGTGGGGCAGGAGGGTGTGGGTAGGATGATTGCATTTGGGCTACGACAACACTCCAGCTCACAGTCAATGTCATCTGGACCCCACATCATGGTTAGATGGGCTGTTCTTAAGTTCTTAATACTCCTGGAATACCAGGAATATGTATAATGGCATTCAGCCTCAATGCTGGAGGGTACTAGAGGCCTTGAGTTTTCCTTGGTGGGGAGGACAGGACTCCTTTCTTCACCAGAAGCTGAGTAGATGCCAGCGCCAAGCCTCCTGTAAAGCCTGCGGAACCATGAGCCAATTAAACACCTTTTCTTTATAAATTACCCAGGCTCAGGTATTTCTTTATAGCAATGCATGAATGGCTTAACACAGCTTCTCTGATTTCCCTAAGATGCTAGAGAAAAGAGAGCTCAAAGGATAGAGAAGGGAGAAGGGCCCATCCCTTGCATGCTGAGCCTGGTAAGGAATCCCCAAGGGAAGAAAGAGGCAATTATCAGTAAACCAACCTGGACTTAGTTCCCTCACACCTGTACATTTGGATTTTGGTCAAATCATAACCTGAGCTTCAATTCCTCCATCCTTCAAGTAAGGTGAAGGAAATCTGCCCTGCCTACCTGTCATTATAACCGTCATCATTTTTTTATCATGACAGCTTATTAAACATTTATTATACACCAGCCACAGAAGCAGATACTCCACATATGGGCTTTAATTCAGTTCGTATGATCGCCCTATGGAATAAATACAATTTTTATCAATTTGAAAGAGGAGAAAGGATAAGGTAGGAAAGGCAAAGTAGTTTGCCCAAGTCCCCTTGGGCTGCAGGTGCCAGACCAAGGCTCACGGGGTACCTAATGCTGTGTTTTATGAATCAGGAAACACCATCAAATGTCACCAGTATCTTTCCACATGTCCACAAGCAAGCATGTCTGCAAGCAGGCATCTCTTCTAATGATTGGGAAGCCCTTGGGTGGGAGCTGGGAGACTCTTTCACTCTTTCACTCTTTCCAACCTAGCCTAAGTAGGTAAACTTAAGGAATACACATGTCCTCTCCAGAATGTGCTTAAGTCTCATCACTGGAGCCCAAACCCAGTAAGAACAGGGCCAAGGATATCAGCAGCAGAGCACTCCCCCTGTCCAAAACAACGATGTGGTTTATAATAGGTCAAGTTCAACCAACCAGTTGTTTTCCAAGGGAAAAAAAAAGTCAAATTTCTATTTCAATGCACATGTCTTTGGAGGGGGAAAAAAATCTCATTAAAAACTCTGACCAGCAAATGATAATTAATTCAAATCCACCTTTGACCCTTCTTTCCCAGACTCAACCACAGTTACCACGAGAGGCATAAAGACATTTTATGAGGGTAAGGACTTTGTCTCGTTCATGGCTGAGTACCTAGTAAGTGCTTAATAAGTACACATTAAAGAATGGCTGTTTAGCAGGTGACTACCGTGGATTCTCTGCAGACACTCTAAGAGACATGGTACTTTGCAATTCAACCCAAAATGGCAGGGTATGGACTCACCCTAAGGGAGAAAGGAGGCCTTGTGTTTTCGAAATCAGCCAAGGAAGCACCTCAGCCTGGTGTTTGAGTTTGCAGCCTTTGGATATGGGCTCTGGCTTTGCTGCAAGCACAGGATGCTCATTCCTGGAGTTCCAGGCACTAATGACAAGAACAAGGATGGGAGTGTGGAAGGATTCCTAGTCTCCCATGGAAAAGACAACTTTGCTTCTCAGTGGGCTGTCCGCAGTGTCTGGTGTTCCACCACTACCCAGCTGCATGGTTGCTGCTGTTGCCATCTTTGTCTCTGGGGTGCTGAGGTTGGTTTATAATACTGGAGAGTCAGCCCAGTGGGACAGTGGGGACTAGCTTGGCATTGGGCATTTCACAGAGTAGCCAATAGCTCAGAGTTCTGTCCTCCTGACCAAGGAATGCTCAAGGCTTCTGGAACCTTCCAGCATTGAGGCTGAATGCCATTATAGATATTCCTGGTATTCCGGGACTATTAGGAACTTAAGAATAGCCCGTTTAGCCATGATGTGGGGTCCAATCATGGCAGAAGGAGAAGGGGGAAGCAGGCATCGCACATGGCCAGAGCGGGAGCAAGAGAGAGAGGAGGAGGTGTCATGTACTTTAAAAAAGAGATCTTGGCCGGGCGCGGTGGCTCACACCTGTAATCCCAGCACGTTGGAATGCCAAGGAGGGCGGATTATGAGGTCAGGAGATTGAAATCATCCTGGCCAACATGGCGAAACCTCATCTCTACTAAAATGCAAAAAATTAGCTGGGTGTGATGGCACAAGCCTGCAGTCCCAGCTACTCAGGAGGCTGAAGCAGGGGAATCGCTTGAACCCGGGAGGCGGAGGTTGCAGTGAGCCAAGATCGCGCCACTGCACTTCATCCTGGGCAGCAGTGCGAGTTTCTGTCTCAAAAACAAATAAACGAAATGAAAAACAGATCTCATGACAACTTACTCACTACCTTGAGGACAGCACCAAGCCGTGAGGGATCCACCCCCCAGGACCCAAACGTCTCCCACCAGGCCCCACCTCTAACGTTGGGGACCACATGTCAATATGGGATTTGGGTGGGGACAAACATCGAAACTGTATCAGAAGCTAAGGCTACCCACCCTGCTTCTGCCCCCAAGGCTCTCTGCTCTCCATCCCTCCCCACCAAATCCCAGTTTATTTCCCTTACTCTTTCACTGGGGAGTCACTGTCTGCAAAGGCCTCTCATCTTTAAACCTCTACTTACAGTTCAGTCCATGCTACTTCTTGCAAATAATGAGCTCTCTACATTTAGTTCCCATCACCTTATTTCAGGATTACTAGAAGGAGGGGTTTCTCTTGGTTCAGCTAGGTCAAGATGGGATGCTGCCCAGAGGACCTGCCTGGAAATCCATAACTGGGAGAAACCAAGCTATGGGAGTGAAGGTTGGTGGCTGAATTGCCCATTCAGCTGGGGAGAGGTGGGTGAGTACCTGAAGGTACTGTGGATAGAAAGGAATGAAGCATGTGTATATGGATTCAGAGGCCCTGTGCAGATATCACACTGGGATAGACCTGTCCCTACGAACCCTGCGTGAGTTTCCAAGCTCACACGCATCTCCGGCTTCTTGCTCTTGTCACACGCCTTCCAAGGACACACAACTGGGTTTGCCAGGGCATTGTTGGTGTCTTCGCCTTGGTATTTATAGGGTGGCTTTCCACTGGACTCCTGAAAAGGCATAAATGAAGCTTTGTTGACAGGGCAAGCCTGTTTTCTGTAATTAGATATTTAAAGACCCTCATTAGTTGCCTTTGCTGGGCCTAATACTCAGCAGTACCAAAACGAGGGACTCTCGGCTTTGACCGCCTCCTGCCCGTCACTCAGCATCGTCCTTTGAGGATTCCTATGTATATTTCTTCACAGCCCTTAAGCCTCATGACCATACTCTTGACCTAATGAAGTCCCATTACTTTCTCTCTGCAGACCAAAAAAAACAAAAAACAAAAACAAACAAATGTATACATTTTTCAATTAGAAAAGGTTAAGAAGCAGTCAGGCCACCCATCTGAGTGAATGCATAGCTCACCCAGCTATGCAATTATCCAAAAATAAACCATTTCTTTTTGCAAGACTAGACTGCATTTAAATAAGCATTCTCTTCAAATACACTTTCATTAAGTCAGATTTCTCTATAGTCTGCAAGCTTAATGAATGCATGTGCGGCTGCGTGGGATATATAGGATTTACCTCCATGCCTAGTTTTTAGAACATGAGAGAAGCTGATCCGTAATGAGATAAGTGAACCCATTTTGGTAGAGGTACCCTTGATTTACCAAAGGAAACGCTGAAATGTGCATCAAATGGAGGTCGCTAAGATAACTGTGCTTCTGAGGAAACGGCTGCTGAAATGTTAGAATCCTATGGCTGTTTTTGTCTTTTACATATTATTAGAAACTCTGATTGCAACATGACCTCCCTGTTTAGACCCCCTTTAAATACTTGTTTCCCGACCTTCCGCGTGGCATCGTCAGGAAGGGATACGTGGCGGACAGGGAATAGCTACAGGTACAAAATGCGGAATACCATTTTTTCCAGTGTTTTCGGCCCAAATGAAATAGCAGCATGGATCCTGTTTGAAAGCTACCAGGTGGTAGCATTTATTTTGGATGAAACTCTGCATCATCGCCAAAATCTGCTCTTCTGTGCATTCCTCTTGCGTCTGTTCCACTCTGCCTGCTGGGGAGGAAGCGGATGATTCTGAGCCCAGCCCACGTAGGTGCTGTTGAAACAGGAGGTCAGGCCAGCCTCTGCTGCTTCTGGGGTGCTTTCATAGCAAACGGCTTCTGTTCTGTCTGCATGGAGCCCTTCTCCATGGGACATGGGTATGAGATGCCCAGAGAAGATGCTGGACCACATGGACCATCACTGTTTGTTTGTTTGTTTGTTTTTCCTGTAACCCATTGTATTTAAGTGGTTTAGATTATCAAAGGAAAAATATAGGAAATCCAGACAGTGGGATAGAGAAGGAGTCACATGGGACTGCCTGGAGCTCCATCAGTGCGTCTCAAACAATTTTGTAGCAGAAAGCCTTGTTATAAAGCCTGTAAACTACCAACAGGTCAAAAATAAAAAAGGAGAGTCAATTAAATGTTGATATATAGGAGATGGAAGAGAGGTGAGTGACTGCATTTAAACCTGACCTTTTTTGATGGGAAACACCTTATGAATATGTCATAAGCTAACTTGTGTCCCCTCAAAATTCATATGGTGAAGTCCTAACCCCAAGTACCTTAGCACGTGACCTTATTTGGAGACAGGGTGTTTATAGAGCTAATCAAGTAAAAATCAGGTCATTAGGGTGGGCCCGAATCCAGTATGACTGGTGTCCTTATAAGGAGGAGAAATTTGGGCTGGGTGCAGTGGCTCACGCCTATAATCCTAGCACTTCTGGAGGTTGAAGCAGGTGGATCACTTGAAGTCAGGAGTTCGAAACCAGCCTGGCCAACATGGTAAAACCCCGTCTCTACTGAAAATTACCAAAAAAAAAAAAAAAAACCTTAGCCAGGTATGGTGGCAGGCGCCTGTAATCCCATCTACTTTGGAGGCTGAGGCGAAAGAATTGCTTGAACTCAGGAGGAGGAGGTTGCAGTGAGCCGAGATCATGCCACTGCACTCTAGTCTGGGCAACAGAGTGAGACTCCCTCTCAAAAAAGGAGGGGAAATTTGGACACAAACAAATACAGGAGGAAGATCACGTGATGACATGGGGAGAAGAGGGGCCATCTGCATGCCCACGAGAGGGTCCTGGAACAGATCCTTCCCTTTCAGCCCTCAGGAGGAATCAAAGCTGCCAGTACCTTGATCTTGGACTTCTGGCCTCCCAGACGACAAGACAGTAAATTTCTGTTGTTTGAGCCACCCAATTTGTGGTACTTTGTCATGACAGCCCTAGCAAATTCATGCAGGATGTGGGGGGCAAGAATACCTTGGAAGAAAATTAGATTCTGAGTATAGGTATGTCCTAGAGACTTGTACTCCTCTGGCTAAGGGAGAGGTTACAGAGGATGGAGGCAGATAGAAGCCAAGCTGTAGAGAAGATTTACTGTGGAGATAAGAATGAACGTGGCTCTAGCCAGAGTAGTTTGGGGGATTACAGGTTGTGGGTGTTTTTGTGTGTGAGTGTGTATTAATGTTTGAGGTGATGACCTATGCTTAAGTAGGAAGCTCTCATGTTGGACCTGAGGTAGGATATCAGCAGGACTTTTTTCAGAACACCAGTCACAACCGCGATGATCAAAACAAGATGCAATAATGAAACTGGCCAAAACCAGCTAAAACCAAGATGGTGATGAAAGTGACCTCTAGCTGCCCTCACTGCTCATTGTATGCTAGCTATAGTGCATTAGCATAAGCCATTCCCATCAGTGACGTCAGTTCACAAATGCCATGGTAACACCTGGACTTTACCTCATAGGGTTTAAAAGGGGAGGAACCCTTGGTTCAGGAAGCTCCCCACCCCTTTTCCAGGAAATTCATGAATAACCCACCCCTTGTTTAGCATATAATTAAGGAGTCGCTATGAATATAGCTAGGCAGCAGTCCACAAATGCTGTCTGCCTATGGGGTAGCCCTGCTATGTCCATGGAGCGGCCATTTTCCTGTTCTCTGTTGCTCTAGTAAACATGCTTTGTTTTCATTTTACTCTGTCGGGTCACTTGAATTCTTTCCTACACAAAGCTGAGAACCCTCCTGGGCTGAGCCCCATTATTCCACTGTTTAAACACCTAATGTCCAATGAACTGGCAGGATGTGGGTGGCTTAGAAGAAAATAGCACACAGCTTTAAGAACTGTATGCCAAGCCCATGACAGACATCACTAGTTGATCACGGCACCCTTTTACTCTCAGCCGAGCCTTCTTGCCTCCACATCTTTCATAATGGGTAAACCAGACAGGTACAACCAGTTATTCCAACATGGTGGGTGAACTCTGTGTCCTCTCTCTGGCCACGACCCTTTTTGCTGGAGGTCTGCAGACAAGCAGTGTTGGCATCATGGAGTCTCCTGGAGGAGACGCAAAACCTGAGGCTGCCTCCCAGACCTACTGGGTCAGAAACTGCATTTTAAATTGTGTAAAATAAAAGAGTAAAATGAAAGCAAAGCAGCAGAGCAGCAGAGAACAGGAAAATGGCTGCTCCATAGACAGCAGGGCTACCCCACAGGCAGATAGCATTTGTGGACTGCTGGCTAGGTGCGACCTAGGTTGGTCTGCACATTGAGGTTGTGAGAAGCTCTGACCTGGAGGGACTCCTTCTGAGGAGGGAGTTAGGGTGAAGTCTACATGTACCTGACAAGTGAACTCTGTTCTAGTCAAACCAGTAGCCAGTAACTGTGGGTGTCTCAAGCATTTCATTGTGTTTTTGTTTTGTTTTGTTTTGTTTTGTTTTCTTGAGGCAGAGTCTCCCTCTGTAGTCCAGGTTGGAGTGTAGTAGCGTGATCTCAGTTCACTGCACCTTCTGCCTCCTGGGTTCATGTGATTCTCATGCCTTAGCCTCCTGAATAGCTGGGATTACAGGCATACGCCACCACGCCTGGCTGATTTTTGTATTTTTAGCAGAGATGGGGTTTCACCTCGTTGCCCAGGCTGGTCTTGAACTTCTAGCCTCATGTGATCCACCTGCTTCGGCCTCCCAAAGTGTTGGAATGACAGGCGTGAACCACCACACCCGGCCAGAAACATCTCATTTTGGGATCAGGCATGTGAAAATGTCCGATGTGAAATTTAATTCTTGCTCTGTATGTTGTAGGTGCAGTGTGTGTGTGTGTGTGTGTGTGTGTGTGTGTTTGTGTGTAGTGTTTGAAGCGATGATGTAGTTCTTATTTTGTGTCACAGTGTCAGTTCAATCAGTATGGTACCTTTTAAAAAAGCTAGTTTGGGCTGGGCACGGTGGCTCATGCCTATAATCCCAGCACTTTGGGAGATCGAGGTGGGCAGATCACGACGTCAGGATTTTGAGACCAGCCTGACCAACATGGTGAAACCCCATCTCTATTAAAAATACAAAAGTTAGCCGGGCATGGCAGCACATGCCTATAATCCCAGCTATTCAGGAGGCTGAGGCAGGAGAATCACTTGAACCCGGGAGTCGGAAGTTGCAGTGAGCCGAGATCATGCCACTGCACTGCAGCCCGGGTGACAGAGCAAGACACTGTCCAAATAAATAATAATAAAAAAGGCTAGTTTATAGAATAACAATAGTGAATGTATGGGGCAGAGACCCACCCTGTTGCCGCAAGAACAGCCTCCACAATGCCTTGTTGAAAACAGCCAGACTTCCTGGCAGGCTCCCTCCATGTGGAGTCTGTGCATCCATCTCATAACATCTTCCCATGTGCTTTTCACACACCCAAATTCCCAAGCTCCACTTCTAACCCACTGACTTGGGATCTCAGAGATTTGAGGCACAAGGATCTTCCTGCTTAGATCCTCAGGTACCTGTTACGCACTCTGGAGTTTATTTCCCCATTAGGGTAACTTGAAAATTCAACCCAGTTATATGACCATAAAACTTATGAGAAAGTGAATAATGAGTCCTTTATGCTATAGTATAAATGTTAGCATATTTGCAAGTGTTTATTCATGGCTGATCTGGGCGAGTGAGTTGAAAGGATGGTGGTTGTGATCTATTCTAGAAGAAACAGGCAGCTAGAGGGGAGATAAGGAGAAACGATAGTTTTAGACCAAGGACGATTTGCTGAGAGGAACAGATTTGAATGAGGAGCCGGTATCTCTGTCCTTGTGGAGTTTACATTCTGATTGGCAGAGACATGCAACAAATAATAGCGTGGGGGAAAGGAATGAATAGTGGGTGAAAAGCAGGGCACAGGACTGTCGGTTACAGTTTTAAATAAGAGGACAAGAGTAGACCAGTAAGATGAGGGAGCTGGTTTTGCAGACATTGGAGGAAGAATGTTATGGGCAGAGGGAGTTGCCTGTGCAAAGGTCCTGGGACTGTAGCATACCTGGTATGTTCCAGGAAGCCTTCTGGCAGGGAGGAATGGACAAGGGGAAAAGGAAAAGATGAAGTCGGAGAGGGGCAGGACGCCATTGGGACTTTTGCTTACAATGAGAGACGTGAACGGTCTCAGGAAGATTTTGAGCAGTAGACAGGTATGACCTGGCTTGGGTTCAGTGGCTTGGCTCCAGTGCTCTGCTGAAGGTAGACTTCAGGGGATAAGTGCAGAAGCAGGGTGACCGGTTAAGAGGTTATTGCAGTTACTAAATGTATAAATTTATAAAGCATGTGAACAAAGAAAGAGATTCTTTCTTACCACATTGTAGCTCCTTCCTCAGGGGTAAGTATCATTAACATTTTCACAAGCAGCCTCTAGACTATGTCTGTGGCCATTCAAACACACACACACATCCATACACACACGTTGTTTAAAAAAATGAGATCATAGTACTCATACTGCTCCAGAACTTACTTTCTTATTCAACACGTCTCGTATTCTGTGTCGTAGTCTATTCTAACAGTTGCATATTTTTTCATAACGTGAACGTACTGCAGTGGCTGTATTAGTTTTTTATTGACGGACATTTAGGATGTTTTCAGTTTATTTTTTTTCCCCGTTCTGAACAGTGTTAACAGTGGACATTTTTGCAGTATCTATTTTTGGGCATCTGAGCAAGAACGTGCATGGGATTATTTCTGAAAAATAGAATTGGCAGGTGGAAGAGCATGTGCATTTTTATTTTATTTTATTTTTGAGACAGAGTCTCACTCTGTTGCCCAGGCTAGAGTGCAGTGGTGTGATGTCGGCTCACTGCAAACTTCGTCTCCCAGATTCAAGTGATTCTCCTGCCTCAGCCTCCCGAGTAGCTGGGACTGCTACAGGTGTGTACCACCATGCCTGGATAATTTTTGTTATTTTTAGTAGAAACGGGGTTTCACCATGTTGGTCAGGCCGGTCTCCATCTCCTGATCTCATGATCTGCCTGCCTTGGCCTCCCAAAGTGCTGGGATTACAGGCCTGAGCCACTGCACCCAGCCTGCATTTTTTCTATTTTAATCGATACTGCCTGTTTGCCCTCCATATAGGTCATAGTCATTTACATTCCCACCAACACAGTGTGATGTCTGCTTTATATGTAATGTTTTATGGTTTACGAAGCCCTTTCATGTGCATCATGAGTTGGCCTGTGCAGGAGGAGGAGGAGTGGGTTTATCCCCATCATGCAGATGTGGAAACTGAAGCCCAGAATGGGGTATTTGGGCAATGGGAAGAGAAAGGGCCCATCAGGTGACAGACAGACAGACCCACAGACCAACATTCCTTTTCTGATTCTGGATTAATGACACACTGGCTTCCTTTGACATTTCTGTTTTAGTGGGGATTCTTGATCACATCATTTCTTATGGTGATAGGAGTTGGTTGTTTTAGTTTCACATAGATGATTTTAGAAATTATTTTCACAGAGGCAGTATTTTAAACACACAGGTAATGTCAACACACAGTTCAAAATTTCAGTGCCTCTCTGGCTCGCTTCAATCTATTTCAACAGGGAGAGTTTATGCAGCTTCCTTCCACATATCCTAGTAAGTAGTAGATATCTATAGCTAAGCAATTAGTTTAATCATCATGTAGTCACCATTGTATAAACACTTACACAGTGTCTACTGTGTAACAGGGCTTTGGGATTCCAGCAGCATTTCCCTTCCTGTACACCAGAGGATTTTTTGTTGGTTTAGTTTTTTGAGATGAAGTCTCACTCTCTCGCCCAGTCTGGAGTGCAGCGGTTGCAATCTCGGCTCACTACAACCTCCACCTCCCGAGTTCAGGTGATTTTCCTGCCTCAGCCTCCCAAGTAGCTGGGATTACAGGCATGCACCACCATGGCCAGCTAGTTTTTGTATTTTTAGTAGAACTGGGGTTTTGCCATGTTGGCCAGGCTGGTCTCGAGCTCCTGACCTCAGGTGATCCATCCACTTCGGCCTCCCAAAGTGTTGGGATTACAGGCATGAAACACTGCAGTCGGCCCAGAGGATTTTAAATCAGTTTTAAGAATAACATCCCCCTTCACTTTTCCCCCAATCAAATCTCACATAAAAATGGAAAATCTACACAGCGCTTATAAAGTCACAGTGCATATAGCTTGATCCTTGAGTGATGATATAGGCAACAGAACGTAGTCCACACCCCCAAATCAGCTCAAAGTAACTCACATCCTATTCTGGAGCTTTTGGAATACACTAACAGGCGATATAGGATCCTGAAATATTTCTCCTTCCTCAACCACCATAGCTGCTCCTAAGCTTCCCTTCAACTCACGTCCCCCTTCTCAGCCTGCGTGCCTTTCTTTTCCTTCTTCCCTTCAAGTTTTCTGGGCCTGATGTTATACCTGGGAATTTCTTACAGTGAAGAAGGCAGGTGGAACAGAGAGGGTCACTGTATTGGAGGGACTGATGCAAGCCAGGCTAGGACCATTCAGAAGACAGGGGAAAGTGACACGCTGGAAACACCCATGTGTTCAAAATGTTTTGTCCCTTCTATTACCAGTGATAAAAATGAAGGAGCCTTATATGGCAGAGGTTCAGAGGTTCAGACACGAGGTGCATGGGTGTCTCAATGCTCAGGAGGCCTGGTGACCATCCATCCCTCTTTCCCTTTTCTCTGCTCATCCACCTGAGCATGGCCTCCGTGTCGCTTCGGGGCTTCAGGAAAGAAAGGACTGAAAACCACGAGTTTGCTACTGTGAATCCTTAGAGCCTGCTAACATATTGGAATCATGGAATGCCGCAATGTCTACTAATGTGGGATTTTTTCAAGAACAAGGAGCTAGCAATGTCCAGATGAAAGAAAATAATTTCTAATAGTGGAAATGCACATGCACGCATCCACGGGAGAAAGACTATTGGATGAATCAGGGCCAAACAGCTGTTCTCCTTTTTTGAAGGTTCTGTCTCTTAACCTTGAGGTGCCCCTCTTCTTGTCTGGGTTACACATTTCAGCTCCCCAGGATGAGCGATGAGCTCTCCATCACCTGGCCCAGGCTGCAGGGCAAAGAGCTCTTCAAGAGCCCGATGAATCTTAATAAAAAATGGAAATGGCTTTCCCCCTTCATTTTAATTAACATTATGTCTACATTTCTGGGATAATGGATAATTAAGTGAGTTCCCTTGGCATTACAATGTTCTTGGAAATAATTTATGGTTTCGTTTCATTATGTGAAGGCTGTTTGGGTTGGTGCTTAAGTTTTATCATAAATATTTCCGAGGAGTATTTGCACACTCGTTGATTTGTATTCTCAAGGCTGCAGTACCCCATTCTGGGGAAGTGTCTTATGTAATATTTTCTCACAGGCCACGCTTCAAGTCTGCGTGTTCTCTTTGGGCACAGAATTGTTTGCAGAATGGTGCATTCCTTCAGCAGCATGAGACCACCGCTGCCGTTTTAACCTGCGTCCATCTGTGTGAATTGGTTGACCTGAGACAGAATCTCACTGAGCCTTCTGGAACTAGGCTGAGCTTAAGTGTTCCAGTCTAAAAGGGAAACGGTAATAATAAGGGTTGATATTTATTACATGCCTGCTAGTCTGCACCACATACTGTGCTGAATATTTTAGGCAGTCTTTTATTATGAAGAACAAATGTGGCATTGTGCACAGTGAGTCTTTATCATAAAGCAATGGTCTAGGTTCTAGTATTATCATCCCCAGGTGACACTAAGCTAGAAAGTGGCACAGCTGGGATTTGAACCCAGACATTCTGCCTCCATCACCCACAGTGATGAACACCTTATGTTGTCCTTATGCAAATATCTGCAAGTAGGAAGATGTGTCTACTTTCTCCCTCCAGAATAGCCATGTCCAGGAGATTTTGTGTGACGATGGAAATGTTGTAAATCAGCATCATCCAACACAGTGGCCATTTGACATGGATGTATGGATGTCTACTGAGCACATGAAATATGGCTTAAGATGACTGTGGAATTGAATTTTAAATTAAATTTAAATTTATCTTAATTTAAGTAGCCATGTGCGGTTATGGCCACCATATGGGGTAGCACAGCTCTGCTGCAGACTGCCTGCTGGATGCTGTAATGCCCTGACCTCATCCATTGCTGCTGGAGCAAATTACTCACACGTTGTGGTTTAAACAACCCAAATTTATTACCTTACAATTCCGGAGGTCACAAGTCCAAAAATCAGCAAGGTTGTTCTCCTCCTGGAGGCTCCAGGGGAGCACGCATTTTCTTGCCTTTTCCAGCTGCAAGAGGTCACCTACACCCTTGGCTCATGGCCCCCTTCCTCTACCTTCATAGTCAGCAATAGATAATCTCCAGGTCTCTTAATTCTGACCCTGCTGCCTTCTTCTGAAGGGACCTTAGTAATTCCATTGGCCCACCTGGATAATTCAGGGAAAATGCCTCCTCTCAAGTACCTTAATTACATCTGTGAAGTCTCTTTTGCTACGGAAGGCACATATTCACATGAGATTCTAGGCAGTAGGACCAGGATGTCTTTGAGGGGTCCTTGTGAGAGGATTTCTTGGAGTTTAAAAGCATAGGCTCTGAAGTTGCATTGACTTGGATGGAAATCTCAGCGTTGTCACTTACTCCCTGTATAAATGGTCTTTGAGCAGGTCACTCAACCTTCCTGAGTCTGAGTTAACTTATATTTAGAAGTGGAATAATGCTAGTAACATCCAAAGAGGGTTGTTGTGAGACTTAATTAAGGTAGTGATGAAAAGTGTCCATCACACAGGGAAACACACAATACATACATAAAATTGTTAAAAGCTACTTCTTTTTTTTTTTTTTTTTGGTAAAATTTTCTCTCATTTATTTTTTATTATTTATTTATTTATTTATTTTTATTATTATACTTTAAGTTCTAGGGTGCATGTGCTTAACATGCAGGTTTGTTACATATGTATACTTGTGCCATATTGGTGTGCTGCACCCATCAACTCGTCAGCAACCATCAACTCATCATTTACATCAGGTATAACTCCCAGTGCAATCCCTTCTCCCTCCCCCCTCCCCATAATAGGTCCCGGTGTGTGATGTTCCCCTTCCCGAGTCCAAGTAATCTCATTGTTCAGTTCCCACCTATAGATTTCATTATGATTTGGCACAGGAGTAATACCCTCACTCTCCTACTTAGCTCCTTTAAAAAATATGCTCTTGGTGAGAGAAATGTAGAGATGATGAGAACCACGATCATAGTCATCTCTTCCATTTAAACTGCTTTTTCAAGGGCTTTCTTTTATTTCATTTATTCCTCATAACCACCATTTGAAGTATGTGGTCATGTTCTCATTTTGCAGAGCAGAAAACAAAGATTCAGGAGCATTAAGATGCATGCTCAGAACTCTAGGGCCAGTGCAGTACTGAGCCGGAACCAGGCATGTACCTGCTGGTTCCAAGGTGGATCCTTATTCCAGCTTTGTACACTTCACTTCCCTTCCATGTGAGATAAAGGAGGAGACGTGTCTGTCGAAGGATAAATTGGGGAAGGTGGGGAGGAATGGCAATAATGACTTGGTTGAGAGTTACGGTGCCAGAATCATCCATGTGTGGAAGACCTAATATTTCAAGGCCTTCCTTGGCACCTCTGAGTTCCACAGGGCTCCAAAGTTCTAAGTGTGAGTTTCCCTGACCTCATCTGATTTCCCTACCATGTTGTGGGACAGGACCCCACCTGGCTGGTTCCCTGATCACCTGGACTGGCTTCACCCGTAGTCCTTCACCTGGTTCACAATCTAATGGTCTTCAGCTTCCTGCCAGCCCATGAAATTATTCAAACAAAGCTATCACTTCTTCCTGTGGAAACCAGGGAACATTTCACCATCTTGTCAGTACAAAGCCTTCTCCCCACAGTGCCTGCTGGTTCACCCTGCTCTGAGAGCAATCCGCGTGCGGCCTTACATGGTATGCTATGTCTGCCTCTCCCCTCCACCGAGTAGGTGCGACTAATGGATTCGTTGATTGCATCCATCCACAGTCAGGTGTCCTGTGCTTGGCCATCTCATACAATTTAGGGTGAGGATCCCTTCTTCACCATGAGGGTGAATAGGAAGTGATCAGAACAGTTTCTCCCCAGTTTCAGCTCTAACTCCCACCGCTCAGTCACTGTGCAAGCTCAGATAAAAGTTACACATCCTCTTGGTGCCTCGGTTTTCCCATCTCAAAAATGAGGCTGTTATTGGCATCTGCCTGATATGATTCCTGTGAAAGTAAAACAAAATACATGTTTATGTGTCTGGCATATAAAGCACTCAATTTTGTTGTTGTTGTTCATTGAGTCCCTCATCCATTAATCTATTCATTCACTCATTTAACAATGTATATTAATGGTTTGTGGGGTGTGCCAACCTATTATTACAACCTATTACTACCACTCCAAAATCTAGCCTCCAAGTTAGGAACCATGCTGTTAATGACTAAGTGGACATGAACTCAAAATATGTTGATGACAAGTTTAGGGTGAATTTGAAAATAAATTGCATACCCACTTTTTGCGAAATGACCGTTAGGTCAGCTTTCCTTCCTCCCTCACCCCGTGTGCAGACCAGACCCCTCTGGGTCTGATTCCTCTGTTAGTCTCTGTCCCTCTAAACAGCTCAATTTATCTTGAATTTAAATTTTGAAAAGTTAAGATGCGTATAGTTGTTAAATTTCCAAACTCGATCTCTGCTCCCTCCTGCATTTTCAACCTAGCATTTCATCAGATGATCACCCGAGCTGTAGCTGGTGCTATACAATTCCATTCAGCACATAAGAACGTATTTCTTTCTGACTGTATTCTATTACATGACTTATTGAGCAATTTATCTCAGGGTGTGGGGCCCAAGCTCTGTTTTATTGAAACTATGGAATCAGACATCCACGTATCCACATATCCCTATATCTCTGTGGGTACTTTATATGGAGAGAGTTGTTTCTTGTGAATGTTGGTGAGCTAAGTCGCCTTCCTCTCCATTCTCCTGGGTTCGTTGTGGATTCTACTGGAAATTCATCCAAAGGAGTTATGTTTGTAGAAGCACCCCCAACCCAAGTGAAATAATAGGATTGTATTGCCCTGACATTTGGCCTTGGCCACCGAATACCGTGGTATTCTGGCACAGGAGGCCAGGACCGCCTTGTCTGAGTTCAAACCTAGCTCTCTGTTTGCCAACACTGTGACTTTGGGTTACCTTTATAATCTACCTGGTCTTCAGTCTTCTCACTTGTAAAATAAATGGAGATAGTAATCATACTGGTATCAGAGAGTTTTTGAAAATAAATGAGCTAAAATATGTACCTGTTTATAAGAGTGCTGAATACCTTAGAAGCATGTTTGCGATTATTATTATTATTATTATTATTATCATTTTCACGACGGAGTCTTGCTCTGTCACCCAGCCTGGAGTGTAGTGGCACGATCTCAGTTCACTGATCCTCCACCTCGCAGGTTTTAAGCCATTCTCTGCCTCAACATCCCGAGTAGCTGGGATTACAAGTGCATGCCACCACACCTGGCTAATTTTTGTATTTGTAGTAGAGATGGGGTTTCACCATCTTGGCCAGGCTGGTCTTGAACTCCTGACCTCATGATCCACCCACCTCAGCCTCCCAAAGTGTTGGGATTACAGGCATGAACCATCACACCCAGCCTTATAATTTTTTGTTATTTTTCTTACCTTTCTGTCATCTTTTTATTTCTTCTGTATAGAGGAAAGGATAGAAACAATGATATAAATTTTATTCATTCGTTCGTCCATCCATCCAACATTTATTATGTGGTTGGCATGTACCACGTATTACACGAGGGATTGAATATGAGATCAAGATGAAATCACAATATCATGTTGTATACTGCAGATATATACAGTGTATGTTTGTCAATTTAAACAGTCAATCAATTAATTCCTCCAAATGAAATAAAAATCACAGTCCTAATATTCACAATGCTGAATTTCCAGGGGAGACAGATGTTTAAGTTTTCATAGGCAAAGTAGGCTGCCTCCTCTCCTGCTTTGTATCCCATTCTCCAGTCTGACATGTGCCCAAAAAGACACTCAGCTTCTGCAATGCCACCATTAAGTCACTTGAGTACAATATGGATAGGCAGCTCCTGAGAGAAGCAGGGGAAGCCTGGTTTAACTCCACATTACTCACTTCACCTTGAGCAAGACGCCCCTTTGCTTTCTCCTCTTGAAAACTGGGAGGTGCCAACACTATCTGCACAGTCTACCGCACTAGAGCAGAATCTGTTGTACTGTGTCTAGAAAGTGCTTTGTAAACTCCAAAGTGACAATTCCAATGTGACAAGCGGAACACCCTTGTGGGGTCCCGCTGGGAGAGCTGGAGGTTATGATAAAACAGGTTAGAACCCTGATGGGTATTTCTGTCTCATTCTGGTAAACTCGGGTTTGGCAACTTTTAAAAACCCTTCTCCTTGATACTAAAAGTAGGTCATAAGGGAACCTGTGAGATAACCTGTCAGACACTGAAAAGTTTGGTGAAATTAGGAAAGCTAAAAGGTAGGTCCTTTTCTGATGCTTCTTGCCTAAAGATGGAGAAAACTGGGGCGGGAAGGAAGGGTGCATCCCTCTCAGTGGGAGAAATGAAATTGTACAGAGTTTCAATTTGCTTAGAAGCCTAAGGCTATCCGTAGCCTCCTCCTCTTGACTCTGAACGTATTTCTAGAGTGAGTTTCTCAATGGATTGCTATTAGAGGTTTGGAAAGGACAGGATAGGGCAGTTCTTTACAATGTAGTAAGTCACCATGCCAGTAAATGCCGGTAGTAGGCCCAGCTCGGTCACCGTGACAACCTCAAACACCCACACATGTTTACAAATATTCTCTAGGGAAGGAATTGGCAAACTTTTTTCTGTAAAGATCCAAGCAGTAAATATTTTGGGCTTCACTGGCCATACGGGCTCTGCTGCAACCATCGACTGTCTTATAGTGTGAAAGCAGACATAGACGTGTACACAAATGGATGTGGCTGTGTGCCAATAAAACTTTATTTACAAAAACTGGTGGCAGGCTAGAATTGTCCTGTGGGCTGTATTTGAAAGTCCCCTTTTCTAGGGGTTTGTAGCACCCCTTGAAATTTTCTGTTCGAGAGGAAGAAAACTGGCCAGAGAAATGGGCTGGCTGTTTCTATGGCACTGATACCAGAAAATGGTGGATTCCCCAGGAAGAGATTGCCTTAGTCCATTGTGCTGCTATAACCAAATGCCTGAGATAGGGTAATTTATAAAGAACAGGAGCAGGCCAGGCTTGGTGGCTCATGCCTGTAATCCCAGCAATTTGGGAGGCCGAGGTGGGCGGATTACTTAAGGTCGGGAGTTCAAGACCAGCCTGGGCCAACATGTTTAGTAGAGACAGGGCCAAACCCTGTCTCTACTAAAAATACAGAAAGAAATTAGCTGAGTGTGATGGCACATGCCTGTAGTCCCATCTACTTGGGAGGCGGAGGCAGGAGAATCACTTGAACCCAGGAAGCAGAGGTTGCAGTGAGACGAGATTGCGCCACTGTACTCCAGCCTGAGTGACAGAGCAAGACCCGAGCACAGAAACACATTTCTCACAGTTCTAGAGGCTGGGAAGTCCAAGATCAGGGTGTCAGCACATTTGGTGTCTGATGAGGGCCCAGTCTGCATTTCACAATGACACCTTGGTGCTTCATCCAAGAATGCTGCGTCCTCATATGATGGAGGGAACAGAAGGGGCAAAAAGGAGTACACTCCCTCCATCCAGGTCTTTTATAATCACATTAATGCATTTGAGAGGGCAGAGCCCTTACGACCTACACGTCTCCCAAAAACCATCACTTCCCAACACTGTTGCATTGGGGATTAAATTTCCACCACAAGAATTTGGGGACATACATCCAGATCATCGCAGAGATAGAAGACAGTGTCAGGATGGGAGATTTTATATTGATTCCTTACTGTGTTAGGGTTCTCCAGGGAGACAGAACCAACGGGAGATACCGAGTGTGTGAGAGTATGTGTATGTTTGTGCATGCACCTGTGTTCCTCTTATGAAGAATTGGCTTACGTGATTACAGAGGCTAAGAAGTCCTACAGCCTCGTCGCCTGCAATCTGTAGATTCATGAACGCAGGTGGTATAATTCAATCTAAGTCCAAAGACCCAAACCAGGGAAACTGATGTTGTAAATCCCAGTTGGAGGGCATGAGAAGATGAACTGAGATGTTTCAGCTCAAGCAGGGAAAGAAAGAAGGGGGTGAATTCCTCTTTCCTCTGCCTTTTGTTCTACATAGGCCCTCCATGGATTGGATGACATCACCCACACGGGGAAGGGTCATCCCCTTTGCCGAGTCCACTGATTCAGATACTCATTGCGTCCCCCCCCAAATACCCTCATGGACATACCCAGAAGTAATGTCTCACCAAATATCTTGGCATTCCCTAATCCAGGCAAGGAGACAGATAAGGTTAACTGTCACGCCCTCTTTACGTAAATATTTTTAAATTGTGATACAATTTACATGCAGTAAACACACAACATTTACGTATAATTTACGTAAAATTAAATACGGCTCTTGAAGATACAGTTCAGTGAGGTTTTGATATAAATGTACCTGTGTAGCCATCATTTCGATCTATATATAAGGTATCTCTCTCTTCCTAGAAACTATCTTTTCGCTCCTTAGCAATCTTGTTTGTACCAATTTGCGGTAACCATGTTTTGATTTCTGTTTCTACAGATTAAATGTGCCTGTTTCTTAAATTTATATATTAGGGTGATATGGTGTATATATAGATTTTTTCTTGTTTTGAGTATTTCATTAAATAAAAGATGTATATCAATAATAATATAGGAAAAGTGGATAGAAAAACATCACCCTCCTTCCATTACCCAGATATCACATCTGTTTTCATCATGGTAAATTCTCTTCCAGCTCCGACCAATTCATGCTCATATTTTAACATAATTGTTTTCAGACTTTACACACCATTTCCCCTGCTTTTTAAAAATTTAATGATACCCCAGACGCATTTCCCTTGTTTCCATGGAATGACTTTAATGTTTGTTTAATGGTTGTCTAAAATTCCAGCCGCTGATGTGCCAAAACTTACCAAAAACCTCCCTTGTCACGAAGAGGCAGCATAGTGTAGGTATGTTCCTGGGAGGCTGGCTCCCTGGTACATATTTTGGCTCTGTGTCTTGGTTGCTCATATACAAAGTAAGGATCGTAATGGGATTGCTCTGGCTTTCATGTGTGTGTCCCCTCCTCAAATTTATACATGGAAATCCTAGCCCCCAAGGTTTTGGTATTAGGAGGTAAGTGTATTCATCCATTCTCACCCTGCTATTAGAAAAATACCTGAGACTGGGTAATTTTTAAATAAAAGAGGTTTAATTAGTTCATGGTTCTGCAGGCTGTACAGGAAGCATAAAGCCTTCTAGGGAGGCCTCAGGAAACCTACAATCATGGCAGAAGGTGAAGAGGAGGCAGGCACATCTTACATGGCCAGAGCGGGAGCAGCAGAGAGACGGGGGAGGTGCTACACACTTTTAAACAACCATCTCTTGTGAGAACTCACTCACTGGACAGAACCAGGCTGGGATGGTGCTAAACTATTCACGAGAATTCCATCCCCATGATTCACTCATCTTCCACCTGGCCCCACCTCCAGCCCTGGGGATTACATTTCAACATGAGATTTGGGCGAGGACACAGATCCAGACCATATCAGTAAGACCTTTGGGAGGTAATTAAATTATGAGCATGGTGCCCTTATGAATCAGATGAGTGCCTTTTGAGAAGAGGTCCCAGAGAGCTGCCTTGCTCTTTCCGCCACGTGAGGATATTGTGCGTGGACACCATCTGTGAACCAGGAGGTAAGTCCTTCCCTCACCAGACACTGAATCTGCTGGTGCGTTGATCTTGGATTTCCAGCCTCAGAACTTTGAGCAACAGATTTCTATTGTTTATAAGCTACCCAGTGTATGGTATTTTGTCATAGCAGCCCAAACAGACTAAGACAGGGACCTACTTCATTGGGTTGTTGTGGGGATTAAATGAGCTCTTTTGTGCTAACAGTGAGCTCAGAACAATGCCAACACATAATGAACACTATCCACGATGGCTACCTTTATTGAGCATGTGGGTTGCCATCCAGTGTTTTGTAGATGGTGGTGTCACAGACACATAAAGGCGTGCAACTTTTACCTTCCATGGATTTATTTTTGGGATAAATTCCCAGGAGGGGTGTTAAAGAGACAGGACATTCAATGGTCTTTGCTATGTGGTATCTCCTTCCCCTATTCCTTTCTCAGTAAAGGCATTATCGCATTGGGATTGCAGTGTGTTCAAACTCAACCAAGGAACTTAAATGTTATATGGCAGGACATTTACCAAAGAGCTTAGTAGAGACAAAAGAGAGGTGGAGCTGGCTCAAAACTGTACAATTCTGAGCTTCTGCATCCCTTCCAGGGGTGTGCGGGGCAGAAAATGAAGCTACCTTGTTTTCAAGGCCCCACGGCCATCCTTGATGATCCTTCCATTTTCTGTCCTACCTTCTGAATATTATTAGGATCTTTGGATGGTGTCTTCAATTTATTTTCTTTTTTTCTTTTCCTTTTTTTGTTTCACTCTTGTTGCCCAGACTGGAGTGCAATGGCTTGATCTTGGCTCACTGCAACATATGTCTCCCGGGTTCAAGTGTTTCTCCTGCCTCGGCCTCCCGAGTAGCTGGGATTACAGGCATGTGCCACCACACCTGGCTAATTTTGTATTTTTAGTAGAGACAGGGTTTCTCCATGTTGTTCAGGCTGATCTCGAACTCCCAACCTCAGGTGATCCACCTGCCTTTGCCTCCCAAAGTGCTGGGATTATAGGTATGAGCCACCGTGCCTGGCCAACATGTCTGCAATTTCCTGAATAAACCTGCCTGTATTCATTCCCACTGCTATTACCTTAGCCCACATCACGTTAGCTGACATCACCTTGCTTCTGGATTACTGAAACCACCCTCCATTTCCATTCCCTACCTTCATGCTCACCTCCTCTTACCATTTCTCCACTGGACCACCAGAGCTTTCCTTTCATTAGGATCCTTGGATCATGTCATTCCCTGGACTGGTCCTACTGCCCTTTGGATGATCCAAAACCCTTAAGATGCTTTGCAAGGCCCTTGGTGATTCAGACTTGGCTTATATTGGTCCACTTCTGACCTCAGAAGGCACCTGCCCCCACTGTATTCTCTCTGCCCTTCAAATAAGGTATGCATGATCTTTCTTACCTTTTTGGACTTCTCTACTCCTTCCTCTCTTGCCCCTGCTCAGCCTTGAGATTCCAGCTTGTCTCTTAGCTCTGGGGAAAATGCTCCTCTGACCTTCCAAGTCCAGGATGGGGGCCCTTCCACCTGTCCCTTGATACGTCCATTCCTCTGTTGCTCATGCAGCACTTTGCTCACTGCTGCTTTCTGGTGTGTCTCTAGCACTAGGAGGGACCCTGTGTTTATGCAGAGTTGAAATAGTGACAAGAGAGTGTAATGGAGGCCATGATAAGGAGACGTGCAGTGTGTCGAGTTGTGTTTCTGCCTTGAGAGCGTTCTGTACTACCCCAATGTGGGGAACAGAGCTTGGCCCCGGGGGCTCCCTTACTCACCTGTGCCGAGCACTGGGCTCCGTGGGTGATCCCTTCATTTTTCCAAGACCTCTGCACCTGTCTTGATCCTACAGTGAGATTTATTCTCCTTAGCATGCCCACTGCCCTTATCCCAAACCTGGATACCATCCCCCACGGTCCCTCTCTCCTGCTCTCACCAGGCTGGTCATACTTATTATAGCCATTTCACATTTGACTGGCTTCATGTCAAACTCTTAATGAGATGACAGTGAGAAATTGGTGTTTGACCTCATCGGAGAGTGGCAGGAGGGAAGGAAGTGGAAGAGGTCTGAAAGGTAGAATGAGGCCAGGCGGAGCACCATGAGCCTGTAATCCCAGCACTTTGGGAGGTTAAGGCGGGTGGGTTGCTTGAGGTCAGGAGTTCAAGACCAGCCTGGCCAACATGATGAAACTCTTTCTCTACTAAAAATACAAAAATTATCTGGGCGTGGTGGTGCATGCCTGTAATCTCAGCTCCTTGGGAGGCTGAGGCTGGGGAATTGCTTGAAGAGGAGGTGGAGACTGCTGTGAGCTGAGATTGCACCACTGCATTCCAGCCTGGGCAATAGAGTGAGATACTGTCTCCAAAAAAAAAAAAAAAAAGTAGAATGACACAGGAGAAGCTCATAGCATTTCCTTTTGTGAAGAAGACCTTGTAATGATTCCACAGGACCCTTTCACTGGGAGGAGAGGGAACAGGTGAGCATACCGAGGACACTGTCTAGGATTGTGCTGCTTGGGGATCTGGTCATCGTAAGCATCAGAGGTGTCTACCAGCACACACAGAAGTGCCTCGCAGTGAATTAGACAGAAGACCAATGATGTTTCCTGGCGATGAGGTGAATAAACACTTTATGCCCTAGGACATCCATTGTAAGCCTCTCTACAAACTGGTCATCTGAATAATAAAGTAGTTTGCAGTGGGCTTACCTCATGCTTAGCCATGATGGGATGACACTGTATAAACCTGACCCCATGCTCAAGGTCTGTATGGTTTAGGTGGATAGGATGGGATACCCCACAGACCAAATACATACAGTGGTAAGTAAGTATATGTGAGTGCTAAGAGGAGGAATATGAATGAGAGCTTTGTAGAAAAGGTGACAAAGAACTGGATCTCGCAGAGAGGGTTTGGCAGCATGGAGGGAACGGGAAGGCGAGCCCAGGAGAGGATGAAACCACCAGCAAAGGAGGTCAGGAAGTAGTGAGTGTGGAACAGTCAAGCCTCCATGAGGATCATTTCCCAAAGTGTTTTGGTAAAGGGCACACATTGACAAGAGGTGGCAAACAAAGTTGGAAAGGAAGAATGCATTGGGGTTGCAGAGTGTTCAAACTCAACTAAGGAACTTAGATGTTATGTGGCAGGTCGTTCACGAAACAGTTGGGTAGAGGCAAGAGAGAGGTGGAGCTGAGCTCCAGACTGTCCAATTCTGAGTTTCTGCATCCCTTCTGCAGGGGGAGTCAGGAAATGAAGCGACCTTGTTTACACCTGTAGAATAGGGTAAATATAATTGATTGACTTGTAGGGGTGTTGGAAAGATTGCCTGTGAGCCGTTCTCCCTAGGTGGAGACTCGACTGCTGAAAACATCATACCTGGAGAGGGACATCTGGCCACCCTGGAGGTCACTCCCAGGACTGCATCCTGAGCCTCTGCTGTTGGCTGGTAGCTTATTATTTAACCCGGATGGAGAGAAGAAATGACAGCGTACGTCAACGTTTCCATTTACAACCTCATTTTTAAATTGTATTAACTGCTGTCTTTATTGGAGACATTTAGTGCAACAAAAGCATCTTTTGAAGGGATACTTGTGACCGGGCGTGGTGCCTCACACCTATAATCCCAGCACTTTGGGAGGCCAAGGTGGGGGGCAGGGGTCACCTGAGCTCAGGAGTTCAAGATCAGCCTGGCCAATGTGGTGAAACCCTGTCTCTACTGAAAATACAAAAACTAGCTGGGCATGGTGGTGGGCACCTGAAATCCCAGCTAATTGGAAGGCTGAGGCAGGAGCATTGCTTGAACCCAGGAGGCGGAGTTTGCAGTGAGCCTGGATGGCACCACTGCATTCTAGCCTGGGTGACAGAGGTAGACTCTGTCTCAATCAATCAATCAATCAGTAAATCAATAAATACACACACACATACTCTTTCACAAGAGCAAAGATAGTCCTTTTTTACCAAACTGTCGAGCTCCTCAGTGAGTGTGAGACACACATACACAGAATCCCAAGAGTGACATTGTCGGTGAGAGGCACATGCTTTTCTACCCACCTCCCAAGTTATAAGGAAAATTACACGTTAAAAATCTAAGAGGTCCCAGAAGCAACTCAGACCTGTGAAAAGCCCCCATCCTGTGGCACCCCATATGTAAGGCTTTCCTGTGTCTCAGGAAGATAGAAGCCCCTTTCAAGACATTTTCTCCTGCCCACCTGATGTGGCAGCCAACGCTCTTCCACTTCCAGCTGATTCTGATGGCGGAGACAAGCAGTTCAAACTAGTGAAAAGTTTGAGTGTCCTGGAGTCCTTGTGTACAAACCCTTCCCTCTCTCTCCCTCTTCCTCTCTCTCGCACAGCACGGAGTAAGAAGGCCTGTCTGTGTAAGGAGGATTCATCAAAATCTCTAATTAAATACATGGCAGCTGGTGAATTGAAGCATTTGTCTTAGCTCTGCCATCCTATAATACCTTATAATCCTGGGAGCCCAAAGTATGAATTAATTATAATTTCTGAGAACCCAGGGAGCCAGGAGCATCAAGGAGGGAGGTGTGGTGAAGGAGAGGCTGTGTGTGGTGACAGTAAATGCTTCTGAGAAAGGGACAGAGACATTCTTGTGTTGACTTAGAAGAGGCCACTTTGGGAGGTCTACAAGTCCGCATATTTGTGTGTATTTATTTGAGTGTGTGTGTATGAGAGTGTGCATGGGCTTGTATGGTTGTGTATGTATTCAGCATCAAGTTTTAAGATCTTACTATAGGGCATTTAACGTGTTAGTTTCATCATCATCATCATCATCATCATCAGTAGTACTGGTACTAGTATTTTACCAGCTACTGAGAACTTATTATTGTTCTGTTTTGGTTAAGCCTTTTCCCCAGTCATATCTTGTTCATGACTCATGACTATGTATTATCTATACAGTTAGTATCATACTTCTCTTGATAAGAAGATGGAAGCTCAAAAATGTTCAATTATCTGCCCTAAGTTCCCAGGCTCACAAGTGTCTGAGCCAGTACTCACATCGTAATCTGATCCCAGGATGTCTCCTTCTATCTGCCAGGCCAACCTTCCTGAATTCACCATATGCCATTACTGGGTACCCAGATTATAGACTTGGGTACGACATGATTTCTACCTTAAGGAAGGGGACTTGCAGCTGCATGGGCTGTGCGAACTGGGGCAATGCTGGCTGCTATAACAGATAAACCTCCACAACTTAGGAGCTTCATGTGGGAAAAGTTTATTTCTTCCCCATGTGATGCATGACTGTGACTGTGGGCATGGAGTAGGCACTCTGCACTTGTGGTTATTCAGGACCCCAGGCTGCTACCCCTCAGGGGGTCCTCCTCCGTCTTCAGCATTTGACCTCCAAGGGGAAAGAGTGTGAGGGTCTCACATGGAGAATTTGGACAGGCTGGACCTGAAAGTGACAAATAACCCTTCTTCCACACCCATATCATTCACCAAAGCTCAGTCCCATGGCCATGCCTTGTGGCCCATGAGCTGTGAGTGGAGCCCAGCTGCGTAACCAGGAAAAATACAAGAACGACACGTATATGGGAAAGGCTTGCCAGAGGGAGAAATCCCTGCATTTTCCAATGTCCAAGGTGCGGAGACCGTACAGAGAAGGATGGGGCTGTAGGACTGGCTTTGGCTTTGTTCGTGCCTCCTTCTCCTCCAGAAACTGGAGTTCAAAGAGGAAAAAAAAAAAAAGGTTGCTGCAATACACCTGTTGATGAAGATGTGAGGAAAAAAATATGCTGGGAAAAAAAAAAAAGACTCAGAATGTTCAGAAATGTAGCACATGTGGTCAGATGGAATAGTGCCCCTGATGCTTACAGGGTTTGGGGTTTGATCCTTGGCCTACCAGGAGAAAAACATTTCTTACCCTCCCTAAGCCTCATCTCCCTCCTGGATGAAGACAACAATACCTACTCCACAGGGGCTGCCATGAAAATGAAAGAGACGAGAGTGAGTGTGGAAGGCCTGGTGCTGGGTGAGTGTTTTGCATCACTTCATCTTCCTCTGCTGGTCTCACAGGGTCATTCTAGAGTCACTGCTGCTGCTCTTGCGACCCTCTGCCCCTTTTGGGGATGTAGATGGTGGGTCTTTATTTTATTTTATTGAGACATGGTCTCACTCTGTTGCTCAGGCTGGAGTGCAGTGGTGTGATTTCGGCACACGGTAACCTCCGTCTCGTGGGTTCGAACGATTCCTCTGCTTCAACTTCCCAAGTAGCTGGGATTACAGGCACGCACCACCACGCCTGGCAAATTTTTGTATTTGTAGTAGAGACAGGGTTTCACCATGTTGGCCAGGCTGGTCTCAGCTCCTGGCCTCAAGTGATCCGCCTGCCTTGGTCTCCTAAAGTGCTGGGATTACAGGCGTGAGCCACCGTGCCCGGTTTCTTTATTTTAATTTCTCATACATGAGTCAGCTAGATCATTAAATAGCACATACTTAAGTAAATATTCACTAAACTGTAGCCAATTATCTTTTTTATTTTCTATTGCACTAAAAAATGGAGCTCTAGCTGATAAAAAGATCAATACAATGCTATTAATAATTATATCATCTTAACAGAGATCATTTGTTGAGTGATGACTCACCAGGAGGCATTATTCAAAGGCCTTTACATGCAATCACTTTTTAATTCTCACAGCAATCCTAGGATCTGGGTACTAATATTATTCCCCTGGGATCTTGGCCAGGAGGGCTGGGTGATGGTCTGTCGTGTTCATGCGTCTGTTCTCATTGCCTGGCACAGTAACTGACAGGAAGGCAGCACAAAGAAAGTCTGTGTGGGTGAATGGGTGACTCTCCAGGTTCCAGGAACAAGGGGTCTTAAAGAAGTTCCTTGACTTCCGCAAGGTCACACTATAGCAAGTATTAGAGCTGAATGCAAATTCAGATCTGTCTAACCTCAGACTGTATTCTAGAGAGTAGAAAAAATTAGCACACACAAAAAATAAAAACCCTTATGTGTTGGATATCATGTATTCAAAAGTAAGCAATCCAACAAACCTGTGACATGTTTGATCTGAATATCCTTTGCTTGGTTTCCACTTAAGACCACTTTGCTCTCTGGAAATAAAGAGGTAGAGAAAAATGGCAGTTGTCACTGTCACCCATTTGAGAACCCACCCTGTAGATTTCTTGGGGTTGCCTGTGGGGCTTGGAGGTCCTCTGTACACCAGAGACTTTGAGGATGACTTTTGCAGGGTGCTGGCTCTCCCTCTTGACCCATTCACCCTGCAAAACTTGTCTCCTTGCCTATAAAGCAAGCAAAATGGATGGGATGATTTCTGATTCCCTTAAGAGCTGATTATTGTGGATAAGTGATTTTAAATCCCGGGACCCCAGTCTCAGGGGCTGTAAAAGAGAACCTGGGACAAGGCCAATTTTGAAGTGATGTGTGTATGTTCCTGGCGTTGAATGGCTTCTGTGTAAATGGTCAGTTCTGTTTTCATTCCTGTTCTAGCCCTCTGTAATCCCTTTCTAAGTTCTCTTAGATACACTAGAGACAGCATCACAGCTACCTATACAGCTGCCTCCTGCACAACATGGGTGTTAGGGGCACCTCAGCCCAGTTGAAAAATCCATGTATAACTTGTGACTCTCCAAAAACTTACCAACTAATAGCCTACCATTGGCTGGAAGCCTTAATGATAACATAAACACTCAATTAACACAAATGTTGTTCGTAACGTATACTGTATTCTTATGATAAAGTAAGCTAGAGAAAAGAAAATGTTATTAAGAAAATCATCAAGATGGCTGGGTGCAGTGTCTCACGCCTGTAATCCCAGTACTTTGGGAGGCTGAGGCGAGTGGATCACCTGAGGTCAGGAGTTCGAGACCAGCCTGGCCAACATGGCGAAACCCCATCTTGACTAAAAAGACAAAAATTAGCCGGGTGTGGTGGCGGGCGCCTGTAATCCCAGCTACTAAGGAGGCTGAGTCAGGAGAATCGCTTGAACCTGGGAGGCAGAAGTTGCAGTGAGCCGAGATCATGTCACTGCACTCCAGCCTGGGTGACAAGAGTGAGACACCATCTCAAAAAAAAAGTCATAAGATAATAAATATATGTACTATTCATTAAGTAGAAGTGGATTATCTTAAAGGTCTTCATTCTCATCGTCTTTGTGTTGAGTAGACTGAGGAGGAGGAGGAACAGAAAGGATTTATCTTGCTGTCTCTGGGGTAGAAGTGGAAGAAAATCTACATGTAAATAAACTCCTGCATTTCAAATATATGTTGTTCAAGGGTCAAATATACTTCCCATTTTCCAGACCTCAGGCTATGTCCAGGTGTTGGTAGGGAACCCACGTGTCTCCATGACTCCCTCTCTATCTGGCTGGTCTCACTTTTCTCTAAACTTGCACTTCAGCCTCTGAGAAGTGCTTAGAGAGGCCAGGAGCCCAGCCCTGCTGTGCTTACCAGCTCCTTTTGCCTACCGTGGGCAGCCCCGGCTCCCTCTGCTTCTCCCCTGGCCTGCCTCCGAAACTCAGCTTAACCATGTTTGTTTCTGTCTTTTCTTGTTTTGTCAACATGCCATTGAGAAGGAAATGCAAACCTGAGCCTTGATTAGAAATCTCCCTTGGTGCGGATTTACCCTTATTTTCAATTCAGCTGGTTGGCGGTTGGCGTGGGTGCTGGGGGACTAGCTTCATGCTGATAAGAGGTCCAGGAAGCTGATGTGGCACTGGCCAGAGTCCTGAATTAGAAGTGTTGGCACAAGCCATGTTGCCTTCCTGAGAAGTGGTGGGCGTCCCTCCCTCTCCATCCCCCAGGCCCCTCTCTCCACCTGTGCATCTTCCCTACTACTCAAGAGCAGTGCTCACAAAGCAGTGAGGAACCTGGTACTTGCAGGAGATGCTGGAGGGCCCAGACTGGTCACTTTATTGGGAGAGTTTCCAGGCTTGGAGGGAGTCTGGATCTATGTACGTGGCCTTCGTGTGTGTGTGCGCATGCATGCATGTGCGTGGGCGTGTGAGTGTGTGTGCGTGCATGTATGTGCAAGTGTTCATTTGCACATACTCACAAATGTACTGGGAGACTGGAGTCCAGCACGTTCTGCCTGATCCTCACATTGTAAACCTGTGTGATCTTGGGTGAGCCATTTAACTTCTCTGCGCTTCGTTTTTGGGGAGAATTAATATGTCAAATCATGAAACTGCAAGGTCGTGGCCAAACTTCTTAATTGATCTGAACTTCACTTTTTTGCATTTATGTGGTCATTTGTGGTTAAGGGAGTGAGCATTTGGAACCTCAACCTTGACATCTAATTCCAGCACATCTGTGGTCTTGGGCTTACAATTTAATCTCTTTGGGCTTTTTATTTATCCACAAAGTGAGCACGGTAACAATCTCTAACTCATAGGGTTTTACTGAGCATTGCCTGGAAACATACAGAAAACACTTCCAAAATGGTCCTTCTTCCCCTTTCTTTTTCCTTCTCTTCCCCCTCTTTGTTTCCCTCCTTCACCTTCCCTTCCATCTTCACCTTCACCTCCTTTTTTTCCTCCTCCTTTACTAATTCCTCCTCCTTTTCCATCATCATTATCATCAATGCCATTATCTCACTATGAGGCCAAATTCAATTATGTACCTGAAAGCACTGTGTCATCTATAAAATATTACAAACACCAAAATGTCCCTGATTCCAGAGGCAGACTCACCTTATGTGAAACTCGATGCCAGCATGCATGCGTGTGTGTGTGTGTGTGTGTGTGTGTGTGTGTGTGTGTGTGTGTGTGTGTGGTGTGTGGTGTGTGCAGCCTTTCAGATTTTCTCAGTGGAGGAATATAGCTGTCGGGCAGGTCAGATGTTGTGTGTCAAGGCATGTGGTGAGCAAAATGAGTTTGCCTGTGGATGGGAGATGCAGCCAGAGGAGTCAGGCGGCCCAGCAGGAGAGGAGAAAGCAGAACACCTTAATGATGGCTTAAGAAACTTACAAATAAAGCTGAGATTCCTAATGTTTAATTTCAAGTGACTGAACATTAACATTTAATTAACTCCTGACTGCTAAACCAATATTAAATCTAGGCAGAGGCTAGTGGCATCTCTTATGTTTTAGCCGCCAAGAGGCTGCAATCCTACTATGGCGACGTTCAGCAGGATGGAAGCTGCCCTATCACGTGGGATCCCAGTCTACACACTGTCTGTGGAATCCCCCAGGCACACACCCACTCTCATCTCTCTGGTTCTTGAGAAGGAGTCACATGCTAGCCCATAAGCGTTGGCTACAAATCTAACTTTTTCTCTCCCCAGTTGTATAACTTTGGCCAAGCGGCTTAAATTATTCCGTCTCAGTTTCTCATCTGGAGAATGGGAAAAGAAACACCTACTTTATTACATTGTTTCTGTGTGTAGATCAGTAGCGATGGATCTGAAACACCTCACAAAAGGCCTAACCCGTATATGTCAAGAAATGATTCTACGTCAGTTTCATTTCCCCACTCTCTCACTGTGGTTATGCCTGGTGACACTTGGTTCCTGTTAAGGACCAAGATCTGTTCCACCTTATGGCCTTCTACTTCTTCCTCCTCCTCCTTCTTCTTCCTCCTTCTTCTTTTTTTTTTTCTTGAAACAAGGTCTCATTCTGTTACCCTGGCTGGAGTGTAGTGGCTAGATCATAGCTCATTGCTGCCTCAATCTCCTGGGCTCAAGTGATCCTCCTGACTCAGCCTCCCAAGTAGTTGGGACCACAGGCACCTACCACCATGCCCGGCTAAATTTTTGATTTTTTTGTGAAGATAGGGTCTTCCTATGGTCATGAACTCCTGGGCTCAAACAGTCCTCCTGCCTTGGCCTCCCAAAGTGCTAGGATTACAAACATGAGCCACTGTGCCTAGCCTGGTCTTCAATATGTTGTTTCATTGACCTGGTTGGTATTGTTTTCCCTCCCTGCCCCTGACCACTCCTCTTCCAAATCTTAAGTATCATTTCTTCAAGAAGCCTTCTCTGGCCTCCTCAATAGACCCATTTCCCTGTTATATACACCCATACATCCCTCCTAACTTTTGACTTTAGACCTGGAAGATAAACAATCCCATTCTTCCCTTCTGTTTACATTAAGCGGGGAAGCTTTTGCTTCCTTTCACTGCTTTCCAAAGCCATTAGAGACTCACAGTCTCTGTTGCATTTTCTAATGAGTTAGTTCTTTTGTTCCCTCTACTGGAGACAGGTCTGACAACACTCACCACTTGCATCAATAGCCCCCACCTTTTCAAAGACTTTGGCAGTGCTGTTGAGTTTTCCCATTTGCATAGGGCTGTGCAGTGCATTATAGATGGCCATAGCAGCTGAATCCAGTGCAGTTTCAGCTTGTAGATTGAGGGAAGGGAGGACTTCTGTCGCTTTGTGAAGGCATGGTTGGCTTTTGGTGAGCTGTTATGGAAGATCATCAGCTGCTCAAGACCGGGCTCAGGAACAGTAGAACCCTGACATCAAGGGGGTCCACCTGCTTCTGGGGCTGGATTCTGAAATGCACAGATCTGGATCTGGAGGGAAGTGGATGTGGCCCACGTGGGTGAAATCTGGAGCATGGAAGAAGGAAACATGTCATGAGAAAGAAGCAGTTTTTGCCAATCTAGAGCCAAGAGCAGAGGATCAAGAATGGGTTGGTTAATTCGGAATCAGGGCCAAATCAATCCACTGTGATCAATTGCTCAGGGTTTGTGATATGATCAGTGGTCTCAAAAGTGTCCCATGGGGCCATAGAGAAGAAGAGGAGTGATGGTGGTGTCATAGACTACGTTTCCAAGATGGGATGGAATGAGATGGATCCCAGGGATGAAGCAGGGCTGTATCAGATGATGTTTCACCCCCAATGATGATGATGATGGTGGTGACAGCAGTAGCAGGAGACCTTTCATGAGCACTAAGAAGCTTCAGCTGTGGTGCTGAGTGTTTGTCAATGCCCATTTGATACTCTTACCCCATTTTACAGATGAAGACACTGAGGCACAGAGAGGACAAGTAATTTGCCTGTGGTCATCCAGCTAGAGGGAGACAATGCTAAGATTCAACCCCAGCTCTGTTTGCTTCCAAAGCTGGTGTTCTCTAACTCTGATATATTTCCCTCTTGTTTCCAGGTTAACCTCTATATGGCCCTCATATCATTCATCAGTTCATTGTTTATTCATCAATTATTTACTCATGTGACAGTATTTATTGAGTATCTACTATGTGCCAAGCACTGCAGAAGGTCTCTGGTCTTCTAGAGTTTATATTCCTGTGGAGGAGAAAAACAGAAAATTACATAAAATAACTGCAAAAGATGACAGAGTCTAGTAAGTGCCATAAAGAAAATTAAATGGAGTTTTGTGATCAAGACTGGTAGATGGGGATGGTGAGGTCATCTTTGTAGAGGGAGGTCAGGGAGGGCCTCTCCAGTGGTGACATTGACACTGAGACCTGAAGGATAAAAGGAACCAGCCATGCTAGAAGCCCCTAGAAGAAGTTCTCATTTCCTATCACTATTCTTTAACTTTTGAATCTTTGAAGGTAAACCGCATATGGTGGATTTACATCAATGATGTAGACTTTCAGGACATCTTTGGGGTGGGCAGTTTTAGCTTAAGTGTCTGTCCACACCCACTTCTTGGGATCCTCCACTTCAAGGACCCTCTTGGGACACCTCCGTTGGGTGCTTCTGAGAAGTTGCTCCCTACTCCTCGATTTTCTGCTCTTCCTATAACTGAAGGTATGTTTCTTTGTTGTTTTGGCTGTATCTGGCTTCCAGACCCTTATACAGATGGCTCCCCAGAGTGACTCAACTCTGAGTAGCTGGGGACCAATTATGAAGTTGACCCTTACTTTATTCACTTCTGAGCCCAGCCCTAAGCTGATGTAGAAAATCCTAAATCCAGTTAAGTGTTATTTGCTTGAAATATTTGAAAGAGCCGGCTTGGCCCATCTTCAAATATTTTGTTAGCTAATCAAAGCCAGATTGTGGTCAGAGGCCATATCTAAATTTATTAGGAAAATTAATAGACCATTTAGATTTTATTGGAATTAAGCTAAAATATGATAAGCAGCCACACCGGCAGATAGTGATTAATTATTACACTGACCTGTGTGATGGGCTCATAATGAAATACTGACTTCTAGGTAAGTCATGAGGCCTTAGAACAAGCAGGACAGGCTCTGAAAGGATGTCCTCACTCCATCCTCTCGAGGTTAATTGGATGGGACACCATAGGAGAGATGCTCGGTAAATATGCACCATTTATTCTTTCAAACCGTATTTATATGCACCTACTGTGTGCTGAGTCTTGGGAATATATAAAACTGACATCCTGAGTTTGAATATTGGTTTCTGTACTTAATAGCTATGTGTCTTTGGGCATGTTACTTAACCTTTCTGAATTTCCATTTCCTCATTTGAAAGCCAGGGATAAAAATGACTAATAGGGTTATTGTCAGAAGTCATGGAAGTGATCTGTGTAAAAAGTGATTGGACGTAGCACATAGGTGTTGCTCTGAGTAGTGTTGTCATTAGTAGTATTCTAAGTAAGACCCATTTTTGGCCTCAAATAATTCAAACAACACTTTACGATACAGCTGATCTTCCAAGCCGTGTCAATTTCTCCCTATTATGTGCTTCGTAAATCTTAGTTAGGGTCAGAAAAGGCTTTGTTGAAAAGATGTTTGAGCTTTGTTTTAAAGGATGAAAAGGTTTATTTCCCAGGTGGACTGGAGGGATGTGGGACTTCCAGGTAGATGGCTCAGGATAGGAAAGGACATGAAGACTTGAAACAACCTGGCAATTGGTGGAACTTTAAATAGTTGGGTATTACGGGGCAGAGGGCATCTGCGTTAGATAATTGTTAGGGCAACAGGAACTGGAAGTTGGGTGTTGTGGTCTGGATCACTCACCTATATGCCTTTCTCCATGAAATATGCGTGTGTCAAATGGGACTTATGAGAAAGGCCCTTCTCTTTACTTTTTAAACTTTTGCTCTGTGTTCCATTTTGCTCTGTGGAGGCGGAAGGAAAATCTTAATTAAGTGTTGCCACAGTCAAAAACTATGATCCAGGGGTCTGAGCTGTGATGTTCCTCCCAGGTGCTTGTCCTTTATGGGCACTACATAAACCCCTCCGGTGTCAGCTTGGGTGTGGCTCAGAGGTACAGACTACTGCCTGAGTCAGACAGGCCGAGTTCAGCTCCAGCTCTGCCACTTGACTCCTACAGGATCTCAGGTGAGCCACTCTGAACCTCAGATCCTTCTTCTGCAAAAGGGCTTATTAGTGTGTTTTCATGCTGCTGATGAAGACATAGCCGAGACTGGGTAATTTATAAAGAAAAAGAGGTTTCATGGACTCACAGTTGCACATGGCTGGGGAGGCCTCACAATCATGGCAGAAGGTGAAAAGTACATCTTACATGGTGGCCGACAAGAGAGAATGAAATCCAAGCAGAAAGGAAAACCCCTTATAAAACCATCAGATGTTGGGAGACTTATTCACTACCACAAGAGCAGTATGGGGGAAACTGCCCCCACGACTCAGTTATCTCCCACTGGGTTCCACCCACAACACATGGGAATTATGGGAGCTACAAGTAAGATGAGATTTGGGTGGGGACATAGCCAAACCATATCAAGGGAGGGTTTGTAAAAGCAACCTCGTTTGTCTGTGGACAAGACGACTGAAAAAAGTCAAACAATATACAGACGTATGGTCCCTGAATTATGATAGTTTGAGTTATAATTTTTCAACTATATGATGATATGAAAGCAACATGCTTTCAGTAGAAACTGTACTTTGAGTACCTACACAACCATTCTTTTTTTCCACTTTCAGTACAGTATCCAGCTGGTTACAGGAGATATTCAACATGTTATTATAAAATAGGCTTTGTGTTAGATAATTTTTGTCCAACTGTAGGCTCATGTGTCCCGAGTGTGTTCAAGGTAGGCTGGGCCAAGCTATGATGTTCAGTTGGTGAGGCATATTAAATGCATTTTTGACTTAACAATATTTTCAACATACAAGGGTTTTTTTGGGACGTTGCCCCATTGTAAATTGAGGAGCTTCTGAATAGCTCTTCGTATAAAGTTGGGCGCCTCTACCTATTCAACAAATGTTAGTTCCCAGAATATAGTGTGGTATGTTTTATTTTTTAAAATTAATTTTAAAAAAATAAGTGGGAGAATGTCGCTATATATGGGTGTTCTGTTTCATATACTAAATATATATCTGTCTGTCCTCAGAAAATGAATATGCATGTCTCCCAAGATATATTTGCATGTTCCATTTCTCCTATTAAGTATATATTTTCCTATTTTTTATATATATCTAAGTGTATACATATATATGTCCTACTTATACACGGAGGGGAGGGAAATATGTATGTAGGGACAAGTAGGTACAGAAAACTATAGAACAAGCCAGACTGTTCCAGAAAAAGTAGGAAATATGCTAAGGACAGGGGAAGGGGAAGGATACACCCCAGGGCCACAGATGATGCTCTGGCATGTCCAGTCCAATGGTGTGTTGCCTAATTTTGGATTAGCCAAGAATACCAGAGGAGACTGGACCCCATAGTCCATTTCCTTACTCATGCATAACCAGGCACATTATGGTGTGACATTAACAAGGCAAAAGGAAGTCAAGAGCAAACCACGGCGGGACATCCTGTGACCAGGATTTGATGGACGTGGGTGAAGGGAGGGTCAGGTTGTGAACAGGCTCTGTACCCCCAGCACGCCCTTGAGCTTAGGCCGGGGTGTGAGTAGACGCACACTCCTCTGCCAGGCTGTGGCAAGGGCTCTCCAGCACAAATAAGGGAGAGTTGGCTAGGACAGATGGCCAAGGACATGTGGAATTGGAGGACATGGGATGGTGAAATGGATGTGACCCAGTGACTCAGGGACAGTTTTAGTGGCCTATTACTTAGTTTCAGGGTGACACTGGTGATACATTGGAGGAGGAATAAAGTGTTGCCCCTGCAGTCATTATTACAGAGAGGAATTTCTGTCCTCAGTTGCTCCTCAGATAGCTAACAGGGCCGCTCGGAAACCTAAGCAAGGAAGACGTCCTGTTGCCATTGGATCCCTTTTCTGGGGCAAATCACAGACAAGCCTCTCTGTTTGAATGGGTGCAAGGGCACGGGAGGCAGTCCTAGGGCAAAAATGAGTTAATAGTGTAAGACTTCCCTGCCACATGAGGACAGATGGAATCTGCCGTCTTGTGCCTGATACAGACCCATGGGAGGCTGCAAGAGGCAGGCTTAAGTGTAAGAGCAAGACAGAAAGTGGGATCTTCCACCCCAGGAGCCCTCTGATCACAGGATTGCCGCTTTTGATGAAGACACAATCGAGTTAAAAATAGGCCCCATCCAGAGTGTGGACGGAAGCGGAGCTGGAGGTTCCTGGGTGTATGTGTGACAGAAAGGCAGTGGGCCATTTTAATTAGATCCCTTTACCAGAACTCCTGACCTTCTATGTAGCACATTAATGTATTTTACTAATTATAAATGCAATTAAAAAGTACTGAAATAAAATTAGGCTGATCTATCTAATTTACATTAAGCACTTTCAAATTATGCAGATTTTAAAGTCTCTCTTTGCCTCTCTCTCTCTCTCTTTTTTTTTTTTTTAATTTGGGTTTCAGGGTAAAATTGTCTGCATTAAAACAGCTGGAAAACAACCTTGTAGGAAAACAAATTTCTTTTCTGTGATTATTCTCAGTGTGCGAGTTAATTTTTGAGGCAGTAATATACTTAGCAGGCATCGGGCAGTTACTTATAAAGCAGAGACATATGTGTTTCGATGCCGGCGTGGGGGCTGGGGTGCATGCGGGGATGAGTGGGGTTTGGTTACTTTGGGGAATGAGGTTGAAAGGCTAACTAGGCACACACACAAAAATACCAATGCAATCCGTGGTTGCTAAAGAGTTGAGATTTACAAAGAGCAAGATGTAATGGCAGGCACAATGTGCCTTTGATAGAGACGAACCATCTGGTGGGATTATCCAACAACATAGGTTTTTTTTGTTTGTTTGTTTTATTCCTATGCTGACAGGCACAGAGAGTGAACCGGGTGCCAGAATTATCGCCTAGCATCATTAAAAATCAGAATGTTCAGTTTTGCTGGCTGTGGAAGTTGCGTGTGCAGGGCAGCTCTATATTAGGTGAGGAAATGGAGCGTAAAGGAAAGTGAATGCCCCTCTCCCCCGGAGGGTTGGACGTGTGTGCTTTTCTGCTGGGGCCGTTGCTCTGCCTGGGTCTGCTGGAGGCTGCATTCGCTGGAGGAGGAGACCTTGACGGGGCCTCTTTATAGATTAAATCTGATCCGCAGGTTCCTTGGAAGCAGACGTGTAATAAGCTGTTCTCTGGAGTTGTGTATAAGCTCCTTAAGACATTGCCGGTGAGGTTTACCTCCCCTTACTCCGGTGCCCTCAATTTTATTTGCTGCCCAAACTTTGCACTTTAAGCTTCCTATCAAAAGGAAGCCTGAAATAATTCCTCACATTGGAGCTGTTGGTTTGGAAAGTCCTTTTCTTCTTCTTCTCCCGCTTTAGATACAAAAGGGGTGTTTCCACTTGCAGCCGGGGAACCAACCTTCCCTCCTCTGACCTGGAAGCCAAGATGTGTGTGAGTCTTCCCAAAGGATGGCTGGACCATCATCCATGCAGACAAAGGTGGGATGGCTGCGGGGGTCCCTTGTATTCTGAGATCTACAGGCTCAGGGGCCCTGGAAAGGGTAAAGTGATTCTTGGCCCCTCCCTCCTCCCATCCTCTGCCGTCACAGACTCTCAGAGGGAATGCTCGGAGGTGGAACTGCTTGTTAATCCCTGGAGAGAAAGTCTTCAGATCTTTGTCTTGACGAGAGCCACGTCTGGATCCATGTGACAAGCAGATGCTGCCTTAGAGCTAGACCCTGCAGGTTTCCTCCCTTTACAGGGAAGAGCAGGAAGCTTGTTTTGTTTTGATATTTCAGCAGCTAAAGCCCTTCTGGGTTGCAGACAAAAACTCCATCACTACCACCAATAAACTAAGTTTATGTATTCACTTGTATATTGGTTCATTTGTCCATCCATCCATCCACATACGAATGTACGAATCTCACCCCCATCTACCCACCTATCCAACCATCCATCCATTAATTCATGCATTTATTTCCTCGCCTCACTGATACTTGTTGAGCATTTACTCAGTTTCAGGCAATACGCTTGTATTGAAGGACACCAGTATGTATGGACCCGGGCCCTTGACTTCTGAGAACTCATAGTTTAGAGAAGGAGACAGACATGTACTTGGGTAATCATTTGATCCTGGAAGAATGGATACAGTTGCAGACCATCTTTAGCCCCCAGCCCAGTGGCAGGAATGGGTTGGATGGGACTATAGCCACAGGGTCTCTCCATCCACTGTATCCCTCCCCGCAACCAAGAAACAAACAACAGCAAAATGAAACCTTACCTCATGGCCTTTCATTTTCCATTCCTCAGTACCCCCTGGGTATGTCAGGATCAGGCTCAACCCTTTTGGCCCCAGCTTGGTTCTTCCCTGACAGTCACAGGCTCTAAGAGTTCCTTTGTCCTATTTTATGGTCCTCTTTGTACTGCCTTTGAGAGGGATGTTGGAAGAGTGGTAGAGAGATAACAGGTGCTTTGGAAAAACAAAACCTGTGGATTCTGATCCCAGTTCCCACAGGGACCAGGTCTGGGATCTTTAGCAGGTTATTTAACGTGGCCCAGCTTCTGTTTCCTCATCCATTTTTAATAACGGTGCTACTTTCTGTGTGAGATTACAGTAGGTATTAAAATCATGACCATGAAGCATATGTATGATGCCTGTCATTCATTCTCTCACTCTACAAACCATACTTTGTTGGGCATTCATTAAGCACGTGATGAAATAGGGATGAATTAATAAAGTGCTGGAATTCTACAAATAGAATATTGAGTATCTACTGTATTTAGGGTACCATACTAGGCACAGAGTGGGTATGTCAGAGTGAACAGGATGTATGATCTACCTTCTTGATCACCTTTCTATGATCTCATGCTCTACCAAGATGATGTTGCTTCAGTTAAAGGTCTGGGATTGCAGAAATGTTGCTTCTTTCCTCTCTTGGTCTTCTGCTTCCTGTCTGATGATTCCAACCAGTAACCAGACCTCCATGCCTTTGCATATGCTGCCCTCTCTGCCTGGAGTGGTCTTGCCCATCCCAATTCATACCTTTCTCTACTTGTCAAACTCCTACTCACCCTTCCGAGCCCAGCTCAGAGGTATCCTCTGGAAAGTCCTGCCACAGTGCCAAAGATGGTCTGTAACTGCATCTCTTCTTCCAGAATCAAATGCTTACCCAAGTACATGTCTGCCTCCCTCCCTCAACTGTTCAGTTCCTTGAAGTCAATGGCCTCGGTCCAATTCATCTTGGTGTCCTTCAAGACAAGCATGCTGCCTATAACTGAGTAATTACTCTGTAAATATCAATGAGGTGAGGAAACAAATGCATGAATTAATGGATGAATGGTTGGGTAGGTGGATAGATGGGGGCGAGATTCTTACATTCATATGCGAATGAATAGATGAATGGATGAACAAATGAATGAATACACAAGTGAATACATAAACTTAGTTTATTTGTGGCAGTGATGGAGTTTTTGTCTGTAATTCAGAAGGACATTAGTGAAATATCAAAACAAAACAAGCTATCCTGTTCATTGATAAGGTTTGAACTTTGAGGATTGCTTTGTAGGGAATCCCTGGGGTATTTCATAAGCTGATAAATCTGAGGATAAATGAAATGTTGAGTGCTGTAAATTTCAGGTATGAGTTGCATTCCACCCAGATGCTGGGAGGCGAAGGGGACCTGCCCTCTGTGTGCTGCATGACCCCTCTCCACCCTGCTGCATCCTCCCTTCTGCTCTTCTGCCCACTGTGATAGCCTGGTCCTAATTAATTATGGTGGCCTTTCAGCAAGTTGGGCCTGGACACCAGGATTTTCTCTGCAGTCGTGGCTGCTGCCTGGCCTTGAGTCCTGCCATACTCACCTCCCAGACAAACATACTTAGCAGGTGTTTTCCCCACATTAATAATCAGAATTGACACATTCTAAATGAGGCCCTCCTTGTTGTGCAGGGCAGCTCTGATGGATATGTGGGGAATTGACGGCCCCTGAGAAATGTTTTTGCCATTACCAGCATTTCTCTGACAGGTTTTTAATAGTCCCACTAAAACTGCAGTATATTGGAAAATTTTGTAGATGAAGTGCGAAGGGCTGCTGTGACTTAGAGGCTCTGGGTTGGAAAAATCCAGTTTGGGGAGCATTGAGTTGTTTGAATCAAAAGAAGCTGATCTAATGTGGATTTGGGCTAACAGTTGGGAAGGGGGCAGTTTGGCCGGGGGTCTTTGAGGAGACCTGGGCTGGGTTGGGGATGGCACTATGCAGTGATTCATGTGAACGGTAAATGAAACACTGTGTTCGGCCCTGGAATAGAGCCTGGATTAAAATGCGAGGTTAGAGAGAGTCAGACAGGATGGGTTCGTTCATTTATTTATTTAGTCATTCCATAAGCACTGATTTACCTCTGACTCGTGTGTCACAAATATAAATTAGCCTCCATAAGTTCAAAATTCTATTAACTAGTTTAGGGCCTTGGGCTATTTATGCAAATGTGAATTCTGATCTTCAATTCCCTCATCTGTAATATGAAGCTATTAATGCCTAGTCTTTTGAATTGTATTTCAGGGTTGGAGATCCAAAATGTAAGCTTCTATGTGGGTTGGGGTCCCTGCCAGAAACAGAAGACATGTATTGATGGGATAATTGAGAAGAGTTGAATAAAGGAATTGTTTATCAAAAGGTTAAAAGAAACGGATAAGATGCAGCACCCTGGGACTAGCAACTGTGGAGAGCTGTTACAACCCCTAGGGTTCCGGGGGGAAGGAGAAGTTAGCAGAACTCAGAGGGCTGTAGGAAGGGTTGCCTGACATGAATGTGGCTTTCAGTAATAAGTCAAGTCATAACCAACCTATATTCTAGCAGACAGGAAGTCAAGAGGATGAGGACTCCCGTATCTCTCTCCTCCTACCTTCTGCTACCCTGTAATGTTTTCCTTTGGCCAAACTCAATAGGGAAGGGGGATCCATCAATATGGTTCCAGGGCGCAGAATAGATTGGATAAAGGTGGAGAGTGGACCTGGGGGGATGAATGGAAAAATCTGTCCTGCACAGATCCTAGCACAGTGTTGATCTCTCAGTGAGTGAATAAATGGTAATGAACATGGGTATCAGGAGCTCACATTCCCATTGGGAGTGAGGAAACAGCTGGCATTATTATTCCCATTTGTGCCTGAGGCTTAAAAAAAATGGGAGGGCCTCTCATGTCTTTGCTAGCAGACCTGCCTTTCCTGTTACCTGCAATTCAGTTCTCTCATTTTCTCTCTTTCTTTGCCAGCCACTGGAGGGAGGTTGTTGCTATCCATTTGTGCAGCTATAACAAAACAATGAGACTGAGTAATTTATTAAGAACGGGAATTTATTTTCTCATAGTTCTTGAGGCTGGGAAGTCCAAGATCAAGGCGTTGGCATTTGGCTTCTGGTGAGTGCCTTCGTCCTGCATCCTGTACATGGTGGATGGGGCCAAAAAGGGTAACAGGGACAAATGCTATGTCCTCACGTGATGGAAATGGAGAAGAGCCAGAAAAGGAGCCGGAGCTAGTTCCCTCCAGCCCTGTTATAAGGGATCAATCTATTCATGAGGGCTGTGCTCCCCAAAGTCCCTTACCTCTTAATACCAATATAATGAGGATGAACTTTCAACAGGAATTTTTAAGGGAGCCACAGAATTCCAACCTTAGCAGAGGTGAACAAGTGGCAACTCTGCTTTGCTGTCCAAGGGTGAAAATCAAATTCAAGAGAGTGAAACCAGCCATTGGGAGTTCATTAAGGAATCAGGTCTTTGCCAGGGACTGTCCTCAGTGGTGAAGACAAGAGCTGAAAGCTAAACAAACCTGGTAATACCCCGGGATAAGCTTCCCTAATTAGCAGAGAGGTGACTGCAGGATCACTGATGCTCTCAGCCCAGCTCAGCCCTCTGAGAGCCATCGCATCGTCAGGGACTCTTCTTCCTCCTTGGCCCGCTGATCTTCCCAAATGCTCTTTCTAAACCTCTTAGAGCCACTTTCCCAAGCAGCCAGCCTTTCCCCACTGGAGGAGCAGGACCTCCAGGAAGAGAAAGAATGGTTAGAAAAATGCCTTGCCGTGGCGTAGGGGAGAAGCTAGAGCTGCTTTCTAACACCTCCACCAGCAGGCACCAGTGATGGCTGAGCCTGGCCCAGTGGGAAAATGAGGCATTCAGGCTTTGGTGTGAGATATCCAGGTAAATACGGACTCCTTTGTTCATTTGCTGGGCAGTGACGGCATGATGACTTAACCTCTCAGAACCTTCTTTTTCCACCATGATGGAACCTACCTCCCTATTGCTCTGGGCAGTAAGACAATCGCGGCCATCCCTTCTCTCCCTTCGCGGGGGCTGTGGATATGAGTTGCATCTTCCTGTATTCTCAGTTTGAAGCTCCAACCACCCGAGCACCTCTCTTAGTATTTCCCTCACAGTCTTGTGGTGTCCCCAGGAGGCCACAGGGCCAGGACCCCTTGTGAGGTGGGTCCCTGCCGGGTCATCTCAGAAAGCTGCTGTCTGACTGCTGCAAAAGGTGGAGCTGGGTTTCTGAGCTAATTTTGGTTACTATTAAAATGGGTCATTCCTGAGCACTTTTGCACAACCAGGAAATCAATTGGAGGCAAACCAGTTTGCTAACAGGGCTCATTAGAGCCTCGTTATAACTTAATTGCGTGGGTAACCACACAAGTGCATAAATAGGGATGAACATAGTCAAGGAGGGGGCTGTCAGAACAGGGATCAATTCTGGATTCTGGAAGTCCTGGCTTCTGAGAGAGAGGGAGTATGGAAGGTTGAAGTCTACATTGGTACATCGCAAACTTTAACAGGCTTAAGAAGGAGCTGGGAATCTTGTTACAATGCAGGCTCTGGTTTAGGTGGCCTGGGGTGGGGCTGGAGAGTCTGCATACCTAACCAGCTCCCAGGTGATGCCCGTGCTGCTGGTCTGGACCACACTTTGAGGAGCAGGGAGCTGGACCACTGGACACTTTCCAGAACCACATCCACTCAAGACAGAACCACCAATAGAAGACCATCTCATACCATAAACTTTGTATTTGGGGTTACTCAGTCCATGTCTTTCGATTTCCTCCCTCCTTCTTGCTGTGCCTCACTCTGTGAGCAGGTAAGACTACAAGTGTGTGCCATTATGTCCAGATAAGTTTTTTTAATCTTTGGTAGACCCGGGGTCTCCCTCTGTTGCCCAGATTGGTCTCAAACTCCTGGCCTCAAGCAATCCCTTCACCTCTGCCTCCCAAAGTGCTGGAATTACAGGCATGATCCACCACCTTGCCCAGCCCAGTCTTCTAAATGTTAGACCTTCTTACAGGTATATGAGGGTATATCACTGTGATTTTAATTTGCATTTTCCTAGTGACTAATGATGTTGAGTATCTTTCAACTCCTGGTTTTCCATGTGTATATCTTCTTTGGTGAAGTTTCTGCTCAAATATTTTGCCCATTAAAAAAATTTGGGTTGTCGATTTTCTTGTTGTTTTTATTGTGATACATATACATAACATAAAGTCTATCCCTTTAACCATTTTTTTTTTTTTTTTTGAGATGGAGTCTTGCTCTGTCACCCAGGTTGGAGTGCAGTGGTGTGATATTGGCTCACTGCAATCTCCGCCTCCACAGGTTCAAGCAATTCTCCTGCGTCAGCCTCCCCAGTAGCTGGGATTACAGGCGCATGCCACTACGCCTGACTGATTTTTGTATTTTTCGTAGAGACAGTTTCACCATCTTGACCAGGCTGGTCTTGAATTCCTGACCTTGCGATCCACCTGCTTTGGCCTCCCAAACCTTTAACCATTTTAAAACATACAATTCAGTGGTGTTAAATGCACCCACAACGTTGTACAACCATTACCATTATGGTTCCAGAACGTTTTCATCATCCAAACAGAAAACTCGTACTCATTAAGCATTCACACCCATTCCTTCCCGGCCCTCAGCAACCACTAATTTACTTTGGTTTTATGTGGTCTACCCATACAATGGAGTGTTATTCAGCCATAAAGGGAAGGAAGCACTGATTCATGCCACAGTATGGATAAACCTTGAACATACTATGCTCAGTGCAAGAAGCCAGGCATAAAAGGCCACATATTATAAAATTATGTTTATATTAAATACCCAGAAAAGGCAAGTCTCACTATTGAATTTTAAGTGTTCTTTATATGACAGGGATCCTGTATCAGGTATGTGATTTGCAAATAGTTTATCTGTATTATAGAGTTGTTCTGAGGATTAAATTAGCTGATATATCACGCTCTTAGCCCAGGTACTGGCATCAGCCACGTGCTTAGTATTTGTTAGCTATTGAGATTTCATTATTTGGATTCAGTCTCACTGGGGATTGTAGTGATTTATTCTGACTCTGAACTTAGTTAAAGCCCTTTATATAGAATTAAAGATCTTCACTGCTGACTTGGGACTCTGGAATTATAATAGATGAAATTTAAGGATTGGCTTATTGTAGGTATTCAACTAACTTACGTTATTATGGCAAAAACCGCAATTACTTTTGCACTGACCTAACACAAGAAGTAACTTATTTTAAGCAATTAGGATAGTAATGGTAATAATAGTTATCATTACTAATGTCAGTGACTAACTTTCTGCCTCCAAGTTAACTAACCTGTAATTACTCTTACAAGATGGTACCTTCCCCTCTCCAAAATCCTATGGAGAAGGGGTCTCTTGAGGCCCCCCTCTGCTGCCCACATCCTTTGGTCAGCATCCATATGCCCTCCTTTCCCAGCCTTAGCTGAAGTCCTTTTGGGAAACTGTGTAACTGTTACCTTGTATGCTATTCCTAATGAAGAAGAGACAAAAGGATTGTACTCTGTAAAATAATACAAGAATAAATTCACTCTAATTTATATGAAGATCTCTATTTGCTTCCTGCCTTCCCAAATCCAAGCTTCGCCAACTTTTTCTCTCTTCCGAAGAATTATACCCCCAGCAGCAACAATAATAACCATAAATGTAGCCTCCATGCTGAGCATTTCTTAGTTAAATCCTCCCCAGAATTCCATCCATGCCCACTTCACAGATGAGGAAATTCAGGCTCAGAGGCCGCATAACTTGCCCAAGGTCATGAAAGGAGTCAGTGGCAGAAATCCCATCTTCTCATCCACTTGTCTATCCTACCACCTGGCCGTTTTAAACTTTTATGCCTGACCTGTTTTCTTTCGTTTTTTTTTGAAACAAGATCTCACTCTGTTACCCAGGATGAAGTGCAGTGGCATGATTCTAGTTCACTGCAGCCACAACCTCCTGGGTTTACCAATCCTACCTCAACCTCCTGAGTGGCTGGGACTACAGGTGTGCATCGCCATGCCTGGCTTATGTATGTATGTATGTATTTATTTATTTATTTGTTTATTTATTTGAGATGGAGTCTTGCTCTGTCGCCCACGCTGGAGCACAGTGGTGCGATCTCGGCTCACTGCAAGCTCCGCAGCCTCCCGGGTTCGCACCATTCTCCTGCCTCAGCCTCCCTAGAAGCTGGGACTACAGGCGCCCGCCACCACGCCCAGCTAATTTTTTTGTATTTTTAGTAGAGACAGGGTTTCACTGCGTTCGCCAGGATGGTCTTGATCTCCTGACCTAGTGATCCGCCCGCCTCGGCCTCCCAAAGTGCTAGGATTACAGGCGTGAGCCACCGCGCCCGGCCTATTTATTTTTTTGTAGAGACAGAGTCTCCCTATATTTCCAAGGCTGGCCTCGAACTCATGAGCTCAAGTAATCTCCTATCTCAGCTGCCCAAAGTGCTGGGATTACAGGTGTGAGCCACCATGCCTGGCCTGATTTCCTTTCCAATGTCTTGTTCACATGTGGGTCTCCTTTAAATTCCCTTCTATCCTCTCATTCCCTGTTTGGAGACCCAAATGGTCAGTAGCTGGCCGGGACGTGACTCTTCACATTGCATGATTAGAACAGGAGCAGCTCTGTTGATCAGAAACCTCAGCCAGGGGTGCTAAGAAAAGATCCTGAAAAATGAGTATTCAGTCACTAATGGACGAAGAAGAGGTCCAAATTCCTTTTGGACCCCACTCAGACAGTCCATCTGCTTCTCTCCAGAGGAGCTGAAGAGAACAAAGTGGACCCTGTTCCAGGAAGGAAGCCACAGCAGTTTCCACAGAGGCAGAGAGAATCATTTTTCTTAGGTGTGTGAAGGTCCTCAAAGAGTGAGGTAATAGGTTGCTTTATTAAAAATTAATCTTCTTATAAAACCATTGCAATACAATGCACTTTAATAAATCACCCCACGCTTCCGAACACATTTATTATCCCTTCTCAGGAAACAGTGGGCCCAGAGAAATTGGTGCTGCGGAGAGAATGGCTGCTGGCTCACTAATGAACTCAGATGGGGGCAGGGGCTGGGAGCCTGGGGCTGGGGGCTGCGTTAGGTTTGAAATCCACCGGGTGGTGTGGATTTTGCATGGGTATTACAATTGGTTAAAATCTATTAGGCTTACTTGGTTGGATCTTACAGCCTCGGGACCCGGGTATACAACCCTTGGGATTTCTGGGTTGAGAGGGGCCCAGCGAAAGGACAGCAGCTCTGGCTAGGGCCGATGAGGTCGTGTGAGCCTCCAGTTCTCTGTGGGGTGCTCTGCGATGATGGATATTAGTTCCAATTTGCAAACAGAGACGCACCATCAGCCCCCAGTGGCTCCCTAAAGATGCTCCTCATCCTTCATCTCTGCTACATCCTTAGGCTTGGAGGTACTGGGATTTCAGAAGCAGGCGGAGTACCTTCTCCCCTTGGCTACCTATTCCTTCAAACTCTCTTCCTACCTCCTCTAGGAAGATTCTGGCTAGTACACATCAGTTACAAAACCTTCCAGGTACTTTGGATTCTTACTGGCTGAAGTAGCCCCTCTTTACAGAAGTGACAAAACCATCTTCTCTCCTTGACCAAGGATGACACTGGGTGCCAAAACCATGCCACCTGCACCCCAAATTCCACAGCCTCTCATGAAACTAGACCTTGCATCTCCTATCTGAAGCTCCTTTCTCAATTATTTCACCTGGCCAGGCATGGATCATGCTTATAATCCCCATACTTTGGGAGGCTGAGGCAGGTGGATTGGTTGAGCCCAGGACTTTGAGACCAGCCTGGGCAACATAGTTAAACTTCATTTCTACACAAAATACAAAATTAGCCAGATGTCATGGATTGTGCCTGCAGTCCCAACTACTAGGGCGGCTGAGGTGGGAGGATCGTTTGAACCCAGAAGGTTGAGGCTGCAATAAGCCTTGATTGTCCCATTGTACCCCAGCCTGGGAAACAGTGAGACCCCTGTCTCAAAATATATATATATATTTTGTATATATATGTATATCCCTAGATCTAGGCTGAAAAAGGTTCTATTTTGTCCTCTCTGTATTCTTTTTATCATTTTATTTTTAATTTTTGTGGGTATACAGCAGGTGTACATATTTATGGAGTACCTGAGGTGTTTTGATACAGGCATGCGTGTCCTCTCTGTGTTCTCTTTGTTTTTGGGATCCAAACAAAAATATTTCTTCTGTCAGTCTCTCCTCTCATGCAAATAAACATCCTGACTGGGAGATCCACCTACCTCCAGTAAATCCCAGAAAAATCAGACACATCCCATTTTGGGTTCAGCTGAGGATATCCCCTTTCCTGTACTCCCTCCCTGCACTGTAATCCAATTCAGCGCCGTCTTGTGCTCTTGTGCTCTTGTGCTCTCTCTCTCTCTCTCTCTCTCTGTGTGTGTGTGTGTGTGTGTGTGCTTTTCTAGGAGCAGCCATATTTCTATTACAGTAATTACACAGGGGTGAAGTATAGCTTGGAGCTTTGAAATCCATATTCTTCTCCCCAGTTTCCCTCACATTTCTTCTCAAAGCGAGCCTGCTGACAAGCAGGTACTGATGGATAATGGAACTCTCGCTGATATCCCATTCGTGGCTGGAGTTTCAGGTACTTCCATTTTTACAGTGCTTGGCACAGTGTAGGTAATAAATAAATGTCTTTTCAATGAGTAAGAGAGTGAGAAATTAATGGATGAACAAGTAAGGGAGGCCAAAATTCTCATAGCTCAGGGAACAGGAGAAAGTCTGACTAATGTTTGGGAAGATGGCATGACACCAAGACCCTTAGTGGGGGAAGCCAGGCTGGAGAGGGGAGAGAGAAAGGGGTTCATGAAGATGGGGCTGGAGGTGCAGACAGGCTGCCTGCAGTGATGGATCTTGTGGGCTGTTTTGTTTGTTTGTTTGTTTGTTTTGTTTTTTGAGTCAGAGTCTTGCTGTTGCCCAGGCTGGAGTGCAGTGGTGTGATCTTGGCTCACTGCAAGCTCCACCTCCCAGGTTCACACCATTCTCCTGCCTCAGCCTCCTGAGTACTGGGACTACAGGCGCCCGCCACCTCTCCTGGCTAATTTTTTGTATTTTTAGTAGAGACGGGGTTTCACTGTGTTAGCCAGGATGGTCTCAATCTCCTGACCTCGTGATCTGCCCGCCTCGGCCTCCCAAAGTGCTGGGATGACAGGTGTGAACCACCACGCCCAGCTGGGTCTTGTGGGCTGTATTAAGCGTATTTGTCTTTATGGTGAAAGCAGTAGGGTCTTTGAACAGTTTTAAGCAGGAGACAGGTAGATAAAGATATTAAATAACTTTATCCCAGATCACTAGTAATGCTGCCTCGTTAGATCATCACCATCCTTAGCATTGTTACCAGTCATTGGGCACCTGCTGAGCCAAGCTGTGTGTTAGGAGGTTTTGTATCTGATTCGATGGTGCCTCCAGGCAGTGTGTACCATCATCAATTTTGCATATGAGGGAACGGACTGAGAGAGTGAAAGCCATTACCCCAGCAGGAAAGCCTGGGTTTCATTGCACATCATGCCTTGCAAGGGCTTGTATGTCATGGGGTTCTCACACTCCCCATATGAGGGGATACCATTGAGTCCTCTTTCTCGCTCTTGGGTTGGGGAGAGGTCTGTAAGCAACAGAGAGCTCTGCCTTCCTTGACTCAGTCAGTAAGTTTTTTGAGCACCAGCCATGTGCCAAGTTCTGTGCTAGGCTCGCCTTCTGAAACTCGTCCCCAAAGACACATGGAACCTCTGAAGTGGAGGTGGTCTAAGTCCATTAATGAGCCTTTTTTGGACAATATTTACTTTGTTAGTTTCGACGAGAACTTAGAACCATAAGATAGGACCCTTGTTTTCAAAAAGCTGTCAGCATGGCAGGAAGAAAACAGAGAGTCTTGACCGTGGAGGGGGCAACAAAGAATGGGCTTCAACATGTGATTAGGAGTGTTCCTGGTTACTGCAGCCTGCAGCTAATGTCTCCCCTGAACGTTCGATCCCTGTGTCCATTATGTTCTACACATACTTCATGCTTAACAGGGCTACAGTGGGAGGGAGGACTCCGTTTATGTTCCATAGTCTATGTAAATGGTTCCTCCACCCACCGAATACATTACCTATGACTCATCTCTTTCCCTTGTTCCAACCGTACAATGGATGGGTGTTAATTACCTCTTGGATATGTCCCCATCTCCATCCCTCCTTCACCTCCTCTCCTCCTATTTCCCCCTCCTTGTCTCTGCTTTCTCTCCATCCACAGGTCTGTTCTCCTGCCCTGGTGTCTTTTTCTGTTTGAGCCACTATGACAAAACACCACAGACTAGGTGGCTTATACACAACAGAAATGTATAGTTCACGGTTCTGGAGGCTGGGAAGTCCAAATCAAGGTGTCAGCAGCTTCGGTGTCTGGTGAGGGCCCACTTCCTAGATGGCCGTCTTTTCACTGTAACATCCTATGACAAAGGGTCATATGAGCTCTCTGGGATCTCTTTTATAAGGGCCCTAATCCCATTCATGAAGGCTCATGCCTGTGACCTGACCACCTCCCAAAGGCCTCACCTCCTAATACCATCACTTTGTGGGTTTAATATGTGGTTTCTAGGGGACACAGGCATTTAGACCACAGCACCTGGGAGGTTAGCAGTGTCTTCCTAGGGTGCCTCTCTGCCTCCATCTATGCTCTGCTTCTGCTCTAGAGTGGTCTTTCAAAAGCATGACCTCACTGTGCCACTTCTCTGAAACCCTAGAGAGGCTTCACTTTGCTTGCAGGAAGCAACACAAACTCTGTGTTTTGGAACATAGGCTCTGTGTGACCTGGGTCCTTACCTTCTGCCATTTACCTCTTGGAAGACTTACATTCTACTGAGGCTGGACTACTTGACATTTCCTATCTAAGTTGTGTCTCCAGGCCCTTATCCATGCTGCTCCCACTGCCTGGAATGCCCTTTCCCTCTGCCATGCCCACCAGGTGAATCACAGCTCATCCTTTAAGACCTGACTTTAGTTTCTTTCAACACATATTTTTGAGCACTTCCTCTACATGATAGGCTGTGCCCTAGGCAGGCCCTGGAGCTACAGAAATGATGGATAAATGAGGAGCCAGCTTTCTACCTCAAGTGCCATGTCACTTTTTCATTCATCACTCACTGCCTTTAGAGAGGGCTGGCCTTTCTGCTGGCCTCTATCATCACATCCCACTCTTTTGAGGTCCCTTGCTTACAAGCCAACATCCCGCACTGGACTGGGACCTCTGGCAGGGAGGGGTGACATTTTTGTCTTCAGGTGACTTTACTGCACAGTCACTGTGTCTGAGACATTGCGCTTCTGCAGAATAAATGCACTTTTGCATTAAATATTTCCACCACCTCTAGGAAGTGGTTGTTGCTGTCATTCCCGTTTTATAGATGGAGGAAACAGAGCTCATGGGGATGAAAACACTTGCCCTTGGTCCATACTTACCCCATAGCCTGAGTGCAAAGTCCATTCTCTTAACCGCCATGCTACATTGTCCTATTCAGTTCTGTGTCTTTGGCACGTCACATGGAATAGAACACAGAGATGTTTGCTAAAGGAGTCTTACTGTCTGTAGGATAAATCCTAGAGGAGGGGAGGCGGGAACGGATGGCATCAGGGAAGATGTGGAGTGAGGAAGGGCCATCCCTGTGATCCTGGCCATGTGGCTGGACCATGCCTGGAGTGGCCAGCATTAGCAGCACCAGATCTGCAGCTGCCCCCAGGTTTCCAGCCACAAGGGAGGGGAACCCACCCCAGCCTCTTTTTATCATCAGCCTAACTAATTTCTTTGCCCACCTTCTTTTGTGTTCTTGCTTGGTCAGTTGTCAGAGGGCATCTGAAAATGAGCTTGGTGAGAAGGAACATTTTTCCCATGAATAAGAGCTATGAAATCATTCCTCTGAGGTGCGTTGCAGCGTTACCCTGAATTGTTGGGACGCGACTCCAGCAGCGTCCTGAGTGACACCGTGCCCCCGTCTGTCTCCTGTGCTCTCCCAGCCTCACAGGGGTTTAAGAGGATCAGACAGTTAGACAAGCCAGTCTAGATCCAGCCCTCTCTTAGAGAGCAATTTCTTAATCAGAGGAAATTTGATCTCAATTTCGGAAAGTATTCTCTCCTTTCTGATGGACGGTTTTCCCAATCTCTAGCTCCGTAATCCCACATGTTTAAGGGGATCCCTCATCACAGTACCCTCCCTCTGAGCCCACCTCCCCTACGAGGGTAGGAAGGAGGCTTGCTGGCCACCAGTCCTCAAGAGCCTGGTTTTCCCTCCTTTCCCTTCCCTTCCCCTCCCCTAGACATGCTGCCCCGAAGTGCTTCTACCGAGGTTTCTGCAGCACACCCCCATCAGGACCAAACTCATTGCTCAGGCAGGACAAAGGCTCCCTGCTGCAGACACCTACCATTCCAGCTGGGACAGGGGAGTGGGCTCTCTGCCATTCTCTTGACCCTGTTTCTGCCAGACTATCCTGCCTTCCCAGCCAGTCCTGGCCAGTTCAATCCAGCGAACACTTACTACTGGCAGGGGCGGGGAGATGAGGTGGGTATATACAGGGCAATATCATAAAATGGTGAGTGTGTTCTCTGAAGCCAGATTTCCAGGGTGGAAAATCGTGTCCCCTCTTTAATATCTCTGAGACCTCAGGCAAGTAACTTAGCCTCTTTGTCTCCCAGGGGTTTTTTTAATCTTTAAAATGGGACCAAAAATAGTTTTACTATCATAAAAGTATGGGAATTCAGTAGAATGCATTAAGTACTTAGAACAATACCTACCTGGAGCAGAATAAATGTTCCACAAAGCATATGACTGCTACTCTACCACACCATTTTTTTTTCCCCCACTCATGTGGGTGAAGTGTATATGGGATCTCTTATACTGATGCTTTTAACTCCTTTATGGAGATATGCTTGACATATTAAAAAGGGGGACATATTTAATATATTCATCTCAATGAATTTGAGATTATGTATACACCTGTGAAACTTATCACCACTATCAAGACCATAAACATATCCATCACTTCCCCAAATTTCCTCCTGTCCTCTTTATTATTATTATCTTTTTGGAGACAGGGTCTTGCTCTGTCACTCAGGCTGGAGTGCAGTGTTGCAATCATGGCTCACAGCTCACTGTATGTAGCCTTTGACTCCTGGACTCAAGCAGTTCTTCTGCCTCAGCCTCCCGAGTGGCTGGGACTACAGGGGCCTGCCACTAGTCCCGGCTAATTTTTTCAGTTTTTGTAGAGCTGAGGTCTTACTATGTTGTTCAGGCTGGTCTCCAGCTCCTGGGCTCAAGTGATCCTCCTGCTTTGGCCTCCCAAAGTGTGGGGATTACAGGCATGAACTACCATGTCTGGTTCTTTATTATTATTAATGTGTTTGTTTTATTTTTGTCTCAGTCTGTTCCTGCTGCTGTAACAAAATTCCTGAGACTATAATTTACAAAGAATGGAAAGCGCAAACATTAATTTTCTCACCATTCTGGAGGCTGCGAAGTTCAAGGTCAAGGCACCAGCAGGTTCAGTGTGTGGTGAAGGCTGCCCTCTTAGCGTCCAGGGTGGTCTCTTATTGCTGCATCCTCACATGGCGAAAGGAGGAGGGTAAAAAGGGCCCAGCCAGTTCCCTGCAGCCCTTTTGTAAGGCACAGAGCCTTCATGGCCTGATCACCTCCTAAAGACCCCACTTACTAATACTGTTGCATTGGGGATTAAGTTCCAACATAGTTTTTGAAGGGGACACAAACATTCAAAGCCTGTCAGGTATGAACACTTAACATGAGATCTATCCTTTCAGCAAATTGAAAAGAAGTTGTTTTTAATTTGGGTTGGTTCCATGATTTTGCTGTTGTGAATTGTGCTGCTACAAACATGAATTAACAGCGTTTGCAATGACCTGGATGAGATTAGAGACTATTATTCTAAGTGAAGTAACTCAGGAATGGAAAACCACACATCGTATGTTCTCAGGGATATGTGAGAGCTAAGCTATGAGGATGCAAAGGCATAAGAATGATACAGTAGACTTTGGGGACTTGTGGGGAATAGGGGGAGGGGGCAAGGGATAAAAGACAATAAATATGGTGCAGTGTATACTGCTCAGGTGATGGGTGCACCAGGTTCTCACAGATCTCCAGTAAACGACTTGCTCATAGAACCAGATACCACCTGTACCCCAATAACTTACAGAAAAATAAAATTAAAAAATAAAATTTTTAAAAAAGAAGTTGTTTATAATTGGGTTCTCATTAGTAATAATAAACAGATGGTAAATTCTGGAGATCTACTCTATATTGTAGATCCTATAGCTACAAATACTACATTGTGCACTTAAAATTTGCCCACCACAAAGAAATGGTGGGCGAGAATTGAGGTGATAGGTACATTTAAAATACATAATGCAGCTACAAGAATTTTGGAATTATGTCTTGTTGCTGTGGATTTATGTCTTCTTGGCTTTCCAATCCATGGCCTGGAGAGTTTTGCTAAGAATGCTTCTGGACTCCTGGAGTGTCAAAGTTGAAGGAATTGGAGATGGTTTGTTGTCATGGTTAAGTGCATCAACTTTGGAACCTAGCTGCCCGGGTTTAAGTTCCAGCTCTGCCGTGAACAGCTTTGGGAACTTGCATGTGTTGCTTAAAGTGCGTTTGAGAGGCATCTGAGGCCTCCGTCTTCCTGGGCTGTGGGCTTAGATGTTGCTTTGCACATGATAACTGCATGGTTTGAGGCTGGTGGCTTCAGAGGTCTTAGGGCACCAAGCTATAGGAAGTATGCTGTGTACTAAGATCTCAAGGACTTATTCATCACTTAAAAATTAGTATTGCTAGTGGGAACCACTGCTGCACCCCATTTGGAACTTTTCCCTCTTAGCACATTAAACCGTTCTGCATACCCATTGCCTTACCCTGTGGATCCTGGAGGACCGTGAGAATCTTGGGCACATAGAGGGCAGTCAGATACCAATGCAGTGAGTGGATGAACACCCACTCACTTTGCTATTCTAGCATAAGTTCTTACACATAGTTGGTACTTGATAACTATTTTGGAAGTGAGATTATGGGTTGAGTATGTGAACAGATAAATAACTGAATACTAGATGGCAAGTGTATAAAGGAAGGGGTAGCTCCTGCCTCTGGGAACTAATGAGCTGGCGGAGTCATAACCAAATGTGACACAGCATGTGAAGTGTTCTGTCAGAGGGAGTAGTCAATACTGCTTATTGAGAATATAATATGTGTCAGGCACTGCCTTCTATAGCTGGGGTCTCCAAACCCCAGACCACGGACTGGTACCAGTCCATGGCCTGTTAGGAACCCAACCACACAGAAGATGAGTTGCAGGCAAGTGGGTGACGCTTCATCTGTATTTGCAGCCACTCCCCATCACTCACATTACCACCTGAGCTCCACCTCCAGTCAGGTCAGTGGTGGCATTAGGTTCTCATGGGAGTGCAAACCCTACTGTGAACTGCACATGAGAGGGTTCTAGGTTGATTGCTCCTTATGAGAATCTAATGCCTGATGATCTGTCACTGTCTCCGTCACCCCCAGATGGGACTGTCTAGTTGTAGGAAAACAATCTTAAGGCTCCCCCGATTCTACATTATGGCAAGTTGTATAATTATTTTATTATATATTACAATGTAATAATAATAGAAATAAAGTGCACAATAAATATAATGTACTTGAATCCCCTGTCTCCCTGGTCCATGGAAAAATTGTCTTCCATGAAACGAGTCCCTGGTGCCAAAAAAGGTTGGGAACTACTGATCTATGGTATAAGAGTTAAGGACAAGGCACTGTAGCCAGATGGCCTGGTTTCAAATCAAGATTCTGACTTACTAGAGGGAAACTTGGAGGAGCTGCTTCACCTCTCTGGGCCTGGGAGCTGGAAGAAGTGCTCATATCCACTTTGAGGACTAAGAAGCCAAGGTTCAGAATGATTAAATTAATTTTCTCAGGGCCAAGGAGACAGTAGGAGGGGGCCCCGGTCGGAGGGGGCCCCAGAGTCTGCGCCAGGTCCCTGCTATTTCCAAGGACTTGTGGAGAGTCCTCCATGATGATGGCTCAATAGATGGTAGAAGGGGGCTGCCTCCCTCTTTTTTGTCACCCACGTGTGTCATTCTCACTGTTGTAGAGCTTGTCTGTCTCCCTCCTTGACAGGGAAAACAAGTGCCAGACAGTGTTCCAGCGTCCAGGGCAAAAGGCCATCTGGTGTCTCCATTTGTCTCAGAAAAGCCAGGGCACATTCCCAGGGCCCCAGTCATGCTCTGTTCATGCAGGGGACTTCAGGGTGACTTCAGGCTGGTCAGTGGCTTTCTGGGGTGATTGACACATGCAATTTCTCTCCTCCTTGTCTGGCTGAGGTGTGGAAGGAAAATTGGATGTTGTTGAATAATTGAAAATGAAAATCCCTCCAAATTGATTCCTATGAAAACAAAATTGAGTTCCACAATTAGGCATCCTGCCTTTGCAGGGCATCTGAGGCCTCGCTCTTCCCAGGCTGCAGGCTCAGACATTGCTTTCCACATAACTGTATTCTTTGAGCCCAGTGGCTTCAGAGGTCTTAGCAACTCCAGAGAGTATCTAGAAGGGAACCCTAAGGCCTTCTTCCCACCCCTGGTTCCTGAGGTAGGCTAGAAGGTTTATCCTTCGGTTTACTTTCCTGGGGGACCCCAGTGACATAAACAAGTGTTTCATACTGGCTTGTGTGCCTAAGTGTCTTGTGAGTGGGCTCTGTCCATCTGCATTCTTACTGTAAGGGTCAACACTCTCACCCCATCAGAAAATTAACAGGTCCCTGTTGTGGGATGATGTTTTTGCAAGCTTTCCAATCCATGGCCTGGAGAGTTTTACTAAGAACTTAGACTCTTGGAGCATCAATACAGGAAGGAATTGGAGGTGGTCTGTTGTTGTGGTTAAGTGCACGGACTCTGGAACCTTCTTGCCCAGGTGTAAGTCCCAGTTCTGCCATGCACAGCTTCAAACCTTGCATATGTTGCTTTATTTCTGCAGAATGCAATATGGTGATGGAAGGCAGCCCCATTGGGGAAGGAATGAGCAGTACCAGGAACCCCAGGTTCAGAGATATTCCCTGCCCAGGCTGTGAGCAGGATACTGCAGGGACCTCCCCTCTCCATGCCACATCTTTTGCAGATTCCACCTTCATGCTCGTTTCCTGGATGAAATCACAGCTCATAACAGAGCAGTGACAGAAGTCACCTACTCTAAGGTTGGAAGGAAATGTTTACATCATCTACTGGGGTTTCACCTGGAATTTGTGGATGGAATTTAGGAGCATTCATAAACTTGGATGGAAAAAATTATAGCATCCTTTCTCAGTGCATTTTTTCATGGTAAAACCCGTGTGACAAAAGTTACCATTTGAACCAATTTAAAGTGTACAATGTAAGGACATTAAGTACATTTGCAGCATTGTACAGCCATCACCACTGACTTTTCATCACCCCAAAGTAAAGCCTCATACCTATCAAGCAGTCGCTCCCTGTTCCCTCCTTCCCGTATTATTCCTTAATATGAATAAGGAATAATATTCCTTATATGTATAATTATATCATTATATATTTTATGTATAATTATATCATTATATATTTTATATATAATTATATATTATTCCTTAATATGAATAAGGAATAATATTCCTTATATGTATAATTATATCATATATATATTATATATGTTTTATATATAATTATATATTTTTATATAATTTATTTATATTATAATTATATTCCTTACATAATGTATAATTATATATTATATAATATTCCTTATATAATTATATATTATATAGTATCCCTTATAATATTCCTGCTTTATTATAAATATTACTCATTTACAACACTATTTCTTTAGCACCGTTTACCTAACATTTACCTGAAATATACTATGCCCCTCAAGTGTGAATTTTGAAGCAAACCACAGTAGTATTAACAGGACCTGTGACCTCGTCCCCAGTAGATGTCCATTCCACATTGTCGTGTTTCAGATGTTTTGAAAGTCTTTTATGCCAGGAGGTGGCAAACTATTTCTGAAAAAGGCCCGGTAGTAGATATTTTTTGGTGTTGTGACCTATATGGTCACTGTCTCAATGACTCAACTCTGCCATTTGGCATGGAAGCAGTCATAGATAATATGTAAACATATGGCTGTGGTTGTGTGTCAATAAAACTTTATTTACAAAAGCAAGAGCTGGGCCACATTTGGCTTGCAGGCAGTAGTTTGCTGACCTCTATGTTATGCTCATCTCTATTGTAAAGTTAGTAATAGTTATTAGATTCACCACTGTGTTTTATTATTTAACATATTAATTAAAATCACATCCGTATGCTGTCTTACAAATTTTTGTATCTGTATTTTAACATAAATTCCTTTTATAATTCCAAATATATTATTTTTTCATTTATAAACACTATTCTGAGAAGTGGTGGATAGGTTTCACCTGACTTGTGAAGGGTTCCATGGCAGGAGCAAGCTAAGGAGCCCTGAATCCTTGACCAGTAGTGTTGGAAATGCTAGAATATCTTTGAAATATTCCGGAAGACAGTTGTGTAGCTTCTTCTAGCACACCTCCAATGACACAGTGCTCACCATCTCCCAGAGAAGCCTATCTCTTTGTTGGAGCATTCTTGACTCTACGAATATTCTTTCTCCTGTTGACCCCAGGTCTTTTTCTCTTTCACACATGAGACCCTCCTTTAAAGTTATGTGAAACAGGCGAGGCACGGTGGCGCATGCCTGTAATCCCAGCACTCTGGGAGGCCGAGGTGGGCACATCACGAGGTCAAGAATTTGAGACCAGCCTGGCCAACATGGTGAAACCCCATCTCTACCAAAAATACAAAATTAGCTGGGTGTGGTGGTGGGTGCCTGTAATCCCAGCTACTTGGGAGACTGAGGCAGGAGAATCACTTGAGCCCGGGATGCAGAGTTTGGAGTGAGCCGAGATCATGCCACTGCCTTCCAGCCTGGGTGACAGAGCGAGACTCCGCCTCAAAAAAAAAAAAAAAAAAAAAAAAAAAGCTACATTGAACAACTCGTATTCTACTTCTACACCGTAGTTGAAGACAACTCTGTATGCATCCCGAGAACTCCCTCCCTCTACATCAAGACTCTGCAAGATTTTTCTGACAAGGGCCAGGTAGTAACTGTTTTAGGCTTTCTGATCATACTGTTTCTGTCTTAACTACTCAACTCTACTGCAGTGTGAAGGCAGCCAAGAGGGTTTGCAAACAAATGGTTGCAGCTGTTTTTTAGTTAAATTTTAGATGGCAAACCCTGCTTTAAGTTAAATCCTCCCTAATTTTAAGTCCCCTTGCTATCATGGCCATCTTCCTCTGAATGCACACCACTGTGTCTATACAGTTTTTTGTCTCCTACATTCATCCATTCACTCATACATCTACTCACCCATCCACCTGGCAATCCATCCATCCATCCATCCACCCACTCATTCATCCAGCCTTTTGTCCATCCATCCATCCATCCATCTATCCATTCATCCATCCATCCATCCATCCATCCATCCATCCATCCATCCATCCATCCATCCTTCTATCCACCCATCTAGCCAGAATTCTACCCATCCATCCACTCATCTACCCACCCACCCACCCGTCTACCCACCCACTCACCCGTCTACCCACCCACTCACCTACCCACGCATCCATCCATGCATTCATCTATGCGTCCAATCCATCCATCCATCCATCATCCATGTATTCATCTATCTAGTCTTCTGTCCATCCATCTATCCATCCATCCACCCATCCATCTACCCATCCAGCCAGCCAGCCTGCCTTCTGTCTAAGCATCAATCCACCCACCCGTCCATCCATGCATTCAAACTATCCATCCATGCATCCAATCCATCCTTCCATGTATCTGTCCACTCATCCATCTACCCGTTCATCTATCCATTCAACCACCCACCAATCCACCCATCCATGTGTGGGAGAGCATCATTTAACTCACATATAAACAATTTATAATTACTGTGATAAGAGCTGCTGGGCTCTTTTATCTTTTATGGGAAGTTAAAGGAATAAACGTGGTATTAAAGAATAATGGTCACTAGTAAGATGGTGTGATTAGGTCTGAGTGAGAGACATCTTAATCTAGAAATAAAGGATGAAAAAAATGCAACCCTGTGAAAGTTGGGAGTGGAGGATTTCAGCAGAGGGTGGAGTGTGTGGAGGGTCCTGGGCAAGGAAGAGTATGGTGTGCCTGTAGGCTGAAAAGAGAATAAGGTGGCTGGATGCATTAGTAATTTATTGTTGTGTAACAAATTACCCCCAAAATGAGTTACTTAAAACAACAGTTACCATCTCACTGTTCCTGTGGGTCAGGAATCCAGACACAGCTTAGCTGGGTCCTCTGCTCCTGGTCTCCCACAGGCTGCAATTGAAGTGTATTGCTAGGGCTGCAGACATCCGAATGCTTGGCGGAGGAAGGATCTGCTTTGAAGCCCTCTCCCTGTGCTGCATTCTATTCTTTAGAGGCAAGTCTCTAGGTCCATCACACTCAAGAGGGGACCACTCAAAGGCACGTGTACCAGGAGGAAGGGGTCACTGGGGATCATCTTAGAAGCTGCTTGCCACACTGGGGTATAGAGGGTGATGGGGAGAGTAAGGCAGGGACCATCCTGCGGAGCCTGGAGGCCACAGCCTGTCACTCAGAGGTTATCCTGAATGCTAAGGGAAGTTATTGAAGGGTTTCAAGCAGGGGAGTCACATGATGAGCTATGCATTTTGAAAAGATCATCTTGATGGCTGTGAGGAGAATGGATTGAAGGGGCACAGGGAGCAAGGGGAGCAGAGGAGGCTGTTGAAGTCATCTGGGGAAGAAATAATGATGGCATAGACCAGGGTGGTGGCATGAAGTGTCAATTGGGGGAGGAGGAGGGTGCCTTATTATGGAGGCAGAACCCAACATGTGTGCTGTTTAGCTGCATATGAGGGTTCTGGTGGCCCTCCTCTACCTCCTCCAACGTCTCCCGCCATCCCCTCCTCCTCTTTCTCTCTTCAGTAACAGTCCCTGCTCATGATCTCCCATGGGCTGTGTAGATCTGCTGTCCATGAGCTAGGCATTGACGCAAGAGTACAAAGGCATTGCTAATGCTGTAAATCCTGGATCCAATTTATTTGTTATTTCCACTCATTTGAAATGCACCTGTTACCCCAAAGGCCTTTGAATGCCATCAGCAGCAACTACAGAATCAAAGAGAAATTAGAACCTTTTGGAAAAGCCCTCGGTTGTTCAGAAGGGAAACAAACAGGGGGAAAAAATGGCTTTGGTTGTTTTTCCCCCTTAGGTGACTTACTGGCATAGATGGCTGGGCTTCTGAAAGACCCTTAGGAGCAAGGATCTGAGGCTGTTTGCTTTTTCCTTCCTCTTGCTTCCAGTCTTTTCGTTTGCTCAGTACATTCAAATGGCCATGATATTTCCTTGTAGGGTTTTTAAAACACCACACTGCCACTTTTCTTCAGGCTAGGATTGTCCAGCATCCATCTTGTGGGCTGCAATGCTCATTTGCAAATCGTCTTGGATACAGTGGCAGCTCAGAGTCTGGTATCACCCAGCTAATCAAGTGTTGGGTTAGAGACCATTTGCCCCACCATTGGGCAGAGTCAGGAAAACCCTCCCTATCCACTCGGTTGAGCCTTCCTATGCATTTTATGATGTTGGAGGTGGAATCATCTTAGCCCAGCATAGGCAATCCAATTGTCTAACAGGCCTTCTGGAACCTAATGAGATCATTAAATTTCCAATCATTTTGCTCTTTGGTTTTTTTCTTTTTTTTCTTTCTGTAAACATGAATGTGACTCAGTGAAAGCTTAGTGCTTATGACAGACTCGCCACTGAGGGAAAGAGGATTGTATGGCGGCCAGGACTGTGGGGGCTGAGTAAGATCTGGGTATGACCCTCGGGAGAAAGGGGTTCACGTCCCATCAAGAGTGATGACTTCTAGCTCCATTTAGGTGGGTGTCAGTAGCCAGCAGATGTGATCTGGGAGGTGAGAAAAGATGTATGGGAAGATAAAATGCAGCAGCTAGGATGATCTTTGAGACCAGATCAAATCATTCAGTATGTCCTCTCTGCATCGCCACTGCCCTAGAATAACACTCATATCTTCACCACCATTGCAGTGTGCCTGCTGGACCTTGTGCTACCGTACCCCGTGGTTCTAATGATATTGACCATCTTTTGTAAATAGCCCAGGGTCTTCAGACTGTGTTCGGGCTGTTTCTTGGCTGTTGTCTCTGCCTACCGTGCATAGAATGATTGGCTTTTGCTGGACATTCGAGCTTCTTCTGTGATGCCCTCTCCTTGGCCAAATTAACTCAGACTGTCTCACCTACCACCCTTTCCTATCCCCACCAACTCTGTTTTTTGCCTAGCCCTTGTTGCCATGTAAATTAACCTTGTTCATGTGTTTGTTGGCGAGTTTAATATCTGTTCTCCTTACCCACAGGGATATGAACATCTTTAATAGTACCTGCCACAGAGTAGGCATTTGATGTGGTTTGGATCTGCGTTCCAACCACATCTCTTGTTAAAATGTAATTCCCAGTGTTGGAGGCGGGAACCTGGTGGGAGCTCTTTGGATCATGGGGGTGGATCCCTCATGAATGTCTTAGCACTGTCCCCTTGGTGATGAGTGAGTGAGTTCTCCAGCGATCTGGTTTTTCAACAGCGTGTGGCACCTTCGCTGCTATTCTATCTTTCTCCTGCTCTGGCCGTGAGACCTGTCTGCTCCCACTTGGCTTTCCGCCTTGAGTAAAAACTCCCATGGGCCCACGCAGAAGCTAAGCAGATGTTTGTATATCCTGTAGAACTGTAAGCCAATTAAACCTCTTTTCTCTTCTATTATTATTATTATTATTATTATTATTATTATTATTTTATTTTTTTTAAGATGGAGTTTCGCTCTTGTCCAGGCCGGAGTGCAGTGACACTATCTCAGCTCACTGCAACCTCCACCTACCAGTTTCAAGCAATTCTCCTGCTGCAGCCTCCTGAGTAATTGGAGATTTTTGTATTTTGTATTTTGGTAGAGATAGGGTTTCACCATGTTGGACAGGCTGGGATTACAGGTGTGAGCCACTGTGCCCGGCCTAAACCTCTTCTCTTTATAAATTACCTGGTGTCAAGTATTCCTTTTTAGTCGTGCAAGACGGCCTAATACACTCTCCACTATAGAGTGGTGAAATTATTTAGAAACGAATGCATAAACTCTTTTAAGTGAAGGACGCCATGCTTGGATCTTGTTCACCCCAAGTTTCTACTGCCTGAAATGGGGTTTGACACATGGTAAGTACTCAAAAAATGTCTATCAAGAGGTTGAAAAATGGGGCGGATGTTAACCTTCATCCTAGAGGGAAGGCGTGTCTGTTTGGTTGAAGGAAGACCCCAGGCAGCATCAGACCATGATTCAGGACCCTGTGTTGAGGAGGCAGGACCCAGCTAGGGGCTTAGGAGAGAACTGGGAACTGAAACAGAAACAGAACTGGGTGAGTAGGAAGCCAGGTCACCTGGGTCAGGTATAATCTGGAAAGTCTAATAGGTAGGCTGGAGCTCAGCAGATATGGGGTAGCTCAGATCATGCCCCAGGGCCTCCTGAAACAGGGGTAAGGCTGTGAAACTAGTTCTTGACCCCAGATAGTTCCAAACCTTATTGGCTAATGGACTAGGGAAGGATGAATCCACAGAAGGAAGGCTGAGGTAGGCAGGGAAGAATGGGGCATGCCCAGAAAGGGCTATTTTGCCACTTCCTAGCTGTGTGACCTTGGGATGGTTACTTGACATCTGTGTGCCTTATTTTCCACAATATACAATGGAAATAGATAATAGTCCCAGCTCTTGGGGCTGTTTCAAGGGTTATTTTATGTATGAAATGCTTAGTTTACAGCCTGGCATGTAGAATATAACACATGTTAGCTATCACTGATAGGCTTCTGATTATACTGCAATTACACCTAATTGATGTCTCTCCCAAGAGCCTGTAAGTTCCCTGAAGGCAGGTGCATAGCTGTGGGGCAATTAGCCTAATCTATGAAATGTCCAGTGGCCTTTTCACTAGGGGCATCATGGAATTAACAGAAATTTAAAAAGCTGGCCAGGCACGGTGGCTCAAGCCTGTAATCCCAGCACTTTGGGAGGCCGAGATGGGCGGATCACGAGGTCAGGAGATCGAGACCATCCTGGCTAACACGGTGAAACCCCGTCTCTACTAAGAAATACAAAAAAATAGCCGGGCGAGGTGGCGGGCGCCTGTAGTCCCAGCTACTCGGGAGGCTGAGGCCGGAGAATGGCGTGAACCTGGGAGGCGGAGCTTGCAGTGAGCTGAGATCCGGCCACTGCACTCCAGCCTGGGCTACAGAGCGAGACTCCGTCTCAAAAAAAAAAAAAATAAAATAAAATAAAATAAAATAAAATAAAATAAAAAGCTGAGTCTGGGTCTTAGAACCAGAGTGAACAGGAACGAAAGATGTTCTGGAAGCTGACTTTCCTATACTCCACCTCTTTGGGACCACAGGAGGAAAGGGTGTACATCTAGAGTTATTGGAAGATTTGCTGCGAATGATAAGGTTAAAGGGTCCTCAAAGGTCATCTTGGGCCTCCCCAGGCTGTAGAAACCCCTGAGAAAGATATTCACCAAGGGTGATTCCATTCAAGTGATTCACCAAGGGATGATTCCATCCCTTTTTGAGAATCAGGTGAAAACCACCAACTCCCCAAAATACATAAGCACAATCTTCCATTCAATTTCAGGGTGTCCACAGATTTCTGTGGTACAGGACAATCCAAGGGTCTGGGTAAGAACCCCATTCTACAGCCTTATGCATAAAGTCTTACTGCAAAAGGAAAGTGACATCTCATCATAATTTTCTAGTCCAGGAATAATATCTGTATCAACAAGAAATCTGTAGAAGGTCAAAAGGAAAGGAGGCAGTCCATTTTTGTACCTTTCAATTATAAAGGTAACTTAGCTGATACAGTGTTTCCAATTAAAGACACTTTTAGAGGGCCTCCTTAATTGAAAGATAAGGATGATTTGTGATCCGTAAATCAAGAATGGACGTGTGCATTGGTCCTTGAAATGTCTCATGTTGGCAAATCTTTGTCTTTTGAGAGAAAGAGATACACATTTAGTTCGTTTCATACACACACACACACACACACACACCCCACATTTTTCTTTGTCCACTCATCTGTTGACGGGCACTTAAGTTGGTTCCATATCTTTGCAATTGTGAATGCGCTGTGGTAAATATACAAGTGCATGTGTCAGATACATAGATAGATAGGTAGGTAGGTAGGTAGGTAGGTAGGTAGGTAGGTAGGTAGGTAGATAGATAGATAGATAGATAGATAGATAGATAGATAGAAAGATTGATTGATTTTCCATTGGGTAGCTAACCAGTAGTGGGATTACTGGATTGAATGGGATGGATGGATGGATGGATGGATGGATGGATGGATGGATGGATGGATGGATAGATAGATAGATAGATAGATAGATAGATAGATAGAAAGATTGATTGATTTTCCATTAGGTGGCTAACCAGTAGTGGGATTACTGGATTGAATGGGATAGATAGATAGATAGATAGATAGATAGATAGATAGATAGATAGATAGATTTCTTTTCCATTGGGTAGCTATGGAGTGGTGGGCTTGCTGGATTGAATGGGATGGATGGATGGATGGATGGAGAGATTGATTGATTGATTGATTGATTGATTTTCCATTGGGTAGTTAACCAGTAGTGGGACTGCTGGATTCAATGGGATAGATAGATAGATAGATAGATAGATAGATAGATAGATAGATAGATCGATCGATCGATAGGTAGATTTCTTTTCCATTGGGTAGCTATCCAGTGGTGGGCTTGCTGGATTGAATGGTAGATCTACTTTCAGTTCTCTGAGAAACCTCCATAGCATTTTCCACAGAGGTGTTACTGGTTTACATTCCCACCAACAGTGCGTAAGTGTTCCCTTTGAGATATCACCTTACCCCACTCACAATGGCCATTTTTTAACAGTCAGTAAACAGTAGATATTGGCGGAGATGAATCCTGCTTTTTGTGAAAGGAGACAGGATGGCTCAACTTGATACATCTGTGTCATTATACAGGACCCCCAGAAATATAATGGGGTTGTAGAATTACAGAAGGCAACTGGCCCAGCCTTAGGAGGCTGGTGAGGGCTTCCTAGAAGTGAGGACAGCTGAGCTGAGGACAGAGAAATTAGCACATGACAACACCAGGCTGGGCAGGCACTGCAGGCAGGGAAGCCATGTGTCCCACAACTTGGGAGGAGGAAAGGGCAGGACACATTGACAACTAAGCACAGCATTGCAGAGCCTGAAGCCACAGTGATCTGCTTTGTAGAAAACGGTGCTACACATCTGGATTCATACTTGGGGGGGCTTGGGAAAGCTTAATGGAGAAAAGGGGTCTTCAGCATATCAGTCCTCCTATCGTCAGACTTTATGGATATCAACAACCTGCCTATTGGTTGAAAAGGGTCTAGATTCCCAGGCCCCTCTTGGATCTGCTGAATCAGCATCTTCAGGGGCGGGGCCCAGGAATCTGCATTCCTAACAGGCACTCCCCCAACCTCCCCACGGGGTTTCTGCAGGATTCTGAAGCAGGTGGCTCTGCCTGGACCCTTCTTCTTAAGGTTTTATGAGGAAAAGAGTCTCATCTGCCACCCCCATAAAATGTGTTTCCTGTCTCATCCGTTTTAGTTCTTGATTAAACTCGATTTGGCATGTCGTTATATCTGATTACTTATTCATCTTCTTCTTTAGTCTTTTTCTGGGGGACAATTGATTACAAGCTCTTGGAGGAACCATGTCCATAGGGCTCCCATCCTTCCCAGAGCACAGTCTCGGGAGAGAGACACCTGCCTGGCCTTGCTCCTTGCACCCCCTGCCCATCAGTCTTGGTGACACAGTTGGGGGAAGAGGAAGAAGAGAGCTCAGGAGGCTGAGGCTGCTTGGAGGGAGGCTCTGGGCCTGGAGTTGAGAACTCAGATTAGTCCCTGCCAGAAGTTAGAGTGTGAGGCAATTTAGCAAATTGTAGCTTGCAGCAGATGTTTAATTAGTCGTGAGGCTGTGCAGTGACTGGAGGCTGAGCGGGGGAGGGCAGCTCCGTCTGCTGCTACTGCCGCCAGCGCCAAGGGGGACATGGGCTCTGCAGCTGGGGGGTGAGTCTGGGCCCAGGGGAGCCCAACCAGCAGGAGAGAGACCTAGAGGTTTGAGACCCTGGGACATGGGAAGTCCAGGTGGGCAGGCGGGGCACAAGAAGTTCAGTGCAGAGAGGAAGCTCCAAGACCCTTTGCCTGGCAGTGGGGTAGTTCCGAGGCAGAGGTTTCCTCTGCAAACCTCTGGGAGCATGATCCTCAACAGGTCCTAAATGGAGACACTCACTCGTACCCATCACTTGCTCCCCCTGGTCTGCTCCCCATCTCAGTGGACAGAACCATGACCCACCCACCTTCTTCCTTAGGAGCCATCCTCCATACTGTCTTATTCTCTGCCCTTCACCTCCAGTTCTTCCCCAAGTCCTGCCAGTTCTGCCTTCCAGACACATCTCAAATCTCCATCTCCATCTCCCCACCCTATCCCAGGATTTTTCTAACTTTCCACTGTGGACGTTTGGGGGCTGGGTTGTTCTTTGTTGCAGGGGAGTGTCCTGTGTGTTGTAGGATGCTCAGCAGCATCCCTGGCCTCTACCTACTAGTTACCATTAGCATCCCTCCTCCTGCCAAGTTGTGACAGCTAGAAATGTCTCCTGACATTGCCAAGAGTTGCCTGGAGGGGAGAAGCCCCCAGATGAGAATGCTATTCCACGCCAGCCCAGGCCACCTCTTTCTTGCTAAGGATCTTAGCTCCTTACTTGTCTTCCTGACTTGTTTCCTGGCTCCAGCCTCGCTTCTTCCAATGCATCCTCCACACTGAAGCCGGAGACATATTCCTAAGGGAAACTGGGTCATGTGATCGTCTTCCCTAGAGCCCTTCCATGGTGCCTGGTCACTTGCAGAAGTACCCATATTCCGTGACATGATTTGGAGGTCCCTTCTTAGGGGACCCCCATTCATACTTCTAGCCTCCTCTCCCACCCCTCAGTCTCCTGCTCTGCTCCAATCCCCCTGGAATCCTGCTGCTTTCATGATCCTCCCTTCCCACCTCCTCTCCTCCTCCCACGGAGGCTTTGCACACGCTCTCTATATTCCAGTCCCGCTAGACTTTTCTTAGTGTTTTTTTTTCGACTACATACAAACTGCATCTTCTGCCTGAAACACCCTCACAGATATAGCCCCAAGGGTCCTAGAATAACAAATTAAGATGAGGGTTTGTCCAGCTGGCAGAATCCTAAGAGATCTTATTGGACACATTTTTGTTTAATTTTTGTCCCAGTCCAAGTCTGACTCAGACATGGGCTTTCTGAGAGATTGCATAAGCTTCACAATTACAAGGACTCTCAGTCACCCTCTGCCCTCCTCCACAGACATTCCCACTCCCAACCCCACTGGTTACCACACAGTCCCTTGTGTTGGGGCAGGAGGAGGTGGAAAAGCACGTCACAGGGAAAGTCTTGATGTCAGCCTCCTCTTTTTTTTTTTTTTTTCCTTGGAGGTTCCTGGTCCTCTTTTGCGGGTACAGGCAACAGAACTGGGTGGGGATTTTTAGTTCTACCCCCATTCCGGCTTTAACTTTAGAGCTCCATGTGGTTTGCATTGCACACCGTCAGGAATTATTTGTATAATGTTGGCTTTCCTAGCCAGACTTCCCTGAAGGCAGGGTGCTTATCTCATTGATCACACTATCCTTAGTATTGACCTTGCTTCGTGGCATAGAAGTCTGTTCTCAATAAATCAGACTTCTTGAGTTGGCTGGGGTGGAGGACGCTGTGGGAGGTAGGTTGGGCGCTTGGAGAAGACTGGCTCAGATTGCCACTTCGGAAAGAGGCAACACAGGTGCAGCATTCAGGATGTCTGTGGACTCCATTTCTAGGGCTAGTTGTTACTTTTTTTTTTTTTTGAGACGGAGTCTCGCTCTGTCACCCAGGCTGGAGTGCAGTGACGTGATCTCGGCTCACTGCAACCTCTGCCCCCTGGGTTCACTCCATGCTCCTGCCTCAGCTTCCCAAGTAGCTGGGACCACAGGCGCCCGCCACCTCGCCCGGCTAGTTTTTTGTGTTTTTTAGTAGAGACGGGGTTTCACCGTGTTAGCTGGGATGGCCTCGATCTCCTGACCTCGTGTTCCGCCTGCCTCGGCCTCCCAAAGTGCTGGGATTACAGGCATGAGCCACCGCGCCCGGCCTAGTTGTTACTTTTAATGTGACATTGGCATATAATTTTTTTTGGTGGGGGGGGGGCTTGCAAACAGAATTCTCTTTATTACATGGCAGAAGATGATGCAAGGTTAATTTTGTTAATTTCCATGTTACACGTTGAAAGAATACAACACCAGAATGTTGGAATCCTCCACTTTTTTCACCTTACGGACTAGACTCACATTACCACACGTTGCGTAGGAGATGTAGCTGCCTGGTGTCTGATCTTGCCACGTGTGTTCCAGGTGACAGCAGCTCCTGAGGTCTGGCTGGCGGCCTCCCTCTTCCCATACGTACACCTGCAGAGAGTTATCCTTAATGCAGTGAGCACGTGGAGAGAATCCACCCAGTGCTTGTTGATGGCTGTCTGGTGGTCCTTAAATCATTGCAGCCAGTGACGGTGGAGAGGAACAAGAATGGCCCACTGGTAAAGACAATCATCTATCCTACACTGGCTCCTATCCAGTTAGGATGCTGCAGACAGGCTGGCAATTGGAAACTTGCCATCTCACGTGCTTAGATGACGGGTTGGTCATTCTCTTGGCTGTTAGATCAAGGGTGATACATTCTGTCTTTCTTCCAGTGATACTGTGGGACATCCATATTATCCTGTTTTTCCATCTTTAGGGCCCAGCAGTCACTTTCTGTGTCTAGACCTCTGTTTTGTTATTTGCAAAGTAGGAATTTGGATGGATGAGTATCTTCTTTGCTTTTCAGTATCTTCTTTGCTTTCCAATATTGGTGAGAGCCCAGTCACAAAGGAAGCACAACAAAATCTGTCTCTACAACCAGTAATTGTCATAGTTAGTGTGAACTAAGTACTTTTTGCAGACTACCTCAGTGAGCTCTCACACCATTTTACAAATCAGGAAAGGGAAACCCAGAGGTTAGTTTCCTTGCTCAAGATTACCTGGAGGAGTGTGCTTCTCAGCTGGAGGAAAAGTTTGCACCCCAGGGGACATTTGGCAATATCTGAAAATATTTTAGGTTTCACAGCTCGCTGGGGAGTGCTCCTGGCATATAGAGTAGAGGCCAGGGATATTGATAAACCTCCTGCAATGCACAGGAGAACTCCTACCGCAAAGAATTATCTGACCCCAAATTTCAACTGTACTAAGGCTGAAAAACACTGACTTATAGCTAGAAGTAGATTCAAATTATCGTATTCCAGAATGTATCCTTTGCACCGGCACATTTTGGCTGGCTCGGACTCCAGATATATTTCCCCATCCTCTGTTCAATACTTATGAGGGAAGAAAGTCTTACAAAAAAACCACAGAAAATCAGAGCCAGGAATCTAATATTTCTGTTAGTCTCTAACTGGGAGGGAACTGATAGTTTCATTTGGGACCCACTTTTTGCCAAAAGCCCTTTTCTTGGTTTATGGCCCTAATTCCTTTAGCCCTCTCCCCAGTCATTAAGTGTCCTATTGGCATTGTCTGGTCTTGATTCACCAGATGAGGATTTACCATAAGCCCTTCCAGTACAACTCAGGAACATTTATTAAGTGCTACATTAACCTGAAGTGCACTGGACTGCAAACAACATACGTGACCATCAGAGGCTTCTTAATCAAGCAGTAAGTAACTTACTCAAAAAGAAGACTGGAGTCAGGTGGTTCCAGGACTAGTTCAACAGCATCAGGAATTCAAGGTTTACTTAACAGTTTTGCTTCACCGTCCTCAAGACAGTCACTTTCATCCACATATTTGTAGTCTCATGGTTACAAGATGGCTGCCATTGCTCCAGGCATCACAACCTCCCACTATGTTTCAAGGCAGGAGGTGGATGAATGCAATTTTTTTTTTTCTCAAGGCTATTTTTACCTGAAGAATTGCTTTCTGAGAAGATGCCCTCAGCGGCAGTCATGCTCCTGCAGCTCATTGACTAGAATCAGTCTCGTTGGTAACCCCTATGAGCAGTCAAAACAGAGAAACTAAGGTAGACAAAGAAGAAGGGGAGTTGGAATGATTATTGGACAGACATCTAATAGTGTCTGCCACAAGCACCTACTGTGTGCCAGAGGCTGTGCTAGACTCTGGAAGTAGTGACCAAGGCACTCATGGTCCACTGTTTACAGTCCATTTAGTATCTAACTCATGAACACCCTCTTCCTCAATTTCTCCACATCCAAAGTCAGCTAAGAGTCCTGATGTCCCCCATTGTGTTTTAGAAAAAGACTTGGACACTGAGTCACAAACCCAGTGACAAATATAGGACCCTTTTTCTTGGCATCTCAGTCCCAGCCTTATCGTGCCTTCCCCACGTCCCGACAGCCCTGTCCTCGGTTGAACCAGAGGCAGAACATCTGCACAGCAGTGAATCACAGCTCGGAAGAGGCTGGAAAAACAAAGCCACACCCAGAGAGGCCACTCCCTGTCCCCAGTGTCTGAGGACGCATGAGATGAGGTGAGGCTGAGTGCCCCAGAAGATGCTGTGCTCTGCGGGGTAGAAAGTCGTTTTGTGCTGATGGGCCTGGCAGTGACCTGGATCTGCACCTCTCCTGTGCCTTCAGAACACCAGGAACACAGCTCCCCCAGTGCCATCATGATCTTTACATAAACACTGAGCTCTAGAAGAAGAGGCTTAAATGGGGGAAGGAGTTGCTGGGATGAGAGTATGGGCTTCACATAAATGAAAACATGTCAAAATGGGAGGGTTAGGGTTGCTTAGAAGTGAGGCTGTGGGTCACCATTGCCTGGAGATGTGTGGAGGTGAAGCAGAAGGAGGCTTCTTACAGCACACAGGCTTCAGCATGGCCTGCGTGGTCCGCCCGGGGATGCAGTGAGCTCCCCATCATGGAAAGCACACAGAGAAAACCTAAGGGAACCACTCTCAGGGTTGCCAAGAGGCAATGTCTGTCTGGGTGAGAGCTTGGATTGCCAGAAGCTTCCTACCAACAAGGTCTTATGCCTCTGTTTACCCAAAATGGCCTTGTCTCTTCTAAGCTCTTAGGCTGTTGTAGGGGTAGTGAGCCTCCCACTACCCCTACAACAGGAGAATCAGGATCTGGAGAAATTACCTTGTGCTGCAGATAAGTTAGCAAGGTCTCCCTAGTGGAGCTGAGGGTCCTGGAAATAACCGTGGTGAATAGTAACACTGACTGAGTGATTTCCTGGCATTGCATCAAACATTTTACATAGATTGTAGCTCGGAATCATCTCAAACACTGTATAGAGGAGGTAGTTGTCACCACCAATCCAGTGTCATGGATGAAGAAACGGAGGCATGACGCGGTGAGTAAACTTGCTCAGATTCAGTAGCGGAGAAGCAGCAGAGCCAGGATTTGAACCCACACAGCTGGATCCAGGGAATGTGCTTATCACCCTGCAGCTGCACTGCCACGCATGTAATCCCAAACTGCAGATCACCCATCCGTCCATCAGTCTTCTTCCTCTCTCCATAGTATCTTCTTCCAGGGAGCAAGGGAGGGGCCAAGAGAGTAATTTCCTCACCTTGTCCCTCCCACAAAAAGTTGCCAGATATAACAAGTAAAATACAGGGCACCCAGTAACTCTTCAATATGTGAATGGACACGTACAACCAAACATTCAGATACACGCAAACCTTTGTTTAGCATAAGTATATCTTATACAATATCTGGGATGTACTTATATTAATCTCTGTCTGTCTAGTCATTGTTGATCTGAAACTCAGGTGTAAGTCATGGGTGTCCCGTATTTAGCTGGCAACCCGACTTCCATGGCCTGTAGAGGCCCAGTGCTCTGTCTGACTCCCAGCCCATCAGTTGATGGCCTGATGTAGCCCAGTTGTCATTTCAGCATCGAGGACTTCCTTTCTACTCGCAGACTAAAAGAATCAGAAATAGATGTGGCTGCTTTAAAATGCACATCTGCGTTCCCCGGGCTGCCTCTGCTCAAAGCCGAGAGTCTCATGTCTGCTTTGAAATTAAACATCACCAGGTCTTTGCTCTGGGTAGACGTGGCCTGGTGGGCTGCCATCCTCACCCAGAGGCACACCACGCCCCATCCTCGTCCTCCTCTCCCTGTGCTGATGGCATTCAGGCTTCTTCTGCCTGCAGGTAGATGGTGAATCTCCACCCTGAATCGTGGATTTTCTGTGTCAGGTTCCTGGAGAGAAGCCTGGAAGAGTGACAAGGAAATGGAGCCGCTGAAATCAAGTTTAGACTTGTTAGAGGGAATCGTATTTAAAAGGCGCCTCAAACATGTTAACTGCAGCTGTTCTCAGCACCGAGAGAATGGTGATGATTTTCCTAGTAAGATGCAGGAGATCATCATATGAGAAGTAGTTAAGCAATAATTTAGCATCGTCGTTCTCTGCTAAGCTGATGCGAGCTGCCTCTGGCAGGAGGGTTTGGGGAATTTTGTTCTCTCTGTGGGAAATCACAGAGCCCTTGGATTTGATTTCCATTTAAATCCCTGAATGTTTGGTTGTCTGCCTTAGTTCCCTCATTCATCCGTAGGCAAGTATGTATTAAGCACCTACTGCATGCCCCACACTGTGTCATTTCTGTCCCTAAGTGCGTGTTGCAGGTGTTCATTCATGTATTCACTCACTTATCCATTTTTAAACTTATTAAACGTTTTTCAAGCCAAGTGTATGTCTGGCTCTGCACTAGGTGCTGGGGATATTTAATAATAGAAAATAATGAGGTCCATACTCTTCCTTCAAAGAATGGATTTCCCATTGCAGGAAACGTACCTCTAAGCAAGTAATCAAAAGGCAATGGGTTAGTCCCATAATAATAACAAGGTGGGACTCCATTTATTGAACAGCTACTGTGTGCCAATCACTTTGTCTACATTACTATTTTTTTTATTTTTTATTTTATTTTATTTATTTATTTTTTTATTTTTTTATTTTTTTTTGAGACGGAGTCTCGCTCTGTCGCCCAGGCTGGAGTGCAATGGTGCGATCTCGGCTCACTGCAAGCTCCACCTCCTGGGTTTACGCCATTCTCCTGCCTCAGCCTCCTGAGTAGCTGGGACTACAGGTGCCCGCCACCGCACCCGGCTAATTTTTTGTATTTTTAGTAGAGACGTGGTTTCACCGTGGTCTCGATCTCCTGACCTTGTGATCCGCCCCGCCTCAGCCTCCCAAAGTGGTGGGATTACAGGCGTGAGCCACCGCGCCCGGCCTGTTTTTTATTTTTTAATTAATTTATTTATTTCGAGACAGAGGCTCGCATTGTCGCCTGGGCTAGAATGCAGTGGCATGATCTCGGCTCACTGCAATCTCCCCCTCTCGGGTTCAAGTGATTCTCCTGCCTCAGCCTCCTGAGTAGCTGGGATTACAGGCATGTGCCAGCACGTCCAGGTAATTGTTTTTTCTTTCTTTTTTTTTTTTTTTTTTGCTTTAATAGAGACGGCGGTTTCACCATATTGGCCAGGCTAGTCTCGAACTCCTGACCTTGTGATTCACCCATCTCAGCCTCCCAAAGTGCTGGGATTACAGGTGTGAGCCACTGCGCCAGGCCTATTATTTTTATTGTTATCTTTTATTATAGGTTCAGGGGTATGTGTGCAGGTTTATCATATAGGGAAATTCATGTCTCAGGGGTTTGTTTTACAGATTATTTCATCACCAAGATACTAAGCTTAGGACCCAGTAGTTACTTATTCTGATCCTCTCCCTCCTCCTACCCTTCATCCTCAAGTAGGCCCCAGTGTGTGCTGTTCCCTTTTATGTGTTCATATGTTCTCATCATTTAGCTCCTACTTATGAGGACATGAGGTATTTGGTTTTCTGTTCTTGTGTTAGTTTGCTAAGGATAATGGCCTCCAGCCCCATCCATGTTCCTACAAAGGACATGATCTCGTTCTTTCTTATGGCTGGATAGTATTCCATGGATACATGGAACATTCCATATATGTTCCACATTTTCTTTATCTATTCTGCCATTGATGGGCATTTAGGTCGATTCCCTGTCTTTGTTACTGCACGTCTATGTTCACTGCAACGCTCTTCACAACAGCAAACACATTATTATTTCTAGCACATTATACCCAAGCCATTCCTTGAAGCAAGGTAGCCATTATTATTTCCAGGTTGTAGATGAAAAAACAGAGGTGCTGAGAGGTAAAATAACTCGCTCCAACCTGTGCAGTTAGTAAGTACAGGGACTAAGTTGAGAACCTAGGTGCATCCTTCTCTGAAGCCTGAACGCTTTCCACTCTGCCACGTTGCTGCTGGCACCAATGGAAGAGGAACAAAGAGAAGCATGCAGCAAACTCCGACAGGCACACCTGAGTTGGGTTGTGGAGGTTGAATTTAAGAATTTTCCTATCAGAGAAGTGAGAAGAGTTTCTCTGGAGAGGAGAACATCATATCTTGAAAGAGTGAGTTTATTTGGGAAACTGAGGGAGGTGAATGAGAAGTTTTGGAAGAAGCAATATGGAACCCAATTCCTGGGCTGCTTGGATGGTCTAGTGATTGTTTGTTTTGCTGGAACAAAGGGATGGCTCCTTCTGAGACTAAAGCTTGGTGTTTTGGAGTACCAGGGACTTCGCCCATCACCTACCTTGAGGTCTTACGTGTTCACAAAGGACAGTTTACCAAGAGGGTTATTATGGGTTTTTTTTCCCATCAACCTGACTTAGAATATCTCAAGCTTAGAAACTCAGCCCACATGTCAGAGCAAAATTGCCAGCAAGAAATGATGCATGCTGCATTTTAAAATCTGGTTGTTGTGGCTGATTATATATGCTGTTCTAAAAAGCCCTGGAATAAAGTTTCCCATCCCACAAGAGTAAAGAATGGTCCCCAAAGTAATTGGCATTCCATTATTGATAAATGTGTTTGGCCACGTGAGAACAATAGCATCCGTCTTCGTCCCTGATATCTGATAAATTCACGAAGCTCCTGCGTTCACCTTGGGCATGCGTGTAAGTCTAGTGGCAAAGATTCCTTCTTCACTAACTAGCAGCTTCAAAATGTGCTGTGTCCAAGGGAAAAAGAAAAAGGGAAATGTAAGCAGTGTGTCACTTTTGGAATATCTGTCCTGAATGAAGAAGAAAAAAGATACACTACTGTTCTCTTGTCTTTTCTCTGCCGTCTTAGAAATCGGATTAGTCATTATTAAACATTTTAAAGTGGAATAAAAAGAGGGAGAAGATTCCAAGGGCACATTGCGGCTTTGATCTTAACAGAGCTATCATTGTCAGGAGCCGACACAAAGACGGTTTCCTTTACACATTGAGATCCTGGTAATTAGGGCCTTGTAATGACCCATTCCAAAAAGAAACAGCTCTGTTCTTTATTTGCCGTTAAGAACACCAAGAGTTTATTTGCAGAGAATTGGGTTTAATTCAATTAGCAGGAATTGTGAGGCATTCATAACACAAGGTATATTAGCCCAGCACTTGGTTTGTAATGAGAACCAAAAAGCATTTAGGGAAAGAAAAGCTAATTACCCAAGATTTTTTTTTTTTTTTTTTTTTTTCTGTAACACGGAGGGTTTAGTCCAAATTTCAGAGGCCTGTATTCCCAAATCCCTTAAGCTTTAATTAATGATTAAGCAGGGCAACAGGAGATGAAGAAGGATAGCAAAATTTTGCCATGGAGTCATTGCCAAGGGGGTATTACTCATAACCGCATCCTCAGCCAGCACTTCAAAGTTTACAAAGCATTTCCACCACCATTATCTGTTCTGAATATTCATTTCCTCCTTCTTCTGGACCAATTCCCCAGCACTGGGAATATTCCTCTCCAGCCTGTCTTGAGTTTCAGATCTCAGCTTGCTTCTCCAAGGAGGTCCACATCCAACCCAGGGAATATTCCTCTCCAGCCTGTCTTGAATTTCAGATCTCAGCTTGCTTCTCCAAGAATGTCCTCATCCAGCCCAGCTGTTTGCTTCCAGAGATGCACACAGGAAACTGACGAGTATGAACCCCTCCTCTTACCTGCACCTTGGTCCAGGTTGATGACCCGGGGCAGGTAGCTGAGCTTCTTCAAACTTCACTGTGCTTTTCTTTGTTATTCCCCATGACTGTGCTGTCCCATTTGGAAGCCAGTGCCAAATGTGGTTACTTAAATGTAAATTCATTAAAATGAAACTTAAAATCCAGTTCTCAGTAACACCGGATACATTTTTAGGGTTCAGTAGCCACACGTGACTGGTGGCGACTCTTACTGGACAGCACAGACACAGCCCACTTTCAGCATCCCAGAGAGGTCCGTCAGATCTATGGTCTATGAAATGAGGGACGTCATCTGGTCTATGAAATGAGGGACGTCATCTATCTTTTGAGGGTAATGCGATAAGAATTTTGTGAGAAAACAGCCTGGTGTGGTAGCTCATGCCTGTAATATCTGCACTTTGGGAGGCTGAGGCGGGCAGATCACATGAGGTCAGGAGTTCAAGACCAGCCCGGCCAAGATGGTGAAACCCTGTCTCTACTAAAAATACAAAAATTACCCGGGCATGGAGGTGGGCGCCTGTAATCCCAGTAATCCTAACTACTGGGGAGGCTGAGGTAGGAGAATCACTTGAACCCGGAAGGCGGAGGTTGCAGTGAGCCGAGATCATGCCACTGCACTCCAGCCTGGGCGACAGAGTGAGACACTGTCTTTAATTAAAAAAAAAAAAATAGTAAATTTAGTAAGAAGATGCACAGGAAGCTCGTGACTAATGGTGGAGGCTCAGTAGTAGCATCTTTGATGAAAGAAGAGCGTGGAGAGAAGGAGGAAGAGAAGAGGGCATCCCCTTCTTAACGTCCATTCTTAACACAGTGGGAAAGAATAGTGGGGAAAGGTGTAGGGAAAGGAAGGTAACCTCTGTTACAGCACGTTTTATGCGCTTCATTATCTCTGTGTCTCTGTGTGATTATTTGACAAATATTCATGGAATGAGCCAACCATCTCATCTATTCCTCACAACTCCCCATGAAGGAAGATTTTTCTTCTCCCAACTGGGTAGATGGAGGAATGGAGGCTCAGGTGGGTGACCTGGTGTACCCATGGGTGCACAGCCAGTGAGCGCTGGAGCTGAGACCTTCCCCTGTCCCGAGGAACACCAAGACCCTACTTCTCTCCACCACACTCAGCTGTCTTCATCAACAGACTTCCAGCTGGTTCTTATTAATTTAAGGGCTGGGCGCCAGTGCTCAGGTAGCCAAGAATGCTCCACTTCATAGTCTTTGCATGATGAGTGGATGTGAAGAACCACATGGGTCCCTGAAAAGGCTCCAGCAGGCCCCTCAAACGTCTGCTTCACTGGGGACTTGGGATTTCCTTCAGAGCAGCTGCGGTGAAGGACACATTTTGCAAACAGCCCAGCCATGCACATAAACTGCATTATTAGCCTATAAATCAATTAGCGCATTTGGGCTCAGGCTGCACAGAGCTGCTCTGACAGATGGCCATCGGTCTGTCTCCATCTCCTTAGCTAGATCCCAAGAGGAAAGGAGAGAAGAAAGAGCTTCTAAGAAGGTGTTGACCCCAGTAACTCTCTTGTAGCGGGGAATAGGGAATCCCAAAGGGGCTGTGCAAGGGCCAGGCTGTTCTCTGGAAGACATTTGAAGAATGAAATTGAATTTGGTGACTCCAGAAACTTTGTTGGAGTGAGAAATACATGACTCTCAGGTAGGAAACACATGAGCATTTTGGAAAAGACGCTGCAGTTGGGAGAAGTAGGGGGAAGGACACGTAGTCGGGAATGGACAGGACCTGGACTCCATTTCCAGCTTTGCATGATCTTGGGGAAGCCATGATAACTTCTTGGGCTCAGTTTCCTTATCTGTAAAAAGGGGGAGGGGATCTAAAAATATGTCCTGATTGCATCAAAGGATTAAAAGGATTAAAATGTGTGCACAAGATGTTACAGGAGAAAGAGCTTTTTCCAGATAGATTATAGGAGCTTACGTATCATTTGCAAAGCAAAATGAGGTGGACATTAGTTTTCAGGGTCTTACCTAGGCTGAGTTTTTATTAGAGGCATGTCACGGTGTTGCATGAGAACTGGAGAGCAGCGTGGTTATGAATTGAACAATGCTTACTCCTTCATTAGTTTGTTCTTTCTGGAGACTTTTAGTGAAGCTGTATGGCCCTCCAGAGGCTGACTGGCTTCGCTTCTGATTCCAGCACCAAGCCTTGCAGTTGTGTGGCCTCGATTGGTGTTCCACAGCCTCACTCTCTTGGTCCCTGCGACAAACATTACAGCCACCTCTTAGGATGGTCATGGTAGTCAATGAAATGAAGACTTGTAGGGTGTTTGGCCCCATGCTCAGGTCAGAATCAACACCCAGACTACATTAGTCATGAGTATTGCTAACCGATTGTAATTGTCGAGGACTCTGGGGATACAGGAATAAATAAGGCATTGTCTGGACCTTGAGGAGCTCTAGTGCAATGGCTCTGACACTATCTGGTGTAAACACCCCCAGTAGTGATAATTTAAGCATATCCTGAGAATTATCCTGTATGGCAGATGTACCCGAATGTGTGTCCGGAGCTAGGGAATCCGGGAGTGGCCAACCCAGAGATTTGTTCCTTGTCTGTGAGGAACATCTGTGCTAAGTGAAAATGGCATACAAACTGCATGCAGTTAGCAAGCAGGTTGCAGTTTTTGTGTCCAGCCTGCCACCACTAAACTGTATATAAGGTGGATATCTTGTCCAGCCCACTACCATTGGACTATATCCCCTATATGGAAACCCCTAATAAAAACCCATGTCTTGTTTTCTGGCTCTGGATCTCTGGCCTCTTGAACCTGGTGCCTTCCCCATTGACGTTAATAGGGGTTTGGCACAACATCTGGAATCAGAAAACCTTCTGAAAAATAAACACACAAATGTGATTCCAGGTCAGGAATCGCTAAAACTCCGTGGACTCCATGTTAAGAGACTGGCCTAGTTTGGAACTATGGGTAAAACAAAGTTCATACCCTGCACAATCATCCTAATTGTAACAGACGAGTAGCAGTTGCTCTCAAAATAGGTAATGAGGGCAAGGAAGGCTTCCTAGAGCAAGTGATGTCAGTTAAAAACAAGCGAATAAACAGCTTATTAAATAAGCGGGGTGGCATGCCTGTAATCTCAGCACTTTGGGAGGCCAAGGTGGGCGGATCACCTGAGGTCAGGAATTCAAGAGCAGCCTGGCCAACATGGTGAAACCCCATCTCTACTATAAAAATACAAAAATTAGCCAGGTGTGGTGGCAGACACCTGTAATACTAGCTACTTGGGAGGCTGAGGCAGGAGATTGCTTGAACCTGGGAGGCAGAGGTTGCAGTGAGCCAAGATCACGCCACTGCACTCCAGCCTGGGTGGCAGGGCGAGACTACGTCTCAAAAAAAAAAAAAAAAAGTAAGTGAGGTGAGGGCAGGGCTGGAGCTCCAGATAGAAGGACCAGAATATGCAAGACTGTGATAGTGGAAAACCCAGGTAAGAACACTAGAGTCCTTGGTCTTCTAAGAAGTGGAGGCAGAGTCTACTGGAGCCTCCTTGGGGTCAGAGATAAGGTTGCATTTAACTCATATTTCTTCTTTTTTAATTGCCTTCAAGCAAATGCATTAACTTGTATTTCCAATTTTATTTTCTTGCATGGAAGAGGTTCTTGACTTTAAGGACGATGGAGTGCCCTGATTTTAGCCGTCATGTGGATTTGGGAAATGGCAGAAATAAGTATCACCAGGTATTGGGTCCAAACGGGAGACTTGAGGTTACTGAAATCACCGTGAGGCTCTCCTTGCTCAAGGTGTAGGAAGCGGAGGGGATATGTCTGGGGCGCTGATACATTTGCTACAATCCTCTACTGCAGAAACTCATTCCCAGGCATCCAGTTTCTCCCGGGGTCACATCCTAGCTGGATACGCAGTGTCCACTCTAGGGTTCATCTCGGTGGCCATGGGCCCTCTGATTTCCATCCCACATGGTTCTCAAGGCTTGGTTTTTCTGACTCGGAGCCGCCGTCCACCACTGCTCAGAGCCAGGAAATCTGGAAGTGCTGACTGCTCATGGAGGCTGCTCTCCTGTTGCGTGGCCCCCTCACTCCAAGGCGTTGGCTAGTGTTTGTTCTGATAATTATTTGTTAGCATCTCGCCGATGCACAGCTTCCCTGCAGCTCCTGTATGATCTTGAGTGTGCAGCGTCTCTCCTCCCACGTCTTTGGAATTGTGAGCTGTGCTGTCATTTGTTCCCAAGAAGTGAACACGGAGGCATTGTGTTCCCCTCCAAAAGCGTGTTTTCAGCTACTCCCAGTGTAGCCCAGCAGGTCCCTGCTCCTAACTCAAAGGGAATGTTGTATTTCGGATTTGTTTTCCTTTGTGGCTCATCTACTCACAGATGTTTGTCCTTTGGCTTGTTTCTCTTTCTAATTAATTTTTGATTAAGTTTTGAAACACCTTCTGTCTCCACCAGTTTCAGCCACCCCAGGTGATTCTATTTACTCTGAACCCAGGGTGGGAGTCTGGGCTCTCGGAGGCTCGGCAATTCGGCAGCTGAGGGGGAAAGGAACTTCCAATTAACTGGTTAAGTGATGTTATCCGTCTTATCCAGAGGGATAAGTGGAGGGGATGCTGTTTGACCCAAGCATGATGGGGAGAGAAAAACTGAATGAATTAATGAGTGGAGTGAGAGAAAGGGGAAAGGTAAGATATATGACCTTGCAGAAAGAAAATGAAGCTGATAGTGTGGCACTTATTAAGAACACATGTGTGCAGACACATGTCCTTTGAACCAGTAGCTCCATTCTTTGGAATTATTCAGAGGAAGAAGAAATAAAATATTAAGCACTAGTATCCTGTGTGTCAGGAACTATGCTGAGTTCTCTAACAAAGTAGCAGCAGTAGTCATCATTGCAGTAGTAGTCACCATCATTGCAGTAGGAGTGGCAGTAGCAGCCTCAGAATTAATAACAGTAACCATGCATTATGACCTCGGACAACACTGCATGTTTACTCCGAGAACTATTTTCAGTGCCTTATGTGCATGATCACATTTACTCCCTAAAGACCCCTATGTGATCCTCATTGAACAGATGAGGAAACTGAGGCTCAGAGAACTTGAGCATTGCCTCGGTTTGCACAGAGTCAGTCAGTGACAGGTGAGTGAACCCACAAGGGTAACTCCAGAGCCTGATGTCTTATTTCCTTCACTTGCCATCTCGAAAGGGCCACAGGCCAGGTGTGAGCAGTTCACATTTGACCTTGCAGGCAGGGAGACAGGCAGCTCAGCGTGGGAGAGGTGATGAAGGATGGCTTTTAAAAGGCTGGGACAGCAGGTGCGCAGCCTGGCTGGAGATGGCATCGGGCGTATCGTGCTGCGTTCCAGGAGGCTCGTGCATCCTCTGATCTAAGCTGAGCTGTGGTCACCTGGAAACTTTCCTTGTTGATCCCAGCCTCCCTGTGGGAGTGCACCCCCAAACCCACTTCCCCAAGTCCCAGGCCTGCTTTATTTCTCCCTTTGGTACACTGTGCTGTGGACTTACCCTCAAAATCAGCCCAACACCCTGGGTTGTGAAGCCAGGCTCTATGATGGTAGTAACTCTCCTATTATTATCGTGGCTGTACCTTGTGTTCCACACAGAGCAGGAAGGGTATCAGTGTGCATTCAGCTTGGTGTTACTGATCACGTCCTAACTGGAGACAAGATGCTCTGCCCAGCGTGCAGTGGGTGCTTTTCCTTTATCCTGCAAAGGCTGCACTGGAGGCTCCTTTCACCGTCATCTTGCATTTTGTCTGAAGACCTTTTCCCAAGACCACCTCTCTCCACACCCCTCCTCCTTAATTTTCCTCTGTGTGTTTTCCGAGGCACTCTCTGCACTGCCAGGGACAGCCTAAGATTTACCAGCCCTGCCAAAGAAGATGAAATGCTCAGGGGTCACCGGGCAGGACGAGGTAATAAGAAAAGCAAATGGTCAACAGCAGGCCCGGCCCAGCTGAAGCAATTACCAAGTTTCTCCTCAATTTTGAGATTGCAACGGGGAGAGCAGAGATGGCTGTGGCGGGACATAAATTATGTCATCTCTGTGGTATCAAAGGTTCTGAGCATTCCTTCCTGCTGTCCTTTTCATTCTGGCTCCGTAAATACTGTGTCCTTTTAAAAAGAGTCATTGTTCATGTCCGTTCAAAGGTGATAGGAAAACCACAAGTTTAGCATTCTGTGGGTGGGTGTCTCAAAGGAACTGTCTGTTGCTGACTCAGTGGCTGAGTAAAGGAGGGACAATGTCCTGACCAGGTGTAGAGAGTTACTGAACCCCGGAACGTTGGCTGGAGAGCAGAGGCTCCATCATCAGACGCACCTGAATGAAAACCGCCAGCCCACCACTTACGAGCCACATCAGTTAGGGGTGTTTCACTTCTCTGCTTTTAAAATGGGAGACAATAAGAGACTCTACATCATAGGGTGTGATAAGGATCAGTAGAGATTATATATTAAAAGTACTGAGAACAGGCCAGGCACGGTGGCTCACGCCTGTAATCCCAGCACTTTGGGAGGCCGAGGCGGGCGGACCACGAGGTCAGGAGATCGAGACCATCCTGGTTAACACGGTGAAACCCCGTCTCTACTAAAAAATACAAAAAATTAGCCGGGCGTGGTGGCGGGCGCCTGTAGTCCCAGCTACACGGAAGGCTGAGGCAGGAGAATGGCCTGAATCCGGGAGGCGGAGCTTGCAGTGAGCCGAGATGTATCGTGGCACTGCACTCCAGCCTGGGTGACAGAGCAAGACTCCGTCTCAAAAAAAAAAAAAAAAAAAAAAAAAAAAAAAAAGTACTGGGAACAGCCTGCAGAATGATCAGAACGATCCTTAGTAAAAGTTAACTGGGTTCACATGCCCCTTATTATTCATAATATTGCATAGAAAGGTACCTGACCTTCCAAGGTCATGCCTTCGAGTTCGTGCCTCCAAGCCTTTGCCCATGCTGTCTCCTCTGCCTCAAACGCCCTCCCTGCCCACCTCAGGTCGAGTTCTCCAGAGCTGAGATGTGGCTTTTGAACCAATGAGGATTGCAGGCATGACCACAGGAAGGGCCTGTCTCGAGGTGAGGGAGGGAAGACGAGGCAGCAAAGACGTGGTTTAGTTGAAGTTGAGCCCCAGGCTGATGCTATGGGAGGCTCTGAATGTGGATAGCTCCATGGAGCTTGCACACCCTGAATTATGCGAAGTGCACCTTTATACCACCATCTCAGCCAGCCTTGGGCTGCAGGCTGGCACCGGATGGAGGTCAATGCATAACTGCTCTGGCACCTTTGGGCAAGGCATGATTCTCTGGAAAAGGTGGTAGCTGAGAGCCCTGATCAACCAATGCTTGGTGCAGCTTGGCCGGCGGTGGAGGGGGGTGATTAATATGCTGGATTTGTAAAAGGGATTATGCAGTTGGGTGTGGTGGCTCATACCTGTAATCCCAGTACTTTGGGAGGCTGAGGCAGGAGGATAGCTTGAGCCCAGGAGTTTGAGGCTGCAGTGAGTTATGATTGAGCCACTGCTCTCCAGCCTGGGTGACAGAGCAAAACTCCATCTCTAAGGGAAAAAAAAAAAAAAAGATTTGCGATACGGGTGGAGGATCACCCTTCCTCTGCCAGCAGACTCCTACCCATCCTGCAAGACATTGCTCTGCTGCCCCTCCTCTAAGGCCCCGTTCTCTGTGCCTTATGCTCTGAGTCACTTCCTTCTCTCCGAATGCAGAAGAGTTTCACGGCAGGACCCTTGGTTATAACGCTCATTGCACTGTAATAGAATTGTATGTTTACAGACCAGGCTAGCCCCAGGAAAAGAGACTGTGGATATTGGAGTCATCTCTTGTGTAGAGAAAGGAGGCAGCCAGTAAGGGGTTGCAAGCTGAATAGGGGCAGAGGAAGGAGGGAGTGGGTTTCTTGGGGTGAAGGTTGGAGCCTCAGCCTTGCATTTCAATGCCAGGTAGCATTTGATATCCTGGAGTTGAACAGCTCCCGGGTCTTCCAGCCAGACAACCCTCACCTCCTGAGAATGGCCAGGAGAAATGATGGAAAGTCAGAAGAGATTGCACGGTTAAATTTCCCAAAAGAGTGTAGAAAACAAAGCAAAGCTTGGTAAGCATGTTGGAGTCCTGCCCTGGGCACGGCCTGACCTGCCCCCATGTTCCCTGGGCTTGAGGAGCCAGATCCCATCTCAGCCTGAGTCAGACCCAGGCCCTGCCAGGTAATCTAATCACCGGACCATCCAGCTGCACCTGAGGACACAGACCCTGCCTTGGAGATCTCTTTTGATGGTTACATGCCTTTCTTTCTGTCCATGGCAACAAGCACCTTGTCCTTGGATGGATGATGCTTCGAATAAGCCTTCAGAAAAGAGAGCCCAGCAGCTTGGCCTGGTCTAGCTTAACAGAGTTCAGGATGTGAAGTCCTGTAGGCTAGGAGGGTATGGGGAACAGAGAGGTAGGTTGGTACCCTAGCTAAGCCTGCTGCATTTCAAATTCTGGCTTTTTTTTTTTTTTTTCCTTTGAGACAGGGTCTCCCTCTGTCACCCAGGCTGGAGTACAGTGGTTCAGTCATAGCTCACTGCAGTCTTGAACTCCTGGCCTATAGCAATTGTTCCCCGCCATCCGGCCTCCCAAAATGCTGAAATTGCAGGCATGTGCCACTGCACCCAGTCAAATTCTGCCTTAAAAAGGTATAATTATTTTGTGTTTTAATTATAAACACTTAATCCCTTATTGACTATATTGTTCATATATCAGCTGAGTTTCTATTTTTAACTTTTGCCAGCTTTATTGAGGCAAACTTGACAAAGAAGAACTGTATATGTTTAAGGTTAACAATATGTTTTGATATGCACAGGTATTGTGAAATGCTTACCACAATCAAGCTCATGGGCATATCTGTCACCTCACATAGTTATGATTTCTGTGTGTGTGGTGAGAACACGTAAGATCAACTTCTTCAGAAATTTCAAGTACAGAGCACAGTGTTGTTCATTGTCATCACAAGACTATGCGTTAATGAGATCCTCAGAACTTACCCTGTGTAACTGAAGCTTTGTGCGTTTTGACCAACATCTCGCTATTTCTTCTCACCTCCAGTGCCTGGCAACCATCGTTCTAGTCTCTGCTTTTGTGAGTTAAACTCTTTTAGATCCCATGTGTAAGTGAAATCATGCGGTATTTGTCTTTCCTTGTCCGGCTTATTTCACTTAGCATAATGTCCTCCAGGTTCCTCCATGTTGTTGCAAATGGTAGGATTTCCTTTAAGGCTGAATAATGGTGTTTGTATGTTTATACCTATCTACCCACCCCCCCCACGACGAACACACACATGCACAAACATATAAACACACACACACACACACACACACGCCACATTTTCTTCATTAATCTGTTAGTGGAGACCTAGATTGTTTCCCTCCTTTACTATAGTGAATAATGCCACAACGAACATGGGGGTGCACGTATCTCTTTGAGATACTAATTTTATTTCCTTTGGATATATACTCAGAAGGATTGCTGGATCATATAGTTCTAGTGTTTTTGTTTTTTGTTTTTTTATTTTTTGAGGAAACTCCATACTGCTTTCCATAATGGTTCTATCAATTTACATTCCCACCAACAATGTATAAGGCCCCCCCACACACACACATGCACAAACATACAAACACAGACGCACACACACGCCACATTTTCTTCATTCATCTGTTAGTGGAGACCTAGATTGTTTCCGTACTTTGCTATAGTGAATAATGCCACAACAAACATGGGGGTGCATGTATCTCTTTGAGATACTAATTTTATTTCCTTTGGATATATACTCAGAAGGATTTTGCTGGATCATATGATAGTTCTAGTATTTCTGTTTTTTGTTTTTTTGTTTTTTGAGGAAACTCCATACTGCTTTCCATAATGGTTCTATCAATTTACATTCACACCGACAATGGATAAGGGTACCCTTTTCTCCATATCCTCACCAACACTTGCTGTCTTTTGACTTTTTGGTAAGCTAGCCTAACAAGTGTGAGCTGATACCTCATTGTGGTTTTGATTTACATTGCCCCAATAATTAGTAATGTTGAGCCCCTTTTCATAAGCCTGTTGGTCGTTTGTACATCTTCTTTGGAAAATTGTCTGTTCAGATCCTTTGTTCATTTTTTAATTGTATGTATGTGTTTTTCTGATGTTGAGTTGTTTGAGTGCCTCATATATTTTGGATATTACTCCCTTATTAGATATATAGTTTAGAAGTATTTTCTCCCATGTTGTAGGTTGCTCTTTTATTCTGATTGTCTCCTTTGCTGTGCAGAAGATTTTTAATTTGATGAAAGCCTACTTGTTTATTTTTGCTTTTGTTATCTGTGTTTTTGGTGTTATATTAACACATTCATTGCCCAGACCAATGTCAAGAAGGTTTTCCACTTTGTTTTCTTTTGATAATTTTATGGTTCAAGTCTTATGTTTGAGTCTTTAATCTATTTTGAGTTGATTATTGTATATAGTGTGAGGTAAGGATTCAATTATATTCTTTTGCATATGGATATCCAGTTTTCCCTATACCATTTATTGAAGAGACTGTTCTTTCCACATTGTGTGTTATTGGCATTCTTACTGAAGATCAGTTGACTATAGATGGCTGAACTTATTTCTAGACTCTCTATTTTGTTCCATTGGTCTATATGTCTGTTTTTCACCACTACCATACTATTTTGGTTACTGTTCCTTTGTATTATATTTTGAAATCAGAACATATGTGATGCCTTCAACTTTGTTCTTCTTGCTCAAAATTATTTTAGCTTTTAGGGGATTTTTGTAGCTCTTTATGAATTTTAGAGTTGTTTTTTCTATTTCTTTGGAATTTCTTTGGAATTTTGATAGGGATCATACTGACTGTAGATCACTTTGGGTTGTGTGGACATTCTAACAGTATTTATTAATCCTGTCCATGAATATTGGATGTATTTGCGTTTATCTGTCTTAAGTTTCCTTTATCAATATTTTATAATGTTTAACGTACACATCTTTCAACTCTTTCGTTAAGTTTACTCCTATGTATGTTATTCTTTTTTTTTTTTTTTTTTTTTGCTGTTGTCAATAAGATTGCTTTCCTAATTTTCTTTCTGGTAGTTCATTCTTTGTGTTTAGAAATGTGACTGATATTTGTATGTGGATTTTGTATCCTGCAACTTTACTGAATTTGTTTGTTATTTCTAACTTTTTTCCAGGAGTCTTTATAGATTTTTCTCTCTCTCTCCCTTTCTCTCTCTCTCTCTCTCTCTCTATATATATATATATACACACACACACACATACATACATACACACACACATACATATATACAGAGGGAAAACCATTATATATATATAATGTTATGATTTGTGTGTGCATGGTGAGAACACGTAAGATCAACTCCTTCAGAAATTTCCAGTATATAGCACAGTGTTGTTCATTGTCATCAGAAGACTATGCATTAATGAGATCCTCAGAACTTATCCTATGTAACTGAAACTTTGTGCATTTTCACCCACATCTCTCATTCATATATATACACACACATATATATACATACATATATGTATATGTATATATAATCTTAGCCCCATCTTCTGGATAACTTGCTGGAGCTTTAGCACTTGCTCCTTCACCTTGCATTTTTACGTTATAGAGATGGCTTCTTTTCTTAAACTTCATGAACCAGGCTCTGCTAGCTTCAAGCTTTTCTTCTACAGCTTCTTACCATTCTCAGCCTTCATAGAGTTGAAGAGAGTTAGGGTCTTGCTCTGGAGTAGGCTTTAGCTTAAGGGAATGTTGTGGCTCATTTGATCTTCTCTCCAGACCACTCAAACTTTGTCCATATCAGCAACCAGGCTGTTTCACTTTCTTATCATTCCTGTGTTCACTGGAGTAGCAATTTTAATTTCCTTCAATAACTTTTCTTTTGCATCCACAACTTGACAACTGTTTGGGGGAAGAGGCCTAGCTTTTGGCCTTCTTTGCTTTTGACATGCTTTTCTCACAAAGTTTAATCATTAGCTTTTGATTTAAGGTGAAAAACATGTGACTCTTTCTTTCACTTGAACACTTAAAGGTCGTGGTAGGATTATTCACTGACCTGATTTCAATACTGTTGTGTCTCAGAGAATAGGAAGACCTGAGGACAGAGGGAAAGATGGGGAACAGCTGGTTGGCAAAATAGAACACATACTACATTTATCAATTAAACCTCCCATCCTATGGGAGAAGTTCACAGCACTCCAAAACAATTACAATAGCAATATCAAAGATCACTGATCACAGATAACTGTAACAGATGTAATAATCATGAAAAATTTTTAAATTATTGCAGGTATTACCAAAATGTGACACAGAGACCTGAGGTATACACACACTATTGGGAAAATGGCGCTGATAGACTTGCTTGACACGGGGTTTCCACAAATCTTTAATTGATTAAAAAGCAAGCCATGTCTGTGAAGTATAATGAAATGAAGTGCAATAAAATGACCTGGACCTGTAGTAACCTCCCACCTCCGGTTATAGAAAATGTCCCCAGGATTTTGGGAGGCCAAGACGGGAAGAACACTTGAGCCCAGGAGTTTAGGACCAGCCTGGGCAGTATAGAGAAACCCTGTCTCTACCAAGGAAAAAAAAAAAAAAAGAACCACACAAAACTTAGCCAGGCATGGTGGTGTGTGCCTGTAGTCCCAGTTAACTGGGGAGGCTCAGGTGGGAGCATCACTTGAGCCTGGGAGGCATAGGTTGCAGTGAGCTGTGTTTGCACTACTGTACTCTAGCCTGGGTAAGAAAGCGAGACCCTGTCTCAAAAAATTTAAAGAAAAAGTTACAAAATATCATTTTGTGCTATAAGCTTTCTGTGGTATTTCTGATATGTAGAAGAGACCTCCAGAGGCAGAGGTATGAGGTCAGTGGAAAGGAGTGTTTTTAAGGATCTTCGTCTGTATTTCCACATTGCCAAGCTAAATTTGGCAAGCTAAAGGCTCCCTCTTAGGAGCTTTTCCTAACCTTGCAACATAGCCACAGAAAGTAACCAGGGGGTCTTCAGAAGAAAACTTAGATGGTGACACCTTACCCCGAAGATTACAGGTTACAATGGGAAGGGCCCAGAGAGCCTCAGCACCTACTTCTCACACCAACCCAGCCTCCTCCCTTCTTCATAATTAAGCTTCAGATAATGTTTGCAATCTCCCCGTGTTTTCCACCATGTGTCAGGGTGACTGATGGGCTCGTCACAGCTCAGACTCCCTGCAAACCGGCACTGTAACTGCTTTAACCCTCCTTAATACACCAACTTCAAGGGCAAACCAAGGACGGGGATTTGCCAGGCCCTCCCTGATCAGTCCCTCCCTCCCCTGTGACTTTTCCTTTCCTCTCTTCTGCCTCTTGCTCCTCTCAAAATCATCTGCAAGATAGACCTAAGGCAGTTGCTCAGCACCATAAGTAAAACTATTCTTAGGTTACAAGCTGCCAGAATTTTGAAGCAAGTGCATGTAAATATTTCATTCCTGACAGTGAGAGTTATTAAGAGAAACCTTGTGCGTTTTCTAAAAGAATTTTAAGAGACATTTATTCATTGGACATGTCTGGAGCCTACAGAATTTGGTAGGAGATGGGGAGGGAGGTAGGGAGATGAATATCATCCATGAATGGGCTCTTTCCTTTTTTACACTTACAGTTAAAATTTCAGATGAGTTCTGGCAGCTCAGTGGCTGGAACCAAGTCCCAGGCCAGAATAGAATAGAAGAGAAGGAGATGGGGAGATGGGAAGCTGCCTGCTTCAGAAATACCCCTTTAGAGCCTGGTACGGTGGCTCACGCCTATAATTCTAGCACTTTGGGAAGTCGAGATGGGCAGACCACATGAGGTCAGGAGTTCAAGCCTGTATGGGGAAACCTCATCTCTACTGAAAATACAAAAATTAGCCCGGCATGATGGTGGGCGCCTGTGGTCCCAGCTACTTGGGAGGCTGAGGCACGAGAATTGCTTGAAACTGGGAGGTGGAGGTTACGGTGAGCCGACATCACGCCACGGCACTCCAGCCTGGGTGATACAGCGAGACTCTGTCCAAACAAAAACAAAAACAAATACAATTCTGTAGGTGAGCTGTTAGCAAGTGGCTCTGTTGAATACGGTAGGGCTCATAATATCAGATGTTAGGACTTCTACTACTGTTACAGTGATTACCCTGAACTCACAAAACCACAGCTATCCATTCTCAATCTCCAACTCTAGGCCAGATGTTACCATTGAATATACATAAAACAGCAAGACAGATTTTTGTGTCCCTTTTTTAAATAAGGAAACTGAGGCTCAGACAGGTAAGGTAACGTTCCCATGGTAGAGTAAGGATTTATAAAGATCAGGCACTTTTGACTCCAGAGCAATCCTTACACGTTCTACCAGCTGGAGATCAAGTTGAAGGTTCTGAAAATCATTCGCCAGGAAAGGAATAAAATTCGTTGTGGAAAATCACAAGGAACAGCATAGATGCCCAGGGTTTTGTGACAGGGAGGATAAAACTCTGCCTACCATTGGCCAGCAACTGTGCCAGGCACCTTCAACATTGTTTTTGCTTAATTCTTACAGCAGTCTTATAAAATATTATTTCCATTTTACAGATACAAAATTATGGGCTTAGGGAGGCTAAGTCACTTGTCATCATTCATGGTCATGTAACAGAGTACCCCTAAAACTTAGGAACCGTTTATTTACCTCAAGATATTGTGGGTCAGGAATCTAGGCAGCACCTGCTGGTGGTGAGTTGAGTCAGGTTTCTTGGTGAAATTCAGTTGACTGGCACATTGGTCAGGAAGACTGGAAGTCTGGGCTGCCCTGGGACTGATCCCAAAGCACCTAGATGTAGCCTCTGCATCAAGGCTAGTAGTTAGGATAGTCAGACTTCTGAGATGTCAGCTGCGGGTGCCCTGAGAGCAGCCCAGTGGACAGTAGTGGAAACCGTCAGCAATTTTTTTTTTTTTTGAGATGGAGTCTTGCTCTGTCACCCAGGCTGGAGTGCAGTGGCACGATCTCGGATCACTGCAACCTCCACTTCCCGGATCCAGGCAATTCTCCTGCCTCGGCCTCCTGAGTAGCTGGGATTACAGACACACACCACCATGCCAAGCTAATTTTTGTATTTTTAGTAGAGAAGGGGTTTCACCATGTTGGTCAGGCTGGTCTCAAACTCCTGACCTCGTGATCTGCCTGCCTTGGCCTCCCAAAGTGCTGGAATTACAGACGTGAGCCACCGCGCCTGGCCTGCTTCACCACTTTTTGACAATAGGACTTTAAGGTTTTCTGTTTGTACCTGTGACAACAATCTAGAGATTCAAGTTGGTTCAAGGAAAGAGTTGACTCAGTTTGTTGAAGAACTCACAACCTGTTGCCTGCTCCCCTTTGTCAAGGTGGCTGTGTAAAGGAGAAGGGGAATGCAATGTTTCCTCTTATCCCCAAATGGATCATTAGGACCCAAAGTTGCCTGCAGAGATAAGCTATGCATGATAAGCTCCAAAATAGTGAGGTTCAGCTACCTCCCCAGGGCTAAGAGAGGACAAGGCAATTGTGCTATTTCTAGTGTCCACTAGTCTATATAAGCAGAAGATCAGAGAGGATTCAAGAAGAAAGAGAAGAATGAGTCATGGGTCAACGTCCTTCTCCACAACGTCGTAAAAAAAGCCAAGCTCCAGGGCGCCTCTTGTAGTTACTGGGAGGCCAGCAAGAAGAGGCCCTGATCTCATACAGCATCTTTGATGGTTGTCCTTCTGGGCTTACTTGTGCAGGAGGAGATAAAAAGGAATGGAGGAGAGAGAAAGCTTCATTCTCTACTTTGCTCTTGCTTTTTGTGGCCAGGTGATGACCTGAGTTTCCTGAGGACTAAAGGGATACCAAAGAGAAACTGGGTCTGAGCTTTGTGGCTGGTGCACCAGGGAGAACCAGCCGCAAGGCGAGACAATTTCAGCATCAAGAGCCAGCATTCCATCACCAGGAGAGTTTGGGAGAGGTTGAGCCGAAGTGGATTTCCTATCAGGGAACCATGTAGGAGGATCTCGTACAAAGTAGCGCTTCAGTGGGGATGTGTGGCCAACCAGCTGGGTCTGTTCACCAAAACCATCTTCTCCCCTTTGATACACGATTGGCTATGCTTACACCCCTCTGCCACACAGGCAACTGTGTGACTGAGCTCTGGACAATTGAATGTGAGCTAGAATGATGCATGCTGCTTCTGGGTGTGGTCCGTAAAAACCACCACTCATTCTTCTCCTGTTGCACTGGGATAAAGATGATGATGATAGCTTTGGAAGCCACATCTTAAGCATGGCAGAACCCCTTTCACTCTGGTTTTCTGAATGTTCATGTGGAAGAGATCTGTTATCCAATTTGATCTCCCACCCAGGACTCCTACATGAGAAAGGAATGAATGTCCATTGTATTGAGCTGTTATGCATTTGGTTCTATTTGCAACTGCAGCTTGGATATCCTTGACAAACACAAGCAGCCTTCACCCATAGGAATCCCCCAAATCCACCTACACCCCATGACGGTGCCAGCATTTGGACCTCTTTCATGCAGAGGGCATTTGTTGCTGTTGGAATTCACCTGATCACCAGTGGCATTAGCAGATGATTTCATTTGTTGCGAAGTACAAAGGATGTTGTTGCCCTTTCTCTTGAACCCATCTTCTTAGACCCAGTGGCAGAACTGTTGAAACCAGAAAACCAAAGAGGAAAGAGGTCACGAAAGAAAAGACCATACGTTCTCCCCAGTTAGTCCTTCTGGTTACCGCCTAGGGGGAGTGGAGGAGATGCACCTTATACTGTATGTGAGACCAAAGTTTTACACTGAGTTGGACTTGAGAGGATAGGAATTCTCAGGCCTGAGAGTGACTGGGCCATTATCTGTGTCTGGCCGAGATGTCCTTACAGCTCAGAGAACCTCCACACGTGTGTCATTCATTTCATATGCTAGTGTCAGACTGTTCCATAAGTCAGTTCCATACAAGCCATAGACAGTCTGGCAAAGATGACGTGGTAGACTCCAGGGCGTGGGGATCTAAGATTTTCATGTGAATGACTGGCGATAGAAGTAATCACCCAGATGCCACCATGGATCCTCATGTTTACCTGGAAAGCCGGTTTAAGTTAAGATGCACTGACGTCACTGGTAAAGGCTTCCCGGTCCAGCACCGTGGTGTGTCACTTGCTGGTGGGGAGGGAAATCTGGAGGCCTACCAGGATGGCACTTGAGGAAGGGGTGTGATTATTTGGTCTTGCTGCCTGGTGGGCTGCTTGTAGCACCGCTGGCACAGCCATCCCTACTGTAAATACTGGAGGAAGGGACAGGGTGACCTGCATCAGTCAGTGAGAGGGGAAGGGATAAAGTCCAGCCAGGGAATAGCCGACAGCCACCCACTGCGTGTCGGGGTTTTGGGATGGGAGCACTGCAGAGCTGTGCAGGGAGCGCTGTCTAGGATGATAGAGACCTGGTTCAGTTCACAGCTCTGCCACTTGCCAGGGAAGTAATTAAATCTCTTTGATTCTTATCTGGATCCATTTAAAGTGAGCTCTATCCCTTGAATGAGCTGATAAATTCCTTCCTGTGCTTGAGCCATTTTGAGTTGTTTTGTGTCGTGCTACCGAAAGAGACCTGTTTACCACGACCCTGCAAAAGTTATAGGGTAGGCCCATGCTATTCAGCACGGAAGGCAGAGACCACAGACTGGTTTGCAGCATCAGAGCCCCAGACAGTGTTTGGGCATCTCAGACAGGGTTCAGGGAGAACAGGTGGCTGTGACTGGACAGTGATCTTCCCTCTGTCTGTTAACTCAGTCTGGACATCTCCTGACGTGTGAGAGTCCCAGGAGGGAATCCGGGTCTCCATCATGTGACAGAATCCCTGCCTGGGTTTCAGAGGCAGCTTTGGAGTTCGACCTGAGTTCACACCCGGCCCCTGAAAGTCCCTGGTGTGGCCTTGGAAAAGGCTCTTTATGTCTCCAATCTCAGTTGAAAAGGAATCACGTCGACCGACTTCCTAGCACAAGTGAGAAGGAAACCCTTAATGTCGGCCTTTGCGATTTCAAACACATGCAGAGAAACTGAAGGAGAGGAAGGGAAATGATTAAAGGGATGGGAAATAGCTGGAACAAAGCTTTCCAGAGTGTCCTGCTGGAAGTTTCCCACGTCCCTTTTGCACCCTGCGCTGGTCCACAGAATGGCCCGCCTCAAACACAGCTCTAATCATATCAGCACCCCACTGCAGACACTCTGATGACTGCTGCTGGCTTGATAAAAGCCCATGGCTGGAGCTGGCGTCAGCAACCCTTAAAGAACCCTCCATCTGCCAGCAGGCCTCTGCAGTACGGTCTGGCTTGCCCAGCGTGCAGTCCAGCCACAGTGGGCTGTGACAAACCCTGAGGTCTGTGGGTGCACATTCGTGAATACTACGTGCCTTAGAAGTGACTCTCTGAATCTAATCTAATTTTGACTATGAAATCCACTCTGAATGCAGTGTAGAGAGGGTTCTAGCTACCTAGAGGGGCCTCGGTAAAGTTTACCCCTTGTTTCCTATATTTAGCCAATTGGTAAAATTATGAATGCAGTATAGTTTATCTGTCGTTGTCCACAAGCCCTACCATTCCCTATTGCATCACGATATGCCTTACCTTCAACTGTGCCGCCATATGTGAATGCTTGAGAGAGTTCTTTTTAGTCTCCTTTTTGATAAGAAAAAAAAAATAGCCAACATTCCCACAAGGTCTCTTTTTTGTTTTCCATTTTTTTGTGTGTGAATTTCTTTTAACTTTTAAGTTCAGAGGTACATATTGCAGGTTACAAAGGTAAACTTGTGTCATGGGGGTTTGTTGTACAGATGATTTCATCCCCCAGGTATTAAACCTAGTGCCCATTATTTTTCTGATTCTCTCCCTCCTCCCACCTTCCATCCTCCAGAAGGCCCCAGTGTGTATTGTTCCTCTCTATCTGTCCATGTGTTCTCATCATTTAGCTCCCACTTCTAGGTGAGGATATGCAGTATTTGGTTTTCTGTTCCTGTGTTAGTTTGCTGAGGATGTTGGTCTCCAGCTCCATTGATGTCCCTGCAAAGGACATGAGCACAACACTATTCACAGCAGCAAAGACAAGGTCTCTTGTTAATGCTAAAGTGGTATGAAGCTTTATTTTTTATCCTTGTTTAAACATATGTTTTATTTTACAAGTGGATACATCATCGATGTAAACATCTTAAACAATTCAGGAAAAGAGAAAGTTCCCCTGACTTTTCTTCACCCCTTGGGTCTCAGTCAAGTTCCAGTTTGCTCAGAGGTAAACCTTTTGTCAGTTCGGTGTATATCCTTTGATACATTTTTCAGATATGCATCGATGGTGTGCGTGGTGAGGGAGAGATGGAGGATGTATACATACTTGAGTTTTGTTTTTTTTTTTAGAAAACGGTATCATCTTATGTTCACTTTTCTGCTTCTTTCATTTTTCACTAACAATATATGCTGTAGAGTTTTTAATGTCAGAAGAATTAAAATAGAAGAATCTTCCCCAAGCTGTGTAATGGTTTATAGTATGGATGGATCGCACATGACTTGGCTTTAAAGATCAGCAACTGGAAGTCCAACAGCCACATTCAGATCATGTATGTGTTTTTTGTTTGGCTAGAACCATGTTTTGCCTGGTAAAAACTGAAATGCAAATGACTTTAGCTAGTGGGCCATCATTAGTTACCCCAAAGGCCCTGCCACTCCCTATTGTCTCCCTTTATAGGTGGTTTAGTATTCAAACCTTGTACTTTAGTCATTATACTCTTTTAAAAATGTATTGCTGTCAGAACAATGCCACGATGGACAGTTAAGTGTGTGCCTTTTTATGTTTGTATTTCCCTAAGGTGGATGCAAGAAGTGGCTTCCCCCTAATAGGGGGGAATAAAAGGGGCTTGATGATGTAAATGGCACAAATTTAGGAAACGCTAAAGTTATGACTTGGGGGACATCAGAGTAGTCAGCTGAAAACTCTGTTGCCCATGGAGCTCACTGAAGCAGAGGGAGTAGTTCTGCCTGAGGCTTATAGCTGTTGAATATCATATTTCCCTGACATATTCCTATTGATTTTCAGCAGAGAAATATACACATTCACATGAGGTAATGTAGCCCAGGGATCTTGTGTGCTTGTGCTTTAAGGATGTGGCTGTTCACCACGGAATCAGCTACTTTCCCAGTCCTGAACGGGCTCCAAGAATGAGGGAGGGGAGGGAAGGTTCCAACCTCTGACATCCATCACACCGTGAGTTTCCCCATGGTTGGGCCCCGGATTCATGGCTTGGCAAGTCTTCAGCCACAGCTCATGGACTTTCCTGGCTGAGGTCAGTCTGAAGTCTGGTCTCCCATTTAGGGGGCTAATGGTGCATGAAAGCTGCTCCATGGACACTGAGCTCTGTCTGAGCTCCCCAGTCTGTTGCCTTGGGAGTGAGTGTGGGAGAAATGGTGCCAAAGCCAGGTCAGTAAGAGCTGCAGGGGCTGGTTGCCTAACTCGGGAAGTCATACATTCTTAAGTCCTTTTTTGGATTCACATCTGTTAGCTGGTATTGGTCTGTGTCTTACCCTGGGTTGCCATAATAAAACACCATGGACTGCAGCTTAACCCACAGGAATGTATTTCTCATACTCTGGAGTCTGAGAGTTCAAGATGAAGGTACCAGCAGACTCGGTATCTGAAAAGGGTTTGCTCATTGGGTTGTAGGTGGCTGCCTTCTTGCTCTGTCTTCACGTGGCCTTTCTTGTGTGCAGGAGGGGAGAGAGAGAGAGAGAGAAAGAGAGAGAGAAAGTGAGAAAGTAAGGTCTCTGCTCTCTCTCCTATTTTATGTTTCTTTCTTTTTTTTTTTTTTTTGAGATGGAGTCTCGCTCTGTCACCCAGGCTGGAGTGCAGTGGCTCAATCTCGGCTCACTGCAAGCTCCGCCTCCCGGGTTCACGCCATTCTCCTGCCTCAGCCTCCCAAGTAGCTGGGACTACAGGCGCCCGCCACCAAGCCTGGCTAATTTTTTTATATTTTTAGTAGAGACGGGGTTTCACCGTGTTAGCCAGGATGGTCTCGATCTCCTGACCTCATGATCCGCCCGTCTTGGCCTCACAAAGTGCTGGGATTACAGGCATGAGCCACCGCGCCTGGCCATGTTTCATTTTTTTAACACAGAGTTTCACTCTTGTTGTCCGGGCTGGAGTGCAGTGGCACAATCTCAGTTCACTGCAACCTCCGCCTTCCCTGGTTCAAGTGATTCTCCTGCCTCAGCCGTCCAAGTAGCTGGGATTACAGGCACACACTACCACACCCAGCTAATTTTCTGTATTTGTAGTAGAGACAGGGTTTCACCATATTGGACAGGCTGGCCTCGAACTCCTGACTTCAGATGATCAACCTACCTTGGCCTCCCAAAGTTCTGGGATTATAGGCGTGAGACACTGTGCCCGGGCAGCTGTCTCTTCTTCGATGGGCACTAATCTCATCATGAAGGCCCACCCTCATGACATCATCGAAACTTAATTACTTTCCAAAGGCCCAGTCTCCAAATACAATCACATTGGGGGTTAGGGCTTCAGTATATTAATTTTGGGGACATAGCTCAGTCCAAGCAGTCGGATCGGCAGTGCGGCTGAGGTTGGCCAAGTCATCCAGGTATAACGGAAGCTGTAGGATAGCAAGCTTCTTAAGAGTTATCACACAGAAGAAGATCTGATGTCTAGATAGGAGACCCTTTCTAGGCATAGATGAACAATGTTGAGAGGTGTCTACACCAAATCCTTTGATATGGAGAAGGCTTGTAGGTAGGAGCCTGAACATCCACCTGACTTTATATTGGGTTTAAATCTAATTTCTTCTGCTTGATAACATCCTGACTTTGGAAAAGTGACCTAACTTATACAAACCCAATATTTTCTTTTATGAAATGGGGTCCTAAAAGTTATTCGAGGGCTTAAATGAGATAAAATATGTAAACAACTTGGCACCATTCGTGGCACAACTCTCTATTTCACAGTATTTTGAGGAATTTTGCAAACATAAAGCTGCTGTTATTGCTGTCATTGTAGCTTTTACCTGGTGTTTCTCATAACACTGACTTAAAGGTTTAAAAGGGGAAAAAAACACGTCAAAAATGTCTTCGGCACCTTTGTTTTCATTTTCAGTGTTTATTTAATCATTATCAGTACACGGACATTGCTCACAGCCCTCCCCACTTTTTTTTTTCCTGACAAGATTGTTATAATATGTTGAAAATATTAATTATCCTATTCGCCTCATTAACAGGACTGGATAAACAAACCATGTTGCTGTGCTTGGTGGAAGAAAATGCGTGTGTGTGTGTGTGGTGTGTGTTGCAACCTTGTCCCCTCGGGTCATAACAAATTATCGATGCCAGTTCCTTTAAAAAGACAATTAATCCAATTACCTTCTTGTTGAATCAATACTAACGTCTTTTCTTCTTTAACTTGCAGGTTTCGGCAAGTCAGGCTACAGGCAAAGCTGAGGTAGGAAACACGGTTTTTGTGTCCCTTTAGAAGACAGTTTGAAGTGGGTTTCTTTTGTGATGGAGTGCAACGAGCACTCTCGCGGTGATTCTTCCGTGTTTCATTTCCTGGTGGCTTGGATGGTATGTTTTCAGTTGAGTGGTTGCTGTGCTGCTGGGTTTTGGGGTGCCCAGGTCACCGCACTGCTCTTCATGGAGTGTGCATGGTAAAGATGATGTGGGGTGACTTCAGAGTCTGTTTCTTGATATATACATCATGATTCTAGCCCAGCTCAGACAAAGCCCTGGCTCTGCCAGTGAAACTTCCACTGTCTCTATTATACAGTTTCTCCATTACTTCTCTTTTGCTTTTTGTTTATATTTTTTTTCCTTTCCCTTATTTTATTTTATTTTATTATTTTTGGGACAGAGTCTCGCTCTGTTGCCCAGGCTGTAGGGCAGTGGCATGATCTTGGCTCATTGCAACCTCCACCTCCCGGGTTCAAGGGATTCCCCTGCCTCAGCCTCCCGAGTAGCTCGGACTATAGGTGTGCACCACCACACCTGGCTAATTTTTATATTTTTAGTAGAGATGGGGTTTCGCCATGTTGACCAAGCTGGTCTCGAACTCCTGGCCTCAAGTGATCTGCCCACCTCAGCCTCCTAAAGTGTGGGGATTATAGGTGTGAGCCACCATGCCCAGCCTGTTTTTCTTTTTCTACTCAGTCTCCAAGGCATGAAAAGAATTGTGGTGGATGCTGACAACATAGGTAAAGAATAAAAAATGAAGCTGGTCAGAAGTCACCAGCAAGGTGACCACCCACTGGAAATTGTCCATGTTGTCATGTAATGGGCTCCTGCAGAATATGCTCAGCACTATGGAGCCGGTCACTCTCACTCCCAAGCCACTGTGTGGGTAAAGCAAAGAAACACCGACCCGGGTTCTGGGAGCCCTGGGCTCTGTGTGATGTTGCGCATCATCTTAATTACATCTAGTGTTCCATTCTTTTTTTTTTTTTTTTTTTTTTTTTTTTTTGAGACAGAGTCTCGCTCTGTCGCCCAGGCTGGAGTGCAGTGGCCGGATCTCAGCTCACTGCAAGCTCTGCCTCCCGGGTTTTTACACAATTCTCCTGCCTCAGCCTCCCGAGTAGCTGAGACTACAGGCGCCCGTCACCTCGCCCGGCTAGTTTTTTGTATTTTTTTAGTAGAGACGGGGTTTCACCGTGTTAGCCAGGACGGTCTCGAACTCCTGACCTCGTGATCCGCCCGTCTCGGCCTCCCAAAGTGCTGGGATTACAGGCTTGAGCCACCGTGCCAGGCCTAGTGTTCCATTCTTGGAACCCTAAGCATGTGGGAGTTATTTATATCGTACTGCTCAAGGTCATCACCAAAGTCTGATGTTTCAAATTCGAGAAATTGCAACCTCAGGCATAAATGGGTTAACTGTGGCTATTCGCTTTCCTCAGGTATACCATGGGGATAGTTATATCTCCCTTTGATCCACCACACGGTCGTTAGTGGGGTGAAATAGAATAAAACTTGTAGAGGCAGATTCTCACAGGGTTCTGCAAACACCTAAGGGGAGATCATTATCCACAAGTATCCATTCCCGTTCAAATGTCTCCATCCTCGGATGTGGTAACTTGGTGTGCAAAGGTTTTCCAGGAGCTGTGATGCATTTAGTGTGAGTGATTTCAGATGCCTAGTGAGGCAGGGATTTGGGAAGCACAAGGATAGGGCAGAGATGAGCAGCCTCCACTGTCACCTATATCCCCATGATCTTGGGACCAGTCACTCGAGTGAGTTATTAAACAACACAAATCTTGTTTCCTCATTTTTGGAACGGGAATAGCAATATGCATCCTATGAAGCTGTTGAGAGCATTAAAATGGCAACGGCAGTGTTTCCTCTGGTGGTTTGCTGTCATGGGAATACCAGTTTCTATGTATTTAGTACCTCTGATGCACCATTTATTTATAAACGCACTGCATACATCGTTATATAAAATCCTCACAAAAATTTTGTGATGTATAGGCTATGATGATCCCCACTTTACAGAAGAGTAAACTGAGACTTAGAAAGGCTGAGTAACTCTCCTAGCGCCATTCAACTAATGAGGAATAGAGCTGGAATGCGTAACCATGTCTGTCAGGGTACAAAGTGCCATCCTGTGTAAACCACACGGATTGTGGCCTGGTACCCAGCAGGTGTTCAGTAATATTAGCTCTGCCAGTCATGAAGGACTGATTGCCCTTTCTAGAGCATACCTGAATATGTCCTGTTTCTCTTTGGTCGGTACCCCATACAGCCATGTGTTGCCTATGATCTTCCATCTTTCTTCCTTTCCCCAGACACATTCTTACATCTGCATCCTATTTGGCAGTTTAAAATAATCATCCAACAAGAAAATACCCATGTTGCCCCTTTTCAACTTCACAAGATATATATAGAGATAGATAGATAGATAGATAGACAGATAGATGTGTGTGTGTGTGTGTATATATATATATATATATAAAATGGAGTCTCGCCCTATCGCGAGGCTGGAGTACAGTGGCATGATCTCAGCTCACTGCAACTTCTGCCTCCCAGGTTCAAGCGATTCTCCTGCCTCAGCCTCCCAAGTAGCTGGGACTACAGGCGTGTGCCACCATGCCCAGCTAATATTTGTATTTTTAGTAGAGATGGGGTTTCACCATGTTGGCCAGAATGGTCTCAATCTCTTGACCGTCTTGTGATCCGTCTGCCTTGGCCTCCCAAAGTGTTGGGATTACAGGTGTGAGCCGCCGCGCCCGACCATTCATAAGATATTTCTTATCCTCGTTTTACCAATTGAAAAAAAGGAGATCCGAGGAGTTAAAGTACTTCCAACATAGGTGAAATAATGTTTAATCATCCAACAATTCCACTTCTACTTGTGTGCCCAAGAGAAACTAGTGCTTATGTCCACCAAAACAACACATGCAAGAATTCCCATAAAGGTTTTTTTTTTTTTTTTTTTTTTTTAAGAAGGAGTCTTGCTCTGTTGCCCAGGCTGGAGTGCAGTGGTGCAATCTCGGCTCACTGCAAGCTGCACCTCCCGGGTTCATGCCATTCTCCTGCCTCAGCCTCCCGAGTAGCCAAGACTACAGGCGCCCACCACCACGCCTGGCTAATTTTTTTGTATTTTTAGTAGAGACGGGATTTCACCACGTTAGCCAGGATGGTCTTGATCTCCTGACCTCGTGATCCAGCCGCCTTGGCCTCCCAAAGTGCTGGGATTACAGGCGTGAGCCAGCGCACCCAGTCCCCATAAAGGTTTTATTTACCATACCCAAACACTGGAAACAAACCAAATGTCTATTAACGGAATAATAGATAAATTCAATAGTGGTAAATTCATGCAATGAAATACAATACAGCAATCAAAAAATATTATCTATAGATATATGACACAACCTGTATGAATCTTAGTGATATAATGTTATAAGAAAAAAACTATCAGAAGAAAAGAATGTACTGTCTGTGATTTCATTTGCATATGTACATCTACACCCACATATATATTATTTATATATTATATATGAGATATATATATAATATATAAAATAAACAGACAATATTCATCTCTGATGATGAAAGTAGCAATAGTGGTCACCTCTGGGAGGTGTTGGCTGAGTAGGGGCAGAAAGGGACCTAATGGAAATGTCCAACACTCTCATCTGGATGTATTTATGGAGGCAACCATCATATATAAAACTGATAGGGCTCTACACTGAGGGTGTGTGCATCTTTTAGGTTGTAATTTGTATGCCAAGAAAAAAAAAAATGAAGGCCCTTGGCAAGAAAAAGAGAAAACACAAGCAGTATCAACCAGGATGATGGGGTGGGGAGAATGGTAGTGGGCAGCTGGTCATGGTAGGGGTAAGTAGGACGAAGGGAATTAGGAAGTGTAGGAATGCTTCATGTACAGAAATGCTTTTGATCAAAAATAGTCTTCCTTCCTTCATTCTTTTTTTATTCCAGTCTCCCATTTCCCAGATGGAACAGTTTTTTTTCATCTTTTTTTTTTTTCTCTCTTTACCAGTATTCATTCCTAAGGCTGAACGATCATTGCTGCAGCCAGATCAGATTTTCTTTCATGACGGCAGGGAGGTAACCTTTTATTAATTGAATTTCTAATGGCGATTCATCAAAGCAAGCGATCACCGTTATTTAATGTGTGATCCATATTCATGGCGTGTTCTGTGAGGTAAATAATAGTGGCTCTGGGAAAGCGGTTCTGCGAGATCCTTTTCCTTTTCAAATGACTTTCTTTCCCCCTCCCTCCCAGTAGAGACAAACAGTTGTAATTTAAGCAGAACAAACCCCACCTGTGGAGGAGACATTGGTTAAAAGGAGACAAAAGGAATGGCAAACCCACAGACTCAGTGAGAATGAGTGGCTTTGCCAGTTCCCTTTCTCTCTGCAGATTGACAGTGAATATGTGAATAACGTTTGCTAAATCTGGACTTTGAAAACATGACAGCAAGCTGTTTGTGCCAATAAATTTTCGTGGCATATGCCACCCCTCCCTGCACCACACACAGTTTTAGTAAGATGGCACACCAGCTATTGAGAAATGTGAAAAACCCTGTGGAGGAGAGAGCTTTATCTTCTGACCAAATTCTGCACGGCAATGTTTATGACAGCTGAAGAATTTATCTGAAATTCCCTCTGCTTGCTGCAAAGCACCTGGCCCTTTGTCCCCAAGCAGCCTTTAAGAACCAAACTAAGATGTCACATACATAATATAACAGATAAATGGCCCAATTTCCATGTCCACATGATGAATGGAATGCAAGTTCAGCACACACATATTTGCACATTAATTGGCCCTGCATGGTTCCATTTTGTTCCTAAGTTGCTACTGTATGTCTCGTGGACTCCTTCCCCTTCAAAATCATTAAGCCTGTTTTATCGCACAAACGCATACACATTTCCCCCTATTTATCGTCACGCAGCTTGCCCTGCTGAGAGAGAACGAAGTTACCTGGGTGCAGCCATTGGATTGCAAATGCGTGTGTCTGAGCCCTCTCCACCACCAACAGTATATTAACACAGAGATCTGAGACCCAGCCCCACGTTGCCTATGCTGACAGCCAAACAAAGGAGACTGTAGACAACGATATTTGAGGAAAAAAAAAAATCATTTCATTTCACTTACCAGTTGGTTTCTTGCCTCACCTTAATGATTTCCTGTTGGTAGTTTAATGGCAATGTAAACTCAGTGGAGGGCCTCAGTTTTGATAAATTGGCCTGCTTTTATTTCATGGCTAAGCAATCGAACGGAGATTGATTGATATTACAGCTTTGCTACCCCAAATAATTGCAATGGCAAACTACGCAGGTAGCAAACTCAGTGGCCTTGGGAGAATGTAGGTGGAATCTCCCTCCGACCATTATTTGTTCCTTCCAAAAGGAAACTTTATCCTAGGCCTAGGAATCATTTATTTCTGCTGTCTTCCAAGTCCAGTTCTCAGGAAAATGAATCGGGGGCTGCAGAGCCCGTTAAAGGTACTCTCACCCGCTTGAAAAGACACCAGTGCATTTGAGAAAGAGGCTGAGCTGCTTAGTCTGGGAACAGAAGATCAGTCCTAGCCATCCAGTGTCGTTTGAGAATCTAGCACATTTCACAAGGGTCAGTTGAGCTGTTTCATCAAGAAGGTTATGGAGGAAAGAGCAAGAGCTTTGGAGTGTTGTAGATGAGGTGTGAACGATGGGTCCACAGCTTATGAGTTAACGTGACTGTAGTCAAGTCACTGAACTGCTAAGCAAGTCTTTTCTCTGCAAAATGGGAGTGTTGAAATGACGTACAAGGTTTGTTTGAACTTTAAATGAAATAATCAATATGCAATGCCTGGCTGGGCATGGTGGCTCACACCTGTAGTCCTAGCACTTTGGGAGGCCAAGGCAGGAAGATCACTTGAGCCCAGGAGTTCGAGACCAGCCTGGGCAGCAGGTGAGGAAAAAACCCATCTCTACGGGGAAAAAAAAAAAAAAAAAAAAGGGCAGGTGTGGCGGCGTGTGTGTGTATAGTTCCAGCTACTCAGGAGGCTGAGGTGGGAAGGTTGCTTGAGTCCTGGAGGTGGAGGTTGCAGTGAGGCAAGACTGCACCACTGCACTCCAGCCTGGGTGACAGAGCTAGACCCTGTCTTAAAGAAAGAAAGAGCGAAAAAAATGCAATAATAGAATGCTTAAGACAGAGTCTGGCATACAGTACATGTTCAACAATTAGTATTTTGCTTCCATACAAAGTCCCCCTTCACTTATATTTGTACCAAGTAAAACAATAATTAGGGTGTGGTGACTTATGCTTGTAATTCCAGCACTTTGGAAGGCCAAGACGGGTGAATCATGAGGTCAAGAGATCGAGACCGTCCTGGCCAACATAGTGAAATACTGTCTCTACTAAAAATACAAAAATTAGCTGGGTGTGGTGGCGCGTGCCTGTAGTCCCAGCTACTTGGGAGGCTGAGGAAGGAGAATAGTTTGAACCCAGGAGGCAGAGGTTGCAGTGAGCCAATATTGTGTAGCTGCATAATCCAGCCTGGCAACAGAGCGAGCCTCCATCTCGAAACAGACAAACAAACAATAATTAAACAACCTAATTAGGAATCATCGAGACCTGTAGTTTTGAAAGCTTGCTATGCTACCTTTGCATCATGGCTGTATCCTGCCCTAACCAGACAGAAGTTCAATCCTATGACCTAATTCACATTGGAGTTAATGGCCCTCTTGTCTCCACCCAAGGACAAGATCCACTTGAAGATCAGCAGTACTTTCCAATGAGCACTCTTGGCCTTGTCTAATTTTGCCCAGTCACGCTTTGATAGTCATCTCTGTCCTTGAAACCAGCACCAAAGAATATTTAAAGAACTCTAAACAATCATGTGGTCTTAATTCAAGGGTCCAGAATTCTCAGTTGGAGATATGGTTGGTGTTTTGTAATTTCTTAAACATTTAAATGACAGTCTATTATAGTCTAGGCACAATACTAGGCCCGGGAATACGTGTTCAAAGTTGACACACTATCATATCCTCAAAGAACTGATGGTTCAATATAGTGTTATAGAATAAATGCTGTAGTGTCACTTGTCTCATGAGGGCTGATGTTCTCAACAGGGCAAAACTGTCCCCATAAGGCTCCCTCCGTATTTGGTAAGTTCCGGATCTCGATTCAAACATAAATGAGCCTAGAGAGGCTAGGGATATTTATAGAGGCTGCTCAGAGGAGGTCATATGCAGACTAGAACTTCGAAGGGTGGATTAGGTTGTCATCAGGTAAAGAAAAGTCAAGGGCCCGAGAAAAGGCAGAGATGGGGAAAAAAGCTTCCTGTTCAGAGAATAAGTGAAAAGTAAGTGTGGAAACAGTGAAGGAGGATGATGTAATCAGAAGGAAAAGAGAAAAACCAAGGCCAGGCATCCTCATGGAAATCAAAGATTAAGATGATTACAAGAGAGAGGTAAGAGTGTTGGATAATTCAGAGGGCTCGAGGAAATGGGGTCAGGACCCCTGGCACTGAGTTTGGCAATCACACCATCATTAATGTCCTCAACAACAGCCTTTCCAACATGGATGGCTTAGGAGTAAATGGAAGGAGAAGACACGTGGGCCACACTGGAGCCCAGCTGTTCAAAGCAGCCATTGGTTGATCCAAGGGACCAGTGGTCCTCTGGCTTGAAGGAAAGACAGGAGTTGGGAAGGAGTTTTGAAGATGGCAGAGGCTTGGGTACATTGTAGTCTTGGAGAACGGGCTCAGAGGTTACGATGGTGGGGATTACAGCACAGTCGGGATTTACCCATTGAAAGGTGATCCGAGTGTGCTTGAGGCTGTTGTGTTTTGCTCATCATTGTCTAGCACCAGAGAGCTATGGTACTGATTGGATTGAGCAGAGACATTTTTTTTTCTTCTGTGACATTGAAGGAAAAAAAGATGGAGAGTAAATGTGGATACATTTTGAAGGAGAAGGAAGATAAATTTAAAGAGGTTATGCCTGGCAGCCTTTACTTTCCCAGTGAATAGCAGAGGGAAATGTATGTGCTGAGAATAAGGACAGCAGCTGGGCACGGTGGCTTATGCCTGTAATCTCAGCACTTGGGGAGGCAGAGGCAGGAAAATCGCTTGAGTCAGGAGTTTGAGACCAGCCAGGGCAACGTAGCAAGACCCTCTCTCTCCAAACAATTAAAAAAATTAGCCAGGCAATGTGGTGCCCACCTGTAATCTTGGCTGCTCAGGAGGCTGAGACGGGAGGATCACTTGGGACCCAGGAGTTTGAGGCTGCAGTGAGCTATGATTGCACCACTGGACCCTAGTCTTGGTGACAGAGCAAGACCCTGTCCCCCATAAATAAATGCATGAGTGAATGGATGGAGAATAGTGGTGGAATTGGAGGTTAGAGGGGGAAAATAAGCAGACAGAAGAAATAGCTGATATGAGATGGTGGTGGGAGGCTAACTAACCAGCAAGCTGACATCCAGAAGCACTTAACGGGGAGGTGAGCAAGAACCTTCCCATAGCAACAGCGGCAGCCGTGTTGATAATTGCAGCCATCCTTTACCACGTGTGAACAGAGTCCCAAGTACTGCATTGTCTTGACAGCAATCTTTGCAATAACTGTGAATGCTCCACGTTACAGACAAAGAAACTGAGATGTGGAGAAGTGGTGTAGGTTGGCTAAACTTACTCGAGAATAGTGGGACCCAGGTCTGAACCAGGTTCGTCTGACTGTAACACCTGGGCTCTCTCCATTAGGAACAACGTGACTGTCCCTTTTCACCAATGAGTGGTGAAACTTGGGCACATGACTTAATCTTTCTTTGTCTTGTTTGTCTGCCCCATAGCATGAGGACAGTTAAAGAGTGAACTTTATGGCTTATTCTGAGAAGTTGAAAGGCATACTGCAGTTTCCAGAAGGCAATAAGCATATTATTTGGTACATAAGCCGTCCTTAGTACATGCTAGTCATTGTAGTGGTTACTTTTATTAATGTGCTTGGTGACTCACTCTAAGCTACAATAGGAAATAGCAGAGGTATCAACTAGAACCAATTCCTAGCCTCTGAACTGCACAGAAGCATCAGTCCTAAGAGTGTTTCGGAAGCATCTTGCTCTGTGAAAATTCATTAAGGGTCTCTGGAAAAGTGAACCGTTGTAAAATTTCTCTACTTCTTCATTTAAAAAACTGGGTTTCTGTTGCTGTGAGGTTTGGGAGATGGATTAGAAGGATCCCACCTTTTTTGTTTGTTTGTTTGTTTTGAGACAGAGTCTTGCTCTGTCTCCCAGGCTGGAGTGCAGTGGCGTGATCTTGGCTCACTGCAAGCTCTGCCTCCCAGGTTCACGCCATTCTCCTGCCTCAGCCTCCCAAGTAGCTGGGACTACAAGCACCTGCCACTACGCCCGGCTAATTTTTTGTATTTTTAGTAGAAACAGGGTTTCACTGTGTTAGCCAGGATGGTCTCAATCTCCTGACCTCGTGATCTACCCACCTTGGCCTCCCAAAGTGCTGGGATTAAAGGCGTGAGCCACCGCGCCGGGCTTATCCCACCATTTTTACCTTGCAATGGGGGGTTAATGAGTAAAAACAACAAAACGGGGGGAAAAAAAGCTAACTTTTAATTAGCACCTGAGTCTGTGCCAGCCAGGCCACTCTGCAAGTCGTTCTACATACCTCATCTTATTTAATTTTATCCTCACAAGAACCCTATGAAGTGCGTCCTATCATTTTTTCTATTTTACAGATGAACACACTAAGGCTCAACATGGTTAGTTAAATGAGTCACAAATGTAATAGTAGGGAAATTGAGACTCACACCCAAGGCTATCAGACCCCCAAACCAGCTGGGGTGCTTGCAATGTGAAGTCGGGAGTCACCTCCAGTCTCTTAGAGGCAAAGGCTCAGTCTTTTGACCCTGGGGAGAAAAATCTCATCTCTCCTCCCCTAAATTTTCTCATCTTCCAAGGCTTCCCCTGCTACAGCTAAACCAACCTCATTGACTGCCTGTTTTAAGATTTTGTGAGTGCTCTGTGATCACAAAACCCATTCCCACAACCATATATTATTTCCTACAGTTTTGACACCATTTATTTCCATAGCATTATACATTCCAACCTTCTGACTGTTTAAGATCAAAAGATGTGCTCCCGGGCTCATACTTCACTCCAGCTCTCAGACTCTGTGCACCAAATTAGACAGAACAGCAGAGGCTCCAGCCTGTCATAGTCTGTAATGTTGCATAATTCCAAGGATTCACCATGTTTTATCAATGGCAAAAGGAGAGACGGACTCAGCCACAGTGGTGGGGCTTTCATGGAGGATATGGGGGAAGGCCTGGAGATGCAATGGTGGAAGGGGAGTGCTGGGATGTTCAGAATCAGTCTAGAACGTGGTTGATTGTGGAAATCCCAGGCCAAGGGCAAAGATTTATGAAGGGTCAGAGAAGAAGGAGGAGATCCACGTAGGGTACCGTGCTCCCTCCTAAGAGAATAAAAGAATTGCTGATTATATCCAGGGGGGAGGGAATAGAGATTGTGTCTGCTCTCCAGGCTGGGCTTAGTGGGTCTAGAATGGAGCAAACTACATACTGATTAGCAGATGGACTTCTTTGGAGGGGTCATGCATTTATTCAGCAAGCTTTAAAGAGCGTGTAATGTGTGAAACCACTCTTTGAGACCCTAGTAACTTAAAATGAATGAAACACTTTTTTTCTGCTCTCAAGGAGCCTGTGATCTATGAAAATACACTGATGGGTGAACAGCTAAGCTGTAATAGAAGTGGGTTCAAGGGGGAGAGTGAATACCTAGAGGGGCCTGTTCAGCTCTCCCAGGAAGCCTGGCTTCAGATGAGATGGGTCTTCCTGTCCCATTTACCCACATGCACCTGATGCAGGGCAGACAGGCCCCAAAATTGGGGCTTAACCCAAGAGGGCAAGCAGTGGTGTTAAACAGCAGCTTTTATTGAAGCATCAGTGTACAGTAGCACCAGAGGGACTGCTCTTTCCTGAGCAGAGCTACCCTGAAGGGAGTGTGCCCAGAGTAGCAGCTCAGAGGCAGTTGTGCAGTCATATTTAGACCCACTTTTAATTACATGCAAATTAGGAAGCAGATTATAGAGAAATGTTTAGAAATAGGGTGGTAACTTCTGGGTCCTTGGGTTGTTGCCATGGAAAGGGCAATAACTCCTGGGTGTTGCCATGGTGATGAGAAACCGACATGGCACTCTGGTGGGCGTGTCTTATGGGAAGCTGCTTCTGCCCCATCTGTGTTTTAGCTAGTCCTCAATTTGGTCCAGTGTCTGAGCTCCACCTTCAGAGTTGAGTCCCACCTCCTACCTCACACTTGCTCTAGAACGAGTAAGGGGCATTGGAGACTGTATATACAGATGCCACACTCCATGACATGTTTTAGTAATCTGAAAGCAAGTGTGATAAACAGCAAAGATTGCTTTGGATCGACTGTGTGTATGGATAAGGGGTAAGGGAGGAGGGAACAATTGGAAAATCAGCTGGACGTGTGGATGAAGGGCACTGAAGGTGACTCTTTGTCGTGGGGGTGATAATGATAACAGTGATGGTGGTGGTGGTTATAGTGGCAGCAGTGAGAACAGCCAGCATTTATTAATGCTCACTGTATGCTAGGCACTAAGCAACGTATTGTATATAAATTACCTCTTTCATTCCTTCCAATGAACTTAGGAGAATGAGTATTAATATGGACTTCATTTAACAGATGAGAAAACCAAGGCTCAGAAGAGTTTATGGGACCCACCCAAGGTCATACGGCAAGTAGGCAAAGTTAGTATTTGATTCTATGCAATTTGCCTCCTGAACCAGCGGTCCAGCAAAGATGGGGGAAGCGGGCTTGAAAACCCCCTTGGGTTAAAGTCTACATTGCTCAATGCGAACTTCTCATGATAAATGATGCTAACACACTTTGGAGAAACTTCGTGACTATGCCTGATTCCCGGCACTAATGTAGCTTGACTTGGGGCTGATATCCCACTTATCTCACCAGAATGACAATTAGGGGGTGGAAAAAAAAGAGTTATTGCTATTCTGGCTTCCTCTATTGAGCTATGAATAAATGATGATAGCTGTGAAATGGTGTGGTGTTTAGATCGTTTCTGGTAAATTAAAAAAACTAAAAATTGAATAAAGTGGTAATCCATGCAGCCATTTAAAATAGGAGGAGTGGAACAAAATTAGTAAACTCTTTTAGTGTCTTCCTGGCCTTGTCATTCTAATGTAATTAGTTTGCAAAAATATTAATTAATACTCAAACATCTGACGCGTTTTTTACATGTTAATTTGAAATGTGTTAGTTACGTTTTCTACTTCGCCCTGGTACTGTCTTCAGCAGCAGCACAGGCAAGAATTCTGGTCCTATAGCCCCCTCCTTAGAGCACAGCAGCCGAGTAGATATTGAGTGGCTATTGGGAGCTCCTTGCAAAACTCGGAGCTGCTTGCACCTTTGCAGAGAAGGGGAGAGAATGCTGTATGGAAACAGCATGTTAGTGGTTTTAGCTAGTGGGGACTGACTGCAAATGCAGTATCTCAAGAAGGCTTCCTGAGTTCCAATGATCAAATGCTGTGCTGGGCCAGCAGGGGTTTCAGATGGTAAGCAGAAGCTGGAGGGAGAAACTCCTCAGATCACATTTGAACTAGGTTCTTTCCAGATCTTACAAATGGGTTGTGTGCTCATGCCCTAGAGAAAGGTGCTGAATTCTAAGCATGTCTCATGAACTATCTAGCCACTGATATCATTTAAGGGTGTTATCTGCTGCTTTTCTTTTTTGTTTTTTTCTTTTTTTTTGAGACAGAGTCTTGCTGTGTTGCCCAGGATGGAGTGCAGTGGTGTGATCTCGGCTCACTGCAACCTCCGCCTACGAGGTTCAACGATTCTCCTGCCTCAGCCTCCCAAGTAACTGGGATTACAGGCGTGTGCCACCACACGTGGCTAATTTTTGTATTTTTAGTAGAGACAGCGTTTCACCGTGTTGGCCTGGCTGGTCTCGAACTCCTGACCTCAGGTGATCTGCCTGCTTCAGCCTCCCAAAGTGCTGGGATTACAGGCATGAGCCACCGTGCCTAACCTATTTTCTTATTTAATTCATACATTAGTCAGGAGATGCTAAACTATGCAAGAAACAAGTTAACCATGAAATCTCAATGGCGTATCCAAAGAGGCTTATTTCTCACCCATGCTATGTCTGATGAGAGCTGGGTGACTCTCTAGGGTGGCTCTCTCCATCTGTTGACCTCACAGTACAGGATGCTTCTCTCTTGTGGCTTCTCTGGGTCAGTGCCTACCTCCACTATCACTCTGGTAGGGGAAGAAAGGAAACGCTGAGATGGCACACATCCCTTCTACTCACAGTCCGCCAGCTAGAATGTATCCCAGGGCACCTGTAACAAGAGGCCTGAGAAGATGAGGAGCACATGGATATTCTCTGGGAATTCAATGCCTGCCACGGTGTGCCAGTGAGGCCCATGACAGTGATGACAACAAGCACCTGTATTCTCATCTCATTTCTCTGCTTCACTCGCTGCTACACTGGGGTCACTTGCCTGGCACTCTGTTACGCACTTTGTTCCATTCATGTCGCTGCAATGTCAGTCTTTCCATTCTAAACAAGATGAGATGGAGGCTCAGAGGGCTAAAACTATTTGTCAGCGGTTGCACAGTTAGTAAGGGGTACAGTCGGGAACCAACCCAAAATCCGACTCCAGTATCTCCACTGGTTTTTTGCCTCCCAAGGTTCTTGACAGATTTCCTTTGGTAGCATTGTAGTGGGAAGAGCTGAGGGCAACCCTTAGAGAACACCCCTGGAGACCCAGAGGACAAGGATCTGTTAAGTCTCCAAGGGATGATGCAAATGATGCCCACATTTGTGCAGAATTTATTACTTTCAACTAGCAGATCCACGTTCTGCATCATATTTTAATCTTATAGTAATCCTATGGAAGATTTGGGAAGAATAGTATTAGTTCTTTTTTGTAGATGCATTAGTAGAGGGTCCAGGAGGTTAAAGACCTGCTAGAGGTCACCTTGGTAGTCACTGACGGGTGTCTGGACTCCAGACTGAGTCTCTGCATGTGTGTGGGATTGCGGATCCTGGAGACCCTAGACTGAGGTCCCTTAACCTCTTCTGTTTCATGACCCCCTTGGACATCTGGGGAGAACAATGGGCCTCTTTGCAGAATAAAGATTTCAGATACATGATACAAAATACTTAGAATCACAAAGGAAACTATTTATATTGAAATACATTTATTAAATAAATTAAAACGTGATTTAGTCAAATCTTTGCTTTCTTTATTAACACATTAAACAAGCAAGTCTAGTAATTACCGTAATTTGGAAGTAGCGATAAGCATTGTGGTATTTTGAGATATCTGTGACAATTATAATGTGACTAAAACATCTGTGATTTCTCTTGGTGACGAAGTCACAGGTACTTGTAATACTACTGCGATGTTGTGGCTTATATTTGCAATTAAAGGGAGTGCTAGATTTGTTAGAGGCTAGTGAAAATCAGATTTTATTTTTTCCTGTCGAAGTTCATGGACTCACTGTGTTCTGTCTAGGGACCCCTGTAGAATCTTGGATCCCCAGTGAAAAATCCTGTCTGTCTTGGCCCTGAACTGTCTTCTGATTCTAGTTGGGTGAAAGCCTAAAACTGGATGAGTCCAAGCTCAAATTGTGTTTGATTTTGTTGCATGTATTCACTTGGTCTCTACTACCTCGTGGTAGTGACGTCATCTCTGCCCAGTACCTGGTCTTAACCCGGGGCTGCTGCTTTTCCAATACAGCACATGTGGCATGTAAGAGGATCAGGGATGTAGGTGTGGTGGCTCACACCTGTAATCCCAGCACTTTGGGAGGCTTAGGCAGGTGGATCACTTGAGGTTAGGAGTTTGAGACCAACCTGGCCAATATGATGAAACACTGTCTCTACTAAAAATACAAAAATTAGCTGGGTGTGGTGGCACATGCTTGTAATCGCAGCTACTTGGGAGGCTAAGGCAGGAGGATCATTTGAACATGGGAGGCGGAGGTTGCTGTGAGTCAAAATTGTATCACTGCACTCCAGCCTGGGTGACAGAGTGAGACTCCATCTTAAAAAAAGTTTTTTTTAAAAAAGATCAGGGGTTAATAAAGGCTAATCATTTTTCCCTCAATACTAGGTACTATAGTAAGACTTCATACCCACTATTTCACTTAATTGTGGTAGATTCTAGCGTTAAATGTGTTTTGCAGAAAGTAATAATGATGGTTAACATTTATAAATATTTACTATGCACCAGACACTCTTCTAAGCACATTTAAAGTACTAAAATAATAATAATTATTTTAGTAGCAGTGGTAGCAGCAATAGTAATAGTAGTAGATAAGACTTATTTAGCATTCCCTTGGTGCTAGGCTTATTATCTTCTAAGTATTTTACATGCTTAATCTTAATTATTCCCCACCACATTCCTATCAGGTCAGTATTAGTTATTTACATTTTACAGAATAGGAACCAGGTTCAGAGAGATGAAGTAAGTTGACCAAGTCACACGACTACAAAGCCAGCCTTTGAATTCAGGCATTCTCTTTCCACACACTGTGAACGTAATCACTAACCTCTACTGCCTTGTTTTCCACTTTGTTTACTGTTCCTCATAGCTATGTCAGAAGTAGAAGTGAATTTTTCACTCCCATTTTACAGATCGGACAATGGAGACACAATCACTTTAAGAAATTTGTCTTAGAGTTGGCTTCATTCAACTCAAAGATGGAACAAGAAAGCCTGTGGATGAGCAGTTTATGGGAAAGGTTTATGGGCAACACCTGGAAAAATCATACATTACTTCTGCCCACCTCCCATTGGCCAGAACTCAGTCACTTGGTCTCGTAAACTGCAAGGGAGCCTGGGAAATGTAGTCCAGCTGTGTACCCAAGGGGAAGAAACAAATAAATTTTGAGGAACTCAGAGCTGTCTCTACCACAGGCACTGAGCAGAGACCTGGAGAGCTCATGATTTGTGGTGAAACTCCAATCACAGCAAGAGTGAAACTAGGGGTTCAACATTTGAGGAGACACTCTCACGGTAGCCAAGCTTACGCCCTACTCCACAGCCCCCGATGGTGCCTGGACTGCAATGTTAGTTTGTGTAGCAGAGGCACCACGTGCCAGTGATGTCCCTGGGCGGCTTAAAGACAGAATTTGATACAATACATTACTGCAAATTAGAGAATGTGAAAAATCTCATGCTGTGGAGATTTGGACTCTGGGTATATTTTTATAAGCCATGGAGAGTCTGCAAATGAAACACTGTCAAAGCGAAAACATGAAAATGTGTAATAGTTTGTTACTGTACATTTAAATTAATATTTAAAATGCAGCCTATTCTTTTTTAAAGGAACGTTGTTGTTGGCATTTTCTTTTCTTTAGTTTGGTGTGTATTTTTAATTTAAATGATCCAGACCCTGCTCTTAGGATCTCCTGCTCAAAGCCTGTACAAGCAGCCAGTTTATTGGCACAGGGTGAGAAAATTGGGTACTTGAATCGTGTATCATATAGTACTGTGTGTTATATTCCCTCCATTCTTAGATATCAGGGGTTATAAATCTCAGCTTCACTTTAATAATAATTTTTTTTTTTTGCAGGAGGAGAGGATGTAGAACAAAAGCAACACAACATTAAATGTGCATGTTGATTTTAAAACACATTTATATTTCAGATATATTTTAAAAATATATGTGTGTTAAAATCAGAAAAATCTCTTATCCCAAAAGAGAAAACAAACCAGTAAACAATAACAACGGAAATATAATCCTATTTCTGATAATACTTTTTCTGACATTCTCCAAGTATGAAACAAAGCTACTTGGTAACTGCCTCGTAACTATTCATCTCTTAGCATTCCATCTCACCATATTGGTAAGTAAACTGTCTCAGAGGAACCTGCAATCCCAGATATGGGTGGCAAACACCCAGAGTCCCAGCGTTGGACTCCACTAATTGTTTCGAGTGAGGGATTTGATCACACATGTCTCTCTGCTTTTGGATTTTGAAGGTTGTTGGCCTAAGGCTGAGAGCATGCTTGAGGCTCTATCTAATAAGCCTGGTGTCTTTAGCTAATGACTCTTTCTTTCTTGTTCTGAGTAGAACACAAGCTTTATAGGCAGCCAAGCAGTGATTTTTTAAAAAATCTCTCTGATTAGCAACATTCCTGTGAGTAGATTTGTGTCTTTTTCATATTTCACATTCTGAATATTTTATGAAAATGGTTTCTTTTCCCAGTGAGCTAATGCTGTGGTTTAAATAATAGGATGAGAAGGTAGGAACCCTGATATTTCTCCCTTTAGGGACAACACATTATCTTGCTGATGGTAAGAAATGAGGATAGATGGGTAAAAGCCATTGAGGTAAGCGCCTGAACGCTGAGATCCCATTGACCTGGATGTGATTTCTGGTTCTCTCGTGACTTACTGTACCACCTCTCAACATTTCAACTTCTTATCTGAAAGATGGGGATAATCACTGTAACTACCTAATATTATTAAGGTGAGGATTAAATGAGAGAGGCTATTAATTACAGCCTCTCTGGGTCACAGTGCCTGGCACATAGCAAGTTGTTAGTAAATGATACCTCAATTTTACATTTAAGCAGCATCTCAGGTAACTCCCCCATAGAAAACCTTCCCCTTCATGCGTCTCCAGCAGAATGTTGTCTAGTGATATATTTGAGAGCTTTTATTGTAACTCTGGAGTGGATAAGGCGGGTGATTAAAAAATGATAGTGTGTTTTTGAGTCTGGCTTCCCAGACTAATTTCAGCTCTGCAGGGCTTTGTCTGGTGCCTATGGCAGAGACAGCTCTGAGTCCACCAAAGTCCATCTGTTTCCCTCCCCTGCACTGGGGTGCACAGCTGGACTACATTTCCCAGCCTCCCTTGCAGTTGATGAGACCATGTGACTAACTTCTACCCAGTGGAAGGTGGGTAGAAGTAATGTATGACTTTTTCAAGCGTAGCCCATAAGCCTTTCCAGTGGACTGCTCATCCTCATGTTCTCTCGTTCCATGTTGGAGTTGAATAAATCAGATTCTGAGGCAAGTTTCTTAATGTACCTGTGACACAGTTGCCTGATCTGTAAATTGGAGTTATAACAGGTGGAGGTATGAGAAGCAGTTATCCTGATGGTGGGTAGATGGTGTAGATGATGAGTGAAGTCCAGAAGGTGTTCCCAAGAGGCTCCATGAGGGACTTTGGTGCTATGGAGGCAAAGTGTGGCATGAGCTTGGAACATCTTTCTCCCATTTTGCCATGGTCTGGTGCACTCAGAATCCCTTTAGACTCTCCTGCAAAGAGCTGGTGGTGCTGTGGGGATACCTAATGTGGGTCCACAGGTGCAGGAACCTAGAACCAATGCTTTTGGAGCCTGCATGTAAATGACACCCTATTTTGTAATGCCTTATCTCTGAGGCCAGATGGTCTTTGGGTGTCTTGTGGATGAGTATTCTCCAAATGGAGAAGCTCCCAGATCTCTTAACCTTTCTCACTTCCAAGATAACGGTGGCAGCCACAGTTTGCCAGGCTGTTGCAGGTTTCCTGCTAGGTTTCTCAGCGCCTCCTCAGTGATCTGCCGCCATGAAGAGATTTCATACATCATTAAGGGAGATGTCATATGCGTCAACATAATGCTGTGTTCTTACCCAGAATGTCACGTTAGACTCCTGGAGGCTTAAAAAAAAAAAAATCTTCAAATACAACTGCATTTTTTCCCTTAAATCATCCAATTTGCCATCTGAGGCCCCCAAGGGAAGCTGCTAGTAAAATAGCAACTTGCAAGGTTAAGAACAGCATCACAAAACATGTTAGCTAAAATGTGAACTCTTGCAACCTATGCTTAGGGAATGGAGTCAGAGGGTTCACAGAGGCGTTTTGTTATTTTTCAGAATCTCCTTTCCTTCTTCAAAGTGATGGGCAGAGTGTTTGGGACAGGGCTAATGGTCTCTGAAGGCCCCTGGCTTGACTGGAGTTGTCTATTCTATGTTCTCTTTCAGAATTTCTCCTACACTAATGTTTCCCAGGGAAACTTGTATGGACGCCAAAATAAATAAATACATTCTACTTATTTGTTGAGTTTAGAAGCCAGAAGTGATTTTCTTACTTATGCATTCATTGACAAATCTTCACTGGGCATCTGCTTCAGACCACGTGCCCTAATGCATCCGGGTGCTCCTGCTCTGAACTCTTCCACCTACTAGCTGGGTTACTGATACAGCTTGGCTCTGTGTCCCCACCCAAATCTCGTGTTGAATTGTAATCCTCCATGCTGGGAGAGGGTCCAGGTGGGAGGTAATTGGATTATGCAGGTGGTTTTCCCCCTTGCTGCTCTCATGATAGTGAGTTTTCACAAGATCTGGTTGTTTAAACGTGGGTAGCACCTCTGCGTTCACTGTCTCTTCCTCCCGCTCTGCTGTATCCAAATGTGCCTTCTTCCCCTTCGCCTTCTCCAGTGGTCATAAACTTCCTGAGGCCTCCCAGCCCTGCTTCCCCTACAGCTTGTGGAACTGTGAGTCAATTAAGCCTCTTTTCTTCATAAATTACCCAGTTTCAGGTGTTTCCTTGTAGCAGAGCAGAAATGGACTAATACAGTTACCTTGGACAAGCAAACTAATGTCTCTGTACCCCTCTGTCCTTATCTGTGAAACAGAGATGATGGGTGGTTATGAGGATTAAATAAATTAATACACCTAAAGTGCTTAGTCCAGCACCCAACAAAGTAAGGTTTTAAAAAATATCAGTTATTATCAATCTCAAGAGGAGTTCTGTAGAAATAGACAGAAATAACTTTGGCTGATGAATTCTGAAATTGTGGAGAGCATTTCTCCATGGATCATTCAGGTTCTCAATAGCTATTTTAATTAAAATAGCAATAACTAACATTTGGTCATCTTATGTGAATGAATACCATTGGCCCTGAGCTGGAGGATGATTCATTATTCAAATTGTCCTTTTGGCCAGGCGCATTGGCTCGCACCTGTAGTCCCAGCACTTTGGGAGGCCAAAGCAGGCAGATCACCTGAGGTCAGGGGTTTGGGACCAACCTGGCCAACATGGTGAAACCCTGTCTCTACTAAAAATACAAAAATTAGCCGGGCGTGGTGGCACGTGCCTTTAGTCCCAGCTACTTGGGAGGCTGAGGCAGGTGAATCACTTGAACCTGGGAGGCGGAGGTGGCAGTGAGCCGAGATCATGCCACTGCATTCTAGCCTGGGCAACAGAGTGAGATTGTGTCTCAAACAAACAAATCATGTCTTCAGTCATTCATGCAGTCAGTCCTATGACCAGTCATTCCCTTAGACCAGTTCCTCAAACTCAGTACTGTTGACGTTCTGAACCAGCTAATTGTTGTGGGGAGCTGTCCTGTGCGTTGCAGGATGTTTACCATCATCCCCAGCCTCCACTCGCTAGATGTTGGTAGCATTGTCTCCCCAGGTTGTGACAACCAAAAATGTTTCCAGACATTGGCAAATGTCCCCTGGAGGAGGAGTTGAGGAGTAACTGGCTTTAGAGTCATAAAAAATCGGAGTCCTAAGAAGACTTCAGAGATGAGCCCACTCAGGGATTCACTATTTTCAGGGATCCCCCACGTATGGCAGTACAGTCAGCATTCCTGGTACCTGGCCCTGGACACCACAGCAACCCCAGTGAGTGTAACACCTAGAAATGATGCACCTGTTCTCCAGATGCTCCAAAGACCATAGTACTGCCTTCAGTGGATTTCCTTCTACCTTGTATTTCTCTCTCCTGTTTCCTTTGTTTGTTTGTTTGTTTGTTTTGTGAGATGGAGTCTCCCTCTGTTGCCCAGGCTGAAGTGTAGTGGCGCAATCTCAGCTAAGTGCAACCTGCACCTGCAGGGTTCAAGCAATTCTCCTGCCTCAGCCTCCTGAGTAGCTGGGATTACAGGCACTCACCAATGCACCTGGAGATATATATATATGGATATATGTGTGTGTATATATATATGGATATATGTGTGTGTGTATATATATGTTGTGTGTGTATATAGATATGTGTGTGTGTGTGTGTGTGTGTGTGTGTGTGTATTTTCTTTAGTAGAGATGAGGTTTCACCAAGTTGGCCAGGCTGGTCTTGAACTCCTGAACTCAAGTGATCCACCCACCTCAGCCTCTGAAAGTGCTGGGATTACAGATGTGAGCCACCATACCTGGCTTCCTCTCTCCTGTTTTTTACAGAAGTGAAAAATGTAGGACAAGAGACAGGGATTGGTTCACCCAAGGTGTCAGACCAAGCAACCGAATGGTTGTGCCAGCATTCTGTGCAGTCTTAGTTCTTTGTGCTCTTCCTAGGAGAGATATTTTTTGCATACCTGCTGAGTTACAGCAAAATTTGAGGGAAACCAGATAAAATATGGCATGAAGATTTCCTCTGTTCTGAACAACAGGGCAAGCACCACACGCACACATCAAAACTTCTACAAGACGAGCAAGATCCTGCAAGACTGTGTTCCGGCAAGTCTGCCTTCCTCTAAGACTGCATTCCTGCAGGACAGCCCTCCTGTAAGACTGTGTACCTGCTGACCTCACCAGCTTCCTCTCAGATCACTTTCCACTTGCTCATTCCCCAGCTTCATGACTTTCTCAGTCACTGTGGTGTGCCATGTTCCTCCTGCCCCAGCGCCTTTGCACAGTTTGTTTCTTCTGCCTGGAATGGTCCCTAATTGGCTTCCCACTTGGCCAGCTCCTCTTCTTCCTGTGGGCCACCTTTTCTCCAGTTGCCTCCCCTCATCATCCATCCCAAAGCGAGCATCTTCCTTTATTCTACAAAGCTTTATTGCTTAGTGACTTATCATAATTTACAGTCATTTTACTCATTATTATTATTGTTGCTTAAAAGTTGTTTTATTCTGTGATTGTTCCCTGAGAGTCTAAGTCACAATGTCCCGTCTGTGTTCCAGTCTCCAGTACTGAACCCATAGTTTGCCAAACACTTAAAAATAGTTGTTGAGGCCGGGCGCGGTGGCTTACATGCGTAATCCCAGCACTTTGGGAGACGGAGGCAGGCAGATAATCTGAGGTCGGGGGTTCGAGACCAGCCTGACCAACATGGAGAAACCCCATCTCTACTAAAAATACAAGATCAGTTGGGCATGGTGGCTCATGCCTGTAATCCCATCTACTCAAGAAGGCTGAGGCAGGAGAATCGCTTGAATCTGGCAGACGGAGGTTGTGGTGAGCCAAGATCGCGCCACTGCCCTCCAGCCTGGGCAACAAGAGTGAAACTCAGTCTCAAAAAAAAAAAAAAAAAAAAAGAAAGAAAAAAAAAAGTTGTTGAATTAAAAGAAACCTGAATGAAGGAATAAGTAATAGCATGTACACAGACCTATCTAGAAACTGGGGATGGTGACTAGTTCAGCTTCATAAACCTTCCTAGGTACCGGGAGAGTCTCTTCATCCTCTGCTTTGGGCTGTGAAGTTCCCTTTGTTGGGAGTATTAGGCAAGATTGGTCAAGATTTGGCCAACTAATATATTGGTTACCCTACACCCTTCAATAAAAAGGTCATTATGTAGTCATTTATTTAAAATTTTATGTAATTTTTCTTCAACTTTTAAGTTGTGAGGTACATGTATAGGATGTGTAGGATTATAAACATGTGCCATGGTGGTTTGCTGCACAGATCAACCCATCACCTGGGTAATAAGCCCAGCACCCATTAGCTATTCTTCCTGATGCTGTCCCTCCCCGCACTCTCCCAGCATGTGTTCATTCAGCTCCCACTTATAAGTGAGAACACGTGGTGTTTGCTTTTCTTTTCTTGTGTTAGTTTGCAGAGGATAATGGCTTCCAGTTCCATTCATGTCCCTGCAAAAGACATGCTCTCATTTTGTTTTCTGGCTGCATAGTACTGCATGGTGTCTATGTGCCACATTTTCTTTACCTGGTCTGTCATTGATGGGCATTTGGGTTGATTCCGTGTCTTTGCTATGTGAAATAATGCTGCAATGAACATACGTGTGCATGTACCTTTCTAATAGAATGATTGATATTCCTTTGGATGTATTAAGCACCCACTATGTGCCAGTCACACTTCTGGGCACTGAGGATGCAGGTCAGACAGACTCCACACATGGTCCTCATGCACTGAGGACAAATAACCAAACGCCAGCATGGAGGAGCACCTGTCCCTGGCAGCCCATGCTAGAGGGATCTCACCTAGTCCTGGGGTTGGGGAAGGCCTCTCTGAGGAATTAATGTTTTGATCGAGCCCTGAGAGAGATGCAGGTGTTGGCGAGACAAAAGCAGAAGCAGCAACCCGTGGTCAAGTGGTTTTTAAAGACACGAATTCACCCCAGAATGGCTGAAAAGAGGAGAGCCTGGATGCAGCCCGGGGCACAGGACCTGGCAGAGGACGAAGACTGGACAGACAGTTGGCCTCTGTGATAATCACAATGCATGTGAGACGTAGCTCCTGTTTTTCCTGTTCATCTTTTCACAAGCAGCAAAGTGGACATGACACAGGGGGTGTGTTGACTGGCAGCTCTGTGTGTCCCGGCTTCACCATGAACAGATTGCCAGATCTTGGGCAAACTGCACTATTTGCTTATTCATGGGGAGAGGATATGAATTTGGGGATGAGACCTGGCTTCAGATCCCAGGTGTATGTCCTTAAGTACAATACTCTACCTCTCTAAGCCTCTTGTCCCCACCTATGATAATCATATCTAATTATAACAGGCATTAGTAATGCTCTCTCCTTAGCAGACACTGGGCAAGGTGCCTCTCATGTTCACTGACTTCACCCTCACCATCACGTAGTGAAGCTAGCGCTCATTCCACAGCCGAGTAAACAGAGGTACTGGCAGTTAATGATTTTGCCATGAAGTCCCAGAACTAAGAAGTGAAGGCTGGGCGCAGTGACTCATGCCTGTAATGCCACCACTTTGGGAGGCCAGGGCAGGTGGATCACGAAGTCAGGAGTTTGAGAGCAGCCTGACCAACATGGTGAAATCTCGTGTCTACTAAAAATACAAAAATTAGCCGGGCATGGTGGTGTGTGCCTGTAATCCCAGCTACTCCAGAGACTGAAGCAGGAGAATCGCTTGAACCCAGGAGGTGGAGGTTGCAGTGAGCCGAGATCACACCTTTGTACTCTAGCCTGGGCAACAGAGACAGTCTGTCTCAAAAAAAAAAAAAAAAAAAAAAATGTGAAGGTGCTGGTCTTCAGCCCTACATCTGTCTTATACGGGAGCCTGGGCTCTTGACCCTACACTGTATTGCCATGTAGGATGACTGAGAGGATGAAGTGAAATGATCCATTCACCTGACACTGTGTCTGGCGTGGATTCAGGAAATGGAATATGGTCAGGCAGATGTGGGTTCTCGTCTTCATTTTCTGTCTTTGGCTACATGGCTCCTTCTGTTGCTTCATCTGTCTGGATCTCAATTTCTCGGTCTGTGAAATGGGGATAAACTGAGATTATATCTCATCTGGTAGGAGCATTTGGTGAGAAAATGCGTGCAAATCCCTTAGCATGATGCCCGGGGCACAGGAAGACTTGACACTTGTCAACCATAACTGTCATTAGGCAGATAGTAGTCCCAGCACAGAGGTCAGTTCTACCTCTCCACCCTCCTTAGGATTTTTTTCTTCACACAGAGAGCTTTAGAAAGTGTAGAACCCCTCGTCTCTCTCATGCATGTGAGGGGCCGAGGTGTCCCTGATGTGAGGCAGTGGCAGAAGCCAAGGGCACGAGAGGAGCTGTCAGATGGCTGGAGCTGTTTCAATGCACCAGCTGATTGCAGCACACGTCCAGGTAGGGGAATGCCCTTGGTTTCAAGTTCTTTGTGTTCTTTCCCCAAAACAAGCGCCTTCCATGCCAAGCCATCTTTCCTGTGCAACACTTTAATTTACATCTTTTAATAACTTTGGTTGCCATGGAAGCATTGGAATTCAGTTTTAAAATAGACAAACTAATTGTTTCAGTCAGTTTGGGTATTTGCTGTCAAGGAAACAGCCCGTTTTCCCTCATCCCCGAGAGCCCGCTTAATTGGATGGATGAGGTGGCAAAAATGGTAGAGGGGTTCCTTCTAGTCTCCAGCCAGGTGAGGGTGCTCCAGGAGGCTCTAGGGGAATCTCTGGGTCCTGGCCATGTGCCTAGGAAGGGCAGAGTCTGGACTCATGAAGGGATCCACCTGGGGAGAGAGGAACAGTGGGAAAGGGCCGTGGGGCCCAGAAAGTTCCTGGGGCTGAATGGGGGTAGAGCACAGAGCTTGGGCATCTGATAGCCAGTGTGGTCAGCTGTTCCTCTGGCCCTGATGGAGGCTTGGAGACCCTCCATCCTGTTCTGAGGGATTCTAGGAACAAAAACAACAACAGCACACGTTGCACAGGACTAATGCCTCTTCCTCAGTGAGATCGACAAGAAGACGATGTCTTTCCTGGGACAAACTCTCACTTACCTCCCTCTCTGTGCCGGGTATCGGGGAGAGGGTGATGACATCGTTCACTTACTGGATCATTGCACATATATTATTTGCATTCCTGTTAGGCGCATCGGTGAACACAATAGTGTTCTGTCCTTATGGCACTTATATTCTAGCAGGATAGATTACATAGGATGTTGAAAGTTAATGAATGGAACGGTACAGAAAAAAGAAAAAGCAAGACAGAGAGAGGAACTGGCAGTGCTAGGCACAGAGCAGTGTGAATGGCTGAGAAAGTGAGGTTTGAGAAGAGACTTGGTGGGGGTGAGGGGAGACCAAGCCTGGTCTTGGTGATTGAGCGTGCTTAGGAGTGATTAAAAGCCTTTGTTGCCAGAGCAGATCTGAGTTGCGATTCCGTTTTTCATTGCTTACTCCCTGTGTGACCTCTGCCCGTGACTGTATCTCTTTATGCCTCAGTTTCCTCATGTCTCTACCAGGGGTAATAGTTCTTCAAATGGGTTAAGTGAGTTAGTGCTTATAAAGTGCTTGCCTTGTAGCAAGAGTGGTGATGATCAAGATGAGGAAGAGAAGGAGGTCATAAACCAGTGAGGGACAAGCAGTGAGAAATAGGCAGAGAGGCAATGACCACTTTTGTTTCGAAACACTGAATGGTGGAATGCAGGGCAGGATCTTATAGAAGCTCTGAGGAAGATCAAATTCACCCTGCTAAAGACGGCTTCCCAGAAGGGATTCCTAAGTCAAGATTTGCAGCACATTCGAAGGCTGTCCAAGGGTAGTGGGGAGAAAATGGTGCTGTGTTTTAGGAACAGCATGTGCAAAGGCCAAGTGGTAAGAGAGCGTGGCCAAGTCAGGGCACTGTGGAGAGTGCACTGGAGCTGAGCATGTGAGGTTCAGCACCCCAGATGCCATGAGAGGGGGTTGCAGATGTCAACAGAGGCTGTAGGCCTTGAATAAAGTTGAGCTTTACCTTAAAGCTGGCCTTGTCACAATTTTCAATGAAGTCATCCCAAGGGTAAAGAGGAGGAAACAAAAAAATCCCTGGCAAGGAATAGGGTGTTGGGGAATGTGAAGCTTTCAGTGACCCAACCCAGCTGGAAAGCCTCTTCAAAATCTCATGTGTCAATATCAAATGTATATGCAAGTTTGGCATTTTACCTATATCACATTATATCATTATATTATATTTATCACATTTCCTTAACATCCAATTAGTGTTCTAAATTACTTACCAAGGAGTTCAGCTAATGCTCCAGAAGTATGCTCCACACCCTCACGTAGCTTTGAATGTCCAACACAAAACTTTGCACTCTGGTTTTAGCATCGTATTTTACAAGTAAATATGTGGAAGCCTTTGAAGGTGTTAAGATCACATGGTGAATGGGTACAAAAAATAGAAAGAATGAATAAGACCTAGTATTGCTAGCATAACAGGGAAACTATAGTCAAAAACAACATAATTGTACATTTCAAGATTAGTAAAAGAGTCTAACTGGATTGTTTGTACCACAAAGGATAAATGCTTAAGGTGATAGAGACCCCATTTAACCTGATGTGATTGTCACACATCGCATGCCTGTATCCGTATATGTTATCTGGCCAGGCACGGTGGCTAACACCTGTAATCCCAGCCCTTTGGGAGGCTGAGGCAGGTGGATCACCTGAGGTGAGGAGTTCAAGACCAGCCTGGTCAACATGGTGAAACCCTGTCTCCACTAAAAATAAAAAATTAGCTGGGCGTGGTGGTGGGTGCCTGTAATCCCAGCTGCTATGGAGGCTGAGACATGAGAATCGCTTGAACCCAGGAAGCAGAGGTTACAGTGAGCCAAGATTGCGCCACTGCACTACAACCTGGGTGACAGAGCAAGACTCCATCTCAAAAAACAAACAAACAAACAAAACCTCATGTAACCCATAAATGTATGCACCTGCTATGTACCTACAAAAATTAAAAATTAAACATAAACAAGTATGCTTAGAATAATTAAAAAAAAAAAAAAGATTGCTCAAAGCCAAGTCTGTCATGCTAAGGATTAATTTAGTTGCAAAATGTAGAACTGAAGGTGAGGTGGGGAGGGAATCAAGGCTGAGGACTGGGTCACCACTAGGAGGAAGTAGCAGTCGTCTACTGGGGAATGATGGTGGCCTGGTGAGAGGTCATGGTGTGGGTGAGGGAGGAGGGGAGAGACACGCATGGGGATAATTTTTTAAACGTGCCACCAAATTCGAACACAATTCTGAAGCTGTATTTTCCCAGGTGTCCCCTTTCACACCATTCTGTTTCCTGTTAGTCTTTTACTTTACTTATTTTTTAAATTGAGGTGGTCTCGTAGAATCAAACATAACTAAAACAATTCAAAACAATATAAAAACTTTTTTTTTTTTTGAGATGGAGTCTTGCTCTGTTGCCCAGGCTGGAGTGCAGTGGCACAATTTCGGCTCACTTCAACTTCTGCCTCCTGGGTTCAAGTGATTCTCCTGCCTCAGCCTCCTGAGTAGCTGGCATGTACTACTACGCCTGGCTAAATTTTTTTTTTTTTTTTTTTTTTTTTGTATTTTTAGTAGAGATAGGGTTTCGCCATGTTGGCCTGGCTGGTCTCGAACTCTTGACCTCAGATAATCCACCAGCGTTGGCCTCCCAAAGTGCTGGGATTACAGGCCACCATGCCCTGTTACTAAAAACATTTTAAAGGAGTAGACAATTAAGAACAGTTGTATATACATCAGAGCCCTGAGTTTCCCTCTGAACTTCCCGGAAGCAAAGGGAAAATGAGAAATATATTGGACGATGTTATCTATACTGCACAGCAAGAAGAAGAAACAAGAAATTCATCTATACCGCCAGGCGCCGTGGCTCACGCCTGTAATCCCAGCACTTTGGGAGGCCGAGACGGGCAGATCACAAGGTCAGGAGATGGAGACCATCTTGGCTAACACGGTGAAACCCCGTCTCTACTAAAAATACAAAAAAATTAGCCAGGCGCGGTGGCAGGTGCCTGTAGTGCCAGCTACTTGGGAGGCTGAGGCAGGAGAATGACGTGAACCCGGGAGGCAGAGCTTACAGTAGGCAGAGATCCTGCCACTGCACTCCAGCCTGGGTGACAGAGCGAGACTCCATCAAAAAAAAAAAAAAAAAAAAAAAAATCTACAGAAGGGGGTATTACACAAGTACTGAACTCTGAGAGAGAGTGAATCACTTAAATCCACATTTAAGGGGTATTTTTATAACAGAAAAGCCATGTCTTCAACCATAAGATTGTCCATATCAACATTTTCATGCCCTTGCCTGCTGTAAATGCTGAGGTCATAGTGTTAAGTCTTAACTTAGTTGAGGCAGTTTCATGGGGGAAGATAAAATAATGTGGTCCAGGTGCCTGTCTTTCTAACTTAATACAAGCTTAGATCTTGTAGAGAATCCCAGGAAATGGATGACTCACATGCCCATTACATTATCTGTCTCAGATATTAGATTTCTAAGAGGAGCTTCTGGAAGTAGGAGCTGGATCTTAGTCAACTCATAGCTGGACTCTCAAGTGAATGCCAAACTCTGTGTCATTGACTGAAGAAGAAAACGTACGTGATTGAAATATCAGTGCCAGAGGACTCTGTTTTCATTCTGAAATGATAACTTGGCAGCCTGATCTTTATTCTTACTGAGCCGGAGAAGGGGCTGATGTGGCCCAGGGCATATGAAAGAGGTATCAGAATTACAAAAGCTGGTTTACATTTCTGCCACTAACGTGCAGTGTAACTATGGGTAAGTCAGTTTAACTCTTGCAGACTCAGTCTGCTCATTTATAACACAGGATCAAAAGGGCCTCTTGCAGGGGTTTCATTGACATGCCATGTCAATCACCTACGACAGTGCCTAGAGCAGACATTTAATACCTTATACTGTTGCTGTTCTTTGTATTATAAACAGAAAGCGATGTAACTGTTTTGCTGAACCTTAAGGCCAATCACAAAATATTATCACGCTCCCAAGAGGCACATTTCTAAATCAAAAAGAATGGAAGAATGAAGTTTATATTCCTCAACTTTCCAGGAAAGAGGGACGTGAAGGGAAGAAGTAGGACAAACTTGGTGTAAAATGTTCTGTCTTACGTTGGGTACTTTAGATGCAGAGCCTGAGAGGGAATTTTCCTTAGGAGATTTATCGGGGAAGTGCCGTCAGGAGAAGGGGACTAAATTAGTGTAAGGAAGGGAGAGCCTGGAATTTGATCCTGGATGGATCCCAGGAAAGGCTCTGGAGCATGAATGGCCCTCACAGCTGGTCTCATCTAGCGGCAGGGAGACAAGCTGCTTGTATCTTGCTATAGTTCAGATGTTTGTCGTCCCAACCCTCATGCTGAACGTTGATCCTAATGTTGGAGGTGGAGCCTCATGGGGGGTGTTTGGATCCTGGGCAAGGGTCTTTCATGAATGTATTAATCCCTGCCCTGTGGGGTGGGAGGGTAGTGAGTTCCCACTCTGTAAGTCCCCTTGAGAACTGATTGCTAAAAAAAAAAAAAAAAAAAAAAAAAAAAAAAAAAAAAGCCTGGCACCTCGCTGCTCTCTCTCTCTTTTGCTTCCTCTCTTGCCATGGCATCTCTGCACATGTGGGCTCTCTTTTGCCTTCCACCATGAGTGAAAGCAGCGTGAGACTCTCACCAGAAGCAGTTGCTGGTGCCGTGCTTCTCGTACAACTTGCAGAACCATGAGACAAATAAAATGCTTTTCTTTATAAATTACCCAGCCTCAGGCATTTCTTTATATTATAGGAACAATAGAGTGGACTAGGACATATCCCCATGTCATTAGCTGAGGTTTGCCTGCAGGGTTGGGGAGAACAGGCATAGCCCTGCAGGGGAGAGGGTTTCCATTTGGAGAAGAGGAGATGTGAGCTGTGTCAGTCAACACTTTAGTGTCTGGTGTCCAGTGTTCCTGCGAGTAATGGAGATCTGGTGAAGCGTCAGCAGCGTCATTGCAGTTCCTAAACATCAAGTATTCATTCCCATTTTCTTCTGCTTTAGAGCAGCTGCCAAAATCTCTCAACTTTGTCTCTCCAACACTCCTTTGAATGCTACATTACCCCCGCTTTTTTTTCAAATCATAAGTCTCTCCACCCACCCACTAAAAATCTACCCATTCCCTTTTAAACAGAAAAGGCATTCCACTCTGCTTTCTTTTCTCTGCATCTTTATCCCCCCTCCTTAAAGGATCTTAGATACTTAATCTTCAGTATTTCATATTCCTATCATCACTACCTCATGGGAAACATGTGAGGAGGATCAGTGTTATTTTCGAAAATCGGCTTCGAATCTGCAAGATCTCATGGGAAAATATATAGTGATGACCCCCGGGGTTTGCTGCCCTTAATATAAAAGAGAAACTCTGTGTTAGCAGGATGTGGTTCAGCACCTGGGAAACCAAGGCCCCTCAGGGTGGGCCTGTCTTAGCTGGGATAAGGTGAACAAACCTTTTCATCCTCCCTGCAAGCTTCTCCAGAGACTGTTCAATTTGAAAGACCTGACTGGTGTCTCCCCAGCGTTTTGTTTTTTAGTCTGATCATAGCCATATGTAAGAGCATCTCTCAAGACAGCCAATAAATCATACCTTCTATTGCAATTCGTTTAACTTCTCTCTTTTTTTTTTTTTTTTTTTTTGAGCAGACTAGTTTCACTCTGAAATGCTACATGTTTGAGCTTTGTAACTCCAAATAATTTTTCATAGTCCCCTGGAAGACCAAGAGTTTAGGTAATGACTTCTGGGTATGTATTGGTTTACTCTCATGCTGCTAATAAAGACATATCTGAAACTAGGTAATTTATAAGGAAAGAGGTTATTGACTCACAGTGGAAGGGGAAGCGAACACGTCCTTCTTCACATGATGGCAGGAAGGAGAAGTGCCGAGCAAAAGCAGGAAAAATCCTTATAAAACCATCAGATCTTGTAAGAACTCACTCGCTATCATGAGAACAGCATGAGGGTAACTGCCCCCATGATTAAATTACCTCCTGCCAGGTCCCTTCCATGACACATGGGGTTTGGGAGAACTACAATTCAAGGTGAGATTTGGGTGGGGACACAACCAAACCATGTCAGGGTATAATAGAGCAAGATCCTGACTCTGCTACCTGGGAAGCAGGGAGAAGATGACCCGGAAGATCTGGAGGGCCTCTTGCTTAGACATAGAACATATCAGACCTCTGATTCATCCTGGCCTAGAGAATAATCCACTGTCCTCTTTGACCTTTAGGGAGGAGTAATGATGATAATAAGAACCAACAGTAGCAGGTGTTTTTGTTTTTGGTCATCTACATGTAAAATCATAGTTATTCTTCTCCACAATGAGCATAGATTCTATTGTCAAATCTATTTTGCAGATGAATAAATCAAGGCCCAGGGAGGTTGTCCAAAATTACCCGGGGAATGAGTGGCAGGTCCAGAATTTGATCTCAAGCCATTTGACTTCACGGGCAAGTTTAACCGTCATGCTGTACAATGCTATAGCTTCCGTCTCATTAATTCATATAACAAAATAGCTACTGGTTGTGCACAGTGGCTCATACCTATAATCCCAGCACTTTGGGGGGCTGAGAAGGGAACATTGCTTGAGGCCAGGAGTTTGAGACCAGCCTGGGCAACATAGTGAGTCTCCATTTCTATTTAAAAAAAAAAATGTAGCTGGGTGTGGTGTCGTTTGCCTGTGGTCCCAGCTACTTGGGAGGTTGAGGTGAGAGGATCGCTTGAGCCCAGGAGACTAAGACTACAGTGAGCCTTGGTTTGCAGTGAGTCTTACTGCTTTTAGCTTCAGAGATACCTGCCTCCCCTCTGTTATTCCAGATCACAAGCCCTTCTCAGCAGTTGCCCCACTGCATTCCAGCCTGGGAACCAGAGCAAGACTCTGTCTCCAAAAAAATAAAAAGTAAAAAAAAAAAAAAAAGCTACTGACTATCCACTGTAGCAAGATACAAGACACTGTTCAGGTGTTGATATATGCTGATGAGAAATACGAACATAATCTTATCCTTAGTCTAAGGGGGAAGAGAAGAGATCTCAAAGGATCACACAAATAAACACAAACATGATGGGAGCTATGGAGGAGAGCCTGTCATGTGGAAGCTGCCCATCATAGGGGAAACTGACCTGGTCCATTGAGTCAGGGAAGTCTCTCTGAGGCGGTGACAAGCTGAGACTGAATGATGAACAGGGCATAGTTAAAAGGAAGTTAATGAAGATTACCAAAGTAGCACTTGAAATCAAGCTGAGTTCTCTGCTTGACTAACTAGGAAGAGCGGGGCCAGTCTGTGTGAATTCCATGGGTTTCACAGAGCAAACTGAAAGAGCTGGATTTTGAGCAGTAAGGAGGAAGTAGCCAAGTTGGGTAAGATTCTGATGTCGGGTACCTGGTTGGGTTCATAAACCATCCCTAGTGGGTGTTGCATTATCAAAGCTGGAGACTCTGGTTTAAAACATGGCTGCCGGGGGCCATAGAAGATTCCAGCTGACCTGATCAATCCACAGATGAACCTGAATGGGCATACTGAAAGCATGGCAACAGTTTCTTTGATGGTCTGGCATGGTGGCTCACGCCTGTAATCCCAGCTCTTTGGGAGACTGAGGCAGGTGGATCACATGAGCATAGGAGTTCGAGACTAGTCTGGACAACATGGTGAAACCCTGTCTCTAAAAAAGTACAAAAATGAGTCAGGTATGGTGGTGCTAACCTGTAGTCCCAACTACTGGGATGGGGAGGCTGAGATGGGAGGATTGTTTGAACCCAGGAACTGGAGGTTGCAATGACCTGAGATTATGCCACTGCACTCCAGTCTTGGTGACAGAGCAAGACTCTGTCTCAAAAACAAAACAAAACAACGAGTTTCTTCAAGAATATTGTCTACGTTTATAATTGCCCCTTTGTTTGGGCAGTTTATTGATTATTGATTAATCATATAATTGATTACTATTAATTGATTGATTAATATCTAAGCTTTCTCATTGCACTCCAGATGTCATGAGTGGGGCCCATGTGGGGGAATCCTGTCTTGCTTTTTCATTGTGGCATACTCAGTTTCTGACACAATGATAGGCACGTGTTAGATGCTTAGCATATTACTCATTGATTCATGAATGAAAATAGTAGAGGAGAGAATAGCGTGTGTTTTCCTAGCAGAGAGAATTGTACTTGCCAAAAGGAAGGGGGAAAAAAAAAAGAAAGAGAAAATTCCCCAAACAACGGTTATTTCTGCAAGATTTACTTCAGTAGACATGAGTAAAGAAAGGGAGATTCCTTTTTAGCCCTTTTGCCTCAGGGTAGAAATCCACCAGGAGACCTTTGTCTGGACCCGTTCATCTCAACCTTCCTGCTCCCGCCTCATGCAGCCAGTTCCTCATCCGTATTCTTCCCAGGCCATCCCTCCAGCCCAGCAATCTGTTTCTGTCCTTTACAGGAGCTAATAGGACAAAAACAGATCGCAGCTCTCCAGCAAGTCATGCGGGATTCTTGGGGATCTGGCGGCCAGCTTCGAGAAGGACATGAGAGGAGGGGGTGGTGCCAGGAATGTCAAATTAGCCTCCTCTCCCTAGAAGAATTCACAACCACCATCAAGACATCCAGGAAGCTACCGGAGCTCCCTCCCAGCCCCTGAGCTCCTCTTCCAAAAAGCCAAGTCTACATAGTTCTGATTACCTGGGGAAATTAATAGAACAAATCTTTCCCGTGGGAGAGACTGACAATGGGGTGCTTCTATCTCAGAGGTGGCATGTGAGAAGCAGAGAGGCACCGTCCTTTCAGTCTGCAATCACTGCCTTTGGTTGTAGAGATACCTGCCTCCTCTCCATTATTCCAGAGCACCAGCCCTTCTTCACTCTGTGCTGTGACTGGTGTCAGGAGAAACTGAGACATGTGTTGATTAAGTCTGGCGTCTCAGCAGCAGCCCAGTTGCGTTCATCTCCTTGGACCCTCTCAATTTACCATTCCCTAAGGGCTATATGTAGCGGGTACTTCTTATATCCATCTCTTCCTCCCCAGTTCACACGGTCTTTGTTTTAGGCAGGTCCTAATTGTTCCTCTTTGAAACAATGTTATGCTCTGGTAATCTGATCCCCTTACCGTTGGGGTTGCCTATTATAATTCACCTTGTACCCTGCAGCTGGCGGTGACTTCCCAGAGCTGAGTGATGATGTCTTAGAGTGTAAGGATGAAATACAACTCCTAGCTTAAGCTCAAGGTGCTCCACAGTCTCAGCTCATTTGTTCAGAAGATTTGCCTATAATTTCCCTTCATATCTTGGCTAGCCAGTATGGTAGCCACTCACTGCCTGTGGCCGTTACACCTAAAGTGAAATTGGTTAAAATTGGAAATTCAGTCCCTCAGCCATAACAGCCCCATTTCAAGCAGTCAGAGGCCTCATGGAGTGCAAGGCTGCCATATTGGAGAGTAAGGATACAGGAAATTTCCATCGCTGCAAAAACTGGTTGGATTACCACATTGGAGAGCAAGGTTATAGAATGTTTTCATCACTACAGAATTTTTGGGGGGCAGTGATGTTTCACACATTACCCAGATTGAGGTTTTCTCTATCTTTTCTTCACAGCCTCAGCATTTCCACCTAATGCTTTCGCTTATGGTCTCGTCTCTACTGAAACTTCCTTCCTTCAATCTGCCCATGCCCAAGCATTCTTGATCTTCAGACTCCTTTTGGGAGCCTTCTTTGTTTCTCCACCTAGAAGTGACTTATCCTATCTCTCAACTCTCATAGCCCCTAGTCCTCCTGATCCTACCTGTAACTTCCCGTTGTTATTCAGTTATTCATGTCATAGTGCCGATAACATGGATGGGGTTCGATCCATGCTTGTTGAATGAATGAATCATATTCCCTCTTTTGAACTGTAAGCTCTAAGTACTGTCAGTTACCCATTATTGTTCACCTGCCATGAGTCAGAAAGTATTCCAGAAAGTTTATTTACCGCCCTCTCTCACCTTTACAACACACCCATTAAGTATGAATTCATGTTCCCATTTTACAGATGAGTAAACTGAGGTTTAGAGAAATTCTGCACCCTAACCTAAGAGCCACAGTTGACAAATAACAGAGCTAGAATTTGAACCCAAATTTGGGTGACTCTCACCCTCTGTTTTCCGACAGAGAAATGCTCTGCTGCCTTTCTTTGAAGAGATGTTCCTTCATTTAATTTAATTAATTTATTTTTATTTTTATTTTTGAGATGGAGTCTTGCTCTGACACCCAGACTGGAGTGTAGTGACACCATCTTGGCTCACTGCAGCCTCTGCCTCCCATGATCAAGCAATTCTCCCGCCTTAGCCTCCTGAGTAGCTGGGATTGCAGGTGGCTGCCACCATGGCCAGCTAATGTTTTTATTTTTAGTAGAGACAGGATTTCACCATGTTAGCCAGGCTGGTCTCAAACTCCTGATCTCAAGTGATCTGTACACCTCGGCCTCCCAAAGTGCTGGGGTTACAGGCATGAGCCACCGTGCCCGGCCTCATTTAATCATGAAGGACAAAAAGACTTCATCAGTCTCTCATTCCATCCACCCTCCTTCTTTAAACACTGAACTAAACGTGTATCAGTCACAGAGAGACCCCCAGGATCTGCTGCTCACCTCCAGGCTCTGCTCACATGGACACTTAACATGTGTTGAAGGGACCATATGCTAACCTTTCCCTTGTCTCTACTACAGTTCTTATCTCGGGTCAGTCATTCTAAACTCCCCCACCCTCAACAAACATGTGTATCCCTTTCAGGTTGCCCATGGTTGGGCTCCTGGGCTTTCCTTGGACTTTCCTGAGCTGTCTTACTGCTTGTGTCAGAGGGTGTGTGTGTGTGTGTGTGTGTGTGTGTGTGTGTGTGTGTATGCATGTGTGTATGGGAAATACATTCCCTACTCGAAAATGTAAACCCACGCAGTGTTTCAGAAGACAGTCTCCTAAACCAACACCTGCCATAATATTCTCCTCTCTACCTTGTTGCTCCGACATATTTCACCACTGCCTCGTCACCCTCCCTCCTGCCCTCCCTGCTGTGCGTGGTCCAGTATCACCCTATCCTCTGAGAAGTCATGCCTCACTACCCCTGTTCTTCTTGATGCTTCCTATCACTCAGTAGCAACATGATGCAGAGCAGCTGGGCAGATCCCCATTTGCAAAAGGGGGCATTTATTGGGTGCAGTTGCCATGTGCTCCTCTTTCTCATCTGGTCCATAAAACAGCCCGAGCTCACTTGGACAGAAGGAAGAGGATGACAAGTGGACAGAAAGGAGGCAGGTAGGGGCCAGCCAGACATAAACACTGTCTATTGCAGCCATGGGAGTGGTTTGACCCCATTAGACCTGCAAGAACTCAGAGGCTGAAAAAAATCTATCTGTTTGGGAGCACCTGTAGTAGTAAAATTTATGCTTAGCCTTAGATGTGTGACCCCATTTCACCTCTTTGTCCCTTCTTCTCCCACTCCAAAAACACTACCTATCAGATCTACGCCGACTTAGATGTTTCTCTGTGCCCCGGGAAGGATGCATCCCCCTGAATTGACCAGTCCTCATTGCGAGGGACCGTAGGAAAGCAGATGCGGGGGCCTTGGTTGGTGTAAGCCCTGCACGTACTCACTGGAGCTGGCTTCCTCTCTCCTTGCTGAGGGAAGCTGGTGGAGGCACGTTTTCCTCTAAGCTGGGCATATGTCACCTTCGGGCAAAAGATGAGCTAATAGAATGGAGATGAATGTAATTGGCAGAAGGTCAGCGAGGGAGCCATGTGCGTCTGGAGCTTCCCGAAAAGGCCAGCATGTTCCCTGCTCCCCTGTGTCGTGATTAGTATGCAGGTAAGGCGAATGGGCCTCCGCAGAGTAATTGGATCATTCGGAGATCGGCAATGCCTGGTGTATGCACAAAGCCTCAACAGTGATTAGATCCTGCCCGCTCATCTCGGCAAGCCTTGAAATTCTTCCCACTGTGAAAAACTAATTTTCTGTGGGAATTTATTAAATAAGAAATCTGCATGCCACTTTACCTTGTAAGTCAGGCCAGCGGAATACAAAGCTTCCCCTCGACTTTGATGCCTGCTCCCAGCAGAGGCTTCTCCATCACTTGGGGACAGGTGTTTAGGAGCTCGTTTTGTTTCAGGGCATCATATATTTTTCACTTTGTCCTCAGGGCAGGAAATATGGGGAACCTACTCGCTAAAAGCCTCTGAGAGAGAAAAATCAAGAGAAGCAGAATGTAGAGATGGGGGTGGGAGTGGGTAGGGGGAAGGCAGGCAGGGGCGTTCAGACCATGGTATGGTCTCTCTCCCTATCTTGGGCTAAGATGTGAAATGTGTCCCCTTGAAAAAACTTCTGTGTTGGAGTCTTTACCCTCAGTACCTCAGAATGTGAGTGCTTTTGAAGACAGCATCTTTAAGAGGTAATCAGATGAAAAGAAGTTCACTGGGGTGAGTCTTAATCCCATATGACTCCATATGACTGGTGGTGCTCTTTTTTTTTTTTTTTTTTTTTGAGACAGGGTTTTGCTCTTGTTGCCCAGGCTGGAGTGCTATGGTACAATCTCAGCTCACTGCACCCTCCACCTCCTTGATTCAAATGATTCTCCTGCCTCAGCCTCACGAGTAGCTGGGATTATAGGTGCATGCCACCACACCTAACTAGTGTTTGTATTTTTAGTAGAGACGGCCCCAGCTGGTCTGGAACTCCGGACCTCAGGTGATTGCCCGCCTCGGCCTTCCAAAGTGCTAGGATTCCAGATGTGAGCTGCTGCGCCCGGCCTAACTGGTGTTTTTACAAGAAGAGAGGATTAGGACACAGACACACGTAGAGGGAAGCCCATGTGAAGACACGGGGCAGGCCAGGAGCGGTGGCTCTTGTCTGTAATCCCAGCATTTTGGGAGGCTGAGGTGGGCAGACTCCTTGAGCCCAGGAGTTTTTGACCAGATTGGAAAACATGGTGAAACCAAATCTCTACCAAAAAATGCAAAAACTAGCTGGATGTGGTGGTGCACACCTGTGGTCATGGCTGTTGAGAAGGCTGAGCCTAGGAGGTCAAGGCTGCAGTAAGCTATGAACATACCACTCCACTCCAGCCAGAGGGAGATGCTGTCCAACACAACGAAAGACACCGGGAGAAGACAGCATCTAGAAGCCAAGGAGAGAGGACTCAGAAGTACCCAACCCTTCAGATTTCTTGATCTCAGGCTTCCATCTTCCTGAAGGGTGACAAAACAGATCCACTCCCAAGCCCCAGCAAAGTGATACACTCCCCAGATGCCTCCTCTGGAAGCCTTCCTAATTTCCCTGTTTGGAATTCATCTCTTTTTCCCCACGATGGAAGATAAGAAAGTTTTCATCTCTCATGTAGTGGGAATTGGCTGCCCGAAGCCTTACCTTGGGATATGATACTCAGGCTGAGTCCAGGCAGGGGAGGATGCTGGCTGCAGGTGTACGCTCCCTGGCTGTGAATGGAGGTAGTGGTCACCTACCTTGGAATATGATTCCCAGACTGAGTCCAGGCGGGAGAGGATGCTGGCTGCAGGTGTGTGCTGCTTTAGCTGTGAGTGGGGGTAGTGGCCGCCCATGCACCCTGCTTGTTATGTTCTTCGCTGGCAGCAAACACCTCAACTAGTATTTTTCTTGATGCAGGCATTAGGGATTGAGTCATGCCTCCCCCACATTCCCATGGTGAAGTCCTAGCCCTCAGTGCCTCAGACTGTGTCCTTATTTGGAAATAGGGTTCTGGTAGATATAATTAGTTAAGCTGAGGTCATCCTGGAGTAGGGTGGGCCCCAAATGAAGTATGACTGGTTTCTTTGTAAAAAGGGAAAATTTGGACACAAACATGCACATGGAGATAATGTAATAATGTGAAAATAAAAGCAGAGATCAAGGTAATGCTTCTACAAAGAGTGCCAAAGATTGCTAACAAACCGCTGACTGCTAGGGGAGAGCTACGAAACAGATCCCGCTTCACAGTCCTCAGAAGGAACCAAACCTGCCAGTGCCTTGATCGTGGACTTCCAGCCTCCAGAACTGAGATGATAAATGTCTGTTGTTTAAACTCCCTGTCTGCAGGACTTTATTATGGCAGTCCTCCAAGTGAATACTTACAGAAAGGCTTTTTTTTGCGTGGGGGTGCTCCTGGACTGGGAGACGGGACATGTGAACTCTAACTTAACACTGACCACCCTCCCAGCAGCTGAAGCCATGAATCCTAGGTTTTTTGTTTTTGTTTTTGTTTTTGTTTTTTCTGGAAATGGATTCTCACTCTGTCTTCCAGGCTGGAGTGCAGTGACGCTATCTTGGCTCACTGCAACCTCCGCGTCACAGCGTCAAGCGCTTCTCTTGCCTCAGCCTCCTGAATAACTAGGATTACAGGTGCCCACCACCATGCCCGGCTAATTGTTTTTGTATTATTAGTAGAGACAGGGTTTTATCATGTTGGCCAGGCTGGTCTTGAACTCCTGACCTCAAGTGATCCGCCTGCCTCGGCCTCCCAAAGTACTGGGATTACAAGCATGAGCCACCGCGCCTTACTTATCTAGGAGATATTAAAACAGAAGCATGACTCCCCAGAGGCTTTAAGGAGGAGGTAGGTGGGGGTTGGAGGGTTGCACGCATTTGGTGGATGATTTCTGTGACACCTTAAAATTTGGAAACTTTGCAGACTGTTGACCCGCAGTGGCTTCAGGGCAACGTGAACAGAGTCGGTGATTTATGTGAGAAATCATGCAGTTGGAAGAGCGTGAACTTTGGAAGTGAGACGCTGGAGTTCTCATCCTGCCTCTCCCTCTGTGCATGCCCCTGCACCAGGATCTTCTAGATTTCATGCCTCTTTCTCTCTAAGTGTCAAAGAAGGGATTCAACTAGACAAACACCTTTCCATCCAAAACCCTGCTCCCAGAGCCATGCTGCTTTTTTTCAGAGCACCTTGACCTTGGTGATTATATTAATATCATTTGTGTGACATTGTGATCCACATCAGTCTCCTTCAGAGGGCTTGGACCTATGGAGAGCAGGGGCTTGCCTTGCTTATGCTGTATGATTTTACATGCTTATATTTACTGAGTACCACACATGTGTCCAGTGCATAAGTACTCAGTTAAGTCTCATAACAACTCCTGAGTAGGACTCCTGTTTTCCTGACGATGCATTTGGGGAAACTCCACAAAGACACGCCCACTAGCTGGTATCATTAAGACGTGAACTCAAGGAGATTATTTTATTATTATCATTATTATTATTTGAGATGGCGTCTTTTCTCTGTTGCCCAGGCTGGAATGCAGTGGCATGATCTCAGCTCACTACAGCCTCTACCTCCCAGGTTCAAGCAATTCTCCTGCCTCAGCCTCCCGACTAGCTAGGATTACAGGCGTGCACCACCATGCCCAGCTAATTTTTTTGTTTTTAGTAGAGACTGGATTTCACCATGTTGGCCAGGCTGGTCTCAAAGTGCTGACCTCAAGTGCTCCACCCTCCTCAGCCTCCCCAAGTGCTGGGATTACAGGCATGAGCCACTGCACCTGGTAGATGTAGGGTTGTGTGTGTGTGTGTGTGTATATATGTGTGTATGTATATATGTGTATATATATGTATATGTATATATATCTACATATATATGTGTGTGCGTGTGTGTGTGTGTGTGTGTGTGTGTATATATGTATTTTTTTTTGTAAGACAGAGTCTCACTCTGTTGCTCAGGCTGGAGTGCAATGGTGCGATCTTGGCTCACTGCAACCTCTGCCTCCTGGGTTCAGTTGATTCTCCTGCCTCAGCCTCCCAAGTAGCAGGGATTACAGGTGCCTGCCACCATGCCTGGCTATTTTTTTATATTTTTAGTAGAGATGAGTTTTCACCGTATTGGCCTGGCTGGTCTTGAATTCCTGACCTCAAGTGATCCACCCATTTTGGCCTCCCAAAGTGCAGAGATTTATTATTAATTACTATACGATCCTCCCTTCTAGGGCCTAAAACTGTGGCAGGACATTGCAGACTCTTAGTTTCAATTTGATGCATATTAACTCGTGGGCCCCTCCTGTAGAGGGAACGTTTGTGCCCCGCCACCCTCATTCATATGTTGAAACTTTATTCCTGATGTGAGGGTATTCAGAGGTGGGGCCTTTGGCAGTGGAGGAGCTCATGAGGGTGAAGCCTTCATGAGTGGGGTTCGTGTCCTTATAAAAGAGGCCTTAGACAGCTCCTTTACCTCCCGTGCCATGTGAGGACACAGCAAGAAGACGGCTGTCTATGAACAGGGGAAGCGAGCCCTCACCAAACACCAAATCTGCTAGAGATTTGATCTTGGACTTCCAGCCTCCAGAACTGTGAGAAATAAATTTCTTTTGTTTATAAACCACTTAATTCATAGTATTTTATTATATCAGCTCTAACAGACTATGCCCCTTTCTTTTTTATTATTTATTTATTTATTTATTTTTTAGCTTTTTGAGACGGAGTCTCATGCTGTCGCCCAGGTTGGAGTGCAGTGGTGCGATCTCAGCTCACTGCAAGCTCTGCCTCCCAGGTTCACACCATTCTCTTGTCTCAGCCTCCCGAGTAGCTGGGACTATAGGCGCCCACCACCATGCCTGGCTAATTTTTTGTATTTTTAGTAGAGATGGGGTTTCACCGTGGTCTCGATCTCCTGACCTCGTGATCCACCCGCCTCGGCCTTCCAAAGTGCTGGGATTACAGGCGTGAGCCTCCGCGCCCGACCCAAGCCCCCTTCCCCCCGAAAAAAAAATATTGTAGAGAAGCCTAAATTTAATAGATAAAAGGAGAGATGGTCTGGTTGAGGAAGGGCCTCCCCCGCATCAGTCCTCTTCAGCACCTCCACCATCAACTTTGACAGGTGCATGAAGCATGGTTTATAGACCACAGCAGCAGTTGATCCATGGAATCTCTCTTCTCCTAAGTATAAGTGAAGTCACCGGAGAGCCTAACTGTGCAGCCTCCCTCCCGGGCATCTCTACCTGAGGTCTGTTTGACAGCTCAGTTGCTGGAGGGCAGGTGCTTTGAGTGGCTCATTCACCAAACTGGGGAACAAGCCCAGTCCTGGTAAGACATCAGAGCCCTGAAATCTTTAGCAACCTGGCCGGGTACAGTAATCCCAGCGCTTTGGGAGACCAAGGCAGGCAGATCACTTGAGGTCAGGAGTTTTGAGACCAGCCTGACCAATATGGTGAAGTTTTTGTAGAAATACAAAAATTAGCTGGGCATAGTGGCAGGCACCTGTAATCCCAGCTACTCGGGAGGCTGAGGCAGGAGAGTCGCTTGAACCCGGGAGGCAGAGGTTGCAGTGAGCCGAGATTGTGCCATTGCACTCCAGCCTGGGCGACAGAGCGAGACTTCATCAAAAAAGAAAGAAAGAAGGAGAGAGAGAGAGAGAAAGAGAAAGAAAAGAAAGAAGAGAAGAGATCTTTGGCAACCTGTTTTTAATCCTCCACCAACCTGCTCAGAGATAACTTGATCACGTGGGGGTTCATGAAGCCTTTTCTGTCTTGCAACCTAGAATGGTCACCAAAGGCTCTCAGAATGAAAAGAGAACTAAAGTGGTGGAGGCCTCTGTATAGCCTGGTCCTCAGGCCAGTCTCAGGGAGAAGTTTCACATAGCATCACGTAGAGGGGCACGTTCTCCCATTCCCTGCCTCCATAGCACCCCAAACTCAGTGCACCCTCTAGGAGGTATCAGAGCCTTCTTGACTGGAAGAATGTCCCTTCTTGAGCTTAGAATACTTATGGGAGGGTCAATTTGTCCATCCTTCTGCCTTCAGGCAGGATGAAAGATGGCCAGGAAAGTCCCGACAATGGCTGGCTACTGTGAGAATCTCTTCTTGTGTAGGTGGGATAGGTAGAAAGATTTAGGAGGCCTGGTGGTTACTGGACTGGAGGAAGGTGTGAGGGTTGGGTGGGTGCAGGGCTCGCAGAGGCAGGGAAGGAGATTTCCAGGGTGACTTCTTGGTCCAAGGAAGTGAGGTTTTCTCAGCCTTTGCTTTGTGTCTCTCCATCAATGGCCCACTTCTATTTTTATCAGTAGGATGCCCATCAACCCAACTTCAAGCTGCCAGAATCTGCATCTCTGCCTGAAAACTTTTTGTTTTTGCCTGCCTGAGTTTCTCTGTGTGCAATGCAGGCTGGAAGTGCTGGTGGATTCACTCCCCCAGGAGAGCTCCCTGTATCATGACAGATGGAAGGTGGTGTACAAACGCCCCACATCCCTCATCCTCTGGGTGGGATAACTGACTCTGCTCTCTGCGTTTCCTCGCAGGAATCAAGCTTCATTTACCCAGAGTGGTAATTTGCACTCTGAGGGCTAATAATGCAAATCATGCCCCCTTTCTCACCTCTCTTATCTGTAATCATCCCCCAAATAAACTACTTGTGCTTGGATCTTTGACTTAGCATCTGGTTCTAGGGGAACAGAAACTAAAGTAGTCTGTCAGTGGACTGCCATTGATGGAGGGAGCCTGGGGTGCTTGGCAGACATAGGTCCTACCTGCAGACAAATCTTGCAGCCCATTTGGCTTGGTGGATCCACCCTGTTCTCTAGGACCTCCCACTTGGGGTCCACTGTCTGTTTTTCACCCCCAGAAAAACTTCCATCATCTGTTTTGACTCCACACTTATTACTGATGGGGATTTTCACTGGGTACTTGTGGGAGATCTGAAGCGCTGAAGTTCCTATTCCCCTTATCTTGTGCCACAGCCATATCTTTAGAGACCTCTCGCTGTTTCGATAAGCACAGCTTCCCTGGGGGCACCATCCTGGCATCTCACGCTTCATCCCCACAGTATTGAGTCCATGTTCATTTTCTTCACTCACAGAGGGATCGGCTGTAGAAGAGCTGGTGTGCATTGTGAGTCTTCAACACCTCGTTCATGCACTACGCACTAATCCCATTCCTAGGTTCTGATGGGGGTGCAGAGGCATTGTCTCGCTCTGTTGGGACCGCTGTAACAAAATACCACAAACACGGCCACTTCTAAACAGCAGAGATTTATTTTTCACAGTTCTGGAGTCCGGGAAGTCCAGGATGAAGGCAGATTCCGTGTCTGGTGAGAGTCCACATTCTGGCTCGCAGGTGGTGCCTTTGCACCATGTCTGCGTATGGTGGGAGGGGAAAGGGAGCTCTCTAGAACTTCTTTTATAAGACCACTCATCTCAACCATGAGGGCCCCACCCCCATGGCCTCATCCCCTCCCTAAAGCCCGACCTCTGAATACCATCACTTTGGGGATTCGGATTTCAGTATATGAATTTTCAGGGGACACAAACATTCAGACCTTAGTAGGCATCTTCACGGGGAGAAATTTGGAGACAGGAAGGCCAAAGGAGAACCTCTAAAATAGTGATCCACTGACTCATCCATCCTCACTGCTCCACCCAAGTGCTATCTAAAGTAGAGACTGGTGGAAAAAAAAAAATAAGCATTTGGGGGATGGACACACCTAAGCTTCACACCCATCTCTGCCATTTGCTAACTTTTGTGTCTTTGAATAAGTGACTTAGCCCCTCTGAGCCTCAGTTTTTTTCATCCATGTAGGGGGTTTGCTGAGGTTACCTCTTAGGCATTTATAGTGGTCAAATGGGGCAAGACCTATCAGTTTCTCAGAACGCTGCTCACCATATCATTGACACATAATAAATGTTAGCCATTGTTTTCACTTTGTGTACCACTGATGCCTGTGCATTTAGCTGCACCTGGGAGAAGCTGAGCAGCTTTGCATTAATCAGAGATTAGGAATCTACCCTGAGAACAGTGTGGTTTGGTAACGTGTCAGGGACACCTGGGATCTCTCAGCTCCTCCCACCTCACTGCAGTCCCAGCATACCACAAAATAAGGGAAGATACATTGCACGTTGAAGGACTTTTATGACAAAGTCATTTTTCTACTTATGACCTCTTGTTTTTGCACAAGAACTTAGTAGGTATCTGGCGAAACACCAGCCATAACCCAGATAAAAGTATAATTATTTCCTATTTGCTTGCTGGGGTTTTTAAATCAGTGCAGTAATTTAAGCATGACTCTTGGAGGCTTACAAAAAAGATGTTATGATTAGTTTTATCTCCTTTGTTAAGAAAAAATAATTACAGTGAAATAATTAGAGGCGGCAGAGTTGACACGAGATTAGGAGAGCCGGCTTGGCAATGAAAGTGAAGTTCTAATGAGGAAAAGTATAACAAAGGGATGGGTCCATGGGGAGAGTGCCAGGAGCTTGTCCAGTTCTGGCCTCCAGACCCGAGAACAGAGGGGAGGCAGGACGGCTGGCCTGGTGGGGCGGCCAACTTCCTAATGTACTTAAGTCACTCAGGAAAAAAGTGCTGTTCTTCGTGTCAGAATACCCAAGTCTAAGTTCAGACTCTAGCATTGCCACGCGTGTGACCTTAGGCAAGTCTCTTGACATTTCCAAGTTGCATGTAGTAGCGTCTCTTTCTTTGTCTAGACATTCAGTGTGTGGGTGTACGATAAGGATAACAGGTTGGCCTGGCTTAGTAAGTAGAAAGCCCCACACAGGTGCATGACAGCATCTTATTTATCCCACAGTTATTTATTGTGACTTATTTATCTCCCCACCCCTACCACGTGTGGGTTGTTTGGACCCGCACCAGGGTTGATATGGTTTGAATATTTGTCCCATCCACATCTCATGTGGAAATGGGATTCCAATGTTGGAGATAGAGCCTAGGGAAAGGTGTTTGGTTGATGGGGGCAGATGCCTCATGAATGGCTTGGTACCTTCCTCGCAGTAATGAACTCAAGTGAGAGCTGGTCGTTTCAAAGAGCCTGGTATCTCTCTTGCTTCCTCTCCCTTGCCGTGTGACACACCTGCACCCCTTTGCTTTCTGCTGTGATTGAATGCTCTCTGAGGTCCTCCCCAGAAGCCAAGCAGACGCCGGAGCCATGCTTGTACAGCCTGAAGAACTGTGAGCCAAATAAACCTCTTTTCTTTATAAATTACCCAGTTCTCAGGTATTCCTTCGTAGCAATGCAAAACAGGTTAACACAGGTGTATAACCAGGTCGTTGCTCGAGAAGAATGATATTCTGAACATTCCAGCAACACATCCAAAATGCCAATAATTCTGCCTTCTGCCTTTTGTTAAAGGTTTGAGAAAAAGTAAAGATAACACCTAACATTGTCTTATACCTATCATGTAGCAGATGCCATGCTGAGCACTTTGGATGTATGAATGACATCTTTCTTCTTTACACCAGTGCTAAGAGGTGGACAAGGTATATTCCATCACTATTCTCTTTTCTTTTCTTTTCTTTTTTTTTTTTTTTTTTTTTTTTGAGATGGAGTCTCGCTCTGTAGCCCAGGCTGGAGTGCAGTGGTGCGATCTCGGCTCACTGCAAGCTCCGCCTCCCGGGTTTACGCCATTCTCCTGCCTCAGCCTCCCCAGTAGCTGGGACTACAGGCGCCCGCCACCACACCCGGCTAATTTTTTGTATTTTTAGTAGAGACGGGGTTTCACTGTGTTGGCCAGGATGGTCGCGATCTCCTGACCTCGTGATCCACCCGCCTCAGCCTCCTAAAGTGCTGGGATTACAGGGTTGAGCCACCACGTCCAGCTCCATCACTCCTCTTATTCCATCATGAGGACCATCAAGGCTCAGCGATGGTAAGGAACTTCATTAGAGCCATCCAACTTGCAGTTTGCAGGATCAGGATTCAAACCTAGGTCTGTTTGATTCAAGGACAGAGGCATTAACCCACAACTTTCAGGAGATCTCTTGGGAGCTTTCAAGCTACGTTGTCTCATTTGGAGATGGCAGCCAAGAGGAAAGGAGGTTTTGGCCCCAAAATAATCCAGGAGAAACATGGAAAACTGTCTTCATTTTTAGTTAGCAGTGCCTAGTAGATGTGTTCTCACATTTGTTTATTATTTTGTGTTACATAGCAAAGTATTGCAAAACTTGGCAACTTAAAACAAATATTTATTATCCCCAATTTTTTGTGGGTCAGACATCGGGAAGTAGCTTCACTGGCTTCCCCTGGTGCAAGATCTCTCGAGAGTTTGCATGTATGCTGTCAGCCAGGGCTGCAGTCTCATCTGAAGCCTGACTGAGGCTAGAGAATCCCCTTCCAAGTTCATTCATGTAACTGTTGGCAGATCCTGGATCTGCTTGTAAGCTCACTCACATGGTTGTTGGCCAGCATCAGTTCACCGTCATGTGGGCCTCTCTGTAGACTCTTGGGTGCCCTTACAACATGGCAGCTGGTGATGAGAGAGAGAACAAAAGGCAAAAAAGAGAGAGAGGCTGGGCATGGTGGCTCACGCCTGTAATCTCAGTAGTTTGGGAGGCCAAGGCAGGAGGATCACAAGATCAGGAGATCGAGACCATCCTGGCTAACATGGTGAAAGGCTATCTCTACTAAAAATACAAAAAATTAGATGGGCATGGTGGCGGGCGCCTGTAGTCCCAGCTACTCAGAAGGCTGAAGCAGGAGAATGGCATGAACCTGGGAGGCGGAGCTTGCAGTGAGCTGAGACTGTGCCACTGCACTCCAGCCTGGGCAACAGTGTGAGACTCTGTGTCAACAACAACAAAAAAAGAGACTATGACAAAAGGTTCACCTACTATTGTGATGTGCCATCACTTTTGCTGTATGGTGTTGGGTAGAAGTAAGTTGCTGTGTTGAGTCTACACCCAAAGGGAGGGTATTACACAGGGGCAGAACAACAGGAGGTGGAAACCACTGTGGATTTAGAGGCTGCTCATTCCAACACTTTTTATTGCCAACTCCCTTTGTCTTTTCTAGGTATCTAGATTATAGATGGAGCGTCTTATTACATCCTCTGATGAGTGAACAGATCCTAAGAGGCCAAGATCATCACTAATTTGACTTGTGTCTTTGCTTTTCCATCTATTGATATTTTCTTCCACATGGTTTCAATAGAGTCAAGATAATTCAACTGGCTGTTGCATCCTTTCCATATTTTGAGATTCTACAGATGGCTGAAGCACTCTAGACACTAAAATGCCACCCAACACTTGTACCTAAATGATGTTCATTTATCCATTCAGAAATGAACAATTTAGTGCCTACTTATTCCTTGGGGCTAAGAAAACAGAGAGTCAATGAGACTGGCAGGGTTCCTTCAGAGAGGACCTACTTTTAGTAGATAGTCAGAAAAGTTTATAGAAGACAGGCTGGGCACAGTGGCTCATGCTTATAATCCCAGCACTTTGGAAGGTCAAGGTGGGCAGATCAGCTGAGGTCAGGAGTTTGAGACCAGCCTGGCCAATATGGTGAAACCTCTCTCTTCTAAAAATACAAACATTAACCTGGCATGGTGGCGCTTGCCTGTAATCTCAGCTACTCGGGAGGCTGAGGTGCAAAAATTGCTTGAATCCTCGAGGTGAAGGTTGCAGTGAGCCGAGATCATGCCACTGTACTCCAGCCTGGGTGACAGGGCAAGACTCAGTATCAAAAGAAAAAAAAGTTCATAGACTATAATATGACATGTTACCATCATAAGCCTTATAAAATGTCATATTAAAATTCATGATAATCACATTGGGAATAATGGGGCTTAGAGTTGTTCAGTGCACTGCCCTGTGAACTGCACACAGCTTTCTTGGTAGATGCAGTTTTAATTCTCCAGCCTTCACAGCAGCTAGTAATGCCTGTCTCCTGGTAGGTGTAAGATTGGATTGTGCAGATTCCCACAGACTGTATTAAGAATTTTAAGCTCTATCTCAAGTACAAATGTAAGACATTGGATAGCCTGAAGCAGGAGACCAAGTCTGAAAATTCATGTGGTGTCTGAACTGTCTCCCTGACACTCTAGCAATAAAACCCAGATGAAAGGACTATTTCTCCCCATCACCATAACAGGTTAGACAGCTTTCTCCATAACAGCTCTAATTCTCAGATTATTCTTAATTCCCCCTCCTTTGTTGGAGTTTATCTTCTATTTGTTTTTGTCTTATTGTCTATCAGCTTGTATTAATTCTCTGTCTCCCCTTCCTCCCTCTCTTATTTCTGTCTTTACCTCCTTTCCCAATCTCTTTGCTCATAAGAATCTCAGAGAAAAGTCTTAAGGAAAAGGCCTCTACTTGACCATTGCTTCCATCTAAATTTGCTTATTCACCACTTGTTTTAAGCTTTTGTAGGGGCCTGTGTGCCCAGCCCTTCCTCCGATTTTCCCTTTATAATTAGGAGGTGCTGGGTCCTCCATTGCTTCCTAGCTTTGGAACTAATTTCAGGGGAAGCAGAAGGAGGACCTCCTAGAAGGGAGAGAGAATTCTCATTTTGCCTTTTCGGAAGCCCCACAAGTGGTTGTCAGGTGAGAAAGCTGCCAAGTCAGCGCAACCCCCAACACTAAGCTGCTTATCTCTGACTCCACTGGGCTGCCGTTTTATTAGCTTTACTTCTCAAAGGCACAACCCCTGGATTGAGCTGGGAGAGAGTGGGAACCGACATCCTCTTAGCCAAGACAGAAAATGCTCTCCTGATGGGGGAAGGCAGGTTTCCCAATGCCTGGGTGACTCTGGCCTCAGGGCTGAATTCATCTGTGCACAGGACGAGCTAGTGGCTGTCTCCACTGCCTTTGATGTAGGTGATGTGACCTGCATCCCATGTGCCCTTAGGATGGGGATGAATTGAGTCAAAAGGGCTCCCACTGAGTCGTCCTTTCTCCCTTCACCCCACCCTGCAGGCATGGCCCCATTTGAACCTGCTCTACAGTTTGGAATTCACGGGTCAGTTTTCATTCCTGTTCCTCCACTTTAGACAACTGCTTCCTAAGCAGCATGGGATGCCAGGCTCTTTTGCAATCCCAGCGCTCATGCTTTGAGTCCACACCTCAGAGGAGAGACTTACTAAAGGGCTCCACTGTTTTAAAACATGCCCATGGAAGCGTGATAATATTGATAATAACATAATGGATAATACTTAATAAGTCCATTAAGCGCCCACCACCAGGCACTCCGCTAAGCACTTTATGTGCGTCTTACGTTGAATCCTCCCAACAGCCTAAGAGATTTGGTGCTTTCAGGACTTATCTTCATTTTATAGAAACAGAGAGTTTGAGATGTTAAGTAATTTTCTCAAGATTATCTGTCGGATTGGGACCTCATAATGATTCCAGTCAAAGAAGATGGGAATTCCCAGGTGTTTCTGACCCCACCTATGGGAGCCACAGTGGGTGGGAAGGAAGGAGACCCAAGTTCTGGACTGCACTGGGCATATCCACGTGAGTCATGCCTCCTTTCTCCTGGGCCCTGGGAAATGTGTCAGCACAGAAATGGTCATGTCCCCAGTGCATGCTGCCATCCACTGTTTCTTACCTGCATACCTGACATAACCTCTCCCTTGCTTCACCACATGATCCCTCATATATGTTTTTTAATCTAGTCTCAAAGTGCGACCAGAATGATCATTATGAAATGCAAACTGGATTGTGACTCTTCCCTGTTTGAAATGACTTCCCGTTGCAGGGTCTAGCCCCTGGTCCCGACCATGGGATAATATGCCTCTCAGGCAGGAATCGTGTATCCACCTGTCCCAGTGTCTGAGAGCTGAGGCAGTTTCAGCCTGTCACCTGATAGCACATAGGTACCTGGAATATTGGTTGTGGTGTTTATACTTCTTATCCGGATATGTAGGAAAAAAATGTACAAATTGCTGACATTTCATTGAAGGCCAGGGTGACCATAGATCCCTGGATGGTTCTAGTTAATGCCTGTTTTACTGAATTAGACCTCTAACACGGTCCAAGTTAGACAATAAATCATGGTGTCACCCTACTGAAAGCCCAAAGTAAAACTCAGAGCTGTTGTTTTAATTGCAATTTTTTTTTTTTTTTTTGAGATGGAGTTTTGCTCTTGTTGCCCAGGCTGGAGTGCCATGGCACAATCTCAGCTCACCTCAATCTCTTCCTCCCGAGTTCAAGTGATTCTTCAGCCTCAGCCTCCCGAGTAGTTGGGATTATAGGCATGCGCCACCACACCCGGCTAATTTTTTGTATTTTTAGTAGAGACGGGGTTTCTCCATGTTGGTCAGGCAGGTCTCAAACTCCTGACTCAGGCGATCCGCCTGCCTTGGCCTCCCAAAGTGCTGGGATTATGCAAATTTTGTATAATATAAAGTTAACCATTTTAAAGCATATAATTCCATGGTATTTAGTGCATTCACAAGGTTGTGCTGCCACCACCTTGATCTAGTTTCAAAACATTTTCATTTCTCCGAAGGAAACCCCATACCCATTAGGAGTGAATCCACATTCCCCTTCTCCACAGCCCTGGAAATTACTCATCTACTTTCTACAGGTTTGCTTTGCTGGGTATTTCCTATACATGGAATCCTACAGCATGTGACCCTTTCTCTCTGCCTTTTTTCACTGAGCCTAATGTTTTCAAGGTTCATCCATACTGAAACATATGTTAGTACTTCCTTTTTTTATATATGAGACGGAGTCTCGCTCTGTCGCCCAGGCTAGAGTGCAGTGGCCGGATCTCAGCTCACTGCAAGCTCTGCCTCCCGGGTTCACGCCATTCTCCTGCCTCAGCCTCCCCAGTAGCTGGGACTACAGGCACCCGCCACCGCGCCCGGCTAATTTTTTGTATTTTTAGTAGAGACAAGGTTTCACCGTGTTAGCCAGGACGGTCTCGATCTCCTGACCTCGTGATCCGCCTGCCTTGGCCTCCCAAAGTGCTGGGATTACAGGCGTGAGCCACCGCGCCCAGCCATATTAGTACTTCCTTTTTATAGAAGGAAGTACTGTATTTCATTCCACCATATTCCTTTTCATTATACATTATCCATACAATAGTCTGTATGTAGAGAAATCCTATTGTGTTTATTTACTCGTCAGTGGCTCTACATTTGGGCTGTTCCTACCTTTGGGTTGTTTAGAGCAGCTCTGAGTGTTTGTGTAGAAGGATCTGCTTGGGGTCCTCTTTTTGTTTCTCTTGGGTAGATACCTAGGAGTGGAATTACTGGGTTATATGGCAATTTGTTAACGTTTAGGGGAACTGATCGCAGCTTTTCGAGTGTTTGCCGTGCTAGCCTTGACCTGGCTCCCTAGGTTCACGACCACAGCCCAGGCAGCTCTGTACTGGGCAGAGGAGGAAGCAGCCTTCCAGGGACAGTCAAAAGACCTTGTCCAAAAGTGGGGCAGCGGGGAGACAGGGAGTGTGCCCAGGTAGGATCCTGGTCCTTGAGATGCAAGGCTGACTCTCGACAATGATGTCGGTGTGGGATCTGAACTGGAATTAAAATGTCCTTCACGAGGGCCTGGGTGGAAATTCTTCCTGCTCAGCATTACAATTTAAAAAAATCCATCAAAAGGACAAAATAAATATATCAGCAGAAGGATTTTAAAGGAAAAGCACAGATACTTCCTGCCCAATGGAGTTGTCTGTTTTCACGTGCAGTGGTGGAATATGAACACGTGCCGTGCAAGGCTACCTGAGGAACCTGTTCTCCCCTTCCCCGTGTGATGTTGAGCAGGAGACTCCATGGATCATGGGAGTCATTGATTCTAATCCCTGCTCCATCTCTGATGTGTTGGTGGGAATCTAACTTAGCCCTTCCAAATTGCAAGCAGTTCCATAAATATTACTGATCACCTGTTAGGCTATAGGTATCATGCTAGGCACTGCAGAGAATGCCAAGGCCATAGAAAGCAGTGGGATCTGGGGAAAAGCTAGAGAAAGAAGAGCTCCAGTCCCATTCTAGCTCATAATAAGCTTTCGGTGAGGCTTCTGACGTGACCAGGAGCTTTTCTTCTCTCGCCTGCATTCTCCAGAGATTGTCTTTCTTTTCTGGCTCAGGTGTTCACATCCTGTCCCCTTGGAGGGCTAGCAATCTTTGTATAAATTGCTTATGATGCAAGGCAGAATCTGATGAAAGGTAGGAGCAAAGTACCCGGGATGTGCGGGGGGAGTAGGTTGTAAGGGAAGCATTCGGATAGGAAAAGAATCTTATCTGACTTGACTGAGAAGGACTGATGAGGGCATCAAGATGAAATTGATTCTGAATGGAGCAAGTCACTGATATTGATAAGACTATTGATAAAAGCGACTATTTCTGGAAGGGTAATGAAGGGGATGAGAAATAGGAAAAGGAAGTGCGTTAGGTAGTTCTTGCTTTGGTCTAAAGAAATACCTGAGGCTGGGTAATTTATAAAGAAAAGAGGTTTAATTGGCTAATGGTTCTGCAGGCTGTACAGGAAGCATAGTGCCAGAATCTGCTGCTGGGGAAGCCTCGGGAAGCTTCCAATTATGGTGGAAGATAAAGGGAGAGCAAGTGCATGACATGGCAAGAGAAGGAGGGAGCAAGAGAGAGCAAGAAGAGGAGGAGCCTGGCTCTTTAAACAACCAGATAGGCCAGGTACGGTGGCTTATGCCTGTAATCCCAGAACTTTGGGAGGTCAAGGTGAGAGGATCGCTTGAGGCTAGGAGTTTGAGACTAGCATGGGCAACATAGCTGGACCCCATCTCCACAAGAAATAAAAAAATTAGCCGGGCATGGTGAGGTACTCCTGTGGTCTCAGCTACTTGGGAGGCTGAAGTAGGAGGATCACTTGAGCCCAGGAGGTCAAGGCTGCAGTGAGCTATGATCTCACCACTGCATTCCAACCTGGACAACAGAGCAAGACCCTGTCTCAAAAAACAAATCCCCAAGCCCTAGCTCTCACTGTGAACTCAGAGCGAGAAATCACTCATCGCCAAGGGGGTGGTGTTAAGCCATTCATGACGGATCCATCCCCATGATTCAACACCTCCCACCTCCAGCACTGGGATCACATTTTGACATGAGATCTGAGATTTAAAGGGGACACACATCTAAACCATATAGGGATGGATGGGAGGAAGGGAAGAAGAAAAAGGGACCCAAGGAGATGTGGCACGGAGGGTGTCTCAGCTAAGGATAGCCCTTGTTCACCCCCTTGTCTTGCGAGAGCAAGGCTAATGCATTGGAAGTTCCGGCCCGGCTCAGGGCAGAGGAGAGCCCAGGCCCAGCAGGTGCTTCTGAATGGTCACCCTCTCTCCCTGCTGGACCCAGAACCCAGGTGAAGGGTCCCTGTGGTGCACAGTCATCCGCCCACTCTGGCAGAAAGCTGTTGCTGGTTTAAACCATTTAACATCCCCACCATCAGTAACCACCCACCCTCATATAATTTATTTATCTATTCATTCTCCTTACCCAGATTTCCATAAACTCTTCCAACCCCACAGTGTATTCAGATGGAAATAAATGAGTTTAATTACTTAAAGTAAATTTGGAATTCAGGGGCTAACGCTCTCCATTCTGCATGTGAGCCCAGCCACAGAAGGAAGTGTAAAATATTCAAGCCTTTGAAAGATTGCAACCACTGGGCTTGGCAGACACCAGCACTTTGCCTTTTTTCCTGGATATGCTCCCAAACTGTGGGGGAAGTGATGGGCTCTTCCTTCCTTCCTTCCTTCCCAGGTTGAACAGGGGATGTGGAGGACAGAGAAAGCCTCAGCCAGGTCTCTCCACCCCCCTTGCCTCTTCCCAGGGGACTCCCCAGAAGGCCTTGGATGGTTTTCACATTAACCTCTCCCGCCGCTTGCTGGAGCAGCTGATAATTTTGCTCTGCACCAAATGATGCATATGAGAGATCAGAAAAATCTGTAACCAGAGGGGAAAAACGGCTGCTAATGTAGTGGTAATAGGGTAGTTTAGGCGAGACTTCCAGGGAAGAGATTTACAATTTAAATAAGAAAAATAATAAACTCTAAATTAACAAAAAGAGAGAAGAAGAATGCTATGGCTTTGTGATTGGGGATGGGGGGTGGTGGGGACCGTGCAGGACCCTCGGAACAAGGCTGGAAGGGGCCTCACTGAGTCAGAGGGATGCCATGGGCTGAGGTTGAATAATGAGGGCCTTCATGATTAACCCCAGCCCCAGCAGGGACAGGGGCACATGGGATTGCAGCAGCTCCCTGAAGGCTCACAGAAAGCAGGGGACAGATTGTGAATTCAGACCTAGATCATCTGTCTCCAGAGCCAGGTTTCTTTCTTTCTTTTCTTTCTTTTCTTTCTTTTCTTTCTTCCCTTCCCTTCCTTCCCTTACCCTCCTTCCCTTCCCCCTCCTCTTCCCCTTCCCCTTTCCCTTTCCCTTTCCCTTCCCTCCCCTCCCCTTTCCTTCCTTTCCTTTCTTTTCTTGTCTTGTCTGTCCTTCCTTCCTTCCTTCCTTCCTTCCTTCCTTCCTTCCTTCCTTCCTTCCTTCCTTCTTTCCTTCTTTTCTTCTTTTCTTCTTTCCTTCTTTCCTTTTGAGGCAGAGTCTTGCTCTGTGGCCCAGGCTTGAATGCAGCGATGCGATCTTGGCTGACTGCAACCTCCACCTCCAGAGTTCATGCAATTCTTCTGCCTCAACCTACGAAGTAGCTGGGTTTACAGGCATGTGCCACCACACCCAGCTAATTTTTGTGCTTTTAGTAGAGACAGGGCTTTACCACATTGGCCAGACTGCTCTCAGACTCCTGACCTCAACTGATCTGCCCACCTCAAAGTACTGGGATTACAGGCATGAGCCACCATGCCCAGCCTCCAGAGCCAGTTTTTAGCTATCATGCCTTCCTGTCCTTTCCCTGATTCTTAGAAACCTTCCTGGTTTTCCTACTGATATGGTTTGTCTGTATTCCCACACACAATCTCATCTTGAATTGTAATTCCCATAATCTCCACATGTCAAGATCAGGACCAGGTAGAGGTAATTGGCTCATGGGAGTAGTGTACCCCATGCTGTTCTCATGCTAGTGACTGAATCTCATGGTATCTGATGGTTTTATAAGCACCTGGCATTTCCCCTCCTTGCACTCCTTCCATCCTGCTACCCCATGAAGAAGGTGCCTGCTTCTCCTTTGCTTTCTGCCATTATTGTAAGTTTCCTGAGGCCTCTCCAGTCATGCAGAACTGTGAGTCAATTAAACCGCTTTCCTTTATAAATTTCCCAGTTTCGGGTATTTCTTCATAGCAGTGTAAGAACGGACTAATATATCTACTGCTATAATTTGGATGTTTAACCCCTCCAAACCTCATGTTAAAATTTGATTGCTAATGTTGGAGATGCGACCTAATGGGAGGTGTTCGGGTCATGAGGGCGGATCCCTCATGAATAGATTAATGTTCTCCCTGGCAGGTGAATAGGGTTGGTGGGTAATGAATTCTCTATTCATTCCCTTGAGAGCTGGTTGTTAAAGTGAGCCTGGCGCCTTCTCCCTCTCTCTCTTGCCTTCTCTCTTGCCTTGTGATCTCTGTACTCACCAACTCCCTTCATTTTCCACCATGGGTAGAAGTAGCCCGAAGCCCTCAGCAGAAACAGATAGTGGTGCCATGCTTCTTGTATAGCCTGCAGAACCATGAGCTAAATAAACCTCTTTTCATTCTAAATTACCCAGCCTAGGTATTCTTTTATAGTAACACAAGTGAACTAAGACACCTGCCTTCCCAGGAATCATTCTGACCATGTGAGTCTTATCTTCATGACTTTTTGTTTCCATCGTCATGTCTCCAGATACTGTCTTCCTTCCTGAGGATGGATGTGATGCTGTGGGGCCCAGGGATTGGGGAGTGAAGTCTGACTGGATCCTCTTTTGCAGACTGGGAGCTCAGTAAAAACTAGAGCTTTTTCTAGGTAAAACCACAACACAGTGCCCTAAGTTGGTGCAGGGACCTTCCTATTCTTCTTCCTTGGCTTTTTTAGTTAGAAATGGAGGGTCATCCTGTTATCTGATCCCTTTTAGAACAGACACCCACTGAAGCTTGTCGTCCATATTCTCCCACCCTCCCTGTTTCCACATCAACCCTGCGCTCTCCTAAGTATTGATCCTCAGACCCCGATACCTCTGCAGACAAACTTCCCTTGACCTAATTAAGCTCCCTCCCCCTGAGCCCAGTCCCTGTTATGTGTATTTGTACCTGTATACAAATGCTTGTAGCTGTACCATTCACAAGAGCCAAAAGATGGAAGCAAACAAAATGTCCATCAGCAAGTGAACAGACAAAATACCATCTACTCATACAGTGGGATATTATTCAGCCTGGAAAAGGAATGAAGTTCTCACCCAAGCTACAATGTAGATGAACCTTGAAAATACCGTGCTTAGCAGGAAAAACTAAACCTGAAGAACACTTACTCTATGATTGCATTTATAAAAGTGTCCAGAACAGGAAAATCCATGGAAACAGAAAGTAGATTAATGGTTGAACATAAACTTGGACGTGATTAGTGGTTCATGATTAGTGGAACATGAACATGATTAGTGGTTGAACATGAACATTACTGGAAGCAGATAGTGGTGATGGTTGCCTAACATTGTGAATGTACTAAATGCCGCTGAATCGTACACTATAAAATGATTAACATAGTGAATTTTATGTTATGTGTATTTTACCACAAATATACATATATATATTACGTTATACTATATATATAGTATATATATTATATATATTATGTTATACTATAATATTTAATTACATAAAACTATACATAATTATATATGTAAAACCAGGTTTTTTCCTCAGTCTCTCAGGTCTCTTCCACCCTCTTTCCTGAAGAGGAGCTTTCTCTGCTCACACATCGGTATAAACCTCCAAACAGCTACGTAAGCCCCTCTCAGCACTGCTACCTTGGAGAGTGTTTCACTACCACAAATTGAAATTCTAAACCTGATGGGCCAAGCTCATATCTGCATAGACTAAACGTGCAGTTGCCTTCTTTACCTTTCCTACTATCTATGGTCCTCTGTTTCCTACAGGTGGGGTAGCAGTCAGACTACCCCTCAAGGGTTCCCTTGCTCACTTGGGTGATGTTCCAACTCTGTTAATTGGGAGTTGGAGGAGCAAAGGTAAGCCGTTATGTAAATATCAGACCACTCAAAGATGTATTGTTATCTCTCCCAGTGAAAAGGGAAGGTAAAAGCTTGAGAATGATGCATCCCTTTTAAATCTGATACTATTTAAAATGAGATCTGTGTATAATTACCCATATGACACTTTGGCAAAACCCAGGTCTATCTGAGTCTCCTGCCTGCATTCAGGAACGCTGTATCTCTCACTGGAAATCCTACTTATAAAAATTGGTGTATCGGAGAAGGGTTGGGACTGGAACAGGGATACTGGCTGTTCTTAATCACCTTCCTGGGGAGTCTTTGAAAATGTGGTGAGATTTGAAGTTGTTAGCTGACTGGGGTATGCTTTTGGAATCTAGTGTAGGCAGGGCAGGAGTTAGGGATGCCGGAAGTCCTGCAACGAGCAGTCCAGACCTCACAATCATTATCCCACACCAAGGTGACCGTAGCCCACTAGCAGAAGGAGATTTAGATTCTACTACACCTCGGACTCATAACTCGTTGTGTGACCTTAGAAAAATCACCTAAATCTCAATCTCTTTGTTATTTATTTTTGCAATGCTGGATCCATGGTTTACAAATTGGATTCTTAGCTGAAGACTTGGGGTCTGTAACAATTTTTACCCACGGGGTAGATTCATGAGAATTGCTTTTCCTCTGAAGGGAGTCCCCACATTATTTAAGTTTGAGAAACATTAAGCCTATTTTTAACAATAATAGAAAACAGTAACTGAGTGATTGCTTATCTGATACATCCTCAGAGCAACCTGTTTAGTCAGGTATTTTTATGAGCTCCATTTTCTAGAGGAGGAACTGAAGTTTGTAGAGTTTGAGAAGGCTAGTAGGTGGTAGAGTTGGGATGTGAATGCATGCATTCACTATAATCCACGGTCTTAGCCATCAAACCCGTGTCCCGAACTGTACTTTTCCACAAACCTCTTTATTTATTTTGGCAGTTCCAAATACCAGAATGATTTATGCCGTATGTTTATACCCTAGCTCTCTTATTCACTTAATATTTTAAATTGATTCCATTTTAACTGAAATTTATTTTAATTGGAAACTGTGATTATTTTTCTTAAAATCCAATGAAAGTAAAACAGTGTTACTAAATTCTATCCAGATTCCTAAAAGGCTCCAAGTATGAGACTCACTCTGTCTTTGTTAAAAAGGAGATACAAATATATTAGAAGTTAAATATATATATATGTGTAGCAAACAGACTTTTTGCTTGATGAATTCCAAAATGTTGCAAGAAAATTGGAAATGAAATTACTTTCTCACTCTAGGCACCAGTGGCTTTTGACACTCTATGTACGAATGATCTAAGGTCATTACCTTAGGTATTATCAAAAAGTCAAAAGGTTAGTATTGGTAAGGATGTGGAGAAAAGAGAACGCTTGTACACTGCTGGTGGGAATGTAAATTAGTACAGCTACGATGGAAAACAGTATGGAGGTTCCCCGCAAAACTAAAAGTAGAAGTACCATGTGATCTAGCAATAGTGCTTCTGGGTATATATCCAAAGGGAATGAAATCTATATATCGAAGAGATATCTGCAGTCTCATGTTCATTGCAGCGCTATTCATAATAGTCAAAATGTGGAATCAGTGTAAGTGTCCTGCAACAGATGAATGGGTAAAAATAGTGTGGTGTATATATATGATGGAATACTATTTAGCCTTGAAAAAGAAGGAAATTCTGTTATATGTGACAAAATGGGTAAACCTGGAAGACATTATGCTAAGTGAAATAAGCTCAGCACAGAAACACAAATATTACATGATCCCACTTGTATGTGGAATCTAAAAACATCAAACTCCTGGAAACAGAGAGTAGAATGGTGGTTACCAGAGGCTGGGGCAGGAGCTGGAGGTTGTTGGTGAGACAGAATAAACTTTTGGTTAGACAGGAGTAATATGTTTTAGTGATCTATGGCAGGGCATGGTGACTATCATTAGTAATAAAGTATATTTTGAAATAACTGAATAAATAGATTTTATTTTATTATTTTTTATTATTTATTAGAGGCTGGGGCAGGAGCTGGAGGTTGTCGGTGAGACAGAATAAAGTTTTGGTTAGACAAGAGGAATATGTTTTAGTTGATCTATGGCAGGGCATGGTGACTATCATTAGTTATAAAGTATATTTTGAAATAGCGGAATAGATTTTATTTTTATTTATTTATTTTTTATTTTTTTGAGACAGGGTATTGCTCTGTCACCCAGGCTGGAGAACAGTGGTGTGATCACGGCTTACTGTAGCCTTGACTTCCTGGGCCCAAGCAGTGTTCCTACCTCAGCCTCCTGCATAGCTGAGATTACCACACCTTGCTAGTCTTTTAATTCTTTGTAGAGACAGAGGTCTCACTATGTTGCTCAGGCTGGTCTTAAACTCCTGGCCTCAAATGATCCTCCAGCCCTGGCCTTCCCAAGTGTTGGGATTATAGGCAGGAGCCAACACACCCAGTCATGCATAGATTTTAAACGTTCTCACCATTAAAAAACAAAAGTATGAGAGATGATGGATATGCTAATTAGCTTGATTTAATCATTCCACAATGTATAAATGTATCAAAACATCACGTTGTACCCCATAAACATATACAATTATAATTTGTCAATTTAAAATAAAATTATTATGTTGGGTAATACTGGTGAATATCACTATATGTTCCTCCTGCCCCCACATCCCTTCCTGCTATCAGATTCTGGCCCTGTAACTTTATACCAGAGCCAATGCTGACCAGGTCCTAGCTGCTTTCACTCTCTGTGCTTCTGCCAAAAAAAAAAAAAAAAAAATCCTGAAATGCCTTCTTGGCTGCCTCAATCCCGGTATTGTGGGCTACCATTTTGGTTCCACAGATGTCTGACCAGTTCTTTCCCATCCTGGCTTTGGAAGGTTAGAAATCTTTTGTTTTTCCTTCTTTTCAATTACAAAAGCCTGTTTGAACAGCCTCTGTGACAGCCCATGTTCAAACAAGCTTTTGTAATTGAAAACAGAGCTCGAGATGTGGCTGCAGGGACGCTCGCCTCAAAAGGAGGGGTTGCAGATCATGCTGGGAGCTGGTCCCTAAGGCCACTTTCAAAGTGTTTAAAGCGTCTTTCCAATTTAAAAAAAAAGAAGGAAAGAAAGAAAGAAAATCCTATTTAAACACACAGTCCAGACTGACTGGCTTGGGTGATTAAAAATGGAAATGTTGACACAGACATTGCTTTGGATCCAGGGGCAGTAGTCTTGGGAAGCGGACAGGGAAGGGGCATTGCCTCCTGGTAGGCCTTCTCACCACTCCCCCAGCACCTCCGTGCCACTTTCTAAGGGGTCTCTGAGGTTGAATGCACAGGTCTCAGCAAGTTCAAGTTCTTACTTAGGCTCACGTTCAAGTTCAGTCTTAAGCACAGCTCTGCTCTTCTCTTCTCTTCTCTTCTCTTTTCTCTCTCTCTCTCTCTCCCTCCCTCCCTCCCTCCCTTACTCTCTCTCTCTCTTTCCCCCTCTCTCTCTCCAAGCATTCTAAATGTAATGTCTGAGAATGATGGTTCTGGAAAGAGAATTGGATTCAAATTCTAGCTCTATGACCTTGAGCAATCATCAAACTCCTCTGGGACTCAGTTTCCTCTCCTATAAGACAGCATGACATTAGAGTGTCTTTGAAGATTAAAGGACAAAATCTATTTAAATTACCTCTTACTATACTGCAAGACAAAAGTTCCGTGTTCCATATATGTAGTTATTTTTAGTATTAATGCTAGTAACAATATGAATCATAATAATAAAGTGAAAGACTTCATAGTGGTTGCAAATGTAGACTTTGGTGTCAGATTGGTCTGATTGAACCTCCCTGAACATCTGCTCCTTTTATGTTAAAATGGGAATAATGATACGTTTACACACTTGCATTACTAGTCACTTGCTATGTGCCACACCTGGGATGGGATGTGAACAGAACTCACTAAGAACAGGCAAGGGAGTTGGCTAGAAGGTAAGTAGATACAAACAGAGTCTTCTGAGAGTCCAGAAAAGGAGAGAATTAATTCTTAATGAGTGTGGGGAGGGTGGGAAGTTGTCAAGAACAGGCGTGCTTTGAGCCAGGCACAATGTGGCTGGTCAGGGAAGGAGAAAGATGGATGCACTATGAAGCAGGTGAGTGAGTGAAGTGACTGAAGAAGGAAGGTGGAATGGCTTGCATTTCAGTACAACTGGAGAATGGGGGCTGGGATGGGGTTTGCATTTGTGAGAGTTGAATGGAAAGATGGGAGACAGGCTGGCTCCAGAGGCATCTGTGTTAATCTTGGGATTATAAGTGACAGAAACTCAACACCAAATAGCTAAAAGAAAGAAGAATGGATGGATGGATGCTTGGATGTATGTATGGGTAGGTGGGAGGGTGGGTAGCTGGATAGATGGGAGGGTGGATGGATGCATGGATGGATACATGGATGGATGCATGGTTGGGTGGGTGGGAGGGTGGATGGATGCATGGATGGATGCATGGATCAGTAGGCAGGAGGGTGGGAAGGTAGGCGGGTGGGAGGGTAGATGGATGCATGGATGGATGCATGGATCAGTAGGCAGGAGGGTGGGAAGGTAGGCGGGTGGGAGGGTAGATGGATGCATGGATGGATGCATGGATCAGTAGGCAGGAGGGTGGGAAGGTAGGCGGGTGGGAGGGAGATGGATGCATGGATGGATGCATGGATCAGTAGGCAGGAGGGTGGGAAGGTGGGCAGGTGGGAGGGTAGATGGATGCATGGATGGATGCATGGTTGGATAGGTGGGAGGGTGGATGGATGGACGGATGAATGGATGGGTGCATGGATGGATGCATGGTTGGGTGGGTGGGAGGGCGGGTAGGTGGGTGGGTGGGAGAGTGGATGGATGCATGGATGGATGGATGCACAGATGGATGCATGGATGGATGCATGGTTGGGTAGGTGGGAGGGTGGATGGATGCATGGATGGATGTATGGTTGGGTAGGTGGGAGGATGGGTAGGTGGGCAGGTGGGAGGGTGGATGGATGCTTGGATGGATGCATGGATGGTTAGGTGGGAGGGTGGATGGAGGGATGGATAGATGAGAAACAAACTTATTTGTCCAAGAGTAGTCTAACTTCAGGCTCAGTAGGACCAAAAACTTAGATGTTGTCTTTAGTACCCAGCTCTTGCTCTCTGCACTAGGGCTATTTTTTTGTATTGGCTTCCTTATTAGGGTCCACCTGGTTACCCCTTGAGCTCCAACCACATCAATCATCCTATTGCTCATAGCCTCAGTGAGAAAAAGAAAAAGTGCCTTTCTGGTGGATTCCACCTGTGTTCCTACTGACCACCATGGGTCATTTAACTATTCTCATACTTAACGCTGAGACCAAGGTGCGGGAAAAGGGGACTGAATTAACAAAGCAATCTCACTTGGCCATATCTGGAGGTGGAGATGGGCCCTTTGCCAAACCACAGAGACTTAAAGTGGGAGAAAAGTTTGACAGGAAAGGAAGATCAGGCAGGTGTTAACAGAGACGGAGAGTGGTTTCCAGGCAGAAAAAGCAACAGATGCCCACCGTAGCTCTGCATGCTCAACCACATTCTGACTTAATGTGTAGGCAGTTAGGTAAGTCTTTGAGCAGCTGGGTCTGAAAGGACGTTAAAGACCTGATATCAAATGGTCCAGGTGAGAGCTTCCAGGAGCAAACAGGTCAGGTGGAAGGAGACTCAAGTTTTGTGGGTCCTGAATCTTACACAGTTTGGAGCCCTTCTTTGTGTAGGCAGAATCCTGAAATGCCCCCTGAGATTCCCTACCCGTCTCATGCACACACCCTGAATATTCCCTGGAACTTGAATACGATGGATTTTACTCCTGTGATTAGATTGTCATGTGGCGTAGGTCTTGCTCTGTCGCCCAGGCTGGAGTACAGTGGCACAGTTCTAACACAATGCAGCCTTGACCTCCTGGGCTCAAGCAGTTCACCCACCTCACCCTCCCAAGTAGCTGGGACAACAAGTATGCACCACCACTCCTAGCTAATTTTCTTTTTTCTTTTTTTTTTGGCACACTTTGTACATCTCCCTATGTTGCCCAGGCTGGTTTCGGACTCCTGGGCTCAAGCAGTTCCTCCCACCTCGGCTTAGGCATGAGCCACCGTGCCTGGCCATATATGGCATAGTTGGTCCTAAGAAAGGAATAATGATTTGGCTGGGATTGGCTTAATCACACCAGCCCATTAAAAGCAGAGAATTTTCTGCTGTTGGTCAAAAAAGAGGAAGTTGAGATCAGTGAGAAGGATTTGATGCACGATTGCTGGTTTAAAGATGGAAGGGCCATGCCGTAAGGAATACAACAGTTCTGTAGGACTGAGGGCTGCCCTTGTCTGACAGCTGCCAGAAAACAGAGCCTCAGTCCTGAAACCTCAAGGAACTGCATTTTCCTAACAATGGGAATGAACATGGAGGCAGATTTTTCTCCAGCACCTGCAGATGAAAATTCAGCAAGGTCGACACTTTGATGTCAGGCTTGTAGGACTCTAAGCAGAGACCCCAGGCACGCCATGCTAGACATCTGCCCTTACAGAACTGTGAGCCAGTGAGTGAGTGTTGTTTTGAGCTCCTAAGGTTGTCGTGATCTGTTCTGCAGCAATAGGAAACAAGCACACTCTTTAAGTAAAAGAAACAAAATTATGATTGTAACATTAGGTATATAAAATTAGGTCCGTTTCAGCAATGTCATGGAAAATCCACCTCTGCGGTCAGGAGTTGCTTTGGTCTTACCTGCATTTCACATCTCTTCCCAATTCTCTATAAACGTGGGATGCTGAAGAATTCACGTACTCATTTCCCACGCAACCTCAGGTACTTGGTTCTTCCCTGCTCTTTGGCCCCAGTGCCCCACACCCGCCACTCCCTGCCCCCATACGGTTGTGTCAGTGCCAAGCCTTTTGGTCCATTTCCCTTCCTGGCAAAGAAAAAAAAAAGGGTAAAGCTCTCAAAATTATTAGGTAATGATATCACTTTAAAAAGCGACACAATATTTTAACAGCATGACGCCACTTAGCTGTGGTTTAATAAAATGTAGAAAGCCCAGAGCCGAGGAAGCTGCAGCAGCCTTAGGTGGGGGCAGACAAACAGCTCTGGAAACTCACATCAGGAAAATTACTTTTTCTTCAAATGGAAACTTTTCAATTGCTTTCAAATAGCTGGAGCTGATAGAAATAATTTCCTTAGCACGTTTGCATACGCTGCCTGTGTCTTCTCCGCACGGCGCCAGGAGCTTCATTAATAAAGATTGTTGCGAGGTTCTGATGTTGCCAGGCTCTTGTTATTTAGAAAAAGCACCAAACCAAGTCGAGGGGAGTCAATTGATGACTACATGCAATTCCTGTTCGGTGTCCCTGAGGCAAATTGAGGCCAGTGGGGGAGTGTTCGTGTGTTCTTATGCACACATGTACCAGGGATCCTGCCAGGGCAGCTTTGACATGTTAGCCTGATCCTTGGCCCATTTTGAGGGATCTCTTTAGGATCACAGGGACCGTCAGGGTTGGATCTCCTTGTTTTACTGATGCAAAACCGGATGCTCCTGGAGGGAAAAGTGACTTAGGAACGATCACACAGAAAAACAGAAATTGCCATTTAGGAAGGCCAAGCTATTGTCTTGGGTCTAGCAGACCTTATTATGTTTTCATAATGGATAAGGAGTTAGGCTTTGATTGTTCTCTTTCTGGGCCTTTCTGCCCAAAGCCCTGAAATACTATGTAGAGTTTGCGGTAGAAGATTAATGAGCTCAGTGTTTTCAATAATGAAGTCTGGGAGGACTGGTGGCCACAAGGTGTTTTTTTTTTTTTTTTTTAACTTTTATTTTAGGCTTGTGGGTACGTGTACAGGTTTGTTATATAGGTAAACTTATGTGATGGGGGTTCATTGTACAGATTATTTCATCACCCAGGTACTAAGCCTAGTACCCAATAATTATTTTTTCTGTTCCTCTCCCTCCTCCCACCCTCCACCCTCGAGTAGACCCCTGTGTCTGTTGTTCCTTTCTTTGTGTTCCTGAGTTCTCATCATTTAGCTCCCACTTATAAGGGAGAAGATGTGGCATTTGGGTTTTCTGCTCCTGCATTAGTTTACTAAGGATAATGGCCTCCAGCCCCATCCATGTTGCTGCCACAAGGTGGTTTTATGTGGACACGGCGTGACATCATCTGCAGGAGCTCTGTGTAAGGAACATACTGCTGTTTCATTGGCCTCCCATTTCTCAGACCCTGTAGGGAGAAAGGCCCAGATTGGTGTAAGCCCAGCTTTAATGCCTCTCCAAAGCTCCCCAGCTCCCCTTTACTACAAAGAGGCACAGAGCCTTGGAAAGACAGTGGTACCCAGCTCATTGTGTCGATTATATCTTTTGTGTTTATTTTATGGTTATTCTTTATGGCAGCTGGTATGGATTTTGCATTTATATAAAGCTTCCTTTCTAAATCTATTATTTTCTTTTAAAAACTGAGTCCACTTAAAGAAATACATAAAAGTATGATGTGAATTACAAGGCATCAGAGCGAAGCCAAGATAGCCTGGCCTAGTCCACGACCCAGGTTGCCAATCAGGGGACTGAGGCCTGCAGTAGGGACAGATCCCGCCAAGTGTTTTAAAATAGAAGAGAATATCCAATGTTCCCAACACAAAGAAATGATACATATTTGAGAAGATGGTTATGCTGATTACTCTGAAGTGATTTCTACACATTATATGTATGGAAATGTAGGACATGCCCCATAATTATGTACCATTATGACATGTCAATTAATTAATTAATTAGTGCGGGGGACTGACCCGCAGACCCAGGCTGCAAGATGGATGAATAACATACTCAGGCACTGATATGCAGTGAAAGAGCAGACCGGGAACCGGGCCACTCACAGAAAGAGTTGTGGCAGCCGCACACAGACTCGCTGGCCCTGTGGGCATTTATTCAGCACAGATTTAATGACAAAGGTTTTGAGTCGACATACCTGTGGGTCGTTAATCTGGTTGACCTCCCTTAGAGAGATCAGTCCTGCATCCACAGAAGATCAAAGGTCAGTCTTAGGACCACATGAGTAAACAACTATCTATGCCCTCAGCTTTTAAGAGAATTCAGCTACCTTCAGCCAAATCTTTTACTGAAGCTATGTAAACCTCCCGGCCTTCCAAGAAGACTTATGTCTATTTCCTATAACTTTATCTTTATAATTTTTCCCACCACCCTGACCAATCCCCTACCATCTAAAAAATGGAAAATTTGAGCTATAGTGAGGTTAACAGATCAGGAAGTATCTGCTATTGAAAAGATTGTTACTCATGTCCCCAAGAGGAGGGGGCAGGCCGTGCCACATGGGGCCACATGGAGACACACGAGGATCCATCATGCATGTGGGAGAGGGTGGAAGGAGGACCGTGGCCAGTAGCCTGTATTGTGGTTTCTGTGTAAGGATCAGGCAGGCAGCATAAGGAGGTTTAGGAATGGCTGGTTTGAATAATGTCAGAGAGCTCTGGGGCATAGGGGCTGTTCTTAATTGTCTGGTACCTGATTGGGTACCACTGTCCACCTGTCCTAATCACAAGAATCGTTTGAACCTGGGAGGCAGAGGTTGCAGTGAGCCGAGATCACGCCATGGCATTCCAGCCTGGGCGACAGAGTGAAACTCTATCTCAAAACAACCACCACCACCATTCCTCCCTATGAAGGCTTATGATGCCAGTGCTACCATCATATAATTTTTACCATCTATTTCCACTCTTGACATAAAAAAAAAAAATTGGGTTCAGATCAGTTGAAGGAATGGATGATGATTAGGGTGATTAGGACAGGTGGACCATGGCCTGGAGTGTGAGAGTGGGATAGAGGAGGTAGTTGGGGGATCTGGCCTCTGGACTGACTGGCTTGTATTTGAAATGCACACTTACACAGGACTTGTTTCTAATCTCTAGGAATTAGCTGACCCTAGGAAGGGCAGTCCCTCCAGAGTCAGCAAGGTTCCCAAATATTAAAGCAACAGAATACAAGAAATAAATGACATGCATCAAAGACCAAGAGCGTGGTCTACTTGGCGGCAGGGCCAGGTTTACAGTTCAAGTCTCCAGATCCAATGGCTAGTTTATCTCCTATGCTGCCTACTTTGGGTGGCCATGGTTCTAAATGCCCCACTGGATATCCTGGTTGTTGGCTGAATTCACGAAGGTATAATGGCTACAGATGTACAAACAAAGCTCTACCTCAACCAACCTCCCCTGGAGGTCCTCAGGGCCTTCATTCTGTATCCCTGCAAGCTTCACAGTATTCCATTTTGAAGCTTACTCCATTCCTTCAACTGATCTGAACCCATTTTTTTTTATGTCAAGAGTGGAAATATATGGTAAAAATTATATGATGGTAGCAGCTGGCACCATAAGCCTTCCTAGGGAGGAATGGTGGTGGTGGTTGTTCTGAGATAGAGTTTCACTCTGTCGCCCAGGCTGCAGTGCCATGGCATGATCTCGGCTCACTGCAACCTGTGCTTTCTAGGTTCAAGCGATTCTCGTGCCTCAGCTTCCTGAGTAGCTGGGATTACAGGCGTGTGCCACAACGCCCAGCTAATTTTTGTTTTTTAGTAGAGATGGGGTTTCACCGCGTTGGCCAGACTGGTCTCAAACTCCTGACCTCGAGTGATCCCCCTACCTTAGCCTCCCGATGTACTGGAATGACAAGTAGGAGCCACTGGACCTGGCCATTAGGAGGAATTTTGTTTGGAAAAATAGTCAGGCAGGACAGTGAGACTGCAAAGAGTCCTGTAAGAGCCAAGTTAATGCAAGAGAATGACCAAGTTCCTCTGCCCGTGTCAAGGAGACTGATGTGTTTTGCTCTAGACCAAGACAGGGAGAGAGGAAGGCACAGAAAGAGGTGGAGATGCAGGTCAGATTGGTGGTGGATGATGAACATTGTAAGAACAAGGATGTGCCTTTCAACGTGTAATTGTGTGCTCATTCTCCACTCAGCTTCCTACCTCACCTAAATCATTATACTGTGTATAAATGGGGCTTCTATTGGAAATGGAGAAAAGAGCTGAGTTTCATACAAGAGTCAAAGGTTTCTGCAGCAGAGACAGCCCATGCCAACATGAGAGCTGCAAAGCAGAGGTGATCCCCAGAAAGCCAGCCATCTGCGGATCAAAGATCTCACAGAGGGCTTTGCGACTGGGGGTCTTGACCAGGCTTACCTTCATCTCAAGGGACTGTAGACCACTGCAAACATCTGTTTTTCACTTACATATTTCTGGTGCTATATAATCAGTGTCAGTGTACCTTTTACTCCATATCTCTGAGCCTTAGTTTTCTCATCCGTCAACTGGGGATAAAATCTGGTCTGTCTGCATCATAGACTTATTGTCAGGACTGAAGTCTAGTCTGGATAGTTGATAAATGAGGCCAGAATGTTGCCTGAAAATGTTCCAATCCTGCCTTTTGCTATGTCCTGGAATTGTGTTCTCTGGAGTCCACTGAACTATCTATGGAAAGAACATGAGAGGTTGTACAGCTTTTCCTATAGTGCGTGGATTTACAGAAGCAAAGGCATCACTTTGTGAACAAACCTGGCAAACACTGGAAAGACAGAAGTGAGAAGATGGTGTCCCTGTCCTCGGAGAACTGAAGAACTCTACCTGCCATTAAGCAAATGCCATGCCATTACATTCTAGGGTAGAGGCAGGAAGCAAGTGTTGAGTTCTAGTGGCACACATTTATTTCTGTTGGAAGAGTTAAGGAAAAGCCCCTGGAATAAGTAGGAATTTTTTAGCAGGGAATAGATAAATATTTGCAGGCAACTATATGATATATAGTTATATAGTTATATATAACTATATAACTGTATGATATATAGTTGCATATTTATATATAACTATATGATACAGTTTAATATATAGCTACATATAGAACTTTAATATATAGTTATATAGTTACATATTTACATGTAACTAGCACAGTTATATATAGTTACATATCTCCATATAACTATAAATATGTACAAATATATATAATCTATATATAAAATATATACCTATATATTAATTATACAAATATATATTTATAGTATACGTAAATTATATATGGTTATATATACATGTATACATGCTTACATATGTATTACAAAATGTGATTTTCAGTTGACTCAATTCTTATTGATGTCAGATATATGTTGTAACAGAAGTAACATCCATAAAGTTATTTTGGTTATTAGTTTGAATAGTTATTAATTTAAATCACAGTTAATTTTGGCATATCTGTTTTTAATCCATCAAGATAATTTCACATGAATATTTATTTTTTGCTAACATTCTGGTCAAAAACTGAAACACCTATATACCCTTTTCATTCTTTTCCTTCTCCTTTTCTTTTCTTTGCTTCCGTACTTTACCCAGAAAACCTGGAAGCAAAATATTCCTTCTGGAATATTCTACCTATCTTGGTGTCTTCCTGGGAAGTACACAGCTTTCAGGTTTGTAGCCAGCTTTCTGGAAACAAATGAAACTACTAACTGTCCCATAACCTGAGCTAGAGCAGTGTCTGGAGCCCGTTCTCCTCTGGAGTGTCTCACTGGCTCTCACTGATCTGTGTTGATGGAATTTCAATTTTGGCCTATTCCAGTCCACATTCTCGAGATGAGTGACTTAGTAACTTCGAATATTAAAATTACTAGGCTGCTGCTGCTGATGGTGATGGTCATGTTGCATAGCTACCATTACAATAAACTCAGTCTCTGTGGCAAGTTGCAAAATGTCCCTGATTCTCCATCCCTCCCTATAACCAGGAAAATTCTACAGCCTATTTCACTAAGGGGTGGGGTCTGCTTCCCATGTCCTTTAATTTTCGCTGACTTTGTAACTTCATTTTTCTAATAGGATGCAACAGATGTGACTGTGCAATTTTAAGCCTGTGGACATTTTTTCTTTGTTATTTGGACCCTGAGGAACAGCCTGGTTGCTTCTTTCTCATTACTCCAGCTAACACCCATACAACCTCCATAAACAGTCGTTTTGGTTACCTGTAGCTCACCACAAAGCAGGAGGCAGCCCAGCTGAAAACAGATGAACCGGTCAGCTGAGCCTAGCCCAAATTGCTGATTCGTTAGTATCATAAACAAAATAAATGGTTATTGTTTTAAACCTCTAAATTTTGGGATGCTTATTATATTAAAAAGTTAATCATATTAGTACATGTAATTGTCTAATAAATCATCGCAAACTTAGATTAAAACAATGGATAGTTATCATGTCACAGTTTCTGAGGTTCAGGAATTTGGGAGCTGTTTAGCGAGGGGGTTCTGCCCCAGGGTTTCTCATGAGGTTGCACTCATCTGAAGGTCTGACTGCTGACTGTCTGACTGGGGCTGGAAGAGCCATTCACATGATGGATCACACATGTGGCTGTTGGCAAAATGCCTGTTTCTTGTCGTGATGGACCTTCCACAGAACTGTCTGAGCATCCTCACAACATGGTTGCTGGCCACCCTTCAGAGCCAGGGATCCAAGAGAGAAGGTAAAGAAGAAACCACAGTGCCTTTTATGACTCAATTTTGGAGGTCACCCACTGTCACTTTTTCCATATTCTATTTGTTAGAGAGTCACTAAAGTCCAGCCTTGACTCAAGGGACGTGGTGGCTCCATTTAAAAAAAAAAAAAAAAAAAAAAAAAAACAAGAAAAAACAAAACCACAACAACAACAAAAAAACAGTGTCAGCAAATCTGTGGATGTATTTTAAAACCGCCACACCAGCTGATAGAACCTCATACAGAGAATTGAAATGTTTAAGGAGATTTCTTCAGAGAGCCACAGCCATACCCTGACCATATGGACATGGGGATCTATTGAGGCACAGTTGCAGGTTGACAGTGTGTTGGGCTGAAAGTGAGTAGGCTTCATAGTCAAGCAGACTTGGGATAGAATCCTGACTGTAGAGCCTACCAGCTGTGTGACCCTGGTCAGGTTATTTACCCTCCCTGAGCTTCAATTTTCTTATTTGTAAAATGGGGCAGATGCCATCTTCCTTACAGGATTATACAGTCGTAGTGAGTGCTAGATAAATTTAAATTTCTTTATTTTTCTATCTTGTGCCCTGCAGGTTCACCCCATATTCCACACTGATAATAGTCCCCTGGGACCATGGGAAAAAGGAGGAAGCCTTAAGAAATATTGGAATGATGGAGACACTAGAGTAACCATTGAGACACCATCTCGAGTTGTGTGACCTTAGTTAGGCAAGTCACTTTCTACTTCTGAGTCGCAGGTTCCACCTAAGTTAAATTCAGTATTTGAACTAAATGGTCCCTAAGGCCTCATTTAGCTTAATATTGAGCATCTCGTTTTCCAAGCATGCCCTAAGAACCTGATGTTCACATTCTCTTTGATCCTCCTGTTAGCCCTGTGTGGTGGCAAAATGGAATCCAGGCACTGAGAATTGGAGGGACCTTTCCAAGGTCACCCACCTGGAAAATCATGGGGGAATGTCAGCCTGAGCCCAGATCTGTGGGGATATTAAGATCCTCACAGGAAGGTTTGTGGAATTTTAATGACAGCTTGCTTTGGGAAATTATAATTCTTTAAAAATTCCAATCAGGGCTCTCAGAAGAGTACCAAAAGACTCCTTCAGGAAGCAATTAAAGGGCCTGCCCCATAGTGGGAGCACCCGTGGTAAATCAACATTTCAGCAGAGCAGTTTCTAGCCAGGAATTAGAGGGGAAAATGAAATCATTCAAGTGGAGGGGAGGAGAAATAAATTCTTTGCTGAGGCCACAGCCGGCTAGTCTGGCACATAGAGGACTTGGGCTGGCAGCTGAGCTGTGAGTATTTCCGCTTGGGATCTAGGTGGCGGGGTGGGGGTTCCAACCCTGTGTTTACGTGTCGGGCAGTGTGTAAGAAGGAGCTGGGGGTCTTGATTTTGGAGTCAGACTGCCTGGGTTTGAATCTTAATTCTGCCACTTAATTGAATGACCTTCTGAGTCTGTTTCCTCATCTTTATAGTAGGAGGAATAACATACTTATCTATTGGTGGGTTGTTGTGAGAATTAAATGAGATGATGCATGCAAATCCTGGAACACATTGCCTGGCATACACCCATCCTTAATAAAGTAGCTTAATAGCTTAAATAAACAAAAAGCATTCAAATAAGACTTTCTTGGTGGTGTGGAGAAAGTCAGTACAATAATGTAGTTTTAAAAAGTAAAGGAGGAGCCAGGCATGGTGGCTCATGTTTTTAATCCCAGAGCTGTGGAAGGCTGAGGTGGAAGGATTGAGAGGCCAGGAGTTCAACACCAGCCTGGGCAACATAGTGAGATCTTATCTCTACAAAAAAAATTTTTTTTTTTTTAAAGTTAGCTGGGCATGGTAGAGCATGCCTGTGGTCCCAGCTACTTGAGGGGCAGAGGTGGGTGGATCACTTGAGCCCAGGACTTAGAGTTTGCGGTGAGCTATGGTAGCTCCTCTACACTCCAGCCTGAGTGACAGAGCAAGACCTTGTCTCAAGGAAAAAAAAGAAGTAAAAGAGGCTTGGAAAATATACTCGTATTTACTGAGAATCCCATGAGAGCAGAAATTGTGCTTTCTTTGCACATAAGTATTTCCAGTAAAATACCTGGTACGTAATATGTGCTCAATTAAAATGTGCCAAGTAATTGGACCATATGGAAGACCTCCTGGCGCATCCCACTTAGTGATTTTAATTGAACTGTGCAAGAATTACTCCAAATATTTTCCCTACAGAGGTTGAAGCTGAAGTGTAGGAAGACTCACACCGGTTCCCAGGAGCTCATAGCTTCTTACTAGGTCTCAAGTATGTCTTGCTCCATGCAAAATAGACAAGAGAGCCAGCGTTATTAGGGATGATGCAATGCATCCCCTTCTCAGGCCTGAGTCTGCTCCAGAAAAGTAAGGAAATGTATCTAGTGTGAATTTTCTGCTCTGTACTAGAGAACAAGAGAACCACCATTGTTGTGGTATTTTCGTTTTTCTTTTCCTTTTTTCTTTTTTTCTTTTCTTTTTTTTTTTTTTTTTTTTTTTTTGAGATGGAGTCTTGCTCTGTCGCCCAGGCTGGAGTGCAGTGCCGCAATCTGAGCTCACTACAAGCTCCGCCTCCCGGGTTCACGCCATTCACCTGCCTCAGCCTCCCAAGTAGCTGGGACTGCAGGTGCCCGCCACCATGCCCAGCTAATGTTTTTGTATTTTAAGTAGAGACAGGGTTTCATGTTAGCCAGGATGGTCTTGATCTCCTGACTTTGTAATCCACCCGCCTCAGCCTCCCAAAGCGCTGGGATTACAGGCATGAGCCACCGCGCCCAGCCTTGTTGTGGTATTTTTCTAAATCATATCTGACACTGAAGCCTGAGTGGAGGCATAACAGAAATCAGTCATTAGTAAGGCTTCATCCCCATGTCCACTGGCTTATTCAATTATCCTAGACCAGCTTGTAGCCACCCAGTGGGTTCTTCTTGCCTGATGCCCAGGTACAGCCAACTTATCAAGACAGGGGAATTGCAATAGAGAAAGAAGTTTAACACATATAGGGACAGTTAAATGGGAGACTGGAGTTTTATTATTATTCAAAGCAGCCTCTCCATAATTTGGAGGCTAGGGTTTTTAAAATACAGTTTTGATTGGCAGGGGACTAGGACATGGGTGCTGCTTATTGGTTAGGAAATGTAGTCGTAGGTATGTGAACCATGGTCCTCATATATGCTGAGTCTGCTTCTGCGTGAGGGCCACAGGACTAGTTGAGTCATGAGTCATGGGTTTCAGTGGAGTCATTTGGTTGTCAGAAATGCAAAACTCTGAAAAGATATCTCAATCGACCAATCTTAGGTTCTACAATAGTAATGTTATAATAGGTGCAGTTGGGGAAGTCATGAATCTTGTGATCTCCAGAACAGTTATTGTTTAATTATGCCTGCCTCTTAGCAGGATTCAGGCCCCTTTCATGATCCTCAACTTGTGGACTTTTATTACTTTTACAAAGGCAGCTTGGTTTGGGGAAGGTCTGTTATCTTTTAAAATATAAACTACATTTCTCCCAAAGTTAGCTTGGTCTACATCCTGGAACAACCAAGGGTAGTTTGTAGGTTAAAGACAAGGTGGAGTTGGTTCAATCGGCTCTCTTTAACTGACAAAATTTTCTCACTGTTGTATTAAATACTTTTTGCAAAGGAACTTTCAAGCTGAGGGCCCGGGAAACTAAGATGAGGATGGGAGCTGATCCTTTGCATTGTGGTTGCCATCTCTATTGTTGATTCTTGGGATATGCAAAGTTCCTGTCTCCACCATTTATAGGTAGATAAATGGGTTGGTCAATGGATGGGTGGGTGGGTAGGTGGGTGAATAGATAAATTAATGGATGAATGTGAATGGTAATCTTTTGTGCCTTGTTCAGGCACAAAGTTTACTTGGCAAACTGTTGATACATTCAGCCTTGTCAGATCAGCCTCCTTGGAATTCTCGGATTTCTGAGAGCTGAGTCTCTACCATGTCAGGGTGGGGACACTTAACTGCTCCAGGTGGGCTGCCAAGTACCTCCCAAGGGGTCTGCACTGACCACAAGCTCAGCATGGGGAACCATCAACACTGTTCTCAAGGCTTTGTTCCTATTCCCTGATCAGAGATTTTTCCACCCTGAGGGGAGCTATCCTTGGACCATAGCACCCAGACAGACATCCCCAACACAGCAGATCAGTACCTCCATATGCCCAAGACAATGCTTCTAGGTGTAGCCCCTGGAGCTCCTGCATTCACATCATCTGGGAATTATTTAAAAGTACAGTTTTCCCAGCCCCATCACAGGCATCTAAAGTGAACTTTCTTAGTATGTAGTCCAGGAATCCACAATGGACTCTCCAGTTGATTCTGCACATTAGAATTTGAGAATCATGAGGCTAAACCATTGATACCAAGCTTTGTAGGCTCTCCCTGAGTCCACATACCCAGGTGCTTAAGTGGAGAAACAGCAGGAAACATTTCTGGGTCAAAAGAAAGAAAAACATGAAGAATTCTCATTTAGAACACAGGGTTAACTGAAACTCAGGGCATCCTATGCTAGGAAAAGGAGGGAAGAAGAAGCCAAGACAAAGCATTGGGAGACCCTAAGTCTCCTGGCTTTTATGTCACTAACTCTTTGGGTCAACCTGGCCAAGGTGCTTGTGTTCTCTGCATCTTGATTTATTTATCTGTGAAATGGAACTAATGAGGTATCCCCAGAAATCTGAGAATTCCAAGGAGGTTGATCTGACGAGGCTGAATGTATCAACAGTTTGCCAAGTAAACTTTGTGCCTGAACAAGGCACAAAAGATTACCATTCACATTCATCTGTTAATTATCTATTCACCCACCTACCCACCCACCCATCCATCGACCGACCCATTTATCTACCTATTCATCCTCTCATCCATTAATCTACCTGTTCACCCAGTCATTCATCTACCCATCCATCCATCCACTCCTCCTCTCTCTTTCCTTCCATTTTCCATCCATCAATCCACCCACCCATCCATCTTTCCATACACCCATCCATCCATCCACTCACCCATCCACCATCCATCCATCCATCCATCCATCCATCCATCCATCCCTCCTTCAGCCAACATACGTAGCCAACATCAATCCCATGCCAGACACATGGACACAGTAGTGAACAAGACTTAGTGCATATCCTAATGTACAAGACAGCCATTGATCTAATGACCTCAACAATGAGTGAACAATGATAAAATTGAGTTCTGAAGGAAAGCACCAGGTACATGGGCTACCCTCCTTGCACTGTGTAAGTTCATTTTTGATTGCTTATCTCTAGGAATGGATGAATGGTCACCAGAAGACTCTTGAGGCTCTGAATGAGCTTAGGGGCTGCAGGACTTTGGGATGGGGAAGAGAGAGGCATATCTGTGTATACATAGCAGTTATGTGAAGACCTGAGACTGCTTTTATCATAGAATAAACATCTGAGGACAGAGTAGCTTTTCTCAGGCAGGTATGGCCATGGCCTTTAGCTGCACTTCTCAGTGGAGAAAGCAAGTCTTTGTATTAAGCTAAATCTGGATGCAAATCCTGAGTTGGTCCCTTTGGAGCTGTGTGAGTCATGCCTCAGTTTTGACAAATGTGAAGTCACATGGAGGCAATGAGGAAACCTGTACCGTCCCCACCATTGTCACCTTTGGAAGCCCCTTAAGAGAAAGCTATTCTCGGCCAGGCGTAGTGGCTCACGCCTGTAATCCCAGCACTTTGAGAGGCCAAAGCGAGCAGATCACGAGGTCAAAAGATCAAGACCATCCTGGCCAACATGGTGAAACCCTGTCTCTGCTTAAAAAAAAAAAAGAAAATTAGCCAGGCATGGTGGTACACGCCTGTAGTCCCAGCTATTCAGGAGGCTGAGGCAGGAGAATCACTTGAACCCAGGAGGTGGAGATTGCAGTGAGCCAAGATTGTACCACTGCACTGCAGCCTGGAGACAGAGCAAGACTCTGTAATAAAAAGAAAAAAAAAAAAAAGAGAGAGCGAGAGAGAAAGGCATTCTCATCTCCCTTCCTGAGCTTCTTTTGGAGGGAGACTGGAACTCTATGTAGGTTTAAGTGCTGTGAAATGGACTGCCAGGCACTTGCTGGTGCACCATCCATCCAGGCTTAGATGGTTCTGGCAGGGGCATTGACCAAGTCATTACAGAATCATTCACAGGTTGATCACATGCCAGGAAGTGAACAACTTGGATAAAAAAGCTGCCTGGCCCTTCATGGGTCTTAGCTTGGTTTTAACTTGCAGACACAAGAACCCAAACATGGTCCGATATTGTATCTGGAGTCATGATTGTTGAGGAAAAGGGGTGAGGTACAATAAAGATAACTGGATTTGGGACAGCCATTATACTTTGAGGAATGGGATTCTGCTGCTGCTGGACATTGGCCATGATTGTGAATGTCTGTGCTTTGCCCCACATCTAGAGATGATAGCATCTATTGAGCTCTAGGCATGTGCCAGGCTGTGGGTTGAAAGCCTTGTCTGACTTGCTTATTTTAATAATTCTCACTGCCCTCTGAAACGGATATTGTTATGATGTCATCTTTACAGAAGATAAACTGAGCCTCAGAGAGATTAATAACTCCTAGGTTCACAGAGCTAGGGCCGGAGCCAGGATCAGAACACAGATATGTGTGGCTTTAGCACACCTGCCCTTCTGCACAGCAGAGCCCTTCCTCAGGTGGAATCTGGAAACCTCCACTGTCCATCACCACCCCTGACTTTGCCTGATCTTGCTGGATGTAGGTGGCTACCCAGTGAGGCTCTAGATTTCATATCCTGCTCACACCATCTGGGCATCCTTCCTCCCTAGTGTGTGAGAAGTCTACTCCATCCATCGGTATTTCAAAAACCCTCCCACGGCGTGTCTGACACTGAGCCACTCCGTGCCATGGGCAAGGGAGGGATTGGGATGCTTCAAATCCTCCTTTCAAACTGCTCTGAGTCTAGTACCATGGAATGGAACATCCATACCGGCGTCCACATTGGGTTTAAAAAGAGAAAAGAAATCTGCTTTGTTTGCTAGTAAAGTGACGGGGAGACAGGGTTTTAATTAGTGGACTGACTTAGCAGCTAGTGTTCTCTCTTTTTAAAAAAGATTTTGTTAATAGACCAACACTCCTGTCCTAACATGGCAGGATGCAATGGCACGTGCACAGATGGCCCGAGGTGGGGGCCACGCTCTGCCACATCAGATACCTTCACGTCTCTAAGTGTCTCTCAGTCTCAGTTTTCTCATCTGTAAAAGGGACACAATCATAGGACCTCCCTCATAGGGTTATTTGAGGTTCAGACTAAATGGATGTGAGTGTGTCTTCGTTGATTTACTTCTCCCTTTCTTTTGTTTTCATTTGCTCATGGATGTTTATCAAACACCAACCGAGTGCCAGATGCACTACTCTACCTTGGGACACAGCCATGAACAGCTCAGTCAAGATCTCTGCTGTCATGGAGTAGGAATGCCTCATGTTGGGGTGCCTGGAGAGAGCAGGGAAGTTCTACACCCTTCCCCATATCTCGCCCTATGCATGTTTTTCCCCCCCCAACTGGCTGTTCCTGAGTTATATCCTTTACAATATACCAGTAATAGTAAGTAATTTCCTGAATTCTGTGAGCCATTCTAGGAAACTATTGAACCAGAGAAGGAGGTTGTGAGAATCTCTGATTTATAACCAGATGGTCAGAAGGGAGGTCCAGGCTTGCTCTGAAGTGGGGCCAGTCTTGTGAACTGAGCCCTCAACCTGTGGGATCTGATTCTTAACTCCAGGTGGATCATGTCAGAATTGAACTGTAGGACACCCAGTTGGTGATGGCAGAGAACTGGAGCATTGCTTGGTGTGAGATAAAACTCAGCACATTTGAGTGTAGAGGTATGCTGCATGAGTAGAGAAACAGAGTTTGCTCTGTTAGAAGAAGTGCCAGAGCAGTGGCTCACACCTGTCATCCTAGCACTTAGGGAGGCCGAGGTGGGAGGATTGCTTGAGGCCAGGAGCTTGAGACCAGCTCTAGCAACATAGTGAGACCCCATCCGTACGAAATAAACAAAAATAAAAATAAAATTAGCCCATGTGGTTGTGCATACTGTAGTCCCAGATCCTCAGGAGGCTGAGGTGGGAGGATCTCTTGAACTCAGGAGGTTGAGGTTGCAGCGAGCCATGATCCTGACGCTGCTCTCCAGCCGGGGTGGCAGAGTGAGACTCTGTCTCTAAAACAAAACAAACCAGAAGAAAGTCTACGAAGGCTGGAGAGCACAGAAGGCAAGGAGGAGATGGCCAAGCTGAGGTCAGAGGGGGAGGTGAGGTCACCATCGAATGGATACCTCTTTTTACAACCGTGTGTTCTACATTTCAATGACAGATTTTTGTTCTGCTTTGTTTTCACACAGAGTCTTGCTGTCACCCAGGCTGGAGTGCATTGGTATGATCATGGCTCACTACAGCCTAGAACTCTTGTGCTCAAGTCATTTTCCTGCCTCCGCCAATTTTTAAAATTCTTAGAGATGGGGGTCTCTCTGTATGTTGTCTAGGCTGGTCTCAGACTTCTAGCCACAAGCAGTTCTCCCATCTCAGCCTCCCAAAGTGCTGGGATTACATGCGTGAGCCACCGTGTCTTGACCTTTCGATTGTAGGTATTTTTATTGCATCCCTTACCATCTTCCATCTCTATTGTAAATCTGTCCTTTTGAGAGAATGGGGTTAGGAATTTCTGCACCCTTTTTGCCACGTCCAGGAACATTCCTAAGGGGGTATCTCCACCTGACAGTGCAAGGATGCAGCTGCCCATGGTATTCTTCATGATGAGAATAGAAACCTAAGTTGCTTTTTCAATTGGCTAAAAGTACCTGTTGTAATAACCGGTCCACCCGTAACGGGAGTTTATGTAATTATTAGTTTGAATGGCTCTGCTCATTATGGTACAGAATTTTAATTTGCAAATGCACCACCAGATTCTTGATTGAATTCCCTTTTGACCGTGATGCTGAGGACATATGTTCATACATTTTCATGGCAGGAACTCTTCAGTGGAACCAACGCCGCTCAGGAGAGGCAGGTGCACAAGGGTGGCGGGCATGTGGGCATGGTGAGGTGGTGTTTGCAAGAAAGGAAGTGCAGTGGGAACAGGGCAGGGGTGCCTCTGTTTGCTATAGAGGGGAAGAAGGAGACATCTCACATGATAAATAGAGCTGACCAAGCTAGGCTAGGGGTATTAGTTCTATGGAAGGCTTTGCTGCTGCTGATTGGTAATTGAGTTCAAGGAGAGGAGAGGACCAAGGCATTTGTGGGAGACACATGGACCGTGCCTCCTGGCCACCTTCTCTTCCATGGCTCTGGTCCAGCAGCGGGGACATTGATTTCTCAGGCCCACCATAGATGGGGTTGAACAGCATCTGCCCAAAATACCTGGAACTTCAGAATGTGACTATATTTGGAAATAAGACCTTTGAAGATATAATTAGTTAAGATGAGGTCATGCTGGATTGGGGGGTTGGAGTGGCTGATTCATTGACTGGTATCCTTAAAAGAAGAGGGAAATTTGGAGACCTACAGGGAAGGCCGTATGATGGCAGAGACAGAGATTGTAATGACACAGCTGAAAGTCAAGGAATGCCACAGATTTCCAGCAGCAATAAGAAGCTGGGAGGGAGGCCTTATGTTCTCTCAGAGCCTCAGAATGGAACCAATCGTACTAATGCCTTGATTTCAGACTTCCAGTCTCCACAACAGTGAGAGAATAATCTCCTGTTGTTTTAAGCTGCTTAGATTGTGTTACTTTCTTATGGCATCCCTGGGAGACGAATACACACTAGTAGGTTCTATCACAAGGGTAGGGGCAATGCCATTGTATTCACTCACCTTACCATCTTCCTTCTTACCTAGTGGGTACATTACACAACAGGTGTTTCAATGATTTCTTACTGTTTTACCTGTTTGACATCTTCTCTCGTCCTGTCTCAATCTCTTTCTATGTGTTTGTGTGTCTACGTGCGTCATATACACAAACTATTATGGGGGATGTACTCTTCAAAGGTAATTGCAGACATCATGAATGACATGTCCTCCCCAACTACTAGAGTCTATATCTACTAAGAGCAAGGGTATTCTCCCATATAGCCAGCGTACATTAGCTGACCTAAGACATATAACAATGGTACAAAGATATTATCTGCTCTACAGCCTATGTCCAAATCCTCACAGCTGTCTCAGAAGTGTCCTTTCTAGCTATCTTTTTAAAAAAAGAATACAGGATCCAATTAAAGATAATACATTGTGACCGGGCGTGGTGGCTCACGCCTGTAATCCCAGCACTTTGGGAGGCCGAGGCAGCACATTACGAGGGCAGGAGATCGAGACCATTCTGGCAAACACAGTGAAACCCCGTCTCTACGAAAAATACAAAAAGTTAGCTGGGTTTGGAGGCAGGCGCCTGTGGTCCCAGCTACTTGGGAGGCTGAGACAGGAGAATGGCATGAACCCAGGAGGCGGAGCTTGCAGTGAGCCGAGATGGCGCCACTGCACTCCAGCCTGGGCAACAGAGCAAGACTCTGTCTCAGAAAAAAAAAAAAAAAAGAATAATACATGCATTTGGTTACAATGGCTCTTGAGTCTTCTGTGTTCTTGCATGGGTCACCCACTCTTTTCTTGTTGGTCTGTTACAACATTGACAGTTTTGAATGGTCAAGCCAGTTGTTTTGTAGAACAGTAGTTCTCAAAACATGCTACCTCAACCAGCAGCAGTATCATCAACTGGGAACTTATTAATTAATCATCCGGAATATTCTTCGACCTCACCCCAGGCCTATTGAATCAGAAACTCTGGAAGTGGGGCCCAGAAATCCACTTTAACAAGACCTGCCGGGGATTCTGAGACAAGCTCCAGCTAGAGAGCCTCGGTCATGGAGTGTCTGTCTCATAATCTGGGTCTTTCTGATTGGCCCCCCAGAAAGAGATTCAGGTAGATAATTTTTGACAAGAATGTTACACAAGTGATGTGGCTATCACTCAGCACATCACACCAGTGGCCACTGAGTGATAAGTTTAATCGCTCTAATCAATCAGTGATAGATTTTATCACTTATTTAAGGCGGTATCCTTCAGGCTTCTGCATTGTAGAGACGTTTCTACCTGTAATTGGTAAAAATGACTACATCATCTGCAAAACCCAGTGAAAAATAAACATGTGAGGCCTCTCATTAAAAAATGATGAGGAATTTCAAGACAGACAGCAGAGCATTTGCTCAGCATTTTCTGCCTGTGGGTGTCTGTGCACCTGTCTAGACTGAACACCCATGAAGCCAGCCCTGCCATGGGCTGATGTTGAGACGGTGTGAAGATTCCATTTCCTGTCAATCTTTCACCTGATGTTTTTTAGCATCCACTTATGATCCTTACTCGAGTTAATTGTCACATTGGCAGTTCCACATTGGTGGGTTTCAAACTCTTATGATCATTCTTTCTATTTTTATTAGCTGGTATCCTTATGTAAAGATGAGCCCTCTACCTCCACTCCCTATTCTTGAGTATCACTATGGGCTAATAGATCCTTCTTAAATTATTTAATGTGTTACAATCATTGCTATTCTTCTTCTTTTTGATGCTCAGATTGTCAGAAGTCTAACCAGCTGAGTGGGAACCTTTCAGTGATTATTTTGCACTTACCTGGCCAAGCTCAGCTTCCATCTGTGTCTCTTCCCAGTCCAGCAAACATGTATCAGGCACCTACTGGGTATTCATTTCAGGGCTGGGAGCCAGGAGCAAGATGCTTTTTTTCTCTTGAAGGTAGGACACCTGAGTTCAAGGCAAACTCAGTGTGGTGAATATGTATTCTGCAGTGGGCCAAGTGCCAGGAGAGAGGGAGCTGGGGGGAGATGGCATTATGCAGGAAGGGTATCCAACCCAGGCCAGAGAGGACAAGAGACCTACCCAAAGTTGTACAGTGGTGGCGACACTGGGTATTCAGCTCAGGACTTCTCAGCTCAAGTGTAAGTCACTTTTCATCACTGCCTCTCAAGGTGTAGACTAATTACCAGCTACGTCAGAATCACCTGTGCTGGTTATCAGAGGTGGAGATTTGGGGGCCTCACAGAGACCTACACAATCTGAATGAGTAGAGGGAGATATCCTGAACTTTTTATTTAAAAAGAGTATATATTTGGCCGGGCGCAGTGGCTCACGCCTGTAATCTCAGCAGTTTGGGAGACTGAGGCAGGCGGATCACTTGAGATCAGGAGTTTGAGACCAACCTAGAGAACATGATGAAACCCTATCTTTACTAAAAATACAAAAATTAGCTGAGTGTGGTGGTGTACGCCTGTAATCCCGGCTATTCGAGAGGCTAAGGCGGGAGAATTGCTTGAACCTGGGAGGCAGAGGCTGCACGTTGCTGAGATGGCACCACTGCACTCCAGCCTGGGCAACAGAGCAAGACTCCATCTCAAAAAAAAATATATATATATATAGAGAGAGAGATATATAATTATGTATATTACTATATATTACATTATATATGTGTATATAAGCTGCTGGTTGATGGAGTGTATTTTTTGAGTTTGCTGGGTTATATGCAGATGTTGGAGCCTAATATTAAAAAGAGGACCCCGGAAACCCCCATAACACTTCACAGCAGGAACAGTCCCTACACTGCCGAGTTTCCCCATGACCGTCCCCCAACTCGTCTTCACAGGCAGCCACTTCCTTGTATTTCCATCATCTTCCCCATGCTCAGGCTTACTGCACATTTGAGTATCTTTGAAGGACACAAGGGATAGATTGTTACAGGTTTCTTGATTTTGCATTTTCCGAAAGTAGTGTGTGTGCGTGCACGCGTGTGTGTGTGTATATACATACATGTGTGTATATATGTGCGTGTGTGTGTACATATATATATTTTGATATATATATCTCAAGTCTACACCTTGAGAGTATGTGTGTATATGTATACATACATATATGTGTGTGTATATATGTGTGTATATATATACACACATTCTCTCAAGGTATAGACTAATAACCAGCTACATCAGAATCACATGTGCTGGTTATCAGAGGTGGAGATTTGGGGGCCTCACATATATATATATGTGTGTGTGTATACATACACACACACACATTTACACACATACACATACATATACACATATATATGTATATATGCATATATACACATACACGTATATATACACACATATATATAGGTTTTGGTTTTTGGGGTTTGAGATGGAGTCTCACTCTGTTGCCCAGGCTGGACTGCAGTCGTGTGACCTCAGCTCACTGCAACCTCCACCTCCCGGGTTCAAGTGATTCTCATGCCTTAGCCTCCTGAGTAACTAGGATTACAGGCATGTGCCACTACACCTGGTTAATCTTTGTATTTTTAGTAGAGACGGGGCTTCACCATGTTGACCAGTCTGGTCTCAAACTCCTGACCTCAAGTGATCGCCCGCCTTGGCCTTCCAAAGTGCTGGGATTACAGGCATGTGCCACTGTGCCCAGCTAATTTTTTTGTATTTTTAATAGAGACGGGGTTTCACTATGTTGCCCAGGCTGGTCTCAAACCCCTGATCTTCCCACTTTGGCCTTCCAAAGTGCTAAGATTACAGGCATGAGCTACCATGCCCAGCCTATGTATATATTTTGTTGTTATTTTATTTACCGTTATATTCTTCACGGGTATCGATACTGATGAGTGTAGCTGTAATCAGTCATTTTCCCTGTTGCATCATGTCCTGTGGTGTGACACAGAATTCTTCCATGGATGGGCCTCTATCTGGGGTTTCCCTGTTACAGACATGATTTGTGTGGGCGTCCTGTGCACACCTGGGAGAGTTTCTCCAGGGCAAGGCCTCCCATACTGACCTGATGACCAGAGTCACCCGAGACTTGGTAAAAATCCAGGGTTATGCGACCTCGGCCTCTGAAAATTATGTTTCATTTGGTCTGTGCTCAGGATCAAGAATCTTTTTTATTTAATTTGCTTTGGTTTTGGTTTTTACAAGCTCTTCAGATAATAATATTATCGCTAGGAAACTTTTGGAAATACAATGGCAGCAGTTCCCAACCTGGCTACATGGTAGAATCTCCTGGGGAAGATTATCAAGAAAGTACCAGTGACTTAGCTGTGCCCCTATAGATTCTGTCTCAATTGATTGGGAGGGTGGGGTGGGAGATAGGGATATTTTAAAACCTTACTGGGAGATTCTAACATTCAGTTAAGACCAAGTGCCCTGAGGCAGTGTTTCTTAGCTGGGGAGTGCTTTTGCCCCTCAGATAAGGCCATTAGATAGATAAGGATTCCCAGTGAAACCGGAAATTTAGTAACAATTTTTTAGTATATGTGTGTTGTAAATATTGCATGGGCACATTTTTAAAAAAATTTATTTCCATAGGTTTTTGGGGGACAGGTGGTGTTTGGTTACATGAGTAAGTTCTTTAGGGGTGATTTGTGAGATTTTGGTACACCCATCACCTAAGCAGTATACGCTGCACCCAGTTTGTAGTCTTTGATCCCTCACCTCCTTCCCACCCTTTCCCCACGAGTCGCCAAAGTCCACTGTGTCATTCTTATGCCTTTGCATCCTCATAGCTTACCTCCCACTTGTGAGTGAGAACATACAATGTTTGGTCTTCTATTCCTGAGTTACTTCGCTTAGAATAATAGAATAATAGAATAATAGTCTCCAGTTTCATTCAGGTTGCTGCGAATGCCATTCATTCATTCATTTTTATGGCTAAGTATTCTTCCATCATATATATATATATAACACATTTTCTTCATCCACTCGTTGATTGATGGACATTTGTGTTGGTTTCACACTTTTGCAATTGTGAATTGTGCTGCTGTAAACCTGCGTGTGCAAGTATTTTTTTGTATAATGACTTCTAGATACCCAGTAGTAGGATTGCTGCATACTTACACTAAGAATTATTTGTTGTTTATCTGAAATTCAAATTTAACTGGGCCACCTGTGTTTCTCTTGCCAACCCTGGTAGCTATACCCCCAGGGGACATTTGGAAATGTCTGGAGATGTTTGGCTTGTCACCGCTGGGTGGTGAATGCTATCAGCATCTCATGGGTAGAGGCTGGGGCACTGCACACTATGCTACAGAGAACAGGACAGGCCACGGCCATCGAGAATGACCCAATCCAAATGTCAGTGGTGCTGAGGTTGAGAACCTCTTCCCTTGTGTTTGCCTCAGTGTTTGTGGAACATCTCAGTTTGAGAAATGCTTGATCACATACTCAGGCTGGCCGTGGTCTCGTGGAGGGAGGGGCTTCCTGGGCTAGTGACAGACCCCCACCCGCCCACCTCTGGAGAGACGGACAGGCCCTCAGGTGAGCATCCTCCTGTCTGACTCAGGCCAGGTGGGGGTTGGGAACAATAATGGGGGAGCAGGTGGTGCCAGGTCTCTTCTTTCACCACCGCTGCTGGACACTGCTGAGAGCGAAGCATTAAACCCAGCAGAAAATGATCTCGGTGAAGGTACAAAACAGAGAGATTTTTCATCCTAATTTCAGAGACGCTTGCGGTGCCCTTGTGTGGCATCTTGAGTCTTCCATTATTAAAAGTATTCTTAATTAAAGTGGTTTATGACCTTCAAAGGGGGCAGGCCAGAAAGGGCATTGTTTTGTGGTGCTAAGCAGAGTTTTTCAGGTCTGGAAACCGTAATGAGGACTCATAAGTTGGCAGAGCAGTCAGTAATCACCCCTTAACTCTCGGCAAGCATCTGATCATGTGCGCCGTGAGCTATTATTTCATCTCTGCCACCCGGAACTTGGCCAAATTGCAGAGGCCACATTTAAAATGCTTCCTTCCTACCCTTCCTGCAGCTTCTTTACCTCTTAGCCAATATTTCTAGGATGTTAAGGAGGAAGAGAGCATTCCCAGGGTGGGCAGGTGAACTGAGTAACTTGAAATTTAGGCAAGGGTCTCACTGTTTCTAATTGAACAGCACCATTCAGTTCCTGGGTTCCTCTTGAAGGAGGAACAAATACTTGATGAGGCAGCAACCTAAGAACGTCAGTCTTTCTAGCCAGGCGTGGTAGCTCAGGTCTGTAATCCCAGCGCTTGGGAAGGCCGAGGCGGGTGGATCTCTTGAGGTCAGGAGTTCAAGAACAGCCTGGGCAACACAGCGAAACTCTGTCTCTAACTACAAATCCAAAAAAAGAAAAAAAAGAATTAGTCAGGTGCACCCATAGTCCCAGCTACTCGGGAGGCTGAGGCACAAGAATCGCTTGAACCCAGGAGGGTGAGGTTGTAGTGAGCCGAGATTGTGCCACTGCACTCCAGCCTGAGTGGTAAGAGTGAGACTCTGCCTCAAAAAACTAAAAAATAAAATCTTTCCTTATACCCTCTTGGACATTTATCTTATGGAAACCAGGGAAGAAATAAGAAATAACCTTCTGCAAATAATCACAGAAGTAACAGCAAAGGTTTATTGAACACCTACAATATGGTAAGTAAATATTGCTGAAATAAATGTATAAGTCACCTCTATGATAGCAGTCTTTCACTTTTTGTGATAAGCACTGTTGTTATTATCATAAAGAAAAAAACTGATAGACTTTACCACATTGAGATTTTAAAATTCTTCTGGATAAAAGATATAAATTAAGCTTATAGATATTTCCAATGCACAAAATGGAAATATTAGTATCAATCAATAAGAAAAAGGCAGTGACCAGTAGAAAAATGAGCAAAGTCACTCCCAGAAAACTGATATATATGACTTGTTAATATAGTTACCAGAGGAATGCAAGTTAATTCAGCAAGGTGATGGGTCCAGTGCTCAAATAGCAAACATTTAAAAGTGTGATAATACCAAATGTTGGTGAGGATATATGTAGGAGTGCCAATGTAACAAATAAAAATATATTGGCCGTGCATGGTGGCTTATGCCTATAATCCCAGTACTTTGGGAGGCCGAGGCGGGAGGATCACTTGAGGCCAGGATCACAAGAGCAGGAGTTCGAGACCAGCCTGGCCAACATGGCGAAATCCCTGTCTCTACAAGTAATACCAAAATTAGCCAGGTGTGGTGGCGCACACCTGTAACTCCAGCTACTCGAGAGGCTGAGGCACGAGAATTGCTTGAAACCAGGAGGTGGAGGTTGCAGTGAGCTGAGATTGGTCCACTGCACTCCAGCCTGGGCAGCAGAGCGAGACTGTTTCAAAATGAACAAACAAAATATGTATTAAGCTTAGTAAAATTTGAATTTTACATAAACAATGAATACATTTTTAGTACAAATATGTCGCAAATTTAACGGATTTATATTAGATAATTAGCTGTGGTCTTTCTGAAATTTAAATTTAATTAGGAGTGTGGCAACTCTAGATGTGGGGAAATGCAAGTTACTATACGTCAAATGTACATGAATGCCCTGGGGCTCCTGTTCAAAATGCAGATCACTAGGCTTCCTCTCTGAGATTCCGATTAAGTCAGATATAGGGTGGAAAACAGGCAGTGATCTGCTGGTGCTTGCGATTGCAAACTAGTGAGAGACGATTGGTAAATTCTTAGCAAAAAAAGAAAAAAAACATATATATATATATTTTTTCTTTTCTGTTTTTTGAGGCACAGTCTCGTCCTGTCACCCAGGCTGGAGTGCAGTGGCACGATCATGGCTCACTGCAGCCTAGACCTCCCGGGGCTCAGATGATCCTCCCACCTCGTCTTCCTGTGTATCTGGGATTACAGGCATGCACCACCATGCCTGGCTAATTTTTGTAGACATGGGGTTTCACCATGTTGGCCAGGCTGCTTGGTCTCCTGGTCTCCAGCAATCCACCTGCCTTGGCCTCCCAAAGTGCTGGGATTACACGCCTGAGCCACTGCGCCCAGCCTGCAATTTTTGTAAAATGAGTTTTAAGTAGGCTGAAACTTGGTAGCTTGAAATCAACAGAGTGGAAATATTTACACCATAATAATTGGAGAATTACTTTAAGTCAGGGCTTTAAAAATTATTTTCCAGAAGAGCCACTTATTAAATGTTTACCAGCACATTGTTGGACCAAACTGATATGCTAGGATCACACTATGAGAAACTATTTCTTTCTTTTTTTCTTTCTTTTTCTTTTCTTTTTTTGAGATAGAGTCTTGCTCTGTTGCCTAGGCTGTAGTGAAGTGGCATGATCTCGGCTCGCTGCAACCTCTGCCTCTAGGGTTCAAGCAATTCTCCTGCCTCAGCCTCCTGAGGAGCTGGGATTACAGGCATGTGCCACCACGCCCAGCTAATTTTTGTATTTTTAGTAGAGATGGGGTTTCACCATGTTGGCCAGGCTGGTCTTGAACCCCTGACCTCAAGTGATCTGCCTGCCTCGGCCTCCCAAAGTGCTGGGATTACAGGCGTGAGCCGCCATGCCCAGCCACAATTTCTAATTGTTATGTCAGGAGGATAATTTCTGGAGCAGCTGACCCTTCATGTGTGGAAGCAGGAGTCTCTCAGCAAATGATCTTGAATCACTTGCATGTTGATGGGCAACTTTGTTTTATTTTTTGTTAAACAGTTTTTAAATGTTGGAGTTTTGTGGATACACAGCAGGTGTGTATATTTGGGAGGCACATGAGGCGTTTTGATGCGGGCATGCAATACACCACAGTCACATCATGGAGTGTGGGGCTCTCCATCCCTTTGAGCACTTATCCTTTGTGTTACAAACAATCCAGTTATACTCTTTTAGTTATTTTTAAATGTACAATTAATTTATTATTAACTATAGTCACCCTACTGTACTATTAAGTAGAAGGTCTTATTTGTTCTTTCTGTTACTGTACACATTAACCATCCCCACCTTCCCCTGACCATCCCCCGTTACTCTTCCCAGCCTCCGGTAGTTATCCTTCTGCTTTCTGTGTCCATATGTTCAATTGTGTTGATTTTAGATTTGATGGGCATCTTTAGACCAAAGAATCTACTGTGCTTCAAATTCTTCATCTGTGTACTGTGAATACGGATGGCCCCACCTTTGTAGTGTTTGGGAATGATTTGGGGAGATACTTTTTTGTGTCAAGGGCTTAGCACCCTCAATGCTCATCAAAGGGGTGCTATAAATGTTTTTCTAAAACAGAGCTTTCCTGTGGCCCTGCTTTAATGAGTATGTGAGACTTGCTTGGAATTAGCTTTATTTGCTAATTGCATCTCACTTGTGGAGCAGTCTTTAGAAAGTGACTGTTTTTCTAAGGAGGTGGCGATAAGCCTCCCTGCAATGTTGTCTATGCTCTTGCCTGCTCCCTCAAAGCCTTCCTATCATACAGTGGTTATGAGTGCATACTCTGATGCCAGACCACCACAGTCCATCCCTTGGGTCTGCCAATTATTAGATATTATTAGGTGCGAGATATTAAATGGCTTAGCCTCAGTTTGCCTCAGTTTCCCCATCTGAAAAAGGGGAGTGATAAGAGCAGGCGAGGATTTAAATGAGATAATACAGGTGTGTTACTTTCCTTTTCTGCTGTAACAAATTACCACAGAATTAGTAGTTTAAAATAGCACAGACTTACTCTCTTACAGATCTGGAGGTCAGAAGTCTAAATTCAGACCTATGGGGTTAAAATCAAGGTTCCTACTGGCAGCTCCAGGAGATAATCTATTCCTTGGCTTGTCTAGCTTCCGGCATCTACCCACATTCCTTGGCTGGTAGCCACATCACGCTAATCTCTGATACTATTGTCTCTGCGTGTTGCTAACCTTGGTTCTCCTGGCTACCTCCTCTGGGGGCCCTTGAGATTGCATCTTTGGGCCCACCCGGATAGTCCAGGATAACCTCCTCATCTCAAGAACCTTCATCACATCTGCAAAGCCCCTTTTGACATATACAATGACATAATTCGCAAGTTCCAGGGATTAGGATGTGAACATCTTTGGAGGAAGGGAGGGTGTTATTCTGCTGACCACACCAGGTAAACCTTGCAGCAGTGCCTGCCACAGAGAATGGCTTGATATGTGCTACCTGTGGTTTTCACTGAAGCGTAAGGAGGTCGAAGATGGACTGCCCATCCAGTTCCAGTGAGCAGTGATGCTGGCTAAGCATCGGACAGGGACTTTGTATTTCTCACTTGAGTTTAACCATTCACGGATGGAACTCTTGCAAAGCCAACCCTGTTGCCGTGAGAACTCACAGAAATACGGATGCTCCCAGTCCGCTTTCCAATTCCCAGGTTTCTTCCTCAGTCTGAATCTCTCAGTTGTCTGTCTGGAGAGATTTCCCAGGCAACAAAGGTGAACTGTTATTAAAATTTTAAGTTGGCCTAATGCGGATGCTACACACAACGTTCCATTGCCCTGGTATCCGTTCTTGCTCAGGAACACACAATGGCAGGGGGTGTTTTTTAAGAGAAATGTTCCTCATTTTGAGTGCAAGGGGTAAGAACAAAGGTAATTTGTATAAAAGTCCAAAACAGAATTTCTTTATTTAAGCTTCTGATGAAGAAAAAAATCACATGGTAAGCCCAAAGCAAAAATGTAATTGAGTTTGGACTGAGTTTTAAGGATGTGTCAAGAATGGCAGTTTTCACCAGAAAACAGAAAGATGCTGTGCAGATCCTCAAGAAATTGTTGCTGAGGCAGGAGAATCACTTGATCCCAGGAGGCGGAGGTTGCAGTGAGCCGAGATCGTGCCACTGCACTCCAGCCTGGGTGACAGAGCAAGACTCTGTCTCAAGATGAAAAAAAAAAAAAAAGAAATTGTTGATGGCTTTCTCTCCGTGCTCCTCTCTCTCCCCATCCAGCTAACAACAAGTGTTTTAGAATGAGAGGAACCCTAGGCTAGGCGCGGTGGCTGTCGCCTGTAATCCCAGTACTTTGGGAGGCCGAGGCAGGGGGATCACCTGAGGTCAGGAGTTCGAGACCAGCTTTGCCAACATGGTGAAACCCCATCTCTACTAAAAAAACCGGAAATTAGCTGGGCGTGGTGGCATGTGCCTGTAATCCCAGCTACTTAGGAGGCTGAGGTAGGAGAATCGCTTGAACCCAGGAGGCAGAGGCTGCAGTGAGTCAAGATTGCAACACTACACTCCAGCCTGGGCAACAGAGTGAGACTCCGTCTTAAGAAAAAAAAAAATAATAATAATAAGAGGAACTCAGCATTTACTAAGCCCTTTCATCTATATTATTTCACTTAATTATTACCATAACTCATTTTGCAGTAAACAAACTGAGCCTGAAAAAAGTTATTATTTATTCACAGTCACATTGACACCGAGTAGAAGAAGGTGACTCAAACCTATTAGATTTCATATTACCACCAAGCCCTATGCCTCTCCCAAATTCCATTTTTCTTTTATGTTCCCCCAAACTATTACATGAAAACAGCAAATATGGAGCTATGACAATGTCATCTTCAAACACATTCCCCAAATGTAGCTATAAATACATTCTACTTGCCATTAAACCATGCACATTTCCACCTTCTTTTTTCTTGCCTTTTTTAGTGTTAATCAGATTCATGCCTTTCATAGAGCAGTCATATCTCAGAAACTTCTAGCTCCTCATGAAGTGTTTGGGGAGTTAAGAAGTGGCCTGGTTTCCCTGAAAGAGTTTTCAACTTCGCAGAGCCCAGCCCCGCCTCCTCCATCATTCTGTCAGTGTTGATCAACCCCGACACAGTGAAAAGCCAAACATCCCTTTGATTTAATCAGCCTCTTTTATGCAGAATTGAAGCCAAGCGCCTCTTCTTCCCAACAGCACAGCATTTCCTGGAACGTGAAGATCAATGGTGTTGATAGGCTGTTGACAGAGGGTTGACCATAAGCCCATTAAACAGAAGGTGGAACCGCAATTGTGGTCAAAGGTTCCTTCCCAGGATGGCCAGAAGACAGCAGGGCTGAGACGGGGGAAAAAGCCACTTTCTCTGGACTTTTCATTTTCATGGCATTTTCATGGCATGGCATGAGCTCCTGGACTCAAGCAATCCCAAGCTGCCCACCTCAGCCTCTCAAAGGCTGACATTACAGGAATGAGAGAGCCTTATGTCATTCTTTATCCACATTGCTTAGAGCCTCCTAAGGTAATGGGGGGGATCTCATGTGGTTAAGGGGTCCTGAAGCTTACCTGTGACACGCGTGATCCTGGAAAGGAGAAAGGAAGTTTGAGAAATGTGTTTTCCAGAAAGCTTTTCTTCCTTTCTTCCTTCCTTCCTTCCTCCCTCCCTCCCTCCCTCCCTCCCTCCCTCTCTTCCTTCCTTCCTTCCTTCCTTCCTTCCTTCCTTCCTTCCTTCCTTCCTTCCTTCCTTCCTTCCTTCCTTCCTTCCTTCTTTCCTTCCTTCCTTCCTTCCTTTTTGAGACGGAGTCTTGCTCTGTCTCCCAGGCTAGAGTGCAGTGGCGCGATCTCCACTCACTGCAAGCTCCGTTGCCTCCCGGGTTCACGCCATTCTCCTGCTTCAGCCTCCTGAGAAGCTGGGACTGCAGGCGCCCGCCACCACACCCGGCTAATTTTTTTGTATTTTTAGTAGAGACGAGGTTTCACCGTGTTCGCCAGGATGGTCTCGATCTCCTGACCTTGTGATCCGCCCGCCTCGTCCTCCCAAAGTACTGGGATTACAGGCGTGAGCCACCGCGCAGGCTTCCAGGAAGCTTTTCTAACCTCTCCAAACCCTCTGGCAAAAGTATCCATTGGCTTTTCACTCATTTCCTCTCTCCAAGAATTTTGAGCTTTTTTTTTCATCTGGGGCATATTGTATTCTATTTTATTCAGCATTGCTTAATAAAATTCGCACCAAAAAGCATGCTGAGCATTTTACATTAGTCGTTGCATTTAATCATCTTAAGAATCTATTAGGTAGGTACTGTTTATCGTTATTCCATATTTAACCCTTGTTGAAACCAAGGTACTTGCTTCAACTTCCAGAATTACTCCATAGCAGAGCCAGAACCTAAATTTGGGTGGTGGGACAGAAATCCTTAACCCTTACTTCACACTATATTTGTTTGGCTTATTAGGTCTCCCTTTGTGCTCTTTTATTTAAAAAAAAAAGTTTAATTTTTAAATTATTGGTTTATTTTTTTGAAACAGGGTCTTCCTCTGTCACCCAGGGTAAGTGCAGTGGTGCAATCTTGGCTCACTGCAGCCTCAACCTCTCCAGTTCAAACAATCCTCCTACCTCAGCCTCCCAAGCAGCTGAGACTACAGGCATGTGCCACCATGCCTGGCTGATTTTTCTTTTTTGGTAGGTTTTGGTAGAGACGAGTTCTTGCTTTGTTGCCCTGGCTGGTCTCAAACTCCTGGCCTCAAGCAGTCCTCCTGCCTCAGCCTTCCAAAGTGCTGGGATTGCATGCATCAGCCATCATGTCCCGCCTCCCCTTGTTCTCTAACCTCCTTTGTCAGGTATAACTGAATTCAGTTGCTTCTAGGAGAAACTCCAAATAACAGTAAATGAAGGTAAAGTTTATCTTTCTCTGATGTAAAAAAGATCCAGAGACAGGTAGTCTTTGATTAGTGTGGCAGCTCAACGAAGGTATTGGGAGCCCATCTCTCTCCTTCCAAATCCGTTGTGCAACCATGGCTCTTGTTCTCATGCTACAAAGTAGCCCATGGAGATCCAGCCATCACTTACATGTTCCAGGTGGTATGATGAATAAAGGAGCAAAGAAGGCTGTATCTCCTGTCTTTAAGGTTTTCCAGAGATCTCACATCATACTTACACTCATATATAGTTGGTCAAAACATAGTCACACTCACTCTTTATACCTACATCCTTGCCAAGATCCACTTCTCATCAAGCCTGAGCTATTGCAATAGTTGCCTACATTGTTTCTCAGACTCAGTCTCTTCCTGTTCTCATGCTGACCCTGGACTGCTATCAGGATAGTTTTCTTTGAATTATGCTTTGTCATCCCAGTGCCTACGTCTGAAGCACTCAGGGGACCTTCTTTATCTGTAAGATTACATCCGAATTCCATTTTCTGCCAAAAAAATACTTGCCTACTTTCCCCTTATGTGGCATGCCTGTCTCCACCTTTTTTCTTCATTTCACATCATCCTCTCTGGCTAAAATGTCTTTACCCCTTTGTGTCATTGGGTCTAAATCTCATGTCTCCTTTAATACCCATTTCAAATTCTACCTCATTCATAGTCATTCATTCACTGAGCAAATGTTGTTTATGATGATATGTAAAGCACTCAGAACTGTGGCTGACAGATTGTAGAAGGTGACTATTATCATTAAGAGTAATTATAGTAGAAGTGGGAATAGTGTGTATAGTCTGTTTCTTGGGCTCTGGATTAGGAATTGGGTCATTCCCTTTTCAGTAATTCAGAAGCTACGACATGAGAAGTGAGGGTTTGGATTGTTTTTGTTTTCTTTTTTAAAATATAATGATAATGGTGAGTATGTTGCCTTGAGAGAAAGAATTTCCTTTTATATGATAGGGCTTATCTTTGGGACTCCAGACAGAGATCCAAGCTCAATATGGTCTTCTAATCCTTGGAGAGTAATTGCCTCCACTCTGGTCTTGAAGTTAGAAAGTGTTAACTTAATAAGATAGAATGGCATTTTATTCATTTACAGTTGTATTATGTATCCTAATTGTAATATGTGAGTTAATATTTGAAAATACATTTTTATGTTTATAAGATAAACTGCAGCTTTAAAAAGACTCATGAAAATCTGCATGTTGATCTAAGTGCATTTTAGATGCCCACATCTGTCATTATAGGTTAAGTAATGCTGCTGTATCAAACCCCAAACCTGAATAGCTTAAAGTAGCAAAGGTTTGGTTCTTGCTCCATTACATGACCATTGCAGGTGGGTCATGGAGCTAATCCAAGGTGACATAGCAGTTATCATTCCCACCATTGCCATTCTCTGGCTCAGAAAGATAAAGAAAGTTCTGAAGTATTATACACCAGCTTTAAACCATCAGGTTGTACACAGAAACAACAACAAAAAAATCCGAAGTTGGCAAGGAACAACAGAAGACCTTGAATCTTGAGCAAGAATATTCTGAGGGAAGGAAGCTGGAGGTATCACACTTCCTGATTTTAAAGTATATTACAAAGCTATAGTAATTAAAACACTATGGTACTGGCATAAAAAGAGACATATAGGCTAGTGGCGCTTAATAGAGACCTCAGAAATAAATCCATACATCTACAACCAACTGACCTTCAACAAGGGTGACAAGAATGTACAATGGGGAAAGGAGGGTCTCTTTGAGAAATGTTAATGGGACAACTGGATATCCAGAGGCAGAAGAGTGAAATTAGACCCTTATCTTATACCATACATAAAAGTCAAGTCAAAATGGATTAAAGACTTAAAATGAAGACCTAAAGCCATAAAACTCCTAGAAACAAAACATAGGAGAAAGTGCCTTGACATTGGTCTTAGCAGTTTTTTGGACGTGAGACAAAAACACAGGCAACAAACGCAAAAATAAACAAGTGGTTTTACGTGAGACCAGAAAGTTTTTGCATAGCAAAGGAAACCATTAACAAAATGGAAAGGCAGCCTATGAAATGGGAAAAGTATTTGCAAATCAAATATCTGATAAGTGATTAATATCTATGCTATATAAAAAGTAATACATCTCAGTAGCAAAAAGCCAATAGCCAGATTTTTAAAAATAGACGTAAGACTCAAATAGATATTTTTCCAAAGAAGACATACAAATGGACCACCAGTACATGAAAAGGTGCTCAGCATGATCAGGGAAGTAAAAATCAAAACCATAATGAAATCCCACCTCATATCTATTAGGATGGCTGTTGTCCAAAGGCCAAAACATAAGTGTTGGCAATGATGTGGAGAAAAGAGAACTCTTAGACACGTGTTGGTGGGAATGTAAATTGGTACAGTCATTATGGGAAACAGTATGGAGAGTTCTCAAATAGTTAAAACTAGAACTACCATATGACCTAACAATCCCACTTCTGGGTATACATCCAAAGGAAATAAAGAGAGGACTGCACTCCCATGTTTATTGCATATTATTTACATTATTCACAATAACCAAAATATGAAATGACCTAAGAGTCCAATGGTGGATGAATGGATATAGAAAATGTGAGATACATATGTACATATATATTTATCTATATGTGTATATATGTATCTATATGTTTACATATGTATATATATCTATGTATATATACCTCTCTCATATACACATATGCACACACATATATACACACAGTGACTCTTAGGCCATTGTATGTTTGTGTATATATATGTGCATATACCATATATACATATATATACACACATACAATAACTCTTAGGTTATATGTATATATATACACATTGGTACATATATACATTTATATACCATATACACATATATACACACACACAATGACCTTAGAGTTCATTGATGGCTGACTGGATAAAGAAAATGTGGTGTGTGTATATATATAAATGTGTGTGTGTGTATGCGCGCGTGTATACACAGTGAAATTATATTCAGTCTTATAAAGGAATTTTTCCATTTGTGACAACATGGATGAATCTGGAGGACGTTATGCTCAGTGAAGTAAGCCAGACACAGAAAGACACAAATACAGTATGACATCACTTATATGTAGAATCTAAAAATGTCACACCCATAGAAACAAAGGGTAAAATGCTGGTTACCCAGAGCTGGAAGGTGGGAAAAATAATAAGATGCTGGCCACTCTGTTTATGCCACAGAGTGTAAACTCTCAGTTATAACATAAACAAGTTCTGGAGACCTAAAATACAGCATAGTGACTATAGTTAATAATAATGTGGTGTACATTTGAAATTTGCTACGAGAGTAGACCTCAAATTTCTTATCACAAGCCAACGTAGCTGTGTGAAGTGACTGATATATTAATTAGCTTCATTATGGTAATCACTTCACAATGTGTACATATAGCAAAACATCATGATGTACATCTTAAATATATACACTTTTTATTTGTCAACCATACCTCCATAAAGCTAGGGGGTGGGGAAACCAATCAAGCTGGAAGTGGCATGCTTCAACTCAGAATTAAACACATAACCGCACCTTCACCTACAAAAGAACCAGGAAATACCACTCTATCACATAAGAAGCAGGTGGAAAGCCCAACATTTTTAATGAACGGCACCAATGACCTCCACAAAGCTTCAAAAGAAATTACTATTGAAAGGCAGTATCGTGGTTGATACTCAGATCACTGCATCCCTAAACCCTGCCTCATCTCTCAGTTAAGCAGATTCTAATTTTGCTTCTGAGTGAGGATATTTTTCTGGCTTCATGGGCTGGGTAGCCACTCTGAGTGTGCTTGGTGTAGGGGCCAGGTTTCACTTGGCTCTTCTTTGGAGAGTTCAGTGGGTGGATTACCATGTTGCCTTTCTACGTCCCTCCTCCTTTCCTCCTCCAGCTCACACCTCTCGTTATAAATCAGCTGGTCCCTGAGATACCCTCCCCAGAAGATCTAGATGTTATCCACCTGGCTGTGAAACGTTTTAGTCAAGGAGTTGGCATACCTGCTGCCCCCAACAGTTTCCTCTTCATACTTCATGCAGCAGCTTTTCCTTATTTTTGGTCTGTGCTTTCTCCAGCCATAAACTTTCTAACTCTTTTTTCGGATGTACTGTATTTTATTGAAGTCTAATATACATCAAGTGAACAAATTGTAAATTCATTGCTCAATGAATTTTCACAAGTGAATACACTCATAAAGCCACCGTGAGTGATGCATGTAGAAATAGAACATGACCGGCTGTATTCGGCCATTCTTGTGCTGCTGTAAAGAAATGCCTGAGACTGGGTAATGTAGAAGTGAAGGTTTCGTTGGCTCATGGTTCTGTAGGCTGTACAGGAAGGGCAGTGGCGTCTGCTTCCAGGAAAGCCTCATGGGCGTTTGCTCATGGCAGAAGGCAGCGTGAGGGCAGACAGTTCACATGGCCAGAGCAGGAGCAAGAGTGCGAGGGGGGAGATGCCACACAGTTTTTATTTTTGTTTTTTTGTCTCACTCAGTCCCCCAGGCTGGAGTGCAATGGCATGGTCTCGGCTCACTGCAACCTCCACCTCCCAGGTTCAAGCGATTCTCCTGCCTCAGCCTCCCAAGTAGCTGGGATTACAGCACCTGCCACCACACCCAGCTAATTTTTGTATTTTTAGTAGACGGGGTTTCACCACACTTTTAAACGACCAAAGTCTTTTGACAACTCACTCAGTGTTGTAAGAACAGTACCAAGAGGATGGTGCTCAAATCATTCATAAGAAACCTGTTCCCATGATCCCATTACTCCACCAGTCCCCACCCTTGGGGAATTGCAATTTGAGATGAGATTTGGGTAGGCGGGCCGATCCAAACCATATCACCAGCCTCCTGGAAGCCCAATTCAGGCCTCCGCCAGTCACTATCCTGTCCTTTTCCCAAACAGCCTTTGTTCTGATTCAAATCACTGAAGATTCATTTTCTCCTGTCTAATACTGATTGAAATGACCTAGTTAATTGTCTTTCTTGCACTAAATCAGGGGGTCAATAAACAATAGCCCAGGTGCCACCTGTTTTTGTAAATTAAGTTTGATGGGAACACGGCCATGACCACTCGTTTATATGTAGTCGACGGCTGCTCCTTTGAGCTAACAACAGCAGAGTTGGGTAGTTGCAGCAGAGACCATCTGGTCTGCAAAGCCACAAATATTTACTATTTGACCTTTTACAAAAACGTTTGCCAGTCCCTGCACTAGACCAGAGGTCTGAAAGCTTTTTTGATCTACTAATACCTAAAAATGAGGATATATCAATCTATGAATAATTGTTTTTGTTTGTTTGTTTGTTTGTTTTTTGAGATGGAGTCTCACTCTGTCGCCCAGGCTGGAGTGCAGTGGCCGGATCTCGGCTCACTGCAAGCTCCGCCTCCCGGGTTCACGCCATTCTCCTGCCTCAGCCTCCCGAGTAGCTGGGACTACAGGCACCCGCCACCTCGTCTGGCTAGTTTTTTGTATTTTTTAGTAGAGACGGGGTTTCACCCTGTTAGCCAGGATGGTCTCGATCTTCTGACCTCGTGATCCGCCCGCCTCGGCCTCCCAAAGTGCTGGGATTACAGGTTTGAGCCACCGCGCCCTGCCTGAATAATTTTTATACAATGTATGCATTATGTAACATCACTGTGGCTCTTTAGGCCTTTTGATATGACATCGTGTTTCTTGATAGCTTCCTTGCTACCTGGTTTGATAAGATTTCCAGGCTAATTTTATTCGTTTCTTAACCCAGTATTGGAATCAGTAATTTCTCCAACAAGCCCTGATTTATTTTAGTGAGAAGTGATATTTTATGACCATAATCTGAGTACTAGAGATGCTCATTGTTACTGAGTTATTCATCGTTTCTGTGCCTTTATAGTAGATAAAGCAAGAAAAACACACACACTTGTAAAAGGATAAAATACACCACGGGCTCATAGTGATCCTTCCAATTCACGTTTTACACTTCAGGTATTTTAACTAATCTGTTCTCTGTTTTATCTATCTCTTACTCTTCCCCCTAAGAATCCTGCTTGTAAAGGACACAGGATATTATATAATTAGGATATTTCCAAATTCTATGATTGCTTCAACAATATATATACCACAGTCTCAGAATTATAATACTCAGACTACCATCAGTTTTTATTACCATCAATCAGGATATCTGAAGGCAGGGGTATTTTGCTTTGGGGACTGTTTTTTTTTTTCTTTCGTATGGTATCCCTGTCATTCCTCTGTATTTCATGGTTGTACTGTGTCTCCATTGTCAGAGCATATATATGTTACTTATGATTGCTTTGCTTTCGAAACCCTCATTCTTAGTTCTACAAATAAACATCCTGATGTCTGCATCTGACCATTTTGACAGTCTAAAGGTCATTCTCTAATACTTTATTTCACTGAAACAGAGTCTTGCTCTGTCACCCAGGCTGAAGTGCAGTGATGCCATCTCAGCTCACTGCAACCTCCGCCTCCTGGGTTTAAGCAATTCTCCTGTTTCAGCCTCCCAAGTAGCTGGGATTATGGGCAGGTACCGCCACGCCCGGTTAATTTTTGTATTTTTAGTAGAGACAGGGTTTCACCATGTTGGCCAGGATGGTCTCCAACTCCTGACATCAAATGATCCCCCTGCCTTAGCCTCCCCAAGTGCTGGGAATACTGGCGTGAGCCACTGCACCAGCCTCTCCAATACATTTTTAGGGGAAGATCCATGAGGATTCTCTTCCCTGAGTTACTGCATGTTGTTTACAGTTTATATCCTTTCTGTGTGTAGGTGACTTGTGTTGGATATAGAACATGTGGCTCACTTTATTTAAGTCTCTTAAATGTTATTTCCTTTTCTTCAGGCCTACAGTGATTCTGTCAAGCTGCATAAAAATAATCTAATTTTCTTTCCCTTACAAATCAGGTGTTCTTTTGCCAAGATGCCTGAAGATTTTTTTTTGCTAATGTCTAGTAATTTATAAGCATATCCTTGATAATGGACACTTGAGAACACCATTTGCGGGTATACTGTTTGGTTTTTTTGAGGTGTGATTCCATTAATTTAAAAAAATTTTTAATTTGGGGGAAGTCTGTTTGAAATAGGATTTGTAGAATTTGTTCTTTTCTCTCGTTTTTTCTTTTTCAAGGACTCTCATCTCTATTTTACCCATCTTTAAAATGTACCACGTACTCTTGAATCTTCTTTTTATTTATTACTCTTTTTAACAGCTTTATTTACACATCATAAAATTCACCTTTTCTGAGAGGACTGTTTACATTTTCTCCCTTTTCTCTTTTAGTTTTCAGATTGATGTGCCCTTAGGTTTTTCTAGTTTATTCTTGGTTATTAAAATGAGTTTTTTTCTTTTATTTCTTTCTCTTAAATTCTGTCACCTGATATTTAAGCCTTTCTAATTCTGATTTATATTGTTTTCCATTTCTTATATCCCTTTCTGAATGCCTGTTGGCATGTTTTGAAATAGAAGGTTGCAGCGTTGATCTTATTTTTGACAATGCCTCTCTGACATGCTTTTGTTATCTGTAGAGATTTTAGTCTGCTCTTTTTTTTCTTTCATAATAAATTTGTATGAGGTATGCCTGTGATTATTTTCGGTTGTTCTTTTTTTATTTGAGATGGAGTCTCGCACTGTCACCCAGGCTGGAGTGCAATGGTATGATCTCGGCTCACTGCAACTTCTGCCTTCTGGGTTCAAGCAATTCTCCTGTCTCAGCCTCCCAAATACCTAGGTTTATAGGCACCTGCCATCATACATGGCTTTTTTTTTTTTTTTTTTTTTTTGTATTTTTGGTAGAGACGGGATTTCACGATGTTGGCCAGGCTGGTCTTGAACTGCTGATCTCATGATCCGCCTGCCTCGACCTCCCAAAGTGTTGGGATTACAGACGTGAACCACCATGTCCAGCCTCTGTTGTCCATTTTTAAGTGATATTATATTTCATAAAATCTTAGGTAGCTTATCTAACTTCACAGAGCTCCCTCTTTTGTTGTTTTTGCTTTTTTTTTTTTCATGTAGTTTTAAAAAATTGTCCCTTGCTGTCTGTGATATCTGTCCCCTCCTCCTCACCCCCGTCACTTTCATATGGACTTTGTTTCATTTTTTTTCTTTCGCTGCTGACTTCCAGCAATATCTTCTCAGTGTGGGTGGTCCTCCAAGCAGTTCTGCTCACACAATAGCAGAGTTAGTTGAGTTTGGGAGTTTGCAAGGAGTTAGTGGAATCTGGGAGTTTGCAAGGAGAGTTTGGAGTCTTGGCATTTGAGGGTTTGCAAGGAGTTGACCACATTTGTTGCTTCACAGCTCACTGGGGATGCGTCTGTGCTCACCCACTGTTGGGTTGGGAAATAGTCTTCCTAGGTCAGCTGCTGTCTTCAGGTTGGCACCCTACACATTGCTGCCACTGCCTGTTGGTCACACTGGGCATCTCCTTTTGTTGTGTGTGCCACATGACCTGAGGTTGCTTGCTGCTTTCTGTCACATACAGGAGGGTAGCACAGGAAGGTAGCACAAGAGTCTTGGAATGTGGATGGTTGGTCTCTATTCACTTCTATCTTGACATTCATGCAGACGCTTCGTTGTTTCTCATAGATGTTGTTTATTTACTACTTTTGTTCTGGTTACTCTATTTTTTAATGTAGGGATTTTGGAAGAATTACAGACTATATGGTCATCATTCTCCCAGAATTCTAAATATTAAACACAAGTTTCTGGTAGGGATCTGAAACCCCAGAGGGTGAGTGGCTTGCTTGTGGTCACTTTTCTGGGATTAAAACGAAGGCAGGCTCCTCTCTTGACTGTGGTTGCGTATTTCTGCTACACATGAGGAACATTCTCTAGGTTTTAAGCCAGAATCCGTGCTAATCGCATTTCCAGTTTCAGCCAATGAGCTGCTCAAGTAGAAATAAGATAGAAACCTTGATCCTGAGCAATTTTACAGTCTGTAGAGAAGACAGACTGTGGACTGACCAAGTCAAATTAGTACCTGCCAGACTGTCATGAAAGAGAAAGCAGGATTTAGACCTGGATCACGAATATGGAGGTCTTTCTTTTCCTCTTTTTTAGATAAAGGACCCTGTGAAATTGACTTAAATGGCACTGACATAAAATCATGAAGTCCATGACTATATGGCCGTGTTTTCATTGCATAGCAAAATATGCCTTGAGTCAGCATGCACATTGCCAGATATTCATTTTTCATTCTCTCTTAGGATTGGCTTGACCATAATATTCAAGTACAGTGACTGTTGTCAAGCATGTGTTCTCAGCACACCATAAAGCAGGTATCCTAAACTGTTTTATACCCAGATGTTTTTCCTGAACCATCTCATTCCACAAGGAGACATCTCTATCCTGACTTGCTATGTGTCCATACCAGAGGATGCTTCCTTTGTGAGCTCTCATGACAGTGTTCCTGTGCCCCTTAGATCTTTGTCTTTCTTCCTCCTGTATCCAAGTGTCCATCCGTCAACACATTTATTGAGGATCTACTATGTGCTAGGCACTGTGCTGGCTCTGGGGATAGAGCAGTGAACCAGACTTACCTATTATTTTTCCTCAAGGAATTTATATCACAGTGGTGAGGGTGTATTTCTGAGCTGATTCTGAGCCAAATCAGTTTAGGCTCCCATAACAGTCCTTGTCATGTGACAGGAAATGATGTCATATCTGGAAGTTAGCCTCAAGAAGAGGAAGAGGAAGTTCATAGAAGGTGTGAGGGTGGAGAAGTAAGATATGCTGGGTTTGGGGACCCTAGATCTCAGGAGATTTCAGGGATGAAAGGAGGTAATTTGTTTTTCTTTTTCCCTCCAAGGCCAAATTATCTATCATTTGGGGTGTTAATTTTATTTTTATGATATAGACTCATTGTGTTTAAGGAAAGCAAATAATTAGAGCAGCATCATAAGTTAGAATGCTACTAATGCACTGGCTCTTGTGGTCTTGGAAAACGTATTTAATCAACTGTTTAAGGCAGAGTTCCCTTAGCAGTAAAATGAGGATAATGATGCTTACCCTAAGTCAGAGTCAGAAAAGTCATATACAAAGGATATGAAGGACCAGTCTGGATTTATTACTTTTGTTATTGTTATGTTGCCTTGATGGTTAATTTTATGTGTCAGGCTGACCAGGCCATGGGGTGCCCAGATATTTGGTCAAATATTATTCTGCATGCTTCTATGAGGGTATTTTGGATGAGATTAACATTTTTGTCAGTAGACTGAGTGAAGCAAATGGCTCCGTGTAATGTGGGTGGGCCTCATCCAATCAGTTGAAGGCCTGAATAGAGCAGAAAGGCTGAGCTCCCCTGCATCAGAGAGAATTCCTCTTGCCCGCCTGACTTCCAACTGGGATGTCTGCTTCTTCCTGTCCTCGGACTCACACTGAAGCACGGGCTCTTTCTGGGTCGCCAGCCTGCTGCCTTCAGACTGGAACACCACCATTCATTATCCTGGGCCTCCAGCATAGACTCCTCTGCAGATCTTGGAGCTTCTTGGTCTTCACAATTGTGTGAGCCAATTCCTCATGATAAATAAATACACACACACACACACACACCCTCCCTTCCTGCCTCCCTATCTCTTCTGATCCCCTGAAGAACCCTAATACAGTCGCTAAGTGGATTCCTAGAATAAATATTCTTTCCATAGGCTACACATGGAAAATGAATTCCAGAATCAGCTTTACAGCTAGACAATGTTGCTGACCATCAATAGTGCATAATATGCATGGTGATGGACAGGTTCCTCTGTTTTGAAAGAAACCTCTCATTATCTGTCCAGTGCCTGAGAGTCCATCATTCACTCCATCAAGTATTCCAGCGAGCTCTCTTAAAATGGGAATGCATCTGGGAAAGGGAAGGGGTGTTGGCCCTTATGGCTAACCCCTTATCTAAGAGAAACTCTGTGATGGGAAAACGGGATGAGATGCGGCACCTGGAATAATTGGTTGCGAGCAATCAGGGAAGGTTCAGGCAGATAGCGGACCAGGAGGTGGGAGCATGTCCTGTTCATCATTTGGCCCTTACGGTGGCTCAAGACCTGCCTGCCTCATGCTGGTGCTCTGGCAGTCTCCCCTGGGAGCTGCACGTGGTTCTCACCCTCTTCACTCCAGAGGATCTCCTGTGTGTTTGCCACCTTCCTGGGCACCGTGCACCCTTGGCTATTTGGCTTCCTGAGTAGCAGGGGAGGTAAATCTTGTCTTCAAGATCAGCTTTGAATGCTTGAGGAGTTTTGTGCAAGGTTTGTTTTCCCCAGCTCTTGCACAGACAAAAACAAGGCTTTTCATGAGTCATCATTGCTGTTGAGTCCTGTATAGCTACAGAAAGTATGAGAATGGATGAAACATGCCTGCCTGGCAGGGTCTTAAACATTTCAACTGCCCTGAGATGTACCCCAAGGTGTGTGGCAGAAGGTTAAAAAGTCAGTCGACTACCTGTTATAAAGAGACAGGGCTAAAAATAATATTCTTTTCTACCTTATGATATTGGTAAATGTGATATCTATATTTAGGAGTGCTGGAGAGAACTGGACTTATCCTTATAAGTATTAGGGATGTTCGTGAAAGAAGAGGGCACTGGAAAATATATGAACAGAGTCTAAGCTGTGATATGTACATTGATTTAAACCTCATATGTCTGGTTAGGAGCAATTAGACCTATATCACACATCAACTCTACTCCCTGAATACTCTTCACCAACCTGCTGTTTTTCTGACGTTGTTTCCTACAAACTCATCATAGTTAGTATGACTTGCCATTTTGTTCATACACCTGGATGCACAAAGCCAGAGTTCCTTTAGCAGTAAAACGGGGATAATGATACCTACCCTAGGCCAGAGTCAGAAAAGTCATATACGAAGGATATGAAGGACCAGTCTGGATTTATTACTCTTGTTATTGATATGTTGCTGTCATGGTTAATTTTGTGTCAGGTTGACTAGGCCGTGCGGTGCCCAGATGTTTGGTCTAGTATTATTCTGCATGCGTCCATGAGGGTGTTTTGGATGAGATTCACATTTATATCAGTAGATTGAGTTTCTTTGTTCTAAACAATAATAAATGTATTTGTTCGTTCATTATTTGTTTATTCATTCATTCATTTGTTTCTTTGCTCATTCATTCATTTGGATCCAGGACAAGGATCTGTCTCTTCTGCTAAAATTATGTTCCGCATACTTGGGGCTTATCCAAACTTAGCCATGATGCATCTCCTGCACCTTACACTTAGTAGGGCTCAGAAAATACATACTGAATGGACTCTGGCATCAGGATGACCAGCCTTTTGATTTTCAGCTCGCCTGCTGACTGTGAAACCTTGGTTAAATTAATTTAACATCCTTCAAACCTCATTTCCTCATTTGTAAAATAGGGATGATCGGAGTATCTACATGGAAGGATTATAACGCATGTGAAATGCAGTAATGGATGTAGAGTGCTCAGCCCAGTGAGAATAGAATACATTCTTAACCGTTGTTCTCTATATGGCTGTCCTTCTACCGCTGATATGCAGCAGGCAATGCCAGATCCAATTCGGTTTAGCCCTCAACTGCTTCAGCTGTTCCTGTTGCATTTGGAACTGCGAAGAGAGGTAGAGTTTCATGAATAACTTGATAAAGGCTTATTTCTCATCAAAGACAGAAACACACCTGATTAAAAGAGACCTGGACCGGGTGCGGTGGCTCACGCCTGTAATCCCAGCACGTTGGAAGGCTGAGGCGGGTGGATCATTTGAGGTCAGGAGTTCGAGACTAGCCTGGCCAATATGGTGAAACCCCGTCTCTACTAAAAGTACAAAAAATTAGCTGGGCGTGGTGGTGGGGCCCTGTAATCCCAGCTACTCAGGAGGCTGAGGCAGGAGAATCACTTGAACCCCGGAGGCAGAGGTTGCATTGAGGTGAGATCACACCATTGCACTTGAGCCTGGGTGACAGAGCAAAACTCCACCTCAAAAGAAATGAAATAAAATAAAATAAAAAGATCTGTCCCCAACCCATATTTTACCTTTAGTTTAAGGATTTCATTAGTTGTAAGTATTTGTATGGAGGAACTTTACTACTTAAAAGTAAAAACCAAGCCAGGCACGGGGGCTCACGTCTGTAATCCCAGCACTTTGGGAGGCCAAGGCAGGCGGATCACCTGAGGTTGGGAGTTCGAGACCAGCCTGACCAACATGGAGAAACCCCGTCTCTATTAAAAAACACAAAATCAGCCAGGCATGGTGGCACATGCCTATTACCCCAGCTACAGAGGAGGCTGAGGCAAGAGAATCGCTTGAACCTGGGAGATGGAGGTTGCGGTGAGCAGAGATCCCGCCATTGCACTCCAGCCCGGGCAACGAGAGCGAAACTCCATCTCAAAAAAAATAAATGAAAATAAAAATACAAATAATGAAAGTAAAAAACCAAACTCACTTTAAAAAGTTGTCTTTCCTTCTTTTTTTAATAAGTTGAAACAACAACAATAAAAGTGCCTTTGATGCCTTTGTTGTTTCGTACTTAATAAATCATGGCACATAATTATGTTGATAAATTCCAACAGCCTAGCCGACTCCTCTTTCTCGATGCCGGCTTGGGATGGCCCTGATAAATCGATCTTGACTTTCTCACCGCATCGCTATCCTGCACGGGATCTGCCTCGTTCCTCCATTGCAGTACGTTGGAGCAATACATCACCCAAGCGCTGTAGCTTTCGTCCATATCATTAGAGCAACAGCTGCTTCTGATAATGCATTAATGTAATACATCACAGAACTGGGTGCCTGGCTGCTACATTACTCAAAAGCTCATCTGATAGGGAAGGGAAAAACCGAGTGTGCTTCTAACTCGAAAAGTTGGGCTTTGTTGCGTACTTATGGTTTCGTTTTGCTTGGCACTTGAAACTTCAGGATCCAGATTTTTCCCCTTCATAAGTGGTTTTCACAGGCACTGCTGTTTATTTTTCCTGAACCAGTCTATTCATCTTTCCTGTGTCCATAAAGTTGTTTTATCCGTGATCAGTTCTGGAGTAAAGGACGTCATGTCATAATCTCTGCTCTTGCCAATATTTGAGAAGCTCCTAGCATAATTTAAGCTCCATGTCAAAATGCTTAGGGTTGGAATCGAGGTTCTGCAATTTGCTGGTTGTGTTGCTTTGGGCAGAGCAGTTGTATAATTCAAAGAGATACTGAATGGCCAGGTGCTCGACATATAGTAATAACTCAGTCAAAATGAGTAATATTTATTATTATCTGGAAGGGTGCAGTGGCTTATGCCTGTAATCCCAGCACTTTCGAGGCTGAGGCAGGTGGATCACTTGAGGTCAGGAGTTCAAGACCAGCCTGGCCAACACAGTGAAACCCCCTTTCTGCTAATAATACAAAAACTAGCCAGATGTGGTGGTGTGCGCCTGTGATCCCAGCCACTTAGGAGGCTGAGGCAGGAGAATTGCTTGAAGCCGGGAGGCGGAGATTGCAGTGAGCCGGGATTATACCACTGCGCTCTAGCCTGGGCAACAGCTTGAGACTCTGTCTCTAAATAAATAAATAAATAAATAAATAAATAAATAAAAGTAATTTAAAAAATTATCAGTATTTTCTAGCCCACCACTTACCCAGTTAGGTATCCCAGGACTTGGTTAGTAGCAAGTAGCATACAAGAAAACAACAGCAGCAACAACAGAGTTCTGTGAGCACGTGAGTTAGGAAAACATCAGGATGAAAAGCTCACATAGACTGGTTTACAGCAGGATTTAGGCTCTAAAATGCTACAGTGTGCGTGTCCTAGAGAAGAGCGGAATAAATGCTAATCACCAAACTGTTTGGCCTTAGAACCCCTTTTGTTCTAGGGTGGTATGGTACAGACAGTGATGTTCCTTAGAATACCATTAGGAAAGAAATTCCAGGGTGGTCCAATTCCCTTAGGAATTCTAAGGTAGTCTAAGGAACCTCACGGTCTCTATCCTGCCACCCTTGAAAACAATATTTGAGGCCAGGCACGGTGGCTCATGCCTGCAGTCTCAGGACTTGGGGAGGCCGAGGTGGACAGATCACTTGAGGTCAGGAGTTCGAGACCAGCCTGGCCAATATGGTGAAACCTTGTTTCTACTAAAAATACAAAAATTCGCTGGGTGCGGTGGCTCACGCCTGTAATCCCAGCTACTTGGGAGGCTGAGCCAGGAGAGTTGCTTGAACTTGAGAGGTGGAGGTTGCAGTGAGCCAAGATCATGCCAGTGCACTTCAGCCTAGGCAACAGAGCGAGACTCTGTCAATCAATGTATCAATAAGGTCTTGCTAAAGGTGATAAAGCGAATTAGATGTGGAACAAGGTTAGAAGTGCAGGTTCCTCTCTTCTTCCTCCTGCACCTGCACTTCTTAAAGTCTGATCTTTGATACTCCTCTCCCAGCATCACCTGGAGAGGGGATGGGTTGGAACACAGATCACAGACACAGGGCATCAGAATCTCCTGTCTCAGAGCCCAGGATCTGCATGGTGACAAGTCTTCTGGGTAATTTTCTAGTAAGCTAAATTCTGGAAACCACTGGACTGGACCACGCATCTCTGTAGCTGTATTGTCTAGGCAGAACTGAGGTTGCTGCTCCTTCCAAAAACTCCAGTGACTTTGGAAAAATGGTTGATGATGGTTCCTCACCACCTCTCTGCCTGCCCCATGACCCTGGAGGAGGTCTGTATCTCGGGAGAATGCTGGAGGCCTTCTTTGGCTTTCACAGGCCAGCCTGTCATGCAGAGTCTCTCCAGAGATCCTTACCTGCCTTCCATGGTCACCGTGGGAGCTGTGTATCCCTGCGATCCCTGGTGATGCTCCTCCAGGGAAACCTGCGTGCGGTGTGGCAGGGGATTAGTTTGAAATGGAGAGACACGTACTCGGGGCCTTGCCAAGTCGTTCTGGAAAGAGCATGGCGATGCTTCAGTTTCCATGGAAACCAGGTGACTGTCAGCTCACCTTTGGCCCTGGAAACAGCCTCCAGCTTCTGGGAACAACTGCAAGGCTCCTGCTTATTATGAGAGGAGAGAACACCAATGGAGAAGAGAAAACCAACTGCTGATTGGGAAATAGGCTCAGCTGTCTGTTTCGAACTGCAAGGAAAGTTAGAAGAGTGCCCCAGTCCGAAGATACAGAAGGTCAGGCGGGACCACCAGCCGACACAGGAAGATGTGGGGCAGGCAACTACCCCACTGTCCTGATCAGACACCACCATCAGGGTGGCTCCCTTCTCTAGGTTTTCTACTCAAAAAGCCTTTTTTGGCTTTTTGAGTAGAAATTTATGAACATCACAGGCTTAGACGGTTTTTTGACTGTTCCTTTATTCCCTGCTGAAGTTGATATTCCGTGATATCCAGACATTGCCATGCTGGCTTCAATTCCCACTTTGTGTGTGTGTGTTCTTCCTCTTTCTCATATGTGAGCAGCTATGGATAATACCACACCCCCAATTTTGTAAAGTAAGCTTTCCAAAGTGGAAGGACTGCTTGCAGGCCAGGGGTTCAAGACCAGGCTGGGCATCCCAGGGAGAACCCTGTCTCTTCCAAGAAAAAAGAAAAAGGAAAAGAAGAGCCAGGTGTGGTAGCGCATGCCTGTAGTCCCAAATACTCAGGAGGCTGAGGTGGGAGGATCACTTGCACCCAGGAATTGGAGGTTGCAGGCAGCTGTCATCACACCACTGTACTCCAGCCTGGGTGACAGCATGAGGCCCCATTTCTAAAAAAAATTAAATTAAATTATTAAATTAAAAAATTAAGCTTTGTATTTGGGGATAATTTTGGATTTGCAGAAATGTTTCCATGTTAGTACAGAGAGTTCCTGTATACCCTGCATATGGTTTTCCCAACTGTTAACATCTTCCATCAATAAGATAGGTTTAGTTGTAATGAAGGGACCAGCATCGTTCTATTACTATGAAGGCCACGCTCTATTCAAATTTCACCAGTGTTTCCATTAACGACCTGTCTCTATTCCGAATCCAATCCCAGGCACCACATTGCATTTAGTTGTCACCTTTCCCTAATCTCCTCTGTTCTGTGAAAAAGTGAAAAAGTCTCAGAGTCTCAGAGTCTCAAAGGGTTTTTTTTTTTTTTTTTTAAATGATTTTGACAGCTTTGAGGGGTACCAGTCCAGCATCCTGTGCATGCAGTCTGGGTTTGGCTGATGTGTTTCTCATGATTAGCCTGGGGTTTGTGGTGGTGGGGGTACAACACTGCAGAAGTGAAATGCTCTTCTCATCGTATACCGAGAGCTACACACCCCATACCGTTCATGACGGTGCCCACTTTGGTCGTGTGGCTGAGGGGCTGGCTGCCAGCTTGTCCACTGTGAAGTCGCTGTGTTTCCCTTTCCAGGCTGTATTCTTTGTTACTGAGTTAACGAGTTATGGTGCTAAGAAAGTTACTAGGCCTAGGCCCCTCTCACCTTCTCCTCCATTTTTGAAGAGCCGTGGACAATGGTTTCACTGAAAATGGGAATGAGCGTTCCTTAAATGAGACAGCTGCTTTCTCCTGGGGCAGAAATGATGGGCAGGAAAGCTTGCAGTTAAAACTCCCTTACCTATCTAAGGCGAGCTCCAAGGATGCCCCCGCTTGCCTGGTTTTTGCAGTGAGAGTAAACCACAGCACGTTTCTGGAATGGAGGATTTTTTCTTCATCTGATAAATGTGAGAGGTATCATTTGTTGCAGTGATGTGAAATGTATGTTTTTGAGAATGAATGGGACACTCGGATTGTAATGTAGCCCTCTTGACAACCACAGCCAGCAGTCAAAATTTGTTATTTTGTTATTTCCTTCTTTTTATCTCAAGAGAGGAAACATTCATTCAATGTGATTAGTGACTGTTGAGGGGCTTAACACCGTAATAACTAATTCACTGAGCATTTACTATGTGATGTGAGGATAGTTTATATGTATTGCCCTCATGTAATCCTCACATTCTCTCGGTTAAGTTTCACCATGTAGAAATTAAAATGCAGCTGGCCGGGCGCGGTGGCTCACACCTCTAATTTCAGCACTTTGGGAGAACGACACGGCGGATTGCGAGGTCAAAAGATCAAGACCATCCTAGTCAACATGGTGAAACCCCGTCTCTACTAAAAATAGAAAAATTAGCCGGGTGTGGTGGCGGGCGCCTGTAGTCCCAGCTGCTCAGGAGGCTGAGGCAGGAGAATCACTTGAACCCGGGAGGCAGAGGTTGCAGTGACCCAAGATCGCGCCACTGCACTCCAGCCTGGCGACAGAGTGAGACTCTGTCTCAAAGAAAGAAAGAAATTAAAGTGTATTTAAGGTGCAGGAGGCTAAATTACTTCCCCGTGGTCACTCACACAGGCAGCAAGTGGCAGAGCTGGGATTTGAACCCAGGCAGTCTGACACCAGAGTCCAAACTCTTGCCTGCAGAAACTGCTGTGCTAGGGAATTTGATCAAAGGGTTCCTGAAAAGTCTTCCGGTCAGCTCCACCCTCCTCCCTCTCTCCAGGAACTTCGGCTCCTTTCTGCCAACAGCCTTTCTCTGCAAGGCAGGAAACTGCAATCCTCGCTATCATAAACAATTCTGTTTATTTAGCTTGGGGCATAAAGGTCAAGTGTTAAAATGCTTTAATGTTTCCTACTACTGTTTGCATCTCCCTTGGCTAAGTGATTGCCATCTCCAAATCGACTCCTTCCCCTCCAGCAGGATCTCGTGAACAGGCCACAGCTTGCAGAGAGAGCAGGAGGCACAGGCAGAACCGTGCGGATGGTAATGACCTCCTAGGCAGGTGCGACTGGTCGTGGTGAGTTGGGGGAAGGTGCAGATAGCATCAGTGGGGTGGGGAGCTTCAGGGTGTCTCAGGATCCTGCAGGAGGCCGAATTCTCACTCTGGCCCAGGGCAGACAGCAGACCTGAGAGCTGTTCACAGTTTTTATCGGCTCCCTGTGGAGCAATGAGCAGGGATCCTCCACATCCTCAGAAGTTAAGTAGAGAAAATTGGACTTCTTGAGTATTTCCCAGAGTTGAGGGGTCTGCAAGGGGGCTTTGGAAGGGATTTGTGATAAGTTTAGGTAAGACACAGACCTGGCATTAGATAACATTAATTAATATCATGAGGAAGTTTCATTCCCTCTTAGAGCTTCTGGTGGGCTGAAAGAGGAAATAGCAGGTAGGTGTGTGTGCGCCTGTGAATATGTGTGTTTCATGTCTCTTAAATCCTTCTAATGTCCCCTTTTAGCACCAGAGGGAGCAGACCTCAGGCTCAGACGCTTTGTCGAGCAGCCATGTCTCCCTCCAATTTCACATGGGTTTGTTTACACTAGGCTTGCTTTTTATAACTACCTTCTATGTGCCACAAGTAGGGTTTCCATTTCCGGAAGCGATGTGGAGTTTCAGAAGTCAGAGTGTGATCTGCACACCAGCAGCCTGCCTCCCTGGGTGCTGATTGGAAATGTGAACCAGACTCCACCCCAGGCTACATTCCCGTTGACAGGATGCTCAGTGGTTCCTACACCTTCGATATCAGTTTGGGAACTACTGATACAGATTTCCCTTTTTAGCATCAGTAATTAAGTAAAGAAATTGGCTGACTTAGGGAAACATATGATTAAATAATAGTACAGGCGCCGTGCCTTGGCAGCAGCAATGTGAAGGGTCAACAGGAAAGACAGGGATCGGAGAAGGATTGGGCCAGATCTTTGGGGTATTCTTGGAAAACTGGCATCTACAAAGGTTTTGGAGCCCTACCACTGGGGGCGCTGGCTCTGTGGGTCTGGGGTGAGGCTCTGGAATCTATTTGGAAAAACAAACTTCCCAGATAATGCTCATGTTTAATGAGGCATGGAAACTATTGGATTAGATTATTTCTTTCCTCCTGAAGTTGTGTGAGGTTTTATTTTATTTTATTTTATTATTTTATTTTTGAGATGGAGTCTCATTCTGTCACCCAGGCTGGAGTGAAGTGGTGGCATCTCAGGTCACTGCAGCCTCCGCCTCCCAGACTCAGGTGATTCTCCTGCTTCAGCCTCATGAGTAGCTGGGATGACAGGCGTTCACTATCAGGCTGGGCTAATTTTTATATTTTTAGTAGAGATGGGGTTTCACCATGTTGACCAGTCTGGTCTCAAACTCCTGACCTCAAGTGATCCACCTGCCTCACCTTCGCAAATTACTGGGATTATAGGTGTGAGCCACTGCTCCCAGCTGTGTGATGTTTTAAAACAGTGATCCTCAACGAGATTCTCCTGAACAGACATTTGACAATGTGCATGAGATATTTTTGGTTGTCACAATAGTGGAGCTGCTACTTGTGTTTAGCGGGTGGAGGCCAGGAAGGCCGCTAAACATCCCATAGTGCATGGGACAGCCCCCTCACCACAAAGAACTATGCAGTCCCCAAGGTCAGTGGTGTGGAGAATGAAAAATCCTTATCTAAAGGGTGTTTCTGTTATCCAAGGAGTCTGTGTGCAGATTGAGGAGTCTGTCAAAAGGCCGGGACACATCTCTGCTCCAGACCCAGCAGCTGCTATCTCATGGGGCATAGAGCCAGAAGCCTTATAATGGCCTGTCAGCTTCTGTGGCATGTGGTCCCGTTGTCCCCTCTGACTGCATCTCACCCTACTCTCTTCACCCAAGCATGCTGAGAACCAGCTACATTGCTGCCAAGTTGTTTCTGGAATAGTCCAGGGATGTTCCCACCATAGGGCCTTTGCACATGATTCTTTTTTTTTTTTTTTTTAGATGTAGTCTCGCTCTGTTACCCAGGCTGGAGTACAGTGGTGCGAACTTGGCTCACTGCAACCTCTGCCTTCCGGGTTCGAGCAATTCTCCCTTCCTCAGCCTCCCAAGTAGCTGGGATTACAGGCACCCACCACCGCACCCAGCTACTTTTTGTATTTTTTAGTAGAGAAGGGGTTTCGCCATGTTGGTCAGGCTGGTCTTGAACTCCTGACCTCAGGGGATCCACCTGCCTCAACCTCCCAAAGTGCTGGGATTCCAGGCATAAGCCACTGTGCCCAGCCCGCACGTGATTTTTTAAAAGCTGTCTCATATCTAGAATGCTCATCCATATGGCTCTATCCATTTTCTTCAAGTGGGTTCCTGCTGAAATCTCATCTAACCACTGAGGACGTTCCTGACCATCTTGACTAATAAGCAACCCCCTTTTCATCTTTCTTTCTCCTTACTGTGCTATGTTTTCCTTATAGAACTTACTAGAAATAGATGTTGACTTCCCATTGTTCTCTACTAGAGTGTAAATACCGGGTGTGGCGACTTCGCTGTGTTCACTGTTGTATCTGTTAGTCTCAAGATGTAGCAGTGTCTGGCAGATGAATACTTTAATGAATCATGAGTGAATGAATGGGTGAGTACATGAATACCTGAGTTATAGTCCCAGACGGACCATTGTCCAGTCACCACTCCCTGTTTGCCTCAGTTTCCTCCTCTGTCAGGTAAGAGGGTCACACAGACCGCCTCTAAGTCATCCTAGCTCTGATGTCTGCAGCTCTGACTCACGAATAAGTGCGACTTCCCTTCTCACTTGCATCCCTGTCTCTCCAATTAACTCCCTGCATTCTCCCAGCTCTGAGTCCCTGCCCCCCATTACCCCAGATGCCTCCTGTCAGAGCTGAGAGGCCACGGGGAATTAGGGATGTCAGAAATCCTCAGAAAGTGGCAGATCCATTGTGTGCGCCACTGAATTGGGTAATTAGGGAGGGTGGCACTTCAGTCGTTTTAAAAGCTTAGTGGGTGGGGAGAAAAAACATTCCCTGACAGCTCCTGCACATCCACTTAGACGTGGAGCTTCTCCGCGGACAAATCTAGTTTTGTCACTGAATAGTGCTTTATCGGTCTCCCAAGGAGTGTGTGAAAGGAAGGAGATGAGGGCTGGGGTCCTGGCACTGACTCATGGACCCTTCCAGTGAAGAGAGGGGTATGGTGGGATAGGTGGGGGAAAGTCCCACAGCCCAGTTCGGGGATGAGCACTCTGTGGGGCAGGAAATGCTAGCACCCTGGGCAGGAGGACGGCTCCCTAAGCTCAGGTGTTCAGGAAGCGTGGTCCTTGGTTTTGGAAACCAACTTCATGTCTGACCCTCATTGTTATTCTGTAACTCAACCTCCATCCTGCTTGGGGCTGCCCCACACCCAAGAGAGCATTGAGTTGGAATTAGATTGGATTTGATTGTTTCTTCCACTCCTGGAGTCATGAGTAGTCTGAACAGTGATTCTTAACAGGGCCAGGCTGTGGGGGGTGTCAGGTCTGGCTGTTCAAGCATTCTTCCCTCCCTCCCTCCCTTCCTCCCTTCCTTCCTTCCTCCCTCCCCTTCCCCCCGCCTCCCCCACCCCTCCCCTCCCTCACCCCTCCCCTCCCCTTCCCCTTCCCCTCCCCTTCCCCCTACCCTCCTCCTCAAGAGGAGGCAGATGAATGCTTTAATGAATCATGAGTGAATGAATGGGCAGGTACATGAATACCTTCTCCTCCTCCCCCTCCCCCTCTTCCTCCTCCCCCTCCTCCTCTTCCTCCTCCCCCCCTCTTCCTCCTCCCCCTCCTCCTCTTCCTCCTCCCCCTTCTCCTCTTCCTCCTCCGCCTCCTCTTCCTCCTCCCTCTCCTCCCCTTTCTCCTCTTCCTCCTCCCCCTCCTCTCCCTACCCCTCCTCCTCCCCTTTTCCTCCCTCTCCTCCTCCCCCTTCTCCTCTTCCTCCTCGCCTTCCTCCTCATCCTCCTCCTCTTCCTCTTCTTCCTCCTCTTCTTCCTTCTTCTTCCTCCTCCCCCTCCTCCTCCTCTTCTCCTTCTTCCTTTTCTTCCTTTCCTTCCTTCTTCTTCCTCCTCTTCCTCCTCCCCCTCCTCCTCCTCCTACCACCCACTCCTCCTCCTCTCCTTCCCCTCCCCCTTCTTCTTCTCCTCTTCCTCCTCATGGAACCAGGAGCAGTAAAAGTCCCTATTTCTTTTCTGTTGCCTAAATACACGTTGCCTCTCTCCATATTGGAGCTTATACTTTTAGAGACAAAGGACAGGTGAGAAAATCTTTGCAGTAACCAACTTTTCCAAAGCAATAAGCTAATTGAATAGAGGAAGCAAAGAAGGAAAACTGCAGGGAGACGAGGAACGAACGCATCAGTTAATTTACCAAATTATTATCCAGCCATAGTTATCCCAGTGAACTGTCATGTCCTGAGCATTCTCTGTGTGGCAGCTGCTATGTAGAAGGTTTCATTGGCAGGAATTACTGACCTAACCCTTTGAACAATCTTAAGAGAGAATAATAACTGCACATTCTGGTATTATCTTACTATGGGCTTGCACAGGGCTAAGTGCTTTACCTGTACAGGCATAGCTCTCTTAACAATGGGGACACATTCTGAGAAGTGCATCGTTAGGGAATTTTGTCATTGTGGGAACATCGCAGAGGACACTTAACACAACCCTAGATGGTATCGCCTCCTACACACCTAGGCGGTATGTTCTGGCCTGTTGTTCCTGGGCTACAAACTTATATGGTGTTTTTCTGTACTGAGTACTGTAGGCAGTTGGAACACGGTGGTCACACTGGTGAATCAGAACACACCTAAACATAGAAAAGGTACAGTAAAAAGACAGAATAAAAATGGTACCCCCGTATAGGGCAACCCCATTATAATCTTATGGGGCCATTGTCATGGATGCCATCCGTCCTTGGCGAAAAATTCATTATGCAGTGCCGGACTGTATTCATTCAGTCCCTTCTCTCCACAATCCTGTAAGGTATAATAGTTGCTACTATGATTCCCATTTTACAGATGAAGAAAGGAGGCACAGAGGAGTTAAGTGATGTGCCCAAAGCCACAGAAGCTGGTATTAGTTTGGTGCAAAAGTAATTGCAGCTTTTGCACACGTAAAGGCAAAAACCACAATTACTTTTGCAGCCATCTAATAGCAGAGGGAAAGCTCAAACCCAGGCAGCCAGCTCCAAGGCCGGAAGCCAGGACTGCCCCAGCAGCCCCCAAGGGAGGGGGAGTACCTGCCTCTTCTGGAACATTCCCAGTAGTACTCTCCCTCCGTCTTGCCAGTTGGGAAGCTGTTTGTGACTTCTAGGCAGTTGCACATGCATGTACTGGAGGCGAGCTGCCCCCAAAGACAAGAATCCAGTGCTTCGTCAGCAACCTGCAGTGATGTGATGGAGAAAATAAAACATCTGGCTGCCTCTGGGGACTCACGGAAAGGCCAGGTGCTCTACAAACCAAGCAAGAATGACTTGGCCATCACACTCACATCTGAGAAGAATGAGGCCAAGGCAAACCTGTGCTACTTTTCATATGGACTTAGGAGTCTATTACTATCCACCGGTATACCATCTAGAGAGACATTTCTTTCGTAGAAACAATAGAACTCTTTTGGGTACCAGAAAATCCTCTATTTTCCATTGATTTTTTTTTTTTTTTTTTTTTTTTTGAGACAGAGTCTCGCTCTCGTCACCCAGACTGGAGTGCAATCATGCTATCTTGGCTCACTGCAACCTCTGCCTCCTGGGTTCAAGCAATTCTCCTGTCTCAGCCCCCCGAGTAGCTGGGTTACAGACGTGCACCACCACACCCGGCTAATTTTTGTATTTTTAGTAGAGATGGGGTTTCACCAGGTTGCTCAGGCTGTTCTCAAACTCCTGACCTCAGGTGATCTACCCGCCCCAGCCTCCCAAAGTGCTGGGATTACAGGCGTGAGCCATCGTGCCCAGCCTGTTGAAATTTTTATTGAGACAATTGTGCGCTCACATGCGGTTCTAATCAGAAACCATGTACACTTTACCCAGTTTCTTCCAGTGTCAACATTTTGCAAAATTATAGTACAATGTCTTAAGATATCGAATCATTCCATTACCGTACGTGTCCCTTTCATACCCACATTCACCTCTCTCTCACCCCTGCCTCCCGTTACTAACCCGTGTTACCAATGACTCATTGGCTGTATCTAAAATGTCATTTCTAAAATGTTATATACATAGAATCACATAGTAGGCGGTCTTTTAGAATGGACTTTTTTTCACTTAGCGTAATTCCCTGACGATTCACCCAAGTTGTATATATCAATATTTTACTACCTTTCATTGCTGAATAGTAACCTGTGGTATGAATATATACAGTTGCAGCATTCACTTGTTGAAGGATATCTGGGATGTTTTGGGGTACTATGGGTGAAGTTGCTATAAACATTAGTGTACAGGGTTTTGTGTGACCATAAAGTTTTCCTTTCTTTGGGATAGACGCCCAAGCGTACAACTGCTGGATCATATGGTAATTGGATGTTTACTTTGTGAGTCACTGCTATACCGTTTCCTAGAGTGGCTAGGCCGTTTTACATTCCTACCAGCAATGTATGAACAATCCAATTTATTTGCATACTCACTAGCTTTTGGGATTGTCATTATCGTTGTTAATTTTTTGCTATTCTTACAGGTTGTAGTAATATTGCCTTTGAATTTACAGTTCATTCCCTGATGGCTAATGATGTGTAATACCTTCTTATGTTCTCATTTACCACCTGCATCTACTTTTTGTTGAACTGTTTGTTCACATATTTTGCCCCCCCCCCCCCCCCGTCTAATTGGATTGGTGGTGGTTTTTTTTTGTTTATTACTGAGTTTTGAAAGTTATTTATATATCCTGGATATTATTCTTTCGTTATTGTGGGGTATGTGGTTTACAAATATTTTCCTCCCGCTGTAGCTTGTCTCCTCATCCTCTTTCCAGGATCTTCTGCAGAGCAAAGGTTTTTAGTTTTGATGAGATGAGGTCCAATTTATGAATTTTTAAAAATGGACCCTATTTTGGCCTGAAAGCTCTTTGCCTACCCCTAGATCCATCATTTTCTTTTATAGTTTTCAAAACATTTTATAGTTTTACATTTTACACTTAAGGTTGTGATCTAAGTTATAAGAGTCGTAAGTCAGGCACAGGGGCATGTGGGCATGTGACTGTTTTTGTAGCTACTTGGGAGGCTGAGGCAGGAGGATCACTTGAGGCCAGGAGTTCGAGGCTGTAGTGCACTGTCATCATTCCTGTGAGTAGACACCACACTGCAGCGCAGGCAACATAGCAAGACCCTATCTCCAGCTTTCCTTTTTTTGAGTAGTGTTTAGTTTGAGGTTTATCTTTTTTGGTTTTGGCTTATAAATGTCCAATTGTAACAGCACCATTTACTGAAAACTATAGCTAATTTTTTAACCCTTACTGTATCCCTGACACCCAGCTAGGCACTTTTCAGTAGCATTTTATATAATCCCTGAAGTTACATGGTGGCATGGGAACTGTATTACAAGTTTTCTAGATGCAGAGAGTGAAGATCAGAGAGGTTGCTTGATTTTCCTGAGGCCACACAGCCAGAGGCAATTTGCAAATCTCTGCCTGGCTCTAGCCCACAGTCCTTCACCAACTCTAGTTTGATTTCTGAGTGACTGTCTCTACATACATGTGCTCCCCGCATCATGGCAGAAAATTCAGACCCGATTGAATTTGCGTTCTATCTTGGGACTTCTCTTTGGGCTGTAACTAAATCAGATTTGCAGGAGGTGCAAGTGTAATATAATATGAAATATCTGTTCATCATTTAACTCAGGGAAGTCTTTTCCCCCTCACTAATATCCATGATAAAGCATATGCAAATGTCTGTAATTGAACATAATTAAAATAATGAGAGTTGAAAGAATGTGATATTCAAAATAAATGCAATAAGGAGTTGGACACAGCCATTATCCTAATTCAAAGTGATTACTTTATGATTACATTATCAGAGCCTCTAATATTTCTGTCTTTAATATAATTTTATTTACTTTTGGGAGACAGGTGCTCTCTGATTGGGATGAATTCCTGTCCTAGGTCTGGTTACCATTACTTCATCTAAGTTCCCAGAGGAAGGAAGGTGACATTTTGATCAGAGCCATCTGCTGTTACCCCCTTCCTGCCACACTGCTTGGTGGCACGAGCCTCCACTGGGATGAATGACTGAGTACTGTGACACAGACAGCCTGGTATCCTGTGAACACATGCAAGACCTGCCTGATAGTGAGTGAGCTGGAGGAATTCAAGGCCAGGGGTTTCTTCCCAGGAAGTGCCTGTCATGGTGACATCCTTGTGGATTAGTAATCCGAGTGATTCAGAGAGATTTCTTTTCCCTGCCCTTTCTCAAGTTTTTTTTTTTTTAATGTAACATTCAGCCTAAATGCATAGTCATAGTTAACTGAGACTAAGAGAGTAGGAAACACAGCTCTTTGGCAGGTAGGAAATTATATGTAGTGCAATATAGAGAACATTGCTGTGGCTTTAGGTGGGCGTACTCCAAACCTTCCCTCTGCCCTGCATCTGCTGTGTGACCTTAGGTGAGTTGCTTACCCTCTCTGGATTTCAAATTGCTTTTCTTTAAATGGTAAGATAAGAACTTAATTACAGGCTGGGCGCGGTGGCTCACGCCTGTAATGCCAGTACTTTGGGAGGCTGAGGGAGGTGGATCACAAGGTCAGGAGATGGAGACCATCCTGGCTAACACAGTGAAACCCCGTCTCTACTAAAAAAAAAAAAAAAAACAAAATATTAGCCGGGCGTGGTGGCAGGTGCCTGTGGTCCCAGCTACTCGGGAGGCTAAGGCAGGAGAATGGCGTGAACCTGGGAGGCGGAGTTTGCAGTGAGCCGAGATGGTGCCATTGCACTCCAGCCTGGGTGACAGCCAGACTCCATCTCAAAAAAAAAAAAAAAAAAAAAATAATTAATTACAGAGGGTTTCCCTATAAAATGAGAAAAGACGCAGGAAGAACTTAACATGAAAAGATGCTCAACAATGTTGAATGTGGAATGTCACAGGCAATGGAGGAAATTTTTAATGTTGTACTCAAAGTTAGTTGCTACAAGAGATGGGATTTAGGGGCAAGAAGTTGAGACTGTGGGCTGTGGATTCAGCAAGGGCTCACCGACCTAGAATGGGTGCTGGTGATGTGGGTGGGGGCAGAAGACCTCCGCCATGCTTTTCTGCCCTTCTCCGCCTCCGATCAATAAAGGGTGGCGGCTTCCAGAGTTGACCTTAAATGTCTCTGGGGGTGGGGAAGATGATCTCACTCATTTGTCTCGCTTCTGGGCTCTGTAGCTTATCTTGGTCATGAGAATGATGCTGTGCTAAGTCATCCAGGTAGAGGTTGACACCCACAGAACTCTTTATGAGAAATGAGGGACTAGTAACAGCCCCCAACACACACACACACACGTGCACACAGCCACACGCCACCCCTGTTTTATAACAGGAGCGACCACCAGGATGGTCTGAGGCTAAATCCAGAGGAAGCCAGTGAGATTCTGTGTTACCTTCCTTGGAGAATGTCCTCACACCAGCCTTCTTCTTTGTTAGCTAGTGACTGGGTGTCCCTTGTTGCCCAGGCTGGAGTGGCGCTATCATTGTTCACTGCAGCCTCAAACTCTTAGGTTCAAGCAGTCCTTCCACGTCAGCCTCTGGAGTAGCTGGGAGTGTAGGCATGTGCCACCATACCTGGGTAATTTTTTAACTTTTTTGTAGTGATAGGGTCTTGCTATGTGGCTCAGGATGCTTTGGAACTCCTGGGCTCTTCAAGTGATCCTCCCACTTTGGCGTCCCAAATTCCTGGGGTTACAGGCATTAGCCCACTGCACCCAGTCCATAAAAGCGTGTATGAAGATTTCCACTGGCCATAATGGAAAGAATCAGCTGGCCTTGGGTAATGAACTATAACAACATTCCATACCATAGGCTGAGCCCTGGACACAGCATTGCAAGTATGTGCTATGACCAAACTTATTCACATTCGAGGATCCCTATCCTCTATACTTAATACCTACATTCTGGCTTGACCTATTCCATTTCTTTCTTTTCTCTGCCCTCCCAAGAGATTTCTGCTACAGCCTGACTGGTTCTGTGGGCTGCAGAAACAGGAGGACAAGAAGAAGGACAAGCCCATGGACTGCAGCTTTTTCAGAGAGGCCTGGAAAAACAGTTGCAGTGTATGGGGAAAGTAGGTGGGAGGGAGGCTGGTAAAGAGGTAGTGAATTCGAGCCGGGCGTGGCGGCTCATAAGTGTAATCCCAACACTTCGGGAAGCTGAGGCGGGGGCAAATCACTGGAGGTCAGGAGTTCGAGACCAGCCTGGCCAACATGAGGAAAATCCATCTCTACTAAAAATACAAAAATTAGCTGGGTGTGGTGGTGCATGTCTGTAGTCCCAGCTACTTGGGAGGCTGAGGCAGGAGAATTGCTTGAACCTGGGAGGCAGAGGTTGCAGTGAGCTGAGGTGACACCACGGAACTCTAGCCTGGGCCCCAAGAGCAAGACTCTGTCAATAATATTAATAATAATAATAAAGGAGTAAATTTGGTTATGCCTTCCGTCAAGATTCTCATGAAATAAAAAAAATTTTTTAATGAAAACTTCTCATGAAACAAACAAACTGAGTTTATTTTGAAAGCATTCTTTGTGTGCTTGGCTCCCCTTGCCTCTGTTATTCAAGTTGGACTGTTTGGGGGATGACTGTAGGATTACATACAATGCATTGTATTCAGCTGACCCTCATGGCAATCCCACTAGGTTGATTTTCATATTCCCCATTTGCAGAGGAGCACCAAAGCTCTAGCACAAGACCACACAGGCGGGAAGTGGAAGCCCATGATTTTAATATAAGTCTCCCAGGTCTGATTGCACCCCTTCCCTTCCTTTCCCTTGCAAATGGGTAGCTACAGCTCACAGTCAGTGAGTAGAGCAGAGCGCCGTGGGCTGTGAGCACGTAGAAGGAATTAAAGAATCATCATCACTGCAGCTTTGTGCTGGGAAATGGCAATTAGCCTCTAGTTTGTTTGGATTAATATCTCTGGAGACCTTTACTAAAGTATTATTTATTGATAAGGAACATGCATCGTGGCTGAATAGTAGCTGGGAGATCGGTACTCAGTGATCGCAGTGGAGCCATTGCACAAGGAGAAACTCTGTCCTCGTCCAAAATATGTCATTTGGTTTGGGAAATTATTCGATAGTTTTTTTTTTTTTCTTTTTTTGGAAGTTCTGTAACTTTTGTGGGGAGGTTTGCTCTGTGAGTTGAGCCTGCGTTAGGAGCTAAACAGACCAAGGAAAATGCCAGACCTGCCAATAACCAACGGTGTTGCCTGGGGTTGATAAGGCTTCTAACCTCCTTGAGCCTTAGCACTTACCTGCGTGCAGGGCTGGCAAACTGGATACGGTGTATCTGATTCTCTAGCACCTAAGCAATGGAAGGCATTTAAAAGTAATCGTTTTTACCATCACAGTTTTTAACAATTTGGACACTTGTTAACTTGAATTGCTATGCACACACAGGCTAGAGTGAATCAGATAGGAAAAAATACAGAGATTTGTAAAAATGCAATTATACATTATACACAAAGTTGTAGGTTGAGCTTTAATGTAAGGAGAGGTGAACTGTAAAAATCCTTCACCAAATTGTGATCTTTAGGAATTGAATTAGACTACATTTACCTTGACACAAAATATCAAACATCCTTAAAGAAAAAAAAAAAAAGGAGAGAAAAGAAGTAAAAAAAAAAAAAAAAAAAAATGAGGAAAATAACTTCCTTCTTCAAAGAACAAAGAGTTTTCAAGTTCTTTAGAAGATTGTTTATGTGAGAATGATGCAGCTGCAGTGTGGATTGCAATAGATAGGAAAAAAAAAAGGTTAACATTGCTTAGGCAACTCTCTTCAACAAAAGCTACTTCAGTAATTGACTCAAATTTTATCTATTCATTAAAGTGAGACCAGTGGGTAACCCTTTCTTAGCCATTACTCAGTACTGTGTAAAATGAAAATGCGTAAGACTGAATTCCTTTTTGACAGGAACCCCCAACCTAGATCTTGCAGGCTTTTAGAGAATCTTCCTGCGACTGGTATGAGTCACCAAGCCTTCATGTGTGTGTGTGTGTGTGTGCGTGTATGTGCGTGTATGTGTGTGTGCTTATGTGTGTGTTGGGGAGTTTGTGGTTGCCTCTCTAGGAATCCAATGAGAAACTAAAATTTTCTGACAGGAGACACTATTAAGATTTGTGGCCAGGCGTGATGGCTCACGTCTGTCATCCTAGCACTTTGGGAGACCGAAGTGGGTGGATCACCTGAGGTCATGAGTTCAAGACTGGCCTGGCCAACATGGTGAAACCTTATCTTTGCTTAAAATATAAAAATTAGCTCGGCATGGTGGCTGGCGCCTATAATCCCAGCTATTCAGGAGGCTGATACAGGAGAATTGCTTGAACCTGGGAGGTGGAGGAGGTTGCAGTGAGCCAAGATCATGCCACTGCACTCCAGCCTGGGCGACAGAGTAGGACTCTGTCTCAAAAAAAAAAAAAAAAAAAAAAGAGAGAGAGGAAAAAAAAGATTTGCATGATAGTGGCAGACATCTGCCAACTTGAGTCAATAGTAGGATGTGGCAGCTCCAGGCTGGGGGACACTGGGCTGGAGCCTGATCTTCCTCTTTGCTTACCCACAGGCCCTCTCAAACCCATAAGGACCGTCCTGTCTAGCCAGGCGCGATGGCTCATGCCTGTAATCCCAGCTCTTTGGGAGGCCGAGGTAGGCAGATCATGAGGTCAGGAGATCAAGACCATTCTGGCTAACACGGTGAAACCCTGTCTCTACTAAAAAATACAAAAAATTAGCCGGGCATGGTGGCGGACGCCTGTAGTCCCAGCTACTCAGGAGGCTGAGGCAGGAGAATGGCTTGAACCCGGGAGGCGGAGTTTGCAGTGAGCCGAGATCGCACCACTGCACTCCAGCCTGGGCAACAGAGCAAAACTGTGTCTAAAAAAAGAAAAGACCGTCCTGTCTAAAACTGAAACGGATATGGAACATGCCATGCCTGCAAGGTTGAACCAGTGCCCTTCTGTCTTCTGTCCACTTACACATGATACATAAGTAGCAGTAAGTGGATGCAGGGACCTCAGAGTAACAGTTACTCACTGGGCTCTGAGCCATATAAACCCATCAATTTCTCTTTCTTTTTGTATCATGTATGTGAAAACCACAAGAAGGAATGTGCCTATTTGCCTGCCTATGTGATAATGCTGTGTGTGTGTGTGTCAGAGAGAGAGAGAGAGAGCGAGAGAGAGAGAGAGACAGAGAGAGACAGAGACTTTCAAGCCTGTTTTGTTTGAAGCTCTCAGTAAACACTTCTGGTGAAGGAGGCAGAAAACACAGCCGTGTCTGTAGAATTCGCCTTCTTACCCAGCAAGCCTGAATCTGTGTTCATTGAAATGTTGGCCATTATTCTATTTGACTTCTCTGATGTTCTCAGGTTGATATGTTTAAGATTAATGAGGCATTAGTTCTCCATCAAGGAGCCATAATCAAGATTACCCATTTAGCTGCAGCGAGTTGTGTCGCCGCATTAATTAATATCATTTGACCTTTGTATTTCGGGTGGGATGATGTATCGTTGCATTTTCCCGAGCAGGGCTGTAAAATTGATGGCTTGGATATTGCCGCTCCTATGGCCGAATGGTTCGTTTAAGTTAAATACTGTGCTTGTAATTAATATAGGATAGGTAAGTCTGGGAAGATGGCGTATATTAATCCTTATTTAGTGAAGCAGGTCCTGCTGGGTGGGAGATTCAACACTTGACTTGGATGCCTTATTGGAAGCACTTTGCTGCTGGGGAATGTTGGCACATATGGGAAGTTTTCTCTGAAAGCACCACTTGAGGAGTCCTTTCCTAACTCAGAGATCATGTCTGCACAAAGAGTTAAATGATACAGGATGGGCGTGGAGCTATGGGGGCTCATTTAACTCTCTCTGTTACTGTTTTTCCAACTGTAATGGGTGTATTGCTAACGCAGATGCCAGTTCCTTGGGTTTTTTGTTTTTGTTTTTGAGGCAGAGTCTCGCTCTGTCACCCGGGTTGAAATACAGTGGTGCAATCTCGGCTCACTGCAACCTCTGTCTCCTGGGTTTAAGCAATTCTCATGCCTCAGCCTCCTGAGTAGCTGGGATTGTAGGCACGTACCACCATGCCTGGCTAATATTTGTATTTTTAGTAGAGATTGGGTTTCGCCATATTGGCCAGGCTGATCTGGAACTCCTGGACTTGGGTGATCTCCCTGCCTTGGCTTCCCAATGTGCTGGGATTACAGGCATGAGCCACCATGCCTGGGCACTAGGTCTTGAGCAAACTGAAAGTTTCAGATTTCTCCAAGTGATGCTATGGTTCCAGTACCACAATTTTAACAGCAGATTTCTATACCAGGTATATTTCTACACAAGCTTGGCAAGGTTCAGAGAATAGATATTTCTGGCTGCGTAGGTCCTACAGTCTCCATTGCAGTTACTCAACTCTGCTCTGCAGTGGGAAAACTGCCATAGATAATATGGCAATGAATGTGTGTGGCTGTGTTCCAATAAAACTTTATTTGAAAAAACCAGGTGACACGCTGGAGTTGGCCCATGGACAGTAGTTTGGTGAGCCCTGCTCTGCACCACAGATTCCTCCTGGGCAGGGCTATTTTCTTCTCCACTATATTTCAGGGCCTAGCAAAAGGCCAAGTGCACAATGAGAAATGCAAACATATCTACGAATTGAGTGATCAGTTTCCACTCTTCTTCAGTGTTATGAACAGATCAACTGGCCCACAGCAAAAGTGACATCCATCGATGCAGGAACCAAAAGCCCCAGCTTCAGACTCCTCTCATGAGCTGTGAGACAGGAAGAAAGGATGGGAGATATTTTTTCCCCCTTTTCTACAACCATACATTGATCTTAAATGAGTTCCAAATAGGTGAGTTCTGCCCATCCTTCTTGAAGTACTTTTCTGTACCTTAGACCATAACCTGCTTTGAAATGTTAAGTGTTTTAAAAACGCCTTTCCACATCATTAAATATTCCTTACACCATTATTTTTATTTATTGACTGCTCAGTATTTCACGTTTTAAGCAATATTCTATGGGAAAGGATTTGTGTTGCTTTCTTTTTGCAAACTGCTGAACATTGTTGCACATGTATCTTAGAGCCTGAATCCACATCTTGCCTTGAAATAAACACCTGAATAGGGGAATTTCTGTGTAGAAAGGTAAGCTCGTTAAGATAGATTGCCCGCCATGAATTTTGGAGTCCTACCAGAAGAGCTTGATGGTAAGTGCTTTTATCAAAGGTTTTTGAAGAGGAATTTAGAAAGAGAGGGAGAAAAAAAATAAATCTGTTTAAGGATGATTATTATGCCAAGTGGAACAGGGATACAGAAATGTGAGAGGGGACAAAGGAAATCTTTGTGCATCTAACTGTTGCTGTGAGGACTTAGCTGTAGAATTCAATTTTCTAAAATAGAATGGACAGACAGAAATCCTGGATGCTCCAAGTCAACCCTTTGCTTTCTTACAGGTCCAGATTATGTTCAAGCTTGGTGGAAAATCTTTGATATAAACAGAAGAAGAGTTCCTGGGGCTCTTAGATCAAATTGATTTACACAGTACCATAAATAGTATAGGGAGGGAGCTTGGTCATTCTCACCATTTCATTATGAGGAAAGTGTCTTAATCCGTTTGGGATACTGTAACAAAATAGCATCAATGTGTAGTTTATAAACAACAGAGATGTATTTGTCACAGTTCCAAGGACTGGGAAGTCCAAGATCAAGGCAGTGTCCAAGATCGATTCAGTGTCTGGTAAGGGCCCACGTTCTGGTTCATGGATGGCACCTTTTGCTTTGTCTTCACATGGTGGAAGGAGCGAAGGAGCAAAGCAGCTCTCTGGGACCTCTTTTATAAAAGCACTAATTCAAAGCATGAGGGTTCCATCCCTGTGACATAAATCACCTCTGAAGGATCTCACCTCCTAACACCATCACCTTGGGTGTTAGGATTTCAACATATTAATTTTGGGGGCACATAAACATTCAGACCATAACAGAAAGGGATACTGAACTGCAAACAGTGGTCATTTTCCAAGAGCTCTAATCTCTGCAGCAGGGAGAACTTTCTCTGCATCCACAATGTGGCATTCATTTCACCAGACGATGTAGACGCCACAGAAGCCATGCTTCTGATTTGAAACCCATGAGAACTCAGGTCATGACAATGATTTGGGACAAGCATTGGGTTGCCCTTAATGACATATTCATAACTGGCTTTGCAGTCTGGTTGGAGGTTCACGGAGGTGTGAGGGTGACTTTTGTTTCTCCCAGTAAGCAGTGAGAGGTTTTGTGTGTAGATTAGTGGAGGTCCTAGCAGGGCATAGGCAGCATACTCAAATTAGGTAACTTGTAAGTGAGGGGCTATTTGCTAAACATGGTCAGGGAATGGGGAAATCACAAGGGCTAATTCTGTACCCTAGGGCTAATTACTGCACAGGCAGTTACCACCTCAAGGCTTGAAGGGGTAAGACAGAGAGCAGTTAAGGGACCTTCAGGTAGAGAGAACTATGGGATTTAACTGAGGGTCACAGCCAGCTCATAGCTCCCCTGCAGGGAGAGAATCTGAGGAGTAAATATTCCAATGTCACCCTCTTTCCTTTGTGCATCTCTGCTGGTGTTCTCCATCAGCCAAACCCCCCAGGAAGCCAGAGGAAAGGAAACCCATTGTAAAGAAGCACATTTTTTGCCATTGAAAGTAACAGCAAAAACCACAATTACTTTTGCACCAACCTAATAGTTTATCCAAACCTACCAGGAAGCACCTCCATCTCTGCTGGTGCTCTCCGTTGTCCAAACCCACCAGGACGCCCATAGCTGTTGTTGGTCCAGGTCAGCCTCCTGCCTGGGGCACAGAACAGAGTGGAGATGTTGGAGCTTGGACCTCTACAGTTAAGTAGAAGGTAAACAGCTCAGTGTGGCTGCATGGAGTATTTAATTGTATTCTGTTGTCTAGGGCAAGGTGCTTTGGTTTAGGCTTCAGTCTGAAAGCATCCTGAATTTGTAGCTACAGGATAGGATTGATGGTATAATTAAAAGAAAAACTGGAACTTAACCACATGCCAGCTCTGCGATATGAAGATGGGTTTTGTGTGACTATGTGGCAGATAATGTGGCACACACCTGTACTTTATCTGACAGAGTTCTTCTCGGTAGCTTCAAGAACTCCATGAAGAATCATCAAATCTCTAGGCCGATTAGGCACTCACAATGTGCCTCCTGGGTTGCAGGTGATAAATGAATTATGCCAAGGAAAACAAAATATTGATTTCAGCTTTAAAGATGGAAGAGAAATGGTTTTCACATTTTCCCAAGGCAACCCATCCAAGAGCAAAATAAGCCTCATTCCCAGAAAGGTTTCTATTAAATCTCATTCAACTAGGAGATCATCCAATCCAATGTGTGAACCCGTTTGCCTGGTTCTCATGTAGTTTAATGCCTGTACATTTACTTTACTTTACTTTTTTTTTTTTTTTTGGTTTATAGTCAATCATTTGCTGATTTTCAAGATGTTAGAATATGTAACGTTAAATCTGAATTCTAACATCTCTTGAACAATACAAAAATGTGGCTGTTATTCCCACATAGGGAAAGCAGTAACATTGGAGTTAAGGATTTCCCACTTCAGTTGGTGCCTCACCAGTTCCTCCTGGTTGTTGTTCATATGCCTACATGAGAATATATTTGAGTTTCAAGTCTGTATAAACCTACCAAATCTCTGTACAGAAGTCCCTGTTCATTCCGGTTTCATTTGTTTTGTTCTGGGAAAAATTCATGAACATACACTAGATTCCTCTGGTATGGAAGGTTTATCCTGGATCTCTCCCTTAGATCTCTGTGATAGTCTCTAATATTCTCAACAGCTGGATCTATTGCAATTCATGAAATTTGAGGAAAACTAAAGTAGATTACACTGACATTTACATTCGCGTTGTCTATAACGAAAGAAATACAGCGGGGAATTATAAAAAAATAATCAATAGTATAAATCAGATATTGGGGGAAGGCAGGCAAGCGAACTTGTATCTTAAGTAAGCGTTTAGAGCTAGAAGAGGCTTCGGACATTTCTAGGGCTAGGGTCTTTTCAACAAGGTGATGTAATTCTTTTTTTTTTGAGTGAAATGTATGTGGATGCCCAGCATATAAAATGTATCAAAGCTGAGGGACTTTCACTAAAGCAAGGTCATGGGAGGGTGCAGAGCCACCTCCCTCACCCTTTTCCAGATCCTGAGTGTATTGGTGTGTTGTCCTCCCATCCGAATGGCCTTTCTGCTTACAGAGCATGAGAACTTTGCCGAGTCTCTAATTGTCCATAATTAAAGTGCAAATGGCATTTTTTGCATCCTCGTTCAGGTCTGTCAGCATCTTCTCGGCACCCACATCAGATGCTACTGTGCATATAAATTCATGTGACCTATGCAGTCAGATTTTAATCCATTTAATTCCAAATGGCATCCCCTTGTGTTCATCTGGATTTTTCTAATTTTTTCACCTATGGAACATCTCCCTATGGAAGATACTGGACTATCTGCATTTCCCAGTCCAAAAAACCTATGTGAATGAACTGTTATGGGAAACATTTATCCTGAATCATCTGAACACTCCATTAATCACAGACTGCCTGAGACCTCTGTTCAAGCAGCATGACGGAGTTGTTGAGTGAAGAAGGAGGCTCAGGAGTCATTAGCAATTCATTAGTGGAACCTTTCTGAGCAGTCCTCTCTGTCTTCGCTCCTTAGAATTCATGCCCAACCTCCTGCCAACACTGCCTTTCCATTAGTTACTCAACTCTTCCCTTCTCCCACCTTATCTCTACCACAGGGCCTTTGAACATACTTTTCTAACTGCCTAGAATTCCCCCTCATGCTTCTTCCCCAAACTAACTTTGGCTCTTTCTCTCAGCTCAGTCATCACTTCTGCAAATAAAGCCTTCCTAACGTCTTCAGACCAGGTCAAACTCTTCCCCCCTTGAAACCTTTCATTGAATCTTGTAAATACTTATTTGCAGGATTATTTGATTCATTTTTTAACCTCAAGTTTCCCTAAAAACAGATCATGAGACAAAACTTACATGCTAAGGCTTTATAAAGAGGTGTAATGCCAGAGCAGCAAGAGTGAAGGAAGAAGGGAAGTCAGACAAGGAAAGAAAGCAAGCATGTATAAGGTGGTATGTTACTGAGCTGACCACAGCTTTAAAAGGAACAATGGTAAGTTGCTCCATTATAGGGGATGCTTTTTAGGCAGGCTATATAGGATGACTGTCCCTTGCAGTGGTTTGTTGGAAGAGAGAAGGATATGTCTGCAAAGGTCTTACCTCCTCCTATTATCTCGTAGGACACATTCACTCAGTGAGAGAATTAACTCATCTACATTTACAGGATGTGTTTTCTGGCCTCTTAGGGTAGCACCTGGACAAGATAGATCCCGTGCCCCCATGGTGTGATGCTTCTTCTGAACCTGGAAGCAGTGGGAGGAACCATAAACTTCCTGAGCCTGGTTGGATTGTACTTGGGTTATGATGTCACAGCAGGCATGATCAAGATCACGCCAAAGCTCAGCCCTGAGTAACAGCTCGGTTATGTTAAGATAGGAGGCACTGTGGGGGAACTTCCTTTGCCAGAATTTCCTTTGAGGAAAGGGTTAGGTGGTGCCGAACACATCTGGAGAGTATAAAAACTGGATCCCATGCATGTCTGTCTTGCATCTCCCACTCTCTTGTAAGCAAAATAAGGGTGAAAACTCTATGTATTACTTTACTGAATACTGTGTAACTAGACAGCCTCTAGAACAGTGCCAGGAAATAGAGTTACTTAAATATTTGTTGAATGGATGGATAGGTGGATGGATGAATGGGTGGGTGGGTGGGTAGATGGGTGGATGACTAGGTGGATGGGTGGATGAGTGAGTTGGTGAATGGGTAGATGGGTGGATGAGTGCATGGGTAGATGGATGGATGAGTGGGTGGGTGGATAGGTAGATGGGTAGGTGGATAGGTAGACGGTTAGGTGGGTGGATGAATGGGTGGGTGGGTGGATAGGTAGTTAGGTGGGTGGGTGGATGGATAGTTGGATAGGTGGGTAGGTGGGTGGACAGGTAGGTGGGCAGATGAGTGGGTGGGTGGATAGGTAGGTAGGTGGCTGGGCAGGTAGGTAGGTGGATGGATGGGTGGATGGATGGGTAGATGAGTACATGGGTAGATGAATGGATGGGTGGATGGATAGCTGCATTGATCGATGGATGAGTAGATGAGTGGGTGAGTAGATTGGTGGATCAATGGATGGGTAGGTGGGGGGATGAATAAGTGGGTGGATTGGTGGATGGGTAGGTGGGTTGATAGGTAATGGGTAGGTAGATGGACAGATGGATAGTTATTTAAATTAAAATTAATTAAAATATCTTAGCCTCTGCCCACTTCTTCAAAATTACTGGTAAGTTGTTAGCTAGTGGCAACAATATTTGACCAACTGGACAATCATCTTTGCACAGCATGCTCTGCCACATATTAGCCTGGAGCTCTCCAGTGGCTGAGTTGGTCCTGGGATTCTGATAATTTCCAATGAGATGATTTTCTCTAGATTTTCACTTGTAGGATTTATGTAAGAGTTATTGGCATGAAGACACCAGGATCAAGTATCTTTATGCCAATAAAGAAACCACCAATGGTGTGTGGCTTGTGGAGCTCTGCAATGTAATATATATATATTTTTATTATACTTTAAGTTCTAGGGTACATGTGCACAACGTGCGTGTTTGTTACATATGTATACATGTGCCTTGTTGGTGTGCTGCACCCATTAACTCGTCATTTACATTAGGCATATCTCCTAATGCTATCCCTCCTCCTTACCCGCTCCCTACAATAGGACCCGGTGTGTGATGCTCCCCTTCCTGTGTCCAAGTGATCTTATTGTTCAATTCCCACCTATGAGTGAGAGCATGCGGTATTTGGTTTTCTGTTCTTGCGATAGTTTGCTGAGAAAGATGGTTTCCAGCTGCATCCACGTCCCTACAAAGGACATGAACTCATCCTTTTTCATGGCTGCATAGTATTCCATGGTGTATATTGCAAGTGCCTTCCATGGGCCACACATAGTGGGAAGGACTTGCCGCAAATTACAGAAGGCACATCCTCTGGAGCAGCGGAATTGGGAGTTGAACCTCATCATGTCTAACTCCAGAGTCCGTGCTTTTAACGATGTTTTCCCGAGATAAGTGTGTTATTAAAAATATACAAGATGGATTTTAGATAGTACAGTGACAAGATTATTCATCTTAGTGCTTATGTATTTGCTTAAATACGTGGTAACATTGCTAGTTTTTAATTAGGCTATTAATGTTTTCATTTCAAAATACATTAAAGAAATAATTTTAAGAAAAAATATCAACTGTATAAGACTGCAGCTGGTACAAATATATGATAAAACCATGAGGGTGGTGCACAAATGACTAAAGCTTGGGAAACACTGCAGTAAGCCAAATTGGAATATCCAATGGGACTCAGAACTCTCTGATACCCTCCTCGTTCCGTCTTCTTCCCCTATTCTTTACTCCCGTGATTATTGTAGGGCTAGAAATTTTCCCTTCAAGTGTGAATAATCTATAGCTCTTAAGCCATTTTTTTTTGTTGTTGTTTGTTTGTTTTTGTTTTTTTGAGACTGAGTCTTGCTCTGTCACCCAGGCTGGAGTGCCGTGGCATGATTTCAGCCCCTGGGCTGAAATCTTCAAACTCTTGGGCTCAAGTGATTGTCCCGCCTCAGCCTCCCCAATAGCTGGAACTACAGGCTTGCACCACCATGCCCAGCTAATTAAAATAAAAATTGTTTATAGAAATGAGGTCTTGCTGTGTTACCCAGGGTGGTCTGAAACTCCTGGACTCAAATGATCCTCCTGCCCCAGCCTTCCAACATGCTTGTTTTATAGGCATGAGCCACCGTTTCTGGCTACCATGTTCAACCTACGATTGTGTCTCTTTTGTCCTAGATTAACAGGCTAATTCACTCTCGAGAACTGAGGGAGTGGTACAGAGGAAATAGAGTTTTGACATGGAGACCCAGAGGAAGTAGCAGCTCTGGCTGTGTGTACTAGTTGACAAGACTCACTGTCCACATGGCATGCACCTTTGCATTTTGAACTCATGTTGGTGCCGTTTTGTATAAAACAGGAAATATTATTTGCCCACGAGTTTGAATGAAAGGTTGAAGTAGGTGGAGATGTGATAGATAGCATGATCTGGCCCTATACTTGAGAGAGGAGAATTGCTAAGATCTCTGTCACTATTTCTTCTCCTACCCTCTGTGTTTCCCGAAAGGACACAGTTTCTAGCACATGATGGGCACTTGGAAAAGTGAATAAATCAATATTAAGTTCTTAAAATAGTGGCTGACACATTTTAAGCACCGTATTTATGTTTGCTAATTACTTCAATATGATTACAATAATACATTGATTGAGTTAGAGCAAATGAAGTGGGAAGAGCATGGTTTGTGGACTCCCATAGGGGTTGTATGTTAAATATCCTCTGTGGTATCTGAGATATGCACTCTACACAGCCCTCCATCCTGTTCTCCGCCCTTCAGCAACAAGGTTGTGGATCCTCTGACAGCCATTTCAATTTTCCATGTTGGGGGACACAAGAAATGGGAGGGAAGACCAGGCGTGATGGCTCACACCTGTAATCCCAGCACTTTGGGAGGCTGAGGCAGGCGGATCACGAGGTCAGGAGATCGAGACCATCCTGACTCACATGGTGAAACCCCGTCTCTACTAAAAATACAAAAAATCAGGGCGTGGTGGCGGGTGCCTGTAGTCCCAGCTACTAGGGAGGCTGAGGCAGGAGAATGGAGAGAACCTGGGAGGCGGAGCTAGCAGTGAGCCAAGATCGCCCCACTTCTCTCCAGCCTGGGTGACAGAGACCAAGACTCTGTCTCAAAGCGGGGGCGGGGGGCGGGGGGGAAGAAATGGGAGGGAAAGAGAAAAATAAGATCAAGAGGTTTGTTTCCCTGGTTCCCTCCTTGTGAGATCTCCTGTGCTTCTTGCCTGAAGATAGCTCTTCCTCCTCTCAATGCACCTGCTCCAAACAGTGTCTCCTCCTGCATTTCGGTGACTACTTCTCACCACCGCCCCCTCCCCCCACCCCCCACCCCTACTCCCCACCCCTACTCCCCACCCCTACTCCCCACCCCCACCCCCACCCCACCCATCCCCCGGCTATTCTTTGAGCCCTAGGCACAAGGATGAGTTCATTGACAGGAGTCTAGGGTCATTACTCCACCCCTGCTGCACCTTTGTAACTAGCGCCTTTTTAAATATAGTGGCAGCTTTCTGATCACCTACACTGGTGTGTGCCAGGTCTTTTCTTTTCTATTGGGATCTTGCCAAGTACAAATGTAGCCTCTGCTAGTCCCTAGCTCTGGGGCCTTGGCCAAGTTCTTTAGCATCTCTTGGGTTCAATACCTTCGTCTGCAAAACAGCTAAGCCAGGGTCTCAATCTCAAATGCCTCAGGAACCACACAAGTCCTCAAATGAGGGAGGAGGGTCTGTGCCCCAGCTGAGGCCTCTTGTCAAAGGCCTTCAAGAGAGCAGGCCTAGGTGGCCAGATGTTTTGATTTGTTGAGAGTCCACAAATCTGGCTTTTCTATGAAGTGTCCTGACTTTGAAATGCTGATTTTGGAAATATCGAGCAGGCCAAACTTTCGGTATATTGAGAGGACTAGAAGGCAATGCCAACCAGGTCGTGTTGCATGGTGGTTAAGAATATCTGCTCTAGGATAAATAGCTAATACATGTGGGGCTTAATACCAAGGTGATGGGTCAATAGGTGCGGCAAACCACCGTAGCACACGTTTGCCTGTGTAACAAACCTGCACATCCTACACATGTATCCTGGAACTTAAGATACAATAAAAAAATTTTAAAAGAAAATAAAAAAGAATACCTGCTTTAGAGCCTGACTACCTGGCTTTGCTTGCAGGCTCTGCTGCTTACTACCTGGGTGACCTCGGACATTTCACTTAGCTTCTCTAAGCCGCAGTCTTCTTATCTGCAAAATGGGGATAATGTTTTATCCATTGTGTAGAGTCACAATGAGGGTTTCCATAGTTAATATTTGTAAAGACTTAGGAAATTGTACATAGAAAGCATTACTGAAGCGTTTGTTAACTTAATAAATGGGTCAGTGTGATATGCCTGATGCAACACTTGGCATATCACAGACTTTCAATATATGGACACTCAAAGAATGAGTGTCCAGAAGGTTTTAACGATGGACATATAAACACAGATTTCTCCAGCTTCTGATATGCTATTCAGTTAACATGCACTCTCAAAATAATGGAAGCCTTTAATTTTATTTCTCTCTCCAGAATGGTCTATTTAATGCCACTTGCCTTGAGATAGTGTCTGACTTTAGAGGTCCTCATCAGAGTATATTGATACTCGGCCCTAAGATTGTTCTAATAAGCTTTATTGACTTGGTGAACCTTGGAGTACTTTTTATTGACATGCAGTGTAAATCATTCCATCTGACATTTGAATGTCCTTTCTGAGAAACGTGTTAGACCTCACGTGGAATACTGAGCTGCGGGTGATGTGTGCATTTCTTAGTCAAGCGTGCAATGTGTTAGATGAAGATGTCACATGCACAGCCTCGTCTTAAGCCAAAATTGGATGAGGGAAAGGGTCATGAAATTTTGTTTTGTTGTAAAAAACAAAAACAAAAAAGAAACAAACAAAAAAAACTTGGGGGAACTCTAAGAAAGGAGTGTATTGTAATGGGAGTGTAAATATTTCCTCTGTCTTCAGAAATTATAAAAAGCCAAGAGTCCATTTCTTAATACCAGGAGCATGAGACACACAGACAGTAATGTATTTGCTGAGAAAGTCACATGACTTCAAACGCAGAAGTTTACATTTTGTTCACATTTATTTGTGGAAAGAGGGGGAAAACACCCTGCAGCTGAAATTTTCTAATACAATAGCCATTTAAGGAATGATCACGCCTTCCAGGAACTCCACTTCTTGGATAATGTTTCATAAGCCCATCTGGACACTCATTCCCTTATGCAGTCATTCTGCCAATGTTTGTTGAGCATCTGCTATGGGCCAGGCACCTGCTAGAGCTGGGAGCACATTGACAAATGCAGCAGTGTCCTTGCCCCCGAGGAGCTCATGCTCTCGTTGGGAAGACATGGAATTGATTGTTGTAATACAAGGCATGAAATGTTACCTGATACAAGGGTTTTGGACTTTGGCAGTGTTGACATTCTGAGCTGGGTCATTCTTTGCCGTGGGGCACTGCCTGTGTGTTGTAGGATATTAAACAGCCTCCCTGGCGTCTACCCATTGGATACCACAAGCATCCCTTCTCCAGTCATGACAACCAAAAATGTCTCTAGACATTGCCAAATGCCCCCGGGGGAACAACACTGCCACTGTTGAGAAAGACTGTTCAGTAGAGACATTTACACAATTTCTTAGGAAAAGAGCAGTTGATTCAGCCAGGAGGAGTTGGGTGGATTTTTAAAAAAGGCTAATGGCGTTTGAGCTGGGTCTTGTGTCATGTATATGGCTCAACAGGTGATGAAGTGGAAGTTCAGCACGCTAGGCAAATGGGTGCAGTGGGATGACAGAAGAGACTATTTAGAGACGAATGTGTCGTTCTTTGTGGGTGAAATCAGACTGTATAGCAGACAGGGCTAGGAAGGCAGGCTTGGATCAATTCGTGGAGAGTCTTGTATGGTAAGCAAAGATGTTAGAACTTGATCTTATAGGTGGTGGAGAGGTTGAGAGGCGATGAGGTTATTCATTAGATAAGTGGTGTGTTAACATTTGTGTTGTATTGCCTGTCTAATTACTTGGCTGTTTAGCATCTGGATAACTTTACTGGTAATCACACCCTGGTTTCCTATGGGTAAATCACCTCTCCCCCATTCTCAGACCAGATAGTTTAGGTGGGGTTGAATCTGTACTCTGGTTCCACAGACGTGGCCGGTCAGAGTGCTGCATCCACCACGTCACAATGATGGTTCAGCCCCGGGCACGTGATCCTATCTGGACCACTTAGCGCACACACAAGGATTTGTTTGAGCCTTACTTTAGGAAAAAGAAAAAACAAAAAAATGTTCTCATTCTGCTGGAGTTAGTAGTTGGTAGAATATTACATGTCAGTCTGTGCCTATTGGAGGGCATTTTGATGTAGTAACTAAAGAATCTGCCAATGTGGACCACGACACAGAAGAAAGCAGAAAGAAAGAGATGGAGCCAAAAAGGTCCTCACTGATGAAGCATTTGGCTCCAGCATTGCCTAAAGCAAGTGTTCCTTAGAATTATTACACCTATGTGTCCATAAATCCCATTTTCAGCTTCAACTAGTTTGAGTTGAGTTTCTGTCACTCAGAAGGGGAAGAGAGAGACCTGACAAATGGAGTATTTTAAGATATTGGTCTTGGATATGTGGAGAGTGGGTTTTCATAATACTAGCTAAAGCTGTTGTTCAAGGCCAGACAAGAGGCGATAGGATGCAGTGAGTGGAAATGAGGGGAACCCAGGAGGACTGCAGGAGGGAATGAGAGTTTTATTGGACACATGTTGAGTTGTATGCTCTGCACACAAGCTCTTCCATCACATGGGTCTACCCTCTCTCCCCATATTTTCCTCCTATATCTCTGCCATCCGTGTAGGATTATATCTCACTGGAACCAAGCTTTCTGGGAATGGGGATATGACAATATGGATTCACCCTCTCTCCCCATCCTTTTCTTCCATATCTCTGCCATCCGTGTAGGATTATATCTCACTGGAACCAAGCTTTCTGGGAATGGGGATATGACAATATGGATTCACCCTCTCTCCCCATCCTTTTCTTCCATATCTCTGCCATCCGTGTAGGATTATATCTCACTGGAACCAAGCTTTCTGGGAATGAGGATATGACAGTCACCCTCTAAGATGGCACTAGATGATTCCACTCTCCTGGTATCCATAGTCAGTGTCACCTCCCTTTCAACTTGGCCTAAATGTATTGATTCACTTCCAATAAGTGGAATCGGACAGAAATGATGAGATATCACTTCCAGGACTGAGTCATAAGAAGAAGTCAGTTTCTTTCTTGGGTGCTTGCTCTCCTGCTCTAAGGGGATCCAGCTACTACATCCTGAGCTGCCCGCTGAAGAGCCTAATGTGACAGGGCACTGAGGGTGACCAGTAGCCTGAAGCCCCCGAGGAACTGACTCCTGCCAGCAGTCACACGAGTGAGCGGGAAGCTGGATCCGTCTTCAGTCAGGTCTTGGGATGAAACTGCAGCCACAGTTGATGTGTTGATTCCAGCCTTGACAGAGACCTTGAACGAGAGGTACCCAGCAGAGCCAAGCTACATCCTGACCCATAGGCACTGTGAGTTGATGTTTGTTGTTTCGAGCTGCTAAGTTTTGGAGTAAACACTTACCACTAGCAAGAGATAACTAATACAGTGGATATTTTGTTTCCACTTTAGTTTGCATAAATAGTAGTCACTCAATATATACTTGTGGGATGAGTGAACAGATTGATTGTAAACAGCGGCCCCAGATGCCTGGCAGATAGCCAGGTGATGATGTGTTTTGAGCTGGAGATATGGGTATGGGAACTTAGCCAAGAGGTGAGGGGTGCACAGAGCTTTGATATCTAGCAGCCATGGGGACATCAATGACATCTGTAGGAAGTGATTTAGGGGAACTCGTGGAGAACGAGATGGAGAGGAGCATCATTTAAGAAAGGTGGTGTGGGCCAGGTGCAGTGGCTCACATCTGTAATCCCAACGCTTTAGGAGGTGGATGTGGGCAGATCACTTGAGGTCAGGAGTGTAAGATCAGATCACTGAGGTCAGTGGTGAAACCCCATCTCTACTGAAAACACAAAACATTAGCCAGGCATGGTGGCATGTACCTGTAGTCTCAACTACTCAGGAGGCTAAAGCAGGAGGATCACTTGAACCTGACACGCAGAGGTTGCAGGGAGCTGAGATGGTGCCACTTTACTTGAGCCTGGGTGGTGTAGCGAGACTATCTCCAAAAAAAGGTAATGTGTAGGCAGAGTGAATAAAGAGACAAGAAGGATGGAGCAGTTCAGAAGCAGGAAGGTGGCCAGGAGTGTGGTGTTCCTGAAGCCACAGAGAGCTGCCAGGAGATTGCTAATACATCCTATATGAAAAAATAGCAGCTGGGATCCAGGAATGCACCTGGTCATGGTGGGGGAGTGGGGTGGGGTCGTCCATGAAGAAGATGCTAAGACAGTAGCTTCAGTGGAGTGCTGTGAATGGGAAATGGCAGGGGGTCACCAGATGCTAGAGACACTGGAGGTGATAAATGTGGATTACCGTTTTCAAAAAGCTTGCTGGTTAGAGGCACATCCAAACCAAGAGTGCGGTTAAGGTTGAGGATGAGTTGAAGGAGCTGGAGTCATATCCCAGAGCTTCAGCTTGTGTATATCCTGACAGCCAGGGGGAGTTTGGAGATGGAGCAGAGGGAAGGATTAGCTGTTGGAAAAGAGATCCCAGGGGAGGAATGGAAAGATGGGAGCCAGCACCCTGGCAGAGCGTTTTGTCTTGGCACAAAGAAGTGTGTTCAGATAAGTACCTACGTTTTGGTTCAACATCTGTCTTGTGCTGTTCTGTGTTCTCCGCGAACTACTCCAGGAAAAATGTGGTTGCTTTTATTGCCAAGTTGCTTAATTGCCTTACGGAATAATGGCAAGCAAACTCGTCTTAGAGCTTTCGAACACAGAGACGAATCAAAGCAGGAAGAGGTAGAGAAATCAAATAGACGGATGGCCTTCTCATTGACAGCCTCTCAAGTTGGCTACCCCTTCTTTTATTGGTCTATTAATGACTGCTGACATCTGTGAAATGCCTTTTCGACTAAAAATAGAGAGGGATGCAAGAAAATTCTACCTGCTATCATAAGGCATATGGTTTGTCTTTTACTTTTCTTTTTTTTTCCTTCTCCATCTTGTCCATTGTAAAAGAGCGTCTTGTGCAAACGTCAGGTTCATAACATTCTTCAACAGTGATTCTAGGTCCAGGATGACTGCCATTTCATGCTCTCTAAAAAAGAACTACCAAAAAGCCATGATGGTACCTCATCCCATTTGTCTACCACCTAAAACTGCCAACTCATTTTCACCTGGTTGCACTTTGCTCTCACACCTGTGAGTCAAGTAGGGCTGTGATGCAAAGAAGCCGGTTCCACAGGGCTTGACTGCCTCCCGTTGCCAGTCTGGGACAAGAATTTCTGATGCCTAATTTGTTTATTCTTCCTAAGACATGACATCACTGTTTCTTAGTCCTAGTTGTGGCTCCAGGGACTTAGAAATGGCACTTCCTGAGTGTTCCTATGGGTTCCCTGCAAAATACCTGTAGATTTTAATATATTCATGGTGCATAATCAGTGCTTCAGAAAGAGCCCTGCTAACAATTACCTCCTTTCTGACAGTCTGAGAGCCCAGCAAGCAATCATGTTTTCAAAGAGAAGGGAAATATCCATGCACAAAGCCCTCAGATCTTACAATCACGTTAAGTCCCTCCTCCCCCCACCTCCAACCGTATCCACAGTTACTCTGTTGTTGGACAAAACGCACTGATATTCCTTATCAGGTATTTGGAATATCTATGACATGGGGCAGCGTGTGTGTGTGTGTGTGTGTGTGTGTGTGTGTGTGTGTGTGTGTAGGGGGATTTGAAAATTCAGATTTCTGTTCTCATCCTGTACTTCCTGAATCAGAATCTCCAGCGTGAAGCCCGGGATCTGGATTTTGTTAAGCATTACAGATGGTTCTTACACACGCTGCAGTTGCCCAGCCACGGGACATGTTGACATTCCGTCAGTGGAGCTCCATAGGTGAGGAGAGATACTGGGGTTTTTCTTTCCTATCAGGTACATGGCTGCTGCTGTAAAGCTAACAGTTTCCCTTCTTTCTTCCTGGGGACATTGAGAATACTGAGAGTGCTGTGTTGCCCCCACACCTCCTGTCCCCAGGTATTTTCCATGAACATGCATGCAGGCTGGACTTCCAAATCCCAGCATCTGACAACTCTCTTTGGTTGCTGAATTCTGCTCAACCCATGCCCAAGGAAGGCTGGAAGTGGTATGGGATTAACACCTCCCCTCCCCAGGATAACCAACCCTCACCAATGAGTGATGGAAACCGGTGAATGTATATTCCAGCTCCCTTGCCCCGGTGGCAAGGGTTGGGTGATAACTCTGGGGAGTATGTTCTATACCACCTCTAAGAATTCTTTATTGGGAATAATTTCCAGGTACCCACAGTGGTAACTTGCTTGATGACACACTTTTTCTTGGCTTCTGTCTGTTCTCCATTTACTTCCCCACTCCTGACCATTGGGCCATTTCCTGGATTCACTTTCCCAGTTCAATACTTACATTCAAATACTTGTCTCATGGTCGGCTTCTGGAGGAAGCAAAAAGAGCATCTGCTGATTAATGAGCAGAGCTTGTTGAGCCACCGCTAAAGCAATGGTATAGAAGAACCCTATCAGAGAAGGCTGAAGTGGATGGAAACATGCTTCATGGAAGGGAGTTCACTTTTGACTAAATGCCCAAACAGTATGCATTAGATGTTTATGTTCAGCTTCCAGAATCCTAAGTTTTAGCCATTTATTTATATTGCCCTCATATTATCTACTCTATAGTCCTTAAAGATATTCCCAGGGATTGTGATTTTTTTTCTTTAGTGGTTCGTGTGTCTTAATCGAAGCATAAGGAATAAATAGAAATAATAAATGTACAAGTGGAAGCAGAGTAATGCACACTTTGACCATAATTTACAGATATTTTACTGCTTGGAGCATCTATAACCCACCAGTAACCACTGCAAATGCATACTCTTCTTTATAAGGTTGCATATTTCATCCTAAATGGCTTAAATATCTTTACTTATCCATTTGTAATAAAAAGACTAGGACTTAAAATAAAGTTAAGTGCATTTGAAGGAAATCGATTGTCAATACTCTGTGCTGCTAATACAGGGAACATTTTCCCCCCTGAGGTGTTAGTACATTAAGGCAAAACTACGTGTGTTCTGATTATAAATTCATTAACTATTTACACCTTATTGACTCGCAACTTTTTTTCCCCTTTGATAAGTCTCATTTTTAACCTTCGTGGTTGACTTTAGATGGGGCTATTTAAAGCAGCCTTTGTCCTTACAAAATGATTTTTAGTGGAACTTTAGAAAATTTACAGAGTGTTTTTTTAATTGGCCTTTGATCCCCTATACATAAACAGAGGTTCTGGGGATATCAGACTGTTAAGATTTAAAACCAAAGTCTTGAGCTTAAGTTTGTAAGCTTTGAAAATTTACTTGTTTTCCTCTGAGCCTCAGTTTTCCTTATCTGTAAAATGGGAATAGCACTACAACTGCCTTGTAGGCTTCTCTGTAGTTAAAGGTCATGTCTCAGGCTTGGCATAGAGTATGTTCTCAAAAATATTTTTATTTTCCCTCGTCTGCACAAGTCCTAAATGGACATGTAATGACTTCTTACTGTTCCACCCAGCAGCAGTATGAAGCTTGCATGTGTCTCCCAATTTACCATCCATTAGTGAGTGAGCAAAGCTGGTGACCACTTTTTGCCAATGACCACCCACACTCAGGACTTGCACTTACTCTCCAAGTTAGAGAAAAGGAGGTTGTGATCAGTTCTGATTACCATGGACAGTGGTGATCTTGTCATCTTTGTTAGTTTGAGGTAATGTAGTGTTGGCTGGAACACTCAGCCCAATATGAAGCCTGAGAGGAGTGAACTACAACATTCGTAAGGTGGCATCGCCCACACCATCTTGCATTTCTTCAAGATGACCCCGTTGTTTGGCTGTTCAGAGGAAGTCACCACTCACTTCCACAGAGCGGTTACCGTGTGCCAGGCACAACGGTGAGAAATTTCTCATGGATTCTGTCATTTAATTCTCCCGACAGTGCTGGGTGAGAAGAATCATCACTGAGCTGGATTTGGATCGTAAATTAATTGCTTACTAGCTTGGCGACTGTGAGCAAATGTCTTCATCTCTCTAGACCTCATCTGTAGAACGAGGATGGTAATCTGGTTTATAGTGTTGTTATGAGGACTCAATGAGAATCTGAATGGAGGTATAGACCTAGTGCCTAGTGCATAGTAAGGCTGAATATATGCTCATTGCTATTTATATGTTACTATTAGTAGTTTTGTTACCACCATTACTATCGCCATATTGGTAAGGATGCTTTCGACCAGTGATTCCCACCTGGGGGAGATTTTGCCCCTTGGGGAGCACATGGAAATATCTGTACACATTTGGAAGGAGTACTGGCACCTAATGGGCGGAAGCCAAGACTACAGCTAAACATCCCACAGTGCCCAGGGAGCCCCTCCACAGCAAAGGGTCATCTGGCTCAAAATGTCAGTAGTGCTAAGTTTGAAAAACCCTGCTATAGGCAATATGTCATCTTCAACAAGCTAATGCAAAAAGGGGATGTGTCATCTCATGGAACAGGGAATGCAGCGATATGGTAGTTTTGAAAGCCAGCTGATGTAGCAGCTTCACAATTTTCTGGATCTTACTGGTCCTTTATTCTTCCCTGCCCTGCCATCTTCAGTATTAGTTTGTCCTCAGGCTGGTGGCAAGGTACCTGCGGAGGGTCCATAGGTCACAATCCCATGAGAAAACATCGGGAGGTAAAGAAAAAATATATTTTCCTGTGGCCTTCACTTGGATAAAGGAAATGTTTTCTAAAAAGTAATAACAATATTCTCCTAGATCAGGTGACTTGGAACCTATGACAGTTCCTGAAGTAATCACTTACAAGGAGAATAGTTACCATATTTGGAGATGGGAATCTCTACTGCCCACTGTATTGATAGTAACTATTAATATGTTAATTATATCATCATCATCATCATAGTCATCATCGTTGTTGTCATTGTCCCCATTTTATGTGCAGGAAAGTGAATAGTGGTGTTTCTTAAACATCTTGTTTAGTTCACATTGTTATTAAGTAGTAGATATGGGATATGAACGTAGGCTGTCCTACTCATCAGCTCCATTCTCTTATTTCTAAAAGATGAATGATAGTATGTTTCATAAGGATATACTAAATAGCATATAAACTAGCCTGCCCTAAATCAAAGACACAGCTTAGTTTCTACTAAGAAACTAAGAAATCAGGCCAAGAAGTCAGGAATTTTTACTTGAATCTGATGACACTCAAAATATTTGTTTCCAAAGTGTTCTTTATATAGGCAGGCTCCCATTTGGTGCCACAGATTACTGAACCTTCTTTTGTATTTTTGTTATTCTAAGACCAATTGATTAAGAATCTCCACTCTCATGATCATGAATCATTGACATGATTCTAAGCCTGGCTACATGGAGATGAGTCCTAGTAAACAGAAAGACAAGCTGCATCATGATTTATGTCTCATAAACCCAGCTCTGACACAAAACAGACTTAAGTTTTGAGTCCCACTCTAACCACTAGCCAGCTCTGTGAGGTTGGGCAAGACACTGAATTTCCTCCTTCTTTTAAGCTTTGGTTTGCTCATCTATTTAAAAAGGAAATCATACTACTACTTTCACCTAGAGTTACACTGTGAGGACTAAATGAGATATACAATCAAAGAGATTACATAGTAAATATCACATGCTTGTTACTTTTATAACTGTTTTTGTTATCACCATGACCATAGCTTAAGGTGCTATTTTTGTTACCATTACCATCTTATTAAGGGGATGTAGGCAGGAGATGAAAAGGAATGAGCCCAAGTAGAAGAGGAAAAACTATCATGTTTACTATTTCAAAGACACTTTGAAACAGAGTGTGAAAGTTGGTGTCTTTTCAGAACAAAGAGAGCTCATCTCTGGACACTGGATAGCTCATTCTCAGTATTAAATGCCTTGGTTAATATCAAAACCCTGACCTACATGATAGATGGTGAGTTAGTTCAAGCAATCAATAACTATATATTGAGTGTCTGCCATGTGCCCAAGGACTGAGGGGGGAACAGAGAATATAAGGTGCAATCCAGTCCCCTGTGGTCCTCAGACTGTTTTAATTAGTTCATTAGTTGACTCACACTGTGAGGAAGCCTTCAGGTAAGCCTGAAGACTGAGAACTTGAGGGCAAAGTAGGTCTTACATAATATTTAAATTGCACAAAACATTTTATTGAACCCAGAGTCATTTATGAATACATTTGAGTAACATATGAACTCTTCTGTGACTGCTATTGAAAGGTATACTTGAGAGGAAGAATAAAAGGATGCTTGGCTACTTGATTTTTTTTTTTTTTTCTGAGACCAAGTCTCAATCTGTTACCCAGGTTGGAGTGCAGTGGTGTGGTTGCAGCTTACTGTAGCCTCAATCCCCCCACCTCAGCCTCCCATGTAGCTGAGACTACAGGTGCACACCACCACACCTGGCTAATATTTTAAATTTCTTGTAGAGATGGGGTTTCACTGTGTTTCCCAGGCTGGTCTCTAACTCCTAGGCTCAGGCAATCTGCCCACTTCAGCCTCCCAGACTGATGGGATTACAGGTACAAGAAGAACCACTACCACTTGCCTTCTTAGATTTTTAGATATTAGATTTTTTAGCTTGCTTTTTTCATCCTTTTCCTATTCTGTATGATATATCACCGACAATCTCCTAAAAATCCTAGAGTACTGTGGAGTAATCTACAAATCTCTGGAATTCACTGGATGTTTACACTTTCTGGAAAAGTTCTTAAACAAAGATAAGATAATAATGGAGAAAATGGTCATTGAAACCTCAGTGAAGGCAGAGTGAAGCCCAGAGGATTGGCACTGGAAATCATTATGGTAATGGTGCATCTTGAAAAGCTAACTAGTCACTCTCCACTGCCTGTGGTAAAGCAAATACGCCTTACAAGTCATTTCAGAGTCTGCTTTGAGCCTTCCCTAGCCCACATCTTTAGTTCCAACTCCTACTGTCTTGGCTCTTCCACCACTGTCCAGCCCCTTGATTTCAACATGACTCTATTTATATTGAACTGATTTGCTGTTCCTAGAAGGAGCTATGCTGTTTTGCTTCAGGCACTTTCATAAGCTGTATTCTCCTTCAGGAATGTCCATCACCCAACTCTCTGGGGAATTCCTACTTATTTTCTCTGTGTAGACATGACATTCTCTAGAATGCTTTGCCTGACCTTCTGCCCTTCTGCCATATCTGGCTATAGGCTCCTATTCAGTATTGGCCAAATCTTTCAAGACAGTTGCAATCACTTATTTCTGTGTTTGCATGTGCTATTGGACTACAAGCTTCTTGAGTGCAGAAACGGAGTCTAGGTTATATACTAAATGGTTTACATGGGGGACTAGCCTCAAGAAGGATGCATGTTTGATGACTGAAACAAGAGAGGACTACATAAATGGATGAGCAGGTGGACTTCTCAATTCATTCCAAAGTGGTTAGCCCATTTAGACAGCAATCTACTGCAGTGCAGAGAAGGAAGTTTCACTAAACATTTACTGAGCTTATTATGTGGCTGGTGCTGTGCATCAGGGAACAAATCTTTGACATCAAGACCTTTTGGTTTAATAGAAGAGAACAACATTTACGGTCAGCTGAGACAAATGACAGGGTAAAGGTAAATGGAGGTGTTAGAGGAGTTCACAAGAAGACCTTATCTGTGTGTATGGGGGGCTGGGTAGGGAGATGAAGGATTGGCAGGGAGAAAGTGATAGTGAAATGGAGATCTAAAAACTAAACAGAAGCTATCCAGGAAAAGAGCGTATGTAAGAGTATTTCCTGGCTGGATGAACAACATATACAAAAGGTTGGATACATCAAGAGAATAGCCCTCCTGGGTCACAGAGTCAACTTAAAAAGTGCCAGGAGTGGCCGGGTGCGGTGGCTCAAGCCTGTAATCCCAGCATTTTGGGAGGCCGAGACGGGCGGATCACGAGGTCAGGAGATAGAGACCATCCTGGCGAACACGGTGAAACTCCATCTCTACTAAAAATATGAAAAAGAAAAAAAAAAAACAAAAAAATTAGCCGGGTGTGGTGGCGTGCGCCTGTGGTCCCAGCTACTCGGGAGGCTGAGGCAGGAGAATGGCGTGAACCCGGGAGGCGGAGCTTGCAGCGAGCCAAGATAGCACCACTGCACTCCAGCCTGGGTGACAGAGTGAGACTCCGTCTCAAAAGAAAAGAAAAAAAGCCAGGAGCTGGTAAACCACATGGACAACTTTAGACCTTATCCTGGGGGATAATGAAGAGCTATGGGAAGATCCTAAGTTTGAAAGTAAGATGATGAAATTTACACTCTCAGCCAAGCAGGAGGCTACAAAGTCCTTGTTCTTTTTAAACCAGCTTTATGGAAGATGCCATTTTTGACATTTGCTTAGATCACAAATTGGGAAGTATTTTTCGTGTCCAGTAGGAGGAGCCAAAGTCTCCAGGTTCTTTCTTTTTTTTTTTTTTTTTTTTTTTTTTTTTGAGACGGAGTCTCGCGCTGTCACCCAGGCTGGAGTGCAGTGGCCGGATCTCAGCTCACTGCAAGCTCCGCCTCCCGGGTTCACGCCATTCTCCTGCCTCCGCCTCCCGAGTAGCTGGGACTACAGGCGTCCGCCACCTCGGCCGGCTAGTTTTTTGTATGTTTTAGTAGAGACGGGGTTTCACCGTGTTAACCAGGATGGTCTCGATCTCCTGACCTCGTGATCCGCCCATCTCGGCCTCCCAAAGTGCTGGGATTACAGGCTTGAGCGGTTCTTTCTAATCGTAGCAGGGCGATTCTTGGCCCTGGGTTGTCTTGGGAGCTGTCAACTTCAGCACCTGTCATTTACTTTCCAGTGGCTCAACATGGAGAAATGACAGGAAAAACTATACTTGGAATGTGAAAGGTCATTGTGAGAAAGAAACTAATACTTTCTAAATGAATAGCATAATGGCATGCCATATTGATCTTTACTCTAATTTTGTTTTAAATTGTAATGGATGCCTCCCACACTCATATTAAGTTTCTTAAGCCATGTAGCAATACAGGTACCAGTGAGTCATGCCTGACACTCATCACTAATCTATCTAAGCCTATTTCTACTCTACAATGAATAAATCAGAGCAGACTCAAGCTGACCTTGATTTTCAGACAGCTGAATATGTTTTATTTCATTTCCAATGGTAATATATATATATATGTATTAAAAAATAATCAAAGGGCCCAGCAATTACCCATTTTAATGAAACAACAGCTGATGTTACTGCCTTGAATGATTGCATTCATTTGTTCCTTTCTGGAATAAAAAATGTAGGAGAATAGAGAAACAATTCCTGTTGGTGAATTTGCACAAAACATTATATTTCAACAGAATTTCCCATTAACTGCCATTTATTTCTTCTCTCATTATTGATAATTTGCTTTTAAATTGAGAATACCTCTTTTACAACCCATCTCATCTCCCTGCACGGCTAGACAATTACATTTAAATTCGGTGGTTTTCCCATTGTAAACAGTTTCTGGGGGAAATGATTATGATGTTACCAACCCCGATTTATGGTTTCATTTTGCTATCACTGAAGGATGAGACTAGTATAAAGAAAAAAAACTTGCTTACATACAAATATATTATTATCAAAGAGAGTCCTAAGGAAACGTATGGTAAAAACCAACCCAAATTGCAAAATCGCTGGGGCCAATGATAAAGATGTCTTTTTGGGTTTTGCAAACTTACTTTTTCAAATGGTGATGAAATATTGCATGCTTTAAAAAGTAATCCAATTATAGGCAGAAGTTCCCTTTCTTTTATTCTGAGGTTGAAAGAAACCCCAGCCCGATAGGATTGCAAGAGGAACCCCTAATGAATCTGCTCCTTAATGGGCGCTAGGAAATACACGTACATCTTGTACAAAGGAATGCACATCACATGGTCTCCCTCTTTTGGAAAGCTTACAGCATTTCTTAGAAAAGGATCCATGGTGTAAGTGCAAACGCAATCACATCACAGGACGGGAAAATGAACAGGAGCCTCAGATCAAGTGCTCAAGGCTGGAATCTGGCCTTGTCCAATCCAATCTGCCCTTCAGAAGGCAGGGTGGTGCCACATAAAATTAGGTAGACTGCCTGGGGAATCCTGGTTCCTTGCCAGCTATGTGACCTTGAACAAATTACAACTCACTGAACCTCAGACTGACTTTATTGTACAACAAAATCCCCTGGAATAGTTGTGGAAAAAAGAGGAAAGGAGGAAGGAAGGAAGGAAGGAAGGGAGGAAAGGAGGAAGGAAGAAAGGGAGGAAGGGAAGAAGAAAGGGAGTGAGGGAAAGGAAAAGGTGGGGGAAAGAGCAGAGTTTCTCACTCAAGTCCAGAGTGGGACCCAGAAAGGGAGAAATATTGCCTTAATCTCTCTAAGCATCTGTGGAATGGATAAACCTCCAGTATCTACTTCCAGTTGTTGAAAAGACTCTGTGTAAAGTGCTTAAAACAGCATCTGGTGGAAAGTAAATGCTTATTAAGTGCTAGTGTGTATTAAGCCGTCGTGGGCTTCTGGCTGTAAGGCATCGGCTAGGAGGGCAATCCCTAGACCCCTTCAGCGTCCACTGCAGGAGTAGGTGGCCAGGAAGGGGGCAGGACAGGAGAGGCCCAGCTGTGAGGGGTGAGGCGTCCCAGGCCAGCCACATCCACCCCAGCCCTGCATCGCATCGCAGCCTGAATAACTTTTTGCATCTTGGATAGGGCTCAATCTCTGCCTGGCCGCGAGATTTGAAGACTTGCCAAAAAACTTCCTCAGAGAAGAAATGGACTGGGGCAAGAAGCTGCCTCCACTTAGCGTCTCTCGGGAGGATTCGTCTACTTTGATTGGGGTCGGGAGGAGGGCGCTAGTGCTCAATGGGTGAGCCCACCTGGGGACCACCAGGACGAGGACGGGCGCAGGTGAAAGTCCTGGGCTCATTGACCCAGCATCCAACTTTCACCCTCTTTCCCCTTTAGGCCAGGAGACCAAGGCACCGGGTCGCGTGTCCGCCGCCGCCCGCTGGAATCCAGGGCTGCACGCGTGACCACGGCGGCGGCGGCGGCGGCGCTGGCGAGGGGAAGGGGGAGGGGGCGCTCCCTCGCGCACCGGATTATTTTTGGCTCCGCAGCCGGGGCTGCTCGCTGCTTGTCGCGCGCTCACACACAGACACACACGCACACACACACGCACATATTTTCTCGCGCTCACTCCCGCTCTCCTTTGTTTATTTTCTAATCTATATTTTTGTTGGAAGATTTCCTCTCTATTTTCTCCCGCCCGCCTGCAAGCGCTCTTGCTGGCCGTCTGGGTGCACACACCGCTCCCTCCATCACCCCAGCCCCCTTCCCGGTCTCCCGAGCTCAGGGTTTGAAGGTCACCTCCTTTCCAGTCCCCGTGCGAGCCGCGCTGCCGCCGCCTCCTCCAGCCGGAGCCGGTGGGACTGGCTGCGCTGCCCTGAAGTGGTTCTCCAAGCAGCGCGGCGGACGGCGGACGGCGGACTGAGCACGGAGCCCAGAGGCCGCGTCGGGTGGGGAAACCCGAACTCGCGGAGGGGAATCCCTCCCCCTTCGCCCCAGCCCCTCAGCAGCACCCGCGGTGGGGCGGGGGCGCTCTGCCAACCCCGGGAACAGCAGAGGCGGTGGCACTGGCTGGACCCACGCGCGCGCCTCCGGGGCTGAAGAAGGAAGGAGTGAGCCGAGCCGAACACCCCGCATCTGGAGGGGACAGCCAGCCGCGGGCCCCGCCCCGGCGTCCGGAGCAGGAGAACTCCGAGCCTCTTGCCCAGGCAGAGAGAGCAGGAGCGGACCGCGCGCCGGGGATTGAGAGTCCTTGCGCTCCAGACCCCCACCCAGTGGCCGCCAGGGTCCCCGCCGGTCCGGACCCTCGCCGCGCCCAGGCAGGCGCGCCAGGGCGGGGCTGACCTGCCCGCGAAGTTGCGGACAGTGCGTGAGAAGCCAGCACCCCCTTCCGCCGCCTCCAGCTTATGGTGAGTGTGGCTGGGGGTGCAGAGAGCGCACGGGAATTCGGGGGTCTGGGGCCGAGAACGCGACCGCAGCCGGGCTCGCCGGGAGTACTAGGTAAGTCCAGGCAGAGTCATCGCCTCTGCACCCACCCCTGACATGGTCCAGAGGGTCCCACGGAGGGAAGCGCTAGGTCCCCGATAACTGGCCTCCTCCTAGCGCCAGTCTGGGCGCTCTGGACGGGAACTTTTTAAGGGTGTGTGGAAAGATCTCGAGGCGTGTCCCTCCCCCGCCCCCAGGGGGCCGAGACCCTGAGCCCCCTCGTGCGTCGCTTCCAGAAGCGGGTCCTTCCTCGCCCCAGAGCGCCCCTCCGAAGCATTCAGGCTACCTCGTCCGTCCTCCTGGGAGCGAGTCCTAGGTGCCGGGAGCAGCAGGAGCCTGCCTGCGCACTTTGATTAGTCTCCCTGGCCGGCTGCAAGCATGCACTCAGCGCGCCCCCAGGCCGATGCCCCCGCCGGCAGGGTGTGCAGAAGGAGGCTTCTCAGTGACCCGGGAAGGCGTTTAGGTGCCCTGAACCCCTTGTGGGAGGAGGGGAAGAGGAGGTTCGCTTATCTGGAGAGAGCGCCGCTGTGTTTACTGGCACTGGGATCAATGCCCCGCGGTGTCACCTCGACCCCAGGGGAGGGGGCCAGCCGGGAAACCTGCGAATGGGAAACTCCTGCTGTGCCCCTGGTTCCTGGGAGCCTTAGAGAACCTTCACCCCAGAGAAGGAAACCCAGGGGAAGCAGATGTCAGCCCTGCGTTGTAGTGCAGGCCAGGGGGGGCTTGTCAGCTCCAATCAACCAATTGTCCAGCGATGGAGGCGAGGGCGGGGCTAGTGGGGCGCCGCTCCCATCTCCCCACCGCCCAGGAGGCCACTTGGCTGTGAGCTCCTGGAGCCTCGCTGGCGCCAGCTTCGGGGACCAGGTGTCACGCGGAGCCCAGAAGCTGTCCACTCAGGAAGGGAGGGGAAGACCCCGATCTAACGTTGTCCTGGAGCCCCCAACTCCATTCCTTGCTTCTAGGGAGTGTCGGGGAGGGAGCGGGGGGAGCTCATTGCTCCTGTGTGGGTCAGAACTGGGGTGCACCTGCTGGCCCCGGAATATCTGGGGTGCGGCTACTGAAGAGCTTGGAAATCCTGGTCAGGCAGTGTGGGCAGTTGGCACCCCAAAGGCAGGTCTTTTCAGTTGAACTTGAAAAAAAGTGGGGGACGTGTAGCTTTGTTTGAGTTGAAACATCATGTCTCCTAACTTGGGTTTTCCTTTATTAGAATAATGACTGTTTATTTTTGTTTTTAAATAACTCCATTGTGCAGAGAGGCCTGGCCTTGACCGCAGAAGTTTAGGACATGCCTCAGCCTGCGATCCCTTCCCTGCCCCCTGTCCTAGTTCATCTCCCCTCCATTTATCATTTATCTTTGTTACAAAAGAGAAAAAAAAAAAAAAGATGAGAGGGCCTGGATTCTTTCAATTTTTGAGTGACCACAGAGGCCCTGGCTGGAGCTACTGGCAGATTTATTTTTAGCCAAGATCTTTTATGTTCAGAAGCGAAGGACCTGGGGCCTATGAAGGGTAAAGGTGGTGCTGGCAGTAGTTGCGCTGGTAAAAAGTGGGGCTGGCTCAAAACCTGTGTCCTCTTTGAGCTCATCAGGGAGGCCCTCTGTTTGGAAGAATCCCCTGGGCTTTCCTTAAGTTAGCTTATGGTTGCCTCGGGCTAGGAAGAAAGGTCATCATTCCTTGCAGTAGTGAAAGTGACACCTTATGGGTCCAGAGAGTGGAGATTTGTGGCCCAGAAGAGCACAGGGCTTCTGGCTCAGTTATCTGCCAGCTGTGTGACCTTGGGCAAGTTACTTTACCTCTCTGAGCTTCTGGTTGTCACCTGTAAAATCAGAGTTTCAGTCGTAGTTCTGTCCTCAGAGGGTATGGGGGGTAAATTACATAAAGCACTAGACATTTAGAACAGGGTTTTGCACATGGTAAGTGACTAAATTATATGAGTTTTCTTTCTTTATTCTTTCAAGTAGATTGCTCTAATTTTTGAGCCTTGTAACACCAAGTGGGATAGGAAAGGCAGGTGGCTTGTCTTACACACATGCATTTTCTTTTCGATAAGCAAAAGAAGCCTCAAGTCTCCCATTCTGCTCACTGCATGTTCCAAGGAGGATCGTGGACAAGCTGTCCACCCACTGGCCAAGACATAGGTTGGTAGCATTTGACTTGCTGTCTCAACAAGCACCTGAAATTAAGTTTTTGCAGCAGTTGTGCGTTTCTTCTGACCCACTGGAAGACCTGCATCTCCTTGGCCACCTGGGATGAAAGTACTGCCTTAGTGAATCTGTTTTTTTTTTGTTTTTGTTTTTTTGTTTTTTTTTTTTAATTAGAACATCATTTTTTAAATACGTAGAATATTTTGAAAACACAAGAATTGAAGAATATTAGAAGTGGCTTTATCATTCATCCTGGGATTCACACATTACAATTCTTGTGTTTAGATATAAAATTTTGTGGCCAGGTACAGTGGCTCACGCCTGTAATCCCATCACTCTGGGAGGCTGAGGTGGGCAACTTGCTTGAGTCCAGGAGTTCAAGACCAGCCTGGACAACTTAGCAAAACCCTGTCTGTACTAAAAATACGAACAATTAGGTGGGTGTGGTGGTGCACACCTGTAATCCCAGCTACCCTGGAGGCTGAGGTGAGAGAATCACCTGAGCCTGGGAAGGTTGAGGCTGTAGTGAGCCGATATCACACCACTGCACTCCGGTCTGGGTGACCAGAATAAGACCCTGCCTCAAAAAAAAAAAAAAAAAAAAAAGTTGTGATAGTATTTAAACAATTTGTGATAACATTTAATTGTATAAACATAGAAACATCTGTGGCACACATTTGCCCATAAACAAACTGAATGCACAAATACCTTGATCCAGATTTTTAGAAAGAATTTCAGTTTTGTTGTGGCAAGAACACAACATGGGCTGTAGCCTATGAAAAGATTTTTGAGTGTATCATACATGGTTGTTTTACGGATAGTGCTGTATAGGAGATCTTCAGGAGTTATTTACATTTACTGCACGAGGGACTCGGGGATCTAAAATTGTCATACTCATAGAAGCAGAGAGTAGAAGGTTGTAGCCAGGGTCTCGGGGGCCAGGGAAATGAGGATTTGCTGATCTAATCAACAGGTATAAAATTTCAGTAATGTTGTAATAAATCTTGCTGTCTGTAGAACATGCAGTTTTTTACATCACCCTGAAGGTACAGAGTTTTCCACTCAGAGATGAAGCCGAAACATGGGTCTGAGTGGGTTTCTCTTCCTGGATTTGACCCACTCTGCCCTATTTTTCTCTTCATCATAATTGAAGCTATTTTTTTTTTATCTCCTCCTGTAAGGTTTGAGCACAGGTCTTCTAGACATCCTCATGTCTCTGATGATTTTAGAAAAAAAAAAAAATAAGCTTAGTCCTTTTAGCTTGAACCATCCCGAGCTATTATATTTTATCAAAGTCCTTTCTGTTAATATATATTTTTTGTATCCAGAAAATTGGGTCTGCCCTGTATAGGAATCTGACATTTCACCTTTCCAAAAATTAGACCATTTTGTTTGCATCCTTTAAGCTGATGTGTGTGGAGTAATGAACACATTCCAAGAGGGAAATCGTATTTGACACAGAAAATACTTTGGAGACACAGCAATTTCCCAGTGGCGTGTAAGGAGACTATTGAAATCCTAGCACATTTGCTCTGAAGGACAGAGGGCAGCTCGTCCTGCCTTTGCCACCCAGCATGGGAGTTACACAGTAAGCAGCATTCACAGATTAATACTGGCTGACTTTCCTAAACTCATCCCTTAATCCGTCGCTTTCACATTCATCCACAGCGTTGTGCCGGAGACCTCAAACTCCGAGGCGATGTTTTTAAAGACACCACGAGGCTCTTCCTAATGTCTACCTCCATTATTTAAAATACTGCCTCCAGGTACACGTATAAATATTAAAACTTTAATTAAAGAATCAATCAGTGACGGAGCTTCAAAACAAGGGGATCCAACATTTGGAGACGATGTCAACTGTGAACACAGTTAGACTCAGTCACAGGACTAGGGGTTCTTATGAAAAGTGACGCGTGGAGTTATATACACAGGGAACTGTCCTCATTTTTTGAATCTGCAGTCACTCTGAGCACTGTCACTCATTACCACTGGTTTGTCATTGGTCGCTAGTCAAAGAGACGTGGGTGACCGTGGCCTGCTACTACAGAAGAGTGTGTTGTCTTTGGGGAAGGAGTGGCTAACACAATAAATATTTATTTGGAACGTATCACATGTTAGAGCCTGTGCTTGGTGAATAAGGCAGATGAGAACTTTGCTTTCTTGGAGCTTATATTGTCATAGGGGAAACCACATCATAAGCAAGACGTTGAAATATATTTTCATAAGGATAATGACAAGGGTTCCAAAAATTATAATGTGGTAGTGACTTGGGGGGGGGGGGCATTCCAGAAAGGAGAGATTTGACCTGAGAACTACGTGAAAAGAAGTAGCTGATCTTTATGGATCCATACATGTATCCAATGAGTATTCTACTCATCTCCACTTTCTTTTTTTTTGAAACAGAGTCTCACCTTGTCTCACAGGCTGTAGTGCAGTGGCGCGATCTCGGCTCACTGCAACCTCCGCCTCCTGGGTACAAGTGATGATCTTGCCTCAGCCTCCTGAGTAGCTGGGATTTCAGGTGTGCACTGCCACACCTGGCTAGTGTCTGTATTTTTAGTGGGGATGGAGTTTCCCCATGACTGGTCTTGAACTCCTGACCTCAAGTGATCCACCCGCCTCCTTGACCTCCCAAAGTGCTAGGATTATAGGTGTGAGCCACCACGCCCAGCCTCATTCACCCCTACTTTCTATGAATTCCTGAGTGTTCATCAAGCACCCACTGTGTGCCAAGCACTACTGAAAGCACTTCAAGTGTGGAGTGATCAATATATGCAGACACCTTGTCCTGACAGAATTTCATTCTAAGATGGTTGTCTGCATGGAGGGCGTTTCAGAGAAGGGGACCAGCAAGCTCAAAGATCCAGAGGCGGGAACAATGACAAAATCATACGCTTGAAGGTTGGTCCTATAGGCCCTTGAGGCCTGGGAAGGGAGCCTGGCTATTATTCTAATGGGAAACCATTGGGGGATTTTATGCGGAGAGATACCAAGATATATTTATGCCTTAAATGTTATGGGAAAATTGTCAGGTGTTTTTGAGATGAGTAAGTAAACAAGCATGCCTTCCTGGCCAGCCAGCTCTTCCCTCCACCCCCCAAGTTTCAACTCATTTCTGTAAGCAAATTTGGTCTGTGGACTCAGTGACATCTGAAAAGGTAAGCCCTGCAACGTCTGATAAATCAAACTCGATTCCCCACCACCTCCTGCTTTTTAGGGCTTAGACCGAAATCTTTCATTCAAGAAGAGGGATTAGTTGATAGGGAAAAAGAACCTCATTTTCCAGTAACGTTCTTTGTGTGAGGGTGGAAGACCCTGGGAGGATACATCTGTATACATTAGCCTACTTAGCTTTCCTTTCTCTGGGACGCAACATCATGTGTGCGTGTGTGCATGCGTGAGCAGCCGCACCCGCCCACCGCACCTTCCCCCTCACCCTCCCCCCACCCTCCCCCCATCACACCCTCCCCCCTCCACCACATCCTTTTGATGGCTTGGCTGACATCTCTCCTGGGAGTACCCTGAGAACAGTTGCACACAGATGCCCTTTATTGATCATCTGTCTGGGTAGGTTCCCTTTCAGGTTATGGCCACAGATTCTCCCATTGGTGGGTGTGGGCCAGGGTAATGACAGATATTGACAGTGCAAAGTGGGTTGCTTATGGAGAGCTCTAAGTGCAGCTGACATTGTCCATCTTCAGAGGCTGCTCTGCCCTTGGAAAGTGGAGGTGCAATTTGATGGAGGGTTTGGACAACTGGACCATCCAGGTTTCCTCCCATATTGACTGTCTCTTTATCCACAATACTGGAACTCCATTATTGCCTATTATATGTGCCATGGACATCGTAATAAGTGTACATGGATTGAACTCTTCCTACATAGCACAAGCTGAGCCAAATACTCTACCTTCATGGCTGTGTATTGTGCTCTGTGTTTCTGGCGTGTGATCGCCTCCCCCACCCTCCCAGCAGTTCACCTTGTTCACTTCCTACTCATCCTTCAGGTTACAGCTCAAAAGCCCCAGGCTTAGAGAAACTGTCCCTGTTTCCCTGTGTGGATTCTCCTTTTTTTTTACAGCCATCCCAGGGGCATCTCATATTTTATTGAGTGACTCTGTTTTATCCTTTTGCTCTTACTCCGGTGCACCATCAACTGCAGGTGGGCCATGCATGCACCTGTTTGGACATCCCTGTCCCCTTAGCATCTAGTGTGGTGCAAGGCACAGAGCAGAAGCCCCACATGGAAATAATGAATTATTCCACTTGAAGCTTCTTGCACACTTTGAGGTTGGTGCTTTTCAGATCCCTATTTTGCACATAGAGAGTGAGGTGTAGGCAGGCGTTAAGCAGTTTGTCCAAGGGCACAACAGCAGGTAAGAGGCACTTCCAGGATTTTGAACCTGACAGTCTGAGTCCACAGCCCCCGATGCTCATCACTGTGCACATGGCCCCTTTTGCTGCCTTTGTAAGACACAAGGGAGGGTGGGAGGCAGTGTGTGCATTGGTTAGGGAGCTCTTGCTGCATAGGTTGAGTTGTTCTGAGAAGTGATGCTGAGCCCATTAGAGCCACAAAAGGAAAACAAGGCACTTGTTTTTATTTATTGCAATATTACTTTATCGTTGTATAAGAGCCTCGCTGGATTTCTGCACTGGTGCAATCTGGCTCTTGTCTTGTTGTTTGTCTCCTTGGAGCCCCAAGACCTTGGGCTGCCCAGGGCATCTCTGGCCTCTTTCTCTAGGCTCAGGCTCTGAGCATGATTTTGAGGGAGGGGTTGGACCACCTGCCTGGCTACAGGCAGTCCTTGGGCATCATGCAGTCACAGCTGGAGCTGCTCTGATAGCCACTCAAAATGTGGTGTGCAAACCACTGCTCACTCCATCTAATCACCGTCTTCTGAATCAGCTTCCCTCTTCATTTCTTCTGAGAACAAAATTAGATCTTTGCCAGCATAATAGATGAACTTGTGCAATCACCTTGTTCATTGCTAGTTCTGCATTTCCCCAAGACGTTCATGTCTCTTTTCTGTGAATTTTAGAATATAAAATGTCAGAGATGAGGGTGAGGACTTGAGGTTTTCAAAATTGTCTTCTTTGTACCATGGTTGGGACCCTAATAGCTGTAACACTTACTGGAAGCTCCTTCTGTGCTAGGGCTTGCTGTGCATCGTTTCATTAACTCTTCATGGCAAACCCTTTATTATACCCACTTGACAGATGAAGGAGCTGAGGCCCAGTGACTAAGTGGCAAATCGAGATTGCAGACTCAAACGGTTCTCTCCCCTGCAGTGTGCGGAGGGGACATGCTTGGGATGCAGGGAATAGCAGAGGCACCATGATAAGGTACGAGGAAGGAGGCAGTGCAGGTATTTCACTGAGATTTCAGAATCAGTGTGTCTGGCTTGAGATCCCAGCTCCATCGCTTTCTAGCTCCATAAACTTTCACTTTCTTCAATTTTTCTGAACCTCAGTCTATGCCTACAAATGGAGATAATAATTATCACAACCCTGTACAGTCCGTCTGAGGATTAATCAGCCTCGTAAATTATCTTAGCAAAGTGCCTGGCACCTAGTGTGTATTTAGTGCAAGTGGGAGTCATGCGGCTGACTGTGAAAATCATGACAATTACTATTATCCCTTGATAATAATGATAGCATTATTAACCTTGTTTTTGTTGCTAGAATTTCACAATCCCTTTGGGCAGCAAATTGGTCCCAGAATGCGCTTCCTACATTTTCCTCTTGACTGTAACTGAGGTGACAAATTGAGAGTGAAGGGGGAAGAACTCAGCATAGCTGCAAATGTACGGTTGAGATCGTTGACAGACTTGAGGCCCTGTGTGGAGTTCCGCCTGCAGAGGATGCTGACAGCAGCCATATGCACGGGCTCTGATTGATTGGCAGAGAGAAACACTAATTTATTAGACTCGTTATGAAAAGTGACGGAGCAGGGGATTGAGAGGGCTGATTCAGCATCAGTAGCCCTGGTCAGATCCCAGGGGTGTTGGCTTGGTGTCTGTTTCTCTTGGGACCAGCCCCCTGCCTTGATTCTGGGTCACTGCCTGTGTTCTCGAGTGAGTCTCTTAAAGATGTCCATGGCATGGCTTACTGTTACCACATTGTAAATATCATACCTATTTCTTCAGCATCCTTAGAAAGCTGAGTCCAGTTCAGGTTGCTGTTGATTGCAAAGGCCGGTAAGAGCAGGGAGGGAGTGTGTGCATGCAGAAATTCCCCAGTGGAGGAAAAATAGTCCTTTTCACAGGTTAGAGAAAGTGCAGGAGTTTCCTTGGGGGAGAATTAAGGGCATGGCTGATACCTCTCTTTAAGAACATAATGGCCGGGCATGGTGGCTCCTGCCTGCAATCCCAGCAGTTTGGGAGGCTGAGGCAGGAAGATTGCTTGAGCCAGAAGTTCGAGACCAGCCTAGGCAACATAATGAGACCCTGTCTCTATTTTAAAAAATACATATCTGGGTGTGGTAGCTCATGCCTGTAGTCCCAGCTACTCAGGAGGCTGGGACAGGAGAATTGCTTGGCTCTGGGAGTTTAAGGCTGCTATGAGCTGTAATTGTGCCACTGCACTCCAGCCTTGGCAACAGAGCAAGACCCTGTCTGTTAAAAAAAAAAAAAAAAAAAAAAGAACATGAGACTCTTTGTAGAAGGATTTCTCATTTCTGATTGGGAGAGGTTGTTCAGTCTGAATTACAGCAGGTAGGATGCTGGTTAAATAAGAAGTGTCTTGACTTCAAGGTGATGAGGCACTGAATGGGGCTATTTTGGCGTCAGAAAAGCTTTGAGAAGATGGAATTCCCTGACTCGAAGGTGTGAAAGGACAAAGTCATGGCAGCCAGGTACACCTAACTTGTGGATCCAGATTCTGCCACTTCCTGGCTGTGTGACCTTGGGCCAGTTACTGCATCTCTCTGGGCCTCCATTTACTTGTTTGTTAAAAGGCAAATGATTATCCAGGGTGGCTACCTGGGAGTGAGTTAAGTCAAGCAGCAATCACACAGACTTCTGAGCTAGTCACTTCTTATTTTTTTTTACCTTGTGATATTCAGACAATAGCCTCTCACTCCATGACTCTTTGATACAAAAGTTTACCTAGTTTGTGTGCTGTGGTTTGTGAAAAGATATTTTGTTTCTTAGTGAATTTCATTCATTTTGCTCATGAAACTTTATTGGTTTTGTCTGTGTAAACTTAAAATAATCTTCAAAAGTGCATACCAAGGACAAGGAACCATCCACCCCTTTCTTTGTGCTTCGCTGGTGTCAGTTTATAATGAGAAATGGTATAAGAAAGCCAATTAGCCCCAAATTTTAAAAACTAGACATTATATATGCATACAGAAAAACGATAGGCCATTTAAAGTTTAAGAATTGTTACAGTTGAATCTAGCGTTAGAGAGAAAAGAAACATGTTATTGATTATAGGTGAGGGTAAGAACCAAGATCTTCTTGGTAAGAAACAAGAACGACAAGCAAGCTATGAAGAATTCAATTCTTGAATCTTATTTGCTATTATTATTATTAGTAGTAGTAGTAGCAGTAGTATTTGAGACAGTCTCATTCTGTTGCCCAGGTTGGAGTGCAGCGGTGCAATCATGGCTCACTTCAACCTCTGCCTCCTGGACTCAAGTGATCCCGCCTCAACCTCTTGAGCAGCCAGGACCACAGGCATGTGCCACCATGCCTGGCTAATTTTTGTGTTTTTAAGTTTTTGTGTTTTTTTGTAGAGATGTGGTTTCACCATATTGCCCAGGCTGGTCTTGAACTTCTGGGCTTAAGCAATGTTCCCTTATAAAAAGCTGGGATTACAGGCATGAGCCACCATGTCCAGCCCTATGTTGATATTTTTGAGGATTCTGTTGGCTCTTACTGTGTTAGCTTCGGTTTCAGGATCAGAAAGAGTTTGTCCTTTCTTCAGGTTCTGATTGGTCTTTATGTACCAGACACTTCTAAATGGAATATGGGTTTGTGTTCCCTTTTCACAAAGCCTGCCAGGAAGCTCAGAGCAGATTTTACAGTTCAATCACAGCAGTCAATAGAATTCGATAGCATGGATTTTGCATATTAACCTCACTTTTGACTCAGTTTTATTTCTCTACCCTTATTTTAATTTTTACCTTTTATTGTGATGTATGTTACTGTATCAAAAGAATACCTTTGTAAGGTACCTAAAATTAACATATTCAAAGACTGAATAAGAAAGCAATATAAAGGTATATAAGGTAAGTGAATATTGAGAGATGTACATAAATTACAGCCCTTTAAAACACCAGGAACCCTGGAAAATAGGACCATGTAGTGCAGCACTTGGTATCTGGAGCTAGACCTGAAGTTAGAGAAATGCAGTTTTGAGTCCCAACAGTGCCAATGGTTACTCTTTCTTATTCTCTCCTTTTAAAAAACATTTTCCTGAAGCACTGTTTATGCTACATCATTTCACTTTTTTTGGGCCATTTATTGCCTTTTTCTTGCATTCAGCAAACATTTTTGAGCCCATGCTCTGGGCCAGGCACTGTTAGGCACTGGGGATATTGTGTGGGGTGGGTATGTTGACCAGTACTGATACCATCTCTGCCTAGCGTAGCTTATGCTGTAGCGAGAGAGACTGACACATAACATGAATGCAGGTAAAAAGACAATAGAATTACCCATTATCGTAAGTATTAAAACGGCAACAGAATGGGGCATTCATGTAATGAAAGGGTGGGTGACCCTGTTCGGTAGGAACATCAGGGAAACGTCTCCAAGGAGAGGTATTAGGCAACATTTAAGCTAAGGCCTGAGGAAAGAAAAGGGCCAAGCTGTGACCAGTGGGGAGAAGAGAGGAGAGGAGACCGTGGTGAGCAGAGGTGGCGGTGTGTTCAGAAGCCCGGGGGAGGAAGGAGAGAACTCTGCACGTCCTGAGAACAGCAAGGTGGCCAGCGTGCCTGGGGTGGTACGAGCAAGGGAAGGGATGTGGCTGGCAAAACCTGCAGAGGCCAGAACAGGCAGCCCTGCTCTCAGGAACCTGTGCCCTGTGTTCTTTTTGAGATGGGCAAGATCTTGACTAGTACCATTCTTTATCAGCGTATTCAAGATTGGTGCGAGAGTAAGGTACAAGGAGCACCCTGCAAGAAAGGCAGTGTGTGTGCGTGTGTAGATGTGTACCCTTGTATGTGCACGTGAGTGGATGTGCACACACATCTCTGTATGTGTGCGAACATGCATTTTGGTGCACATCTCTGCACGTGTGTGTACATATGTACATGTGTGTATGTGGCATGCACATATGTGCATGTATTGCAGAAGGAAGAGAAGGAGCCACAAACAGTATGACAGTGGGGAGACTGCTGACTTCAGAGCCCATCAGAACGAGGGGCAGTGTTGCTGGGCGTGCTGCTTACAGCATGTACAGAACATCGCTCCGTTTTGCCTCACATCCTCCCTCCTGGACTGATCCCTTTCTGTTTGTATGGTACATTCAGTGAGTGACCGCATCACGGGAGGCAGAGCCAGACCCCAGCCTTATTCTCATGAGAAAGGGGAGGTCATTTGTTCACCTTAGTCCAGCCCTTAATTGTTCCCTCACTGGTTCCCTGTCACTGTCAGAGATTTTTTAAATGCTGGGAAATGCTTTGGGGACTTCAGCATTTTGGAGTCTGTTTTCGAGGATTCTATTAGCGCCACAGAGACCCCTTCCCTCTTTCTTAAAGGTTCTGTTTTTAGGCATCCTCCTCTTTTATCCCTGCTTTCAGTTCTGCTGCTTCCTTCCTTCTGAGATGCCTTCTTCCTTGCTGGTCCTGGAACAAGAAGCATTTAGCTTTATTTTCCTCGTTCTCGCCTAGGTAGGGTGTGGTCCCCCTGTGTCCTCATTTGTTCAACATTTTGAGACAAAGATTGGTGGAATTGCCACTGACCAAAATAAAACCAGGAAAGCAGCTCATATAATTTAATTTGCCTCTAACCCAACTCTTGTACTTATAAAAAAAAAAATACAATTATTCATTCCATAGCACTCCAGATCGCTTCACTGAAAGAAAGAAAGGAAGGAAGGAGGGAGGGAAGGAAGGAAGGAAGGAAGGAAGGAAGGAAGGAAGGAAGGAAGGAAGGAAGGAAGGAGGGAAGGAGGGAAGGAGGGAAGGAGGGAAGGAGGGAAGGAGGGAAGGAGGGAAGGAGGGAAGGAGGGAGGGAGGGATCCACTCCAGGGAGAAAGAGACTCTTGAGCTTTTTGTTCCTTGATGATCCTGTCTTTGCGTAATTGACGGGAATCTATTGGGGAATCATAATTTTGGGAGACCATGGATGTGCCTCATTGCACAAGAATAAACAGAGAGCAGTGTCTGGAACAAATGCTTGTCTTAAAAAAAGTTTATGAAATGCCAGCAGATGTCAGTGTGCCCTTGCCATTAGATTTTTTTTTTTTCCTTTTAACTTTTTTAAAGCAACATTAATTATTTTCGGTAGTAAAAACAACACAAGTATATTCTGCTACAGTTATAAATTAAAAGATCATGGGGCAACATTTTTTAGGTTTGGAGAAAGACCAGCAGAATTTATGTCACAAGGTAAATCCTCTAAATTATCTGTGTAATATAATTTGTCTTTTCCCAGAAAAAATGGTTTCAAAATGCAAAACCTAGTGTAAGTTTTTTTTTTTCCTTCTCTCCCAGCCATTGTTCGGGTGCTAATAATAGCTTAGGATCCAGCTTAGCTTCTGAGAACCTACTGGCTCTGCTAATTGATGACAGCTCTTTATTTCAAAGCTGGAGTTTGCAAAGGAAGGTAGTGTAGGGTTGGGTATGGCCTTGTGATTTGTCATCTGAGTTGTGATGAGAACCTCTTGCAGTTTTCGCTGTTACTGTGAGCACAACAAATTGCATGCTAATGGTTAGCTCCTCCACAGACATTGTTTGGATCAAAAATGAGGGCATCTATACAGGAAAAAGATTCACTCAAAGAATTAAAAACTATTCATTTTAAGCAAGGGATAATTTGCCAGTATGTAGTGTAAAAGAAGTAGGGTAGTTTCCAGGCAGGGAATGATGTACGTAACAGGGCATGTTTGATGCTTTGCTTTATTTATTTAATGGTTTTGATTAAATGGTACATTATTCAAAAATGCAAGAGTATGCAGAGAAAAATAAATCTCTCTTGCATTTGCCTTGCAGTTTATTAGAGACAACTATTATTATAGTTTCTCATGCATGCTTTCATAGATGTCATATGCAAATACAAACACTTACACAGATATTTATACTAATAAAAGATAGCATAGGAAATGCATAGTTACACTGTTTGCTCTTTTTTAAAAAATTAAGGATATATTTTAAGGATTATTCCCTGTCAGTGTGTGTGTGTGTGTGTGTCTGTGTGTGTGCACACACGTGTATTTTTTCTGCTCCATTTTTGTTAATGGATGTATAGTATTCCATTGCACATGTTTACTCCACATTATTTAATTGGCCTCCTTATGATGGATATTTATGTTATTTCCATTACTGAAGTGCTACATGGAGTATCTTCAACCACCACCACTTCCCACACATGTCTGTAGGTTACATCCTTAGAGGTGAAATTGCTAGGTCAAAGGAAACATGCCTTTCATTTTGACAGACACTGCCAAACCTGATGCTTTGGCTGAGCTGCACCCTTACATGTTGGTGGATGAATGGGGTTTAGAACCAAATGAAGCCATATGGTGATTCTGGTCTGACTTGGCTACCGTGATGACTGTCATGAATTGTGTCCCTTTTGGAAGTGTCTTACTCTAGTTGTGCTGTTATAACAAAATGCTTATCCAGGATGATTTAGAAAGAATAGAAATGGTTGGCTGGGTGTGGTGGCTCATGCCTGTAATCCCAGAACCTTGGGAGGCCGAGACAGGTGGATCACCTGAGGTCAGAAGTTCAAGACCAGCCTGGCCAACTTAGTGAAATCCTGTCTGTACTAAAAATACAAAAATTAGCCAGGCGTGGTGGTGGGTGCCTGTAATCCCAGCTACTTGGGAGGCTGAGGCAGAAGAATCACTTGAACAGAGGTGGAGGTTGCAGTGAGCTGAGATTGCACCACTGCACTGCAGCCTGGGTGAAACAGTGAGACTCTGTCACAAAATAAGTAAATAAATAAATAAAATAAAAATAAAAATAAAAATAAATTTAAAAAGAAGCTGTTTTCTCATCATTTTGGAGGCTAGGAAGTCCACAATCAAGGTGTGGCAAGTTCAATGTCTGGTGAGACATGCCTGCTCTGCATCCAAGATGGTGCTTCATGGCTGCATCTTCATATGGTGGAAGGTAAAGGCACTAAAGAGTCTGACTAGATTTCTCCAACCTTTGTGTAAGGTTCTCATCTCACCTATGACGGCAGAGCCCTCATGGTCTAAACAGTCCTTAATAGTGTTGCATTGGAGATTAAGTTTCAATGTGAATTTTGGCGGGGACACAAACCTTCAAACCATAACAGAATGTGTTGCAGTTCTTGTCATTGCTGTTTTTTTGCTAACACTTTCCATCTGCCAAGTAGTTTGTTAAGATCTTTAATTCCACGTTCACATCTTTGTCCTCATAACAACCCTGTGGAGAAGACCCTGCTCTCATCCTGTTTCAGGATGGGGATGTGGGGGCTGAGAGACCCCAGGTACTTTGCTTAGGGTTGCAGGGTGGATGGTCGGCTCAGGACTCACGCTCAGGGCCTCCAGGCTTAACCATTGAGCTGGAAAGCTGTGGTGGGTTCTAAGCAGCAGAGAGCATACTGTTGACTTACAGTGAGTTTAGTCTCAACCCAGTTGCACTGTTGACCCTTTGGATTGTATAATTATCTGTTGTGCAGGCTGTCCTGTACATTGTAGGATGTTTAACAGCATCCCTGGCCTCTACCTGCTAGATGTTAGTAGCACCCCCTTCACCCATCCTTGACAGCCAAAGACATCTCCGGATTTTGCCAAATGTCCCTGGGATGGAAAGTTGCCCCACTAACTCAGACGAAGAGCAAATATGCTGTGGGCATCCGTAGCGTAACACCAGAGACATACATTTGAGGACACACACGGTGGCTAATGTCACGGCATCTTCCATTCAGCCATCTCAGCCAAGGGACACTCATTTAGTTCATCCCCAAGGATGTAACAGATGGGCTGCCCCTTGCTGCAGACACCAGTCAAGGAACAAACAAGATGGTATTACTCAAACCATTTTCATCCTCCATTCGATCACGGTAGTGCTGCCCAACACGACTTTGTCTTTTAAAATGTAGTGTAGAAACGTCCTTGAAAAATTGTCTGGTAAAATAGACTTACAAAAAATTGTGTTCCCAACTATAGCCCAGCTTATATATTACACAGCTTTTCTGTTCTTGCATTTTCCTTTGGTGCTCAGTAATGTTCTGCATCAAAATGGCAAGCGGAAGGCATCAGCCCTCCCAGCTCCCCGCACGTGGCAGACATTGATAATCTATTCTTTACCCCTCTCATCAGCGTCATCTTCTTAGAATCCTCAGTGCATCTCTCTACACATAGACCGTCAACCAGTTGGAATTACTACGTGAAATGAAATGTTATTTGCCACCCCTATTACATGGTGCCTTTTTGGCTGAGAAGAAGGATTACGCTTTCCAAAGGGCAAGCTTATCATGAGGTATTAGCTTATTTTTCAGTTACTCTGAGAAAAGTGCTTGATAGATGGGAAGAAATGTCTATTCTTAAAGCGTTTGGAATTAAGATCTTATTTTGTAACAGTAATTGGGCGCCTGAAGAATACTCCTCTTTCCCGAGGTGCTTTACATTTACTGTCATCCTATGTATTATTGTTTTTCTGTAGTAACATCTCTCTCCCTTCCACCACCAAAAATTAATCACCTCCCTTCAAAGCCTGGTGAAGACAGCCACCTGAGGGTGACACAAAACACTTTGGGTACAATGGGAACTGAGACAATTCCCTCAGCAAAGAACATTGAGAAGCTGCAAGACGTTACTGGAACCGTGTCACTTCTCAGCACAGGGCGTGTGAGGGAGTTTTAAGGAGATGGGGAATTGAACCCTCCAAGATTTCCAGAAGTAACTTCTGGTTTATAAGGGGCATGGAGGCCAGGCTGCTCTGGGAAGGCAACACAGGTTTCAGAGTTGAAAATGCTTTTAGGTGGCACCATAGAACCATCCATTCTAGCATAATGTTTTTTTTGTTTGTTTGTTTGTTTGTTTTTCATTGCTTTTTTTGGGGAGGGGTGGAAAAACTCCCATGGAATTGTTTGGTAACTTGACAATTTGGTTTAGTAACTTGATGAACCTATATGCAAATATCTATCACTTAGATAGTTTTTAACTCATCTCCTGTTTCTGATTCTAAGAAAATAGGGAAAAATAATCTTGGAAAGAAAAGGCCCTGGGTCAGAGACTGTCTGTCTCTTTTTTTCTTTTTCAGACTGGTGGGAATGTTTTCCTTTCTCCACTTTTAGATGATTTAGTCTATGAGAGATAGGGACAAATAAAACACGTCTCCTGTTTCCTCTTCTGAGAAAGGAATTTTTAACTTAGATGGGAGGCACCAATGAACTTCAAGGGCTTGAAATTGTATTTAAAATTTAAAGAATAAACGTTTTTATCTGGGCAGAAGGCTCATAGCTTTTTAAAAATCACATTCTCAAAGTGCTATATGCGACATACAAAAAAGTAAGAGCCCATCTTTTTTAGAACGATAACTTTCAGACTGTTTTACCATGACCCTAGTAGTCGGGGAAAAAGCATACTACAGCCCAACCACTTCACCTGTTTTAACCTTCTGGTGGGAATCTGTGTGTCGGAGGTGGGGGAAGATAGGGAGGCCACAGAAAGCTCAGTAGTAATGAAGGGTTGGGGTGCAATTGTATTTGGTGGGAGAGATACTTACCTCTTACCTAGCAGTGGTAATATGTATTTATTTGAGTCACAATCTCTGCATGTCTTAAAGTCCAATTATTTAGAAATTATCAGAAAAAAGTACAGTTAATGGTGAAGTGTTAGCATTAATCAAACTCCATAAAATCACAACATTGAATTGAGTCCCACTTAACAACTTTGATAATAGCATGAGATCAGAAAATCCTTCCTGAAAATTCCAAGAATTAAAGCCATGTGCATGAGTTTTTGCGGGAGAATATTTGTGACATTTCTGTGAAGTTCTTGATAGCTAGACTTCTTGGTACAGCATTTAATTATAGTCCTTAGTAAACTTTTGTAATAATTTATGTTGATTTTTCAATAATACTTTTAAGTTTTCGATTTTACTAACTCAGTGGAATACTACTGTTGGTATCTATTGGTCATTTACAAAAAAAAAAGTCCATAGAATGCATTTTCTTTCATTTTTTCTTTTCTTTTCTTTTTTTTTTTTTTTTAAGATGGAATCTCGCTCTCTCGCCCAAGATGGAGTGCAGTGGTGCAATCTCAGCTCACTGCAACCTCCGCCTCCCTGGTTCAATCGATTCTCCTGCCTCAGCCTCCTGAGTAGCTGGGACTACAGGTGCCCACCACCACGCCCGGCTAATTTTTTATATTGTAGTAGAGACCGGGTTTCACCATGTTGCCCAGGCTGGTCTCAAACTCCTGAAGTCAGACAATCCGCCTGCCTCGGCCTCCCAAAGTGCTAGGATTACAAGCGTGAGCCACCTGGCCTGGCCTGTAGAATGCATTTCAATGTGCATAACGCTAATGAAAAGACTTGCATTTTTGGTTCAGTTAATGGCCCATTGTGAGGACTCTCTAGGTCTGTATACTTAGGCATGAAACATTATTGCTGTGGGAGGTTAGGGAAGATGGGAGCACAGGGCTCTTCTATACGATCTCCACTCTGGCTGGGCGCGGTGGCTCACGCCTGTAATCCCAGCACTTTGGGAGGCCAAGGCGGGCGGATCACGAGGTCAGGAAATTGAGACCACGGTGAAACCCCGTCTCTACTAAAAGTACAAAAAAATTAGCCAGACACAGTGGCGGGCACCTGTAGTCCCAGCTACTTGGGAGGCTGAGGCAGGAGAATGGCGGGAACCCGGGAGGCGGAGCTTGCAGTGAGCCGAGATTGCACCACTGCACTCCAGCCTGGGTGACAGAGCCAGACTCTGTCTCAAAAAAACAAAACAAAACAAAAAAAACTCCATTCTACAGATATCCCTATTTTTTGCAGGGGTTGGGGGATGACTCTGCAAACCATATTTTCTGAACTTTTTCATATATACTTATGAATATATTGGAAGCAAGCCTATATTTATTATTTTATTTTATGATTTATTTTTTTGAGATGGAGTCTCATTCACCCTATCACCCAGGCTGGAGTGCAGTGGTGCAGTCTTGGCCAACTGCGGCCTCCGCCTCCTGGACTCAGGCGATTCTCCTGCCTCAGCCTCCTGAGTAGGTGGGACTACAGGCGTGCACCATCACACCCAGCTAATTTTTGTATTTTTGGTAGAGACAGGGTTTTACCATATTGGCCAGGCTGGTCTCGAACTCCTGACCTCAAGGGATCTGCCCACCTCAGCCTGCTGAAGTGTTGGAATTACAGGTGTGAGCTACGGCACCCCACCCCAAGCTATATTTATGTAGACTGTGTAACTCAATATCCATATTATATATGGATATATATATATATATGAATGAAGCACTTACTAGGAGCTTTTGTAACCCAGTAAGGAAAACGAATACAGTTCATTAAAATGAAACTGTATTTGATTGCTTTAGCGCTTTGATTTTTTTTTTTTTTTTTCTTGAACAAATTCTGCAGAAAAGCTAAGCGGAATTATTTACCACTTGGGTTGGATTTTTGATTATCCTTCCTATTTAAGGTCACACCCAGCAATTCTCATAGAGTTGAATGGCTGTGTTTTTAAATATGCAGTGATTCCATTGAACTCATGCCAAGTGGTGTCCTGGATTTTCCGTGCATCAGTGTCTATGTGTGGATGAACACTGACATATTACACACCAGCCAGTGTCCTCCACTCTCTTCATGCATCCTGGTTTGCAAAAAAAAAAAAAAAAAGTAGAAAAATTAAAAATGCTGAATCCCACAGAAAGTTTCCACTCCCCAGACCAAACTGTGTGCATAGCGGGGAGAAGAGACCAGATGGCCAGTGGGTTGAAATCAGTGGAGAAGCAGCTGGGATGCATGAGAGGGCATTTCCTCTTCCACTTCCCTGGAAGCCTGGTCAGGGCACGTCCCGGAGGTCTGAGCAGGACAAGAGGTGTCAATGTCATGGCGTCTCTCTGGCTTTCTGGATCTAGATGAATTGGAGTTGGATTGGAATTTGGCACAAAATTCTGAGGATAAGCTGTTAGTTTTCTGCTTTCTGGAAAAAAAAAAAAAGAAAAAATACGACATGCCAGCTTGACAGAAGGTTGGAGGGTAAAATGCTGATGAACAGGAAATAACCATATTTGCCTGCATTAGCACCAGCGTGGAGACCGAAGTTCTATGAGGAGGGCACATGATTTGGGTAGTTTTGAATCCTAAAGGCAGGATTTTTTCCCCCTCTCATTTAAAGCAAAACCTTTCATTGCCACTGAATAATTATGCATTTCTTAGACTGCCAGCTTCTGTGACAGTGATTCCTAGCTCCCAGTTTCACGTTGGGTATATTCAGTTATTTTGAGGAAAGGTACCAACGTTTCAAATTCACTCACCACTAATAAAGGTTTAAGATCTGCCTTTTATGGCGCCTATTTCTGGGTTAACATATTAGTTATCTACGGCTGCCTAACAAATGAATGCAAAACATAACAATGGGAGCAGCTATCTTTTGAGGTCTCTCTTGGTGTTGCAGCTGCGATGTTGGCTGGGGCTGTGTCATGTGAAGGCTCAGCCATGGCTGGAGGATGTCTCCAGGCTCACCTGTGTGTGTTGGCAGGCCTGAGCCCCTCAGCAGTTACTGATCAGAAGCTTCAATTCCTTGCCACATGTGCCACTATAGAGAGGTGCTTACAGCATGGCAGCTTTTGTCCTTTAGAGAAAGGGATATGGAGAGAGAGAGAGTTCATGACTTTTTTGAGATAGCTTCTGCTGTTAACATCTGGTGTCAGTGTGGTGTATTTGTTATAACTTATGCACACATGTTATTACATTTTTATTAACTAAAGGCCATGGTTTATATCAATTCAGTCTGTGTTGTATGATTCTGTATTTTTAATGTTTTATTGTAAAATACACACAAATGTTACTGTCTTAACGGGGTTTTTTTTTGTTTTTTTTTTTTTTGAGACGGAGTCTTGCTCTGTCGCCCAGGCTGGAGTGCAGTGACCGGATCTCAGCTCATGCAAGCTCCGCCTCCCGGGTTTACGCCATTCTCCTGCCTCAGCCTCCCGAGTAGCTGGGACTACAGGTGCCCGCCACCTCGCCCGGCTAGTTTTTTGTATTTTTTAGTAGAGACGGGGTTTCACCGTGTTAACCAGGATGGTCTCGATCTCCTGACCTCGTGATCCGCCCGTCTCGGCCTCCCAAAGTGCTGGGATTACAGGCTTGAGCCACCGCGCCCGGCCGTCTTAACCATTTTTAAGTGCATGGTTCGGTAGTATTGAATACATTCATATTGTTGCACAAGCAACACTATCACCCATCTCCAGAACTCTTTTCATCTTGCAAAACTGAAACTTTGTACCCATTAAAAAGTAACTTCTCATTCCTTCCTTCCCTAGTCCCTGGCAACCAACATTCTACTTTCTGTGTTTATGATTTTAACTACTCTTAAGTATCTCAAATAAGTGGAATCATACAGTGTATGTCCTTTTATGGCTGGTTTCTTTTGCTTAGAATCATGTCCTCAAGCTTTATCTGTGTTGAAGCAAGTGTGAGGGTATGAATTTCTTAATTTATTTCCTTCCTTTCTTCCTTCCTTTCTTCCTTCCTTTCTTCCTTCCTTCCCTCCTTCCCTCCTTCCCTCCTTTCTTCCTTCCTTCCTTCCTTCCTTCCTTCCTTCCTTCCTTCCTTCCTTCCTTCCTTCCTTCCTTCCTTCCTTCCTTCCTTCTTATTTATTTGGAGACAGTCTTATTCTATCACCCAGCTGGAGTGTGGTGGTGAGATCTTGACTCACTGCAACCTCTGCCTCCCGGGTTCAAGTGATTCTTCTGTCTCAGCCTCCCGAGTAGCTGGGATTACAGGCACCCACCACCATGCCCGGCAAATTTTTGTATTTTCAGTAGAGTCTGAGTTTCTTCAAGTGGCAATCTGGTCTCGAACTCCTGACCTCCATTGATCTGCCCACCTTGGTCTCCCAAAGTGCTGGGATTACAGGCATGAGCCACCACACCCAGCCCCTTTTCAAGGCTGAATGCTATTCCATATGTAGATACCACAGTTGACATATCCATTCATCTCTTGATGGGCCCTTGTTGGGTTACTTCCGTGTTTTAGCTATTATGACAGTTTTATGGGTTTGGACAAATGCTTAATGTTACCCATCCACCATTACAATATCATACAGAATAGTTTCCTGCCATAAAAATCTCCTGTGCTTCACTTATTCTTCCCTCCTTACTCTCCCCCCGCAGGTTCCTGGCAACCACTCATCTTTTTCCTGTTTTGCCTTTTCCAGAATGTTACGTAGTTAGAATCACATGCTTACATAGTTAGTCCCAATAGGTTTTATGACCTAGTCTCAGAGTTAAACACTATTATTTCTGCCTTATTCTGTTTGTTAGAAGCAATTTCAGCCTTCTTTCAGGGGGAGGGTAATTGTGCTTCACTACTTAAAAAGCTGGGGTGGTGGGAAGAGGAGTTACCAAAGAATTTTCAGGTATGTTGTAAATGACCATAGTTAAGATGATAAGACTAGAAGTCCAAGCATTCATTGGGCATCCACTCTGTGTTGGGCACTGTTCTTTCTTAGTGTTTTGTATGCGCTACTCATTTAACCCTTACACTAATGCCATGAGGTCACTCTCATATTTATCATCCTCATTTAATGGATGAGGAAACTGTGACTCCCTGAAGACGCATACCTCATAAGTGGCAGAGCCAGGATGCAAACTCAGGCCAGCCTAAAACCAAAGCCAAAGTCTTGAAATTATACCCTTTTAGTATAGGGGGAAGTTTTAGTCTAAGGCTTAGATTCAGGGGACAAGGTCTGACCAAATACATCAGAAGATATCAGTGGGGATGATGCTAACCATCTTCCAGTTGCCTCTCCAAAAGCATTCTTCTTCCTTCCTCAATGTGTAGTTTCCATTGCTGCTAGAAAAAATCATTACAATCTTAATACAGATTTCCCATGTTAAAGTTCTATAACTCAGGAGCCCAATGTGTTCTCATTGTGCAATCATCAGGGTGACAGTAGAGCTTCTTACCTTCTGGAGACCCTAGGGGAGAATCCCTTTCCTTGCTTGTTCCAGCTTCCTGAGACTGTCAGCATTCCTTGGTTTGTGGCCCCTCCTCCATCTTCAAAGCCAGCAATGCGGGCATGTCCGGTCATCTCCACAGTCCCATCTCCCAGACTCTCTCCTGCCTTTCTCTCCCAGTTTTTTCCTTCCTTCCTTCCTTTCTTCCTTCCTTCCTTCCTTTCTTCCTTCCTTCCTTCCTTCCTTCCTTCCTTCCTTCCTTCCTTCCTTCCTTCCTTCCTTCCTTCCTTCCCTCCCTCCCTCCCTCCCTCCCTCCCTCCCTCCGTACCTCCCTCCCTCCTTCCCTCCCTCCCTTCCTTCCTTCCTTCCTTCCTTCCTTCCTTCCTTCCTTCCTTCCTTCCTTCCTTCCTTCCTTCCTTCCTTCTTTCATTCCTTTTTGAGATTGAGTCTTACACTGTTGCCAGGGCGGGAATGCAATGGCGCGATCTCGGCTCACTGCAACCTCCACCTCTCAAGTTCAAACGGTTCTCCTGCCTCAGCCTTCTGAGTAACTGGGACTACAGGCAGACACCACCACGCCCAGCTAATTTTTGTATTTTTAGTAGAGACGGGGTTTCACCATGTTGGCCAGGGTTGGTCTTGATCTCTTGACCTCGTGATATGTCCGCCTTGGCCTCCCAAAGTGCTGGGATTACAGGCATGAGCCACCGTGCCTGGCCCTTTCTCTCCCATTTCTAAGGATCTCTGTGATTATACTGGACCTATCCAGATAGTTTGGAATCATCTCCCTATCTTTAGGTCAGCTGCTTAGCAACGGCAATCCATCTGCAAACTTAATTTGCACATTTAATTTACAGATATTTACAGGTTTCTGGGAATAGGAGGTAGAGATCTTTGGGAATGTTGATTTTAAAAAAATCAAACTATGGAAGATATTTAAAGAGGTTTGTTCTGTGCCAACATGAATGACTATGGCCTGGGAAACAGTCTCTGGTGGTCCTGAGAAAGTGTATCTGAGATTATTGGGTTATGGTTCGGTTTTGTACGTTTTAGGGAGACAGAAGTTATAGGCAAAGACAAATCAGTACATGGAAGGTATACTTTGGTTCAGCAAAGAAACGCAGGACATCTTGAAATGGGGGTAGGTAGCCTATGGCTTACAGATCATAGTTGGATTCAAAGATTTTCTGACTGACGATTGAGAGTTAAGCTTTGTCTAAAGACTTGAAGCCGGTAGAAAGAAATGCTTGAGTTAAGATAAGGAGGGTTATGAAAAATAGAATGCTTAACCAGGCTTGGTGGTGTGCACCTGTAGTCCCAGGTACTTGGGAGGCTGAGGCACCGAGAATCACTCGAACCTGGGAGGCAGAGGTTGCAGTGAGCCGAGATCACACCGTTATACTGCAGCCTGGGCGACACAGCAAGATTCTGTTTCAAAAAAAAAAAAAGATAAGGGGATTTGTGGAAACCAACATCTTCTTATATAGGTTAAGCTTTCAGGTAGCAGGCTTCAGAGGGAATAGATGGTAGATGTATTGTTTTCAGATCTTAAAAGGTGTCAGTCTCCTACTGAATCCCTGCTAGATCCGGGAAAGTCCTGGCTGCATTCATGGAGAGTCTTTGTAGATTCAGCAAAGACAGCTTTGCAGGGTCATTTCAAAATATGTCAAAGAAACATATTTTGGGATACAATATTTTGATTTCCTTCAGGGTCTGCTGTCTGTCTTGTGATGCTATATCAGAGTCAGGTTGGAATTTGATATCTTACTGCCAAAGAGTCTGTTTTGTCAGTCTAATTATTTCTATTTGCATGTTAATGCTGGTCAGTTGTGCCTAAACTCAAAAAGGGAAAGGGTATAAGGAGGGGTGTCTGACCTCCCTTTTGGCGATGGCCAGAAATTTCATTTTTCAGGTTTCCTTTGGTCCAGGGAGAGTCCATTCAGTCAGTTGAAGAGACACAGGATTTTATTTTAGGTTTCCTGTCTTTCCTGCTCTTTTCCCAGGAAGCCAATATGGAAGGAGGACCCCAGGGGCTCCTCTGCCCTTTGATTGTCGGCTGAGTTCTGCTTATGGGGAGTTTTGGTGGGAGATTGGAGGGAGGAGGTTAAATGATACCAAGGTTTCTATTGTCCTATGTCCTTCCTGAGTGGCCGAGAGGACCGGCCTCTGCTTGCTGTCACTAAGCAGCCAGCCTCCTTTCCTTCTGGGACCCCCTAACTTTTCCTTCCTCTCAGCCATTTTAGCCCAGGGAAAATAATTTTGCTGCTACTAATTCTAGGTTGCTGCATAGACTGTGTGGTTTGCCGGTGCTCTGCCTCCACCTTTGGAAACAGTACTTCTGTAAGTAAGATCTCCTTAACTAATCCTAATTTGAGTATGCCATCTGTTTCTTATCGAGACCTTGACTGATACAGCAACTAAGAGTAGTCATATTTGAAGTTAAAACAGAAAAAAAAAGATATGTCTTGAATTAGGCTAAGCTGAATCTTTCAAAACGTGGGACTTAACCCCTTGACAGAGATGTTGACGTGAACCCAGAATCCTAAGGTGCTATATTGTTTTCAGAAACCAAGTGAAATTTCCACATGAAAGCAAAGCTTTTTACCTTCTTAACCTAGAAGTTCCCTAGGATGAGTACAGTGTTCTGTCTTTGAATTCCTCCTGGTGTCTGTTACAGCAGGTGAGGAATTCAAGAACACTGCCCCATCCATATTCGCAAGATGTGGCAGGTTATTGCCCTTGTCTTAGAAGACCTGATTTAGGTTAAAAAAAAAAAATTAAAAAAAAAAAAATCCAAACAATTCCACAGGTGAGCTAATGAGCTAATTACAGAGAGTGGTTTCAAAACATTGGCATTCCCCAAGTAAACAGCATCTGCCTTTGATTAAGGTGTGAATTTTTAAAAAGGTATGAGAAGGTGGGTAGTATCTTCAGGTGGCTTCCTTTTTAATTTTTTTTTTTGATTGTGCAGAAACTATTACATAATGGCCTTATGTGCATTCTCCTGTGAGAACCAGGAAAACCAAATAACACATACCAAGATCCTACAGTGGCATGAGGCGTGAACTCCGATCTGCCTGTCTGAGACACAGTCGGGTCCATCGTCTGCAGAGCTAGGGCTTTCTCGTTGTTCCCTCATGTTTCTGTACTGTTTGCTGTTTTACCTTTAGAATGAGAGTTCCCTCTGCATACATGTAGACCAAGTTTGTAAAATTTTGAGCTGTTTGTGCTATGTCAGTGGCTCTCACTATTGACTGCTCATTAGAATACGGGAAGAAGCTTTAAAAATAGCCATGATGCCTGGACTGTGGCCCCAGGGACTCTGATTTAATTGGTCTTGGATGGAGCTTTTCATAAGCATCCAGGCTTCAGACCAACGGAACTAAGGCAGGGCGTCTCAAATTTTAATGTGCATGCAAATCACCCAAGACTCTTGTTAAAATGCAGATGCTGATTCAGTAAGTCTAGGGTGGGAACTGAGATTCTGAATTTTTGATAAACTCCGGAGCGATGCTACTGCTGCTGACCTGTGGAACACACGTTGAGTAGTAGGGAGTTACAACATTTGGGTGGCTACAGATAGCGTTTTAGGATGGGTGAATGTCAATGCTTGGGTGTTTGGTGATTTGAATCATGGCTCTGAGAGTTGAGAGTCCCCTAGGAAGTAGGAAATTTGTAGTCTAATTTGGGTGATTGAATTACAGACTGAGTGGGGTCTTGAGTAGCAAAACACAGCCAGGCCTCTTCATATGCTATCATTGCCACATTAATGATGAGTCTGTTTATTCATTCATACATTCATTCATTCATTTGCTCATTCATTCATTCAGTGAATATGTATTGAATACCTGTCAGACACCAGGCATCTTTTCGGTGCTGAGAATAAATCAATGACAAAGATAAATGAGGTTCTTGACCTTGGCTATTCCAGTGAATGGAATAGAAATAGATTAACTCAACTAAATAAATAGGAGTCAACAAGAGCCATACTGATGGTGTTATGTACCATGAATGAAATCAAGTACACTATGTTTCCTTAGGTGGAAAGTGTGGCTACAGAGTTTAATTTGCTATATCAATGGAGTGGCCAATAGAAGTTTCTTGGAAGAAATAATGTTTTAGCTAAGATACAAAAAAAAAAACCCCAGGGAAAGACCATTCGAGGAAAACAGAAAACCACGGCAAAGGTCCTGAAGTAGGAAGAAGATTAATTTATTGGGGAACAGAGAAGGGAACAGTGTAGCCTTGGTGTCATGAGTGAGGAGGTGAGTTGTGTGGAGAGGTAGGAAGGGAACATCTCATGCAGAGGATAAGGACTTTGAGTGCTTTTCTAAGCACCATAGGAAGCCGTCTGATGGTTTTACACAAGGAAGAGGAACATTCTGATTTATGTGTTAAAATGATTACTTTGGCTGCTATGTGGCAGATATATTAGAGATGAAGATGTCAGAAGTGGACACAGAAAGTGGTTAGTAAACTCACAGAGTAACCCAACTGAATGATGATGATGCCCGGTCCTAGAAAAGTGGCAGTAGGAATGGATATAATTTTCGTGATAACACTGACAGATAGGGGGATGAGGAAATGGGAGGAAGCATGGGTGACTTCTAGCAAATGAAGAAATAGTAATGATTTACTCACATGGGGAGGATAGCAGACGATCTAATTTGTAGGGCTTGACAAGACCCCAGGGCTCTGTTTTAGATAAGTTTGAGATGCCTGCTAAACTTTCAAGTGCGGTTTTAAGAATATAGTATATACTCGAGTCTAGAGCTTAGGGGAGAATTCAGGTCTAAAAGTAGGATTTGAGGGGTGATTCCTATATTCATATTAAACATTACCTTGTTAAATGAGTTCTCAAGGACAGAGAAAAGTAGATACCAAGGGAATATCGGGGTTTTGAAGAACGATTGGCCCAAGGTTAGGGAGGCAACTTTGGATCCTTCTTGAAACCCATCTTGGCTTTGGATTCTCAGATCTTAGACTCAAGGTAACCTTTGCAGAGATTTCAATAATAATTAGTATGTAAACTTTCAGTAAACATTATTTCCCAGACATGGAACATCTGGCCAAAGTCAATGTGATTTGAAATGACGTCGGCTTTATCTAGATGTCTCTCCCAGAGGGACACATTGTGAGGAAACAGATATTACATTGGGTGATTATGGAGGGTGGGGAAATAAGCTTGTTGGTTCCTTGGCCAGATGTCTAAGTATATGGTAACGGAGTTAATGCATGTTGAGGAAGAAAGACACGTGCAGAGTTGGCGTCCTTTCAGCAAAGCCAGGCAAGGTTGCTGATGAAGGACGCCTGCTGCTGCCATGGAATTGAAGATATATTCTCGGACCCAAGGAAGAAATACAGAGGACACATTATCCTATGGAATGATTAGTTGGCTAATGAGCCTTGAGGGGCAGGAAAAAATGGACTACAAAACAAATTAAACCAGTACCCGACATCCTAATGTTGTTTATAAACACATGATAATGTCAGTGAGCGTGTATGTGTGCGTGTTTCCTTGTGCCAGCCCACTAGGTTATGTTAACCAACCCCACACAAATAATCAGAATTAGGCTGACCAACTCTCCCCTCCCCCAGTCTCTTTCCTGGACAGGATACCATGCATAAGGAGGGTGGTTTGGTTTTTAGAGAGATCCTTTCCCTGTGGTGGTTCTTGGTAGAGGATGAAAGATGAGATTTCTCTGAAAAGCTCATCCCTTTGAATTGTGTTCCCAAAGAAAGAGGCCAGATGCCACATGACCAAAGCTTTAGAAAACTCCGGGATTTTGGGTGATGAGCATGCAATGCCTGGCTGTCTTCCATCTGCAGCAAGGACAGAGCCAGCAGGGAATGGACGACAATACAGAGAAGAAAAGGAAGCAAGGGGTGAGGGATGACTTGCTCATAGACTAGATTATTTCATCCCCAAATGGAATGGTTCAGAGCGAGTGAAATCACCCTGATATAGAGCAGAGGATGCTGATTTAGCCACCATGACAGTGCCATAGCCACTCTTCCTGTACTGAATATTTACTACATTCAGACTTGTTTTAAAGATTTTTCATTCGTTGACTAATTCCACACCAATCAGAGCAGCGTGGAGGGTATACCGTGGCTGTGCCTCTTTTATGAATGAAAACAATAAGTGTTTAAAGAGATAAAGTGATTTTCTTATGGGTTCACAGACCATAAAACTTGGACTCTAGGATTGGAACTCAGGCAGTGACACATCTACATGTTGGAGACCCATTTTGCTACGTGGTCAAGGAAATACTTATTAAAAAGAGGGTAGGAAATGCCTCATGGGAACAAAGGCCAGCATCTAAAATGGTTTTAATTTAAAATAAATACAGCCATTTGTGTTACGTTTAATATGTGCCCAGCATTTTACAGTAAAATTGCCATATCTGACTTGATTTAATCTTTATAACAGCTCCATGGGGTAGGCATTATGATCCACATTGTACATTTGATGAAGCTGGCTCGGGAAGGATCCTTGGCCAGGGTCAGGCGGTTCAACTTGGCTGAGCGATAGGATTTGAGTTTGGACCTTTGTCTATTACACGTGCCCTTCAACTAGTAGTCAGTACTACTCAATTGTAAGTGAAGGGGCTCTCATATTTTTCTCCCAGACTCAGAAGGAAACATGGCATGAGCCCTCTGTGTCTTTTGAAGCTCACCCATCTTTTGGAAAGAGGAATATAAGATCAAGTCTAACTTATGGTAATATTTTCTTCTAGCTATGTCAGATTTCTTTCCAATTATCAGTGCTTCTGCATTATCTATAGTCTCGGAGGCTTATTTTTACTTTAAGAATCTCTCATAAAGGTTGGATACCAGAAACCTTCCAAATTGTGATTTCTCCTATTCTGCCCCTGAAACTTCATTATTTAATGTTCCCGGTAATAATACTGGACACACATTTCTGGATTAAAGTACGTGCCTTCTCAAATGATGCATTGTGGAAAGGTTATTATTAATAAAGGTAGCATTAAAACACCACAAATAACTCTGTAACCTTGCTTGGGCTTAATAAATTCCCTGCAGAAAATTTTATTTGCAGCAAACCCTTAAAATTCAGCTCACTTTTAATACGCTGTGACCTTCAGTGGCCCTTATCATTCATTATATACGAGTGACCTTTCCAAAGTTGAGAAGGGCAGTTGCAACAGCTTTTGGGTATTAAAACCTATAAGTGGTAGGTATGGTTTTCATTCATTCCTACTGATAATTAATTCATGTACTTTAAAGACATAGCACTATTCCTTTTATGACACAAGTGGTGATGGTTTCATAAGGGCATGGAATATAAATGGTTATCATGGCTAAAGTGGGTTTCTGTACTTTTTAGATGCTGAGTTCTGTCTACAGCATGACTCAGACTGGGGCTTCCCTTGGAAGGAGCAATGTCAAGCTGTTGGAGACTTGAACATCATTTTGATGATCATCCTTTACCATTTTGATGATCAACCCCTTGCATCTTCTAACAGCTTTTTTTTTTTTTTTTTTTTTTTTTTTTTTTTTTTTGAGGGGGGAACAGAGTCTCACTCTGTTGCCCAGGCTGGAGTGCAATGGCATGATCTCAGCTCACCGCACCCTCTGCCTCCTGGGTTCAAGCGATTCTCCTGCCTCAGCCTCCCGAGTAGCTGGGATTACAGGCACCCACCACCATGCCCACCTAATTTTTGTGTTTTTAGTAGAGATGGGGTTTCACCATGTTGGTCAGGATGGTCTCGATCTCCTGACCTCGGGTGATCCACCCACCTCAGTCTCCTTTTTTTTTTTTTTTTTTAAAAAAAATTCTTTATTAAATAAAACTTAAAGCATATATAAAAGTAGAGAGAATAGCCTAAAGAATCACCTTCTATTGATTCACCCAGATTCAATAATTATCAAAGTATTGCTAATCTTACTTTACATATGCCCTGACCATTCTCCCTTTCTAGTCTCATGCTACTAGTCTTAAGCAAATACCAGGCATCGTATTGTTTTTATAAGTATTTCAGGTTGCATCTCTAAAGGATAAGAAGTTTTTTTTCCTAGGTATTCCTGTAATTTTACTAACAATTTACAGTGATTTTATGAATATCACTATTAAATAATAGTTTAATTTTCTGTTTTTTCCAAAAATGTCATTGTTTTCTTATTTCCAATTCTAAAAATAGTCTTTATTTTTTAGAGCAGTTTTAGGTTCACAGCAAAATCGAGCAGAAGGCATAGAGAATTTGCATTTCCCCTTGCCCCACATTTGCATAGCTTCCTTCTTTAGGAACACCCCTCCCAGTGGTACACTTGCTATGATTAATTTTATGATAGTTTATTTGAAACAGGATCCAAATAAAGGCAGTACGCTGTGATTGGTTGATGTATCTTTAAAAGGCCATTTTACTCTGGTTTAAGCTTTTTTTTTTTTTTTTTTTGAGAGAGAGAGGATGTCTCGCTCTGCCATTCAGGCTGGAGTACAGTGGCATGATCTCGCAGGCTTGCTACAACCTCTGCCTCCTGGATTCAAGCAATTTTCCTCCCTCAGCTTCCTGAGTAGCTGGGACTACAGGTGTGTGCCACCATGCCTGACTAATTTTTGTACTTTTTAATACAGATAGGGTTTCACCATAATGGCCAGGCTGGTTTCAAACTTGTGACCTCAAGTGATCTGTCCACCTTGGCCTTCCAAAGTGCTGGGATTACACACATGAGCCACCATGCCCAGCCTGTATTAAGCATCTTTTAATCAGTCTTTCTCCCATATTTTTGTTTGTTTTGTGGTGGTTGTTGACCTTGTTGAAGAAAACAGATTGATTGTCCTGCAATATTTCTCACAGTCTGGTGTTTGCTGATTGCATCCCTGTGGTGTCATTTCACATGTTCCTCTGTCCTTTGTATTCTTTTAAATTGGTCTAGGTCAGATGCAAGCTCCATTTCTTTGGTGGTTTCTTCTTCCAGGAAGAGGTACATTATATCAGATTGTCGCCCTTTTTGTGGTGCTGTTTAATATCCGTGGGCTAGGTATTATTAGCTTTATTCTACATTTGATGAAGCATCCATTGACCATGGATGCTCAATGCATTTTTCAGGGGTTTCAAGCTGGTGACACTGTAATTTTACCATTCCTTCTTCTTGGAGTTACTGGAATACTTCTTAAAGAGAAATTTCCCAGTCTTCTATTAGGATAGTCAGGGGGTATAGTTTATACAGTTAATACAAGAAAAAAATGCTTGATTTTCCCTTTGCGATTTCAAATATATGAGCTTGTTTATTTGCATACTCTAGTGACTGGAATTTTTGGTTTTATTACAAATTCAGGGATGGAAGTTATTATCTTTGTTGGTGCTCAAATTATTCAATCATCAACAAATACGAGCTTCCTCAAGTTTCTGCAGAAGTCATTTTGACATGACTCTGATTGTCTTTGGTAGCTTTCTTACTATCTAGTATGAGTTGATATTGTAGATTCATCTTGTACATTTGCTACCCCACATCTGAAATAATCAATTTCCCCAAGGAGGTCTGTTAGGTTGGTGCAAGAGTAATTGCAGTTTTTTTCCCATTAAAAGTAATGACAAAATTGCAACTACTTTTGCACTAACCTGATAGTTCCTAAGGGTAATTCAGGATCATAACCTGGGTACTAGAGCTGTCCCATGAATCTTAAAAGAATCTTAACATCTTTTTCCCCCCAAAACCACCTCCTCCAGTCACCATCATCTCGATCATTGGCCTCTCCATCCATCCTGGTACTCAGGCAAGAGAGTTCAGAGTTTTCTTTCTTTCCTTTTTTTTTTTTTTTTTTTTTTTGAGACAGAGTCTTGCTCTGTTGCCCAGGCTGGAGTGCAGGAGCGTGATCTTGGGTTACTGCAACCTCTGCCTCCTGGGTTCAAGCAATTCTCATGACTCTGCCTTACAAGTAGCTGGAATTACAGGTGCCCGCCACCACACCCGGGTAATGTTTGTATTTTTTAGTAGAGACGGGTTTCGCCATGTTGGCCAGGCTGGTCTTGAACTCCTGACCTCAAGTGACCTAGGCCTCCCAAAGTGCTGAGTCTCCCTCTGTCTGTCACCCAGACTGCTGGGGTGCAATGGCATGATCTTGGCTCATGGCAACCTCCGCCTCCCGGGTTCAAGCGATGCTCCTGCCTCAGCCTCCCAAGTAGCTGGGATTACAGGTGCCTGCCACTATGCCCAGATAATTTTTGTATTTTTAGTAGAGACAGGGTTTCATCATATTAGTCAGGCTGATCTTGAACTCCTGACCTCAGGTGAATCACCCACCCCAGCCTCCCAAACTGCTGGGATTACAGGCGTGAGCCACCATACCTGGCCATGGAGTTTCCTTTTATTTATCTTTCTCCCTTCCGATCCATCCTTTCATTTTTCTTTCCAGTTCCACCACCAGCGTCAGAGCCCTACACTCCCTCACCTGGACCGACAAGTCTGATGCCTGACAAAATGGACTTCTAGTCTTGCTCTCTCTAGTCTAGTCCCCATCTTGCCAAACAAGTCTGTTTTATGAAAAACAAAACAGAACAGGAAAGCAAACTAGAACCAAAACTGGTCCTGCCACGCCCTTGCTCAGAAACTTTCTGTGGTTAGAGAACAATTCCACGCTGCTCCGGTTCTTAGTGTCTTTCTGTTTCCAGTCCCATAACCTGCTTCTTCCTTCCATTTCCTTCATAGTAGGAATTTATCCATAACTCTTCTTATTTTGTTCCTGCTGCTCCCATGACTGATGTACCTGTGTTCCTCTTTCCTCATGTTGCCTAAGGTCACACAGAAATTTATGCCGAGGCTCTCTTCAGATTATTCTTCTCTGTGATGACTTCCACTGACCTTCTTGGCCAGAACTGCTAATTCCCTTAATTTCGTTCCTTTAACACACACTTTGCTTAGTCAACCTCTTTATGCCTTGGTATCCTAATCCGTAAAGTGGGGAACATAATTATAATAATGCCTATAGCCTGGAGTTGTGCAGGCATTAGATGAGATCGCTCATGTAAAGACCTTAGAAGTGGGGTTGGGCTCTTTGTGAGCTCTTCATAAATATTAGTTCATCATCTTGTTGTTGTTAGCAGTAATGATGTTTGCAATGGTAACATTTCTATACATCTCTATTAATATCACTACATGTCAGTAATTTTACCTGCATCTTGCATTTTCTTTAAATTGGGAAGTTTTTTAGGGGAAGGGTCTCATCTTAGCATTTCTTCCTTTTAACCCTTGGGGCTGAGCGGTGCCTTACACACAGTAGGCCTCTGCTGTTATTTGCAAATTTTTGTGCCATTGATGTAGCAGAAATTATCTGAGGGCTCCTGATGTAACTCCTGCCCCCAATCTTGTGTCTTAGGTGGAAACAGTAAATAATGGAATAATATCGCCTGGTACCCAAGGGTGTCCCAGAGCAGGCAGTATACAGACAGATTGATGAAGCAGAAAGAGGAAAGAGTGGCTAAAACCATTGGTGAATGTCTGGCCTTGAAGAATGTATTGAATTGGACAGAGAGGAGAAAGGGGATTGTTCTAGGAGGAGAAAGAGTAATAAGGTAAGTATAGAAGTAACAGGCGGCTGTCACTGCAGTGGCTGAATGTAAATAAAGAAAATCATTCGGTTGAATATTAGTGAGTCAAATCAAGAAAGTTCCAATGCAATATAATTAGCTTTAGGAAATAAGACCATTAGTCACAGTTTTATCTAACAGGGAAAAATAGTGTGTTGGATAAATAGTCATATTCACCACTATCCAAGGTAAAGTTAAATAAATCAAACATTATTGGCCAGGCACAGTGGCTCACGCCTGTAATCCCAGCACTTTGGGTGGCCGAGGCCGGCGGATCTTGAGGTCAGGAGATTGAGACCATCCTGGCTAAAACGGTGAAACCCCGTCTCTACTAAAAATACAAAAAGTTAGCCAGGTGTGGTGGCAGCTACCTGTAGTCCCAGCTACTCCGGACGCTGAAGCAGGAGAATGATGTGAACCCTGGAGGCAGAGCTTACAGTGAGCTGAGATCGCGCCACTGCACTCCAGCCTGGGAGACAGAGCAAGACTCTGTCTCAAAAAAAAAAAAAAAAAAAAAAAAAAAAAGGCTTTCTGCTGTTCAATAGAATCATTAAGAAGCATTCTCAGCAAACTATCACAAGAACAGAAAACCAAACGCCGCATGTTCTCACTCATAGGTGGGAACTGAACTGAACAATGAGATCACTTGGACTCGGGAAGGGGAACATCACACACTGGGGCCTATCATGGGGAGGGGGGAGGGGGGAGGGATTGCACTGGGAGTTATACCTGATGTAAATGACGAGTTGATGGGTGCTGACGATGTAAATGACGAGTTGATGGGTGCTGACGAGTTGATGGTTGCAGCACACCAACATGGCACAAGTAGACACATGTAACAAACCTGCATGTTATGCACATGTACCCTAGAACTCAAAGTATAATAATAATAAAAAAAAAGAAGCACTTCTTATCTTTTTCATTAAAGAGTGATCTATTTATTCTACTTTTCAATGCACTTGTGTCAAGTGACTATGACATGCAAGGATTTGGAGATACAGAAGTGAACAGGCGCTTCCAGGCACAGTGGCTCACGTCTGTAATCCCAGCACTTTGGGAGGCTAAGGAGGGAAGATCACTGGAGGTCAGGAGTTCGAGACCAACCTGGGCAACATGGTTAGACCCCTGTCTCTACTAAAAATACAAAAATTAGCCAGGTGTGGTGGTGTGTGCCTGTAATCCCAGCTACTCGGGAGGCTGAGGCAGGAGAATAGCTTGAACCTGGGAGGCATAGGTTGCAGTGAGGCAAGATCGTACCACTGCACTCCAGCCTGGGCAACAGAGTGAGACTCTGTCTAAAAAAAAAAAAAAAAAAAAAAAAAGGAAAAAGAAAAAGATGAAGGAGTGGACAGGCACAGTTCCTCCTCTCATGGAAGTCTGCAGTCTGGGAAGGGAGACAAAGTGAAATGATTGTGATAAGGAAGTGTGAAGGTTCCAGAAGGAGCGATCAGCCAGCACAAAGCTGGAATGAGGGAATGACCAAAGTAAGATGAGTACGGTAAAATAAATCGAATTCTCATTTATTATAGAAAACTTGGCAAACACAGAAAAGTACAAGGATGCAAATTCCTCAGAATCCCATAGTTACAGTCACCTTGAGCATTTTACTGGATGTCTGATTTTACTAATCCCCTCTTGGTGAGCACTTAGGTTATTTCTTTCCTAATATGTGAAATATCTTCTTATTTTGAAAATGTTTCCTCTGTCTACTGTGCGACAGAATTTGTTTCATTTCTTTGCACTCAATGAGGGTTCTTGGGGTGGGATAGAAGGGCAAAGCGGGTAGTTTGGTGGAGCTAAACCAATCTAAATGATGCCAATATAAACTGCGGGAAAATATGTTTCCATAGCTGCTTGTCATTTTTGTGTCAGCTCCCCAAAGTTTTTGTCACTGTCTCTAATCTCCCTACACTGTGGCCTCACCTGAGGGTTTGCATATCATGGGCAAAGTGAGTGTGGGGGAGTGTAGGGATAAAGCAAGGAAATTTGACAGATATCTATCAACGATATTGTCTTTCAAGTGAAGTTTTGGAATCTGGTAAGTAAAAGGTTCTAATGAGTTTGAATGAACCAATGAAGGTAATTAATACCTGTTTTCCTTTCTCTTTTCCTTGCTCTCTCCTTCTGTCCCCTCCCTTTGTTCTCCCACCCCTTTTCTCTTTCTCCTTTACCCATTTGTGTTTGAATACTGGATCTTTATCAAGGTCACATTCACATATGTCAAGCAAGGGAAAATAAAAATCTTGTAATTTATTTATGCATGTAATTGCCTGGCCTCATTCCTTTTTTATTTCACCTCTGCTTACTCCCTAATTCTTGGTGGGTCTATAGCTATGACCAGGAGAGGAGACTGGCATGGTTGCTGACCAAATCAATGAAGATGCTCCTTTAGAGACAAAGTTTGCAGTCCTTGGTTGCGATAAGCATTATGAAAATCTAAATAAAATTGTCTAGGGGAGGTACGTTATGAAATCACACTCCCTTTTGAGTGTTAATATGGATCAACAGTGATAAATATTTGAGACACTGGCTGACTGAACATGTGATGAAGAATTAAGTCTCTTTTTTTTTTTTTTTTTTACTTTGGAAGTGAGCTGCATACAGAAAGAACAAAGACAGAGTGCAGGTTAATAACCAAAGTCCTGATGTGGCAATTGATTAAACTCTCTTTTTATGATATCTTTCCTCTAGAGTGAAAAGTAAGTTTGTGTTTGTGAATGCCATGCTGACAAGAGTCTATTTTTTCCTCAAAGGAAGAGATCCATGTATGGCTGAATTTTCCCAGAGAACACGGGAGGGGGGGAAACACTGCAATAAATCAAGTGAGTTTTTATGATCCCTATAAGCAAAAACATGCTTCAGTTATGATGGATTGTGTTAGAGAGTAAATTAGATTGCATGGAGGCTGAGTACCAATGTTGATATTTACAGTGCTTAAATATATTGTCTGCCTCCTCTAAATGCAGCTCATTCATTGACTTTATGTTGTGGAGGAAATATCAGAATAATGAGCTGGGTTTTTTTCTTCTCTGTCTTTATAGTTTAATATCATGCAACTGTTTATTAATAAGTTCCAAACCCCAAAGGATTCTTCTAATCCTATTCTAATATCAGACTAAATTTAATAAGATGCATTCTTCTCCCCGCTGCTTGTGCCTCATTCATTCATTTATTCAACCAATATTTATTGAGGGCTTCCCAAAGTGACAGGCTTGGGTTAGGCTTTGGGAATACAATGTTGAAACAAGACAGGCTTGGTCTCTGCCAACAAATGGGGACAGACCAAAAGGGAAAAAGAAAAAAAAAAAAAAAAAAAAAAAGACCAAAGGCACTGAGCCAAGAATGCCACCAGGCGTTTAAGGATGTATATTGTTTCTCTAATGTAATGACTTCCAGATTCTGGGAGAGATCAGAGTTTAGAATGCTTGAAGATGTTGGCGTCCTTGGAGTGCAAGGATTATCTCCTGGGATGATGCAGGGGAAATTTCTTGCAATTTTCTCATGTTGCCAAGCCCCCTCCCCGGCACTGTTGAAATTTTATGAGGGTTTGCTTTTTTTTTTTTTTTTTTTTGAGGCAAACGTAATTTTGTTCAGGTTACCAGAAGTAGGCAACTGCTCAATTGAATTCCAGATTCAGGACAAGATGTCTTACTGATGGTGAGGTCAAAGATGAGGGGAAATCTTCAGAGAGAAACCAAGCCTGAAGGCTGCGCTTCAGACAAAGGCATGACCCGGGTTCTTCATACTTGAAAGGATGGCAGAGTTCAAAGGAGGCAGTACCAAAGGAGCAAACGCAGACACATGGGAAGGCTTGTGAAAAGGGTTTTTATTTGAAGTAGAGTTTTTGAGGACTTGATGGGGTCGGGGGTGGAATGGAGAAATGCCAGTAACATGCTTCTTCATCACAGAAATTCTCATCAAAGTCATTTCCTATCTCAAATATGAGGGTTTATTGGTTTTCATTAGTCCCTGCCCCTACTCTGTTTCTAGCCCTCCTTTCCTTCTCCTTTCCCTGCCTTCCTCCCTCTTCTTTCTCTCTCTTTCGCAGATCTGAATGTGTTAAAGATCCAACCTTTGCTAACTTCTTGCACCAGCCTAGAACCATCTCTTAGATTGTATCATTGTTTATGCTGCTTTAGATCTTTAAAGATAACATCTTTATAAAAAGTTATAACATTCTTGATGACATCAAAGCATTTCCAGAAAATATCGAGATCCATCTTATATATCTGTTTATTCATCCATCCATCCACCATCCATGTATTCATTCATCTATCCAGCCACCCATCCACCCATCCGTCAACCCATCCATCCATCCATCCATCCATCCCTCCACCCACCCATCCACCAATCCATCGACCCATCCATTCACTCATCCATCCATTCACCCACCCACCCACTAATTACCCATCCACCCACCCACTCACCCACTCATTTATCCATCTAGCCAGCCAGCTATCATATTTACAGTAATTAAAACAGCACTGTTTTGCACAATTGCTTCACTCTAGCTTTATTCTATGTTAATCAGAACAACTAACTCAGACTCTGTAGCTGGAAAACCAAGAAAAATTAATATGAAAGAGTGCCACATCTTTGCAAACACCACCACATGCGCTACTATTAATAGACTGCTTTCTCTTTTCATATTCTTCCTGTGACAGTCATAATTTGCATATATAGGGTTAGGTTTGGCAGAAGGGAAGGTAGAAGAGGTGAATAATTCATCTGGACTTGGAGTAAAGGTTTTAATTTTCTCTTGAATTCGAGATGTCTGTTGGAAATGAAAGTGGCTCTAAAGGAAGATCAAAAAAAAGGTGAGCAATTCTGATGTCTTCCCTAAGCAGTGACCATTATAAAAATAAATTCAACCTGAAGAACTGAACAGGAGTGCGTGGTATCTCTTGTGCAAGAGACTAAGATAGGGAGATTTAGATAGAGAGGACCTAATCAAAATCTCTATCATATTATTGCATGCAATCTAAACATTTATATAATCATTTATACTAAAGAAAATACATATCATATAAATCTCAAATTTTGGTTCGCTTTAGCATTCTATTTACTCTGTATTTTTCAATGTATTTCTAAGTGAAAATTAGCGTTTTAAAGAGAACTCTTCGAAGTTCATTTTCGTCTATAGAGAGGAAGGTATGTGTTTAAATGGGTTCTCTGAGTAAATATATTTTTGACACTTGAGGTTATTCAAACTGAACATCTCTCGGTTTTAGGTCTTATGTTTCTTCCTTCTTCTATCTACTTTGTTTTACTTTTAGAAGCTGAAACAGGGCCTCTACCATCTGTTTATCTATTTCAGCCAAATTCACCATTCAGATAATGTACATTTCACAACTTAAGCCCACTCAGAGATCACTTTTCACCACTTAAAGAGCATTTAGCCATGATTCCAGGAATAGAAAATGTATCCTGAGACCCATAATGACTTGATGAGAGAATAAAGGATCATTTGTTATGCAGCAAGTATAAAATCATAACAACATCCCCCTATGTTTACAGATGAAGGACATTCTGGCTCAGGAAGGGGGGAGGATTCTCCAACTTTCTGACATAAATGATTGGTTGCTGTTCTTCCCCATTCTATTTGTTGTCTTGGAAACAAATATAGGATACAATGTTTAAAAAATAGGTAACTGGCATCACTTGGCCCTAAAATTAGGATTAAGGTTTTTTTTTTTTTTTACATATAACAAGAATGGAAAAACATCTTGCTTACTAATTGGAAGGAATAAGTTTGTTGCTACCATGTACTGAGTTTTGGCTCTCAAATTCTCCTCTTCTTAGCTACAATTTGGCTCAGAGGATTTGCACCATTTGTTCATCTGTAAAATGGTGATAATAATAGCAGATACTGCCTAGTCTTAAAGTGAGAATTAAATGAGTTAATAGATATAAAACACTTAGAGCAATGCCTAGCACATAGTAAATGTTCTAGAAGGGTTAGCTGTAATTTTTGGTTATTATACTATTAGGAGAAGCTTCCTGCAATAACCTTAGGAGACCTGCTCTCCCTGTCATGCTTTTGGTTGACCATTCACAAAGTGTATTTTCAGGTTTGACCTCTAAGTTAGCAGTTCCATGTACTTGGATGCTTGCTTCAGGCTTTGCCTATGGTGTTGTAAACAGGAGTCCTCCACATGGATGTGTTGCTAGGCAACACAGAATCATTTGGCTGCAAGTAACTTCGAACCACTCTTAATACCTTAAGACAAGAAAATATCCTAGAAAGACTCAGAGCTGTTTCCCAGAATTCAGGGGCAGAGAGTTCAGTCATAGAACCCAAGGGGAGAAAGTTCACACAGTTAAGAAGAACTGAAAACAGGAAGGGAACATCTATAGGAGTAGAGGTTACACTGTCTTTCTAGGGCTGCCTGGGGTTGGTGTCTCCTTCTCTTTGTGCCATTAGTTTGCTCCTCTCTCTGTAGATTTCTTTCCCACATATGGCACGTGGATACACGGGGGTGCCCTGAACCCAGCCCTGCCTGCTGCACTGATTACAATCCATGCATTCATTTACAGTTAGTGAAGACAGAACCTGGTTGGCTCAGCCCTGCCCACTACACTGATTACAATCCATGTATTCATTTATAGTTACTGAAAACAGAACCTGATTAGCCCAGGTCTTTCCAGAAGTCACCCCTAGTCCAATCCGCTGGACCAGAGGAGGAGGGTCATGGTTACTAACCCACCTGGCAGCAGATATAGCGGTGGATTCTATGAGAAGGACAGGGATCCACTATAGCAATTGATTAATAGATCGAGAATCTAGTGTGCCAAGTTACCAAACATATATGCCCGAATAACGAAGCTATAATAAACATGTTCATCACTTAAGAAGACACAACTACAACCAATGGGTGTAAGTGACAAGAGGTCAGATTTCAAGTCTCAAAGAATAAATATCTGAAAATAGATAACTTTCATTATATCTATAGAATGTTTTGTTATATATTGATATTTATGTATATTCATCATATATCTGCATCTATTTTCATTGTATAACATATGGTAATGTATATTGTTACAAATATCTGAAAATATAGAATTTAATTATAATTAAATTATATGATTATACTCTATACTATATGTGTTATATCTACTATAATACAATTATGTATTTATAGAAAAAATTATTTTCAGAATTTATTCTTAATATAAATAAATATGGATAAATCTATGTACATAGATTTAGGATATTCTATCATAAAGAGAAAAAAACAGTTTTTTCTCTTTACACTCACACTCATATAGCACAGAACACTTCTGTGACCAAATGTACAGGGTTTTCCCCATCAACAACCAATTCTCCAGCAGATACCAATGGGGTGTCCTATAATTCAATGCCATTCTGACGTTATCTACCTGGAGACAGCATCAGATCCCACAGATTAAGAGTTCAGCCCCCAAGACTGCCCCCACTTCGGACGCCAGTTGCAAGCCCCAGGTTGTGACCTGTGCTTCTCAAGGACTGGTTTTGAATTAGGATTCCCACGTCCCTTCCTTGGCTTTAATTTGCTTGAGTGGCTTACAGAACTCAGGAAAACATTTACTTTTGTTTCCTGGTTTATTATAAAGGATATTACAATGGATAGAGATGAACAGCCGGATGAGGAGATGCATGGGGCTGGGCATATGGATAGGGGTGCAGAGCTTCCTTGCTGTCTCTGGGCGTATCACCTTCCAGGTACCCACACTAGTTAAGCTCTCTGAACTGTCCTTTCAGGTTTTTATGGAGGCTTCATTAAGTAGGTTTGATTGATTCTATCATTGGCCATTGGTGACCAACTCCATCTTTAGACCTCCTGCCCTCTCAAGAGGTCAAGAGGTAGGAGAGAAAATTCCTGCCCTCTAACTACAAGGTAGGTCCCCCTGGCAACCATCCCCCATCCTGAGGCTACTCAAGGGTCCACAGCCATCAGTCATCTCATTGACATACAAAAGATACCCTTATCACTTTGGAGATCCCAATAGTTTTAGGAGCTGTGCTCCAAGAACCAGGTACAACTGTGTATATTAATATATACAATACATAGATGCAAATACATAATTCCATATTGTGATTTATAAGAAATATGTGTGTGGTTGTATATATGTATCTATAACATATACATATATGTATATATGTATCTATATAATATATACATATGTGTATATATGTATATATGTATTTATATGATATATACATATATGTATATATGTATTTATATGATATATACATATATGTATATATGTATCTATATATATTTGTATAAATATCTTAAGACATCTATCTCTTTGACTATCAGTGTCTGGAGAGATTTACTTTTAGGAATTGTCTCACGTGCTTGTGGGGGTTGGCAAATATGAAATTTGTAGGGCAGATTAGCAGGCTGCAAATTCAGATGAGAGTTGATGTTGTAGTCTTGAGTCTGAAATCCACAGGCCAGCTGGCTGGAAACTCAGGCAGAATTTCTGTGTTACAGTCTTAAGGCACAATTCCTCCTTCTCCAGAAAACCCATCTTTGCTCTGAAGAACTTCAGTGGAGTCAGTGAACCCCACCCATATTTTTCTAGGTGATCTCCCTGATGTACAGTCAGCTGTGACGATAGATGTTAATCACCTCTGTAAAATACTTGCACAGAAACATCTAGACGAATGTTTGAGCAAACAACGGGGCACCACCATCTAGACTTGTTAACACATATGCTAACCATCCCAGCATCTTTTATCACATTGATGAGCTTGATCACTTTGGAGCAGCAAGAGGGAAAGAACACTATCAAGGCAGAGGCTGCCATGATCACCACATGATAGGCCAACTTGCTAAGACATTGAGTTTCAATTGAAGTCTCCCAGGCCAGGCTACCTTCCTCACGATGAGGGGAACGGGGAAATCAATATGGGTTCATTAACACTTAATTTAGGTTTTCCAGTCTGGAGCATGTCAGGAAGAGAAATGGCAGACATATTACTTGTCTCAAGCATTATCCATCATTAGTGTCTGTTCTCTTTCTCCGACGACCCACACACACACACACACTTATGTTTTTCACCTAATACCTTCCTCACTGATCATATTGTTCTCTTAACATCCACCACCAAAACTCCATCCTGGGTCCTCTCCACACTGCAGCTCTCAAGACAATCTTTTACTCTATTATCAATCTTACCATTTATTTTATTTTCAAGCGGTTGTATTCATTATAATGCCATTAGCATGAGGAGTGGGGTCCTGTCACCAGGGCAACCAGGAGCACAGAGTGCACATTCCCTCCTTAGCTGATGTCTTGTTCCCTCTTGGGTGGACTCCAACTGTGTCTTTGATTCATTCCATTAGGTGGTCACTGGGATGTAGATGCTTGACAGCCTCCTCCTTAGCTTGTCTGCCTTTGTATCGTTTACTGGCCAAGATTTCTCTCTCCAGAATTCGCTAATTTATTACCTTTTATTTCTGTAAGCATAACACATACAATATTTTCAAGCATATTTAACCACATGATTATGCCTTTACAATTCCTATAACCTCTAACCCTCTAATGTGTTATTTTATATTACATATCTTGGTGCATTTCCCTACATATTGTACATATTGTATGAGAGTACAATACATTCCCCTTTTGATCAATACTACCCATTAATAACAAGCTCATTACCACTGAAGGTATTCCAGCTACATGATCGTCTCTCTGTCTAGGATATTATAGAGCCTATTCTTGCTTTATGAAAGGGGTTGAAAGAGATGACCTGTACGTTCTTTAAAAATCTTAAGTCCTAGGTTTATCCCATATCTGTAACTGTCCTCCATGAATATAATTTTAGATACAGTGGATCTCTCTAAATGGAGACATCTGGAGCATTCCAAATGCAAGCATGAGTGCAAAATGTCTGCTTGTAGTTTTCTATACCATCCTTCCTACCTCCACAAAACAACTTAGAATTTGTGAATAATTTCATTAAATTTCTCTTTGGGGGGATACTTGATGAAGCAGTACTCCAAGCGGGCAATGGAGTAAGCAAATCCATTCCTACATTTTCTTTTCAGATAGACAGAATACACACAATTCTCAGCAGGTCTTTTGTGTGCATGCTGTTGAATAATATACCCCTGGATCTTACCCCTCCATCAATGATTTCCAAACCTGACATTGTATTTGAATTGCACACACACACTAACTTGGACGAAGAAAAATTTCAGGCCTCAAGACATGGAGAATCTGAATCAGCAGGTCTTGGGTAAGACCCAGTATCTGTAATTAAAAATTTAAAAAATAAAAAAAACCTTCCCAACATGATTTTTTAAAATATATTTCTTTTCATTCTTTCTTTTCTTTCCTTTTTTTTTTTTCTTGAGACAGGGTCTTGTTCTGTCACCCAGGCTGGGGTGTAATGGTGTGATCCTGGCTCACTGCAGCCTTGACCTCCCACCTCATCTCCCAGAGTAGCTGAGACTACAGGTGTGTGCCACCATGCCCCGCTAATTTTTTGTTTTGTTTTGTTTTGTTTTTCCTGTAGAGACAGAATCTTGCTATGTTGCCAAGGCTGGTCTCAAACTCCTGGTCTCAAGCAGTCCTCCATCTTGGCCTCCCAAAGTGCTGGGATTACAGATGTGAGCTGCCATATGCGGCCCCCATGATTCTTATGGACGCCCAGGAACACTGGGGAGATTTGTTTTCCTATGGCTGGCGGTCACAGTTTCAGTGCTATTGTGTGTTCTTAACTTAGGTGGTTTGCATTTCTTGCTGGCTTTCTTTATGGTCATAGATCATTTCAAAGCTTCTGATATACCATTGCCATTTCCACTCACTCCTCTGTTTCATTCCTAATTAATCACTTCAACATGCCCATAACCTGCTCAGAAATCACTGGGGGTTTGTTAGCAGATACAGAAACAAATCTTCATCCTTCAAACTGGATTTCACGAACCTCCAAAGTTACATTTCTCCTTGTCTTTGAGATGTGATATAATGTGGTTAGAAGACCTGGCTTTGAATTCTGCCCCTTCCTCTGTAGACCTACTAAGTTCTAGACAGTGTCTCTGTATCATCTCATGTAATGCTTATAACAGCCCTGTGGGATGAATATCCCCGTTTTATGGATGAGGAAACAGGCTTGGTTAGCTAAAATCACTTAAAGCCTCGGTAGTCCTTGGGGTCTGGATTTTACCTCCGAGGACTAGGGTTGCTCTCATGTGATGTGATTGCCAGTGTCAACAGAAGGATTCCTAGTCTTGACAATTTGGAAAGTGTGCTAGGCATGAGATATGGAGATATATTTCTGACTTCTACACTTTAATGGTATAATTGCTCATGCCTGTAATCCCAGTACTTTCGGAGACCAAGGCGGGTGGATCACTAGGTCAGGAGATTGAGACCTTGCTGGTCAACAAACATGGTGAAACCCCGTCTCTACTAAAAATACAAAAATTAGCTGGGTGTGGTGGCACGCGCCTGTAGTCCCAGCTACTTGGGAGGCTGAGGCAGGAGAATCACTTGAACCCGGGAGGTGGAGGTTGCAGTGAGCCAAGATTGTGCCACTGCACTCCAGCCTGGTGACAGAGAAAGACTCCGTCTCAAAAAACAAAAAAAAAGCATTATTTAGATGTGGCAGTTGAGAGGGTAAATAGAAAGCACTAATTTAAAAAGAAATCCAAATTCTAAGACCACAGAGCATCAGCTATTATTGAAAATGTAGACATCAGGAGGGAAAAAGCCTTCATTCAGATACACTGCTGCTGAGTTAGACGCAGCTGAGAAATGGGAATACGTACAGTAAGGTGGTTATTCAGTATTTTTCGATAGTAGTCCACGGTTGAGCATGGATGCCATTTAAGTACACTATTCAGAAAAATCTAAATAGAACATATGATTTTCGGCAGCAGGAACTCATTATGCCAGAATTTGGATTCTCAGGATATAGCTGAGCAGAAAGGGCAGGTAAAAGTCTCCCTAAATAGATGGGTGTTTGGACAAAAATGGCAGCGGGTATACTGTGCCAAGCATTGGCCTTTGCCCAGGTGCCGGGTGCGATGTCAAGGATGCAAGCTGAAGCTGTCCATATGGTTCTCACACTCTGTCTGCTCATTCTGCCCTCCACTCAGAGGTGGAGACGTGGGCTTTTCTTTATTTGCAGGAGAAGGTAATTGCTTGAGACTTAACAGGCTGCATTTGACCGTTGACTCACCATTACGGTGCATTATGAAATGAAGCCTCAGCCTTGGTCTCCCAGAGTAGGGGGCGGGGAGGGCGGCGGGGAGAAAGGGTGGTGCCTGAACTATCAACACGGCACAGTTTAAATGTCAGGCTCTGCAATTTACAAGTGATCTGAGATTCATGGGAAATGCAATGGAAAAGTCACTGCCGAGTCCCTCTCCCTCATGTTATAAGATTGAGTGTGTCATAAATTTTGTGCATTGCTAAGTTCATGGTGCTTCTGTAAGAAGACATTAAAAATAGAACTCCTTACGTCCTCGATTCTTACCTAGAGTGCATCCAGGCCAAAAGTCTACACACAGAAGTTAAGCTGGTTTTTAATCCTGTTTTTCTTTCTTGGGCTGTACTCTTCAGAGCCAAACACTGTTTCAGAGACGTTCTGTACCTGATATAGCTTCATTTTGTTAACAGCAGAAGTGAATAGAGGCAAAAAAAAAAAAAAAAAAAAAAAAAAAAAAAAAAAAAACCTGAAAATACCAGCAAATGCCTGGATAGGAATTCAAAGTTTCATTGAAAATAAGATAGAAATAAATCACTAAGCGTATTTGTCTTACCTGTGTGATGTGGATATTACATAACTTAATATTAGGTACAATATCCAAACTATTTTGATGAAATATGTTGGGAGAGAGAGATTTTCTGTTTCATCAGAGAGAAGTTTTGCTTTTCCCTGAAGCTGCAGCCTCAGCTTCCCTAGAGAAATCTTTCTCCATGGAAGGAATTGTCTGCAAAGGGTGGGTTGCTGAGGGCTAAATCCATTAAAACCAATTTGAGGAAGAGCTGTTACTTGCTGAGGATGGGAAAAAAATAAATAAAAAGCTCATTACCTAGAGCAAAATGATTGCTTTAGGATTAAGAAATTGACAGTTACTGTTTAATTATACCAGCCCACTGAAAACTCACAGACTACGCTTTCTAGACACTTAACACAAGCATATGTGCATTTATTATTCTAGCAACTGGGGTAAATTTATGATCATAAATGCCAATAAGTTGAACAGTATTCAGCTAGCCTTTGTGTGAATAGGTTTATTGTGTTCATTTTACAGGGAAAACACAGTCTTTCTATCAATATGACCAAGATTTCCTCAATTTTCTTTTATTCTCAGAGTTCTGTTTAATTGCCTGCCATCTTTTTGATATTAGGCTCTTCATTCTTTTTTTTTGGTCCATTAACAGTTTCACTAAGGAAACATGGTTCTGTAGGGACACGAGCCTGTTGTTCTTACACATCTGCTCCCCTTTGGGTCTGAGTTCATCCTTGACTGGCTTGTGGTCCAGTGCAAGCTCCCTGGCAGCTTGGAAAACGCATCTTCAGCAGACTTCAGCCTTATTTTGTTTTCAGGAGTGTGGCAGGCCAGGTCTCACTCACACGGGCTTCCGTAACAACCGTCTCAGCACTGACAGAGTAGTGAAGGGAATTATTAAAAGCTGAGAGAGCCAGTGCCCTTATACAAAGGCTGGAATGTAACAAAAGCCCGCCCAGAGTTGTGCCAGGCCTTTCAGCATGACAAAATAACGAAGGAATTCTTAACAGGACCCATTTGGGATTAAATAAGTTTTATTGGGGGTGTGAAGAAACTCCCCAGGCGTCCGCAAACAAGTTTATTGGGGTTCTGAAGAGACTCCCCAAACCTCCATGATTTAGCAGGAGACAAGGGTAATCATCCCAGCACCTGCACCCATTTAGATTAAGTAAATTTACTGAGGCGGCAGAGGAAGGTCTTCAGGACTCAGACCTTATAAATGAGAAGTTAATCACTTATGTCTTTAGATGAATGCACACTTACATGTAGACGTATAGCTTAGAAGGTATAGAAGCTCCGGAAAACTTTGTAATTTAGACTTGGTCTGATGATACTTCCCAGGCCTTCTCCCTGTACCCGGTTACAGGAATAAGCTCCCTGCTCTCCCAGATCACCTGCATCTTGTTTTTGGGCAGTGAGAATAAGTCGCCCAACAGGAGGGCAAGACAGCTTTGCTTTTGTTTATTGCTTTGTTGCCTGCTACAAAGTAGACATTTAGTAAACATATTTATAAAAAAAGAATGAAGGAAGGGAGAAAGGAAGGGAAGGAAGGAAGGAAGGAGGGAGAGAGGAAGGAAGGAAGGAAGGAGTAAGGGAAATAAAAAAGAAGGGAGAGGCCGGGCACAGTGGCTCACGCATGTAATCCCAGCACTTTGGGAGGCCGGGGCGGGTGGATCACCTGAGGTTGGGAGTTTGAGACCAAGACCAGCCTGACCAATATGGAGAAACCCTGTTTCTACTAAAAATACAAAGTTAGCTGGGTGTAGGTAGGGGCACATGCCTGTAATCCCAGCTACTCGGGAGACTGAGGCAGGAGAATCACTTGAACCAGGAAGGTGGAGGTTGCAGTGAGCTGAGATCATATCAGTGCACTCCAGCCTGGGCAGCAAGAGTGAAACTCCACCAAATAAATAAAGAAAGAAAGAAGGAGGAGGGGAGGGGACAAAGGGGGAGAGAGAGAGAAGAACCAACCTACTAACTTGAAGAAAGCAGGGGCCTGCCTTCCCCAGGTCATGCCAGCAGATTATATCTCTCACAAGAAATAAGATAATTTTTGGCATTCTTTATTCAGAAGGACATTTAGACTATTCTTTCTGGAGAATTTCAAGGTCATGTAAACCTTCCTCAAACTTAGTTATTTTAGGAAGTTACAGAAAATGTCAGTGCAATAATGAAGTTGTGGTTATAATCTTACATTACGTAACTAAGTAGAAGAAAATTGGCCGAGTGAGGTGGCTCACGCCTGTAATCCCAACACTTTGGGAGGCCAAGGTGGGCGGATCACTTGAGGTCAGGCGTTTGAGACCAGCCTGGCCAACGTGGCGAAACCCTGTGTCTACTAAAAGTACAAAAATTAGGCGAGTGTGGTGGTGCATGCCTGTAATCCCAGCTATTTGGGAGACTGAGGCAGGAGAATCACTTGAACCCAGGAGGCAGAAGTTGCAGTGAGCCGAGATCACAGTGCTGCACTCCAGCCTGGGTGACAGAGGGAGACTCTGTCTCAACAAATAAACAGTGCCCCCAAAACAAACAAAAAGTAACAGAGTAAAATCTACTTTCATAATTCAAATTCAATAGAATGGTTTTGTTTTGTGTTTTAAAATTCTATTGTTTTAGAAAACCATGCATTTTTTTAAAGTGTGGTTTGACTAGTAATAATATAAGAACTTTGTACAACTAAACTTTTCAGAAACAAAGCTGTTGTACAAAGATATGCCATCATCCCTGGGGAGATTTTGAGTAAATATTCTGTATGTGGTTTCCCCAAAGTATCTAAATTCATCCAAAATCAATTTCAAGGAAGACGGCATGATAATTAATAATTAAGGTTATTAGCTCTTAGCATTGAGCACTATAAAAATCCAGTGAGGGCTGGGCGCGGTGGTCCATGCCTGTAATCCCAGCACTTTGGGAGGCCGAGGTGGGCGGATCACGAGGTCAGGAGATCGAGACCAGCCTGGCTAACACGGTGAAACTCCGTCTCTACTAAAAAATACAAAAAACTTAGCGGGATATGGTGGCAGGCACCTGTAGTCCCAGCTACTCAGGATGCTAAGGCAAGAGAATGGTGTTAACCTGGGAGGCGGAGCTTGCAGTGAGCTGAGATCACGCCACTGTACTCCAACCTGGGCGACACAGCGAGACTCTGTCTCAAAACAAACAAACAAAAAATCCTGTCTTTTGCAAACACAGCTGAATGTAGTTCGTCAAATTTGGGTATTTATAAGGATAAGCACAGGCCAAACTTTCATGGTTGCTAGGGCACACTCAAATATCCCATTACAATAAACTCTGACCAGAAGTTACTGTTCTTTTTAGATTAACTCTGGTCACAGAAATTAACAGAGACTGATACAAATCAGCCGGAAGAAGCAGCTGGCTATGGAGAGGCAAATTCATAGGTACCTTTTTTTCTTGTTGAGTAATCAAAATTCAGCTTTTCTAAAAAAAAAATCCTGGAAATATTTGGTCATATGTTATTTAACACAATTTTGACTCTTTATCATTACAATTCATAATAAATTTATTTTTTGCCATCTAGTTCCCCCAAGAAGTTAGCTCCTAGGTAATAAAATCATATACACACACACCCGCTCCCCCCCCACCCCACACATTTGCACTGACTTCTTTACAAAGAATCATTTGACAGTAGCCATATAATTTAATGTTTTTCATCTAATGCTCAGAAGCACGGTATCAAGCTGAATTATTTTTCAGGTTTTCCTCTTGTTCCTTTGATTTTGATTAGTGAGCATTTTCTATACCTTAGTCACTAACTTGAAAGGGATCACCAAATTTTATACATGCTAAGTGGAAATTGACTGGGCGTGGTGGTTCACACCTGTAATCCCAGCACTTTGGGAGCCTGAGGCAGGCGGATTGCCTGAGCTCAGGAGTTTGAGAGCAGCTTGGGTAACATGGTGAAACCGCATCTCTACAAAAATACAAAAATTAGCTGGGCTTGTGGCACGCGCCTGTAGGACCAGCTACTTGGGAGGCTGAGATGGGAGGATCATTTGAGCCCACGAGGTTGAGGCTGCAGTGAATTGAGATTGCACCATTGCAGTCCAGCCTGGGTGACAGAGCGAGACCCTGTCTCCAAAGCCAACATGAAACAAAGAAACAAATGGAAAATGTGACCTTGACTTGTAAGGGGCCAAAAAGAAATTTTACAAAATATATTTTATTTTAAATAAAAATGGGTACTAGGCCTAATACTTGGGTGAGAAAATAGTCTGTACAACAAACCCCGCTGACACAAGTTTACCTGTATAACAAACCTGCATGTGTAGTCCTGAACTTACAAAACTGTTTTAAAAATTAATGCCTCATTTGATAAATCAACCAAAATAGCTGCAAATTACTCTAGAATGAAAAATTGATAAACTTAAAAATCTATTAACACCTTTTAAGGGCATAGTACAGTATTGTTGACTATAAGCAGTACACTGTACAGTAGATCTCTAGAACTAATTCATTTCACACAGTGTAACTTCAGGCTAATTGAACAACCTCCCATTTTCCCTTCCCTGTGGCTCCTGGTTACCACCATTCTCCCCTCAGCTTCTATGAGCTTGTCTATTACAGACATTTCATATAAGTAGAATCATGTAATGTTTATCCTTCTGTGACTGGCTTATTTCACTAGAATAATGTCCTCCAGTTTCATAAATGTGCAAATGGCAGGATTTCCTTATTCTTTAAAGCTGAATAATATTCCATTGTATGTATATACTACATTTTCTTTCTTTCTTTGTTTTAGTCAGTTCTCACATTGCTAATAAAGACATACCCAAGACTGGGTAACTTACAAAGGAAAAGAGGTTTAATGGACTCACAGCTCCACATGGCTGGGGAGAGCTCACAATCATGGCCGAAGGAGGAGCACAGGCACATCTTACATGGCAGCAGGCAAGAGAGCTTGTTCAGGGGAACTGCCCTTTATAACATCATCAGCTCTCGTGAGTCTAATTCACTATCAGAAAACAGCATGGGGGAACCCCCCACCATGATCCAATTACCTCCCACTGGGTGTCTCCCAGTACATGTGGGGATAATGGGAGCTGCAATTTAAGGTGAAATTTAGGTGGGGACACAGCCAAACCATATCACCCTTCATCTGTCAGTAGGCATTTAGGTGACTTCCATATTTTGGCTATTGTGGTTAATACTGCAATAAACATGGGAGTGCAGGTATTTGTTTGCTATCATGATTTCATTTCTTTGTATATGTGCCCAGAAGTGGGATTGCTGGATCATCTGATAATTACATTTTTTCTTTCTTTTCTTCTTTTTTTTTTTTTTTTGAGAAACCTTTACACTGTTTTTCCATAGTGGCTACACATCTACATTCCATTCAGCAATGGCAAAAGGGTGCCAGTTTTTCCACATCCAGGCCAACAATTGTTATTTTTTAAATTTTTCATTTTTTTGATAATAGGCATTGTAACAGGTATGGGGTGGTATTTCATTTTGGTTTTGATTTGCATTTCCCTATGTTTAGTGAGCTGTATTATGCACTTCAGCTTTGTTAAGGTTTCCCTTTGTTAAGTGTTCTTAACCACCTCCATGTTAAGATCTCATATTAAATGTTCTTAAACACCCTCGACCCTACTCCATGTATCCAAACAAAGGGAAACTTTTGAACGTGAAAGATAAGTCTATTCCTATGATTGTGGGGATGGTTTCACAGGCCTATGCATATGCCCAAGCTTATCAAATTGTGTATGTAAAATATGTGCAGTATTTTGTATGTCAGTTATACCTCCATAAAACCATAAAAATCTCTGATATTCTTATGTGAAAGGCTAGCATATTTACGGACATATCTCAGACACATTTTGTGACTGGTTATGATGAGTCAGAATTTGCATCTAATGAATTTCTTTACCGGTGTTGTAAATTCTCAGAATTAGTTACAAACCCTAATATCTAATGAGGGTTGACCACAGGGTGATAACGAAGCCTTCATCCCTTAATATTATCTACTCCACTCGATTGCAGGACTGAGATGAACTACTCACGGCATGCATGTTTAAGAAAAAAAATGACTCTGATGATCAGGTATTAGGTTGGTGCAAAAGGAATTGAGTTTTTTGCCCAATCTTTTTGCCCCAACCTAATAGAATTCTCTCTAGTATCGGGGATGGATCATGGGCCCTGGAGACACTGTAGGTACTTCCGTCTCTTAATTTTGAATTAGTTCAATCTAATGTGACATTTGGGAACTGAAAAATCAAAGAAGTTCGTTATTACTATTAGAAATGTTTTCAAGTGTATGCTAATAGGAAAAACTGCTTAGCTCAAAGTACGTGTGTAATGTTGAATTAGCTGAAGCGTTTCCCCCGTGTTTGCTTTAGAATGTAATACACTTCAGTTTTGGAACCAAAATGACAAATTTTTGGTGCACAAACATGTTAAAGGCTATTACAGAAAATATTCAGAATGCATAATCTTCCTGGATTCCTAATTTATTGTAAATGCATACATTTTTAATGGAGTTTTTATATTAGTTGTTCCTTCCAACTTATTATTTTTAAATTGCCAGAATGTTTTGAAGTAGAGCCATAAAAGGTATATATTTTTTTATTTGCTAGGTCTCTTTCAATCGCAGGTGATAGAAACTCAATTCAACAAGGTTAAATGAAATAGAAATTGGTGGAGGGTCTGGAGGTGTCACATTGTGGGTACTGGCTTCAGGCACAGCATGATCCAGGAGCTCACATCAGTGTAGTCAAGGTTTTTTTTTTGTTTTTTGGGGTTTTTTCTGGAGACGGAGTCTCGCTCTGTCGCCCAGGCTGGAGTGCAGTGGCACAATCTCAGCTCACTGCAAGCTCTGCCTCCCGGGTTCACACCATTCTCTTGCCTCAGCCTCCCGAGTAACTGGGACTACAAGCGCCCGCCACCACGCCTGGCTAATTTTTTGTATGTTTAGTAGAGATGGGGTTTCACCGTGTTAGCCAGGATGGTCTCGATCTTCTGACCTGGTGATCCGCCTGCCTTGGCCTCCCAAAGTGCTGAGATTACAGGCATGAGCCACCGCGCCCGGCTGTCAAGGTTCTTTGTCTCCCCCTCTCTGTTTCTTGCACAGTTGTACAGACTTTTTGTATGTAGTAAGTGTGTTTACCTGTGACTAGTAATTCCACCGCAAGCATTTCACCCCATTATGGCTCTGCAGATATGTTGTAGAATGACTGGAGTCGACCTGGCTTCAGTCACGATCCAACCCTGAACCAATCATGATAAAATCTGTTTGGTTGGTTCTACCTCATGCATTAATTTCTGCTAGAGCGTGGGAGTCCTGAGAAGGAAAAAAATATCCATGATGCTTGTTAAAGACAGTATGAAAGACTTTATTCGAAAGGGACTATCGTGATAGGTGAAATGGGATCTTGCGGCAGGGGAGAAAGATTGGGCTCAATTCTGAACGCAACAAGCAAAAGTGGTGATTTATTGCCAGGAAGCAGAGTGAGGGTCAGTGGATGGAGACAGCAGAGGTAAGGGAGGATTCTGGCTAAACTAACTAACAAGGTTCTTGCTAACATTGGACAATGCAGAGGCAGCACAGAAGCTCAAGCATCAGGCCTCACCGGGAAAAGGATGCAGATGAGTCTGAAATATGCTGAGTTCGGTGGCTCATGTCTGTAATTTCGGTGACTCAGAAGGCTGAAGTGGCAGGACTCCTTGAGGTCAGGAGTTTGAGACTAGCCTGGGCAACATAGCAAGACTCTATCTCTAAAAAAAAAAAAAAAAAATTAAAAAAATAAAGGAAGGGTCCAATTAGAGTCTGGTTAAGGAGAAAATCTTTGTCAGTGCCCACCCTGAATACGTGGAACATGAACCTCCAGAACAGAGTGGGGGTTCTTGTACTAGAGAAGCTGGATGGTCAATAATAAAGAATATCCCTGCGTCTGGTACTCCCATTTATCACATGCAGAGAAGGAAATTTGCAGAAGTGATGCGACTTGAACAACGTCAGATAATAAGCATGGAGGTGAAATTAACCAAAAGGTTGAAGTTAAAATGAGTACTTTGCAATGTCATTACCGATGCGTAAACTTCGATGAGCTTTGAGAAATAAGATCACCACATTTTCAGCTAGTTTTCCAGGGACGTGCAAAATAGATAGAGAAATACTCATTCATGCATCTGTTTAACAAATATCCATTGATATTCTTTATGTGCTAGGTGCTGTGATAAACACTACAGAAATAGCAGAGAACAGTGTAGAGAAAAAGCCATGTCTTCTGAATCTTACATTCTTATACACCATCATAATAAAGTACTGCTTTAGAAAATATCCTGCGTACTTTGTAGTAATAGAACACAATTTGTTGTTTCTGAGATGTGGAAAGTCAGTCATAAGATTTACGCCACAAAGCAAAGATGTAATTCTTGTTGCACACATACACACAAACACACACATTTAGTCAGGACATAAATCAAGATTTTTGTGATATTAATCCAATGCGTTCACCATGGAGTTGAATAATCTGTCACTATTTTAAATGTAGTTCCTCCCTCCTTAAAATGATTAAATCAAAGCCCCAGAAGGAACTTGGAGAACTTCTAATTGGTCTCCATGTCATGGACAAAAATTAAGTGAATTAACTGCAGTGATCTCAAACCAAGACACACACTAATAACCACTGTTTATTCTGTGCCTGCTGGGCACTGTGCACATAATTTATTGTGCACTGTCTCATTTAATGCTTGCAACAACCTAATGAGGCAGCTACATTTGATTATCAGGCCCATTTTATAGTAGATGAAACAGAGGCTTATGTTCTGTAAAGAAAATTGCTCTTAAAACACACCTCTTGGCTGGGTGCGGTGGCTCACACCTGTAATCTCAGCACTTTGGGAGGCCAAGAAGGGCGAATCACCCAAGTTTGGGAGTTCAAAACCAGCCTGACTAACATGGAGAAATCCCATCTCTATTAAAAGTACAAAATTAGCTGGGCGTGGTGGTGCATGCCTATCATCCCAACTACTTGGGAGGCTGAGGCAGCAGAATTGCTTGAACCTGGGAGGCAGAGGATGTGGTGAGCTGAGATTGTACCATTGCACTCCAGCCTGGGCAACAAGAGTGAAACTTTGTCTCAAAACACACATACACACACACACACACACACACACACACACCTCTTTAAGTTACATATACTTTTTAACTGTGTGATCTTTGTTAGGTCGGTAGGTCAGCAAGTGCCTATGCAGTGTTTGCCTGAGCTCTTGCATCAGCCTTACCTGTTTTTGTTTGTTTGTTTGTTTGAATTTGTGTCTTGCTCTGTCATCCAGGCTGGAGGACAGTGGTGCAATCGTAGATCACTACAGCCTCTATCTCCTGGCCTCAAGTGATCCTCCCACCTCTGCCTCCAAGCCTTGCCTTTTAAGAGCCTTCGGACTCTTAACCTGGGAAATTTATAAAATTTTTCTATTAAGTATGAGGAAGAACACTACTTTTCTTCTGTGAGTACTGCTTCAAAGACACAGAATCCAATGTACGTAAGCAGGTGGATAGACAAGCTCGTTGTCAAGCTCATTACATGGATGAAATGGGACAGATGGGGTTATCTAAAGGGTTCTGGTAAAGGTACACAAAGCAAAACCATGAGGCCAAAAACAGGGGAGCAGAAACAGCTGGCATTCAGTGAGGAGGCTCCAAAGCTCTGGCTCAAGGTAGGAACGTGGAAGCCGACAGTCAAGTTCGTTACTCAGTGCACTAAGTGAGATGAACAGCAATGCTGGAATCCAGAGGATCATCACCCCTGGAGCTCGACAGACAATATCTAGCCTGCTGGAGAGTGCGGATGAAGCACTCGGCAAATTTAGTTTTATTTACATCCTTGTAAGCCTAGATGGGTAATCCTCTGTGGTGTCCTTTAGTGGGAAACGTGAAATGGGGATGACGACTTTAAGTACCTTCCAGAGTTAGACGGCTTCTAGGCACCAAAGTTCAGTCTCTTGCAACATATTACACGTCAGCTCCTGCCACGGTTCTCTGCTGACATTTCGAAGATGGGCGGACACCATGGCATTGCAGTTGACACGGCAGCTTGGCCAGGTAGGGGCTCGTATATGGAGCATTTGTTGCTTTAGGTGTTGAAAAACAAATCACATCTTTAAAAGGTCACCGTGGTTTATACTAACTATATGACTCTTGAAAGGCACAGTTTGGGGCAAGCCTATTTATTAGTTTTCAAATTAGAGAAGTGATATTGCCTCATTGCCGAGAACCAGGAAAGGAGAATGAGAAAGAAAATCACCCGTGACCACCACCATCCCTCTTGGAATTGGGTCATGCTCTCCAACCTCCTGCCGTTCAGATAATGGTTTCTATGGAAAATTGCTCTTAAAACACACCGCCTTACGTTGTATATACTTTTCAACTACATGACGTTGGGTAGGTCAACAAGTGCCTATGCAGTGTTCCCCCAAGCTCTTGCGTCAGCCTTGCCATTATTATTATTATTATTATTATTTGAGTTTGGATCTTGCTCTGTCACCCGGGCTGGAGTAGAGTGGTGAAATCATAGCTCACTGGAGCCTTGACCTCCTGACCTCAAGTGACCTTCCACCTCTCTCTCCCAGCGCTGCCTTTTGGGAGCATGCATGCTATGATGGTTGTGAGTAATGTTAGCAGTATCCAAGGAGTAGACATTGGAAGGGCAGCTCTCATGCCCCCATGAGATGTTGCCCCCAGGAAATGAGTGATGTTTCAGTAAAATGGAGAGAACTTTAATCCCAGCCTAGATGTATCTGAATCTGAGATTGAACATTTTGATGGTCACACACAAGTCATCAGTGGTGTCTTGATCATGCTCATCTTTGTCTAATCTTTAGATTTCTCATCTTTCTGGGGAGGCTAAGAGCTGTCATGTCCTTTCTCAGTCCCACCAGTTGAACATGAAGTATCATGTATGAGGAAATGCTTTGCACATAACAAATCATGTGAAAGTAAAGGATTGTCATCATTGTTGCCATTGCTATTAATATTATTAGATGGGGTTTCTAGTATGTGGGGTTGGTTAAGAGCAAATCTCCAGAGCAAGCTTCTCCAACCCATGGCCCCCACAGACTGCATGTGGCTCGGGACGGCTTTGAATGTTATCCAGCAGTAATTCATAAATGTTCTTAAAACCTTATGCGATTTTTTGGGGGGATTTTTTTTTTTTTTTTAGCTCATCAGCTATCATTAGTATTAGTATATTTTATGTGAGACAATTCTTCTTCCACTGTGGCCCAGGGAAGCCAAAAGACTGGACAACCTTGCTCTAGAGCCAGTCCTAACTCTGCTAGTTTCTACCTAGCCGTGTGACCTTGGGCAAATTACTTAACCTCTCTGATGATCTTTGGCTTCTCTTTGAGATGCTGTTGCGTTTTTCTCTCTCTTGTAAGATCGCCATGAGGAGGCTGAGACAAGGCAGGCCATCGTGCTTGCAGCAATACCCTGCACGTAGCAAGAATACCACAAATGGTAGCTATCAGCGTTGTTATTTGATGATCCAGAACATGTATTGCTTTTGTCATCCTTTCCCTGGTCTTTCATCATTCTGGATTTTCCATGTCTTTAAGTTCGTTGCTGTCTTAGAAGTAGTATATTTTCATGACTCTAAGAATCTATCTGAAAACTGTGCATGGTGGATCATGTTAACATGGTAAAAATGTCATCTATCACAGCATCCCAGTTCATGATTTACTTTATCCTCCCACAGATAGCCTTTATTAGAAAAGCTTGTAGTATGTATTTAATGAACTAGTGTAAAAGTCCTTTTTCTCTGGCTTGGTGCAGTAGCTTACGACTGTAATCCCAGCATTTTGGAAAGCTGAGGCAGGTGGATCACCTGAGGTCAGGAGTTCGAGACTAGCCTGGCCAACATGGTGAAACCTCATCTCTACTGAAAATACAAAAATTATCCAGGCACAGTGGTGCATGCCTGTAATCCCAGCTACTAGGGAGGCTGAGGCAGCAGAATTGCTTGAACCAGGGAAGTGGAGGTTGTAGTGAGCCAAGATTGTGCCACTGCACTCCAGCCTGGGCGACAAAGTGAGATTGTCTCAAAATAAAAAATAAAATAAATAGAGAGATAGGGTCTTGCTCTGTTGCCCACGCTTGTGTGTGGTGGCGTGAATATGGCTCACTGCAGCCTTGACCTCCCGGCCTCAAGTGATTTTCCTACTTCAGCCTCCTGCGTATCTGGGACCACAGGTGTGTGCCACCATGCCTGCCTAATTTTATTTATTTATTTTTATGTTTTTACGTTTTGTAGAGATGAGGTCTTGTTGTGTTGTCCAGGCTGGTCTCAAATTCCTGGGCTCGAGTGATCCCCCAGCCTCCCAAAATAAGCCACCACTCCTGGCTGTAAAAGTCCTTTTAAAATGGTACAGGATTTCAAGACCAGCCTGGACAACACAGGGAGACCCCATCTCTACAAAAAATTTAATAAGTTAGCCAGGTGTGATGGCACACACCTGTGGTGCTAGCTACTCAGAAGGCTGAGATAGGAGGATGGCCTGAGCCCAGCAGTTGCAGGCTCATTGGAGCTGTGATTGCATCACTGCACTCCAGTCTGGGCAACAAAGCCAGACCCTGTCTCAAGAACAAAAGAGAAAGCATTTTTCTTGTAATTTTTGAAGAGTTCCTTCCACTATGAAATACTAAGTGTGTAGTCCATGGAGAATTCACTTAGAATGCCCAAGTGTCTTGGATTGACTTTTAAAACCTTGTTTCAGATTCTTAAACCATTTGTGATTGAGGCTTACAGCCACATAACAATCCTCCTAAGTTCTGGGAGTGAATTTAAGTCTGGTAATGCTATTAAGGAAAGAGAGAGGTGTGTGTTTTCTAATGTATCGAGGATATCTTGAAGGGAGCCACGTGAGCATATTTCCACCTTGGTGTATACTTGATGGAGAGAGGCAAGGAGGGGGTGACAGGTTCAGGGTTTGCTATTCCAGCCTTCCCTTGGCACTGATCCATGGTTTCCTACTTGATCCCACAGCATAAGCAACGTTGATCTTGTGTGGATCATCTATTATGCAAAGGTGGTGGATACCACCATTTTCTGCTTCACATGAATCCGAGAACCTGTATCTCTGACCTACAGGGTTCCAGCTGTCACCTAAGTTCAGCCAGTGTCTGAATCCTCTATGGACCTACTAGGACCACTTGGTGGATTAACCACAGCTCCCGTTATGCACCAAGCATTGGCCTGTGTGCTCTTGCCAGCAAAACAGGTGTGATCCTCAGGGAGCCTCAAGTCTGGAGGGGGAGGCAAACATTGATTGAAGAAACTTGCAATGAATGCATAATTAAGATAGGGACATTTACTGCAAAGGAAAAATAAAAAGCTTCTTTAAATCAAATGACAAATAACACCGACTTGGGCTGAATTGGAGATGACTAGTTTATGAACAGGGGTATATTTTTTAAAAGATTTACTCTCTTCTGAATGAATAATTTATTAAATATGAAAAGCAAGAGAAATACTATTAAAAGCATGCCACATTTTTAGGGAAACTGTTTGTTGAGGGTTTGAAACAGACTTTTGGTAACCGGCCAATTCCACAGGCTGGTGCCACATTTTCAGTGCCCTTTGATGTGTGTACGTGAAAAAGCTGCTTGTTTTCCTGTTTAATATCAATCTATTAAGTTTAAAGTATGTGAAGAGAAAATCAAAGACATAGTCTGCATTTGGAGACACCCAGAACCACAAACCTAAATCCTAGTACCACCCATTTGAGGACAGCTTGTTATGGCTTGAAGTCTCCTGAGAGGGGAATTTTATTTACTTGCCGGAGTCATGTGAGGTTGATTGGTCTAATAAAACTGGATTTTAAATGAATGTGGAGCATGGTGTCCCTTTGCCCTGCGTATTTAAAAATAGACCGATAATTTCTCATAGGGCATCTTTCAGATACACTTTAGCAGACTGATGAAGACTGTTCCCGGGACACATTTAAATCTGAAACAAAATGAGAGTTTAACAAGGTGTGTTGGTTCAGGTGAAAAGCGCCTGTGCCTTTCAGCTCAGCCAAGATCATCTCTCATTGGACAAGGTTCTCCCAAGACGGACTGGGCTCGTCCCGTGGGCATTGAAATGATCAGTAGAACATTCTGGAGTTCAGGTCTCTGTTATCTTGTTTCTCTGCCAGATGCCTGGAAATGTGAATTTGCCTACACAGTTTGAGACATTTTTACACTAGGATGCTTCTGGGCTGAAGATGAAGGTGGTTGGTTTTCTTCCCCTTCTTCCCCTTTTCAATATTGTAGAGACCAAGCGGTTTGTTGCTCTCTGCTGCCCCCTGTTGCTCATGAATGAAAACAGCTGGTTTTCCGCTGAAGGTGATTTTTTTGTTTGTTTTTTGGTTTTTTGTTTTGTTGTTGTTTTTGAGACAGAGTCTTGCTCTGTCGCCCAGGCCGGAGTGCAATGGCGCGATCTCGGCTTACTGCAAGCTACGCCTCCTTGGTTCATGCCATTCTCCTGCCTCAGCCTCTCTAGTAACTGGGACTACAGGCGCCCACCACCACGCCCGGCTAATTTCACTTTGTATTTTTAGTAGAGACGGGGTTTCACCGTGTTAGCCAGGATGGTCTCGATCTCCTGACCTCGTGATCTGCCCACCTTGGCCTCCCAAAGTGCTGGGATTACAGGCGTGAGCCACTGCGCCCGGCTGTCTTAAGATGATTCTTAACCACTACTAAGAGCTTCCTGTGAGGTTGGACCCTGGGTTACTAGCTTCATGTGAGGTTGGCTGATTTATTTTATTATTTTGAAACTGACTTTTAAATCAAAATTGAGCTAAATGGGGAAGAAGGTATCTAGCAATAGCAGGAGTCCCAAGGTTAATGGAATACCCAAAGAACAAAGTGAGCGGCTTTGACCCTTTCTTTCCATTGCTGGTAGAATCCAACTAGGCTTGGTTTTTTGAGAGTCCTAGTCCTTGTGACTGAGTCCCGGAGTTAAGTTCATTTGAACAAACACTCTCCTAGTCCCAGCTTATTCCAGGTCCTGCTTGAGTGGCCGGGGTTTCCAGGAAGTAGGGATTATAGCCACGTGGTGCGTGGTTAATATTTTGAGTTAGGAGTCAAACCACAGTTTTGAATATGAGCTTTGATTGTTTTCAGCCGTATGGCTCTGAGCCTTGGTGTCTGTGTCTGTATAATGAGGTTTATGGTAGTACTTGATTCAGAGGTTATTGTGGGAACCAATGAGAAACAATTTTAAACAATTTGTGATTTGTTGGTCACTTACCAATGGTAGTGCATTTTTTTTTTTTTTTTTTTTTTTGATAGAGCCTTTCTCTGTCACCCAGGCTGGAGTGTAGTAGTGCAATCTTGGCTCATTGCAACTTCTGCCTCCCAGATTCAAGTGATTCTCCTGCCTCAGCCTCCCAAGTAGCTGGGATTACATGTGCCATCACCACACCTGGCTAACTTTGTTTGTATTACTGGTAGACATGGGATCTCACCATGTTGACCAGGCTGGTCTTGAACTCCTGACCTCAAAGTGCTGGGATTACAGATGTGAGCCAGCATGCCCAGCCACCAGTGTATTTTAAGCATTTCGCTTTCATTAACTTTTTAATCCTCAGAAAGACGGCAAAGATGCTTGTCTCTTCCCTTTCAAATAGGAAGAAAAGCCTTTCCCCGCAGCCCTTAGCAGATCTTCTCTTCATCTCCTTGACCAGGTTTGTATCACATGCCTGTGCCTAAACCAAGTGCTGGCAACAGGGATGAATTGATAAGCTGTGTTTAGATTAGTCAGAATGATTCCCGAGGAAGGGACAGTGTTCTCTGAGTGCACAGAGAATGATCACTCCAATAGAACAGGGTCTAAGTCAGGAAGAGAGAATACCCTGGGGATGTCGGCTTGGTTGGCAACTGGCAGGGTCTACCTTACACAGCTGCAAGATGATGCATGTGGATCCTGTAGCCCAAATCCCATGGCTGTCCTGGAAAGTGTTTATCACAGACCCTAGCCCATAGCACTCCTGTTCTGCAGACTCACCCAATCACTGCTCTCAGGAGGGTCATCCTGTAATGGGTAAGACAGACTTATCAGCAAATATTTTTATGCTAAGGTGGAACATGCTTTATTAGCTATAGTTACAAACATTTATGGAGACTCGAAGATCCCTCATATGTAAAACATGTGTTCCTAGATATGCTGTTGAAATGTATTTCTTTCATCTGCATATCAGTTCTTGCTTTCATCCCCTCTTTGGTCCATTTTTGTTTGTTTTTGGTTTTTGAGATAGGGTCTTGCTCTCTTGCCCAGGCTGGAGTTCAGTGGCACAGTCACAGCTCACTGCAGCCTCAACCTCTTGGGCTCAGGTGATCCTCGCGTCTCAGCCTCCCAAGTAGCTGGGACCACAGACGCGCACCGCCGTGCCCAGCTAATTTTTAAATTATTTGTAGACATGGGGTCTCACTGTGTTGCCCAGGCTGGTCTCAAACACGCAGGCTCATGGGATCCTCCTACCTTGGCCTCCCAAAGTGCTGGGATTATACGTGAGCTACCGGGCCTGGCTCCCCTCTTTGGTCTGAATTCCTCAACCCCAAAATCGCCCTTTTCACCCACCTTCCCGTCTTCTCTAACCCCAGGGGACACTTAAGCAGAAGAATTGGCTGCCTGAACGCCTGTGGATTTATTCGGAGGATGGGTTAAGAAGAAATCTCCCAAAGGAGGTTGGGGGCTTTCCCCTTTTGATTCCATTATTCAAAAATGAGGTCCAATTTTAGAAAATGAGAGAAAATTCAGTGGCGTATAATAATTAAAGAGTCTCCGCTTTGCTACTCAACACTTTTTGACCCTGAGCAATTTGTGCTTAGGAGCCTGAGCTTTTCAATCTGTAAATATGGCCAATAATAATACCTCCCTCGTGGGGCGCTCTGAGCAGTCACTGAGAGAGCGTTTGTAAAGTGTTTTTGCACCGTGCCCAGAACTTTATGGTATTTAATGGTCCTTCCTCCTTATTTTATTAGTTGTTTTTTTTTTTTTTTTTGAGACAGGGTCTTGCTCTGTCACCCAGGCTGGAGTGCAGTGATATTATCATGGCTCATTGCAGACTCAACCTCCCAGACTCAGGTGATCCCCTCACCTCAGCCTCCCAAGCAGCTGGGACCACAGCTATGAACAAACACGTCTGACTATTTTTTGTAAAGACGGGGTCTCACCATGTTGCCCAGACTAATCTCCAACTCCTAGGCTCAAGCAATTCTTCCGCCTCTGCCTCCTAAAATGCTGGGATTACAGACGAGAACCACTGCACCTGGCCCCTTCCTCATTCTTTTTTAAGTATTTTAGCTTTCAAAAGGTCAAGGACCCTTTATAATGGTTTGCTAGTTTAGAAAGAAAAACACATTAGTGACATGGTGAAAAAATAAGCCTGCTCGCTCTCTCCTTTTCTGCGATTATCTATTGGGATTCCGTGGTGAGGAGATAAGGTCAGGCATTCTAGGGTATTCAGAGGGCCCACCTCTTCATGGTGAAGCCCAGCTTGCTTGTTCATATGTTTTGCAGGAGAAACATCTTAGAACTCCACAGATGGGGAGTCTGAGGCCCTGAGTGATTAAGTAATTTTGACCTTGAGCTATCTATTTGACTTGAAGTGGCTAATGGCCAGATAAGTGCTTCTGAGATGGTATCTCAGTTTCTGCTATCTTTCTTGTGCGGAAAAGGAAGAAAACAGCGTGATAGTGATCAGAATTCATTTGCAGAAGTGGTTTCCTTTTCCCCAATCAACTTGTGAGAATTCGCTTCTGTCCTCAGTGTGCATGCTTCATTCCTTCACTCATCCAAAGCTGTCTCAGGCAGAGCACTGGGGACTGGGCGAGTGCAGGGAGTCCTTCCTTCAGGGGCTTATTTCGGCTACTGTGCATGTTCTTCGTCTGTAACTTGCAGATCCAGACCTCTCCTACTGGCAAGACCTGTTTGTTTCTTTCACATGACTCTTGGTCAGAAACATTGAAGCTTACACCGGGTTTATTTATTTATTTATTTTGAGACAGAGTTTTGCTCTCGTTGCCCAGGCTGGAGTGCAGTGGTACGATCTTGGCTCACTGCCACCTCCACCTACCAGGCTCAAGCGATTCCCCTGCCTCAGCGTCCTGAGTAGCTGGGATTACAGGTATGCACTGCCACGCCCAGCTAATTTTTTATTTTTGGTAGTGAGGAGGTTTCACTGTGTTGGTCAGGCTGGTCTCGAACTCCCGACCTCAGGTGATCCGCCTGCCTCGGCCTTCCAAAGTGCTGGGATTACAGGCGTGAGTCACTGTGCCTGGCCCTCACACCCAGGTTTTTAGGACACCCTTTGTTCTATGCCTCTGATGACCTGAAGGCAGGTAGGGGAAATAGCAGAGTGTGTGTGTGTATGTGTGTGTGTGTGTCTGTGTGTGTGCATGCGTGTGCAAGTGTGTGCAAAGGGATGGTGCAGCCCATGGCGCTTAAATTCTACCCTCCCCAAGAGTTGGGTCCCTTCACCAAACATTAACTTTATCCGAACTCCATCTTATCTTTGTAAGATACAAGTGCTGATTCTAAGTTTTTTTTTTTTTTTTTGAAGTTCTGGGATACATGTGCTGAACGTGCAGGTTTGTTACGTAGGTAAACATGGTGGTTTGCTGCACCTATTAACCCATCACCTAGGCATTAAGCCCCACATACATTAACCATTTATCCTGATGCTCTCCCTTTCCCCATACCCCCCACAGACCCCACTGTGTGATGTTCCCCTCCCTGTGTCCACGTGTTCTCATTGTTCAGCCCCCACTTATGAGTGAGAACGTGTGGTGTTTGGTTTTCTGTTCCTGTGTTAGTTTGCTGAGGATGATGGCTTCCAGCTTCATCCATGTCCCTGCAAAAGACATGATTTCATTCCTTTTTATGGCTGCATAGTGTTCCGTGGTGTATATATACTACTTTCCTAATAATAGACAAGCACGTGTATTGGGTTTGAATTTTGAAAGTGAGTTGTTGGAAGGGAACCCTTAGGTGTCATTTGCATGCTAAATGCCTTCCCCGACCGTGTTATTTGCTGTTCACCCAGCCCCGTGCATTCTGTCCCTCACATTTTTCATGCAAGTGTTCTGCTGCCCAAAGTTACTCTGTATAGTGTTTAATCAACCCTGAGTCAGTTCTGCAGGGCAGTCGGTGGTAAACTCCTTTTACCAGCACCATCTGAGAGTTCCTGTGACAACAGCATCCCCATTCATTGAGGTCTGAGTGTTCTTTTAGATTCCTGCTTAAGTATAAACCAGCAGTGAACGAAGCATCTTTAGTACCCGATGTGAAATACAGCCCATGTCTATGCTACTGACTTGGCTGGGGGTACATGCTTGGTTGGGGTTCATTATATCTGAACTCATATCAGGGAGATGATTTACTGTTTCTCAGTAGAAGATGGAGTTTTGAAGAATACCCTCTTTTGTGTGGGATCGAAACATGTGGCTAAGCCTGTTGCATCACCTTGCACAAAAGAGATATTCAGCAGGTATTTATTAAGCTAAACGGAATCATGCTCAAAGACGCTCTCTTCCCTAAGCACCATTCAGTTGAATGGAACATGAAAGAGACAATGCGTCATGTTCATTCCGGTTTAGGGTCTTTCCTGGTTGAAGGGTTTCTGCTGTTTAGAGAAAGACCAGATATAGCAGCCAGAAAAACATAGAGCTGGCACCTGAGTCACAAAGCTGTAGCAACACATCACTCAAGAGGAACCCGTCTCACAACAGGTAGATATACACTGAGTGGTGATGTGGAGTGAGACGGATGGATACCCACCGTGTCCCAAAAGGAAGAGAGACAAATTTGACAGAAATCCAATTTCCGTCACCAAATTTAGATGATGAGATGAAAAGTTAGATTGATGAGGATAGATTCACTCTCACTAGGTGTTATGACTTTAGAACGGCTGCCAGGTGAAAAGTGGCCCATTTTTAGGGGAATTTAGGTCCAACAGAAAGGTGTCTCCTTAGGCAGAAATTGAAACATGATCTATCTGTCCACATTTTTGTGCCTTTGAGCGCACATGTGCGTGCAAGCTTTTAATTAACCAAGTTCTTCTTTAACGTTTATATATATATATGTATATGTATATATAGAAATAGGATAAAAAGAAGTTCAAAATTCAGCTGTGATTCCAATATCCATAGATAACTATTGCTAACACTTTCTAGCATTTTTTCTCTATGTGTATACACATATTTGGAAATTTGGAATCACTGTAACCTGCTTTGTCTTAAGATAGCATGACTATTTCTTCATGCTATAACTGTCCTTCCAAAGTGTAATATTTTAAATAACTATATAATGTTCCATTGTATGGATGCAGCATAGGAAACTCATTTTCCTTGGCCGGGTATTTTTCTTATTCTTTATTTTATTTATTTATTTTTTTTGAGACGAAGTCTCACTCTGTCACCAGGCTGGAGTGCAATGGCGTGATCTCGGCTCACTGCAACCTCCGCGTCCTGAGTTCAAGCAATTCTCCTGCCTCAGCCTCCCGAGCAGCTGGGACTACAGGCATGCACCACCACGCCCAGCTAACTTTTGTACTTTTAGTAGAGATGGGGTTTCACCATGGTGGCCACAATGGTCTCGATCTCTTGACCTTATGATGCACCTGCCTTGGCCTCCCAAAGTGCTGGGATTACAGGAGTGAGTCACCACGCCCAGCCTTATCTTATTTCTTATATAAAAAATTCTGTGTGTGTGTGTGTGTGTGTGTGTGTAACTTTTATTCTAATCAAGCATATTTTCACAATTTCTACAGCAGCCACAACAAACTTTCTACAAGGTGAATTTCAGAGAGAAGAGGTTCACAGTTTCATTATTTCAACCTCATCATCTGTAACAGTGGTCATAGAACCTATTCTGATCTACTCTACCAGAAAACTTACCCTCTTACTTTTTTTTTTTTTTTTTTCATTTTCAGCTGTACTGCATCAGATGGATCATATCTGTTTTTCCTCAGGAATGTTTCTGAAACTACTGAACAATATGGAACATGTTGTCAATAAGGGTATTTTCACAGATGCCTTTTTGTCACATAAGTGTTTATTAGCCAGAGAAGTATGATTAATCATGTTCTCTGATGTGGTTTAGTAATTGTCATTTGTCTATTATTAGGTGAAATTTTCTAGCTGAATTTTTCCAAAGATGAATAAACAAATTAATCATTCACTTTCCTGTCCACCTTCAACCATCAATGCATCCTCCCTCCCTACCTCCCTCCCTCCTTCCCTTTCCTTTAGCCCTTCCTTCCTTCCTTCCTTCCTTCCTTCATTCCTTCCTTCCTTCCTTCCTTCCTTCCTTCCTTCCTTCCTTCTTTCCTTCCTTCCTTCCTCATTTATTAAATACCAACTCTGTGTTAGGCGTTATGTTGCATGTCAAAGATAAATTTATAAACTAGATAGAATAGTTGAATCCTTTCCTTCTGAGCACTCACATTTTAATGTTGGGGGTTTTATGCTGAGATTCAGTGCTTTCAGGGAGCCATAAACCCCCTGCAGTGACTTGCAGACTGTAGGTATTACATGTAAAACTTGTGTGAGTAATTTCCTGAAGAAGGGATTTCATTCTTTAGATCCTCAAAAAGATCTATGATCTGGCCGGGCGCGGTGTCTCACGCCTGTAATCCCAGCACTTTGGGAGGCCAAGGCGGGCATATCACAAGGTCATGAGATCAATACCACCCTAGCTAACACGGTAAAACCCCGTCTGTATTAAAAATACAAAAAATTAGCCAGGGGTGGTGGCGCAAGCCTGTAATCCCAGCTACTCAGGAGGCTAAGGCAGGAGAACAGCTTGAACCCAGGAGGCGGAGGTTGCAGTGAGCCAAGATCATGCCACTGCACTCCAGCCTGGGTGACAGAGCGAGACTCTGTCTCAAGAAAAAAAAAAAAAAGATATATGATCTTAAAAATACACTGATATTAAAGAGTAATGATGGGGAGAGTCCACCAAGTGATCATTTGTAAGATGCTGTGAGAATTGCTAAAGTTGAGGGATGGATTCTGCGTTCCAGGAGAACAAAGGAGGTAGATCCCGATTAACGGAGTCACAGGATATTGAGGGAAGCTCCTTGTAACAATTCAGCTGAGTCTTACACAATGAATGAGACTTGTATAGATGAACTTGCCTTAGGAGACATCAGTTCTGGGCAGAGGAAATAGCAAATGCAAAGGCGCAGAGGCAAAAGAGATTCAGATGCACTAAAGAAACATCCCCTCTTTTAGGATGGTTGGCATCTACACAGAGGGCCTATGAGGAAAGAGAAGAAACAGGCTGTAAAAGCTGTTAGGGACTGGATGCTGAAAGGCATTGTATATCTTAGACTGAAGTCTATGGGAGACTTTGAACAACATAAAGATTTTAAGCAGACTTATGCAATGCATTTGTCTTTTGAACGAAAATATTGCTGGGGTGAGTCTTTTGCATTGTCAGCTAATGATTTAGTGAGTGGTTACCTGAGGACTGGGTCAGGTGTATGTTCTTAGCTGGTGGAGCCCTTGGGGATTTAGAACCACAAACGGGTAAGTCACTGAAAAGGTAGGTAAAAGATTGGCCAACATTAAAGTTGGGCATTTATAGAAATGAATGACAGTGACCACTGAGTACTTCCTGAGACACTATCCACTTTGCATAAATCATGTCATTGAATCCTCTGAAGAACACACAAAGGCAAATATTGTGTATTAGTTTCCCATAGGTGCTGTAATATATGGCCACAGTCTTTCTGAGTTGAAAGAATATGGATTTAGTATCTTACAGTTCTGGAGGTCAGAAGTCCTAAGTAAGAAACTAATCTTTTTGGTGGCTTTGGGTACAGTCCCTTTCCTTGTGTTTTTCAGCCACTAGAGGCCGCCTGCATGCCTGGGATTGTGGCCCCTTCCTCCATCTTCAAAGCCAGTGTGGGTGGGTTGAGTCCTTTTTCACATCATGTCACTCCATTCTTCTCCCTCCTTCTTTCACGTTTTAGGGAGACTTGTGACTACACTGGGCCCACATAGATAATCTAGAATAATTTCCCTATTTTGAGGCCAGATGATTAGTAACTTTAATTCCACCTATTCCCTTAATTCCCTGTTGCCCTGTAAGGTAAAAAATATATTCACAGGTTCCAGGGATCATGACGTGCACATCTTTAAGAGGCTGCTATTCTGAAGATCACAGATCATCACCTCCACTCTTCTGAGTGTAGCAGCAAGCCATCTTTTATGTTAATGTGACAGGGCTGTAGAAAGTTGAAACTAAGATTTGAACCATGACGTTTTTGGCTCCAAAGTCAGCAGGTGCTAAAAGGTAAACCTTGGCCTCCAATTAGTGATCAAAAGCAGTGGAAAAATCTAACATTTTGATGACTTCATAAATCAATGAGTTTTGTTTCACAAGTCTAATGCATTAGGTTACCATATTGATCTTTACTCTTCAGATTCTGAACACACCTCTGAAAGCAGGGTTTACTGTTCTTTTGACAACCTGACATCTCTAATTAGCTCCAGGGCCCCTTAGTGCAGTAAACAAATCCGCTGAATGACTCAGTCCTTTTTCTCTCTTTTCTTATTGTTGGGTTCCTTAAGCTGTACAAATGTAGTCTATGGTGGAGGGAGGGGTGAGAGCAGAGGGGAAGAGAAGGGGTACACAGTTGGTCACCTCATTATCCTGCTTCTGCTCCAAGAATAAAAGTGAAACTTTAAAAAAGTATTGATGCATATTATTTGTTCCTATGTATGGGAAGCATGTGATATTTTGGTACATGCTATGCATGTGCTGTAATCAAGTTAGGGCATTTAAGATATCCATCACGTTGAAAATTGATCAATTCTTTATGTTGACAACTTTTCAAATCTTCTAGCTACTTTTAAATATATATTGTTGTTAACTATTGTCACCCTACTGTGCTGTAGAATATTAGAACTCACTTCTCCTATCTAACTGTAGGTTTGCACGCATTAACCGATCTCTCTTCATTCCCCCCTCTACCCCACACCCTTCCCAGCGTTAGTCACAATAATCCTATTCTCTTACATTTATCATATCCACTTCTGAATTCCTTTTTCCTGGTCCATGAGGTCTTTAAAAGCTATTTCATCGGAAGAAGATTTGTCTGACCCCCTTCCCTATGTAAATGTGGCACATTGTCATATTCTCTCAACACACTCTTATTTTTTTTATGGAGGTCACCAGATTTTTAATTCCTTTACAAGATTTTCTACTGTTTTATAGGGTGAGGGGTCTATATCTATTTTATTGCCGCTTTATCCTTTCACTCCTCAACTGAGTACATGGTAGATATTCAAAAAAACATTTGTTGAGGCCAGGCGTGGTGGCTCATGCCTGTAATCCTAGGACTTTCGAAGGCTGAGGCGGGCCAATCACCTGAGGTCATGAGTTCGAGACCAGCCTGGCCAATGTGGTGAAACCCCATCTCTACTAAAAATGCAAAAATTAGCCAGGTGTGATGTCAGGAGGCTGGAATCCCAGCTACCTGGGAGACTGAGGTTGGGAGAATTGCTTGAACCTGGGAGTTGGAGGTTGCAGAGAGCCAAGATTGCACCACTGAACTCCAGCCTGGGTGACAGAGTGAGACTCCATCTCAGAAAAACAAAACAAAACTAAATTTGTTGAATAAGTAGTCCTCTAGTATTTTAATGGCTTTTTTGCTTTTGCTTTTGCTGCTGGTCCTTATTCATCCATCTGCCTACCCATCTATCTGTCCATCTACCCATGCATCTATGTGTCTATCCATTCATCTACTCATTCATCCATCTGTCTACCTATCTATTCACACATCCACCTATCCATCCATCCTCGTTGAAGACATACTTAAGAGTACTTAGCAATCCTTCCAGAGTTCCACATTCTCCTTTCTATTTTCTTCAGCCTGAAGTCCGAAGTGGTATATGGGTTTGGTGTTAAGGAACTAATAAATGCTTATCATGAGAATAATAAAAGCTAAGATTTATTTATTGAGTACTAGCCACATGGCAGCCAAGCTCTAAATGCTTCATATGCATTAAGTTAGTAAGTGTAAGAAGCCCTCTGAAGTAGGCATTTGGAATAGCCCCATCTTGAAGATGGTGAAACTGAGAGACAGCAGCCAGGGGATCACAGGGAGTAAGGCTGGGATGAATCCCTGGCAAGTTAAGTCTTAGTTCTATATTTCCTACCTTCTTGTTTTCCCTAGCCTGCTGCAAGTCCAGCCTAAGGAAGGAAAGGCCTCATAAATTTAAAATGTTAACTCTCAGGACTGGACACTTTCACATGCCTCATGTTCAACATTTTATAACTTCAGCATAATACAATTTACCATCATGAGTTTATTTTTGTATATGGTGCAAGGAAGAGGTCCAGTTGCAGTCTTCTGCATATGACTAGTCAGTTATACCAGAACCATTTATTGAATAGGGAATCCTTTCCCCATTGCTTATTTTTGTCAACTTTGTCGAAGACCAGATGGTTGTTGGTGTGTGGCATTATTTCTGGGCCCTCTACTCTGTTCCATTGGTCTTTGTGTCTGTTTTTGTATCAGTAGTGCCATGCCGTTTCAGTTACTGTAGCCTTGTAGTATAGTTTGAAGTTGGGTAATGTGATGCTTAGAATGTTCTGTTTGCTTAGGATTACCTTGGCTATTCAGGCTCTTCTTTGGTTCCATATGAATTTTAAAATAGTGTTTTTTAATTCCTATAGTGGGAAGAAAGTGTGGATCAAAAAACTGCCCATCAGGTACTATGTTTATTACTTGGGTAACAGAATAATCTATACACCAAACCCGCGTGACACATAATTTACCTATATGATAAACCTGCACATGTACCACTGAACCTAAAATAAAAGTTTAAAAATATTACCCTTTTGTTTGCTTCATTTTGCAAGAAAACTGGTTGGCTATCCCTAAAAAGATGCTATTCCTGTCATCTTCACTGAGTGGTCTGTGGGTAAGCAAGCATCTGGAGATGAGATTAAGTCCTCATGGTTTAGGATTTTAATATAAACTAATTAAAATGAGCAACATATTATTATTCAATAAAGAATAGAAGTGATGGATTTTAAATCATAGCCAGGTGTAGTGGCTCACACCTGTAGTCCCATCTACTTGGGAGGCTGAGGTGGGAAGATCTCTTGAGACCAAGAATTCAAGGTCACCCTAGGTATAGTGAGATGCCATCTTTTAAAAAAAAGTTAATAATAATACAATCATAATCATAATATGTAATCATGCTTAGAGTAAGGATCTGGAAGGATACTCAATATACTAGGATTTCCAGGTTAGAGGAGTAATAGGGGTTAAGGTTAGTGATCAAGTGAAACTTTAATCTTGTCCACAATTTTTCTAACAAAAGGTGCTCATGTATTGTGTAGTTAAGGGCCTGGGACAGTCTGTGAATTCTGTAATCTTTTCCTTTTCTTTTCTTGCAGCACAGTCTCGCTCTGTCACCCAGGCTGGAGTGCAGTGGCTCAACTGTAGCTCACTGCAGCCTCAACCTCCCAGGCTCACGCAATCCTTTCTCCTCAGCCTCCCAAATAGCTGAGACTACAGGTGCATTCCAGCATGCCCCACTCATTTTATTTTTTGTAAAGATGGGGTCTCACTGTGTTGCCCAGGCAGATCTCAAACTGTTAGGCTCAAGCAATTCTCTCTCCTCCCCCTCCCAAATAGCTGGAACCACAGGTGCATTCCAGCATGCCCCACTCATTTTTTTTTTTTTTGTAAAGACGGGGGTCTCACTGTGTTGCCCAGGCTGATCTCAAACTCCTAGGCTCAAGCAATTCTCCCTCCTCCCCCTCCCAAAGTGTTGAGATTACAGAGTTGAGCCAATGTGCCCTGCCTGTATATTGTTTGAGAAGTCATTTTTTTCCCCTCCTCTGCCCGCCCCTGCTGGCTTTTGCAAAAGAGAAATCATGCCGCTCTTTTAGGTAATCTGTGTTCTGTGGAGGGTTTCTAATTTACTTTTAAAATTAGTGGTCCTCGAGATGACTCGTCCCAGTTTTGCCATTGAAAAGGCCCCAAACGTGCATGAGAAACCTACTGTGAAATAGATTTCCAGTTTTGACCTGAGCTTTGTCCCAATGACTTATCTGTGTCAGAGGGGTAGATCCTTCCGAAATGTGCTTTCCGTGGATGATAAAGACCAGCCATTTCCCTTCGGCGGCCTCTTTGCATTTTATCATTCCCTGAGCCACCGTTCCAAAGGAAGGGAGACCATTGGGGAAATGATTTTGAGAAGAGGTCTATCAACTCTTCCATTTCTTTTGAACCCCAGATGGCACTTCTCAGCAACAAGGAGACATTTAAGCAAAGAGGGAACAGTTTCTATGTAAAACCTAAAACGCTTGGACTCACAGAGAAAGGCAGAATTAATCACTCTCTAAAGTCACCAAGGGAGAAACTGACATGCTCACTAGACACTAGAATACCAACAGTAGCAAGCATTCCACTGGAAGCTTGAAAGGACTTATTTTAGGACAAATAAAAGAAAGGGCTAGTTTTGAAGCAGGTAGGTCATAGCTAAGAGCTCTGGAATTCAGCTCCTTCTACTTTTTATTCAAAGTTCTCCAGTGCTGGCAGTTTAAGATCACAGGCATTGCATCTTTTCCTATGACTCAGTTTCCTCATCTGCACATTGGAAATAATGACAGTATCCACCTCATAGTGTTGTTGTGAGCATTAAATTAAATTATACATATAGGAGGGGCTGGCCGCGGTGGTTCACACCTGTAATCCCAGCACCTTGGGAGGCCAAAGTGGGTCACTTGAGGTCAGATGTTCGAGACCAGCCTGGCCAAAATGATGAACCCGTGTCTCTACTAAAAATACAAAATATTAGCAAGGGAGGGTGGTGCATGCCTGTAGTCCCAGCTATTCAAGAGGCTGAGGCAGGAGAATCATGCGAACCCGGGAGGCAAAGTTTGCAGTGAGCTGAGATGGCGCCACTGCACTCAAGCCTGGGCAACAACAGAACAAGACTCCATCTGAAGAAAAACAAAACAAATAAAATGAAACACACATGAAACCCCGTGGATTCCTTAGCACCTAATAAGTAAGAACCCATACATATATCATCATCCTCACCATTACTGGAGGTTATTAGCAGAAATTGGTGTTAATAAAGTTTAAATAAACTTGAGTAGTTTACTTTCCAAGTAAAACATTTAAAATAACTTTGAGAGCGAATATACAAATAAGTCAAGATGCTAAATCCTTTATAGGTTTGTAAGTGGCCAGGGGCTATTTAGGACATCTCCCTTCTTTCTAAGAGTAGGATGTCCCGAAACTCCAACACCTCACTCTTCACAGCCTGTGTCTGTGCACTCTCTATGGAGCTGATTAGACCCTTGGGGAACGGCCTTGCAGGTCAGACAGTCCCAGTGTCTTCTTTTCATATTCTCTCTCTCTCTCTCTCTCTCTCTCTCTCTCTCTCTCTCTCTCACTTTCTCTCTCCCCCTCTCTCAGTTTCTGGATTTTCACAGCCAAGGGAAAGGCGGGCAGAACTGGAAGCAAGTGGAAATGCTTGGTCTGCCATTCTTCTAGGAAGGCAGACGCCTCTAACAAGTTTGAACCTGATAAAGCCTCTGCTTGTGCAAAGAACTTGGGAAGCAGCCAGCACCATGCTTTTTTACCTCTGATTAGTTCTTCCTCCATTTTCTCTTCTGAAATGAAAAAAAAAAAAAGAAAGAAAAAGAAAAAGAAAAGGACATGGAGTTGAGACAGCAGAGAAAGTCCAAAACTGGGTGATTCGGAGGGGCAGACTAATGACCTGCCTGAGTTTGGGATCATTACCAACACTGCCTGGTTTTCACAGTGACAAATAAGAAGGTGGGCCCATGATTAGCGAGAGAGTTGCGTTGTCTATTTCCTGGCATGCCCTCCTACAGGCTTCCAGTGGAGTTTGGTCACCAGTCTTCTGCCTTTGGAGCTTGGGCCCAGATCTCAGCCACCCAGGCCATGGTGGGGAAGAGCCTGGCCTGCCCCAAAGGTGGCCCTTTCAGAGTTTAAGGCCGTGGAGATACAATGGAAGTCTTGTGTGTCACTTTGCCTTTGACTCCGTGTTGCCTTGGAAACAGAACATGGCTTGTTCATGGTAACGACCTTGTCATTGATTTTTGTATATGCTCTTAATTATTGTGGCATATTTATTTATAACCTGATGGGGAAGGAAATCCCAGGAGAAGAGCATTGTCCTGCTGAATTGTTCCGTAGGGGGAAGGAGAAAAGTTCTGTCCCAAAGAAAAGAGGAGAAAAGGAAAGGAAACGGAGATGAAATTTGTAAACATAAATAAATCCTTCTGGAAAACCGTTCCCCAGATGCATTATTGCATTATTTAGGACCATGTAGACCCAACTGTGTTTGCTCTCGAAATTTATTTTGGGAGTTTTGTGTAGCCATGACAGCATTTCCCCACATCTGTTTAGGACTGCTGATTGATTCCCTGCATATCCGCTGTAGAACTTTGCAGATAGTTCATATTTTAGCAATGATTTTGGAATTCACGGCTGAAATAAGGGGCTTTGTGAATTCTCTCCTCCTATGATGGCCTTTGAGGAAATTCTGGACCTTCGGATTGGAAGTTTTGGGATTCTGTGAACCATCATTTTCTCTTCATTGGATTTGATATGATGGCAACAACCTTATAATTTATCATGTACGGAAGTTTAAAACCTTAGCCATTGGTTATCTGTTTACCATCACTATCACTATATAATAAAGGATTAGAGCTATAAAAATGCTAAAATAGATAATACCCTTGATTATCTACCCTGTGTCAAATACATGAAACCTAACTGCTCAAACTGTCATTCGTTGGCCAGGACATCAGCCTCCGCTGGGAAGGAGTTGGCACTGCAGAGTCCCAGACCCTTCCTCAGACCTACTGAACCAGCTCTTGCATTTGAATGAGGGCTCACCCCTCTGCATTCCTGGTATGGTTTGACTGTGTCCCCACCCAAATCTCATCTTGAATGGTAGCTCCCATAATTCCCATGTGTTGTGGGAGGGACCTGGTGGGAAATAATTGAATCTTGGGGGTGGTTCCCCCATACTGTTCTCGTGGTGGTGAGCAAGTCTCACTAGATCCGATGGTTTGATAAGGGGAAATCCCTTTCACTTTGTTCTTACATTCTCTCCTGTCTGCTGCCGTGTAAGACGTGACTTTTGCCTTCTGCCATGATTGTGAGGCCTCCCCAGCCAAGTGGAACTATGAGTCCATTAAACCTCTTTTTGTTTATAAATTACTCAGTCTTGTGTATGTCTTTATCAGCAGCATGAAAACAGCCTAGTACAACCCCCCTTCCTTCCTACCCCTGTGATTTGGGTGGACATTAAAGTTTTGGAAGCCCCCACTCTGGAGAAATGCCACTCAAACCATGGTCTGCAGACCACCAGCATTAGCATGGCCTGGGAGTTTGTTAGAGATGCAAATTCTTGGTGCCCATTCAGACCTACAGAAGCAGAATCTCTGGTGGCAGGAACCAGCAATCTGTGCTTTTAACAAGCTGAGTGGTTCTTATGAATGTTAAAGTGTAAGAATCTCTGCTCTAGAGGGAGATCTCATTTTCATTACTCTCATTTCACAGATGAGAAAAATGAGTCAGTCGGAGGAAAAGTGATTGGCTCGGTGCTTAATAAGTGGCTAACTAGGATGTGACCCTAGGGCATGTGAATCTGGAGTCCATAGACTTAACTCCTGTGCTATACTGTCACTGTGTCTTTGGTCTGTGTTCTCTTTTTTTTTTTTTTTTTTCTTACCACCCTCCAAAATTCTTATTTATTTATTTTCTATCACCCTACTTACTGGTGGAGTGGAAGTCCCTTGGAATTTGGGGACGTGTCTGACTTGTGCATGGCTATTTTCCAATTTGCCATTGCTGGAATATTTAGCAAGCATGAATGGGTCCTGAAGGGCTGTTAAACCACAGATGATCAGGGACCCTGCTTGGTCTAGGGTGCAGCCTGCGATTTCACATTAGTGACAGGCTCCCATGCTGGTGCTCGCTTGGCTTAGCAAGGGGTTATGCTATTTTTCAAAGGCGAGAGAAGTGTGTGTGTGCTTGAGAGGAGAAGGGGTCAGTCACCATTTACTTTGTGCCTCTTTCTGCCCTTTGTTGCCTGGAGTTCTACACACTTTGCAAAGTTTACCTCATTAATCTTCCCCACCCTGGGAGGGCCTGTGTGACGGACACTGGTACCTTTATTTCACAGATGGAGAGGCAGCAGTGCCGAGGGGCTCTGACAGGCCAAGGTCACCTGGCGAGTCCCTTGCATGGACCCAGAATAGAAACGCCACCGCCTGCCACAAACCCCACTCCTTTGACTGTTGTGAACCTTTGAGCCCCCAAGCCTGTTAAGCCTCTTCATGTTCTTTATCAATGCCCACTTGCACTGCCTCCAAAATTAGCTTTGTGTCTTTAACCCCAGCCTCAGGAGGCCCAGGTTCAAGGTTAGCACTAAGCACCTTTTGAGTTCCTTGTAAGTTGGACGCTGGAATAATTCTAAGTGAAGAGCAATTAATTATAGAAGCATTAGTCCTGCAGAAACACTTCTTTGGTCTTTTGTTTCTGGTTGCTGCCAAGGGCCATGCATATTCTGTATATTATCTTTCTCTGCATGACTTCAGAGTTTATCCATTCATTTCCACCAACGAGCTCATCCTCTGAGACACTTACTACAGATACAGATGTCCAGACACCACATCCAGCTTAAAATCCAGAATCAAGCACTGTTTTACTAACAAGTTCCTCAGGGGACTCTGAGACACACCCATCCCAGAAAATTCCTAAGTGTAGCCAGGTGGATCAGCTTCCAGGAGCACTAACAGTGTCCAACCCTGATTGGCTGGTAAACAATTAGGAGGGATGTGGCTTGGGTTGAGGGATGTGGCTTGGTCGAAGGATGGCCTGGACTGCACTTGATAAGCCAACTTCTGTAGTTCTGATAGTATTAATTCATGATTTAAATCAACAGAGGATCGGCTGGGTAGGCGAGTTCCTGGTTCTTCATTAGGCAGAGAATGTTTCTCCAACCGGTTGAGAGTCTGTGATGTTGTATGAGTCCAGTGGGCGATGTATTTTAGAATTTGAAATAGGTCGAACCTGATTTGCTTTCTTCATTAGGCAGCACTCACCTGGGGAAATGGAAAATTCCATTTGGTTCAGTCCAAATGAAAATTGGCCAGAGAAAGTGTTAAGAGAGTCTGCCATTTGTTTAAGTTGAGCCATAAACGTTGGTCTGCTTTTTAGCTTGTGGTTCATTGACATATAGATGATTTCATGACGATGTCAGCAAAGGGTCTATGAGAACACAAGCTACACAGAAATTGACATCGGATAGGGTCCTGTTGCCTCTGCAGCCACGGGGAGGTTAGTTCTGAGTGTCTCCATGGTTAATGAAGAATTCAGTCAAGTGATTGTATGATTCTATATTTATAAGATATCCACAGGAATTAAATCCATAGAGGCGGAATGCTGATTGCTGGTTGCCAGGGTCTGAGGGGATGGGGAAGTGGAGAGCAACTGCCTAATGGTTTTGGCGTTTTCTTTTGGAGTGATGAAAATATTTTGGAACTTGATAGAGGTAGTGGCTGTACAACAAGCTGTCACTGAAGTATTCACTTTAGCATAGTACATTATGTGACTGTCGCTTCACAAACAGTCACAAACAAAATTCGTGACTCTCCTTGATTTTGAGAGGAGACTGTATACAGGAAAATGCTCTGTGACGTTTACAAAACAAAACAAATAAAACAAACCCTAACCCAACTCTGGGCATCCTTCCCTTTTCTCAAAGACCTCACCCTAATTTTAGAGAACATGAATAACAAATATTTTACTTCCATATTAAAGGAGTTCTCTTCTCTGTACATCATTTATCATCACAGCAAACAATAAAATGGGTATGAATCATCATCTATACAAGAAGGTGGTGTAACTTAGCCTCATTCTGGATCTAGGAGCCATCTCTAGGTAAAACAAGATGTGTGGAAATATGACTTAGGAATGTTGAGCACGTATTTTTCTTTTTATAAAATAGCAGACTTGAATGTTGGGGATGCTCTAAAGTAATCAACTTCAGCTTCATTGGAATGTGATGCAGGCTTATTGCTTTATTCTAATGTGATGTTTTGGTAGACCTGAACTTCCTCCACGTACAACACATACACCTTGCACTTAATATACTTTGATTCAGGGTGTATTCAAAGTTCAAGATAATCAGTTTGGATTCTTTTTATTCTCACATCATAACGAATATTTATTGAGTTACTGTAGTAGGGTCCATACTTTCCATACATTGATCTATCTTAGCATTACAGCAACACCTTAATGGAGAGACTATTATTGTGTCCATGTTTTAAAAGAAGAATACCAGTTCGGCCATCTTAATTAACTTGCCCAGGTTAACAATGTTAGTCAAAATACCGAAGTTGGGATTTGAACCCTGGGTGGCCTGAACACCAAAGCCTGTACTGTTACCATCACCCTCTTATAAGAATGTTCCTTACGTGTTCTTACATGTAAGAAGAGTCTGAGATGAAGAGTTCTAGAGGCATGACTGTGTGGCCAATCCTCCCTATAGGCACAAAGGGATTTCTTTTCGTCTCAAAATTGTCAGCCTCCTATTCTAAAGGTACAGGTTCCTCCTACAGAGTTTTAGGGTCAGATGTCAGTTTTACCCCAAGTCTACCACTTGCTAGCAGTTTGACCTCTGCCAGGCTTCAAAAACCATCTGTGTCCATTTTCTTCCTCCATAAAATGGGCATAATACTGATTTCCTAGAAAGGCTGTAACAAGCATTCAAAGAAATGGTATTTATGAGAACATCTAAAGGCTGGAGTCTCCGGATCCACTCTCCTACTTTCTCCTTCTTTGTCCTCAAAACAGCAGGCACCTTCAGTGGGTGTAGGCCTCTGGATCTCCATCCTTTTCCCCACCGAATAATCACATGCAGATAATTGTAAAAACCACAGAGCATTTTCTTGTACATAGTGTCCTCATCCTGAACTACGTTGTTAGCATCCACGTGTAACTTTATTTTTTCTCACAAGGCAGCCTGGAAACAACGAATTTATTGGGGCGTGATGGTTTTTGTATCTTCTGCTTTTTAAATTATTATTTTATTGTTTGTACTTTTTTTTGAGACAGAGTTTTGCTCTTGTTGCCCAGGCTGGAGTACAATGACATGATCTCGGCTCACTGCAGTCTCCGCCTCCCAGGTTCAAGTGATTCTCCTGACTCACCCTCCTGAGTAGCTGGGATTACAGGCACTGGTCCCCACGTCCGGCTGGGCTCACACCTGTAATCCCAGTACTCTGGGAGGCTGAGGCGGGTGGATCACCTGAGGTCAGGAATTTGAGACCAGCCTGGCCAACATGGTGAAACCCCATCTGTACTAAAAATATAAATTATTTTTATTGTCCTGGAACACTCCTACCCCTGCCCAAATCCTGCACATATCCACAGCTGCCCTTGCCCTCATCTGCTGGGGCAGCTGCAGTGGGAATCTGTGGGGCCAGATTGTCCATTCCTGGGAGGTGATTTTTCAGCCAGCCCGGGAGTAAGTGCACCACAGCAGGCCTGGCTCTCGGAGGCCCAGGGCGGGAGATGATTGTTTTGGCTTGATCACATTTCTTGAGAGCTTCACATTCTAATAATTAAAACCCAAAATGCTGTGACTGTTGCACTGGCTGCATTTTGTTTCCTATGTGTGTAGTAGAACGGTCTGATTTCCTTCTTCATAATTCAAGTATTCTGAACATCAGTATGAATTTTGGCCTGAAGGAATTTATTAGGGTAATTTTCCCTCTTTCAGCCCAAAAAAAAAAAAAAAAAAAGCACCCAGAAACGCATTTAGTGGAAACCTCTAGAGACAAGTAATATTCTTTTTTTTGGTTGTTTTTTTTTGAGACGGAGTCTCGCTCTGTCGCCCAGGCTGGAGTGCAGTGGCCGGATCTCAGCTCACTGCAAGCTCCGCCTCCCGGGTTTACGCCATTCTCCTGCCTCAGCCTCCCGAGTAGCTGGGACTACAGGCGCCCGCCACCTCGCCCGGCTAGTTTTTTGTATTTTTTAGTAGAGACGGGGTTTCACCATGTTAGCCAGGATGGTCTCCATCTCCTGACCTCGTGATCCGCCCGTCTCGGCCTCCCAAAGTGCTGGGATTACAGGCTCGAGCCACTGCGCCCGGCCGAGACAAGTGATATTCTTTCTTCCTTTCTCCTTTCTTCCCTCTCTCTGTCTTTCCTTCTTAGAAAGAATGTTGCAACATCATTAGGTCTGTAGTAAGGGTTTGTTAATTTTTCTAAGAAATTATCTTTAACACTACATAAACTCAGTTTTTATTTCACATGATCAGATTTAAGTTGCTGCTTCAGTCTCTGTAAGTCTTACAAGGGTATCATTTGCAACAACATAAATCATCGAATTGCATGTCAACTGCTGAGGACATCTTTCTCTGCACAGGAAAAGTTTCCTTTCAGGCAGGTGGATCTGGATATTACTTTCAGGATAATCCTCTCTGTCTCACCACCCTCCTACCCCTTCCATCAGCTCACCCCACGTCTTCCCTCTCCCTGTCTCTTTCTCTACCTCTCATTTTAATGTAAAACATTGACTTTCAGATAAGATTGTTCCCTTGTGAATTTTGTAGAACGGTTATTGAATCATTTTCACCTTGATTTCCAAGTGTATTACCTTTACCTTGACTTGGTGAATCACAGCTGTTAAGCTGTATCTCATGATTTTCATTTTAGGGTAGACCTTGGTTTTTATTAGAGAATGTGTTCATCTTTTCTAAGCCTTGTGTCCTGCCTTGTAGGACAGGGTTGGGGATAGAAGTGACTTTGGATCATTTGGGGATTTTTTTAGAAGAAAGTGATGGAGTCTGGGAATTTCTCTGTAGGCTTCTTAGAATGCTCACGGCCATTCTAATGCTTTCCCTTGGTTCAGTCTTACAAGACTTACATAATTGTGAGCAACCACAGTGTGTTCCCCTCCTTTGGATAATGAAGGGATTTAAAATAGAGATCGAAGTTGGATGCTGGTTGCCTGTTTAGGAGATGAATGATATCACTGTGTGTCAGGTATGTGAGAACATGCAATATTTGCTCAGTGGGTAGTGGGATAAGCCAGTTCCATCCAAGTCATTCAGCCTAAGAATGAAGAGGAGGCTTGAGGTCTGAACCCTGTGGGTTTAATTCTGTCTCTGACAGTTACCAGTTTTGTGACCTTGAGCAGTTACTTTTTCTCTGCAGTACTCGTATGACAAAAGATGGGAGAAGTGATAATGGTATTTCCTTCATAAGTATTTTTGTGAAAGTTAAATGAGATGACATATGTAAGAGATCTAACTTATGTCTGATGTATCATGGTCACACAATAATAATATTATAACTTACTAAATTGATTATTACTGTTGTTGTCAGTCAGGCTAGGTTGATGCTGTAACAAACATCCCCCAACTTTTCAGGTACTTAACAGCATCAAAGTTGATGCCTTGTTCATACAAAGCCGTAAACAAGTTTTCTAGATCAAGTGATAACAAGTAGATTGAGGCTCCTTCCATCTTCTGACTCTGCTGTTTCCTGGATTCAGTCACCCTGGAATCATCCAGCCAACAGACAGAAGCAAGAGCCAGTGAGCTAAGGATCTAGGCGTGGGAAATGTGGAGGTCATGTCTGGAGCAGACATGCCCCACTTCCGCCTGCGTGCCATTGGCCAGAACCAGTCATGTGACCTCCATTTCACCCCATGGGAGTGTGGGAAGGAGTCTCACTGGGACCCCAGAAAGAGGAAACAGGATTGGTGAGGTCCACCTGCCGTAGGGTTACTTTTTGGTAACTGAACTTCCCCTTTTTTGCTCTGTTCCAATTTGGAAGAAACTTTTCTTTTGACTTTGGGCTATTACTTCTCCCTACCCATTGGGGCTTAGCCTCTGTGGTCTCAGCTCATTGTCCTCTTCCTCTGTTACAAGTTCTTGCCTTGACCCTACAGAATTTCAACACTCTGGTCCTCAGCCTAGCAGGATTGTCCACTCTATCCTGACTAGCAACAGTCACTGCCTTCTAATTAGGGACATCATAGGTTTCCCCCAGTTGGAAAAAAAAACACACACACATACATGCCTAATATTATATTTAATTGACAGATAACAATGGTATGTATTTCTAGGGTACAATGTGATCTTTTGCTATCTGTATGCAATGGGGAGTGATTAATGGTTCCATTTAAAACCCGCTTCTTAAGTATAAGGAGAATATAGTTCATCAATACTCTTTCTATTGCAATATTAAGGGAAACCTTTAGAACTTAAAGTATAAATACCTGCTTCCAAGAGTCAAGTGACACTATCTTGGAAATAAGGTAATATTCAAAGTAGGTTTTTAAAATGGTTTTATAGAGGTATAATTTATATAACATAAAATCCACCTTTTTCAATTTTACAATTCAATTATCTTTAGAAAATTTACAATCTAATTTTAGAACACTGACATCTCCTTAAAGACAGCCCGCCTCCAAGCCCATCTGCAGTCAATCTCTGTTCTCACCCTAAGGCCCAGGCAACCACTAATCTATTGTGTTTCTAGCAGCATAATTCAAAATAGCCCAGAGGTGTAAGCAGTCGAAATGTCCATCAACTGGTGAATCAACAAAACTTGCTGTATTCATACACTATAATACACTTCAGCCAAAACAAACAAAGAGATAAAAACACAGAATACAAATACAAGCTACACCACATAGATGGACCTCAGACAACATTATGCACATATTATGCAAAGTGAAGGAAGTCAGATACAAAAGACCGTTTATTATGAGATTCCTGTTTATGAAATGTCCAGAAAAGGCAGACCTAACATTGATTTTGATTGGAATTTTCCATTAGGCAAATACCTAGAACTTTCTGTTCTAGGAGCCTGAACTACTCATATGGCTTGGGCCTTTGGGGCTAATTCTCTTTAATGTAAGACTGGCTAATTTGTCACTTCCTAGATTTGCTTTGTCATTTTGTCTACCGAGGGAAGAAAATCAGAAGCCAGGAAGGAGATGGTGGCTTTGCCGGAGCCATATTAAAAAGGAAACCATCTTACAGCTCATCATTCCTCTCCCGCCTATATCTTGTTTGATTTCTCAAAGCCCGCGTGGGACCACCCTCCATTTTTAAGTTACTATGCTGGAGAATATGTACAGTGTCTACTGGGACCTGGTGGCAGGCAGGAATGTTTAAGCTGATCATTTGTTTTGAACATAATCCATTTGTAACGCATGATTCATCTATTGCTAGAAGGTACTTGGCATCCTTTGCAAATACCGTGACTCAAACTGTGACAATGTTTATTGCTCAGAAGGTAAAAAAATAATCAGAGTTTTGTTCATCAGAATTATCACAAATTCCACATTTTTGGAATGGAAGATAATGACATCTTAGCCTATTTAAGACTGGCATTCTAGAAGGAGGCATGCTGATGCAAGCAAAACCAAAACAGTCCCCAAAATTAACCTGTTTTAGAAATGAGCATCCAAATGTCTCCAAAACTTCTATGGTTATTTTCATGGATACCACCTTTTATTTTATTTTTTGTTTTTCTGTTTATAAAATATTATATACTAATTGAGAAAAACTTGGAAAATAGAAATATGTGTATATAAATGAATTCCCTTGTCATTCCTATGTCTAGAATACTTAATATCATCATTCTGGTGGGTTTACCTTTTATTTATTTTTTCCTGTATGTGCATGAGAAATCAGGGGCTTAATTGGGCTCAAATTGTATATGTTACTATACCCTGCTATTGTTGCTTGACATTTAATTATGGACATTTTCCTCCATGTCATTAAATATTCTTCAATAAGATAAACTTAATGGTCATAGTAACCCAACATTTTTGGATACACCATCCCACTTACCACTCCCCAGCTGTTTACACTAATATTATTTTAGTCTTTTTTTTTTTTTCCATCATAGTTAAAAGCCGAAATGAAAATTTGCAAGTAGAGATGGTTGAGCACTTCTTTATTTCCCTTCAATGGCTCTTAAAAGTAAAATAACTGGCTCCAGGTATAGACAATATAAAGGACTGAAATTGTCACTACTGACTTCTTTATTAAGAATCAGGTAGTTTCAGCCGGGCCCAGTGGTTCACGCCTGCAATCCCAGCACTTTGAGAGGCCTAGATGGGCCGGATCAGGCATTCCAGACCAGCCTGGCAAATGTGGCAAAACCCCATCTCTACTAAAAATACAAAAACAAGTTAGCCAGCCTTGATGGCGGGTGCCCGTAATCCCAGCTACTCCACCAGGGAGGCTGAGGCAGGAGAATCGCTTGAACCCAGGAGGGGGAGGTTGTAGTGAGCCAAGATGGTGCCACGGTATTCCAGCATGGGCAAAAAGAGTGAGCCTCTATCTCAAAAAAAAAAAAAAAAAAAAAAAAAAGGTCAGGTAGTTCCATGCTCTTATAAATAAAGAATAAGTAAGTACTGCCTTAGCACATAAAAATGGGTTGACCTTCAATGAGGCGGTCATGGACTTTCGTTCAGAAAGACGTTAGGAAAGTCTTTTCATTGCCAAGGGGTATGGTCCATCTCGTATGGAAGTATGCATATCATAAGGAATTAAAATGCCCCTCTTTCTTTTCTTTTTTTTTTTTTTTTGATGGGGTCTCGCTCTGTCGCCCAGGCTGGAGTACAGTGGCCTGATCTTGGCTCACTGCAAGCTCCACCTCCCAGGTTCACGCTATCCTCCTGCCTCAGGCTCCCAAGTAGCTGGGACCACAGGCGCCCGCCATCATGCCCGGCTAATTGTTTTTGGTATTTGTAGTAGAGACGGGGTTTCACTGTGTTAGCCAGGATGGTCTCCATCTCCTGACCTCATGATCCACCCGCCTCTGCCTCTCAAAGGGTTGGGATTACAGGCATGAGCCACCATGCCTGACAGCCCCTCCTTCTTTTAAAACATTCCTGCAATCACTCTGAAGAGTGCCGTTTAGAACATTTGAGTGAAGTAAATATAATCAGCATGCCCAGAGAAGAGCTGATGTACCTGCCTCCTCTCCTGTTGCTGCTAAGATGAACACAGTCCTTGGAAAGTGGTGGTTGTGCCTTTGCTGTTTTGGTTTTTTATCCATGGGCCTTGCCATTGGTTTCTTCTGGGTCCCCATCTGTGGCCTCTTTGCTTATCGTGGCCTGGTGACCTCCTAGTACCTGATGATATCTATAGTGGGTCTGCTAGGGAAGGCTTGGAGTCTCCCTTGTCACTACCCATGAAATGACCCTCCAGGCAAGTCACTTTCGTAACACAGCATTAATAGGTGTTGCCTCTTTGAGATAAGCTCTTTCTTACCCACATGCTCAGGGCACATATCTTTGTGTTTTTGTTTAGTAAGACACACTCCTCTGAAGCTAAACTTAATCTGCAAAGATGTCAGATGATAAATTTGTCCCCTAGTATAGTGTCATAATATATCCTCTACATATTAATTAAAATGAAGTGAGGTATTGCTTTTCAGACAATATTAGTTCAGGCTGCTTTCAGTACAGGATTAATAGATGTATGGAAGCATGGATGGACGGATAAATAGATGAATTGGTGAATGAACTGGTGGATGGATGAAAGGATGACTAGATGCATGGGTAGGTGGATGGATGGGTGGGTGGGTGGTTGGATGGATGGGTGGATGGATGGATGGGTAGGTGGATGGATGGATGGGTGGATGAAGAGCACTTGCTAGATCTTACTATCTATACCTTACTTTGAGCACTGAGAAGGAAATAATTAGTAGTTGATTCTATTAATTTATGCTGCCACCAGTTCCCTGGAAATTGAACTTCAGAGTTTTAGCCATGCTTCCTCCAAAAAATCATTGCCTTTCTTGCCTTATCAATTAAGATTAGGCTTGAAAAAAAAATCCCACCTGTGATGTCACACACAGCTACCTTTTGCTGTTAACTCTGATGAAAGTATTAGGCTCACTATTAATACCAATACTTAATGGACCGTAAGAATCAGATATCAAATGAAGAGACCAACACACATGTATTACCTCTTAAAAGAAAAACTTTAATGACTAGGAATGTATTGTAATATGGGTGATCCCTGAATTTAATGCAATATACGTGTGTCTGTTGTCTTTTAGACCCAAGCTTTTTCTCCTTGAGATAAAGAATGACGCTCGGGGTAGTGTATCAGAGCAGTTACAGGAGAGGGCCCTGGAATCAGCTTTCTGAGTTTTGACAGCTCTGTCATTGGGCAGTCATGTGACAATGGATCATTGTTTCCTATTCTGTGAAACAGAGATACTAACACTTGTGAGGTGGTTGCAATATGAGGGTGGAAGAATGCAATACAACGATGGGTTTAACCAAGTGCCTGTCGCACAGCAAATGCTGCTACAGGGTAGGTGGTGCTGTGCTATTAGGTGGCATTATCATCATTTCCATTATTATTAAATAGTAGAAGTTGGGATGGATTAGGAAGCAGGCACTAAGAAAATATGGCGAGTTTGTAAATGTTTTTTGGGGCAATAAATTGTCACACAGTTGGTGGCTTGGCACGACATGTATTCTTTCACCGTTCTAGATGACAGAACTCTGAAGTCACATAGAGGTGCTGGTGGGGCCTTGCTCCTTCTCAAGGTCCTGGGGGAATGTCTGTTCCTTCCTCTTCTAGCTTCTGGTGGGTGCTGCCCTTGACTAGCTTGGGACTACATCCCTGGCTCCTTCCAATCTATGTCCCTATCTTCACATTCATTACCTTTTCTCTTCTGTACATGTCGGATCTCCCTCTGCTTTCTCTTATAGAGACACTTGTGATTGTATTAATATTTCGGACCCACCTAGATAATCCAGAATAATCACCCCATCTGAAGATCCTTGATTGAATCTCATCTGCAAAGACCCTTTTCTCTCACAAGTTAACATGTACCGACTACAGAGATTAGGCCCTGATATGTTTGGGGAGTGATTATTCAGCTTAATACAGTGGGTTAGAAATACAACTTTATTCTCCATTGTACAAGAATGGGGGTTTAGTCTTAATGGTTTTATCATGCCATGGACATGACCACTGTCAGTATCAGTGGGGGCATTTTCTGAATTGTGCCTTCGGTTTTCTGCGAGCTCATTGCCCCCTTTCCCCTTTAATATTTGAGTAAAGCTTATGTTACACACACACAAAAATGCCTGCAGCAAAAAGAATTTCTTGATCATCTTTGGATCGATATGTAATATTTATGTTATATTGAATCTTCATGTCATATTTCAGGTTTAACTTCTCTGTCAATTTTGAAATGATCTGTGGTAAATTCCATATTGGAAAGACGTGGGTCTCCTCTACTGACTTATTTTCTTCTTCTTGTTCCCTGAAAAGCCTTTCTTATCACCCCGGGAATTGCAGAAAGATGTTTTTTCACTCATGAGGCATAATATAGTTAGTCGATGATATATTTGTTATAAAAAACTCTATTTCCAGTGTAGTCCAAACTTAAATTTCCCTAGTGTTCATTTGCTTTCTCTATTTTCGAGTGCACTTAAAAATACATTTGCAGTCACGATTGCCTGGGTAAGTTATAAATCCTAGATATTAGAATTTTTATGCTTTAGAAATAATAAATGAGGGCTTACCAATTAAAGATAAAAAATTACTTGACTGGGGATAGTAGAATATTTTATCAGTATTATTAAAATTTAAGGGCAGCTGAAATGCCACAGGAATCTTTGTATAACATTTCAGTTTAAAAAGTTGGCTTAAGGATAAGTTACATTCTTTTCTTCAATTTTACATCAAATAGGATATTATATAAATTTTTTAAAAAAGAGCAGAAATCTTGTTGAACTGAATCAAATACAGAGTTTTTCTCCAGTTGTAGCCGTGTGGTTTTACCTTTTATGCTTGGAAATCACTTTTTTATGTATCTTGGGTATCTAATAATTACCATTATCAATCACTTTATCAAAATAATGTTAATACCACACATGGAATAAATAACCTCATGTGATTTATTATAAAACCAAGGATTTAAAAAATTAATATGTTTAATCTATCAGCACATCTACTGTCTATGGATAAGGGTATATTTTGTGGATGATCACAATAGGTTTTTCACTCTAATTTTTGGTTTTCTGTATTTTCTTCATTTTTTTTTTTTTTTTGGTTCATTATTCTGTCAGCTCTCTGGTGCCCTGGCTTTTTCTCTGTAGGTCATTGTGACTTCTTTGCAGCATCATCAGAATTCTCTATAGCTTCATAAATAACCTCTCTGGAAATTGATGATTGCTAGAGAATAGCACAGAATTCTAGGTAGGCACTGAAAAAATTATAAAATAAAATAAAAGATTGCCTTTTCAGAAGATGATCCTATTAGGAGAAGCAGAATTCTGTATCCTGCACAAACACAATTGATACCTAAGTAGTGTGCATTTTTAAGCAGTCATTTGTGAAATGATGTGGACTTAATGGCAGATTAGAACAACTACCCGCTGGGCTGTTTCAAAAAACAAAACCCTCCAATTAAGATGGATCCATGAGAATGTGAAATCAATCCGCCATAACACTGAGCACTTTCTGTGTGAAGGACACTCCACGAGTGGCATGAAATAGGAGTGGAGGGGTTGGATATCATGTCAGTCCTCGAGAACTGTGTAATCCGGAGCAGTGGTTCTCAATGGGGGACAGTTTTGCCCCCGCCCCCTCCCCCGCCAAGAGGACAGTAGGCCATGCCTTGAGACCTATTTCATTGTTGCGACCAGGGAGGCAGTGCTGCTGGCATTAGTGGGTAGAGGCCAGACATGCTGCTAATAATCCTCCAATGCACAGCACCAGCCCCCACCACAAAGAATTGCCTGGCCCACAATGTCAATAGTGTTGAGACTGCAAAATGCTAGTGTGGAGTAAGGGAAAAGCATGTGCAGAAAATGGTATTTCAAGGAAGTCATGACAGGTACCAGCATATTTATGAGGGTTCAGCAGAAGGAAGAGATTCTTGTGGGTTATACAGGCATGGAATGGGGGGGTCAGATCTCATGCTAGACTTAGGAAGTGTGATTTGCCTTGAAGGATGGGCGAGAGAGAGAGAGAGAGAGAGAGAGAGCGAGAGCGTGAGGGCATTTCACAAAGAAAAATGGCAATACGAGAATGATATTCATAATTCTTAATGGAAAGTACGCCACATACACTGACTTGCTGGAACAGATGTCTTACCAGTCAGAACAGAAATGCAACGTCGCCCCATTGTTGGATATACAGGTCTCATATCAGCCTTGGGACAACATTCTTTCTTAAGACTCAATCAGTTGTCTTGTTAGAACTAGTTTTGTGGTGAACTGGAATGGGCTTATTTTCTTGAAGCCCTTGAATAAGAAAGTTGGACTTTACCTGATACACAAGGTGGGCTGTGAAACCACCAAAACCTTTTGAGTTAAGGAGTTTCTAAGAAAGTTTGTCATCCTACTTTCACCCACTTTGTCAGTGAATTTCTTAAAAGGATATTAAGTGTGTGATGGAATCTTCTTATAGGCACGTCCCATTGGAGTTATAGAGCAAAACTCCAGGACTGTGGTTTTTGACAGATCATCAAAATAAACTGGATATTTCTAATGTGAGTCATTGGTGGTAGCAGGGCAGGAGAAAACTGTGACGATGAAGGCAGTATTTTAAGGAGTTTAATTCTGGGGCAAAACGCAGAATGATTTGGAATGAGAAGAAACAAAGTAAGACTTTTTAAACATTGTTTGGATGTAGGTAGTGGGCTCAGAAATTCAGACATGCGTTAGAGGTGTGATTACTAAAGAATCAGTACCATCTAAACTCATCTTCTTTTAAGTGATTTGACAAAAAGGGATAAGTGTATGGATTGATATAAATGATTCACATACAATACTTGGCCCAGAGGAGAAGTGGTTTTGGACTTAAGAAACATATGCTAAAGGTGTGATTATTAAAGAATCGTTAAAACCTAATCTCTCTCATTTTCCATTTACTGATCTGACAAAAAAAAGTCGTTGATGTTATAGATTGAATGAAATATTTCACATAAAACACTTGGCCCAGTGGAAGAGTGGTTTTGAAGCCAATAACTGGTATATTTCAGACCAATTATCTAGCTGGAGCCAATCAACCATTAAGTTCTTCATTGTTATGAAGAAGATAATACATTTTGTGGACTTTAAGAATGTCTACTGTAAGGGTTATAGGATGAAATGCAGGTAAGAATTGAGAATAGTGTCTGGAATCTTGTCAGTGTTCAATAAATGAATATAGTAAATGGTACTTCAAATGTTTATTCAATATGTGCATTCTAATAGAGAAATAAAAGTTTACCTTGACATGTTGAGTAGCAGTCACTTGAGTTATAAAGGTGCATTAAAGAAGTCAGAGGCAGGGCATGATGACTCACGCCTGTAATCCCAGCAGTTTGCGAGGCCGAGGTGGGCAGATCACGTGGGTCGGGAGTTCGAGACCAGCCTGGCCAACATGGAGAAACCCCGTCTCTACTAAAAATAAAAAAATTAGCCATGCATGGTTGTGCACGCCTGTAATCCCAGCTACTTGGGAGGCTGAGGCAGGAGAATCGTTTGAACCCAGAAGGCAGAGGTTGTGGTGAGCTGAGATTGTGCCATTGCATTCCAGCCTGGGCGACTAGAGCAAAACTCCATATCAAAAAAAAAAAAAAAAAAAGAAAAGAAAAGAAAAGAAAAAAGACAGGGAGCAAGTTCTGAGATAAGAGATGGAGTGGAATCATTTTTACCTGCCCAGAGTTTGATATAAAGAAGGGAGGTGTCTGAGTGAAATACTTAGCAGGTGTTCGGAGGATGTTACATCTGAGAGATCAGAGCGGGTTTGACTGGTTTGGAAATCTTTGCAGAGGGGAGTTGGAACATGTTGGAAAGTAATTTGCTGCATCAGCTTTTAAGTCTGTCCTGTTTATCGTTTGCATTTATAACTTCATTTGGGCCTAGAAGTGTTAAGGAAGCACCACTGAAGCCAAGAAAAATCTATCAGACAGCTATTGCCACCATGGTTCTATGTTACAAACCATCCTGAAGTGTAGTTCCTCACATACTTTGCTTACTCACGAGTCTATAGAAGAGTAAGCATGTGAGAGCTATGTGGCTAGTCCGGACTGGATTGCAGACTCCAAGATGCAAGTTGAGTTCACATCTGCCCTGGTGTCTTTCATTCTCCTTGGATCAGACTTCTTTGGACATTTTCTTCTCTTGGTGAATTACAGACGGACAAGAGGGTGAGGCTGATTGCAAAAGGACATTTTAAGCTTCCGCTCACATCACTTCCTGTAACCTCGCATTAGCCAAAGCAAGTTATGTGGCCAAATCCAAGGTTAAGCGTCAACATAGCCACCATGAGGCTATGATACTGGTGTGAGTTTTAATACTACTTCAGGGAAGTAAAGAGCCAGAAGAACGACAGCGACATAAAAGGAAATTTTTCTGGGTGATGAAAAGTGCAAGGTTTTGTGTGGATTTGTTGATGGTACTGTGGCAGCCATCCTGTGGACGCGGTGAGATGACCAGAAGCATCACAGAGACATAGCTATTGAAGCAAAGGCAGAAATTGCCTGTCTCCACATTTGTTGATACTGAGGTCTTGAAGTCGTGCCCTCTGTTCCTCACAGTGGAGAGCAAGACTAAGGACACCATAGGGGTATGAAGAGGGAGAAAAGAAGAAATTGAAACTGGACCTTGGGATTCACCCACATTTGGAGTATGGGAGCGGCTGAATGCCTAGCATGTAACATGCGCTAGGAATGTTTGTTGTCTTGAATTGATTTGAAGGAGTCGGAGAGGCCGTGGTCCCTGTGTCTCCTTACATCTATTATTCCACTGCCAGGCCATTCTCCTTTGCTCCCATCCCAGAGAAACCTGTATCCCCAGCAGCATAATAATGACATTTCATTATTATGATCTGACACCCTAGGGCTGGTATCCAGCTGTTCTAAATAGAGCGGGTTTCTGTCAAAGAGATTTCACTTAGGACTAAGCATGACTATTCAAACTACTGCCACCTGGGGAGAAAGTCTTTATTTACCATTCTTTCCAGTTGTCAATCTCTAGATAGGTATGTACTCATTATTTTTTTCTCCCTTCATCTCTCATATTCACAAGGAAAAAAGTTTTGTGTTATTACAGAATGATCTGATTTCAGCGATGAAATTCTTCTCTTGCTGGTCATTTTACAGTTAGATTCTTGGATGAATATTATTTCCATCTTATGCAATTAAGAGTGATATCTCATCTGATTTCAGTGAGGAAATTCTTCTGTCGTTGGCCATTTTACAGTTAGAGTCTTTGATGAATATTATTTCCATCTTATGCAATTAAGAATAATATCTCATGTGGCATTAAATTGTTGGACTGCCTTTGAAATTGAAGGCAGTGAGAAAATTCTAGCATGAGCATCACCTTTTTGTGTGTACGTAGCTTTTTGGATCTCATTACTTACAGTATAATTAGGCAATAGTTGCTGCAGTTATATTTATAGTTGTTTATTTCTCATTTTCATAATGGAACTGGCCAATGAGAATCAATGGCATAAAAGTTTTCTTGGAGAGGGGTGTAACTTGTGGACTACTAACACTGCCTTTAGTTCAGTCTTTCTGATACTGTTTTATGAGTATCTTTCTGATACTTTTATAAGCAAATAATGATATGCTTGCCTTGTCTGTTGGCAGCAAACCCCTTTGCAATGTATGTTAGAATGTATTAATGTGTAGGATGACTAATGGCTGGTGATGCAGGACAGGCAAGTCCAAAAGTTGGGGTTTAGCCTGGGAGGATTCTTGGCCTACCTAGAAAAGAATTCATGTGCAAGCAGGTGGTGTTAGACAGCAATCCTCTATTGAATGATATGGCTCCTTGCAGAGGAGGGCTAACTCATAGGCACTGCACCCAGAGTCGGCCACATATGGGCTATTCACAACTGTATTTATACCCACTTATACCCATTTTCAGTTACATGCAAATTAAGGGACAAGTTAATGCAAATTAAGGGACAAGTTAATGCAAATTAAGGGGTGGTTATTTAGAACTTTGTGGGAAAGGAACAGTAACTGCCAGGTTGTTGTCATGGAAAGGGGTGGCAGCTTCCAGGTGATTGGCATGGCATCGGTAAACTGTCCTAGCACTAGTGGGTGTCTTCTGCTAATGAGCAGTGAGGGTATCTGGGTATTGCTTTCATCACCATTTACTAGTTCCTGCCGTTTTGTTTTTACTTCATCCTGTCAGGACCCGGAAGTGCATCCTGCCAGTCTCCTACCTAACTAGAATTCTTGTAAGAAATAGTTGGCATAATGTGGAGCATAAATTTCAAGTTTTAGGATTTCACTGCCCCTTAGAATTTAATAAGTACGAATAAAAGGCTTGCACAGGATTGCGTGCTTTACACTTTTCCACAGAAAAGGCAAAAGGAGGTATTTATTATTAGGATAATTATATAAAATAAAGTGAGTTGAAGCCATATGCAATAGTGAGGATGTCTTAATAGAGTAGCCCTTGAATGGATTTGTGCATGTTGGTTAGCCCAAGGGCTGGGCTACAGTGAGATCTGTACTTGTCTGCATAACATCCATTTTTTTTTCCCTCTGTCCTTGCGTGGCAGCCAGGTGGTACAAGATTGCTGAGATAAATTCCAAGTATAGCATCTCATTACTCTAAGCTAGCGGTCAGCAAACTTTTTCTATAAAGAGCCAGGAGTTTTGTCCTGTGGGCCGAATAATCTTTCTTGTAACTACTTGTTGTTTATTTGCAAAGTTTATTTACCAAGCTACACAGTGGGCTGGGTTTGTCTTGTGATCATAATTCCCCAATTCATGGTCTAAATTACATATGATAATCTCCAGGGTCTCAGGCCTCTGCCCTCCTGGAGCTGTGGTATTCTCCTGGCCCACACAGATTTGTGAAGGAATAGGAAAATAATACTATGTGCACTAGCAAGATATAAATATCTCTTTCTAATACCCAAAGGATTGTAAATCATTCTACTGTAAAGACACATACGTACCTATGTTTATTGCTGCAGTCTTCACAGTAGCAAAGACTTGGAACCAACCCAAATGCCCATCAATGATAGACTGGATAAAGAAAATGTGGCACATATACACCATAGAATACTATGCAGCCATAAAAAAGGATAAGTTCATGTCCTTTGCAGGGACATGGATGAAGCTAAAAACCATCATTCTCAGCAAACTAATAGGAACAGAAAACTGAACACCACATGTCGTCTCTCATAAATGGGAATTGAATAATGAGAACACGTAGACACAGGGAGGGGAACATCACACACCGGGGCCTGTCAGGGGCTGGGGGGTTATGGGAGGGACAGCATTAGAAGAGATACCTAATGTAGATGACAGGTTGATGGATGCAGCAAACCACCATGGCACGTGTATACCTAACAAACCTGCACGTTCTGCACATGTTTCCCAGAACTTAAAGTATAACAATAATGTTTAAAAAGCTGTTAAAGTTTTCTTATTACCAAGAAGGCTGTAGGAAGATATTACCGTGCATTGCAGTGGAGATTTTCTTGCATGTATATGATAACCACAACTGCAGCAGCCACTTACCCACCTGCTTGGAGATGAAGCCAGCGCAGGTGAGGAGAGGAGCAGAGTGAAGAGGAACTTCTGAAACTAAAAACATCTGCTAGCTTGTATGAATACTAGAGTGCCTAGATTTCCTGTTATGTGTGACAGCATCTTTCGTTGCCGTTTAATCAAGTTTGAGTTGGGCTTCTTCTTCTTTGCAAGTACACGTACCTCAGCTGACAGGCGAGAAAACAGAACCCCCATTAAGAAGATATTACTAGGAACTTAGAGACGTGAGACAGCAGAGAAGAGATGAGATGAAATTGGGAGACAGAGAGAGAGAGAGACTGGAGGCTCTACAGTAAAAGATATTGAGATAATCTTCATTGGCAGATGCTAGAAGTCCTTTCAAGAGCTAGAGTATTTAAACATCTAATTCTGAATAGGGTGCGTGTTCAAGATTAAAAATTCCTCTGCAACTCCAAACTACAGTTAAGTCGGATGCTCTCACCAAAGCCTTCCTGGAGTAGTTGTAGATAAATAAAGGCTGAGATGCTGAGTTCCATTCTTGGGTAAGCTAGACTGAAACGAAAGGGAGTCCCTATGAGAAGGGTGAGCGTTCAGGGGGTAAAGAATTAAAGCCACAAATTACTCTGAGTGTGTAAATTCCTGTGAATTTGTGGACATCTTTGGAAGTATGCTAAACATACAAAAAATGCATGACAGTTACCTTTAAAACTCGGAAGACGGTTTCACCTTCCTTTCCAAGTTTGTCATACATCTCAAGTGATCAGCAAAAGAACAATTATGTTCACCGTACAGTATTAGATCACCTTTCATGGTTTGAATGGTTCTGCTCCAAAATTCTGGTGTTGCCAATGTGATAGGATTAAGAGGTGGGGCCGTTCAGGTGTGATTAGGCCATAATGGCTCCTCCCTCATAAATGGGATATAGCCCCTTGTAAAAAGAGGCTTCTGGTAGCATTTGGCTCTCTTGGCCTTCCGCCTTTTGCGTTGTGAAGACACAGCATTCCTCTCCTCTGGAGGATGTAGCTTTCACTCAACAGCTGAGTCTACTGGCACCTTGGTCTTGAACTTCCCAGCCTCCAGAACTGTGAGAAATACCTTTCTGTTCTTTATAAATTACTCATTCTCAGCTATTTTGTTATAGCAGCACAAAATGGAGTAAGACACCATCTAAGAGGAGTTAGCTTTAAAATATTTGGAAAAAATACATAGTCAAGTTTTCTTTGAGATTTTTTATGTATTCTACGTCCCTTAATGATCTAGTTTCCTTCCCACCATGATGATTAAATATTTTCTTCTAAACACAGTGAAAGCAGAGTAATTTTGTTGGTAATAAAGCGAAATATTTCTAGTAAGAACACAAGATGGACATCTGTAACTTTTGAAGGAGCAGCTATAAATAATTTTAAAAATTTTTGAGATAATTTTGCACTTTCAGAAGAGTTGCAAAAGTAGTCCAGAGAATTTTTGTATAGTCTTTACCCATCTTCTCTGAATATTAACATTTTACATCACCATAATACAATAATAGAAACTAATAAGTTAGCATTAGGACCATGCTGTCAACTGAAATATATACTTCACTGAGTTTACAAGATTTTACTCCGGTTCTTTTATTCTTCCAGGATCTATTCCATTATTCCACATTGTTTTTAGTTGCCATATCACCTTATGTCTCAGTTCATTCAGACTGCTATAACAAAATACCTCGCATTGGGTAGATTTTTTAAAAAGAAATTTATTTCTCATAGTTTTGGAGGATGGAAAGTCCAAAATCAACATACTGGCAGATTCAATGTTTGGCAAGTGCTGGTTTCCAGGATCATAGATGGCATCTTCTTGCCATGTCATCACATGGTGTAAGGGTCAAGGTAACTGTCTTGGATGGCGGCAGTGGCTGCTGCTGCTGCAACCTCCGCCTCCACCTCCGCCTCCTTTTCTTCCTTTCTCTCTCTCTCTCCCTTTCTCCTTCTCTCCCTCTTTCTCTCTTTGTCTGTCTCTCTCTCCCTCTCCTTCCTTCCTTCCTTCCTTCCTTCCTTCCTTCCTTCCTTCCTTCCTTCCTTCCTTCCTTCCTTCCCCCCCTTTTCTCCTCTCCTCTCCTCTTCTCTCCTCTCCTTTTCCTTCCTTCCTTCTTTGCTTCTTTCCCTCTTCCCTCCCTCCCTCCCTCTCTGCCTCCCTCCCTTCCTCTTCCCCCTTCCCTTCCCTTCCCTTCCTTCCTTTCTTTCTTTTTCTTTGTCTCTCTTTCTCTTCCCCCTCTCTTTCTCTCTCCCTCTCTTCCCCCTCTCTTTCTCTCTCCCTCTCTTTCTCTGTCTTTTCTTCCTTCTTTACTTCCTTTTTTCTCTTTCTGTGTCTCTTCTTCCTTCCTTCCTTTCTTCCTTTCTCTCTTTCTCTCTTTCTCTATCTGTCTGTCTGTCTTCTTCACTAATCCTACTCATGAGGGCTCTGGTCCCATGACGTAATCACCTCCCAATGCCATCACATTAGAGATTAGGTTTCAACGTGTGAATATGGGGAGGGCACTAACGTTCAGACCATTGTACCTTAGTTCCCTCCAATCTGTGAAACTGTGACAATTCCTGTTTGTTTGTTTGTTTGTTTGTTTTGATCTTTCATGATTTTGATACGTTTGATTTTGCTTGTCATGGGATGTTGGGTGAGTCATATAATATGTCTGAGTGTCAGTTTCCACATAGGTTTTATAGATATAATGAGAATACCTACACCATGTTTCTTAGATGGGGATTATATAAAGAAATCATTTTGGCTCAATGAATATTAGCTGTTCATAATAATTGTTATTAATTATTAATATTAATTTTATAATTTTTAAAGGGATATTTCTCAGCTGGGATTATCTGCTGTTTGACCCTGATTAGAATGAATTTATGTGTTATTGGAAAGGATGCCATGAAAGTGATGTGTCCTTAGCATGTCACACTGGAGGGTCAACGATGTCTGTGTCTCTTTTTACTACTGATATTAGCCTTGATCACTTAGTTGAGAAGGCATTTGCCAAGTTTCTTCACGGTAAGATTGTTTTTAACCTTTGAACTTAAAAGTATCCTAATTTATTACTTTGATGGCCTAATGGTGATTTTCAATTTCCTCTCATGCCCTGTACATGTATTAATTGGAACACTTGTGTAAGGAAGCATTTTTCATTCTCCTCCATTTATTTTTTCAGTGTTTATATCATTATTGACTCAACAGTTATTTTGAGGGTGAGTTATAATCTAATATTGTCATAATTTTTGTGACTCAAATCATTCCACAGGGTATCCGCAGGCTGGTTTCAGACTCCTGACCCTAAGCGATCCTACCTCAGCCTCCTAAAACACTAGGATTAGAGGCATAGTTCTAAGACATTTTTGTCACCCCAGAAGGAGACCCTGTATCCAATAAGTAGTCACTCTTATTCCTTCTCCTCTGCCCCAGCCTTTGGCAATCACTAATCTGATTTCTCTACATAGATATTTTCCTATTTCAGATATTTCATGTAAATGAATTCATACAGTATGTGTCTGTTTGTGTCCAACTTCTTTAATTTAGTATAGTGTTTTTTTTGAAGTTCAGCCAAGTGGTAGCACATACCAGTGCTTCATTCCCTTTTATGGCTGAATAACATTTCATTGTATGGATAGACCGCATTTTGTTTATCCATTCATTAGCATTTGCCTTGTTTTCATCATTTCCTTGATGTAAATAGCTGCTATGAGTATTTTTGGAGAAGTATTTGTTTGAGTACACGTTTTCAGTTGTTTTGGGCACATACCTAGGAGTGGAATTGCTGAATCATGCAGTAGCTCTATGTTTAACTTACTGAGGTATCAGCAAACTGTTTCCCACTTCAACCACCCCATTTTACATTCCCATCAGCAATGTTGGAGGATTCCAATCTCTTTGTAAGCAAATTTCCCATGTTGTGCTTTCCCAAGGGGGCACTGGAGTGAATGGCATCCTCTTTGCCATCTTGCTTGTCATGGGATCTTGGGTGGGTCATGGAATTTGTCTGAGCCTCAGTTTCCACATAGGTTTTATAGGTATACTGGTAAAACCTATACCATATTTCTTATGTGAGGATTATATAAAGAAATCATTTTGGCTCAGTGAGTATATTAGCTGCTTATAATAATTGTTATTAATTATTAATATTAATTTTGCCTTTCCTTCTCAGCCTCTTGTGTGTTGTTCTTGCTTGTGGCTCTGAATTCGGATGGCTGAGTAACCTTTTAGCAACTCAGATCTGTCCCTGTGTTTCTCCTCTGTATAAGACGTCAGTTCTGGTGCTGCTAACATTCACTGCAGCCCTTCGCTCTTTTTCATCCAAATGTTTCTGGTGTACAGAACGCATGCTTCTGGATTTATGGTGGGGGCTGGTGAAGAGTAGAGAGGACAAGGAAGTCTGGGGCTGTCGTGTGAAACAGCTTGTTCTTCCTGCAGATTTCTTTTTATTATTTCCTAGAGCTTTCACACTTCATCTTACGTGAATGCATTTTGCAATTTTACATTCTACTTTATGATTTATCCATGTGTGTCCTAATATTACAATCAACCATATCCTGATAAAAAATAAATCTTCCTGTCCAACTGGCATGTTGGGAGTGTGTACCCAGTGTGTCCTGTATGTCCAGGCACAGCCCTGCCAACCCATCAAAATACATGCACTGCAGGTTTATGGGAGCTTCAGGGTGCACAAGACACACCTGGAGAGCTGATCAAAACAGAGACTCTAGACTCTGCTTTGATACACAGACTTAATGTGTCTGTGGGAGCCTCAGGAGTCTGTATTCTTTACAAGGTGCCCCAGTGAGTGTGATGTCAGCTGGCCTGTGTACATGGTGGGTCACCTCCAGTGTGCTGAGTGTGCTGTGGACCACCTTTGGAGAAACACCAGGGAAAATGATGATGCTTGAAATCCTGGATCCTACCTGCTTCTCTTCATCTCAGGCCACTGCCCATACCCAGCACCCCCAAATCCTAGCCTCCAAGAATGATCCAGCCACATTAACCTTTTGTTCTTGGCATGTTTGACTTTGTCACTCCATTTGCTTGTACACTGTGTCTGCCTTGTCCAAGGGAGCATTCCTGCTCATCCTTCTAAGGCTCAACTCAGTGGGGACAACTGTTCCTTTGGGAGCTTAGTGTAGCATGGTGATTAACAGGTGGGGAGCTCTTAAGGTCAAGGGTATCAGGGCTAGTCTGCTTTCTACATTTACCAGCTGGGTGAATGTGCACAAGTTCATTGATCTCTCTCAGACCGTTTCTTCCTCTGTAAAAGAAGGAGTAACTAACGGTACCTATCTTTATAGGATGACTGTGGGATTAAGTGAGGCAATACCTATAAAATGCCTAAGACAGAGTTAGTACTCAATGACTCTTTTTGTTATTTTATTTTATTTTTGAGATGGAGTGTCATTCACTCTCTCACCCAGGCTGGAGTGCAGTGGCATGATCTCTGCCCACTGCAACCCCTGCCTCCTGGGTTCAAGCAATTCTCCTGCCTCAGCCTCCCAAGTAGCTGGGACTATAGGCGTACACCACCATGTCCAGCTAATTTTTGTATTTTTAGTAGAGATGGGGTTTCACCATGTTGGCCAGGCTGGTCTCGAACTTCTGGCATCAAATGATCTGCCCACCTTGACCTAAAGTGCTGGGATTACAGGCGTGAGCCACTGTGTCCGGCCCTTTTTGTTATTTTTTATTTTTTTTCTTTTAATTAACCACCTGATTATCTCCTCTGCTAGTCTGTGAGCTTCTTGACAGTGGGGAAGAGTCCTCAATAATTTGTGTATTTATGTTATTTATAACAGAACCTTGTGTCTAAAAGATCACACACATACACACACACACACACACACTCACACACATATTTTTGAAGGAGCTTTCTACCTGCTGGGAATTATTGAATGAACAAATGCATTTTATGAATTCCCTAATCCTTTTCTTTGCCATTTTCACCACTTTCTCATTCGAGTTAATCTCTGAAGACATAATACCCTGCCATGGAGCCTCATCCCTGCATGGGCTATTTGTCACATCCGGGCTTATATTGTGCTGACTGGGCCTTCCTTGAGACATCCGCTCCCTGTTAATGATTGACTGACAGTAGGAGGCCAATATGCTGAGTCAGCACCCTGGGGCTCACTGGCTCTTCCCTTATTGAAGGGGAAGGGAGTAACTTTATCTTGTTAGTTAATGGGAAGAAAAAGCCATAGGACCTTTGTCATCCATTCTGCCGGGTTACAGAATGTGACCTGTGTGTCTGTGTGTGTGTGTGTGTGTGTGTGTGTGTGTGTGTGTATAAAATATACTCTCTGATTAAAGCACCAAAGCTACTGCCAATAAGCTTCAGGATAAGTAGAAAGGATATTAGTTTAAAAGACTGAAATACCACCAGTAGAAAAATAAAACAATTTTTCAGCAAACCATAAAAAAAAAAAACTATTGGAAATATATAAACTGCTGTTCTCTGGAGAATATTAGCATTTTAACACACATGGCTATCAGAAGAAAATGTTTGCATAACTCAGGGAGGTACTTTGGAAGCATTACAGAATTTTAGGAGATCCCTCAAAAGGCTAAACCTAAAATTGCCTTATGATGCAGCATTTCCATTCCTATGAATATACCCAAAGGAATCGAAAACAGAATCTTGGACAGATACTTGTATACCAGTGTTTATTGTAGCATTATTTGCAATAGCCAAAAGGTGGAAACCACCCAAATGCCCATCCATGGATAAATGAATAAATAAGACTTGGCACATATGAAAGTCATTTGTCCATTAAACCATAATAAAGTTCTGACATGTGCTATAATAGGGATGAACCTTGCAAACATTATGCTAAGTGAAAGAAACCAGATAGAAAGGGACAAATATTATATGGTTCCACTTCTAGGGATGCTAAAGTATTCAAATACATGGAAACTGAAAATAGAATGGAGGTTACCAGGGGCTGAAGGGGGAGGAATAAGGAGTTAGTGTTTAGTGGATTCGGAGTGTCATTATGGGAAGATGATAAAATTATGGAAAAGGGTAGCAGCGATGGCTGCATAACATTGTGAACGCACTAAATGCCACTGAACTATTCACTTAAGAATAGTTAAAAGTAATTCCAGCACTTTGGGAGGCTGAGGCAGGCGGATCACTTGAGCTCCGGAATTCAAGACCAGCCTGGGCAACATGGTGAAATCCCATCTTTACAACATATACAAAAATTAGCTCAGCGTGTTGGCACGTGCCTGTAATCCCAGCTCCTCAGGACACTGAGGTCCAGGAATCTCTTGACCCTGGGAAGAGGAGGTTGTGGTGAGCTGAGATTGTACCACTGCCTGGCGACAGAGCGAGACTCCCTCAAAAAAAGAATAGCTAAAAGGTAAATTTTATGTTAGGTATATTATATCACAAGAAAAAAATACAAGGAGAAAAGAATACACAGCTTAAAAAAATGAACTCTTGCTTGCCTGGAAAGGTGCATTCCCTTCATGGGGAGCTCACTGGTTTCTAGCTACCCTCAAGTGTGAGACAGAGGCTGGAGACTGGTGACTCGCGGGCTGGAACTCACCCCTCTAGGTGTTTTGTTTGCACCACAGAGTTTGTATTATTTGTCCACATTTTACTAAGAGGTATTTGGCATCGAAAACTGAAACTAGATTCCCTTTTATCTTGGACAGTTTGTCCATGCTGGGTCCACATTCTCCTGTGCCACCCAGCATCCTGTGAAGGGAGTCTTCAGTCTCCCTGGGCACCTGGGCCCTACAGAAGCTTATAGTTATAGCCCCAAAGTGAAAGTTTTCACTCTGTCTCAGAGCTGACCCTCTGCTGTTGGAGTCATTGCCTTTGTATTGTGGGATTTGATTATAGTAATGTAAACGAGCCTAAGATGATGACCTCTAGGGATTGAACGCTGGGGTATTTCTTCACTCCAGGCTGAGACTTGGTAGCTGGAAAGCCCACTGATGCCAAGTTCAATTTTTTTTTTTTTTTGAGACAGTCTCTCTGTTGCCCAGGCTGGGGTGTGGTGGCATGATCTTGGCTCACTGAAACCTCCGCCTCCAGGGTTCAAGCAATCCTCCCACCTCAGCCTTATGAGTAGTGAGGATTACAGGCACGTACCACCAGGCCCAGCTTTTTTTTTTTTTTTTAAGTAGAGACGGGGTTTCGCCATGTTGGCCAGGCTGGTCTCAAACTCCTGACCTCAAGTGATCTGCCTGCCTTGGCCTTCCAAGATGCTGGGATTACAGGCATGAGTCACTGTGCCTGGCCCCAATTCAATTTTTTAATATATCCAATTATTTTTTAAAAAATATCCCGAACGAATAGATTTTTAACCATCTACAACCAGCCAGCTTTGCGTATTTCACAAAGCCTCACCAGCCTTACCCATTTGGTGAGATAGGGCTTTGTAGTTACAAGGCCCCAAGTTGCCCCACCCCTCTGGAGGCCTTTGACCCAGAGACTCCCCAAGGAGCTGCTGAATGACATCATCTAGACAAGTAATCCCCTCCTCAGGGTTCCCTTCCTCTTACATCCACTGCTGGATGACGACTTGCTCACACACGCCTCTGGATAGTCTCATGCTATAAGGGACATTGTGCAGCTGCCTGTGCATGTGTTACCTCCTCTTTCAGTCATATCTTTTTCTTTGACCAGCCCCCAGATCCTTAAGCTCCCTACAGTCATTACAATGTGCTTTTCTCATATGAAAGTATAAATAGAAGTCACTAGACATTGGAGAAGAAGAGGTGGGTCTTCTTAAGAGGGCGTTTGTCTCCCCTGTTGAGATAGGGAAAGCAATAGAACAGGTGTTGGGGATGCTCGTGTTTGCCAGGGGCAGGAGAGAGCATCTTGTTTGTCTGCTTTGAGTACGTGGCGAGGCCTTCCAGGATCAGCCTCATATGTATCTGCACTTTGATGTTTTACGAGAGGCCCTAAACTGAGGATAACCCTTGGAGAGTTAAACACCGTGAATGCCATATGCCTGGAGTGCACTTCTCGTTGGTCAAGGATTAAATTCATGGGAAACGTGCACCAAAAGCAGATGCAGCCTCATCGTAGGTTCTGAATCCAGGGTGAAAAGGCCATGGGAGCTGCTCGTAGTCAGCAGAAGTGTGTGCCTAACCTGGATGGATGGTTCTGGTTGATCAGGATTTGTAGGAAATAGAGTAATGCAATTATCATCCGCGGTTGGCTCTCTGTGGGATGTTCTCACAGATCCGTGGCAAACGGTTGGTAGGCTATTTTCCTCCCCATTGTATTGTGAGATGTACAAACCTTCCTACTGATACTGCCGGGGAGAGATTTCTGAAGGATTATGAGACTGCTATTTAAAAAAGTGATTTCCAGTTAAATACCTTTCAGTATTAAAATGGTAAAGCTATAAGGAACGGGGGGATAGTCTTCCATAATAATTGCTTCTCAAGGAGCTTAGTCTGATTGTCTTATTAACAACTTGAACTTCATCCTTTCCTATGACAAATGAGAAAAGAATTCTGTGATTCATTGAACAGTCAGATTTCCAATATGGTATTTACTTGCATTTTCGTTTCCACTTCAGCCAGGAAATCAAATCCTAGGGATTAAATAACCCATTTGAAATGTGATGGAGAATTACACCAAAAAAGGAAAATTCACCCACAAATGAGAGCGACTTCATTCAAAGTTTCCAGATGATAGTGGAGACTGCCAACACATCAAGCAACGGTGACCTCACCTTCGCAGGCCATTGGTATTAGCCCTCTCTTACCTTCCTGCTGGTGCCATGAAATTTACTTTCTGGCAGTCAACATAGCTAATAGTGGCCATGCACTGAATGTTTACTATATGCCAAGTCTGGTGTTGTTTTTTTTTTTTTTTAATTTAAATTTTACTACTCTGTGAAGTAGGTACTTCCAGTGTCCCATTTTAGGAGAAGGAATCAGACAAAGACAGTTATGTAATATGCGCAAGATCACAGACATAGTACATGGTAGACTCAAGTTCCAAACTGTCTTCCATATGGCTTCAGACTGTAATCCAAGTCAGCATTTATGTGCATGCTACCGGGTCAGGTATGATGGGATGCGTCTCTTTACTTAATATGTATGTTCTGGGAGCCTGGCTCCTCCCCTGGTTTTCACTAGAGCAGGTTTTGTTCTTTTTTACACCAGAACTCTCTAAAACCCAAAGTCATAACATTCACATAATAGTCAACATGTATGTATCTCAAGGGTCTGCTAGAGCTAGGTGCTGGAGGAAGGAAAAGACACTAAAAACAATGGTCCTGCCCTCATGGGGCTTACACTCTCCTGAGAAGCCACGTTACAAAGAAGCAAACAGCTCAGAAACAGGTTATGCCTTATGCCAGGTAGTAGGAAAAACAAATCAACGTGGTCCTGAGATAGAAAACAAGGAGGGGTTCATCGAGATAGGATGGTCGGGAAAGGCTCCCCGACCATCCACTAAAGCTTAGAGAGGGGGAAGGAATCAAGCTGGGCCCACAGCTACAGGAAGAACATCTCAGACAGAGGTAACAGCAAGTGCAGAGGCCTCAGGAACAAGTTTGACCTGTTGGAGAAACTGGAAGGACATCAACATGGCTTGAAGGGAGTAAGAGAGTAATGAGGAGGGCTGCCTTAGATGGAGTCAACGGGTTGGGTTTAAAAGGCCAAAAAAAGCTCTTCCATATCTCAGATTATTTTATCTCTCTCTTTTTAAAGAAAGTTATTTTTCTGTATTGTTTTTCTTCTGTTTCACCTTTTTGAGGCACCGGCTCCAGTTGCCATTAATTAAAAAAAAATTGCCCTCTGTTCATGTGGGCCTTTTAATTCAAGGAATGTTTGAGCATTATATGCCAAGTCCTGAGGCAGGCAAGGCAGGGGTTTGAAAGATGTGAAGTGATGTGTCTATGGGCCTTAGAAACACATAGATTTGAATTCCAAAAGTGAGAATTAAGTTGACCTTACAGAAATGAATTGCAGGTTAGGTGGTGGTAAACCTCTAAAGAAGATTCATGTAGGACCTTTTCACATAATTCTGTTCTCCAGTCAATTTTAAACCACACTGCATCCCAGCAAGGACAGTTTATGGCTTTGTTCACGTCATAGATTTAGAAATCAAGACCTAAGAAAGGTCACACCATTAAATAAATGTTCAACACTCAGGGAGAGATGGGATGTTAATAACAGATTCTCAGTTGAGTGACATTGACTTGCTACTTTTGTAACAGCTACTTTGCTTTGCATTTGTAAAACCTAAAACAAATTTTTTTCTGTATTTTTGATGGAGAAAAGAGAAGTTTTTGACCTGAGCATTTTCTCACTTCAGAGAAATGAATAAGGGAAGCGTGCACTGATTAATATTCTTGGGGGTGCTAGAAATATATCCGAAAACCTCTTGAGTCTAGTGTTTCTCAAATTTTAATGTGCTTAAAGATATCTGGAGCTATGCTGTGAAGTCACTAGCCATATGTGACTTCTCAGTACTTCTGAATACTTGAAATGTAGCTAGATGAAATTGAGGCATATTTATAAAATGCACACATTTGAAGAGTTACTGTGAAAATAAATATAAAATATCTCGATAATTTTTGTACCAATTACGCAATAAAATAATCTTTTGATGTATTGGGTTAAATTCAACATATTATTCAATCAATTTCATTTATTTGTTTTCACTTTTTAAATAAAATGCAGCTATTAGAAAATTTAGAATCGTGTATACCTTACATTATGTTTTTATTTTACCGTATTACTGTAAGAAGACTTCTGTGTCCAGCCATGATACCTTACGTTATGTTTTTATTTTACCGTATTACTCTGAGAAGACTTCTGTGTCCAGCCTTAATACCTTATGTTATGTTTTTATTTTATCATATCACTCTAAGAAGACTTCTGTGTCCAGCCTTGATGCTACAGCTGACACTAGGTTGGTCCTCATACTGAAAGCAATAAAATATATAAGGCTACTCTCTTTGAGCATATAAGGCTACTCTTTTGATCAAAAGGCAGCTCCGTGATCCTGGAGAGAAGGGAGATACCTAAGCTGATCTTCATGAAAGCCCTGGCTTTCTGTCCAGGAGCCCTTTTCTGCTGCAAGGCAGGTAGGTGGTGCCAAGCACAGTGACATTCTCACTGAGCTGAAGATTTGAAGACTAGAGTTCTGGGATTCTGAAGTGGAATGGTTTTGAGGTCAGGTGGTGCAAAAGAGGAATATGTGCAGGGGGAATGCTCATAAGTCTGCATGGAATTTTACAGCTGGTCCTTGGCTGACTGTCCATGCACAAGGTGACCGACTTCACCAGAGATCAGAGATCAGTTGACACAGGGTTCAGAGTCAGATAGTAAAACAAGAATCTGTGCAGTGCTGGGAGACTTGCAATCCAAGCAACCCAGAGTTGGGAGACCTTATGCAATACCTTGTGCAATCAGTTGAAACCCCAGAATGTCTATGCTGAGGATTAAGTTCCAGTTCCACTAGAATAAGACCATGCCTGATGACTAAGTTCAAGCTGGAAATAGACCCATGTGACAAAGAGTAAAACCTAGCACAACAGGATCAAAATGACACTCTAGTCATTTCACCACTTACATGAACAAAACTCAGCACCTTTCAAAAGAAAGCATTATTAGCACAATCTGGATTTCTGTAATGCATTTTGCATCTTGTTCAGCATACCACAAAATTTATTAAGCATTATGAATAAACAGGGTCATTTGACCTACAGCAAGATATAAAATAAAGGAGACAGAAACAGACCCTGATGTGTCATGGATGTTAGAATAATCAGAAATGACTGTAAAACAACGAATGTAAATATGTTCAAGACTTAAAGAGATGATTGTGTTACTTAAATGAATAAACAAGGGATATCAGGAAAAAAAATGGAAATCATAAAAAGGAATCAAATGGAAAGTTTAGAAAGGAAATGTAAAATATTTGAAATAAGCAAGGCACTTTTGAAGAGTTTAACACTAGATTGAAGACTATAGAAGAAAGGACTAGTGAGTTTGAAGACAGAACAAAAAAGTATTCAATCTGAAGAATACAAAAGGAAACAAAGGTGGTAAAATAAACAGATCTGTGGAAGAATATCAAGTGGTTTGATATATCTGTAATTGAAAGCACAAAGGGAGGGAGGAGAGAGAGAATAGGATAGAAAAAACAGCTGAGGAGAATGGTGAAAATTTTCCAAAGTTAATAAAAAAACATCCATTTACAGGTCCAAGAAGATCAGCAGATCAGATTAAATACAGGTTGAGTTAAAAAAAAAAATAAAGAAAAAGAAAAAGATGCTGGGCGCAGTGGCTTGTGCCTGTACTGTAGTCCTAGCACTTTGGGAGGTGGGTGGATCACGACGTCAGGAGATTGAAACCATCCTGACTAACACGGTGAAACCCTGCCTGTACTAAAAATACAAAAAGTTAGTCGGATGTGGTGGCAGGTGCCTGTAGTCCCAGCTACTCGGGAGGCTGAGGCAGGAGAATGGCATGAACTTGGGAGGTGGAGCTTGCAGTGAGCCGAGATCATGCCACTGCACTCCAGCCTGGGCAACAGAGCGAGATACCATCTCAAAAAAAAAAAAAAAAAAAAAAAAAAAAAAGACCTAGACTCAGACATCAGTCATACTGATGAAAAAAAAAAAAAGATAGTGAGATAATATTGAAAACAACCAATGAAAAGGGAAATATAAAATGCAGGGGATGAATGGTACAAATGATAACTGATTTCTCGTAGAAACTGTGGAGACCAGAAGACAATCATGTGACATCTTTAAAGTTCAGAAAGAAACAAAAAAACACTGTCAACACAGAATTATATGACTGGCAAAAATATTCTTAAAAATTAGGTGAAATAAACACATTTTAATCTAAAGGACAGTAGAGGAAATGGGTCAGCAGCACAAGAAATGCAAGGGACATAATCAAAGATGAAAAGAAATGAGAGCAGAAAGAAGCTCTGATATAAAGAAGTGAAAATAGTTGAAATGATAGACACATAGGTAACTATGAATGTATATGCTGTCACTTAATTTACTTGGAAAAACATACTTTAAAATAAAAATGATATAGTTTTATTCTTGGGTTTGTTAAATATGTAGTAAAATTTACGACTATGCAAATTTATGATGCTGAGTAGGAAATACAATTTTATTATATTATGATTTTTATATTTTAACAGAAGCTACATAATATGAACTCTAAAAAGATTCTGATAAGTTGTGGATACATATTATTTATCCTACAGTGCCTAAAAATGAATAGAATATAGCTTTAAACATAAATGTATATGTAATGCAAAAAGGATTTGCTTATTAAAAAGGAAGTCAAGAAATAAAACTAAACATATGGATGTGAAAACTAGAATGCAAAAGCTTGAAACACAACCATAGAAATAATTTCACCAAGTGCAAGTGGATTAAACACTCCACTTAAAGAGCAGAGATTGTCAGACTGTAATAAAAAGCGAGAACCAGTTATTTGCTGACTACAAGAGACTCGTCAGAAATACAGAGACACAGTTACATTGAGTAAAAGAGTGGAAACCTATATCCCATATGAATAGTAAGGATAAGAAAGTTGGTGTGTCTGTATCACTGTCAAAGTTGACTTCTGGACAAGACGTATTACCAAAGAGGAAAAGAGACATTTCGTAATGTTCAAATGCTTCATTCATGAGGAAGACATAACAACCCTAAATATGTATGCCACTAATAAACAGCTTCAAAATACATGAAGCAGAAGTTGACAAAACTAAAGCCAGTGATAGACAAATCTGCAGTCATAGTTGTAGACAAATTTGCAATCAACAACTCTCTCTGATTGAAAAAACATTCATAACCAGATCAGCAGTGATGTATGCACTGATGTGGATGAATCTCATATATATCATAAAGAACACAAAAGGCCAGACAGGCATGCATACTCTATGTTTCCATTTATATGATGCCCAAGAATAGAAAAAAAAAACAAATTTATGGTGAGAAAGTTCAGAACACTCATTGCTTTAGAGCTTTGGGTTCTAACTAGGAAGAGGCACCAGAGGACTACCTGGGATGATGGAAATACTCTGTGTTTGATTGGAGTGTTAGTTATATGTGTGTACACATTTACCAGAAGTCTTCAGATCTGTATGAGCCTAAGCCTCGTGTATCGCCACCTGTTTTGGTAAACAAAATGTTATTGGTACTTTGCCGTACTGATTTATCTACATATTGTCAATGGCTGCTTTTGCACTTCGATAACACAGTTGAGTAGTAGAGATACTGTATGGCAGAAAAAGCCTAAAATATTTATGATCTAGCCTTTTCTAGAACACTTACTACCTCTTGCTCTAGAGTCATTTGTTTAAATGCAGCTTCTGAAACTCACCCTCTGAGACTCTGATCCAGAACATCTGGAACAGAGGGAAGCATCTCCAATCTATTCCACTCCCCAGATGACTCTCAAGTATATAAAACTGTGTAGACAGAAGGTGCAGAATTGCTCCTTTCAAGATTCACCATATCAACATGTTGCTACTCTCTTTGGTCATAAAGGTATTTTACTGACTAATCTAATTGAATCACTCTGGAGTTATAAAAGCCCATTTCCTCCCCACTGGCCTTCCTTGGAAAGTGAGAAAAGTTCCTTCTCATCATAGTTATGTAATCATCCTTCATAAATGTGGAGAGGCTCACATGTGCTGGCGTTGTTAACACATTTTCCTGCCACTCTCTGGCTCTCTGTAGGCGGCTGTTTGAGAGGTTAAAGATAGGATGAAGGAAAAATTCACAAAACACTTTGCATGCACGTCTGGCGGATAATGACACTTAAGAAGCTTTACTTAAAACTGATCTGCCTTCATGATGATTTGAGCTTGCTCTTTAATTAGCTTTTAGGAGCATATATTGTTTAGTATGATTATTTTATTGTGCCAAATAGAAGCTTAACATGCTTTAGTTCACAAAGGAGCCATATGTACTTTATACTAGCTTTTAACCACCAATTGAGGGAGAAGAAAATGTCTTATTGCCCTGGAAACTTTTTCCCCATGGATGGTATGTGACTTTAAGATTTCACAATCATGGGGACGCTTTTGGCAGCAACATCAATGCTCAGCAAATATTCCCTTGGCTCTTCTCTATTTCCAGCACCCTTGCAGTTAGGTGGAGCTCTGTGACTAGTTTTGCTCACTGAAATGTATGACTTGTCCATTGTTTCTTCTAGTATAGAATCATGGGAGTGCATGATGCAGTTACCACAGCATGGAGATACCACACATACAGTTACCACGGGGGTGAAATGAAACAGCTTGAATTCCTGAGCTAGTTTTATTTGAGCAGGAAATTGATGTTTGTTGCGTTCATTTATCGAAGTCTTGGAGTCATTCGTTGGTATGGCATAGCCTTCTCCCTCCTGACCAGTATAGTACCCACTGGAATAAGTTCAGTTACTCGCTGGGGCATGTAGTCCAGGAGTACATGTGAAGCTAGTAAAAAGGCACCATTTCAAATAAGCGAAAGTGGCATGGACTGTGAGTTAACAGAGGAAGGAAAAGTGACTGTATATTTGGGAGGAAAATGTGAGATCTCTTTCAGCTATGTAAAAATAAATTACATCCCAACACTTTGGGAGGATGAGGCGGGTGGATCGCTAGGTCAGGAGTTCAAGACAGGCCTGGCCAACATGGGAAAACCCCGTGTCTACTAAAAATACAAAAATTAGCTGGGTGTGGTGGTGTGCGCCTGTAATCCGAGCTACTCGGGAGGCTAAGGCAGGAGAATCACTTGAACCCAGGAGGCAGAAGTTGCAGTGAGCTGAGATCATGCCACTGCACTCCAGCCTGGGCAACAGAGCAAGACTCAGTCTCAAAATAATAATGATGATAATAATAATAATAGAGTCAAAGAACAATATACATATGGATATGAACATGAACATACCAATACATCAGATATGTATGGACAATAGAAGACTATTGCTTGCCAGGCATGGTGGCTCATGCCTGTAATCCCAGCACTTTGGGAGGCCGAGGTCAGTAGATCACCTGAGATCAGGAGTTCGAGACCAACTTGGCCAACATGGCAAAACCCCATCTCTACTAAAAATACAAAAATTAGCCAGGCATGGTGGCGTGTGCCTGTAATCCCAGCTACTCGGGAGGCTGAGGCAGGAGATTGCTTGAATCTTGGAGGTGGAGGTTGCAGTGAGCCAAGATCATACCACTGCACTCCATCCTGGGCAACAGAGCGAGACAGTGTCTCAAAAAAAAAAAAAAAAACCTATTGCTTTTCAAAAGGTCTCTGCTATGTATTATGTCATGTAATTTTTTTCTGAGAGACTGCCTCAAAGGATGCAAATTATTAGTCTCCATGTCATTTTAAAAATGTCTTCTCTGGAGGTATCTGGACGGAAGAGAAAACTTCCGTGATGCTGGGGCTCAGTTCTCTTGGGGCTCTCTATAAGACAGACCATTATATCAATTGCTACATCTAGCATCTCCTGTGCTGACAAGAGTCCCCTGATTGCTCCCCTGCCCTGCAGAGTTGATTGTGCCATCTTCCTCGCTTGCCTGATACTGGCTTCCACGTTGCTCTCTCTAGCATGTGGACTTCAGAGGCAGAGCGTGCGTTCTTCATTTTTAGTGCTGATCAGGCATGTGGGTGGCACTAAATAGGGGGTTCTGAATGAATAAATAAATGAAATGCTTCTGCCACTTATATTCCCTGCCTCTTGGGATGGCACCATGCCCAGTGCACCACCCTGATTTAAGTTAGTGTCAGTCAACCCTGCCTTGAGTCCCATGATCATGCTACATTTACTGTTATCCCTCCCCATTAGTTCTTTCACTGAAGTCAGGGGAGATCTGTTTAAAATCCATGTCTTATTTCACTCCCTACCTGAAACCCTTTGGTGGCTTCCCATTGCTCTTTGAATAAAGACCGAAGTCTTTAATGTGGTACATAGGATGCTGTCTCTGCATCTTCACCTTGCTCACACCTTGTAGTCAGAGTTATTCCTTACAGTTGCTGAAACATACCCTGGTTTATTCTGCCACAGGGTCTTTGCCTGTGCTGTGCTTCATGCCTCATGTGCCCCAAGCCATAGTACACACACACACACACACACACACACACACACACACACACACACACGTTTGCTTTCCTAGTCTACTTCTAAATTACTGTTTAGACCCCAGCTTAAAGTAGGGGACATTCCTCTTTTACATAATTTATAATTTCTTTCTTTCTTTTTTTTTTTTTTTTTTTTTTTTGAGACGGAGTCTCGCTCTGTCGCCCAGGCTGGAGTGCAGTGGCGCGATCTCGGCTCACTGCAAGCTCCGCCTCCCGGGTTCATGCCATTCTCCTGCCTCAGCCTCCCGAGTAGCTGGGACTACAGGTGTCCACAACCGCGCCCTGCTAATTTTTTGTATTTTTAGTAGAGACGGGGTTTCACCGTGGTCTCGATCTCCTGACCTTGTGATCCGCCCGCCTCGGCCTCCCAAAGTGCTGGGATTACAGGCGTGAGCCACCGCGCCCGGCAATTTCTTTCTTTCTTTCTTTTTTTTTGGAAGTGGAGTCTCGTTCTGTCACCCGGGGTCGAGTGCAATGGCTCAGTCTCGGTTCAGTGCAACCTCTGCCTCCTGAGTTCAAGCAATTCTCCTGCCTCAGCCCCCCAAGTATCTGAGATTACAGGCGTGTGCCACCATGCCTGGCTAATTTTTGTATTTTTAGTAGAGATAGGGTTTCACCATGTTGGCCAGGCTGGTCTCAAACTCCTGACCTCAGATGGTCCACCCACCTTGGCCTCCCAAAGTGTTGGGATTACAGGCGTGAGCCACCACGCCCAGCCTAATTTCTTTTGTATTCAGCACCCCTTGTTTGCAGCAGATATTGTGGTCACAGTTTTCCGTGCGGTTTTATGGCTATTTGATTCACGTCTACAAGCACCAGATAAAGAGGATTTGTCTGGTTTCAGTGTAATCTTGCACCCCAAGAACCGATTACAGTTATCTGATGGATATCCATTCAACAAATAATCTTGTGTAAATGAGTGTCTTGTTAGGGGTATTGTACTAGCTCCCTACCATCCAGGGAGGCATAATAAATCTGCCTGGTCCCGTGAGCTCAGGGAAGCCCAAAGCTTTCTCAAGAGTGGTAGGCACCAAAGACATGACATTAGTTCTGCCCTACTCAGAAGGTATGGGCTGGGACAGGCAGGAAGTGGGTGAAGGAGACTAACTGTGAACTGTCAGCGCCCCCTGTGGCCCAGCAATCTTTGTGCTTGAACTCAGAGTATGTTGTTTTTTGTGTGAGGGATCCATTCTCTAGCGTCTTACCTCAGACAGGCCATGATAGGTTTTCAGAAACCATGCTTCCATTCTGACTGGCTAAGCATTCAGAAATGGGTCCTAAACAGCAAAATATAGACGACATTCCAGTGCACCCACAGAAGAGGTTTTCAGAACGGGCATTAAAATATCTGGTTGTTTTCTATTGGAAAGCATTGACTCTACTTTGAAACTCTTTAGGCTTCATTCTGAGGAATGAATGAGGATGAGATGACAGGATGAAAACTCTTTAGGCTTCATTCTGAGGATGAGATGACAGGGTACCGTATAATTTAGTGCAGGTATTATCATTATTTTGTACATTTTGCATTTAGCTTGTTTTAATGAGGAAGAGCGGTGGGAGTATATAAAATTTTGCCAGTTGTCCTGAATCCCATCATCATTTTAAAGCAAATGGGAGGGATCACAGATTCAACAGGGTCATATGTGAATATGGGGGGTATTCATTGGATATTTGGATGAAAACATTAATCTGTATATTTAGAGTTTGAAAGTACCACTTAAAAGAAATCATTGTGTTTAAGTGTGGGTAAATCAAGATATCTGGGGGAAAAAAAAAACATGAAGACTAATAGGTAATGCTGGAACAGTGGCTAATAATAAGGAATAAAAAGTGGGAGTAGATTTAAACAACAAAATTCTCAATTGTGGCTGATGACACTTGTTTTGACTTTTTTTTTTTTTTTTTTTTTTTGAGACAGAGTCTTGCTCTCTTGCCCAGGCTGGAGTGCAGTGGCATGATCTCAGCTCATGGCAACCTCCGCCTCCCAGGCTCAAGTGATTCTCCTGCCTCAGCCTCCCCAGTAGCTGGGACTATAGGTGCCTGCCATCACACATGGCTAATTTTTGCATTTTTAGTAGAGTTGGATTTTCACCATGTTGGCCAGGCTGGTCTTGAACTCCTGACCTCAAGTGATCTGCCCGCGTTGTCCTCCCAAAGTACTGGGATTACAGGCTTGAGCCACCGTGCCTGGCCTGTTTTGACCTTTTTGACATTTATTTAAGTTACTGTGTTAGACCATTGCTAAGTTCATGATGATACATCTATCAGAGGAAGTCTTCTGAAAGTAAGACCTGGAGATTCGGAGGTAATATGCACTTGTTTCCTATATCCTGCCCTCCTCCAGCAGGGCCACTACCATGCCGGCTCGCCTTGGTTCAGGCTTGACTTTACCTTTGATATAACCTTCCCCCAAGGCATCCTGTAATCCCAGTCGAGCCCTATTCCAGATTGGTCTGAGCCATATATCTCAGGTGTTCCAGAGTAGGAAACAAGTTGAGACATACTGATGCAATTACAGAAAAAAAAGAAAGCATGGAGAATTGCAGTGATAAGGGCTTGTGCTTTCTCTTTGATGATGTCTCTTTTTTGACCATATTTTAGATTTCCTAGAAACTATTATTATGAATGCCTGAGTTCTGTGCATTTCTTCAGAGCTCAAGTCTAAACTAATTTAATGGAAATTATACATTTGCAAGTAATATTCCAGAAAAACCTTTATGGGGCCCACAAAGACAACATGCACAAAAGGAAATGATGATGTGTTTTATTCATAAGGAAATGTTTCTCTTCAAAATTCTCCTACAGCCCCCCAAAATACCTAATGCATCACAAGCCAACATTTGTACTGCTGGCTTTCCATACACAGAGAAGTGCTGTTCCTTTTAATCAAGTAAGTTTATTTTGCTGTGAAACCCTTTGTATAATATTGAAAAATAGTTGTGTTCCTTGGAAGCTATTTCAGTTTTGTGAAATGATCATTTTTAATCATTCTCCTAGCAAAACAATTTACCAAGCAGTGGAGGATAACGAACCATAAAGTTTAATTTGCCTTTTTTAATTGAGTTGTTAATTATCACCCCTCCACTGTTGGAAACTCCCAACTTGCTTTTTTGTTTTGCTTCTGATCCGAGACGTTTTCAAGAATCTAATCTATCATATTTCCTCTATCCAGGTACTTTCATGAATCACATCAATAGGTGATTATTTTCTGAATCTGCTAAAGCTACCATAGATGCATACAAATTTTGTCAGTGGTAAATAATTAGATAGAAAATATCCAGTGGTGTTAAGTTGATAAAGATATCTGCCATTTATTGAATTCCTACTATGTGCCAGACACTGATCTAACTTCTTAACATATATTATTTCTCTTTCACAGCATTTTTGTTTTTCTGTTTGTTTTGTTTTGTTTTGGGACGGAGTTTTGCTCTTATCGTCCAGGCTGGAGTGCAGTGGTGTGATCCCAGCTCACTGCAACTGCCTTCTCCTGGGTTCACGCAATTCTCCTGCCTCAGCCTCCTGAGTAGCTCAGATTACAGGCGCCCGCCACCAGGCCTGGGTAATTTTTTGTATTTTTAGTAGAGACGGGGTTTCACCATGCTGACCAGGCTGGTCTCGAACTCCTGACCTCAGATTATCCACTCACCTTGGCCTCTCAAAGTGCTGGGATTAGAGGCATGAGCCACTGTCCCTGGTCATTGTTTTGTGTTTTTGTTGTTGTTGTTATTTTTGTTTGTTTATTTGTTTTTGTTTTTGACAGGGTCTGACTCTGTTGCCCAGGCTGGAATGAAGTGGCACAATCATGGCTTACTACAGCCTCAGCTTGTGGGGCTTAAGTAACCCTTCCACCTCAGCCTCCCAAGTAGTTGGAGGTGTGCACCATCACACTTGGCTAATTTTTAAAATTTTTTGTAGAGACAGAGTCCCACTATGTTTTCCAGGCTGGTCTTGAAACTCCAGGGCTCCAGTAATCCTCCTGCCTCAATCTCCCAAAGTGTTGGAATTACAGACATGAACCCCTACACCAGGCCTTCACAGCATTTTGATGTACAAACAGTTATCTCCATTTTATATGCAAATAAACTGAGGTTCAGTTATGTTAAGTATCTTTTCCATCATGATCACGCTTATCAGGACTAGAGCAAAGCTTTGATCCTAGGTGGTGTGGCTAGTGGCCTCACAGGTTATTTGTTTAATCCTTAGCTGTATTTTTGATCCTTGATGTCAAACCAACCTGCATTTGTATTCTAGTTCTACTTTTCCTATTGGTATTAAATTAACAACATATGATTCAGGGCCCGTTTGATGGGTGTGCAGTCTGGGCCTCTGCCCAGCTGGGCCCTGCACTTGGTTTGATGTTCTGCTGTTGCCTTTCTGGCAACTCTAAATCATTTTGAACAAGGAGGTCCCACATTTTTATTTTGTATTGGGTCATATGTAACATAGGTAGCCAGTCCCGATACCATTACTGTTTTAACATCTTTAGAGGCTCATAAGGCTGAAGTCAATGTGTCAGCCTGGTTGGGTTCACATATGGTGGCTTAACTGGTATAGATCCGCATCCCTGCTCATGTGGCAACGTTCAGTTCCTTGCAGTCATAGGATTTGTGGCACGTTTGTGTCTTTAAAGCCAGGAAGGGGAGAGAGAAGGACCGGGGCAAATCTGCCAGCAAGATGAAATCTTATGTCAGATAACATAATAATAGGAGCACCAAGGTGACTCACGCCTGTAATCCCAGCACTTTGGGAGGCTGAGGCAGGCGAATCATGAGGTCAGGAGATCGAGACCATCCTGGCTCACACAGTGAAAACCCATCTCTACTAAAAATACAAAAAATTAGCCTGGCTTGGTGGTATGCACCTGTAGTCCCAGGTACTTGGGAGGCTGAGGCAGGAGAATTGCTGGAACCCGGCAGGCAGAGGTTGTAGTGAGCCGAGATTGTGCTCCTGCACTCCAGCCTGGGTGACAGAGTGAGACTCTGTCTTAAATAAATAAATAAATAAATAAATAAATAAATAAATAAAGGAGCAGCATCCAATCACCTGGGCTATATTTTATTGGTTAGAAGCAAATTATAGGACTTGCCCACGTTCAAGAGGAGGGAGTCATACAAATGTGTGAACATCAGGAGGCAGAGATTGTGGGGCACCATCTTGGAGTGTGTTATCTGCCATTACTATTATTATTATATATAGTTATTAGTGTTGTTATTATTATCATTGCTGTTGTTATTGGTAGCAGTTTTGCACAGTATTGTGTCCCAGGCTCTGCTATGTGAGCTTTATATGAATTAAAGCTTTATGTCTTTAGTAGGGACCAGAGTCCTGAGGACTGAATCCAAGGACATCCCCTTTCTGCACATTGAAATCAGTAGTTTTCAGGGCAACTAAGCAGGAGGCAACTGTTATTTTCCTGAGTGATACAATCGTTTCAGGAAGTAATAAAGTATAAGCGGCCAGAAACACAGAATTCTGCATTGTACAGACCCAGGTGAGATCCCAGTTCTGCTGCTTTCTGGCTGTGTGGTCTTGCCCAACTCACTTTCTCCATCTGGAATGCTCCAGGAGACTTTTGACCACCCGCTCCAAGAGTAAGATCTCTTATAACCTGCCAGGTCAGCCCAGGTCAGCCGGAAGAGAGTCATGCGTTTGTATTTAAGATACTATTACTCTGGGCCAGGTGCGGTGGCTCAAGCCTGTAATCCCAGTACCTTGGGAGCCTGAGATGGGCGGATCACGAGGTCAGGAGATCGAAACCATCCTGGCTAACATGGTGAAACCCCGTCTCTACTAAAAATACAAAAAATTAGCCGGGTGAGGTGGCAGGCGCCTGTAATCCCAGCTACTCGGGAGACTGAGGCAGGAGAATGGCAAGAACCCGGGGGGCGGAGCTTGCAGTGAGCTGAGATCTGGCCACTGCACTCCAGCCTGGGCGACACAGCGAGACTCAGCCTCAAAAAAAAAAAAAAAAAAAAAAAAAAAAAAAAAAAGATACTATTACTCTGCTCAATCCCAAGAGCCCACTGGTCTCAGGCTCTGCATGGTGTTTGAAACAAAAAAATACAATGAAGAAGTGCAAAATTTATCCCCCAAATTATCAGCACCCATATAACAGTTTTCTCCTCTCCTCTGTGATTGTTCACGATGTAGATTGGCTTGGCCATGCCACCTTTTCTCCACCAGCCTCTTTTTTGCTGTCTTCCTCACTCTTTCTCTTTCTCGGTCGTTTTTTTCTTGATTTCTCCTCATGTGTCTTTTTTTGTTTCTCCTTCTCCTGTCTTGTTCTCCATTTTTATCCAAATGCCATGTCTATGATTCTCCCCGCTCAGGAGGAAGAAAGCAGAAAAGGGCAGACAAAGGAAATAATTGAATAGAATTCGATCATTCTCTCTTAGCAGATGTATCTTTAAAGCTCTTCAAAGATGGTGTTGATGAGAGCAGAAGATATATATGGGATAACCTGTTCTCTTTTTTTATTTTTATTTACTATTATTTTTTGAGATGGACTCTCGCTCTGTTGCCCAGGCTGGAGTGCGGTAGCACAATCTCGGCTCACTGCAAGCTCTGCCTCCTGAGTTCACGCCATTCTCCTGCCCCAGCCTCCCGAGTGGCTGGGACTACAGGCGCCCACCCCCACGCCTGGCTAATTTTTTATATTTTTAGTAGAGATGGGGTTTCACCATATTAGCCAGGATGGTCTCCATCTCCTGACCTTGTGATCTGCCCACCTTGGCCTCTCAAAGTGCTGGGATTACAGGCGTGAGCCACTGCACCCGGCCAAAAAAAGCACACTCTTTAGAAAAACACTCAAAGCATTCCAAGTTCCCCTAGAAGAGAAGTTTCAGGAAGACAGTGACTCTGCCTTTTGATGAACACATAGGTGAATGCCAGAAACAGAGTGAGTACTTATTGGTTACATGAATGAGTGAATGAAGGAATGAGTGAATGAGGAATCCATTTAACTTCTCTAATCCCTGGCCTCATCTGCATCAGATTACTGCCTTTTCCTACGTTGTTCCATATTTTCCACTTCCTCTCACTTACGGTTAGTAGCTGAGATCTCCTCCTGTACATCTCCTTTTTGTCTGTAGACTGTCTCTGTCGTTTAAAACTCAACTCATTTTTCAGGGCCTCCTCAAAATTCCCCTCTTGTTCTCTGACTGCAAGGAGCTCTTCCCTCTCTTCCTTCCTCTGTTACTCTTGAAGCAGTTTTTCATTTTCGTTCTAGTTCCTTTCTCCCAGCTCCTGAACATGGTGATAGTATTTTTTTCAGCTTGGCTCATGGTAGATAGTTAATATTTGTTAAGTGCATGAGTTCATTAAATAAATATTTGGGATAATGGAGCTGAAGTTAAAACCAGTAAGCTCCACTTACTTCTGTGTCTGGGCCACACTTTATCCAAAGATTTCCCTCTTAAAGTTTTTGTTTACACATGCTCTTCAGGAATAACATGTAAGAGAAAGGAGCTGTCATTGAGGGCCTTGAAAAGTTGAATTGCACGTTTCCATGGAAACAGAGTTGAGAGCTGAGTTTTCTGTACCTAATGTTTTAATGGAAACATATTCTTAGCCATTATAGATGGGTTTGTGTACCAGATGAGAAGTGCTTTATCTTAATTTACCATTATGTTCATAAGTTAGATTGATGGTCTGAAGTATTATTTCATCAAATCACAATGCATTATTGTGGTTTCCTTTCGGGAAGTGATCCCAATGCTCACAAAATGAAGGCTGTCCTTGTTTGTGGAGGAAAATGTTTCTATAGACTTGCTGTTCTTCCCTTTCCTATTCAGAAGTGGCTTTTTATTTATAGCCAAAAGGACACTTACCATAAGCATCTAAGTGATTCTGTTCTCTCTTGGAGGATGATAATTGCCCCAAATCTTGCATGTATCTTATATAATGTGAACAATTGTTAAGCAATTTTAAGGACTTCAGGATGGTGGTGGCAGCAGTATTGGTGGTGGTGATGTGGGAAAGCTCAAAGTTTCTCCCAGACTCTGAGGTAGAAGACCGTCTATGCACCTGAAACTTTTACTTTTCACTTGCGTGTTTGTTGGTTTTGTTTTTTAGAGACGGGGTCTTGCTCTTTTGCCTAGGCTGGAGTGCGGTGGTACATTCCCTGCTCACTGCAGCCTCAAACTCCTGGGCTCAAGCGATCTTTCCACATTAGCCTCCTCAGTAGCTGGGACTGCGGGTGTGCACTGATATACTCAGCTATTTTATATATATATAAACACACACCTATGTTGTGCAGACTGGTTTCAAACTCCTGGCCTCCAGTGATCCTCTTGCCTCAGCCTCCCAAAATGTTGGGATTACAGGTGTGAGCCACTGTAATCACACCTACCATTTTTGGTTTGCACTAGTTCTGAAGCATGTATTCCTATAGCATGGATCAACGAATTAGACTCTACAGATTACGTCCATTAGAATGCCATGGACCATAAGTGCTGGGATCATAATTAGAAAATTATTCTATTTTTAATGTTCAGTTAATGCTAATTGATTAGGCGTCTTGTTCCTATCCAGAGATGGGCATCCTACTTGTGCTTCGTAGCAAATTTCGGGTACCATTTTGCTTACCTCTTGAAGATCTCTTTTAATCCAGAGATCTAACACATCATTCTCCTCAAGTACCTTTTAATAGGAAATTTCCCAATAAACCTATTAAAAGCATAATGAAAACCTCATTCAATCTTCTGTCAGCCTTCGGAGTTATAAGTGGCTTCTAATTTGCACGAGATCGGAATAGCATTGAAGAATTACAGTAACTAAGTGAAACACTCGTTGGATTTTCAATTTTCTGATAGCATCCCATGTAATTTCTTGTAATGCATCTGTAGCCAAGGGAGGTGACACATGTCAAGGCTCACGCTGCAGCTTCTGCCTACATCAGTCTTCCGTGGAGAAGCACGATGCTGCCAGCTTTTCTCATGAGCAGGGCCCAGATAGGTGTCCTTGTTTGGCCTTGATGGATATTCCATTATGCACAGTCCTCTGAACAATAGCCACATAATTTCTAACAGCTCAGATAGATGTTTTTGATGCTTAACATTTGACTTCACATATTTGTTGGAACAAACTGTGAATCATCCCTTCCATGCAAGTGCTTGGCAGAATATAAAGTTTGTCCACCTGAGGTCTGTTTTACCCGTGGAGTCTATTTGTACTCTGGAAAATGAATTCCCTCTAGGAAGAACCAAGAGAAGCCCAGGGCATCATGGCTACAATCCAGTGAGATAAGACCCTGCATTTTATTTTATTATTTTAATCATAGTATCTCTTTTTTTAACTTTTAAGTTCAGGGGTACAAGTGCAGGTTTGTTACATAGGTAAACTTGTGTCATGGGGGTTTGTTGTAAAGATTATCTCATCGCCTACGTATTAAGCCAACTACTGATTAGTTATATTTCCTGATCCTCTCCCATTTCCCACCCTCCACCCTAGGAAAGTCCCCGTGTGTGTTGTTCCCCTCTGTGTGTCCATGTATTCTCATCATTTAGCTCCCACTTATAAGTGAGAACATGCAGTAGTTGGTTTTCTGTTCCTGAATTAGTTTGCTAAAGATAAAGGCCTCCAGCTCCATCCATGTCCGTGCAAAGGACATGATCTTCTTTTTTATGACTGCATAGTATTCCATGGTGTATATATACCATATTTTCTTTATTCCATCTATCATTGATGGGCATTTAGGTTGATTCCATGTCTTTGCTATTGTGGAATAGTGCTGCATTGAACATATGTGTATTGATAATAAAATGATTTCTTTTTTGGGGAGTATATACCCAGTAATGGGATTACTGAAAATCCTGTATTTCCTTTAGCATATCCAGTTGAAATTATCCACATTGCCTCTTAGCCTAAATGTTTGTTTTTAACCTGAAAAAGGGATTCTCTTGTACTTTACCTGTAGTATTTTCAAGGTGTGTGGCATATGTCCATTATTTAAAACCTCAGGAGGAGAAAAGCAATAATATGTTTAAAAATAGACTAATCACAGTTTGCAAAGGAAAAAAAGAAAAAAGAAGCCAACTAGACTTTGTAATCATTAAAATAATTTAATGGTGTTACTGTTGTTTGTATGTGGCCCTGACAAGACTCTGTCACTCTTGGGACAGGTATTTTGACTTATTTTTCACCTGACTGAGGATGAATTTGCACTAATCCAGCTCTGTACTCTCCTGGGGACTCCTTTGTGACCAAAGGCATTTATTTGCAAGGTAGCAGGGTGGAGGTTAAGATGGTAATCTAAGGCCAGAGATAGCATCCAGCTAATTGACTTTACATGGGGATACAAGCTGTTTTCTAACTACGGCGCTTACGAAGCTTAAAGCACCCTTCTGACCCTTTATTTTACCCCTAAAACAGCAAGTATTTGTTGAATTCCCGTGCGTCTGGTGCTGTGGAAGGGGGTAGAGGCTGGAGAAGCCAGGAAAGACTCAGCTTGGCACAGCAGCAGCTTCTTGGGCGCTCACGGTATTTTGGAATCCATGCTTCTTTTTCAAATACGCTGAAGAAAATATTATTTGAGTCTTTCCATTTTTATCTGTTAAATGGGTGATAATGGATAGTAAGTCCAGATGAGCCTCCGGAATTCTAGATCAGCTATTTTCAACCTCGACACTGTTGACATTTGAGGCTAGATGATTTTCATCGCAGGGGCTGTCCTGTACATTGCAGGATGGTTGGAAGCTCTAGATGCTGGTAAAACCCCCTCCAGTTATGACAACCAAACAGTGCCTTGGCTGAGAGTGCCCCTCCTCTGGATGGCTTCCCAGTGGCTACTGATACTGGCATTTTCTGCTTTTAGAAAGAGTAGGTGACTGTTTTCACAAGTATAAAATATAAAGTCCTTAGGACGATGCTGGGCACGGAATAGGATTCAAAAGTAAAAGGGCAAACTTTTCAGTATATGACTTATGTCTCAATCAAGCTGTTATTTTTTTAAAAGTGATATCATCATCTTTGTTGTTCATTATACCTTTCCTGAACCTTCCAGAGTCTCCATGTCTTACAGAAAGGAGTGAGCATCCTCTCAGTACTGTTTTGAGCTTTAAGGGGAGATTCAAGCTCCACTTAATTGCAGAAACATGGGCAGTATAACTGTTAGTATCTCAGAGGCATCAAGAAATGGTAGACGATTCTGAAGCAAGGCGTCACGTGGCTGTTCATGTTTATCTTGCCACAACATCCTTAGCACCACCTCCTCCCACTGGTCATGCATTAAAGTTTCACCATTCCAAGGGCCATCTGTAGACCCACTGCATCAGCATCGCCTTGGGAGCTTGTTAGAGATATAGAGACTCAGGTCCCAGCTTCCACCCACGGAATCAGAATTTGCATGGATAGAGAGCCAGATAAACACTTTCTTGAAGGGCCTCTTCCATCCCACTTCAACTGTTACCTAAAAGGACCTCTTCAGATCCTCCTTTCATAGATGGTCTGTCTTGCTGGCTAAATGTTCTCTCTGCGTCCTCTGCTGGCTGCTCTTGGTGGTGGTGACTGGTTTTCATACTTTTCCTTCCTTTCCATTCTGTGTTCTCACAAGTACAGGCCAGTGTTGCTTTTCTCCGATCCCAAGCTGTGACCTAACACAAGCCTTTCCCGAATAGATCCAGTCCCAAGCACCCAGGCTGGGTTAGCATTCTGCAAAATGCAGAATCAAATCCCCTCACTTCTGGTGATCTCCATTGCTATGACCTTGCCTTCAGTCCCAACTCTCAAGGGTCTCCTACAGCCTTCTCTTAAATTGATCTTCCTGACCCACTCCTGTCGTTCTCAGACCCTCCCTTTGGCAGAAGCCAAAGTCTGGTTTCTAAACTGGTGGTGTAGGCTGGGCCTGGTGGCTCACACCTGTAATCCCTGTACTTTGGGAGGCCAAGGCGGGTGAATCACCTGAGGTCAGGAGTTCGACACCAGCCTGGCCAACATGGTGAAACCCGTCTCTACTAAAATAGAGAAATTAGCCGAGTGTGGTGGCATGCACCTGTAATCCCAGCTACTTGGGAGGCTGAGGCAGGGGAATTGCTTGAACCTGGGAGGTGGAGGTTGAAGTGAGCCAAGATAGTGGCACTGCACTCCAGCCTGGGCAACAGAGTGAGACTCCGTCTCAAAATAAGCAAACAAATTGCCAATGTGCTGGTTGTACTTCCTTGTTCATTTTGCTGCGCTTTTCTATTTCTGAAATTCCTCAAGCTCATTCTAGTCCTAGAATTTTGTCCTGCTCCCACCTCCTGGAACACTCATCCCCCAGCTGCTGGCATGGATGGCTCACTCTTCTTTGAGTCTCAGGTTGAATCTCACCACCTTCAAGGCAGGAAAACCTTATCAAATTAGGACCAACAAGAGCCACTTGCCTGGCACCTATGTGGTAGATGAATGCCTTTTGAATAAGGCTACCTCATCGAGTGACTATGTTCTCTAAAATGCTGGTAATGTAGAACGGGCAGGACACAGTTAGCGTGGGAGACCCAGCTAGAAAAAAGCTGGAGAGATCCACAGTAAAGTTCATTTGCCATGCTTTGTTTTATCTAATAGTGAGAAAGATTGCCTATCAACTAAAACCACAAGGGCCGAGTTGGGATGTTGTCCCTAGAGATCTGAAGTAGTTTCATCTAATCTGGAGGAGTTTTAGAATTCAATAATGCAATCAGGTTTTAGTATTTCCCCCCCTCCCCACCACGTAATGATTCATGTGCCACGACATTTTTTCATTAAAAAATTCCAAGGCTCACAGAGTAGGAAAAAAAAAAAGAAAAGGGGTCTCACACCTCATTTGTTCAACCATCTCATCGAAGCCCCAAATGCAGATCATTGAAATGGAGCCTTGGAATTTTAAATCAAGTTTTACTTTGCAAATTTAATGAAATGCAAACAAATACTTAGCAGTTCTAAAGGGCATGAAGTCATTAAGGTTTCTCATTTTGTTGGGCGCTTTGGGAGCCTCCTTAATTTTTGGAGTAAAATCATTTAAGTTCTGTGTGTGTGTGTGTGTGTGTGTGTGTATGTGTGTGCGCGCGCGCACGCATATGCATGTGTGTGGCTCCTTGTGTTGCCAGTAAATAGACCAAGTGTACTTTGGGCTTGAATGTCTGTTGATCCCTTTACCAGCTGTGTGTCCCTGGACAAGTTACTTAATCTTGCCTCCTATGTAAAATGAGGAAGTTTGAAGTTTTGCTAGGAGGATTCGGTGCAGAGGCACAGGTCTCTGTTCTTAGAAGTACCCGTGTTTGCTTTAATGCTTTGCTTTTACCATCTTGAAATTCTTAATAATTATTCAGTGATGGGATGTGCATTTTCATTTTTGCATCGGGCCCCAGAAATTCAGCAGCTGGTGCTGATTGGATGAGAGTTAAGGTGCCTGTGAGCATCCCTTAGATGAGGTAGGTGCTAGATACACATTGATGCGTTGGGTCTTTTTCTTCCAGGTTTGAATAGCTATGTCTTGCTGCTTTCCTGGGTTAGGCAAAATGTAGAATGCTGACACTTTATTCTATCCAGCCAGCCCCAGAAGAGAAGCACGTTATCTGTTCATTACCTTTAAGACTGGAGAAAGATATTTGATTCTCTTACCTGCACTTCAGCAATGCTGGGAGGATAGAACTTATTTGGAGAACATTTATGGCCTAATAGCTTGGTAAAATGTGAATCTTCATGAAAGTGGTTTGCCAACTATAAATTGCTATACAAATGTGCACTGAACAAAAGGCTTATTGAACAGTAACGGATTCAGATGGAGGTGAGAAAATACGTTAAACTCTTAGGGGATCGCGGACATTCAAAATCATAGCTCCTGGAATGTCAGCATTCCCTCTGTCGATTCAGCAGATGTAGAGTGCAGTTCTGCCCACTGTGGGGCGAGATGTTGGTATGGTAGGTCATGAAAAATCGTGACTGTTGGTCATAGGAAATGATGAGATGTTAGCAGCCTAGAGCTCACAGCTGCTGGAGGTGATGCTGAGAGGAAGCATATGGTGAGACCAGAGAGGGTTGGCAAGAGGACCTTGAGGTCTGTGTGCACCTGAGGTCCTCAAGTTTGGATTAACAGAATCCCCAGGGAGTTTACTCAGATGTTTATGACTTTTACCCAGAGTGAGAACCATCATTGATTCACACTTTAAAGGGGCTGGCAGAGAACCAGGAGAGAGGAGCTGAAGTTGTGAGGATCTATCTCAAGGTCTGTGTAAACAACAGTGCCTAGGTGAGAAGGGGAGCTCTACTTCTGGAAATTCTTTCCTTTCTCTTTTCCATAAAAAAAAAAACAGTAATAATAAGATAAAATTAGTGCCTATATTGACCAGCTCTGTTCTCTATTTTTTTCCTTCTCAAATGAGCCAAATGAATGCTAGTTCTTGCAAGGCCACCATTGCAGAGAGGTGTTACTCCTGTCCCCCTTTATTTTCTCTGCCTATTCTGTTTATTTCACCCACAGCATGACACACTCATGGAAATTATCTCATTGATGGTCCTAATGATCTTTTCCCTTCCTCTTTCCACCAGTCGACTCTAAACTGCATGAGGGCTGGGGACTGGGTCTTGTTTATCTCTATCCCTAAGAGCTAGATTTGTGCCTGGGACATCAGAAGCCTCCAGATATTTCTGGAATGAATGAATGAGTCAGTTTTCCCCACCTGAGATCATTTGCACCATGTCAGATTGTCTTGATGTGCAGCTGAATTATTTGCATTTTCCGGCAACTCATTGATTGCCACCTCGGCCTCCCTATTTTTGTGCTAGCCCCTTGGTCTCTTTTCTCCCAGCTTAGATGTTGCTGCTGTTCTCCAGGATGGGTCCTCCTTCCTTACAGATTCAGAAAGGAGAATCTTCTATGAAGTCTACAGGATCCCACTAGAAGGTCAGCTTTGGAGGGCAGGACTATGACTATGACTATGGTTTCCTTATTCATCATCCCTCCATAAATACATATTAGCTGAATCTCTTTTCCTCCCATACTCTTCCTGTATATAGAAGAGGAGGTGGACATCTATTTGGGGTGTTCTCCCAAGTTAGTGGCCAGGCTTAAGGAACCCCGACACCATTTGTTTTCAGGAATTGCATTACTGTTGAATAATTAGTTTTTGGTTTTGTTTTGTTTTGTTTTTCTCTCAAGATGGAGTCTTGCTCTGTTACCCAGCCTGGAGTGCAGTAGCACAATCTCGGCTCACTGCAACCTCTGCCTCCCCGGTTCAAGCAATTCTCCTGCCTCAGCCTCCCAAGTAGCTGGGATTACAGGCACGCACCACCACACCCGGCTAATTTTTGTATTTTTTTGTAGAGATGGGGTTTCACCATGTTGATCAGGCTGGTGTCAAACTCCTGACTTCAGGTTATCCACCTGCCTCGGCCTCCCAAAGTGCTGGGATTACAGGAGTGAGCCACCGCAACTGGCCCATAATCCGTCTTTTATGTCATTCTCCATCTTCATGCGTTTAATAGATTACAGCCCAAATATCACAATCCTAATTGAAACAGATTTGTTTGTTAGAAGAGGGGGAGATATTAATGAGGCTATACAGGCACTGCTGTGTGCCCGGAAAACCACACAGTGTGGGTATGAGAGAGTGAAGAATATGTTTGCGTTTCAGGTCTCGTTTCTTTCTTTGCCTGTGTTGAGTAGTAAGGGGGAGAACTAACAAGGTATCTCTGCATTTAATGGTTCTTTTGCAGCTTGGCTGAACTGTGTCTTGAAATCCTTGAAGAGTATTATTAAGATGGTATAGAAGTTGCTTGCTTAAAAGCAGAAAAAAGAAGCTTTAATATAGACAACTGAATAGCTGAACACTAATGAACTACTCTTGCAATGTGAATAGCCATTCCTTGGGTTTCTAAATGATTTTCACACTTCCCACACTTATTTAAATTTGTAATATCCTTTATGGTTTTCCTTTATTGGCCAGGAAAAAAAAAACACCCTGAAGATCTAGGTATCCATCAAAGCTGATGGAATACACTAATACAATCCTGTGTCATATTAAAATGTAAAATATATGCTGGCATAATATTGTCTGAGTCGATCCAATGGAATAACATAATTAATAGAGGCTTTGATACTTAATTTATAGGAGCAAGAAGCTGAGGACAGCTTAGTTCTTTCTCTCTCTCTATTCCTCCCACCCCCTCATCTTTTCTCCTGCTCTCTTTCTCTCTCTCTCTCTGTCTTTTTAACTAGCTGCTGTTTGCTTCATCCAAATATGCATAGAAAAGTCTTAAGTGGCTGTTGAAACTCCCAGAGGCCTGTTTACTTCAAGGTAGAAGCAGGAAAGCTGCCATAATTCAGAAAGCAGCTTCTGGCATGAGATGAAAGTCGGATCAGCTCAAGTTTGGGTCAGAATTTAGAGGCCCCACTGGAGTGTTTATGCTTGTATCTGTAGTCCAGATAAGTTAGTGGAAGAAATTGTTCCCTGTGGCAGGTCATGAATCTAATTACCCTAGAAACATTACTACACGCGCTTGATTGAAAATTGCTAAGCAATGTCTGCTATCTATGGCTTTCCCACCTTCAAATCACGTATGATATGTGGACCACATCTTCCATGTGGGCCCACAGACCCATAACTCAAGATGAGCCACGTTTTCTCAGCAGAAAACAGACCCCAGAGAGCTCCTGTTCCTGAACATCTGTCCCAAAAAATGCCCTCTTAGAGATGAGAGAAACAGAGACCTTTCCTGAACAAAGAGAGAGGAGCATTGAAGTCTCATGAGCTGATAAGGAAACACAGAGAGGAAATAAGTGGCTGGTTTTAAGAGTTAGCTCAGTGCCACCCTCGTTGCAATTTAGGTTCTGGATCTAGGCCTATTTCCTGTTTTATGAGGATTTGAATATCTCTCTTAAAAGGGGCATAGTTTTTCTGTTTTTTTTTTTTTTAATTTTATATATTTTTTATTTCCATAGGTTTTGGGGGAACAAGTGGTGTTTGGTTACATGAGTAAGTTCTTGAGTGGTGACTTCTGAGATTTTGGTGCACCTGTCACCCAAGCAGTATACCCTGAACCCAATTTGTAGTCTTTTATTCCTCACCCTGTCCCACCCCTTCCCCCAAATCCCCAAAGTTCATTGTATCTTCCCCGCCCCCCGCCCCTGCCTTGGTATGGAGTCTCCCTCTGTTGCCCAGGCTGAAGTACAGTGGTACGATCTCGACTCACTTCAACCTCTGCCTCCCGAGTTCAAGCGATTCTCCTGTCTCAGCCTTCCTAGTAGTTGGGATTACAGGTGCCACCACCGTGCATGGTTTATTTTTTTATTTCTGGTAGAGACAGAGTTTCACCATGTTGGCCAGGCTGGTCTCGAACTCCTGACCTCAGGTGGTCCGCCCACCTCGTCCTCCCAAAGTGCTGCGATTACAGGTGTGAGCCACCGTGCCTGGCCTGTTATATCATTCTTAGGGCTTCACATTCTCATAGCTTAACTGTCACTTATGAGTGAGAACATACGATGTTTGGTTTTCCATTCCTGAGGTAAGGTGACTTCGTTCTAATTTTATCAAATACAGTATGTCAAGAACATCACAACAAAACAAAAGGGTATAGTTATATCTGGTTTGAATAGAGGCTGTGGGTTCAAAATCAGGATAAGTCCAGACCTCATGGAAACCTCCATTGGCATAGCCTGGTGATTCACACAGCAAGGGTTTTGAAATCGATAGTCCTGTGTCATAATCTCATGCTGACACTTACTAAGCCTGTAATATCATGCAAGCCAGTTATCTCTCAGCCTCGACTTGGTCATCTGCAAAATGGGCAACTGTCACATTACTTGCCTTACAAGGTTATTAGGTTGGTGCAAAAGTAATTACGGTTTTTGCTTTTAAAGGTAATGACAAAGATTGCAATTACTTTTGCACCAACCTAATATAAAGATAATGGTATAAGCAAGGTTACGAATAAGTATTTTCCTTGTTGATAATTCTAGATCAGGGTATTGTATGCCACATAGGCATTGTAACTGTAAAACAACTACCATGCAGGCAGAGTATTGTATCTGAATAAGCCAGGTAGTGAATCTATTATCATATACGTATTTTTTTTTCCTGTAAGATCTTTGAGGTAAGGTAGGGATAAGGGGGGTGGGATCCAGTGGTGATGAAGATGATGAAGCTGATGAAATGATCTAAATCTGGTACCTCTCAGGCATTATTGCTGTTTTCTTGGAAAGGGAATCTACTCTTGGTGTTGGAATCAGAAGCGGGGAAACTAAGGGAATGAATATGAATGCAAAGAAGAAATGGGATGCGGGGTTGAGCAAAGAAAATATTAGTTAATGAATGTTTTAGGAAATTTGAAATGTCTGGAAGGTAAACGTCTTTCTCATTATTAATGTGACTACAGGTCGTACTGTGTGTTAATTTGAAAATAGCCTGTTCATTTGAATATAAGAACAAATAGAAAACAACGTAAAAAAATTGAAAGGGTAATAAGAAGCAATTGTGTGTTTCCATAGGTAAAAAAGAATTCAATTAGCAAGCAACTATATTTTATATTTAATATTCAAAATGGTTTTCTTTTTTGTTTTACTAAATATTCTCCATATTTCCATTGTTGAAAATTTTTGCTAACAAAGGTCAATTATATAAATTTTTATTGGGGGAAGTGGGAATGCTGCATAGTTTCCATTCTGTTCTGGAACTTCTTTTGTTTAGTGTTTCTGTAGACATTTTTTATAGAGAATAAAATCCATTGTACATATTTAAAAAAGGAAAAGGTAATTTGGAGTAAGTCCTGCCCAGTGACGACTTTGGACATTACAATCTGCCACTTGTTCCTCTGGGGCATCCAGGAGACAAGCCCTAGGAGACTGAGACATGGAATGGTGGTTTCCTAATAAAACAAGAGACAAACAGTGCAGTTCAGTGTTCAGTGCCGTGGAGCTGTGCACGATTGAGGAACACATCAGGGCAGCCTGGCCCACAGATTTAGAAACAGAGTGAGACTAGAAGGGCCATCTGTTGAGTAAGTAGAAACCTCGAGATGTACAGCATGTGTTTTATGATCCGGAAGGTAGATTTTCCCCCTGTTCATGTAAACCACTTCAAGGACTTGGTAATGGGAGAAGGAGCTTTTAACCTCCAGGTTACTGGTTAAGAAATGTCCCACGTCGGCAGTGACCAGAAGGCGTTGCCATCTGCTGGCTGCGCAGTGGCCTATGTAAATGACATCAAGGTCTCAGAGCAAACCATTATGGGCCGACTTTCTATCCCACCAACTCTTAACTCTGAGTACAATGACCCAGACTCAGACTCCTTGAAGTGGTCCCCGTGGAGCCTGATGGGAGGACAGCAGGTGGCTAACAGCGGAGGCTTCCGTGTGGGACTCTGCTGTGCCAGTGTTTTTTCTTTTTTGGAACTCACTTATTTTTAAAGTTTAAAAGAACCCACTTTATTTTTCACTCTGTTGAGAGTCTTTTTAATTATGTCTTTTGCTGAGCATTTAAAGATGGTATCAGCACCTGACATTTGAAATGCATTCTATGCCAGGCACTCTGATAAGTGCTTAACCTGTAGGGTATCATTTAATCCTCCCCACTCTTCGTGAGTTAGGAACTCTGTTTCTTGTTTTATAAAGTAGGAGACTGGGGCAGAGAAAAATGAGGGGATCCACCTGAAGCCACAGAAACCCAGTAGGATTTCAGCCCAGCCTTTTGTTTAGCTAGGATTCATGTTCATTTCTTTATTCCATCCAGTTTTCTAAAACATTTTTAAGAATCAGCATCCATTTATGTTTTTCCTAATAGAGGTTTCCGTGACCTCTTAGCACACATGAACTAATGCAGGAATATGCAGACACTGTCCATCACCTACCTCACAGTTACCTCTCCTGCTTCCCCCACAGCTAATGGAACATTGATTTTGTTAAAGGATTGGGAAGCCATTTGTTTCGTAGCGGCCTTTTCTAGCCCCACCGAGTGAATCTTGGTTGGCTTTGGCTGATCGTAAAATGCTCTGACCAATAATAAAACATTTCCTCGCCAGTGATTTGTCTTAGATGAACATGCCCATGTATGTGAAGAGCTCAAATGGCGCATGCCCTTGAGAGAGTTTCCTGATCTTCAAGGAGCTATAGGAAAGAGAATGCGTATTTTCTTTCTTTTGACACAGTTGTGTGGGCAGCTGTTGAGTCCAACATGTAACAGTGAGAAGAGGTGGCCAAACACTTGCGGGACAATACTGGGGGTTGTGGGGGGATCCAAGAGGACTTCCCTCCCCACTTCCCAGTGGCCAACTCTGCCACTGACCTGAGTTGTTCCCCCTCCTTGTGTGGTAGCGTGGGTGAAACCAGAGACATGCTTATTTCAGTCCATTGGGGGCTCTTATGTTACTCATAAGTGGGCATTCTTGCTGAAATGGGTGGTCTGTATAATAGATTTATTTAAATGTATTTTATTTCTTATTATTTTAAGAGACAGGGTCTCCTTCTGTCACCCAGAGTGGACAGCAGAGGCATGATTATGGTTCACTATAGCCCCAAACTCCTAGGCTCAAGTGATCCTCCCACCTTTGTCTCCCAAGTCACTGGGACTATAGGTAGGCAGTGACTAATTGTGTTTCTCATTTTTTGTAGAGATGGGGTCTTGCTATGTTGTCCAGGCTGCTCTCTAACTCCCAGCCTCAAGTGATCCTCCCACCATGGCCTCCCAAAGTGCTGGGAATAGAGGTGTGAGCCACCCTGCCTCTAATATAAATAAATCATTTTATAAATCATTTATAAAAATAAATTTAATATATTTTTATGATTTCATTTATTTATGTTCCCTTCAAAGTGTACAAATAAAGGAGACATAAATGTAGAGGTGATGATACAACTTTCAGTGTACACAGCAAACACGTGGCCAAGGTAAGCCCAGAACCAGGTCCCTACTTCTCTGGGCAAATGGTTACCAGATACAATACAGGATGCCCAGCTAAATTTGAATTTCAGAGAGTCAATGAATATCTTTCCTTAGTATCAGTATGGCCTAAATATTTCATGAGGGCATATTTACACCAGTCATTTTAGTTGTTTATCTGAAGTGCAAATTTAGCTAGACTTTCTGTATTTTTATTTCCTAACTGTAGTAATCCTATTCTGCCAGGACTATATGCCTTTTACCATTTGTCTTTCTATTTTTGGACTCTTATTTGAAAATACTAAATACCCAGCCATGACTGAGTTAAGCCAAAGAAGTTTATTTGTAAGCTTAATTTCTAGGTTTAATTTATATGCATATATAAATACATGTTTTTTTATATATATATGTAAAACGCCTACATAATTATATTGTAATTATATGACGCAAAATTGAATTTATAGGTTTAAATAAGTTATAGGCTTATGTAACTCTGCTCTCCATTGTGTTATGTTTCTTGCCAAGTGGATTTTGCTAAGATAATTATCAGCAATGTCAGACTTACGTCCTGTCATCTTTGTGAACTCCAGTGAAAAGAAAGCTACCTTTTTTCCAAGAGTTGAAAGCACCAAGATTAGATCCCATTGGATGGATTTAAGTCGTATGTTGATTCCTAAACTAATTACTATGAGTAGAAAGATGGGATATACTAATTGGCTGAACCTGGTCATGTGACCACATTTGAAGATGGAGGATAATGATACAGCAAGCCATCTCCAAACCATATGGAAACTAGGAGTGGGGAAATTCCCCCAGGTAAAACCAGGATGCTTTTACAAAGTGAAAGTGGAGTGGCTTCTGGGCAACCAACAATGATGTCCATTTTAGTCACTAGGTATCAGACACGATGCTAATCTGAAGAATGCAATGTTTGCAACTGGCTGGCGGGGCCCTGGACGTGTCTGAATCAGTATTTTGCTGAAAGTGGGTGGACGGAAGTGAAGGTTCTGCGTCACAGGTGATGCACCTATGGCAATCAGATATTGTGAGCAAGGCTGTTTAGTTCCGTCTCAGAAGTTCAGTGGGGTTCAGCTTGTTAGTCAATAGAGATGGAAATAATGGCAGCCCATACCAGTCTCCCCGTGCCTGTGCGGCCTTCTTTGATTTTCACGCATAAATAATCTCATTTGATTTTTATATAAAACTCAGATTTGATTTTTATTGGAATACTTATACATGATTACCTTTCAGTGAAACTTACTGTCATTTTAGCTGTAATGTTCTAGCAAATGGAGTGGCGTTTTTGACTTTCTTTTAAATTGTTACTTTCATTAAGCAAATATTTATTGAGCAGCGCCCATGAGTTAGGCATTGTGGATGACAGATAAAAAGTCAGACAAAAGTCCCTGTCTTGAGGAGCTTACCTGAAGACATTTTGCTGTGTGTGTGACAGAAGTAAATGGTCCAATTTTCTGCGTTTAAATACTATGTTCTCTACAATTATATTGCTCTGGGAAACTGTGGAGAGGGCATGTCTGGGAACTTGAATTCTAAGAGAGAATTGACTTAGGTGCCTATTAAAAGTGAAGTTGGTTTTTTAACCTTTTCTGACTTGGTGAAATTTCTCTGTCATAGGTTTTTTGTTTTTTGTTTGTTTGTTGGTTTGTTTGTTTTTTTGGAGACAGTCTCCCTCTGTTGCCCAGGCTGGAGTGCAGTGGCGCACTCTCGGCTCACTGCAATCTCCACCTGCTGGGTTCAAGCGATTCCCCTGCTTCAGCCTCCCGAGGAGCTGGGATTACAGGCACCCACCACCATGCCTGGCTGATTTTTTATTTTTGAGATGGAGTCTCATTCTGTCACCCAGGCTGGAGTACAGTGGCGTGATCTCAGCTCGCTGCAACCTCCGCCTCCCAGGTTCAAGCGACTCTCCTGCCTCAGCCTCCCAAGTAGCTGGATCTATAGACACATGCCACCACACCGGGCTAATTTTTGTATTTTTAGTAGAGATGGGGTTTCACCATGTCGGCCAAGTTGATCTCGAATTCCTGACCTCGTGATCCACCCGCCTTGGGCTCCCAAAATGCTGGGATTACAGGCGTGAGCCACTGCACATGGCCTCTGTCATAGGTTTTTGGGGAGACAAGCTCCCCTCTTCTTAGTGCTTGGAATAGTGATTTTAATTTTACCATGGGCATTGTTTGAGGACGTTTGTGTTCGCTAGAGAACTACAAGTGCTTGAAGGCAGAAGCCATCCAGTTCCAGTGCACACAGCACGGGGTCTGCCATATATGGAGAACCCAATAAAGACTTGTTGAATGGAGGAAAGTTTGCCTTCCCCTCCTGCTTTTTTTCACTCTGTCCATTGACCTTCCCATGTCTCAGACAGATGAGGAAATGTCATGTTACTATCAAGAACTATGTGCAGTGAATGTGCTCTTAACTTTAATTTTGTGCAGCTTCATTCTGTGTTTCCTTAAAGATTTTGCAGGGATGTGATTTGGTTCCACCCATTGCCCACACGTACAAAAATGACAGAAGACTGACTTGAGGTAGGCATACAAAATAACAGTTCTCCTCCAAAGTGCCAAGAAGAAGATACCCAGTATTAAATCAGTATCTCCTAAAACTTGTGCTACTCTTTTCTTTTGCTCGTCTAAGGTGCTGTAAGAACTGTGGGACATAGTAGCCTGGTGCTTCCCAAGGGAACGTGAGACTGACTTACACCTCTTCCCACCACAGGTCAATAGAAGATACCTGTGATTGTTCTTGCCTTCATTGAAGATGCTTATGCCTCATTGAGGCATTTACTGATACATAAAAATGCCAGGCCAGTCTGACATCTTCACCGAAATCTACAGGGTTTAGAAGGTAATGTGTACCTGCAGAAATATTTTTTCCTAACCTGAATTAAATGCAAGGGGAACAATTGTAAAAGGAGTGCCAATTTAGGGACGAAGTAAGAGGTCCGACTTCTGGCTGTCAAACGTTGCCTCTGTTTTTTTCTTAATGTGTTTATTTGATGTGTATACAACATGATATTATGGGATATATATAGAGAGAGCAAAGTGGTTATGATAGAGAAGCAGATTAACATATTTATCATCTCACAAACTTTTTTTCTGTGACAAGAGCAGCGAAAATATACTTGCCCAAAAAAGGGAAGCCAACCTTGATGCTTCGCTTCCCTTTTGTATTGGGAGCTTGCTCACCTCTTGGCACCTCCAGCACCACCACCCTGGGCAAACACCCATCATCTTTGAGACATTACTACCAGAGCCTCATAAACAGCTCCTGCATCTAGATTCTCCTCCATCCAGCCCGAGTGATGCTTTAAATGCACGCATCCTTTCCTGTCTCTTCCCAGTGGCTTTATCACACAATGGTTCTGTGAGAACAAAGCTGGAAGTCCTCATCCTTGTTTGCAAGGCTCTCCGTAACCTGGTTCATGGCATCACTCCCATCTTGCCTTCTGCAACTACAGTCATTCCTCTAGGAGCCAGCTTTATTCCATCCTATCTTGGGTCTTTGCACTTGCTGATGTCTCTTGATCGTCTGAAGATCAGCTCTGCTGTCCCATGAATGCCTTAATCCCAAGTGTCCTTTCCTCAGACAGCCTTCTCTGAGATTGCCCTCATCGCTCTCCGCACATGATCCTGCTTTATCATGACTAGAACATTTAGCCCTTATTCATCTGTGTCCTCTCTCTCTCCTGCGTTCTATTGGCAATGGAATTCAAGCTCCATGAGCACAGGGGTGTTTCCCAGCTTTGTTCTTCAGCCCTGCCTCTTGATCCGGCCTTAATAAACAATTGTTAAATAAATGAATGGAGAAGTGATCACTGGCTGGGCACAGCGACTCCTGCTTGTCATCCCAGCACTTGGCGAGGCCGAGGCGGGCAGATCACCTGAGGTCGGGAGTTCGAGACCAGCCTGGCCAACATGGTGAAACCACATCTCTACTAAAAATACCAAAATTAGCTGAGCCTGGTGGTGCACGCCTGTAATCCCAGCTACTCAGGAGGGTGAGGCAGGAGAATCGCTTGAGCCTGGGAGGCAAAGGTTGCAGTGAGCCAAGATCGTGCCACTGCACTCCAACCTGGGCGACAGAGTGAGACCATGTCTTTAAAAAAAAAAAAAGAAGGATTGATTACTTCGTCAATAAATCATCTTACACTCTTACTCTCTCTCCATCTCATTGACTGGGGCAACTGACTAACAAAATAGCCCACACAAGGGAAGCAGGGGTTGTGTCCTGCAGAGAAAACCTCGTAGAATTGAACATCTGCGTCCAAACATAAACACTCAGGAAATATGTCTGGAAAGGAATTGCATGTCATCTGCCTCCTTCCCCGGTGACTTTCAAATGACAAATGCCCAACATCATTTAGGGTGGTAGAGCCCCTTTGAAGGAGCTGGAGCTGATTGCTTCTATCCTGCCCAGAAAAAGTCATTGTCCTCTACACACGCCTGGCTTACATTTGGAGAAACTGAGCTTCTCGTTTCTGTCTTGCTCCAAGATTGAAATTACCATGCTCTGTGTTACTGTTACCAACAGACATTTTTCCTTTGTGAAGCATCTAACCAGCCCCCTAATCACTGGGAACAAACTTTGAGTAGGTTAAACTAAAGGAGGTGTCAGAGTACATGCTTTCCAGCCAAATAAACTTTCAGAAGCTGCAGGGGCAGGAAGCCCTCTCAGTCCTTCACAACCAATTAAGGGTACTTATTTTTGAAAGTCGGACATTTTTTCTTAGTTATTAACCAGCATTAGCTGCAAAATCATTATAGAAAAGAAAACGCCTTTTTTATGAATGTCAGATGCACACAGTGCAGATTTCCAAAGAACAGGATTTCTGTATTTTTATTTGTTTAGTTTTGGAGACTGGGCCTCACTCTTTCGCCCAGGCTGGAGTGCAGTGGCGTGATCTCAACTCACTGCAACTTCCGCCTTCCAGGTTCAAGCAATTCACTTGTGTCAGCCTCCCTAGTAGCTGGGATTACAGGCACACCACTCCACCCACCTAATTCTTGTATTTTTAGTAGAGACCAGGTTTCACCATGTTGGCAGGCCGGTCTCACACTCCTGGCCTCCTGTGATCCAACTGCTTCCGCCTCCCAAAGTGCTGGGATTACAGTTGTGAGCCGCCACGCCAGGCCCGGATTTCTGTATTTTAACAGGAAGTGCCAGGCATACTCATGGCTTGATTTTTAAGTGGGTGGTACATCTATGTGAAAAGTGACAACTATTATCTGTTTAAGGAAGGAAATGCAGGGCCAGTGAAACATAGATCACTTCCAGTGAAATGGTGCAGAAGGTTGTTCTTCACCCAAGAACAGTGCTAACAGTGTTTCCGAGGGAAGAAAAGCTCAAGGGAGAAATTCAAGCCCCAAAGAAAGTTCATAATGTTGCATGTTACAAGATGTTTATAAACAACAAATGGAGGAGAATGGACATACAATGTGCTTTTGTGTGTGTGTGTGTGCGTGTGTGAGTGTGTTTGTGTGTGTGATGGAGTCTTGCTCTATCGCCCAGGCTAACGTGCAGTGACATGATCTCGGCTCCCTGCAGCCTCCACCTCCCAGGTTCAAGCAATTCTCCTGCCTCAGCCAACTGAGTAGCTGGGATTACAGGCATGGACCACGATGCCAGACTAATTTTTATATTTTTAATAGAGACGGGGTTTCACCACGTTGGCCAGGCCGGTCTTGAATCCCGACCTCAGGTGATCCACCTGCCTCACCCTCCCAAAGTGCTGGATTGCAGGCGTGAACCACTGCGCCCATCCCATAACGTACTTTTGAGCCACAGCAGTAACTCTAGATGAAATGAGACCCAGAGAAAATTAATTCTGAATTACCCTTTAGACATAGCACTGAAGGAAGGGATGCCATATAAGTAGATACCTAGAATGGGATGCATTTTGGCTGAAAAGATTATTTCTGGAAGTGATGAGACTGGGACCAGGCGAAGGGGACTCACCTGGCCAAAATACAAATAGAGCGTTTCGTACATTACTTTTGGGGGGAGGTAAAGACCAGAGAATATGTGTCAAGGCACTTACGTTTTGAGAAATGTTAAAAGATGAACAGCTTTTGGGAGCATGTTAAATTTCATCTGAGAATTTCATTTTGCACAAAGGAATCCTGTTTGAGTATAAACGATTAGTATGTTCTTTGTTGTTATAGTCCTTGGTTATACTAAATACCTTAGTAGATAAAAGGTTCCAGGACTTGACAAATCAGATAAATCATGGAGTTTTTCTTTTCTGGTTTTTGCTTGATTTTGGATGTTAATTTGTTGTTCATTGACAATGGGATTTTCATACAAATGTTGGGTGTTCTGTAAGCCTGAGAAGTCTCTTGATGTCTTAGCTTCAAGATGGCAGAGACTTTACTGGTTATTATTATTTGTTCTTTCCAAAATGTTTCACACTGTCATATTTTTAAATAAATTGTAAAACCACTGATTTGTAAAGATGCCAGGTCAGTCTGGCATTGTCACCTACATCTTCAGTATTTATAAAGTGATGTGTACCTAAAGGAATATTTTTTGTCTAACCTTAATTAAATGCCAGGGGAATAATTAGAAAGGCTCATGTAGGGAGGAAATAAGAGGTTCAGTTTCTGGTTGTCAGATGTTGCCTCTATGCTTTATTATTATGTATATTTGAGGTTTACAATATGATGTTATGGGATACGTATAGTAAAGTGGTAATAACAGAGAAGCAGATTAACATATTTATCGTCACAGAGTTACATTTTTGTGACAAGAGTAGTTGAAATCTACTTATTTAACAAAAATTATTGATATAATTTTTTTAACTTTGGTCCTCATGCTGTACTCATTGTTGCCTCTTCTATTGTGTTTTATATTCTGTGACCATACATTCTGTGATATTAATCATCATCCAAAGACTATACACTACAGAAGGAACTGTTTACTTTGACATTAGTCTACATATGCAAAATTAGGCAGATATTTGTACTTCTGTGTCTTTGAATTATATTTAATGTCAATTACTAGATTTTAAAAAATATCATAAGCCTGATGATACTATAAATAAATATAAATTAAACTAGATTTCTGAAAGCTAACTCTTTAAGTGATAGGATTGTTCTTTGCATACCTATTTGTATCCTGAGGAATGTTACATTTCCAAAATATATATATTAGTTAGACGTGATGTTTTCCACGAAGTTCCTTTTTGCGTTGTTATATCGGTGGTGTTTGTTTGTTTGTTTGTTTGTTTTTTGCTTTTTGTTTTTGAGATGAAGTCTTGCTTCATCGCCCAGGCTGGAGTGCAGTGGTGCTGTCTTGGCCCACTGTAACCTTTGCCTCTCAGGTTCGAGCGATTCTCATGCCTCAGCCTCCCAAGTAGCTGGGACTACAGGTGTGCACCACCACACCTGGTTAATTTTTTTTTTTTTTTTAAGTAGAGACAGAGTTTTGCTATTTGGCCTGGCTGCTCTCGAACTCCTGACCTCTGGCGATCCACCCCCCTCAGCCTCCCAAAGTGCTGGTGTGAGCCACCGTGCCCAGCCTATATGGAAATATTTTAATTGCTTGTAAACACACTCAGTGGAACTCATTACAAGAAGACTGTCAGTGTCCTTGAAAAGCTTACTTCTGCATAATGCTAAATACCATGTCAGAAATCACAGAGCCCTACAAAGTTGAATATTTCATTAAAGGATCATAAGTAAAGTGTGGGGGGAAGTATACAGTTCAGTAGGTCTTAATATGAAATGGCATATTATTGTTATATGCATATTTAATAATATATAAAACACTTTTGTTTTAACTTAAGCATTTGGATTCTGATTCTTTGAGGCATGACTATGGTATTGCCATTCACAGCTTAGCTATGTCATCTCAGATAAATTAATGAAATGTCCAAGCCTCAGCTTCCCCAGTTGTTAAATGACGATAATAGTATTAATACCCACCTGACCAGATTACCCTGAAGATAGAACAAGATAATGTACAATGATGAATGAAGGGCTTTACATACAGTAAGTGCTTTATAAATGACAGCTGATTATCATTATTATTTTTATATTTACTTATTCTTGGTTGAAAATATTAATCTTCTGAACTACCCGTACCAGTGCCAAAATAACCATAAAGCAATGATCATGCAGTCCTTTTATTCATGTGGCATGAGTTACAGGGTTCATTATACTGCAGACAATAAAACAAAAAAGATAACGGCACCTAGGAAGGAGCTCTTTGCAGAAGTCTGACTCAAAAGAGTTCAGAATTCAAAATTGAGAGTTCCAAACCTAATAAAGATAACACGTCTGCCCTCTGGTGGACATTCATTTTGAGTTAGAATTTTCTCTGCTAAGACTAGATATTTTCAACCTCTAGTCAGGGTGGTACAGCTGGAATAGCAAACAGTTCTGCCTGCTTCGTTTGAATTTTGTCTGATAAATATGCAGGTGAACGTCTGAACTCACAACATGCGTGGGCAAATGAAATGTTTTATGGCTACAGCGAAATGCTCTCCTCATTTTTGTTCAGCTCCTTCAGGAGTTAGCGATTGCTAAGGGTTATTTACAAGAAATCTGAGCTGTCTGATCACTCAGCTGTGGAAGGTAAATGAGATTTTTAAGGTGTAGGGAAAAGGTAAAATGGGCCAATGCATGAAAAAAAGGGAGACGTCAAACTTAGGTACTGGAATTGCCAGGATGTTGTCATCAACGATTTGATTTGATGGGAAAGGGATGCTTAATGTTTCTTCTGTGAGGTGTGTGCCGGCACCACACACATGCACACATACAGTGGGGTGGAAATTATTCCTGCAAAGGGCTGCCGTTCTCAGAGTGTAGTCTTTTCTCTTCCTACTCGAACTGGTAAAAATAAATAATCAAGACTGTTTTGGTGGCTTCCGGTTCTCAAAGTAGAAAGCATCTTAGTTGACAATTCGGTGAAGTCACTGACCTTGAAATAGCACACCAGACCTACTGCTGAAATATCTTCCACCTCACGGGCCTTCCCGCCTGCTGTCCTGATGAACATGTTGACTCTGTACACATAAGGACTCTCTGGGGTCCAAATGACGGGGACCAAGCTTGAACACATCATTCAGCGAATAAGGTGGCTCACCTAACCGAAGGTTCCTTGGGCTCATCTAGCTTGAGGTGGTTGGATTCCTTGGGGCGGGGGTGGGGGGAATGAAAATAAGATCATCAAGGTCTCTTTCTCTCTCTGACTCTCTCTCTCCCTCTCCCTCCTTCCATCACGTATCTCTGTTTTCTTTTTCCATGTTGGTTTCTTTCTCAGGTAGACAGTCTTCATGTGATGACAAGGGTGACCTGAAACTCCAAACCTCTGTCTTCATCACTGCCTTTGTTTTCAGGAAAAGGAGAGACCCTGACTCTCAGCATAATGTTGGTGCCTGAATAAGGACGGCATCTTTCCATCTGTATCATAAGCCCACTTTCACACCAGTTACTGCTTTGATGGGAGTGGGTTACTCTGAAGAGCCTCAGTCATGTGCCCAGCACTGTGGGATTTTTTTTTTTTTTTGAGATGGAGTCTTGCTCTGTCACCCAGGCTGGAGTACGGTGGCTCCATTTCGGCTCACTGCAACCTCCACCTCCCAGGTTCAAGCGATTCTTCTGCCTCAGCCTCCCGAGCAGCTGGGACTACAAGCCTGCACCACCACACCTGGCTAATTTTTGTATTTTTAGTAGAGACGGGGTTTCGCCATATTGGCTAGGCTGGTCTCAAACTCCCGACCTCATGATCTGCCTGCCTCGGCCTCCCAAAGTGCTGGGATTACAGGCATGAGCCACGGTGCCTGGCCCTGCCTGTGTGTTGGGAGGCAAGGCCAGAGGATGAGAGGGGAGCATATTTGCTGACGAATAGTTGCCTTGTGTTGCTAAAAGAAGGGCAAAGGGTGTTGGATCAGAAGAGCTGAAACACACGTGTGTGATGTTCAGGGTCCCTAGTCCCTGTTCTTTTTGTCTCTGTGAGTTTGCCGAAAGTCGCTCTTTGATAATCTTTCTTACCTTTCCAAATTGCATCGACCATTCAACGCGTAACTCAAGTTGTACTTCCTCTGTGGACGTTTTCGCCCAGCCTGGCTTCCACTTGCCTCTTATTTTAAGCTGAGAGCACTTACCTGGTCTACCCATTGGCTGTTGAAGTGCTAACGGTAGCTCCTGCTGTTATTGTTATCTCTTGTTTCAGCCTTCTAACATTTTTTTTCCATTGTTTCATTTTGTTTTTTATTTTAAAGCTTTTATTACTCTTGGTTTTGGGGACTGACAAATTTTTGGATCCCCATCTTATCCAACACAGGCAGTACTGCCTCTTTTGATGATAGTGAGGACAGTGAGATGGGAATTTCAGGAGACCAAAAGGAAGAGTTTGCTCAAAGATATTAACTTACCTATTAGTCACTTTTAAAATGCAGTGTCCAAGCAACTTTTTAGTTCTCGATGGAACTGTTGTCAGTAGTCTGCTTGAAGGTGGGCCTCATCATTCTTGGACGTGGTTCCGGGGCCTCAGAGTGGGCATTGTTCCCTTAGGGAGTGGAGGCCAGAAGATGTAGTGTGCCCCATAGCATGCATCTGAGGCTTTGGGTGCTCAAAGCCCTGCTCCGGGATGGGGTTGAGGAGGAGAAGTTGCTTGTCCTTTTAACAATTTTTGCCTATGCTGCAAAGATTATGGGTCAAAGTGAAGGTCATTTATATACTCCCCCCATGGCAAAATCCAATTATAAACTTTAACCTTAGTGAAATGTCATTAGAGCTTGGCTTGGCTTTATTTGGGATAGAGACCGACAGTTTTATCTGTGATATATTCAGGGAGACATATCTATTAAAGCTAGGCTAACAATGGGGGCACACGCAGATTTGCATTTTAATTCATTTTCCCTCAGTGCTGATATGCGGCTTATCTTTCAAGAACAGGCTCACATCAACCCTGATATACGTTGCTTAAGAATAATGCTCATAATCTATTAGTTTAATCTGTTCACATGAGAAGGAAAGAAGAAATCGTGCATGGTGCTGAGGGTTTCAGGCCCCAATGGGCGATTTTTCGGAGGATTTCCCATGACAACTGTTTTCAACTTGTGCTTGTTTTCCTTTCTCTAGCTTAAGTATGAACAGCTTAGGGAGAGGTCATGTCTTCCTTCTACATAGAGCCAGGCAGGCTCACGTTCACAGTCAGGCTCCCAAAGATGTTGGCTATATGCAGACTCCTGAACTTGAGCTTAAGTTTCTTTTTTTCTTTTTTTGCCTTTTTCTTTCTTCTTTATATTTTAAGTTTTAGGGTACATGTGCACAACATGCAGGTTTGTTACATATGTATACATGTGCCATGTTGGTGTGCTACACCCATTAACTTGTCATTTACATTAGGTATATCTCCTAATGCTATTGCTCCCCCCTCCCCCCTCCCCACAATAGGCCCTGGTGTGTGATGTTCCCCTTCCTGTGTCCAAGTGATCTCATTGTTCATTTCCCACCTATGAGTGAGAACATGTCGTGTTTGGTTTTCTGTTCTTGCGATAGTTTGCTGAGAATGATGGTTTCCAGCTGCATCCATGTCTCTACAAAGGACAGGAACTCATCCTTTTTTATGGCTGCATAGTATTCCATGGTGTATATGTGCCACATTTTCTTAATCCAGTCTCTCATTGATGGACATTTGGGTTAGTTCCAAGCCTTTGCTCTTGTGAATAGTGCCACAATAAACATACGTGTGCATGTGTCTTTATAGCAGCATGACTTATAATCCTTTGGGTATATCCCCAGTAATGGGATGGCTAGGTCATATGGTACTTCTAGTTCTAGATCCTTGAGGAATCACCACACCGTCTTCCACAATGGTTGAACTAGTTTACAGTTCCACCAACAGCGTAAAAGTGTTCCTATTTCTCCACATCCTCTCCAGCACCTGTTGTTTCCTGACTTTTTAATGATCGCCATTCTAACTGGTGTGAGATGGTGTCTCATTGTGGTTTTGATTTGCATTTCTCTGATGGCAAGTGATGATCTGCAATGAGCATATAGCAATACAACCTTGAAAATGGGTTTTGATCGTTACAGATTATGTATAAAAATGACCCATCAGAGGACTGGTCAGATAACAGGTAATCAATATTTTTATTTTTCTGGAACTAAGATCACTGCTAAGACCTTCAGGTCTTTCTGATACCTGCAATATATAGTGCTTTTTCTCTCACCTCCGCCACTCCTGGGGGAGGGAAGGGGTCTTTTCTTTGCAGAGTGTGTTTAATATTGGAAGGAGTTGTGTTTAACCATGAGAGCTCTATCTCACTTTGTCCAGTGTTCTGCATTTTCACTGGGTCTTTCACTGTTTTACCTTTTTTTTTTTTTTTTTTTTTTTTAACACTCTGCCCATGGATTCTCTCTGGGATCCACTGACCTAGATGTTTTTAGTCCAGGGCAGATGGCTGAGGCATCTGAGCAGGGAGTCAGGAGTAGGAAGAAGGTGTCCATGATAGAGAAGTTTTGGAACTGCCGCAGGGTGCTACAGCATGAACTTAGAGTTGGGAAAAAGTGCCTGAAAAGCAGGCCTGCTCATTTCATAATGAGCCTCACATGAACTGTGTTGGTCACTTCATTTGGCCACATTCGGATTTGTAGGAAAATGGGTAGAAGGGAGGATTCCAGGCAGATTAGCAAGGGGATTGCATTGATCTTGGGGGTCATGGGAGTATAGCAAAACATGGTCACTGACCTTTAGTTCTAGGGTCATTGACGTGGTAGATGGAATTTAAAAGCAAGAGTAGAACTTGCAAATGTGGAAGTTAAAGATAAAATGTGGCCCGGAGAGGTCTAATGGACCACTAAGGAGTAGGCCCGGAGAGGTCTAATGGACCACTTAGTCATCATTGTGGCGAAAGATGGGAAGGAGTGGAGAAAAAAGAAAATTTCAGGATTTGAATTCTTATACATGGAAGAGTTTAGAGAGGTTATGTCACTGGAAGGCTGAGGTAGAGAAGGAGGTTTTTGATGAAAAAAAAAAACTTCAGCCAAATTAAATTGAAAGGAGTTTAATTGAGCAATGAACAATTCGTGAATCAGACATCGCCCAGAATCACAGCAGATTCGCAGAGACTCCAACACAGCCACGTGATGGAAGAAGATGTATAGACAAAAAAAGGGAAATGAGGTACAGAAACCGGAAGTGAGGTGCAGAACAGGGCTAGATTGGTTCCAGCTTGGTGTTTGCCCTAATTTGAACAGTTTCAGCACTCAGCAGTGGATGGGTGGTTGAGGTACAGCCACTGGGATTGGCCAAGACTCGGTTGTTGTTACAGGCACATGCTCCTAAGTTAGGTTTTCTTATTTATTTATTTAGATGGAGTCTTCCTCTATTGCCCAGGCTGGAGTGCAGTGGTGCAATCTCAGCTCACTGCAACCTCTGCCACACAGGTTCATGTGATTCTCTGGCCTCAGCCTGCCAAGTAGCTGGGATTACAGGCATGCAGCACTACACCCGACTAGTTTTTGTATTATTATTATTTTTTTTAGTAGAGAGGGGGTTTTACCTTGTTGGTCAGGCTGGTCTCAAACTCCTGACCTTAAGTGATCCGTCCACCTCAGCCTCCTAAAGTGCTGGCTTACAGGCATGATCTTGTCTACCTACTAACTTGGTTGTGGTTCATCCACAAGGACTCAAATATAGAACTGGGGAGTCCTTCTCAGGCCATCTTTAGTTTGCTTTAACATGGCTGAATTATATGTGTGAGACTATGGCATGAGGAAGGGTGTCGTGAAGAAGTTGAAGTCCATGAGGTAATGAGAGACTATGAAACCCATGTTCATGTCCAGTATTGGCCATTTGCTTGTCTGTTTTCTTGCCTGCTGGGTCCCATTGTAGTGTTAAGTCCCGAGAGAGCCTGGTCTGTCCTGCTCTCTGCTCTTTCTCCAGTGCCTTTGACAGTGCTTAGCATGTAATCAATCTGCAGTAAACAGCTGCTGAATGAGGGAATTAATAAAGTCACCAGGGACTTGTGGGCTCTTCTTCTCCTCGGAGCCCTGTGGATGCATTGTTATGCGTAATAAGTGTGAAATGAGCATTTGTTGATTGTATTCCATATCAAAGCAAAAAATAAAAGTAAAATGTCGGAATACACTCATGGTGCTATTAATTATGATGTAGAGCTTTTTTACAAACTTTTATTTTAGGCTCGGGGGTACATATGCAGTTTTTTTATGTAGGTAAACTTGTGTCATGGAGGTTTGTTGTACAAATTATTTCATCACCCAAGTACTAAGCTTAGTACCCAATAGCTATTTTTTCTGCTTCTCTTCCTCTTCCCACCCTCCATCCTCAAGCAGGCCCCAGTGTCTGTTTTTCCTTATCTGCGTCCCTGTGTTCTGTTTAGTCCTGTTTATTAGTGAGAACATGCAGTATTTGGTTCTCTGTTCCTGCCTTAGTTTGCTCAATATAATGGCCTCCAGCTCCATCCATGTCTCTGCAAAGGATATGATCTCTTTCTTCTTTATGGCTGCATAGTATTCCATGGTGTAGATGTACCACATTTTCTGTATCTAGTCTGTCATTGATGGGTATTTAGGTTGATTCCATGTCTTTGCTATTGTGAATAATGCTGCAGTGAACATTTGCATGCATGGGTCTTTATGGCAGAATGATTTATATTCCTCTGGGTATATACCCAGTGATGGGATTGCTAGGTCAAATGGTGGTTCTGTTTTTAGATAGAGCTTGTCAGGGTCTCTTCTTCTCTCTCCTTCTTTGTCTATGTGTGCAGGTATAATAGGTAAAATATATATGGGATGATTCTATGTATTTTGTAAACATTTTCCATGTCAACATATCAGTCTGTAATACCCATTTCAAGGCTTCATAGTCCAGCTGCACCACAATATGATTTTTTGTTTTTGTTTTTGTTTTTTGAGACGGAGTTTTGTTCTTGTTGCCCAGGCTGGAGTACAGTGGCGCAATCTAAGCTCACCGCAACGTCTGCCTCCCAGGTTCAAGCAATTCTCCTGTCTCAACCTCCCGAGTAGCTGGGATTACAGGCATGTGCCACCACGCCCAGCTAATTTTGTATTTTTAGTAGAGACGGGGTTTCTCCATGTTGAGGCTGGTCTCGAACTCCTGACCTCAGGTGATCCATCAGCCTGGGCCTCCCAAAGTGCTGGGATTACAGGCGTGAGCCACTGTACCTGGCCACCACAATATGTTTTAATGCATCCCCTCTTGTTGAGCATTTAGGTTGTTCCCAGTTCTTTCTACTTTCATTGCATAAGGAATTCCAGACTCGATTTAGAGAATTGCCTCCATTGTAGCCTCTGGACAAATCTAGAACTAGAGCTCAACAGTGTGATAGCATGAAAGATGAAATTTAGACACATTCCTGGTGTTTGGTGGGACATTTGGCTCACTGGCTTGTTGGACCAGTAGTTAGGTTTGGAGCTTCTGTAAATGTCTTGCCATAAACGTATGATACAATGCTTGGAGCCCAGGGTCAGGGCTTAAAAGTATATCCGGATTTTAGGTCCCAGCCTGGCCTAGAGCATAAGTAGCTTATGGACATTCTGAAAAAGAAACCCATTATTTGGAACAGCGAGAAGCGGCATGCATCTTCAGATGAATGGTAAGAATCATTGTGAACCAAAGGGGCTGGGTGACTTGGTTGTTTTCATCTTGTTTTTCTTTTTCTTTTTCTTTTTCTTTTCTTCTCTTCTCTTTTCTTTTCTTTTCTTTTCTTTTCTTTTCTTTTCTTTTCTTTTCTTTTCTTTTCTTTCTTTTCTTTTCCTTTCCTTTCCTTTCTTTTCCTTTCGCTTCGCTTCTCTTCTTCTCTTCTCTTCTTTTTTTTTTTTTTTTTGAGACGGAGTCTCGCCTTGTCGCCCAGGCTGGAGTGCAGTGGCACGATCTCAGCTCACTGCAAGTTCCGCCTCCCAGGTTCACGCCATTCTCCTGCCTCAGCCTCCCAAGTAGCTGGGACTACCGGTGCCCGCCACTGCACCCGGCTATTTTTTTTTGTATTTTTAGTAGAGACGAGGTTTCACCGTGTTAGCCAGGATGGTCTCAATCTCCTGACCTCGTGATCCACCCGCCTCAACCTCCCAAAGTGCTGGGATTACAAGCGTGAGCCACCGCGCCCAGCCTCTTTTCTTTTCTTAATGGAGTCTCGCTCTGTCACCCAGGTTGGAGTGCAGTGGCGTGATCTTGGCTCGCTACAACCTCCGCCTCCCAGGTTCAAGTGATTCTCCTGCCTCAGCCTCCTGAGTAGCTGGGATTACAGGGGTGTGCCTCCACGCCCTGCTAATTTTTTTGTATTTTTAACAGAGACAGGGTTTCACCATGTTAGTCAGGATGATCTCGATCTCCTGACCTTGTGATCTGCCTACCTTAGCCTCCCAAAGTGCTAGTATTATGGGCACGAGCCACCATGCCCAGCCAGCTGTTTTTTTCACTGGTCAAGGATGCCACACTGCAGGGTGGACAAACCAATGCTGAGAATGAGGCCCTGCAGCCAGTGCACTACTTTGGAGCCTCTGAGCTAAGAGGACACTTACAATTATGTGTAGGGAGAGTGGACCCCGGCCAGTGGGGAGATGCCATGTCCTCATCTTCTGCAGGTTGCTCTGGTGGGAAAGAAGGGAAAGCAGGAATGAGTAAGGGAAGCAGAGGAAACTGAGCTCTGAAGCCCAACCTCTGCTTCATCTCTCATTTACAGTTCCATCCCTGTGAGGAAACCCCTGGTGTCTGGAGAGCAGAACCATCACTTCCCGTCTCCCCTGGCTGTCAACCAAAAAATGCCCCTGTGGTCCCACCTAGGGCCCCTCAACTTCATGTCCTACAGTAGAAAGTCCTCCGTAAGCTCCTCAGGATGCACACTCTGGAATAACGGATGCAATGCAGCCTCAGTGGTGGACTTCCTGAGTTCAGGTTCTGTCTCTCCGGATTATTCAACGTAGAAACTTCATCCCATTGTTTAATTTTCCTAGACGGGTTTGCTATTCTTCAAAATCAGGATCACACTTACAGAGTGCGTCGTGAACAATGTAAGCTCCAGGAGAGAAGGGTTTGTGTTTTCCAGTGTTGGATTTATTTTTTTATTGCTGCTTTAACAGATTACTGCAGACTTGGTGGCTACAACAACACAGATTTACTCTTTTACAGTTTGAGTGGTCAGAACTCGACATTAGTCTCACAGTGCGGGCAGAGCTGTGCTCCTTTCTGGAGGCTGATATAGAGAATCTTGGCCTTTTCCAGCTTCTTGAGGCATCCTGTATACCTTGGCTCATGGCCCCTTTCTCCATCTTCAAAGCCAGGGATGTAGCCCCTCTCCATGCATTTCTTTGGTAGTAACAGCAAGAAAAGGTTCTCAGATTTTAAGGACTCGTATGATGATATTAGGCCCACCTGGATAATTAAGACTAATTTTCTCATCTCAAGATGCTTAACTTAGTCCCATCTGCAAAGTCCCTTTGCCATGTACGGTAACATAGTCACAGGTTCCGGGGATTATGGTGGTGCGGATACCTCTGAGGGCTGGGGTGGGCATTGCTGTGTGTACTATAACTACCAACACCCAGAATAGTGCTTGACAGGAAAAAAGCTCTCAAATATTTGCCATAGGAATTAATTGTGATTATTGAAGAGATCTAATGTCTTTAAAGTGCCTAGTGGGATACCTGGCACATGGGTGAGACCTTGGTTAGTGTTATGTGTTATTGGCAGGCATGTGGCATCACTCAAAGGGAAATTTACAAACATACATGCGTGCATGTGCATGCACACACACACACACACACACACTCCACTCACCAGTGGATACTCTTTCTGGATGCTTACTCCCTGTCTACCCAAATTGATTGTTCCTGCTGCAGGGGTGGGGGACAAAGCTATTGAATTGTGTGGAGTGGACACTGACCACTCCCCATATCAGGGTCCTTTTTTTTTTTTTTTTTTTTTTTTTGAGATACAGTCTCATTCTTTCTCTCAGGCTGGAGTGCAGTGGCACAATCTCAGCTCACTGCAACCTCCGCCTCCCGGGTTCAAGCGATTCTCCCGCCTCAACCTCCAGAGAGAGTAACTGGGACTATAGGCGTGTGGCACCATGCCCAGCTAATTTTTACATTTTCAGTAGAGATGGGGTTTTGCCATGTTGGCCAGGCTGGTCTTGAACACCTGACCTGAAATGATCTGCCCGCCTCGGTCTCCCAAAGCGCTGGGTATTTTTTCTTTTCTTTTCTTTTTTTTTTTTTTTTTTTTTACTAATTACGAGTCAGAGGAAAGAGCTGTCCCTTTTGAAGTCGTTAATGTTACAGAGTCCTTCACAGTGATCCCGAAACCTTGGAGAACTTTGAAAATAACCCAAATTCTCAACTCTGTAGTAGCAGACTCCCAAGACACTGTATATACTTTTTTATTCCCTTGAGTTCATCACCCTGTGGTTGAGAACCAACTTAACAGGTTACTGGAATTGTCTGACTTGGTTTGCGCTTCTATGAGTTGGCCTCATGTTGTGAACACTTTGCCTTTATTCCTCGAATTTGCTGATTTTTTTGTTTCAGACTGAGTGGTGGAGGGGAGGCAAGATCAATACCTCATCATCCTCCCTGTTGCACTCTCATCAGAAAGCAAAGTGTGTATCTCGTGTTGAGAATACAAAAGTTAGGGCCGCGCACGGTGGCTCATGCCTGTCATCTGAGCACTTTGGGAGGCCAAGGAGGGCAGATCACTTGAGGCCAGGAGTTCGAGACTAGCCTGGCCAACATGGCAAAACCCCATCTTTACTGAAAATATAAAACTTAGCTGGGCATGGAGGTGCGTGCCTGTAGTCCCAGCTACTGGGGAGGCTGAGGCACAAGACTCACTTGAACCCAGGAGGTGGAGGCTGCATTGAGCTGTGATCATGCCACTGCACTCCAGCCTGGGTGACAGAGTGAGAGCCTATGTCAAAAAAAAAAAAAAAAAAAAAGAATATAAAAATTAGAATATCGGTACAAGAACATCAGCGTCGTAGGTCTGCTCTGATTTTCATTCTCTTCAAGAAGTGATTTGGATGTTCAGTACCTGTGTCTCATGCTGGATGATGAACTTGAGTGCCTGTGCTAGGATTTGTGCTCCTTTTGCATCCTGTGGCTGTAAGTTCAGGATGATCTGCTAAGCTTTCTCTGTGTGCCAATCTAAGGATGCCTTTGAGAATAGCTGGGAAGTAATTTGACACCTTTTCCAATAGTCGCGTGCTTAAAAGGAAGGCTCTGGTGGCAGATGGCCAGAGCTAAGCTCCTGTATCCACTGTTTACTAGCTGAGTGACCTTGGCCAAGCTGCTTAAGTCGTCTCTTCCTCAGTTTCTTTAACCATAGAGTGGTAATAGAAACCACACCTATCTCACAGAGTTGTTATAAAGATAAAATGAGTTAACACAGTGGAAGCACTTAGAACTATGTCTGATATACATAGTAAATGCTTGATAAGACTTACTGTGAGTCTGTGACTACAGCTCATCTTCATATTCATAAGCAAATAGCAAAGCAATAGAACCTGACTGTGGAAAAAGGTAGCCATGGGGGAAAGAAAAAGGATGGTCTCCTTTGGATAAATATTTTCCATAATACGTCCCTAGGAACACATTGTCCACAAAAGATGTTAATAGGAGTGCTGACTTACAGGGTACCACAGTCATATATATTTGGGAAATTTCTCCTCCTGGAGATTTGTGATGCGCATTAGTATGTTACCATTACACGTTCTGCTAGAGCTCAGAGTAGAGAAACTAGTTTTGACTTTGTTTAATACAGTTGGTCCCAGATGTGTTTGACCACCCGGTTTTTCTGTCGGTGGGGGGCAGCGAGAGGCTGGGTGTAGAGGTGGTTCTAATGGTTGTGCTTTTGTTGTGCGTGGCCCCTAGTCATAGCTATAGGAACCAGCGTTTCCGCTCGAGGGCACGCTGTAGGCTGGTACTAGAATTTAAAGCGCATACAGGGATCTGAGTAAAATAGAGATTTGGATTCAGTCTGGCATGAGGCCTGAGATCCTGGATTTCTAAGTGGTTCCCCATTGCTGCTGCTGCTGCTGCTGCTTGTGCTGGTCTGTGGACTGCACTTTGAGTAGCCCGACTTTCGGGAGCAGTCACTTGGCGATAAGAAGAGGACCCACATGGGGACAATCGGAAATGCTAGCAATTGTGCAGTAAGGAGAGAGGAGAGCCTGAGGCAGAGGTTTGCAACCTTGACTGCCTGTTAGAAGCACCTAGGAGAATTCAGAAAGCTGCTGTTTGGACTCCACTCCCGGACATGTTGACTTCAGAGGTTTGGAGATGAGTACGAGGTACTGGTATTTCTTTTTTCCACAGGCTTTCTAGGGGAGTCTAATGGACCCCCAGGCTGGAAAACTGTTGGTTTCATAGTGATGGGCTTAATTTCTTAAGTCAGAGAGCCGGTTTCTAATTCCAGCCCTAAATTACTACATGCCATTATTTATTTATTTATTTATTTATTTATTTATTTATTTATGAGATGGAGTCTCACTCTGTCACCCAGGCTGGAGTGCAGTGGCACGATCTTGGCTCACTGCAAGCTCCACCTCCCGGGTTCACGCCATTCTCCTGCCTCAGCCTCCCAAGTAGCTGGGACTACAGGCGCCCGCCACCACGCCTGGCTAATTTTTTTTTTTGTATTTTTAGTAGAGATGGGGTTTCACTGTGTTAGCCAGGATGGTCTTGATCTCCTGACCTCGTGATCCACCCGCCTTAGCCTCCCAAAGTGCTGGGATTACAGGTGTGAGCCACCGCGCCCGGACATAATTTATTTATTTTTTATTTGAGACCTCATCTTGCTCTGTTGCCCAGGCTGGAGTGCAGTGGCATGATCTTGGCTCACTTGCAACCTCTGCCTCCCCAGTTCAAGCAGTTCTCCTGCCTCAGCCTCCTGAGTCGCTGAGATTACAGGCGCCCACCGCCACGCCTGGCTAATATTTTATTTTATTTTATTTTTTATATTTTTCGTAGAGATGTGGTTTCGCCATGCTGGCCAGGCTGGTCTCAAACTTGTGACCTCAGGTCATCTGCCCACCTCGGCCTCCCAGAGTGCTGGGATTACAGGCATGAGCTACTGCCCCCAGCCTCAGGATTGACAAATTTAGTTAAAGTTGCTGTGCTTCCATTTTTCTAACTGTAAGAGGAGGTAATCAGGGTACCTAAACCTCAAAGGTACCTAAACCTCAAAGGTGAATATTTCATGATACCATGTTTGCATCCCAAAAGCCTGGTGTCTAACACATGGTAACGGTGCAATAAATGTCAGCTGTAATAACAATTATTGTTATGAGTATTATTGTTATTATTTGTTAAGAGCAATTGTTAGGTCATTTTTTTTCTTTTCCAATCTGACCAAGATATTGTATTGGTTATGAGCTAAAACCAGATAAACATATATTTAATTTTCTTAATAAGTGGAGAATTGTGTTAAATGTCTATTGGGCACATGTGTCCTTACTGGGGGGAGTGCTTGCTTCTAGCCTAAGTTGCCTCCAACAAGCATTCATGGAGGCTGTGATTGCCATGAGAACAGGTCACAAACTGGTTTTGTTTTCTGTGATCACCCTAGTGCCTGGACATAGTGGTTCAACCTGTCTTGGTTGTTGGCATTGAATAAATGGTGGTAACCATTCCAAGTGGAGATATGTCAGCTCCTGTCTGCATCCATTCATTTATTTCAGCAACTGAAAACAACATAATAGTCATTTAAAAAACTGAGGAATACCATATTTTGGATTACTTGTTGTTCTAGTGATTTTGCCAAGTGTGGATTTCCTTTGCTAATTATGGAAGTAGACAACCAAATCTCATTTCTTGTTTTTTTTTCTTTCTTTCTAGAATCAGCTGTGTCTCTTGCCCTCTGCCACCATCCTACTCATACACTGTCTAAAATAAATAGCTTTTTCTTTTTCTGCCGTGTCTTGGTTATTTCTCCCTTTGCCCTCCACCCAATTTCCTCTTCCCACTGAAGTCTGTAATAATGTATCAGTTTACTTATGCAATTTCCAGCCCTAGCTTTCATTGATTTTTTTCTTATTTGACTATTGGCTTATGATTTGTGAGGCAAAGGAGGTGGTCTGTATATCATGTGAATGCAAAGCCTTAATAATTTTCATATTGGTCCATAACAAATATATATTGTATTCAGGTTCAGTGACTGCCTTTATAGAATCATGTCAGAAAGTGGATTTCTATCCTGTTTCATCTTCTATGAAAAACGGAAAACAAGACCTTTTCCCCTCACTGTCATCCCAATAAGATGTAAAGATGCTCAAGGGAACATTTGTGGAAGGACTTGACAGGTGCCCTTGGAAAGAAAGCAGGATTTTACTCACTGATGTTTTGAATATCATGAGAGTTGGAATTACGAATGAGTACACCCAAGCACGTAATCGGTTAAGGAGACTTTCATACTCATTGTGGACACTGCTCACAGGCAAAATTGATTGTGCAGCTCCAGTTGCTAGAGCCATGGGGATTTGAGACCACAGCTACATCCATCTAATTCAGGAAGGACTTGAAATAGCTCCTGCATTTTCAGTGAGGAAAAAAAAAAGAAAAAAAAAAAAAAAAAAGCCTTTTCACATTTATCCTGAAGATGGAGCCATTTAACATTTTGGATACTTTCTGATTTTTAAATTTATAACTTTAAATTGACTTTGTTTTGAGACATTAGTGTTTTAGGATTTTATTTTTCCCTAAAATATGATGATTGCTTCCTAACCAAGAGAAGGAAGAGCAGTGTGAATATTTGGTTATGGTCATGGACACCCAGGGACCAGTCTGTGTCCTTGCCCATATTTCCAAAGGTCACTTTTTTTTTTTTCTTTTTGAGAAGGAGCGTCGCTGTACCCCCAGGCTGGAGTGCAATGGCATGAACTTGACTCACTGCAACTTCCACATCCCGGGTTCAAGCGATTCTCCTGCCTCAGCCTCCCGAGTAGCTGGGATTACAGGCGTGCGCTACCATGCCTAACTTTTTTTGTATTTTTAGTAGAGACAGGGTTTCACCGTGTTGGCCAGGCTGGACTTGAACTCCTGACCTTGTGATCCGCCTGTCTTGGCCTCCCAAAGTGCTGGGATAAGGTCACTGTTTCTTGTTTACCTGTTTCTGCCCGTATCTGCAGACTCAGAGAAGTATTTACTAAGCATTTCTCAAATGTGTTTAGAATTCCCGTCACTGATGGCTTACGGTGAAGGAGAGCATATTTTTAAAGCCATGTAAAAGAAGGAATGTGTTTAATTCTGTTACTCTTGTATTAATCCCTTGATTGTTGAATCTAGAATCTTTGAGACTGGATGATCTTAGAGGGTATCTAGTCTACCTTCTCATCTTGTTCTTCAAGACTTGTATTTATGTAGCGAGTTGTCATGGCTCAATTAAAATATCTGTGTTTACTTATGTAACTCTCAAAGCTCACTTTAATTGATCTCTTTAGTGAGGGTCTGTTTTTTACTTGCGAATGAAGGTGAAGTAAATATAGATGGGCATTTTCTGTCCTAAACAGCTACCAGCTCCCATAGCTGAACACTTGGAAGACAAAACCAACCACACATTAGGGGCCAAAATTCCTCACTTAGAAGATGAGTTTTCCCGATTGGGAAAGATTGAAAAAACATTCGTGTACTGCTCAGCTAGCCATCTGGAGACTTTCATGGAGTGAGCTCAGGTGAGACATCGTGATATGTGGTGGGTAAGGTACTGGAAGAACAGCTGTCTTACGATAGGGAGGGTGGATGTGGACAGAAATCTAGTAACCCAAATATAACAAGGTGCCCTTAAAGCAGTTGTTGGGCAACTCTTGCATGCTTGAGATGAGCAGTGGAGACTACGCTGGGGCTGTCTGCTCACTTAACTATCCAACACTGAGGCTCCCAGGCTCTGTGATGATGATATAGGTATCTTCTTGAGAATAAATACTGTTTTCGGTGGCTTTGACTTTCTGGAAGGCTGAACCACAGTTCTCTCTCCCATATCACCTGTGTCCACAGCTGGGGAGATTGATGTTTAGAGCTAGGTTTATCTCTATAAAGGACTAATTCCGATCTTAGAAGGACTCGAAGGACTGGAGACCTGACCCTGTGTTGCGACTGTCTGATTCCTTGAACATAGATCGTATTCTGGGGGGTGGACTGTAGCATCACCCTCATCTCACAGTCGGAAGTCCTGGCTTGGAGCCCTTCTGGGCTCAGAGACTGTGGTCCGCAACCCACTAGTGTTATCAGTCCCATCAGCGTGGATGCCTACAACAACAAGAACGAGAACACCCAACAGCTCCTGCTGCTGTCTCTCCTCCTCTTCTTTCCCCACCCTTTCCTCTTATTATCATTGTAATTGTTACTATTTATACATCTATAGCTATCAGGAAAATGAGGCCAAAACTTAGCGTATCAAGATCGAAACACATTTTCTTTCATAGTTTCTGTGGGTCGAGAATTTGGGAGCAGCGTAGCTGGGTTTCACCATTTAGTGTGATACTAGCTGTGGTATTTTGTAGATGCCCTTTATAAAGTTCGAACGGAGTTCTTTCTATTCTTGGGTTGTGAGGATGTTTTTTTGTCATGAAAGGGTCTTGACTTCTGTCAAATTCTTTTTCTGCATCTGTTGAGATGATCATATGGTTTTGCCTTTTATTCTCTTATGATCCCTTATTATATTGATTGATTTTTGTATGTCAGGGTTTAAAATTCTTTCCATGTGTGGCCGCATTTGGTTTGCTGGCATCTTCTTGAAGATGTTTGCATCTCTATTTATAAAATATGTAGATCTGCAATATTCTTTCCCTTTGATTTTTTGTCTGGTTTTGAGATGAGGATAACGCTAGCCTCAGATTTCTTCCTCTTCTATTCTTTTGGAAGGTATTTAGAGGTGTTAGTCATAATTCTTCTTTGAAATTTTGGTAAAAATCACCAATAGAGGCATCGGGGTCTGGGTTTTTCTTTCTGTGAAGTTTTTTTGCCTACTAATTCCATCTCTTTGCTTGGTATAGGCTTATTCAGGTTTTCTATTTCCTCTTGAAATTTTGGTAGTTTGTGTCTTTCCAGAAACACTGTTTTCATTTTATCTACGTTATCGATTATTTTTGGCCTACAATCGTCCATAAGATACCCGTGGCAGTAATGTCCCCTGTTTAATTTCTGATTTTGGTAATTTGAATTTTCTCTCTTTTTGTTTTGTTTCCCTTGGTCATTCTAGTTAAGAATATGTCAGTTTTATTGATCTTTTCAAATAATCAACTTTTGGTTTTGTTTATTCTCTATTTCCAGTTTCATTTATTTCTGGTCTAATCTTTATTCTTTTTATTCTCCTACTTGCTTTGAATTTACTTTGCTCTTCTTTTTCTAGCTTGTCAGGTTGAAAAATCTGATTATTGACTTGAGGTCTTTCCTTGTTTTAAATGTAGGTGTTCACAGACATAATTTCCCCTTAATCATTGCTTTTGCTGCATTCCATAATTTTTGGCATGTGTGCTTTTTTTTGTTGTTGTTCAGCTCAAAGTCTTTCAATTTTTATTGTAATTTCTTCTTTGACTTTTTGATTAGAAGTATGTTGCTTAATTTTCACACATTTGTGAATTGCTCCAAATTTCTCATTATTGTCTTTTAATTTTACTTCATTGTGATTGAAGAACATCTTTTATATAATTTCTATTCTTTTAAATGTATTGTGACTTGTTTTGTGGCCTAACATGTAGTCTATTTTGGAGAATGTATTCTGTACTGCTGTTAGACAGAGGGGTTCATAGAGAGATGTCTGTTAGTTTACAGTGATGTCTAAGTTTTCCATTGCCTTGTTGATCTCCTGTCTGGTTGTTCTGTCCATTATTGAAAGTGTTATATTAAAGCTTCTATTATTGTTGTAATATCTATTTTTCCTTTTGATTATTCAGTTTTTGCTTCAGTATTTGAGGCTCCGTTATTAAGTGCATCTGTGTTTATATAATCATGGTCTTCTTGATAGATTGACTATACATTATTATAAAATCAGGTTGTTTACAGTAATAATTTTTAAAATGTAATGTTTATTTTATATGATATTAGTGTAGCCACTCCAGCTTTTTTGGCATTACTGTTTGAAGTATGCCTTTTTTCATAGTTTTACTTTCAACCTACTTGAATGTTTGAATCTAAACTGTGTCTCTTGTAGACAGAAAATAATTGGATCATGATTTCTAAAATCCTTTCTGCCAACCTAATTTGGATTAATACCAATTTAATTTACATAGTATACAAACACTTTGTCCTATAAAGTTCTTTTTCCTACCCATTTCTTTGTATTTTTTACTTTGTATTCAAGTTACATCTTTATAGATGGTAAGTTCCTTAACAAAGTTTTACAGTTGTGGCTTTGTGAAGTTGGCTTCAGATAAGAGAAAAAAATTCACACAAAAATACACTTCTACTGTCTTCTATATTTACATGTGTAATTACCTTTTCCATGTTTTTATTTCTTCATGTGAATTTGACTTACTGTTTAGTGTCCTTTTATTTCAACCTGGAGGACTCTCTCTTATATTGCTTGCAGGGTAGATATGCTAGTGGTTAATCCTCTCAGGTTTTGTTTGTATGTGAATGTTTTAGTTTTTATTTTCTTAATTTTCGAAGTATAGTTTGTTCAGTATGAATCTTGGCTGGTAATTTTCTTGTAGCGTTTCTGACATCCTACTATCTTCTGGCCTCCATGGTTTCTGATGACAAGTCAGCTGTTAATCTTATTGAAGATTTCCTACATCTGATGAATCGCTTCCTTCTTATTGGTCCCAAGATGCTCTGTTTGTCATTTGACTGCCTTTTCTCTGCATACTGGTCAAAGTTTTTTTCTTGTTTGCATATTTCATAATTCTTTGTTGAAAACTTCATCTAGTACATTGTAGTAACTCTGAGTTCTGATTTACCACAGATTATTGTTTTTGTTGGCTTTGTTTTTAAACTTACTGAGCTGCTGTTGTGAAATCTGTTACCTTGATGATGTGTGGCCATTGATGTCTCTGTTTCATTTTTGTTGTTGTTGTTGTTGTCATTCCTCTTCTGTTTTTTTTTTTTTTTGAGATGGAGTCTCACTTTGTCACCCAGGCTGGAGTGCAATGTCATGATCTTGGCTCACCACAACCTCCGCCTCCTGGGTTCAAGTGATTCTCTTGCCTCAGCCTCCCAAGTAGCTGGCATTACAGGCACCCACCACCACACCCAGCTAATTTTTGTACTTTTAGTAGAGATGGGGTTTCACCAGGTAGGCCAAGCTGGTCTTGAACTCCTGACCTCAAGTGATCCACCTGCCTCAGCCTCCCAACCTGCTGGGATTACAGGTGTGAGCCACCATGCCTGGCCTCTTCTTTTGTTTTTAATCTTCATTTCTCAAAGTTTTGGTGGTATCGGTGTAGCTTAATGACCAGCCAAAAATCAGCTAAGATTGTGTTCAGACACCTTGAGCACTATGAAGTCTCCTGTCCTCTACTGATGGGTCTGTGTGTATGTGGAGGTGTGCACTGAAATTTCAGGCCATTTTCAAATCTTCCCAAGTATTTAGATTCTACTGGTTCCTTTGGTATCACCTCTGCATCTGCACACTGCTTCAGGATTAATCTGAAATGTGTGGGCTAGTAAAGTCATTGGCTCTCTCCAGTTTTCCATCACTGAGAATATTATCGCTTCGACCAATAATGCTGCTGGATATGGTCACGACCTTCTGCTTGAAATCACTTGAGCCCCGTTTGGACCATGGCAACCGAGCTGCCAGTACTCATAGCCTGCTCTACCCAGGCAGAGCCTTTGAGTTAACTCGGGGTGAAGCCCTCATCTAGAACACCAAGAGTCTCACTGTTCTTGCCTGAAGTCCAATCGATTTTTGGTGAATATTTGTCACATTATTTGAATTCTTTCATTGATTTTTTAGAGTGCTGAAATTTTGGGGCGTCAGTTTTGTCCACATGTATTATTGCTGTTTGGAGACAGGAATGTCTTAGTCAGCCATAGCTGGTAGTCCCAAACATTTTTCATGTGAACTTGCATCCTATTACCCAAGAAAGGAGACAGCACATTGGGAAAACTTGTTTTAAAACAATGACCATAGTCTATTCCTGTGGTGGGGGGGAGAGAGGTCCCCACATGTTCACATTAGAGGTCTTACATGAAGCCATTTGGGATTTTCCTCAAACTTTGCCCATAGCACTGTGGTTCTACAGGATAAGATCCTCTCATTCTGTTAGTCAGTGTGGACAACACTATATGCATGCATCTGACCCACAAAATCTCAGTAATGCTGTGTAATTAAGATGTATTTCTTCCTTTCATCATGGTCTGATGTGAATTGGGTCTCTCTCTGGTTGTGGGCTCCTTTCAGCTGTGGCAATATCATCTTGCAACATTTTGGCTCAGTTTCCATCGATAGGGGGTGCGGAGATCATTGGCAATTACGTGGGATGTTTCCAGAAAGTGTTTTATATCATTTCGGATCCTACGGTATTAGCCAGGGCTCAGTCACATGGTACCACTAAAATACAAGGGAGACTGGGAAATGTAGTATTCCTGTGTGCCCAGGGAAAATACAGAAGCAAACATTTGGTGAATACAGTGTATTCTGTTTATCACTCTTACTCTTTGGAGATCCCATCACATTATTAACCTTATTCTCTGGAAAACAAAATTGGGGTGCAGAAATAGTGAATGACTTAAGATGTGCTGTTTTAAGTAAGTTATTGGAAGATTAGAAACTAGAAATATTTATTGCCTTCTAATTTAGTTTTTTCCCCAATTTTACTGTGTTCTCCCTCACTTGCATAAAATGTTGCTTCTTAATTGACATAAATAATATGACCTAGCACAGTCACTTTAGAATAAGAATCATTCATAATTCTACCTGTTTAAGATTAACATATACATGTTTTCTTTACAGATGTATGTTTCTATAATCAAACAGCTAATATGCATTTATTTTTTATTTTGTTTTCCAACACACAAATAGTCTTCATATGTCTACATTCTTATTCTAATTACTATTTTGATTGCCGCATAACTTTATATTGAATTGGTCTAATGTTTACTTACCCCTTCCTCCTATTGTTAGACATATAAGTTGTTTCAACTCATTTTAACCTATATAACACAGTGTGATTTTAAATATGCTTTAAAACATATTCTTGCAACAAAGGCTGATTAAATTGCATATTCTGACCACCTGTGGACATTTAGGAAAGCTGTAGTTAAATAGTGTACCTCTGACTTACATCCTTTCTGCTCTTACTGAAACATATGTGAATATAGTGAAGTACTATTTTTACATTATTATTTTTTAATGAAAATATTTAACTTGTGAAGAGTAGAACACATTCTAAAGAAGAGTTGAATGAACCTGTTATATACTTTTATTAGCTTTGTAATGCAATATTTCATTAAAATGTGTTTATACTAACTTATTAGTATGGGGTGAAGGATGAAAAGAAACCCAGGAATGTCAGATCATATACATTAATTGATTGACAAATGTTTTTGAGTGTTTACTAAGTTCTAGGCAGTCTTTTAGAAACTAAATACATAGCATGAAGAAAAATCTTTCAAGAAATTTATCTTCTACTGGGTGTCGGGTGGAATGTGAGGATGCAATGTTTGTATTAAAAACAATGTATTAATCACCATGAAGAAGAATAATAAAGGTAGGGAGGGCTGGGCTCAGTGGCCTATACTTGTAATCCCAGCACTTTGGGAGGCTGAGGCAGGCAGACCATCAGGTCAGGAGATCGAGACCATCCTGGCTAACATGGTGAAACTCTGTCTCTACTAAAAATACAAAAAATGAGCCAGGTGTGGTGACGGGCGCCTGTAGTCCCAGCTACTCAGGAGACTGGGGCAGGAGAATTGCTGGAACTTGGGAGCTACAGGTTGCACTGAGCCGAGATTGCGCCATTGCACTCTAGTCTGGGTGACAGAACAAGACTCCATCTCAAAAAAAAAAAAAAAAAAAAAGAATAAATGAAAACGAAAGGTAAGGAGAATAGGATATGATCAATTGGGTAAGGGATGTTACGTATGAGAGAGGGGTCTGGGAATACATCTCTGATGTGTAACATTTGTGCAGAAACATGGAGGTGGTAAGGAAAAGATTCACGTGGATGTCGAGAGAACCTGAAAGAAGAAACAGCCAGTCTAAAGACACCTGGCTGCAGACTTCTGGTCATATCCACAGCAAGGAGGTTAGTGTGGTTGGAACCTGGAGTGGGGGAGAGAAAGAGACAAGAGTGGTACCACATGAGCTGAGCGTTAGCTGGGGTCGGAGCTAGCAGGGGACTGGAACATGTAGGGCTTTGAAGGTCATAGTATGAACCTGGGATTTAGCTTTGAGCAGGAAAGGAAGCCATTGGAGGATGTATTAGTCCATTTTCACACTGCTGGTAAGACATACCTGAGAGTGGGTCATATATAAAGAAAAAGAGGTTTAGTAGACTCCCAGTTCCACATGGCTGGGGAGGCCTCACAGTTGTGCCAGAAGGCAAAAGGCATGTCTTACATGGCAACAAGAGAGAGACAAGGGAAAGGGATTTCCCTTTATAAAGCCATCCTATCTCATGAGGGTTATTCCTTACCATGAGAATAGTATGGGAGAAACTGCCGCCGTGATTCAGTTACCTCCCATCCAACTTCTCCCACAACGTATGGGAATTATGGGAACTACAATTCAAGATGAGATTTGGGTGGGGACACAGGCAAACCATATCAGAGGATATTGAGCAGATGAGCAACATGACATCATGCCCATTTAAAAGACATCCTCTGGCTGCTAGGTGGAGAACAGATGTGAGAGAGGATGTAACCAGGGAATCCAGCATGGCAGAAGGAGATGTTATAGTCATGGAGGTGAGAGAGCACAGTGAATGAAACAGAACTTGCATGTGTGAGAAGTGGTCAGAGTTTGAATGTATTTCTGAAGCAAAGATGGTATGATGGTATGCTTAGGTAAGGGATTGAGCATGGGACATGAAAGAGAGTCAATGGTTACTACGGGATTTTTTTTTTTTTTTTTTTTTTTTGACAGAGTCTCACTCTGTCACCAGGCTGGAGTACAGTGGTGCGATCTTAGTTCACTGCAGCCTCCGCCTCCCAGGTTCAAGCAGTTCTCCTGCCTCAGCCTCCCAAATAGGTGGGATTACAGGTAACTGCCACCATGCCTGGCTCATTTTTTTTTATTTTTTATTTTTAGTAGAGATGGGGTTTCACCATATTGGCCAGGATGATGTTGATCTCTTGACCTGTGATCTGCCCGCCTTGGCCTTCCAAAGTGCTGGGATTACAGGCGTGAGCCACCACCCCCGGTCTACTACAGGAATTTAAGCTTGAGCATTCAGAAAATGGAAGTGCTAGTTCCAAGATGGATTGCAAGAGAAGCAGCTGTTCAGGGAGGGAGAGAGGGAAAGAGAGAAGAAGGAAGAGGAATTGCAAGTTTACATTTGGGTGAATTCGGCGTGAGGTGCCCATTGGATTTCCAAGGAGAGATGCCAAGGAGACAGCTCTGTGCGTCTGTAGAACAAGGAAGAGGTTTGATATGGAGATTCAGATTTAGGACTTCCCTTCTTATGGATGGCATTCGACACCTTTAGACAGGACCAGCTCACACCCTTCACCATGTGCACGGGCTATAATATATTCATCATTTAAAAAAATTATCCTGTGACTCTACTTCCTCTCCATCTGTCACTCTCTTTCTCTGATTTCCTTTACAAAACTCTGAAATAAAACTTGTCTATATTTGCTATAATTTTTTTCTCCTTCCATTCTTTCTTGAATTCGTTCCAACAAGGCTTCCCTCCTGCCCACCCTCGAGGTGATCTTATCCTGTTTCAAGGCATTCAATACCGACAATAAGCTGATTATCTCCATTTTACAATGAAGAAACCGAAGTTCAGAGAGGTTAAAGCCACTTGAGTATTCAATAGCAGAACTCAAACCAGAGCGTTGCTTTCCTTTCCTATCCCCAGCCTGTCCCTTTTCACTGCATCCTTGTTCACGATGAAATCGTGTTCGCAAACAAGGGCTTGGAAGGTGATCAGCGTGGGTTTAAGCACCAATGTACACAGAGCATTTAAAAAACTCCTCACAGCCAAATAGAATATAATATTTCACCCCTTTTTACATTTGTGGGTCTAAATTGTTCGTGTCTGTTTTCTTATAAGAAATTAAACTTGGAGAAAGACTGTGGACTTGTTCCTTAAAACAGTATAATTCCATGTAAATCATTAAATTTTTTAAAACTCTGTGATAATGACATGGTTGACAAGCATGAGAGTAGGAGACAGGAGGAGAGTTGTATCTTCTTTCCTTGACATCCTAAAGAAGAAGGAAGACATCCTAAAGAAGACCTTCTTTCCTTGACATCCTTTCAGAGCATGGTGACAGTGTGTGTTACCCTCCTTAGAGCTAAGGACAGGCAGACCCACATCTTCCGTCTCACATAAATAGCTGTGACTTGAAGTCAATCTTGTACTGCTGTGGCATTATTATTTCTCTATTCTCCTTGGATGTGTGTTTCTTGCAATTGAAGTAGGAGGGTTGTCCAGAGGACTTGAAAAAGATTTTTTTTCCCGACATGATTATATCTTTATATGCATTCATTTTTTTTGCTGAGATCTGTAAACTCAACAGAACAATACCAAAAAAAAAAAAAATCAAATGTGGTGAAGTGCTTTTTTTAACTCCTGGGTTCATCATCGTCAGTCTAAAACTCACTCATTTATAGATTGATTGGTTAAGAAAAATACAACTGTTGACTCTAGATTAGAGTGTGGTTCCAGGGGATGATTTTTCTGTGCAAGGGAATTTGGAGTGAGTTGGAAGAAGGAGAGGATATGAATTGGCAAAGATAAATAGAGAGGTTCACCTGCATGTGGGGAATGTTCCATGCAGAGGTGTGGGCACAGGAATGAATACATTGTTCATAAGGGTCTGTAAAGATACTTGCTTGGTTAGAGAGTAGACTGCAGAAACAGATAACTAAGAATGGAGAGGGATATAGTGAGGAGAGGGGCAGGGAGGAGTGTGAGGTCAGGGAAAAGAACTGGACATTGCCTCTAGCTTCACGTTGAAAGTAGAGATATGGAGAGTGTGGCTTGATGTGGACCATGCTGTAGGATGTATTTGGATGGATTATGGGTTAGCGTGAGGAAAGACTGAAGTCAGGAAACAAGATGCAAGCTCCATGGCAATGGGCATGTCTGGAGATGATGTTGACCTTGCCTCTAGGAGGGGAGCAGTGAACATGGCAACGTGGGTGCCAATGGGGAGTGTAAGGGAGATGGAAGAAGAGGTCAGTCTTCCATGTGGGCAGTTTTGGGCATAGCAGAATATGCAGAGAATGTAGGGTCATACTGGTGAACAAAGGCCCCCGAGTTGGGAGAAGTCTAATCTTCACTCAATACTCTCATGGTTCAGGATCCTCATAAGTCACTGGGTGTTTTTGAAGCTCCATTGATCTCTTTATTTGGGTATGTTTATCTGGGTATCTAGTCAGTGATACTGTTGAACTGTAATGATTTGATATCCATTTGGCATGTTTTTGAGCATCGGTTATCATGGATCAATAGAGGGGATGCAACAGTATATTAGAGAGATACCTTTATCATAGATTTACAGTTAGATAGTTATTGTCACGCTTGGTCCTATCATACAAAGCCCTGGTGCTTTCATGGGGGAAATGGGAACCCATTGGATGACTTATATCAGGTCATGGAAAGCATTCTGCATTCTAGGGAAGTGAGTTGGGATGAGAATAGGTGTTTTCTTGGAGAGATGCTTTGGTCTAAGCCGTGAGAGGAGAAAAGAGTAGAGGGGTGGTACTTTAACCTAAAGTGATAATAGCATATCAAACTGGAGGAAGGGTCCAGGCAGAGATAACAGGGATAAAAGATTGGGAATTTAGGCAGGAGTCAGACGGCTCAGCATTTTCTAAGCTTTTCTAATGATGGGGAATTTAAGAATTACTGTAACCAAAAATAACTGACTCTCACAAGTATTGCGTAAGGTGTCTCTGGAAAACAGATTGGAGAAGACCCAGCTGGAACCAAGGATATTCGTTAGGAGATTTTCATATTAATCCAGGCTGGAGATCAGGATACAGGTGGTTCCAGTGTGAACTGAGCAAGTAGGTAGGGTGAATCAAAATGTAGAAGGAAAAATGTACCTTAATTAGTAACTGCTTGGATATGATGGCAGAGCGAGATGTAGAGAGTGGGAGATGGAGGGGCAGGCTAGGGTAACATTAACAAACATTTGCCAGACACCAAGAGCAGAGTCAGCTTTCCTGTCTGGCTCTGATATGAATGTGACCAGTGTTAACTGTTAGGCACATGTGTTAACCTTAGAATGTTACAAGTGTTACCTGTTTTTCACATGTGCATGTGTATGTGTGTATGTGTGTACATGATTGTGTGTATTCTCAACTATTCTTATTTTGCCATACAAATATTTTAACATACATATGCGGTGTGTATGTACATGTGTATACACTCATCCCTCAGTATCCATGGAGGTCCCTCACTAATACCAAAATTCTGGCTCGGTGGAATCCACATAAACAAAAAGTTTTCCCTCTGTATTTGTCAGTTTTGCATCCCATGAAAACTGTATCTTCTATGTATGCTCAGTTGGGAAAAGAAAAATCCACGTATAAGTAAGCCTGTTCAGTTCAAATTGGTGTGGTCCAAGGGTCAGTAGTTTACGTCTACCCACACATTAACAAGTGGCTATTTCAAGGAGGCAGACTGGGTGATTTATTTTCATGCTTCCTTCAATTTTTTTCTAAGTTTTCACCATAAGAAAAAAAAAATTTTCTCCAAAAGACCAAGAAATAATTAGAGGTTTGAGAGGAAATTTATCTGCTGTTATTGATTTTGTTTTAGCCAAAAAAAAAAAAAAAAAGGCTAAACATAAAATATAGTGTTTGTAAACCTGGCTGGCAACCCTTCTCTGATATTATTGTCGATTTCAGACAAAGCAAAGAGGTGTATGATACCAGAAACCTTCAACAGTGAGGAAAACAAAAAACAATATATTTTGTTTCCGCTTATATTTTCTGCTAACTCCTTGTTTCCCAGCTACCAGAGAGCTGTCAACTTCAGGAATTAAATTAAAAAGTATAAAACTGTGAATGAAGAAATCTTGGAAGTAATGAGACCACACTGAAAGAAGTGGAGGGGAAAAATGGAACATAGTACATGAGCACCTGTGTCAGTGTCATCTTTAAATGCAAATCAAATGTGCCAAACCTTCCTACCACTGATACTTTAAAGCATATACAGTTCATTTTTAGCCAGGTGTATCAGTTTTGCATTGGCAAAAATAGTAGTGGACTAAAAGACCAAGACCAATTTGTTTTCTTTTATTAAGAGATCTGTAATAAGAGAGGTTGAAAGGAATTTTGGAGGACCAAATGAGATCCCAAGTGCAATACAAGACGAAGCTGGTCAATTCTGAAATATTTGAACACGTTTATGTATCTAACCCACTATGAACCTTGGCAGCGACGCTAAGTCTTCCATGTTCTATGTGGTTTCAGATGACCTGTGAAAACTACCTGTGCCATTCTAAACCACCAAATGGTTCCATTTTCCATCTGTTGTCATGCAATTGTTTTGCTTACCAGCAGCTGTCAGATGGATATTACAATGTATGCTTTCATAGCAAATGTTACAACATCAAACATAACAAGCATTGAGGGTGAAGCTGATGGCACAGGGAGATACACAGAGCTTACCAAGGGACTGGAAAGGCGGCCCTGGAGTCCGCATCAGGACGCTGTGTGCCATTCCTGGAGTGCATTCAAAAGTCTAGTGTGTGCTGGTTCACAGGTGTCTCTTTTTGCCAACTCGTCATAAACTCCTCAGCTGTTAATGCAGAGTTGCCTGCTGCAGCAGTGACAGAGAACTGTTGGGTTGCCAGGGCTAATTGCTGTTTAGCTCTTTCAGAAGGGTTAAGTGCACTGGTTAGCTTGCTGAAGGTTTGGGAGAAAGCTTAGGTGCAGGAGCACTCAAACCACAGGGACGTGGCTGTCCCACCTGCTCTCACTGTTGAGGGCATTTTAACTCATCACCTGATGCTACTGGAAATAGCTACAAAGGGCAACTGGTGGTTGCATTTATTTGGAGGCTTAATTCACCTGTTGTCTCTCTCCAGTCGTGGTTGAGTTTAGAAAACTGTCACTCCTAGAATTCAGACATTCCACTAAACAAGTGATATATGATTTAAAAAAAAAAAATTGTTTCAGAGATATTTTCTCCCAGTCTGTGGGTTGTCTATTCACTTGGTTGGGCATATCTTTTGCTGTGTACAACCTTTTTAACTTGATGTGATCCGAGTTGTCAGTGTTTACTTTGGTTGCCTGTGCTTGAGGGGTATTGCTCAAGAAAATCTTTGCCCAGACCAATGTCCTGGAGATTTTCCCCGATGTTGTCTTGTAGTAGTTTCATAGTTTGAGGTCTTAGATTCAAATTTTAGTGAAAGAGATAAACATTTTGTGAACTTACCTATGTTTGTATATGTATGAATTCAGGTGTGCAGTTTTATCATTTTTTGCTCGATGTAGAATACTATCTTGGTTAGTACCCTCAAACCAAAATAGTATTTGTAAAAGTCCTTAGTGCATACTCCTGTGCTTCACATTCTGTAGATGTTCAGTAAGTATTTAAATCAATGAATGAATGAAAGGCAGTTATTTGAATGAGTCCATTTTGGTTTCATGTCTTGTTTGGGGACATTGAGTTCAAAGTTATTATACCCAAACCAACTAAGGAGTAATGTTACGATGTGTCCTATAGACGTTGTTCTGTATATAGCATCAACAGAATTATGTAGTGTTAGGTGTGTAGCATCTGCAGTCCTATTGCCTATGTTTGAATCCTGGCTTTATGCAACAGACTGGGCAACCTGGAATGGAGTGAACTGCTTAATTTTCTAATCCTGTGTTGATTATTTCAGAAAATTGGGATAACAAGAGGACTCACTCCATAGGATTGTTGTGAAGTTGAAATGAGAAAAATCGACTTAAATCTTTCAGTGTTGCCTGTGACATACAAGCCCTTGATACATCATCGATGGTACTATTATTATTTGCCTAACATTTTGCTTTTGGGGAACACACACCCACCAGTTTCCCCTCTCAGAGATGCCACTTGACTTAGTCGCTGTTGGTTCCACCCTTAAAATTATTGGACCACGTGTTATAAGGCATATTGCAGCAAAATATGGTGCTCAGAATATCATGGCTTTTATATTTTATCTCGCTGGCATAGAATTCTAAAAGGTTTAAAGCTTAAATTAGAGCCCACATTTAAACCGAGTCGGGAGAAACGCACCATATGCCTCTCCATCTTGTGTGTGGTGTGACTGTAAGTGAGAGTGAATGACAACACGCCGGGGGCTCCAGCCAAAACTTGAGGCCGGCAGTCTAAATCCAGATCGGGCAGCCTCCCAGCCTCTCCTGATTCTGACTGTTTGTGCATTTGACCTTGACAGCCAAGGTCTATGTGGTTCCTCTTTGCTTTCTGTCATTAATCACTCCTGAAGCATCTTCTAAACAGACAGCTTGGTTGGATTGAATAATGTGTCGTTTTTTTTTTTTTTTTCTTCATCTGATACAGGCATGAGTTAAACTAGAGTCACCTCCATTGGTGAACTTGGCTATTGGGCTGGGTAGTATTTTCAAGCAGAGCTTTACCTGAAAAATATTCTGTAAGAGTTCTGAATGTTGTCCTCTCATTGTCATAGTGCCTGTGATGATGATAACCCACCCTTGCAAGTTTTCTTGTGTAGCAGAAATTGTTGCCAGAGGAAGGGGAGGGATGACATGTCCTTTCACTGGCAAATGAGGCCAGATTTTAACTTTGAGTCACTTTGAGAATTTAGGGGGTGGGCACATGGTACTGTGCAACAGGAAGTGATATTTATCATGATAAGTGATGTTTACCATGCCCCACCTTACAATTGCCATGTATTTCAAATGTTATGAGTATACCACTGAATGCATTCTTTATTGGAGAGAAAAAAAGTTAGCAGTGTAGAGAGAAATATATAGTTGCTAGAATTGAGAAAGGGTAAGAAAACAAGAGTAATCTGTAATTTTTTTTTTGCATGGCCCAAAAGGCAATTTCTATTGCCTTTTATGGTGATTTGGAGTTTTTAAGATGTTTTGACTTATTTAACCAGCTGGAAACTCACGGCAGAGAATGTTTATGACTTACTGAAATTCTTATAGGAGTTCATGACAGAGCTTTCCTTGGAATGCAGGTATCAAGACTTGATTTTCAGAATTTTGCGCTAGATTTCCTAATAGAAACCTCATGATTTGGAGAGGGGAGAATCATCTCTTTGCAATTATGTCACTGCTAAGCTGACATAGTAACAAAGGGATTAGTGTCAGCCTTGGAATTCTGTAAATATGTCTTGAGACAAAGTGGTGTAGGACTACATCTAGTACATTGAGGAAGAAGGTCGTGGAATTAGAACTTTTCTGTTACTTCTAGGCATATTTTTCAGGACTAAGGAATTCAGCATGAGCTGCATCTGCCTTCTGCTTCCTCCTGCTCTCTCCCCCATATCAATTACTATTAATTCTGTTTTCTTCCCCATTGCAATTTAGTTTGGAAGATGTCAGTGCTATTTAATACAGCAAAATCTCCCCAGCACACCCTTCGGGACTAGTCCTTGGGTGCTGGGAGGGCATTCCACCCTATTATCTGTAGGGTGGCTGTGCTTGTTCTCATGCCACATCAAATTGGTATTGGTAGCTCGCTAATGAGTGGGTGGAGATGGGCTTGGCATTTTGTCTTCTGGAGGAACAGCAGATAAGATGAGTAATGTCATTCTTAGTTCTAGTTTTGTCTCTTCTTACTGTCTTTATTTGAGCCCCTCCACCTCCCTCATTTCTCCTTCCTTCCCTCTCCATTTTCCCCTTCCTTCCTCCCAACCCCCATGCACACATGCAGAGCTCACACACAGTTTTACCTATCTCTTAACTGACAGCTTTAATAAGGATGGTCACTGAACATCTTCTTATAATTTATAAGAGAAACTGGTATGCAAACTATGGAGATACAGTGGTGGAGATCCAAGTTTATATCTTGATTCTACCATGTAACTCTCAACATGTGCTCTAGACCCTCTGTGTCTGTTTGGTTATCTATAAATCAGGAATGATAATTATACTGACCTCATAAGGTTGTTGGGATGAGTCAGTAAGATTATGCATGTGAAGTGCTTAGCACAGGTTCTCATGCACTAAAAGATTTCCATAAACATTTTTTATTATCATTAATAAAAAGCGTCTTTATTTGGATCCATCTCATAAGATGCAACACCAAAGCTAATATTTCATAACAGACAAGCACTCTTTGAGTGATATATTATATCTAAATTCAATTAAATGTCCCAACTCAGTGTGCTGGAACTGGTAGCCTGAAAAAGTCCCATTCATCTGATGGCTGTGAAATAATGAGAATGTTTATCTTCTTTCCATGAAGAAATGTATAATTAAAGCAATTTGTGACGTACCTCCTTAAGATTCATCTCTGACTCTGTAATACATTTAGTGATTTCAATGCAAATGAATCCTTTGGTGAGGCAATGTGTTCATCCTGTCTCCTTATCTGTTCTTGGGAAACCTCATCCAAGGCTCTGGTGAGTCTCGCAGCAGATTGAAAATCCCCTTGCTGGCAACAGCTGATTATACTGAGGAGAGACATGCATGGGGCTGGCCCATCAGATTATCTGCTCGTGGGAGTTAAGAAATTTGACATAGCCCCAGTGTCCATATTCTTTATATATATATATAAAATTCAGTGAGAAGGGTAGTAGGAAATGAACTCTAGGTAGACAAGAGTTGGACAGACGTTATCATTTACTGGCTAAGTGACCTAGAGCAAGTCACGTAACCCTGGGAACCTCAGTAATGGTAAAGCAAAGATGCTAATAGGAGCTACTTTTAAAAAATAAAGAATAAACACAATAAAACAGGTGAAGCATTCAGTGACTTGGGCAACAGTGAGTGTGCAGTAAATGCTGAACATTTTGACAGACTGGATTAAGAAAATGTGGCACATATACACCATGGAATACTATGCAGCCATAAAAAAGGATGAGTTTGTGTCCTTTGTAGGGACATGGATGCAGCTGGAAACCATCATTCTTAGCAAACTATCACAAGAACAGAAAACCAAACACCGCATGTTCTCACTCATAGGTGGGAACTGAACAATGAGATCACTTGGACTCGGGAAGGGGAACATCACACACCGGGGCCTATCACGGGGAGGGGGGAGGGGGAAGGGATTGCTTTGGGAGTTATACCTGATGTAAATGATGAGTTGATGGGTGCTGACGAGTTGATGGTTACAGCACACCAACATGCCACAAGTATACATATGTAACAAACCTGCACGTTATGCACATGTACCCTAGAACTCAAAGAATAATAATAAAAAAATAATAATAATAAAATAAAATAAATTAGTGAAATCCTGTAAAAAAAAAAAAAAAAAAAGAACATTTTGAATTGTCTTCAGCCTTCATTTTTCAGCCTGATTTTTACCTTGATTCTCACATTGAAACTGGCCATTTCTTTGGGTATTTTGGGTCTTTTCCTCTTTTACCCTCTTCACTGGGTTTGTCGCTGCACATCCCTCCTTCCTTTTGAAAGCTCCGTCCTCCTTTGATTCTCCTGGTAAAAGTCCTGCATTTCTGCCTCGTTCTTTTTTGGCCTTTTGCATTGCCTCATCTTCCTGTGTTCACACCTAAGTGAAGTTGCTCTCCAAGGTTCTGACCTCCGCCTCTTGGTTTTCCATTGTGTTTTCTCATGGGTGACCTAATTCACACAACATGCCTCTAAGCTGAAGAAGCCTAGAATCTCATTCCTATATACTAACTGCCTCTTGGATGTGTCTTCCTGAAACTCACACATTCTAAGTGGAATTCCACATGTGGTCATCATTTCATACTGTTCCTTCCCTCATCCTCTCTCAGTTGATGGCCCTTAGGTCCTCAGTTTAGAAACCTGTTCAGGCTCTGTAGCTCCCTCACCCCAACCTCAGGTCCTGCATTACCTCCTGAAGAGCCACAGGATCCAGCATTTTCCTTATTCTCATTGTTCTTTGTGACCAGTTCACCTCTCACCCAGGCTGCTGCAACTACCTTCTAACTGGCATTTCTTCTCTTTCCCCTTCAAATCCCTCATGCTTGAAAATAAAAATTTGGTCATGCCCTTCCCCTGTTTAAGTGTTTTCAGGATTATGACCAAGCTTGGTAGGATGACTTGTTCCTCTCTGCTCTCAGGAACGCTCCTTGTTTCTCTTTTTCAAAAACAGCCTATCCACAGTTCAGTGCACATAATGAACCTGTACTCGTTTCTCTGTCTTTATGTATGCTGCTCCCTGGACCCAACCCATTCACTTCTACTATCTTGGCCTGAAAATGTCTACTTATCTCCTAACTCTTGATTCAGAGGCAGCCTTCCTCCAGGCATTCTTTCCCTGAGTGCCACTGGCTCTTTGCCTCATTTTCTGGGTTAGGGTTCCTTTCATTCACGGGCACTCCAAATACTCTATCCCTACACATCCAGCTTGATGCATAATTGTAAATAGTGTTTATCTGTCCATTTTCAACTTTACATTATGTGTATCTTCCCTTGAGGGCAAGAGCTTTATGTTTGTTTATCTTTATCCTTAGTGATTAATATGGCATGCCATGTGTACTAGGTGCTTAATATCTGAGTGACTACTAGAATGAATGAATGAGTAGATATGAATAATTTTCAAGATTTGTAGGAAACCAACCCTATTTAACTTATTCTGTGAAGACTGAATCATTTAGTACATTTTTTTTTTAATTCATGAACTCTGAATTACTCTAGGCCAGTTTTTCCTTGCCCCCAAACCTTTCAGATATGGAATCAGAGAAACATAAGATATTAGGGTTCACAGTTTTGCAAAATGCTAATGTAAAACACCCAGGAGCACACAGATGGCTTAAGAAAGGTATTAATCATATGACATATTTTCCTTTATAAAATGCCTTCTTATCTACCGCCTTTTTATCCCCATTAGAGGTGTTATTTGATCTTGGCAATGTTGAGAGTCCACCATCTTGCCTTGTAAGCCAGTCTTATTATAGCATCTGTGCTGTGCCTCGATTTTAACTCTTGACTTTTGTTGCTCCCACCATACATTCCTTAAAAGTCAATCTGGAGTTTGTGTATCTTTCCATCTTCTGGACTGAGAACAATTTATGGCCTTTAGCACATGCTCATTTAGTTTGTAGAATGGGCCGGGCGCAGTATCTCATGCCTGTAATCCCAGCACTTTGAGAGGCTGAAGAGGGCCGATCACCTGAGGTCAGGAATTCGAGACCAGCCTGACCAACATGGAGAAACCCCATCTCTACTAAAAATACAAAACATTAGCTGGGCCTGGTGGCACGTGCCTGTAGTCCCAGCTACTTGGGAGGCTGAGGCAGGAGAATCACTTGAACTCGGGAGGCAGAGGTTGCAGTGAGCTGATATCGCAGCCTTGCGCTCCAGCCTGGAAAAGAAGGGAGAAACTCTGTCTCAAAAAAAAAAAAAAAAAAAAGTTTGTAGAATGGATATGTGCTCTCTCTGAGATCATGGGGTGGGCAGAGAGGCCAGAGTATGCTCATTTGAAGTCATGGAAGCAGTGGCCATTTAAGAGCCTTCAAAGGGCCAGAGTGAGTTTATGTGATTTAGAAATGATGATCCTAACACATCTCCAGAAAGAGATAAACTGCCTTGAGAAGAAGCAGAGCCATGCTGGGAAATAGATTGGGTGGAATTTAAATAGAAGTCTGGGTTTGAAGTCAGAATCATAAAGACTAGGAATAATTGTAATATTCATAATAAAAATAAATCCTGTGAGAACCATCAGTTACCATGCACTGTGTGCTTACTATGCGCCCGATACTGGGTCAAGTGTTTAGCATACATTCTCACTTCAACTAGTGCTTCAAATAGTTCTCTAAGTTAGACATCATTGTCCCCCTTTTCAGATGCAGAAACTGAGGCTCCAAAGAGTTAATTCAGCCATTTAAGGTAACAAACCTACAAGGAGTTTGAATTCAGGATTCCAGAGCTCATGCTTTTTTACCCCTGCACCGTAGGAAGTTGTGTGCACGTATCTGCATCTGTCGATTTACTATATATGTTATTTCGAGCGAGTGACCTAACAGGGCTTCAGTTCCATCATCCATAAAATTGACAGGATAGCATTATCTTTCAGATTTTTTGTGGGTAATTTAAATGATTTGCAGAAAATGTTTAACACATTGCATGGGATCCAGTAGACAATAAATCTGGACTTTTATTAACAATAAATAATTAGCTTCCCATTCTAAAATATTTCAATGTGGATGCATGGCTGTGACGTTAAAAGCCAAATCCACCCCCAAATGTGAATGATTGCCTAACTTGATCCCTGAAACTGGAAATAGAGAAATAACATGCAATTCCAGCAATATCAACATTATTATTTTCATTTTTTTTCTGATGCTGTCAGCTTGTTATTTGTGCTATTTCTTAGAATAATAGAATTTATTCAGGCAATTTATCCTTAATACAAGTGATATAAATGGGGCTATGCAGTGCTTGTATATCATGCTAATAATGTCTGGTTCGTCTTTTTTTTTTTTTTTCTCCCTCTTTACAAATGGAGACATTGATTTCCTACTCCGTCCCATCTTTTATTACATTTTCTGCATCGAGGTCATCTCTGTCCACTGCCTACACTGGATTCCAATAGCTTAAGTTGTGTAACATCATTCGATGACATTCTTAAAGCATCTACTATGTGCTTTCTTCAAAAATGTGTGTATTACAGTGGAATAAAAAAGAAGACAGACAGATACAGTTACTGTCCTCAGCTATGTGTTAAATCCATTAGTTAAAAATGTACACCTAGCCAGTGATTTAAGGACAAGTAGAAGGCTTTATATTGGGAGGTTCTGAAACAGTGTTGGTTAAATGCATGCATGTCAGAGGCTGTGGATACTATGCATAGGTCTTGTTTCTTCTTCCTCTGTACCCTCTCTCTCATGGCCCCCAAGCATCTCTTGGTGGCTCCCCAAACTGAGATTTCTAGTCCCAGTGTTTTTTTGTTTGTTTGTTTGTTTCTTTGTGTTTTTTTCTGAGCTTGAGACTCATATTTTATCATACATATCTCCCACTGACCCCTGGACACCCTTCATTCATTGTGTCTCAAACTGAAATCAATACCCCTCCACCCTGTCCCCAGTCTGCACGTTGGTGAATCACATGTGCATTCAGCTTACCCATGCTGGGGACCTGCAGGCCAACATTGGGTTACTAGTTCTATCATCCCTGCTCCACCTAAGCACAATTAATGGTCAGTTCTCATCAACTAACTTCTCTAGTATTTCTTGAACTCAACCTGGTCCTTATTTCCTGCAAAGGCCAAGTGTTTTATCTGGTAAAACCAGATAATTGGAACAACAGAGGACCAGGATCACCTGTTTTTGGTTCAGAATGAGTTCCTTCCCTTCTCTCCCCTCCCCTTCCCTCCCCTCCCCTCCCCTCCCCTCCCCTTCCCTCCCCTTCCCTTCCCTTCCTTCCTGTCTTTTTTTTTTTTTTTTTTTTTTTCAGATGGAGCCTCCCTCTGTTGCCCAGGCTGGAGTGCAGTGGCCGATCTCGGCTCATTGCAAGCTCTGCCTCCCGGGTTCACGCCATTCTTCTGCCTCAGCCTCCCAAGTAGCTGGGACTACAGGTGCCCGCCACCACGCCAGGCTAATTTTTTTTGTATTTTTTAGTAGAGATGGGGTTTCGCCATGTTAGCCAGGATGGTCTCGATCTCCTGACCTCATAATCCGCCTGCCTCGGTCTCCCAAAGTGCTGGGATTACAGGCGTGAGCCACCATGCCCGGCCTCTTTTTTTTTTTTTTAAACTTTTATTTAAGGTTCAAGGGTACAAGTGTAGGTTTGTTATATAGATACAGTCATGTCACGGGGGGTTGTTGTACAGATTATTGCATCACCCAGGTATTAAGACCAGTACCCAATAGTGTTTTTTTTTTTTTTTTCTGCTCGTCTCCCTCCTCCCACCCTCCACTCTCCACCCTCCACCCTCAAGTAGGACCCAGTGTCTGTTGTTCCCTTCTTTGTGTCCATGAGTTTCCATCATTTAGCTTCCACTTGTAAGTGAGAACATATGACATTTGGTTTTCTGTCCCTGCATCAGTTTGCTAAAGATAATGGCCTCTAGCTACATCCATGTTGCGGCAAAGGACATGCTTTCATTTATTGCTTTTCTAGCACTTTGGACCAAAGGTCTTTAATCTCTTTAATAATATAACGGCATTGAATTAACTAAATAATACTTACCTGAGGCAGATAATTTACATTGTCTGCATATTCACCTGATCCTGTGCATTTTCCGACTTTTGGGGGAGGGATGAGGGGGTGGCAGTTGAGTTCTCATCGTTTGGCTGCCACTTATAAGTGAAAACCTGAGGATGATTTTCATAATGGTTCAGATAGACCTTCCGAGATTAGCGTCAAGACAAGGGTATTGAATGTGCACGTGGAAAAAGAAAAGCTAATCTGAGTAGATAAAAAGGAGAAAGAATCAGCAAGACTCGATGACAAGATACATTCAAGGGAATAACACATAGGTAGGAATGATCTCTAAACATAATCAGCATATTACATGTTTTGTCTATACCTTTATGAATGAAGCCCAAGGGAGACCTTGTTAAGGAAAACGAAGAGGGAGATTCTTTTTAAGATGTTAAAACAGAGGACAATGAATGCTTTTGCCATGTGTTATCTCTGTGGAACTGTGTAACCTTGAGCATGTCAGTAACCTCTGTGGGACTTAATTCATCTTCTGAAAACAAGAGATTGGATTAGATAATTCCTAACATTCCATGCTTTTAAATAGACTTTTATGATTAGGAATTTGGCAGGTGGAGGGGTGGAAGCATAACATTTAAAAGTTGGGGGTGATGGAGTCGAGTTAGAAGTGGGTTGAATTATTTTTGGAACTAAAGCGTACCCTTGCTGAAATATAGAATAATAATGAGTCTAGTATTAATATAGCCTGGCTTAAGTATAATACTAATATAAACAAAATTATATTGAGGGAAAATGATGTTTATAGAGTACACCATCAAGATGAACTCTAGAAAAAGGAAACTAAACCTTCTCTAAACAGGTTTTTTTTTTTTCCCCTATCATCCCTTTCTTTTTACATTATCATTATGTTTTCCAGGCTGGCAGATGAATATCAAATCTGCTTTTGATTGAATATTTTTTAAATCTCTCTGATAGAATATATATTTTCTTTCATTTATGAAAAGCAAATAGGTCACGTGTTTTCTCTTCTGCGGCGAAGAAATATAGCAAAAGTTTCTATGCTGCATTCCGTTTTCTCATTGAAAAAATATTTAATATAAATGAAAAATATTCATTTACTTTTTGAACTAAGTTTCATCACGGATCTCTTACTTGGGAGTAAATACTCCTTAAAACAAGCTAAATGCACATCCTTAATAATTTTAAAGTCAGAGAAGTAGCCATGTGTAAAATAGGTGTATGTTCACATAATTGACTACAGTATTTTGCTACATGGTTAAATGCATGATTTCCCCTAATAGAATGCCATTGTGGTCTACATCACATTTTCTAGTTCATAAAAGTCAAATGAACTGTGACCATAGTCTCCCAAACTTAATGGGAAGTTCATTTTGTGACTTCTGAGTTTAAATTGTGTCTTTCCAGGATGAATCAATAGATCGAAAGCACATTAATGGATCACATCACCAAAAGGTCTAATCCTGAGTGACTAAAATGGTAGATCTAATTCAGATTTATTGCTTTTCTAGCACGTTGGACCAAAGGTCTTTAATCTCTTTAATAATATATTGGTTTTGAATTAACTAAATAATACTTACCTGATGCAGATAATTTAAGTTGTCTACATATTCACCTGGCACTGTGCATTTCAAACTTTTTGGGGAAAGATGAGGGAGTGGCAGGTGAGTTTAATCTGTGAAAACCGGTAAAGAAGTAGAACCTTATAGACAGGGGCTCACAGTATATATTTTTTAAAAATCTGTATGGGATGCTTGCTAGCACAACAAATTTACACCCTGCTCTGCCAACACTCTTAGCCACAGCTACCTATCAGAAGGTTATCAAGACTAGAAGAAAAACACATAAGTTATGTCCTGGACTGTGCAAACACTCATGAGCACAGCCATAAACTACAGCTGGATGTTCGCCGACAGCCAGCTATCCAAGGTTTTTGACCTTGGACAAACAGCAGGGGTTGATGGAGATAGCCAGGCCTGGAGATGGCACCATTTGGAAGATACAAATGGAGATGTCTAGAGGGTGCTGGCAGTAAGCTTCTGCAAGGACCTCGCTGGAAAGGAAGCCAAATTGTTTCTGTTATCTCGGGGAACACCTTGATTCTGAAAGACAGTGAGAGAGCATAAGGCTACCTAATACTTCCAGAAAGATGAATACAACTATTAATATCAGAGCTGCTGCCTCAAGAACAACCGGGATTCTCCCTAATGACAAGAGGGTGGACGGTCTCTCTGCATCCCTTTCCTCAAGCCTTTTGTTCAACCCTTTTCATTGTATGCCCCCAAAGAGAGCAGTTTTAACAATCGGCAATGTAGTAAGGTCACCTGATATGAGTGAGAAAGAGAGAGAGAAAGAGAGAAATGAAATCAAATGGTGTGGGTGATTCCAGTTGTCTTCTTGTTAGCAAGAGTGTATACCATCAGTTTTGCTATGACACAACATATGTGTTCCTAAAAATCACCACTGTGTGTAAAATCACACAATATAAACCATGGGACTTATGGGGAAAATGGGATTAAAAGCACCACACTAAAAAATTTCATCAGTGACACATTAAAAAAAATACAGTTTTACACACGTTAAATGATTAAGAAATACATAAATGCTACAGGAGAGATAACCCTTTACCTTGAAGATCACAAGTTTGCTTGCGGAAGGACACGTCCGAAGGGTTGTGTCTTGTGTGTTATTGTGACAGGATAGACAGGGGGACTTACCTGAAACTAGATGGTAAATGGTAACACCGGATGTGGGTGGGTGTGACTCAGACACACAAGAGGTAGCAGGTAAGTGTTTGAGGTGTGTGCTTGTGTGTGTGTATTTGTGTATTTTTATGCAGCTCTTTTTTGCTGGATAGAGTTTTCTGTGTTAACTTGTGAGGTTTTTTTTTTTTTTTAATGTAATTGAGCATGAGCAAATGTGAAATTCACATTATGCTCAAATTGTTCCCTACTTTTTTTAGCTCCCACATATGAGTGAGAACATGTGATATTTGTCTTTCTGTGTCTGGCTTATTTCGCTTAACATAATGTCCCTCCAGTTCTACCCATGTTGTTGCAAATGACAGGATTTCATTCTTTGTGCAGCTGATCAATATTCCATTGTATCTATGGTACCACAGTGGCTTTCTTCATTCCTCCGTTAGTGGACATTGAGGTGACTTCCATTCCTTGTCTATTGAACTGTGCTGCAGTGAACATAGGGGTGCAGACCTTTCCTTTATATGGGTTGTCTTTTCTTTGGGATAGATACCCAGCAGAAGGATTGCTGGATCATATGGTAGTTATATTTTTAGTTTTCCAAGGAACCTCCATACTGTTCCCCAGAGCGGCTATACTAATTTGCATTCTCAACGACAGCGTGCAAGGATTCCCCTTTCTCCACAACCTGGCCAGTATTCGTTATTGGATTTACAGAGATAGCGTGGAATGATGGTTGCCGGAGGCTGCGAAGGGTAGCGTGGAGTGGAGAGAGACTGGGGATGGTTAATGGGTATGAAAATATAGTTCATAGAATGAATGAGGTCTAATGTTTGGTATCATAATAGGGTGACTATAGTTAATGGTATTTTAGTGTACGTTCTAAAATAACTAAAAGAGTGGAATTAGAATGCTCCTAACACAAAGAAATGATAAGTGCTTGAGGTGATAGATACCCCAATTACCTTAATTTGATCCTTACACATTGCATGCCTGTCACAAAACATCACATGTACCTCATCCATATGTACATCTATTTTGTACCCATGATAATTAAAAATAAAAATATTTAAAAAATTGTTCCCTACTCTGTCAACTCATGGACATACATTCGCATGTTCAAAACAAGCATTATGGAATTGACTACAACTTAGAGCACGAGATGAGGCATAAATATTGAGGATCCCCTTGGTCAACTCAGGTCCCCATTATGAACATGTCAGAGTATTGCAAGAGACCACAGTTCCCCTCTACCTTGAATGCAAGCCAGCCCCTTCATCATGTGCTCATGTGAAGCCAAAACAAAACAAAACAAACAAGAAAACATATCCTGAGTTGGGAGAAAAGCATAGCTCTGTCAGGCCATTAAAGAATTTCTAACAGAGCACCTTCCTAGGGAAGGCTATGTTTGCATCCACTGGGTGTTTTTGCTTTACACGTTTATTTAGAGCCTAACTCTCACATGGCTGTGTCTCTACTGGTCTCTTATCTCAGGTATTGATGCCCTGAGATAACTTCATTCCAGCAATCAAAACTTGTCTAGGAAGACCTGATTGCTCTGAGAGATTTGCCTTGTGATTTGATCATTTCTTGCCATCCCTGTTGACTGACAATCTTCATGGCAGCTTTAAAGGTGTTTTGAAGTTGTTTAATTTATCATCTTTCTTTTACAAAGGAGGACACTGAGGCTTGGAGGGAAAAAAAAGACTTTACTCAAGAACTTAAGACAAAAGCTGTTTCACAAATAGCTCATGCAACTCTAGAGTTTTCTTATGGAAATGCTTAACAGTATCTCTGTTCGGTCAGTGTCTTCCTTTTATACTGAAAAAAAATCACTTTATTGAGGTATAATTGACATTAAAAAGCTGTAGATGTTTAATGTATACAGCTTGATAAATTCGGAGGTAACTATACACCCAGGAAACCATCACCATATTCAAGGCTCTGTATTTGTATTTACCCGTCACCTCCAAAAGCCTCCTCCCACTTGCTTTATGTAATTTATTTTTAATATTGTAAATATTTACATAATATTTTTAATATTGGTTTTTCTTTTCATTTTGTTTCTGAGACAGGATCTCACTCTGTTGCCCAGACTGTAGTGCAGTGGCACAATCAGAGCTCACAGCAGCTCACACATTCCTCCTACCTCAGCCTCCCGAGTAGCTGGGACTACAGGTGCATGCCACCATGACTGGCTAATTTTTCATATTTTTTTGTAGAGATGGGGTTCTTACTTTGTTGCCCAGGCTGGTCTTGAAATCCTGGGCTCAAGTGATCCTCCTGCTTCAGCCTCCCAGAGTGCTGAGATTACAGGTGTGAGCCACCGTGTCCAGTTTAATGTTGATTTTTCTTTTGTGGTAAGGGCACGTGAAAAAACTCTACCCTCATAGCAAATTTTTAAGTCTACAACACAGTATTGTTAACCGTAGGCCTTACAGTATACAGAATCTCTCCGGAGCTTATTGCATTACTGAAGCTTTGTACCCTTTGACTGACACTTCCCTACTTCCCCCTTTCTCTAACTCCTGGCAACCATGGTTGTACTTTCTGGTTCTGTGAGTTTTGATGATTTCAGATTCCTCTTAATAATGGGATCATGTAGTATTTGTCCTACTGTGTCTGGCTTATTTCACTCAGCATTATGTCCTCTGGGTCCGTCCAGGTAAATCCAAAAAAGGATTTACTTCCTTTTTAAGACTGAGTAATATCCCATTGCATGGATACCATTTTTCTTTATCCATTCATTGTTGATGGACGTTTAGGTTGTTTGCGTGTATCGGCTATTGTGAATAGCGGTGCAGTGAACATGGAAACGCACGTATCTCATGGAGATTCTGACTTCAGTTCCCTTGGATACATACCATCATGGAAATGCAATCAAAACCACAACAGGAGATCACTGCACACCTATTGGGAAGGCCATTATAAAAACAAACAAACCTTGCAAACAGAGGATAACAAGTGTTGGTGAGGATGTGGAAAGAAGCGAACCCTTGTCTCTTGTGCATTAGTAGAAATGTAAATTGGTGCAGCCACAATGGAAAGCAGTTTGGAGATGGCTCAAAAACTTAAAAATAGAAATACATCTGATGGAGCATTCTCACTTCTGGGTCCGCTTCTTTAATTTGTTGTGTACCTCGAGGCAAAGCAACCTGCCTATTCCTGATCCCTACATAATAAACACAGAAAAATCATATGAATTCTCAACCTGTTGGTGGCTCTGCCATTTCTGTGTTTTTTTTTTTCATGAATGACTAACAAGCTACCATCCAAAATAACATTCATAAAGTTATTTCTTTCTACAATTATTTCTTTGTTTCTTACCATCTCTAAACATATCTTACTAGATACAGGGTGGGGAGAATGCAGTTATTCCTATTACCGTTGATGTTGTTGATACTCAACTTTGGAATCTTCCCTCTTCCTCCCCCACACTCACCTCATCTTTCACTAAATTCTTCACAAGGAGAGTTTTACAAGCTTTACACTGCTTCCATTTTACAATGGGGAAAATGGGAATACAAAACTTGGACATGGATTGAGTCATTTCATGAGTCAGTGTTGCGGCAAGATTGACAGCAGCTGCTGTGACCACTCATCCAGATGTATTACTGAAAACATGAGGGAGCAATGTTGTGGGGAATCCACCTTTGTTATGGTTTATTCTAGAAGGGCCTAGAAGCTTCTGAACTTGCTAGGCACTTGGGACAAAACTGATTAAATAAAAATAACGAAATCCATTCCACCAACAAAATTAGGCTGAATTGTTGTTTAACGGAAATTCGAACTAATGTTCTAGGGAGGTTATTTGAACCCAAGCATAGAAGTGTGAGCATCATGATGGTCAGAGAAGGAAGTAGGTGGCATTAGAGACTAATTCGTAGGCACATATACAGTGTCCTTAAAATGAGTCATTCATGGGGCGAAGAAAAGGTGATCAAATTGAGATATTTTAGAAAGTATGCGGTGTGAAGGGGTTGATTTCTTTATAATGTTTTTAATTGAGTTGGATGACCTTATTGACAATGGATGTCTGTTGTCAGCATGTTGTGTGTGTGTGCCTGTGTGTGTGTTCCTCATAAACCCATAGCTTTCTGCAAAAAGGGCATTCCGAAAGAAAGAGATGAAAGAAAAATGCATAAATGCACGATAACACACGATTAAGTTTTGACCCCATAGATTGTTAACCTTCAAAGCTAACTCTGCAGTAGCACAATATTATTAGCAATAAAAGGAATTTGCTTTGCCCTTTTTTAAATTACCATAAACCGATTGACTGAGACAGAATGATGTTAATATTTAAGAAGTAGGACACTAGATTCTATTATCTCAGAAGCTCTGTCACCAGGCCCTCTCTGTAGTCCTGTTATCTAATTATTGGGCTTAAATTGCATTAGTGTGCTAGCAATTTGTCTACCACTGGAAAAGTAATTGACATTTGGGTTACTGCTTCATATTTGGGAGACTTGCTAGCTAGTTCCGAAGAGTCCTCTTCTGTCAGGGCAGATTAGCTTAATGTTGCCTAGAAGAAAGGGAAGCTCTGTGTTTCAAGGTATGCTGCCTCTGTAGCTGGTTGCAATTTGGTATTAAAATTTCGGTTCTGCATCAAAGCTGATAAGTCACCTGAGATGAAATTGAACAAGGTTGTCGTGACAAAGTAATTAATGGCATTTTTTGACTTTCAGATGACTTTAGGGGAAGCACACTTCTTCTCTGCGTCTGCTTCTGCTGCCATGTTTATAAATATGTATGCACATTTACAAAACATCTTTAACTGTTGTCAGATGTTTTTGCAGGCTCCAGATTTATGGTTCCTCTGAATTAAATAGCACCAGGTACACTTGGTGTACAGCAGTGATCTGGCATTGACGGTAGAAGCTGTGAGTCTTCGTAATATTTCAATCACATTTTGCTTTTCCTGACACCACACATCATTGATAGGCATTCTCTCTCTTTTCTATTTCTTTGTATAAAAATGGAAAGCAGTGTGCTTTGGTTATTCTATTTCTAGACTTTTTTTCTGCCTAACTGGTTTTGGTTTGTTTAAGAGAACACTTAAAGTACATTCACAAATATTTTACATTTCCCTTTGAAGAAGAGCCTACGAGATTGTACTTTTTTTTTTTTTTTTTTTTTGTCAATGTGGAGAGCATACCTGGAAAACAGATGATTTTGATGTTTTTGATATCCGGTGCACCTGAAAGTACCAGGCTTCTTTCACTTACATCTAGAGTATACGTAATCTACGGTCATCTAAAGAGCAGAACATAGAGATAGCCAGCCACTATTTTCTTTAATTTGCAAACTGAAGATGAAGCTTAAAAGTATTCAGAAATTGACGTAAAAAGTTGGTGTTTCTGTCTTTTAAGGCACAGGTCAAATCTGACTCAGGAAAAAAAAACTTCTTACTATGATTTGAGCCTCCCCTCTTGCCTCTCTCCCCTGGCTCACTTTAGCCTCGCTGGCTTCCTTTCAGTTCTGCAAGGAAGCCAGGCTCTTTCCCGCTGCCAGGACATTGTGTGTGCTGTTCCTGCTACCTGGGCCGCTCTTTCCTGCTTACTTTGCCAAGCTAGTTACCTCCTATCCTTCAGGAATCTGCTAAAGCCTCATGTCCTTAGACAGCCCTTTCTGGTTACTTCCTGCTCTGCCCCAGTTATTCTCAATCTCAGCGTGATTGCTTCCTTCTCAGTTCTTGCTATGATAAACAACTACTGTATGTACTCATTGCCATTATTGTCATCCCCTTTCCTCACCAAAACACAGGCTCCCTGATGGCAGAGGTATCATCTGTCCTCCTTGTTCCCATATCTCCAGGAGCTGACAATATTAAATGTTCAATGTTTGTTGAATAAACCTTTCCCAAATTTCCACCACAATACATTTTTTAACTTTTCATTCTGAAATAATTATAGGCTCATCAGAAGTTGCAAAAACAATACAAGGAGGTCCCATACACTCATCACCCAGCTTCCCCTGTTGTAACCTCTTACATCAGACTAGCACAATATTAATACCAGAAGGTGCCGCTCGCTCTCCCTCTCTTTTACTTAAATAGTGGGTGATTTCAACAGGCAACTGTTATTTGCTTAATGTAATCTTTTGCCATTTTATATTTTGGGACATTTTATCTCCCCTTTTCCGATGCATCATTCAAGGACAACATCAGCTTTTTCAGCACATGGTGAGCACATTGTAATACGCTTAATTCTTAAAATAGTGAATTACAATGTCATCAGAAAGCTACTTTTTTTTCAGGTGCATTTGCTTAAAAAAATAAAAATAAAAGGTAAAGAGTCTCGAGTTTTATTTGGAGTTGCTGAGAAGTTTACCCAACTCACATTTTAGGTATGACCCTCTGCATTCCTGCCAAGCAGGCTCCTGACTTGGGTCACCTGTGACGGTAATCAAAATTAACCTGCTGCTACTGGACTCTTTCGTATCCCCGTCTTTTCCCTTTTGCTTTCTAGTGCTGTTAGTGGCTTCTGAGACTCTCCTTGTTCAGTGAAGCATTTTGCATAAGGCACACTTTATCTTTTATCTCCAAAGAAATGGCAGTTAATGCAATCTATAGAAAGCCATAAATGAGGCTGATAAAATTATCTAGCAGCCAAAAGGTTGCTGCACTCATTTATCTCTGCATAATTCAGAAGCTAAATGACAAGATTAGGAAGAGGCAATCCGTTTGACAGAGGTGCTACTGGAATGATGAAAATCAGCATGGTTTTTGCTTTTTTTTCCCCCTACTTTTTGTGGGGAGGTGGTTAAGAGAGGACAGAAGAAGAAGAGGAGATTCACGGAGAACTCGGTTTCTAAAATTGTTCTCTTGGGCCCAAAACATCCCTAAGAAACAGATTGCTGTATATTAATTTAATTATTTGCCTATTGAATAACAATGCCCTTCCCATTTGATGTGCAGATTATAGAAAGGTGAGAGTAGAGATTTTATTTGATTTTTTGAGACAGGGCCTCATTCTGCCACTCAGGCTGGAGTGCAGCAGTACAAACATAAGTCACTGTAGCCTCAAAGCCCTGGTCTCAAGGGATCCTCCTACTTCAGTCTCCTGCGTAGCTAGGACTACAGATGTATGCCACAACACCCAGCTAATTAAAAAAAAATTTTTTTTCAGAGACAGGATCTCACTATGTTGCCCAGGCTGAGTGGTGAAATTTTAAAATGTGACTCCAGATTGTCAGTTTACTTCATAAACTGTTTTAACATTAGGGAGATGTTGTAGTGATTAATCTCCCTTAAAATTTATGTGTGTGCATGTGTATATATGTGTGTGTGTGTATATATATATAGTCTGAAGGTTAACAGTTCCTTTAGTTTCTGTGCATAAAAACTAAATGGTAGTATAAATGAAGTGTAACATATTATTATATATATTATATTTTATATAATAATATAGAGTATGATCCATTTTTTGTAAAACTGTAAGTTTAAAAAAATACTGATTACTGATAATGAGTGATACATATTTCTGGGTGATGGGATATGGAATTTTTTTAAAACTTTTGCTTTATGTATGTGGGCTTTGTTTAATTTTTTCGATGAAAGCAAACACCTATTGCATTGAGGGAAGATATTATAATCATTGAGAAGAGTATTATGTCAGGGGTAGAAGCCATTTATTTATTCGTTCAGCAAGCATGTGCTTAGTGTCTAAGGTGTGTCTGAAGTTGAGTAGACATTTAGTGGAGGGTGAGCCCACAGACTCCCTGCTGTTTTGGAGCTGAAGGCTTTATTTGTCTGTCCCCGTCTGGGAACAGGGACTCTTACAGACACAATTCTCTCCCCTTCATCTTACAAAGTGCCTATTGTAGATCAATCAACCCATGTCCGCTGACTGTGTCGTGAAGAAATACATAGTGCTGCACGGTGGCCATGTTTTAATCGTTCTGCAATTTAAAAATTCAAATAGATGGCCACTGCTTTAAAGAGTCAGGACCTTCCATATCTTAAAAAAAAATAAGCATTTCTGGTTCTTGTTGGAAAATTGGAATCTCTGCCAACACTGAATTCCCTTCCTATCAAGGCAAGGATTAATGTGAAGTAGTGGCTTCTGCCTTCGCATGGGGTCTAGCCTATCTGGTTTTCTCCAGTCCCCACCACTCCCTAGAGTGTTCCCCCTACAAGGAGACTAAGTATCTGTTCATCTCCAGGCCAAATATTGTGTTACACTTGCTCACTTCCTCCTTTTTTTTTTTTTTTTTTTCTGTGACCCAACTGGGTCTTTGAAGCATTTATCCTTTTTGTCCTGTATCTTACAACAAGGATAATTTCGAAAATGTTTGTGTTATAAAATTGGAAACTTTGCAACGTTTTGAGAAGAGGAGAGGACAACATAGAAGGCAGGACAAACCGGTGACAGGAGAAGTCTCAGCATTTACTTTAAAGGTGACAGCTGAGCCCTTACTCTTCAAATAGGGAGTTTAGTTGGTGCGAAGCTGCTGGAGAATGTGAAGGCATCTTTACAAACAAGGAAAACACCATGGAAGAGGGGCCACGTTTTGTGGAATTAACCTAACTTTTCAGCTGTGTTTAGCCCTTGGGGTTGCATTATGTTCCATTGGGCTCTGTGTGTTTCTTCTACATCAGGAGAGATCCCTGCCCACCTGCCGAGAAACTTAATAATAAAGAATGCAAATCACTTCCAAACTTCCTTGTTAATCCATCTATTTCCTAGTTGGAGTTGAGCTTAATGCCATCTCATCTAATACATGTAACCTCTCTGGTATGAGGGGCCAAAGCCAAGCAGGCAATTTGCAGATTAAGTCAAACAAAATTAAGCATGAAAAACTCTGACTATACAGGTGGAATGAATGAATCCACCAATTCTGATCTCGCCACCATCCTCCTGCCCTAAAACTCAACTTGCTTTTCTCCTGAGATCTTCCGAATAGCAGGAAAGCTAAGCACAGGCTGTCTGATCTTCAGGAAGGAAGGGGCAAGCCATTGTCATTGGATGATTGAATTATTCCTTGTCTGGAAGCAGGTTGTGAACCAGATGATGTCTCAGGTTCTTTCAGCCTGAGATGCTTTAGCTGCTTGTCCTACAGTTAGGCAGAGAGAATTGATAGCCACATGGCATGAAGGTCTGTGCTCAGTTTCTTATTAGTTCCATTGCTTAATTCCTGCTTAAGCACCTGCTGCTATTATTGGTGACAGGAGCTTGTATTTCTGTCTCTTTAGGTATTTATTTATTTATTTATTTATTTATTTTTTACTTTAAAAGATTTTATATTTCTTCTCCAGATAGGAACATGACAAAGTTAGAAATCTTACAAAGGGGCCAGGCGTGATGGCTCATGCCTGTAGTCCCAGCATTTTGAGAGGCTGAGACAGGTGGATCACCTGAGGTCAGGAGTTCGAGACTAGCCTGGCCAACATGGTGAAACCCCATCTCTACCAGAAACACAAAAATTAACTGGGTGTGGTGGTGTATGCCTGAAATTCCAGCTACTTGGGAGGCTGAGGCAGAAGAATCAATTGCACCTGGGAGGTGGAAGGTGCAGTGAGCCAAGATCAGGCACTGCATTCCAGCCTGGGCGACAAGAGTGCAATTCTGTCTCAAAAAAAAAAAAAAAAAAAAAAAAGGAAGGAAGAGAGGGGAAAGGAAGGAAGAAAGAAGTCTTATAAAGCGATCAGACACAGTGGCTCACTCCTATAATCCCAGCACTTTGAGAAGCTGAGACAAGAGAATCACTTGTGTCCAGGAGTTTGAGACCAGGCTGGGTAATATAGTGAGACCCTATCTCTACAAAAAATACAAAAAATTAGCTGGGTGAGGTAGCATGTGCCTTTGGTCCCAACTACTTGGTAGGCTGAGCTAGGAGGATCACTTGAACCCTGGAAGGCTGAGGCTGCAATGGGCCATGATTGTGCCACTGCACTCCAGCCTGGGTGACACAGTGAGACTCCCTCTCAAAAATAAAAAATAAAAAATAAAGAAAGAAATCTTATGAAGATCTCGTAATAATGGTTGATTCTTCAAAGATGTGGGCACAGACTTGTCTGGGCACAGCTCCAGACAGTCCTTAAGTGAACTGTGCAATGGCCCTAGAGGTATCGGCTCAGCTGACCTGTTCCACTTTCTCTTAGGAAAACACAAGATCTTTTTTTGGATTTTCTTTGAGGGGGCCTTGCATTCCAAGTGTGCAGTTGAGAAACTTAATGTTACAGGATCCGCTGAATCAAGCAGAGGAAGAAACCCTTTGGTTTTGACACTGAAGAAAACATCCAGAGCACTGGAGCAACCTGCTGATGGAAAACATCAAAGATCTTAGACTCTTACTCCAGGGGATGTAGCCTAATGGCAGACTGGGCAATAACCACATTTGGCTTCCATGAGTTTTTGGTTAGTGCCTGAAATCTAGTTAACTCTTTTTTTTTTTTATTTTTTGAGATGGAGTCTCACTTTGTTGCCCAGGCTGGAGTGCAGTAGAATGATCTCCTCTCACTGCAAGCTCCAAGCTCCACCTTCTGGGTTCACACCATTCTCCTGCCTCAGCCTCCCGAGTAGATGAGACTACAAGTGCCCGCCACCATGCCCGGCTAATTTTTTTTGTATATTTAGTAGAGACGGAGTTTCACCGTGTTAGTCAGGATGGTCATGATCTCCTGACCTCCTGATCCGCCCACCTTGGGCTACCAAAGTGATGGGATTACAGGTGTGCGCCCCTGTGCCTAGCCAGTCTAGTTAACTCTTGGTCTTCTATATGTGTTAGAATGGTTTTAGCTTTATTGACAGAAAATTTGAATAAGGGTGGTTTCAGCAATATGCCAGGTCCCCCTTTGTAAAGTAAGTTAACATAGGTACCTCTTTTCTCTCTAGATATGGCCTTTCCTATCTTTGAGTTTAGGATAGCTATTAAAAATGGAAAGTTACACTGGGTCTTATAATTGTGATTCTAAGAATTGATTTTATATATAAATGTGAAACCTATCAAATAAATTGCATTCCATCCACTCAAAGGAATACAATACATCTATTTTTTTTTTTTTTTAGACGGAATCTTACTCTGTCACTCAGGCTGGAGTGAAGTGGCATGATCTCAGCTCACTGCAACCTCTGCCTCCCGGGTTCAAGTAATTCTCATGTCTCAGCCTCCAGAGTAGCTAGGATTACAGGCACATGCTGCCATGCCTGGCTAAGATTTTGTATTTTTCTTTTTTAGTAGAGATGGGGTTTTGCCATGTTGGCGAGGCTGGTCTCGAACTCCTGGCCTCAAGTGATCTGCCAACCTCAGCCTCCCAAAGTGTTGAGATTATGGTGTGAGCCACCATGCGTGGCCAATATAGCTATTAAGAATGAAGCAAAAATCTTCAGGTGGTATTGACATTGAAAAATACCTAATATACATTGTTAATTGGGAAAAAAAAAAGTTGTATGATAGTATATATTCTGTGATTACTTTTATGTAAGAGAATTGTATATAGACACATTTGTATAGGTAACATACTGTATATTTTTTAAATATGCAATATGTATGCTATACAATATTTAAAATTACCGATAGGTACACACATATGTGTATGTATGCATTTCTAAAACAAATATCCACGGCCGAGTGCAGTGGCTCACCCTGTAATCCCAGCACTTTGGGAGGCCAAGGTGGGCGGATCGCTTGAGGTCAGGAGATTGAGACCATCCTGGCTAACATGGTGAAACCCCGTCTCCACTAAAAATACAAAAAATTACCAGGCATGGTGGCGGGTGCCTGTAGTCCCAGCTACTCAGGAGGCTGAGGCAGGAGCATGGCGTGAACCTGGGAGATGGAGCTTGCAGTGAGCCAAAATCACACCACTGCACTCCAGCCTGGGCGACAGAGCGAGACTCCATCTAAAATAATAAAAATAAATAAATGAAAAATCCACTAATATGATAATGGAGTAATCTGGGTTTTTATGATTGAAGATTTCCATAGATAAGACATACTCTTTAATTATTTTTCCCCAAGAAGCGTGTACCCTATTTGTAATCTGAGAAAAGGTAAGAAAAACAGAGCAACAGTAAAGAAATCTATCTGTTATTAATGAAGAATTGAAGGGCCACCTACTTAGAAGAGTTGTTTTGCATGAAGAGGCGGACCTGAACGGCCTTTTCTGTTAATAAGTGAAATATGTTAATTTTATATTCACTGCCGTGGTCACCTGGAGACATCCCTGCATTGTAACCTTGCAGGCTTTTAAAAATTTAAGTCACATCTTATGTGCCAAAAAGTACCTCATTTTGAACTAAAACCTTCAAAATGGAAGTCTTGTTATTGACTTTAATGTCTATGTATTGCTATATATTTGCATTTAAATACAGACACTGTATAATGTTTTCTCTTTTATTACCCAGTGTGTCTTCAGGGATCGCTTTATCCGCTCTTTCTTGAACGCTTAATTATTTCCTTCTCGGTGGCTTTGTCATAGGCATCATGCTTCACTGATGTATCAGCTCAGCTGAGCCGTTCCGCTTTCTCTTAGGAAGGCACCATCTTGGTGCCTTCAGTAGGTAACAGATTTCTGAAGCTTCTCTTAGCCCCTTTCTGGCAACACTGGGCTGATTTACAACCAGCAATATGGAAAACCTCCTAGGCAGCTGCCTCAGATGCTTTTGAACTACTGCCCGAGTCTCTGGCTGCCTTGACAGTCTAGCAGACCCTGGTGGCAAGGTGGTACTGCCTTCTGCTATGCTGTTGATCATTGCTGAAAAGTTGCGTAAGTCTTGCCAATTGTGTATCACATGTATTTAAGCCGTGTGTGAACCTGGGAGCCATTGGTCTGTGCTCTTATTTCAACCTAATAAAGAGAAGAAATAATACTGGATGGTTTAAATAATTCTGTGCTTAAGAGCAAAGCCCGCAACCACCCCAACTTGTATCCCTCTCCATTCCTTTGTCTACTGAGCAAAAGCCCATTCACCAGGCTCAGTCTCTCACTCTAAGCCAGGGTTCTCAACCTCAGCACTGCTGACATTTGGGACTGGATAGTTCTTTGTTATGGGAGGGAATGGAGTCAGGGGATGTCCCATGAATTACGGGATGCTGAGGAGCAACCCAGCTCTCTACACTCTAGATGCCAATACAATCCACTCTCCTAATCGTGAGAACCAAAATGGCTCTAGATATTGACAAATGTCCACTGGGAAGCAAGATCACCTCTGCTGGAGAATCACTGCTCTAAGCAGATGTCCCACCCATCTCTCAGACTCAAATAAGTGCTTCTTTCACTTCAAGAACCTGAGTAGGTCCCTTGTTCCTAGTTCCTCAAATGAGACAAACCCCTTGTCATTGAGACATTGCATGTGTGCCTCTCTCCTTCTCTCCTGCTCTCTCCATCTCTCTCATGTTCCGCTTCTTGTACCCACCAGCCCTACCTCGATGACTTGTTCTTCGGAATGTTTAATATGCCAGTGTGCATTAGGAATCTCCAAGTATGAAAGAGTAGGAGGCAGAGGGAGAAGGAGAGAAAGAAAGGGAGAGGGAGAAGGGGAGATGGAGAAAGAGAGAGATGGAGAGAGAGGGAGAGGGAGAGCGATGGGGGGAGAGGGAGAGAGGGAGAAGGAGAGAGAAGGCAAGAGGGAGAAGGAGAGGGAGAGGGCGAGGGAGACAGGGAGAGGGGGAGAGGGAGACAGGGAGAGAGGGAGAAGGAGGAGGGAGAGGGAGAGGGGAAGAGGCAAAGAGAGAGAAGGAGGGAGAAGGAGAGGGAGAAAGGGAGACAAGGAGAGGGAGAGGGACAGGGAGAGAGGGAGAGGGGAGAGGAAGGAGATCGGGAGAGAGTAGGAGAGAGGGAGAAGGAGATGGGGGAGAAAGAGAGGGAAAGAGGGAAAGGGGGAGAGGGAGAGAGGGAGAGGAGGAGAGAGAAGAAGGGGAGAAGGAGAGGGAGAGAGGGAGAGGAGGAGAGAGAAGGAGAAGGGGAGAAGGAGAGGGAGAGGGACAGGGTGAGAGGGAGAGAGGGAGTGGGAGAGGGAGAGAGGGAGAAGGGGAGAGAGAAGGAGAGAGGGAGAAGGAGGGAGAGGGACAGGGAGAGGAGGAGAGGGAAAGAGGGAGAAGGAGGGAGAAGGCAAAGAGAGAAGGAGAGGGAGAGGGACAGGGAGAGAGGGAGAGGGGAGAGGGAGAGGGACAGAGAGGGGGGAAGGGGAGAGGCAGAAGGAGAAGGGGAGAGGGAGAAGGAGAGAGGAGAGAGGGAGAGGGACAGGGAGAGAGGGAGAAGGGGAGAAGGAGAGAGGAAAAGGGGGAGAGAGAGAAAGGGAGAGGGGGAGAAGAGCGAGAGGGACAGGGCGAGAGGGAGATGGGGAGATAGAAGGAGAGGAGGATAAGGAGAGGGAGAGGGACAGAGAGAAAGGGAGGGGGTAGAGAGGGGGAGAAGGAGGGGGAGAGGGAGAGAGGAGAAGGAGAGGGAGAGAGAGAGGAAGAGGTGGAGAAAGAAGGAGGGGGGAGAAGGAGAGGGAGAGAGACAGGGAGAGAAGGAGAAGGGGACCACAGGAGAGGGATAGCGGAGAGAGAAGGAGAGAGGGAGGAGGTAATGGAGAGGGAGGAGAGGAGAGGAAGGAGAGAAAGGAAGAGAGGGAGGGGGGAGAGGGAGAGGAGACAGAGTGTGCAAGTCCATATTTTTTTCTAAATTTGTTTATTTCGCCATGAACTCTCCCCCAAATCTCTTGCATGACACATCTCTTGGGACTAGCAGTTGTAAACACACCATTGAGAACATTGCATTCCTTCCTTTCCTTATAGATACCTTTCCTCCATAAACCTTGTCTTTTTCCTTCCTCTAGATTTTTGCAGCACACTTTTGTCTCTCCCTCCCTTATGGATTGTTTATCCTGGATCATGATCTGTGGGCACATCTCATTCCCTAGGTGCACACAGCTCTTTGAAAGCAAGTATTCTGTGTTATTTAACCCAGCCTGTTTTCTTCCATGGAGAAGGGACTACATAAACATCCCAATGGGTCGGATGTGTTTATAACCAGTATGAATCAACTCGCCACATGCCCACGGAAGGGATCCACAAGATGATCGCAGTGGAGTAAAAGGCAGTGATGACTCTCAAACTGGGAAGGTCAAAGCCGTCGAAAGAATGAGATCATGTCCTTTGCAGGGACATGGATGGAACTGGAGACCGTTGTCCTTAGCAAACTAACACAGGAACAGTAAACCAAATATTGCCATGTTCTTGCTTATGAGAGACAGTTAAATGATGAGAACACACGGACACACAGAGGGGAATAACACACACTGGGGCCTTTCGGAGGGTGGGAGGTTGGAGGAGGGAGAGGATCGGGAAAAATAACTAATGGGTACTGGGCTTAATACCTGGGTACTGAAATAATCAGAACAACAAACCTCCAAGACATAAGTTTACTTATGGAACAAACCTGCACATATACCCCTGAACGTAAAATAACAGCTTAAAAAACCCATATAGATTTTAACCATCTAGTAGGCAGAGATGAATTCCTTTATTAGGCTGTATTGCCTCTGTTCCTTGCAGAGAAACAGGCATGAGGCCATCACATTGGCTGAAAGAACAGATTCTTGTTAATAGTTTTGCCTTTTGCCAACACCATTAGCTCTCCCTCTTAATCCGAACTGCTGTGTCACTCAAGAGAGTGACCTTCTTTATTTGGCTTGATTTTGTTTTCCTTATTAGCCTCTGCTAGAAATGTCCACGAGCCACAGCTTCAGCCTTCGAGTGAGCAAAAGCAAAGTATCTAACAAACTCAAATGGTAACTCAATCCTGAAATGCTGTAACTTTGATTTGTATTTTCCTTCTTTCTTTATTCTTTTTTTTTTGCTTAGACAGATATCCCCTTCTAGCTCTGCTCTCTGATCCCACTTTTGTTTGTCTCTTTATTTCCTCTGCCTACTCTGCTTGAAAACTAAAAAGCAAATTCTTTTTTCTCTCACATATATGCCTCCGAATGATTTATTTTTTAAAATGCAGCTTTACTTGAATGTTGACTTTTGAAAACTTTCCCTATTTCACTTTTTTTTTTTCCCTCTCCCTTGGAAGCTCTTCTTTGATAACCGGGCTAGTTTTCTGTTCTTTCTACTTTTCTTCTGATCGTTCACCTTTTGCCCACTTACACTGAAGCCCTTTGGTGTATGCTTGGAATTTCGGCAGTTCAAGTTCAAAAGAAAGCCCTCTTGAGGTAACCTGTGCTGACATGTCCGCATCTTAACACAAAGCTTTGCTAGATTAATGGGTTGGCTAAAAATGTCTCTTTGCTTCAGTCATGGTCACCTCTGTGTATGAGGGTAGCCTTGTGTCTATTCATTTAGGGGATTCTTTTTTTTTTTTTTTTGTAGAATTCGTCTGAATCTAGAAGCAAATGTTATTTTATTGAATGTCCCACTTTCGGAGATATATTTGAGAACAAAACGTTGCCAAAAATGTCTGAATACTACCGTATTTCCTTTATTGGAGCATGCATGTATTTTCTGTATTTTAACTTTTCTGAAAAGAGGGAAGCTCAAAGAAAATGGAGGATGTCTCCTACAGTCTCAGTGATCTCTCAGAATTGAGAAAATGTGATAATCAAACATTTCAATATTAGCGGGACGTTCCTGGGACTGAGCGCACGTGTTAAGGGGAGTACCAGGGAAATAAGGAGCATGGTGAGGAGTTAATTTGCAGTTTGACTCCCCCCTGCTTCTTTGCATCCAGAAGAAGACGGTGTGCCTCCTGTCCCGGGCACCTGGGTATACCCGCGTCATGGTGTATCAGTTTGCTTGTTGACAGGCTGAGTAACGTAGTTGTCTCTTTGGACCACTTCATTTCTCACTGTGCTTCAGTATCGCACAGACACCTGCCACCTAGTACGCCCTCACAAATATGTTGCATAGGCCGGGCACAGTGGCTCATGCCTGTAATCCCAGCCCTTCGGGAGGCTAAGGTGGGTGGATCACTTGAGGCCAGGAGTTGGAGTCCTGCCTGGCAAACATGGTGAAACTCCATCTCTACTAAAAGTACAAACATTAGCTGGGTGTCGTGGCACATGACTGTTAATCCCAGCTACTCAGGAAGCTGAGGCATGAGAATCACTTAAACCAGGGAGGTGAAGGTTGCAGTGAGCTGGGATCAAGACACTGCACTCTAGCCTGGGAGACAGAGTGAGACCCTGTCTCAAAAACTAAAATAAAATAAAATGAAAACGTTGCATGAATGGAAAGTTGTGTAATCAGTGCTGAAATAAATTTTAAAAGGAATATGTCCTTCCTTGCAGAGCTATTAGAATGAGCCCCAAACACGTCTATTTTTTTTTTTTTTTAAATCAGGTCATTTGTCGAGCCTATATGCATTTTCAGTAGAATAATATTAAAAATGCCCACTCATTCTCCTTGAGTATGCCAGGTGAATTCCAGAGTCATGCATCGAGCTAAGACTATAAACAGGACTAGTGAAGTCTTTTATTTATTTGTTTGTTTATTACGAGACAAAGTCTTACTCTGTTGCCCAGGCTGGAGTGCAGCGGCACAACCTCGACTCACTGCAACATCCGCCTCCAGGGTTCAAGTGATTCTCCTGCCTCAGCCTCCCGAGTAGCTGGGACTACAGGTGCCCACCACCACGCCCGGCTAATTTTTGCATTTTTAGTAGAGACGGGATTTCACCCTGTTTGCCAGGCTGATCTCAAACTCCTGGCCTCAAGTGATCCTCCCACCTCGGCCTCCCAAAGTGCTGAGATTACAGGCATGAGCCACTGTGCTGGCCTTCGTAAAGTCTTTTGTCTTGTTTTTAGTAAGAGGAAAGTCCTGCTTTTGCTACACCTAGTTCACAACATGCAGGATATCATTGTTCCACATGGAAAATTTGTGTGGATGGAATTAAATAATATCCCTGGGAACTTCCACTGGCTCCCGGTCTCCTCCTTCAGGTATTTTATCTGCTAAATCCGAAGTCAGAATCTCAGTTAAGCTTATTAGTTAAGTCCCAAATGGAACCAATTGAAGCCAGGAAAAAAAAAAAAAAAAAAAAAGAGAGAGAGAAAGTCCTAATTATAGTTTTTCTTCTTAAGTGCTGCATACAAATATGAATCAGGTATTAACTGTGATTTTCAGCATTAAAGCATAAAGGTCAGTAGCACATATGTCAAAATCTAGGCATACTCCAGGCTGTTAGGTGACTCGGGCCACATCTGTGAAACAGGTACATATTTATCCTGAGATACTGAGTCATTAAGAGGGGCAATAAAAAATCAAGTGTAAATTGAGAGCAAAGGTCACAATCTGTGGTTGGTGATTTTTTATATGTCTAGCACCAGCCCTTGCTACTTTTTCTTTAGAAAATGAGGGCAGAGTACAGTGGTTCACAACTGTAATCCCAGCAGTTTGGGAGGCCCAGGTGGGAGGATCGCTTGAGCCTAGGAGCTCAAGACCAGCCTGGGCAACATCGGGAGACTTCATCACTACAAAAATACAAAAAAAAAAAATTAGTAATTTTCCTGTGTTCACCAGGGCCCAGCTACTCGGGAAGTCTAGGAGGTCAAGGCTGCAGTAAACCACAGTCGTGCCACGGCACTCCAGCCTAGGCAACATAGCCTAGGCTATGGAAGGGAAGAAAATAAAATATACCTGGATCAAGTCTGGGCTTCATTTTCTAGTGATCCAGTGGTGTTCTTTTCCGAGGAAATTATTGTGTGGAGTGAACTCGGGCAATTCACTTAACCTCTCAATTGCTTTTTCTGTAAAATGAGAATAGGCTGGGTGTGGTGGCTCATGCTTGTAATCCCAGCACTTTGGGAAGCTGAGGTGGGCAGATCACTTGAGGTCAAGAGTTCAGGACCAGCCTGATCAACATGGTGAAAACCTGTCTCTACTAAAAATACAAAAAAAAAATTAGCCAGGTGTGGTGGTGGATGCTGGTAATCCCAGCTACTTGGGAGGCTGAGGCAGGAGAATCACTTGAACCCAGAAGGCGGAGGTTGCAGTGAGCTGAGATCATGCCATCATACTCCAGACTGGGCAACAAGAGCAAAACTCCATCTCAAAAAATCAAAATAAACTAATTCTCATAAAGGATTGATTGTGATAATACATGAAAAGCTCTTAGCACAAATGTAACATAAGTATTCAATAAATAGGTGTCTCTGTGTGTGTGTCATCCATCATCTATTATTTATCTTTCCGTCTTCATCCATCATTTGTCTGTTTCTATATGAATATATAAATGTATTTATCTATATTTTCCTATGTGTACGTATATAAGGGTATTTATCATTTATCTCTATATCATCTATCTCTACATAGGTATTTATATGTGTGTGTGTGTATATAGATCTGTGTGTGTCTGTGGGTGTGTGTATATGTATATATACATTCATCTATCCATCCATTTATCCTCTATTTCTCCATACAAACACACACACATGAGATACATTTACTTTCTTGAATTGCTAAATTGACTAATGCAAATTCATGTTCATTTTTGTCCCATAGATATTAGGCCCACCCCTTTATTCTTTAAGACTCCGTTAACACAACCTGTTGGGTTTAGAAGACTCCACTGACACTGGAGGGATTGAAACAAGAGAAAAGGAGGAATTATACTTGGTAACAGCTTTCATTTCTCATAGATTCCCTCAGTCCTGTAGATTATATTGATGTATAAGTCTTTGATAATTTATAATTTGCATCATCAATCTCTCTCAGTCAATGAGATCTTTTGATTAACCAAAACAGTTAAATTTCTGAAAAGCCTGTTTTATTGTAGCCATAAACTATGTTTATAGAGCTCTTTCTTCTAAGAGCTTCAAAATGGTTTGTGGTATGTGTTTACTATAAATGTATTTTTCATTAAAAAGTAAGCTAATGCTATGACTAACCCCGCCCCCGCCCCAGTGGAAAATAATGAAGAAAACAAAAGCAATGATCACAGTACAATCAGCATTAAATTTGTGGGGCCTTTCTTCCACCCTCACCTGTATTCTTTGTGTGGCTGTGATAATAATGAACATTTAACATTTTTAAAAAAGAAACATTGTCCTATAGGAACCAAGTGATCTAGTCTCTATAATCATAACTTAACCTTTACTTGTAATGACTATCAGATACTTCACACTGTGTGTTTGTGTGTGTGGGGGTGTGTATAGCTATATAATATTTAATTGTCAGTATATTAGATGAAATTAAATTTTACTCTTTTTATTCTAAATAACGCTTCAACGGGTAACTTTTTCCATATTTAAAATTATCTCTTTAGCCCTTATTTCCAGAAGTGTAATTATAGGATTAGAGAAATGAATATATTTTGCACCAGCACTTTTACATGTATTTCCAACTTGCTTTTCAAAAGGGTCATACCAATGTATATAGCTACTAGCAATGCATATAAATGCTAGTTTCTCTACATCCTCACCAGCCTTGGGTTTTATAATTACTTTAATATTTTCCTAGTAGAAACTGTATCACTGCTGTTTAATTTGAATTTCATTACTAGTGAGGTAATGAAATACCTCTACTAGTATTAGCATTAAAAAACTACTGTTTTAATATGCTTAATCTCTGGGTTCATTTTCCTAATAGAGATCTGCCTTGTGTTTTAACAATTCAGCTGCCCAGATAACACTTAGAGAGCCATGACTAAAAGAGCTCTGTGTTAAACAAAACAATATCACACACGTTTCCAAAGACTGTATTGTATAATTTCAATATGAGTCAGTGTTCCAATGTGTCACCCAAACATTTCCTATCATTTGTTAATATGATCTTAGGCTAAATTAACGTATTAGTCCATTCTAACACTGCTGATAAAGACATACCTGAAAATGGATAATTTATGAAGGAAAGAGGTTTAGCTGACTCACAGTTCCATATGGCTGGGGAGGCCTCACAATCCTGGCGGAAGGTGAAGGAGGAGCAAAGTCACATCTTACATGGTGGCAGGCAAAGAAAGCTTGTGCAGAGGAACTCCCATCTATAAAGCCATCAGATCCTGTGAGACTTATTCACTATCACAAGAACAGTATGGGGGAAACTGCCCCCGTGATTCAGTTACCTTCATTTGGTCCCACCCTTGATTCAAGATGAGATTTGGGTAAGGACACAACTGAACCGTATCAATCAATATATGAGAATTGATTTATTTACTTTATTCCCTATGATAAGGGTAGCAGTGGTCCTTCTTCATGTTTCCTCATGTCACTTTTTACTAAGTAAGTCATGCACAAGATACCACATTTAAGAAGTATGAAAGGACACACAATGAAAGATGAGTGACTGAAGACATGTTTCTATCCAGCGTGATGTCTTTCCAAACAACTAGCCAAATATTCAGTCCAATGGAAATGAATGTTTTAGACTACAGAGATATTTCTTTTATAAAATAAAACGTTATGAAATAACTTTCACAGGTCCTTGGTACCCAGGTGTGGCAAACACTGTTAATTTCTAAATCAAAATTATTTGTGACCTTCTTCTGTACCTTGCTATCTCCCACTCTGGAGGCTGAAAGACTAATGTAAAAAATTTCATGCAAGCTTGAAACTTTCTGGAAACAAAAACATGACAAAAAGGGTTTGACAAGAGTGAGGTACCTTTTCCCTTTCCTCCTTCTGCTTGCCTGGAGCATAGAAGTGATGACTGGAGCTGCGGCAACTGCCTCATGATCATGAGGAGAATGTCAGGAGGATCACATATACGTCAGCTCTAACATGGCAGCCACCTACTTCCCTAACTTTAGTGCACATAAGAATCCCCTGAAGGCTTTGTTAAGCCCTGGATTGCTGGGCCCCTGTCCCAGAGACTCTTGTTCACTAGGTCTTGGGTAGGATGTGAGAATTTGCAATTTTAGCAAAGTCTTAGGCAATGCTGATGTTGCTAGTCTATGGACCACACTTTGAGTAGTAAGATGCTTGATTCATTATGTGAGAACAATAAAGCCCTATTTTTAAAGTTAATGCAGTTGGCGTTGCTTGTACCCTAAAAAAAGTGAACTGATTCACCTGCTAGGTTGGCTTATTTCTGCTTCATGTGCACCACCTACTCTAGAAAGAGATGAGGTGATCAATCTAATTGAGTGTGTGTGAAGATGACAGCAGCAACAATCAGACGGTCAAAAGCAGATTAAGAATCACATACTTGGCCAGGTACAGTGGCTCACACCCGTAATTCCAGCATTTTAGGAAGCCGAGGTGGGTGGATCACCTGAGGTCAGGAGTTCAAGACCAGCCTGACCAACATGGGGAAACCCTGTCTCTATTTAATACAAAAAAAAATTTTGCTGAGTGTGGTGGTGGGTACCTGTAATCCTAGCTTCTGGGAGACTGAGGGAAGAGAATTGCTTGAACCTGGGAGATGGGGGTTGCAGTGATCCAAGATTGTGCCATTGCATTCCAGCCTGGGCAACAAGAGTGAAACTCCATCTCAAAAAAAAAAAAAAAAAATCACTCCAGGGATGTGGGACTGTCCCCAGTTCTCCGTAGACTACTTTCCTTCTGGGAAATGATGGACTACAAGAGAGGTAGAGAACAGTGGAAGAGTTTGAAGGTGATCTTTAACAATGGAAGGAATAACAGCTACAATCCCAACACCTGCTAACTGAACTGCTAACTGAAGTAGGAGAGTTATATATATATATGTATAAAACAGTGCCCCTGTTCTGAAAGCTTGGTATCAAAAGCTGCAGGGTTTGATGTTCAGCAGCAAAGCATTGCTATAACTTGCGTATCTTCTAAAAAATGTGCCCACATCCTCCCGGTTTGCCTTGGGAACAGAGAGAACTTGGTTATGAAGCCCCTTTCTCCAAGGATTAATTGAATCAAGATCAACTCTATCTGGAATGTACATTTAATACTCAGGAATGATGTCAGTAATATATGTAAGAGATTTTTATATTAGATAACTGCTCATTAAAAGTCAATCCTTTCCCCCAGGGTTTTAAAATAGAAAGTATTCACCTTTTGCAAATGAGGATAGTGAAATTTACTTTAACTCCTGCCACAATGAAAACTGGAAGAAAGGGAATTGCTCACAATACAATATAACTCCTCCAAATTTGCATAATTTAGGCATAAAATGTAATACCCTGCTCACACTCTTTTGTCTTGAATGAAATTGGTTTTCAAGTAATGTGGGGAATCATAACCAGCTTTAACAAAATGGATCATGTCAGAAGGCAAAAGTTCCTACTAGCCTAGGAGGCGTTGCTGAAGTGTGAATGCAGCGTGCAACATCTTTACAAAAGTTGTTCTTGTGATTTAATGCAAAAGGCTTTGTAGACTTTACAGAAACACTTAGGCCATGCTTTTTGATAGTTAATGGAGGAATTAACCATTTGAAACCCTAAGGCAATCTTTTTCTAGAATTCTTAAAATCACGGGATTGTTACAATTCTAAGGGTATTAAAAATGATGGTCGTTCCTGCATTTCATTTCTGAAGATCACAGAGTTCTTTGTGTAAATTAGTGTTTCTCGGGCCTGGCGCAGTGGCTCACACCTGTAATCCTAGCACTTTGGGAGGCCAAGATGGGCGGGTCACCTGAGGTCAGGAATTCGCGACCAGCCTGGCCAACATGGTGAAATCCGGACTCTAATAAAAATACAAAAAACAAACAAACAAAAATTACTAGGCGTGGTGGTGGAGGTGCCTGTAATCCCAGCTACTTGGGAGGCTGAGGCAGGAGAATTGCTTAAACCTGGGAGGCAGAGGTTGCAGTGAGCCGAGATTGTGCCACTGAACTCCAGCGTAGGCGACAGAGCAAGACTCTGTCTCAAAAATAAATAAAGAAATAAATAAGTATTATTATTATTACTGCCTCATACATATTTTTGTTGCAGACAGTGTTAGTTGTCTACCCTGGTCCTCCTCAAAGTTGAGCGTGAACCAGAATTCCCTGGAGGCCCTCTTAAAACGCACCCTCAGAGCATTTGATTCAGTGATTTTTAAATGGAGCCTGAGAATTTGAATTTTTTTAAAGTTCTCATGTGTTGCCAGTGCTACAGGCCTTGGAACCACATTTTGAGAACGCGTATTTTCTCTTGTGACCATTCTCCAATGTGCTATGTTTGTTAGGTATGACAATGTGTCCATCTGGAGCAAAATCAAACAATGGTAGCAAACCTTGATTTCCCAGAGTTTTTTTTTGCATTTGGGAGTGGCTGTGGAGCCTGTGATACAAAAGTGTAAGTCTCCAGGGTACGGATAGAAGTCAGCTTGTACACATCTCCCAGACACATGCCCTTCTCCTTTCAGGCTTCCTCTTGCCTGGAAGAAGTATGCTGGTCAGAAAGTTGGGCAGCCATCTGTGACCATGAGTCCGGAAGCCACATTGGACAATGGAACAGGAATATTGAAGCTTCCTGAGTTCCTCAAGAATAGCTGAAGTAGCTCTACAGGGCCAAACTCCAACCTTCTATTTTGCAATAAAAAATGATTATGTGGTTACTAACTATAGAAATCCTTAACTGAATTATTTCTCTCACGTACACATGAATCGTTTGGACTTCTTATTTTAACAAAAGGAGAGGTAAACAGTATGGAGGTTCCTCAAAAAATTAAAAATAGAACTACCATATGATTCAGTAACCTCACTGCTGGATTATACATCCAAAGAAAATGAAATCAATATATTGAAGAAATGTCTGCACTCCTGTGTTTATTGCAGCAGTACTCAGACTAGCCAGGATATGGCCAGGCATGGTGGCTCACACCTGTAATCCCAGCACTTTGGGAAGCTGAGGCGAGTGGATCACTTGAGGTCAGGAGTTCCAGACCAGCCTGGCCAACATGGTGAAACCCCGTCTCTGCTAAAAATACAAAACATATGCAGGCGTGGTGATACGCGCCTGTATTCCCAGCTACTCGGGGCCAGGGGAGGGGTGCTGAGGTAGGAGAATTGCTTCAACCCAGGAGGCAGAGGTGGCAGTGAGCTGAGATCATGCCACTGCCCTCCAGCGTGGGTGACAGAATGAGACTCCATCTCAAAAATAAACAGTAAAATAAACAAAATAGCCAGGATATGGAAAAAACCTAAGTGTCCGTGAACAGATGAATGGATAAAGAAAATTACACACATACGTATACATGCCAGGAAATACAATTCAGCCTTCAAAAAAGAAGGAAATTCTGCCATTTGCAACAACATGGATGAACCTGGAGGACATTATGCTAACTGAACTAAGCCAGACAGAGAAAGACAAATGCTGCGTGATCTCACTTATATATGGAATCTAACAGAGTCAGACTCAAAGAAACAGAATAAAATGGTGGTTACCAAGGCCTGGTGGCTGGCGGGGGAGAGATGTTGGTCAGGTACAAAATTTCAGGTAGGCAGGAGGAGTAAGTTCAAGAGATCTATTGTACAATATGGAGAAATCCTAGTTAGTAACAATGTATGGTGCTCTTGAAAATCACTGAGTAGATTTTAAATGTTCTCACACACAACACAAGGATGTGAAATAATGCATACATTAGCTCGATTTAGCCATTCCACATGTATACATGTTTCAAATTGTCGTGTGGTACCTGATAAATACATATATAATTCTATTTGTCAATTAAAAATAATTAGAAACAGAAAAAGTAGAGGTGAAGGAAAAGAGTGATTGGGGTTTATTTTAAATGATGCACACATCCCCTGCTCTGCCCCACAGTTGTTGGAGGACAGTGGGTGGATGAGACACGCGGAATAGACCCTTCCTTGGCCCATCTTATTGAGAGACCATGTTGTGCAGAAGTGTCATCCTCTGAGACGTAGTTAAGATAAATGACATCTCCTTACCTTTTACCCCCCGAGACTATAGTGTCATTCTGTAGTCTGAAAGGTCATTTGTAAAGCTCACAGGATTGCTCTAGCTATTAAAAAAGAGAGCAAAACTCAAAGGCAAACCTCTTTCCCCAAGGAAAACACTGTACTTTGGACAGTCTCATCGTTCTCCTGCGATTCTAAACCATTTCCTCTGCACACGATGCAGAAACTAGATATTTCCTGGCACTAGGCTCTCAAGGACTCTTGTGGATCTTGTTTTTCCCCTATCTTTTGTCTTACAGTTTCCACTCTACCTTTTGTTCTGTGTGTTTGAGTCAAGAATGGGCAAAGCTCACACTGACGTTTGTGAGCATTAAGTGATGTAAACACAATAATCACAATAATGGATTTTGCTTTTTTGAGCTACTCATAAAAAGAGATAAAGTGCTTTAGCTTTTTATGCATGTTGAAAAATAGAGTATGAGCTAATAGTACTGACTGAAGAGGAACCAGAAGAAATTTAGTATGCATATAAATTTAATGCAGAATAAAAAGCCAAATGTAAATATTGGTTTCCTTCCAGATTTTCAAGCCTTAAAAGAAAAAAAAGTAAGATTTTCTTTGCTTGTTATATTTCTGCTGATGGAAAACATCCTTTCCACTGTTGGAAAATGAATAGTTTTAAATGTAGAATACATATATTTTAGACTCGATGGTCTTTAAAATTAAGAGTGAGGACGTTTCTTTTGATAGAATGTGGCATGTAGCGTATCGCATGTCTTAGAATATTATTTGTTCTTGCGAAAGTGATCCTGATCCCTTATTTGAAAGGAAAAGAAAAGGTATGATTCTCCTTTTGTGCATTCAGTACAACAAAAAATTGCCTGTTATCTAGTGTGTACTTGACTATGGATCTCCTTTTAAGTCAAGACTACACTTACATGATGGAAATAATAATAGAAAATTGTAGATAATAATAAATATATTTTTACTCCATCTTCTTCTTAAAAGACTTTATGGCAGAGAGCAAATAGCTTTTCCCTTTGCAAAAACAAGATGCTAGAAGCATAGAAGAGATAAAGTTAAGAAATTAGTGATTGGAATGAGTGGATCTTTTAATTTTTTAAAATAGCAATAATCACTAATCTCTATTGGACACTTACTATGTACCAAGTACTTCATATGTATTAACTCAGTTAATAATTATAACAACGTTGTTATAAGTATAAGGAAAAATATTTATTATCTCCATTTCACACATGAGAGAATCGGGACTTTAACTAATATGCCTCTGATCACTCTATTATTCTGTGAAGTGCTCAGAATGGAAGCTCAAAACACTCCATTCTAGAACCTTTGCTCTTAACCTGGTAGTGTATTAGTCAGTGTCTGCTGTATCAAACCACCCCAAAGCCTAGAGGCTTAAAACCACCATTTATTCAGCTCACAATTCCGTGGGTCAACAATGTGGACTAGGATCAGCTGGGTGAAGGAGTAAGCAGAAGTATAAAGAGGTCTGATGATGGAGTGAGGTTGAAAGCTTAATTTCTTCACGCGTAACTATTCAAGGGGACCTTCATTTGCCTGATTGAGCAAATACCTTATGCGGATAGCTTAAGGAAAGAACTGAACACCTGGGCTGTGACCTTCTGGGAGATGAAGTCCAAGGACATTTTTAGATACGGATGTGCATAGTACAAAGAGATGGAATAAAAATGCTAAGGCAACATATACATAAACACTGTGGTATGGATGATTCACTCACTGACTGTATTGTGTGCCAGCCTTTTTGCAGACAGTGTCAAATATTGGTAGACTTTATAGGGGCTTGCAGTTTGGGAGGAGAAATAGTGAACCAGTAAACTGTGACATCAGTGACCACTTGTGGTACATGTTAGGTATGAAATAGACTATCGAGATAGAAATTAATTAGAGGAGGGTCTATTTGAATAAGTTGACCAGGACAGATTTTATGGAAGAATGATCATTAAGCTGAAATCTGAATGTTGAGAAGGGTACAGCCAAGGAAAAAAGAAGTTGGGGCTGTTTTAGAGATAGAGGGGTGTGTGTGTGTGTGTGTGTGTGTGTGTTTTCCTTATAAGCCAAGAGGTACCGGATTTAGTGCAGGTCTACGGGATATGTTGAAAGATGAAGGTTATAAGTGGAGGTTTCCATGTTTAAATTCAGTGAGGAGACTCTCTTTAGCTCTTCTCATTTTCTTAAATGTTGCCCAAAGAATCCCATAAACATGGAAGGAATCCTACCCAGGTGCTATATAAAGAAAAGGATAGGGAGCCTCTTGGAGATATAATTGAGGAACACCAGATGGGGAGTAAGATTTGGCTTCTCATCTTGGCATTAACACTAACTTACCATGTGTCCTTGGCAAGGACACTCGGCCTGTCCAGAATGTAGTTGCCTAGGCTGCAGTGATGGCCACTTCTGAATGGTGGGTGAGAGCTATGTGGAGAAAGGAGGCTGAGGCCACTTACAATCTCTGTGAGCCAGAATTCTAGAATTGATTAAGCATGTCTGCCCTGGACTTGGAAGGAGTGAGTGGTGTTGTGTATGCTGTTTATGTGCCATTCTCTGATGGCCTTTTATTTTCCGGCACAATATTTTCTATGGCTTTTATGACTAATTGGAAAAATTCTGTAGCTTTCCAGTTTTTTTTTTTGTCCTGATATTTTAAAAATGCAGCAATAATTGAAAACAACAAGGGAGGGAAATAAATACATCAAAACAATACTCTGTACACTTACTTCAAAGGGATCAAACAAAGCAAATTATGCACGGGAGGGAGGTGGATTTGTACTTCCCTCGTTTGCAATATTATTAGTGTGATTAATACACAAAGACCAATATTTCCTGAAATTCATAATTTGCCCTATTCCTCCGTAAGCTTTGTGTTTCCCAGAATAATCATGCTGATCCATTTCCTTAAAAATGTATTGAATGCCTAAGTGCTCATTTTGCAAGGGCAGCAGCATAATTGGACACAGTGGGGAAACAGCAGAGAAGTGGTTTGCTTCCTGAGGAGAGGAGAATGTGGTGTGAGTACCGGCTGGACGGAATGTCACGCCAGGAGGGACCTCATCTCTGCACCAGCGTCACTGAGCAGAATGTTAAAGGCTATTTATGGAATTAGGACTGGAAAACTGCAGCTAATTCTCAAAGAATGGAGGGCTTCCCTGGATTATGAAATATGTGTTCTTTTGAATACTGGAAGCAAATGAGAGTAGAATGTTTTAGCATTTTTTTATTTTTCCTAACACGACAGCCCTTTGGGGATCCTGGTGATTTTACAACTGGATTTCATCTTCATGAAATTCTGTGGTGTGTGATTGTTTCTGCCCCACCCTTCCCCTTAAATAGCCACTTTAAAAGCATCTCTAGCTTGCCTCGGAGATTGACTTTCTTGTTACAGGTGTCTGGAAAAGCATTTCTATAATGTGAGCTTTAGAAACTAGGAACAGAGGAGGAAGATCGGAGTCCTTAGGTTCAAACCTACTTAAGGTCCGTGCGCTGCCCTGTACCTGCTTGTCTCTGTGTTTCTCTTAATGCTTTTCCAAAACAGCTCGTTAATACAGTGACCTCGAGGTCTTGTTCAGATTTGCTTCCACCTGGACTGGTGATGTGAACTGCTGGTGAAGCTGCTATGTGTTTGCAGGTCTGTTTAGTAGACTCACCTTCTGCACATCTAGCATCCACACCTCCGGGCTCTTGTGTGAGGTGTGGACAGCGTCAGTGCTGGTGTCAGGGAATCAGGGTCTGGGAACTCTCAGTACGGCCAGGGTAGCCATGCTGTGTAAACCCATGGAGCGCCATTCCCATTGAATTCGACATCATCTGCTCAGCACTGTGTGGGCCCCGATACAGATCTAACAGGGAAGTTCTTGTAGTTTGCTGAGGCAGGGGCAGCCGCTGGGTGAGACTGAGAGAGATGAGACTGGAAGGTGGGTATGAGCCCGATCACAAAGCGGGTTATGGGTTGTGATTGGGTTTGGAATTTATTCTGAATTCACTTGCCATCGGTGGCATTTCAGGGAGGCCCCTTTAGCTGTACTCGAGAGGCTGAATTAGAGAAGCCCCAAACTGGAGGGAAGATGCATGAAGACATGATTGCGGTGTGAGCTTTCTGTCGATTCCTCGCATCTCTGTGGCTAGCACCAACCTGATCCAAACTACCATCTCTCCTGGATGGTTGCAGTGGGGACCTGAGGAACCTCTGTACCCCACTCGGCCCCACCTCCACACTGCAACCCAAGCAGCTTGATCATGTTACCCCACAGGCAGCCCTTCAGGGATAGGGAGTTCACATTGCTCTCTGGAAGGAGACAAAAATCCTTTGTATGGTTGGAGGCAAGGTCCTGCGAGATTTAGACGTCCTCAACCTCTGCATTGTTCACTAACTCTCCACACCACACCAATCGCCTTGATTTTTTAATTAAAGAAATGGGGTCTCACTGTGCCACCCAGCCTGGAGCACAGTAGAGCACTCATAGCTCACTGCAGCCTCCATCTCCTGGCCTTAAGCGATCCTCCTGCCTCAGCCTCCCAAAGTGCTGGGATTACCGACATGAGCCACCACGCCCAGCCCACCTTTATTTTTTTTCCATCCGTCCCCCATATTCTCTGTCACTAAATGCAGTTCACTCTCTCTTGAGCTTTCCTAAACCATTTTATTCCCCCGTCTTAGTCTGTTTTGTGCTCCCATAATAGAACACCTGAGACTGAGTAACTGATAAAGAACAGAAATCTATTTTATCACAGCTTCAGAAGCTGGGAAGTCCAAAATCGAGGCAATGGAAGGTTCTGTGTCTGCTGAGAGCTGCATCCTCTGGAGGGGAGAAATGCCGTGTGCTCACATGGCAGAAGGGCAGGCTGGCCAAATACTATAAAGCCTCTTTTATAAGAGCATTCGTCCCACTCGTGAGGGGAGGAGCCTGTATGAACCAATCACCTCTTTTTATTTATTTATTTATTTATTTTTTATTATACTTTAAGTTCTAGGGTACATGTGCATAACGTGCAGGTTTGTTACATATGTATACTTGTGCCATGTTGGTGTGCTGCACCCATCAACTCGTCAGCACCCATCAACTCGTCATTTACATCAGGTATAACTCCCAATGCAATCCCTCCCCCCTCCCCGCTCCCTGTGATAGGCCCCGGTGTGTGATGTTCCCCTTCCCGAGTCCAAGTGATCTCATTGTTCAGTTCCCACCTATGAGTGAGAACATGTGGTGTTTGGTTTTCTGTTCTTGCGATAGTTTGCTGAGAATGATGGTTTCCAGCTGCATCCATGTCCCTACAAAGGACACAAACTCATCCTTTTTTATTGCTGCATAGTATTCCATGGTGTATATGTGCCACATTTTCTTAATCCAGTCTGTCACTGATGGACATTTGGAACCAATCACCTCTTAAAGGCCCCACCTCTTTCTACCATCACAGTGGCCACTAAGTCTCATTGCCCTTCACCACACACTTATTTAACCTGGTTAATTATTATTTATTCTCCAAATTCCTGCCCAGTGTCACTTCTCTACGGAAGCTAAATTTCCCCTCTGTTACCTGTCCAAAAGGAAGTATCTCTCCTTTTTGGCGTTTAGTTCGGTTGTAAATTTACATATGTTTATGTGATTCTTTGATTATTATCTTCCTTCCAAAACTGTAGGTCCCATGAGGGTAAGGGTTATTTTTATTGGATCATCATCATTTATCCCCCCTGTGACTTAGCATAGTGGTGTCTCTTAACCAGCAGCATTCAGAAATAGTTTTGAGAGAATGGATCAGAGACAGTAGAAGTCTGAATGAAGGCTTCAGGAATAGGACCAGAGAAATGGGTTGGATGTGTGGGGTTGGTACTTTCTGTGTCTTAATGTTCTGGAGAATAACGAGTCTCAGGGTTTTATCTGGGTGACTCAGTAATGGTGGCATTGTAAACTTAAGTAGAAATTGTTGAAAGAAAACGAGGTTGGAAATAAGTACAACAGAGGGGCCTTTTGATAGTGATCTTGATTTTGGTTGAGGTTACATGAATCTATATATACACGTGAACCACACATACACATGAACTACACACAGACACACACACACACACAGAGGCACACATGCAATGAAATGTGAACAAGGTCTGTAGATTGCACTAGTATCAGTTTCCTTGTTTGGATATTTTGTTACAGGTATGGAAAATGTTTCCATTGGGGGAAACTGGGTAAATTGTGCATAGGAGGACTCTGTACTACTTTTGCCAATTCCTGTGAGCCTGTAATTATTTCAAAATAAAGGTAAAAAGAGAGGGATTTAAAGATTGGCAGGGACATTGGTAAATTCAGTTTGCAGGATATGGAATATAATTTGCTCTCTACGGAGTCCACTAAGACCTCACCTGTCCTTTTTGCCTCAATTATTGGCCTGAAATCCTTGTTGACTCTTCTTGCATTCTAAGAGTGCAGGGCTCTGCTGACCTGTCCACCTGGCTTCATTTTCAACCTTCTTCCATGTGGTCATTCACATCTCAGAAGGACCCAGCTCCCCTCCACCACACACAATGAATCACATGGGGCAACCCTTACTTTCTGTCTATTCAGCACCATAAAAAGTCCAAGCAGAAAGGATTCCCTCCCTTTCCAGCAGCCCCAGCTGTCTGTCTGTCTGTCTGTGTGCCATGCCACACATCCACCCAGAGGAAAAGAGGTCATTATACAAAAAAGACACTTGCACATGCTGGTTTATAGCAGCGCAATTTGCAATTGCAAAAATATAGAACCAGCCCGAATGCCCGTCAACTGAATGGATAAAGAAACCGTGGTATATGTGTACGATGGAATGCTACTGAGCTATAAAAACGAATGTATTAATGGCATTCACAGTGATCTGGATGGGATTGGAGACTATTACTCTAAGTGAAGTAACTCAGAAATGGAAAACCAAACATGGTATGTCCTCATGCATAGTGGGAGCTAAGCTACGAGGATGCAAAGGCACAAGAATGGTACAGTGGACTCTGGGGACCCAAGGGGAAAGGTTGAGAAAGGGGTGAGGGATAAAAGATTACAGATTGGGTGCAGTATATACTGCTCGCGTGATGGGCACACCAAAATTTCACGAATCACCATTAAAGAATTTACTCGTGTAACCAGACACCACCTGTTCCCCAATAATCTAAGGAAATAAAAATAAATTCAAAAAATAAAGTAAGAAAGAATGACACTGACAGAAATCTATAGGAAATAGGAGGCTATTTGCTGGACCAGAGTTTCTACATAGGCATGGTTTATTCTGTTGCTTAAAAACAAACCATGTTCCGTTATTTATTTTTCTAATAAAGAAGAACAACATCTGACTTCTACTGAGCTCAGTATGCCTTTGTTGTTAAAAAAGCAAGCTCTGGAGTCAGCCCTGACTGAATTCAAATCCTAGCACCACCACCTTGACCTTGGGAAAATTACTGTACCTCACTTTGTCCCGGTCACATTTGTGAAACAGGACTAATAGTACCTAACTCATAATCTGTGGAAATCAACTACAATGATGAGCTGTAAGAGCTTAGCAGAGTGCCTGAAATACAGAAAATACCCAGTAAATATTTGCGTTTATTATGCTGTTTGTTTTTTGGAGGCAGAGTCTCACGCTGTCCTTCAGGCTGGAGTGTAGTGGCGCCATCTCGGCTCACTGAACCTCTGTCTCCTGGGTTCAAGTGACTCCCCTGCCTCAGTCACCCAAGTAGCTGGAATTACAGGCACATGACACCATGCCCAGCTAATTTGTTTGTTTATTTTTGTATTTTTAGTAGAGGTGTGGTTTCACCATGTTGTCCAGGCTGGTCTAAACTCCTGACCTCAGATGATCCACCCACCTCAGCCTCCCAAAGTGCTGGGATTACAGGTGTGAAGCCACCGTGTCTGGCTTTTTTATGACGTATTTTTGCCAGATGCTTTTTGTGTGTTATGTCCACACATTTTAAAAATGTATCCATAAGAGCATCTTTACCCATTGGATATTTTGTTCCCGTAGTATAAGTGAGGAAATAGAGGCTCAGAGTATTCAAGTCATATGTCGAAGATCACACTGTGGTACATTGCACGAGGGAGATTACAACTCAGGTCATTTTGGCCCCATTGTGGGTCACATATTCTATTTCATCTCTAAACAAACTCAGGGGACCCAAGCATTATAAATGAGTAATCCAGATAATTCTTCAACAAAATAGAGTGTCCAAGGAAGTCTTTGGGTTTGCTTTTGTTCTGCCTGAACCAAAATCATGGCACTTAATAAAATCTTTCCGGCAGTCCCTAAAATCTTACTGGCAAGGGTGCTTTTATTATAAACACACCTTCCTATAAATTTTGTTAAGTATTTCATCTTTGTTATCTTGCTGAAGCAGAAGGGTACTGTTCTGGAATGTGAAATGTATGAAATTACAACGTTAGAAGGTGGAAGTAAGTCCTACTTTTCCCCATGGAAGAAGTTTGAGAGGCAGTGCTTGGGCAAGTTTCATCCTTACATGGCCAGACCTGACCCTATAAAGATGAATGGCTATTACAGTGGGGCTCAGAGAGGTAAGCCGACATGCCTCAGTTTACCTAACTAGTAACTGAGCCCTACTTTCATCAGTTCAAAAACCAGAAAAAGAAAGAACTGCCGGCAGAAGGGAAACGTGAAGAAGGTGAAGATGGCGGTGGCCAGGGCCGGGGTCCTGGGAGTTCAGTGGCTGCAAAGGGCATCCCGGAACGTGGTGCCGCTGGGCTCACGGACAGCCTCCCGCATGCCCAAGGACATGTTGCCAGGGCCCTATCCTAGGACCCCAGAAGAACGGGCCGCTGCCGCCAAGAAGTATAATATGCGTGTGGAAGACTACGAGCCTTACCTGGATGAGGGCATGGGGTATGGCGACTACCCGAAGCTCCCTGACCGTTCACAGCATGAGAGGGATCCATGGTATAGCTGGGACCAGCCGGACCTGAGGTTGAACTGGGGTGAACCGATGCACTGGCACGTAGACATGTACACCAGGAACCGTGTGGATACGTCCCCCACACCTGTTTCTTGGAATGTCATGTGTATGCACCTCTTCGGTTTCCTGGCTTTCATGACATTCATGTTCTGGGTGGGGGACGTGTACCCTTCCTACCAGCCTGTGGGACCAAAGCAGTATCCTTACAATAATCTGTACCTGGAACGAGGCGGCGATCCCTCCAAAGAACCTGAGCCGGTGGTTCACTATGAGATCTGAGGAGGCTTCGTGGGCTTTTGTGTCCTCTTAACTAGGACTCCCTTATTCCTAGAAATTTAATCTTAATGAAATCCCTAATAAAACTCAGTGCTGTGGTAAAAAAAAAAAAAAAGAAAGAAAGAAAGAACTGCCTTATTGGGAGGCCAGCGCAGGTGGATGATGAGGTCAGGAGTTCAAGACCAGCCTTGCCAAGATGGTGAAACCATGTCTCTATTAAAAATACAAAAATTAGTGGGGCTTGGTGGTGAGCACCTGTAGTCCCAGCTACTCGGGAGGCTGAGGCAGAGAATTGCTTGAACCAGGGAGATGGAAGTTGCAGTGAGCCAAGATCACACCACTGCACTCCAGCCTGGGTGACAGAGCAAGACTCCATCAAAAAATAAAAAAGAAAGAAGGAAAAGAAAAGACAGACCTGCCTAATGGCTGGGCGCAGCGGCACATGCCTGTAATCCCAGCACTTTGAGAGGCCGAGGTGGGCGGGTCAGGAGGGCAAGAGACGGAGACCATCCTGGCCAACATGTGAAACCCTGCCTCTACCAAAAATACCAAAATTAGCTGGGCGTGGTGACACGTGCCTGTAGTCCCAGCTACTCGGGAGGCTGAGGCAGGAGAATCGCTTGAACCTAGGAGGCGGAGGTTGTAGTAAGCCGAAATCGCACCACTGTACTCCAGCCTGGGTGACAGAGTGAGACTCTGTCTCAAAAAAAAAAAAAAAAAAAAAAAAAAAAAAAAAAAAAAAAGTCTGCCTTACAGGGTTGTTGGGAATTAGAAATGTCTATGAAGTGTCTGCCACTTAGACGACATAAAAATATTGCTATTACAGTGATGGCATTAGGTCTGCATTCACAGTGGAGTGACAGTAAGGCCAGGGATCCTATAATGAAGGTTTTTAACTTTCTTAGAAACTAAATTTGTCCTTTTGAAACTCCCTCTTCAGGTTTGCCCTTAATCCAGGAACCTCTATCACATTATAGGCGCCCAGCAGCACGTCTTAATACGTGTTAATTCCCTTTATTTCTGACACTGGAGAATTTAAATAGTGACTCACCTTGTAGGATCCCTCCTGGCATGGTGGAAATTGTCAGAAGACGAAATAACAGATTTGATGGTACTTCGTTGTGATTTTTCCATGTGTCCAAACCCTATCCGTAGCTTTCATGACCCAGATAAATTGTCATTAAGTATGTATTAGTGGTTCTCAACCCTGGCTTCCAATTTGAATCAGTTGGGAATGCATTAAAAACTATCAAAATTTGGCCTCACTCCACACCAAACAAATGAGAATCCCAGTGGCTTTGTGCTTTTTTATTCTCTGGTTTTTATTGTTTGCAGTGTCTTGCTCTTGTTACATTTTTCTGACTGATTTTTTAAAAATGTTTTTAGTGTTTAATTTTTGTGGGTGCATAGCAGGTGTCTATGTTTATAGGGTACATGAGATGTTTTGGTCCAGACGTACAACGTGAAATAATATTATCACGGAGAATGGGGTCTCTGTCCCCTCAGGCATTTATTCTTTGTTTTATAAACAATCCAATTATATTATTTTAGTTATTGAAAATGTACAGTTAACTTATTTTTGACTACAGTCACCCTGTCATGCTGTAAAGTAGTAGGTCTTATTCATTCTTTCTCACTATTTTTTGTACCCATTAATTTATTTTTTACAAGCTCCTTAGTTAAGTGATTTTAACACGAAATCAAATCAAAGGTAAGAACCTCTAATATAAAGCTTACCCTAAAGCCCACTCCATACCCACAGCATACACTGTCAGCCATCATGCCGCTTATTCATTGATTGGAATAAATAATGGTATGAGTGAATGAATACCCCCTAGGTCACTAAGTAATGGTCATCTTGTGTTTTGCTTTGATGTTCATCTTTAATCTCCCCTTGTAGACTTGAGATACTTCTTACAGTCCGTGTTGGGGTTATTCTTGGGCCCCACCATGTCCAAAGGGACCACAGTGTCTGAGGGACAGTGTGTGCTCAGTGAATACTTCTGATATGAATGAAAAATGTATCATGAATACCCATCTCATGGCACTCATGGCAGAATTGTTAATGGAGTCCCACCTGTTAATAATAACTTACTTTTCTCCACTTGACTCTTTTTTTTTTTTTTTTTTTTGAGATAGAGTCTTGCTCTTTCACCCAGGCTGGAGTGCAGTGGCGTGATCTCGGCTCACTGCAACCTCCGCCTCCCGGGTTCAAGCAGTTCTCCTGCCTCAGCCTCCTGAGTAGTTGGGACTACAGGCGCCCACCACCACGTCTGGCTAATTTTTGTATTTTCAGTAGAGACGGGGATTTCACTATGTTGGCCAGGCTGGTCTCGAACTCCTGACCTTGTGTTTACCCACCTTGACCTCCCAAAGTGCTGGGATTACAGGCGTGAGCCGCCACGCCCGGCCTCCACCCGACTCTTAAAACATTTTCTTTTTGTGAATTGATACAACAAACTTTATTGACATCGTAAAAATAAGCACACGAGTGTCTCTCATAGTCTGGACAGTTGTCCCCACCCAAATCTCATGTGGAATTGTAATCCCCGATGGTGGGAGGTGTTTCGGTCACAGGAATGGATCTCTCAAATCTCTCAAGGCTTGGTGCTGTCTTCACGACAGTGAGTGAGTTCTCGTGACATCTGGTCATTTAAAAGCATCTTGCTCTCCTCCGTGCTCCATCACTGCCATGTGAGATGCCATCTCCCACTTCACCTTCCACCATGAGTGAAAATTCCTTGAGGCTTTCCCAGAAGCCAAACAGATGACAGTGCTATGCTTCCTCTACAGCCTGCAGAACCTTGAGTTAACTAAACATCTTTTCTTCATGAATTGCCCAGTCTCAGGTATTTCCTTATAGCAGTGCAAGAATGGCCTAACACAGTGTCCTATATGGGGACTAATTGTCTCTGACGTTATTGAGGTAGTTCTTCAGCTTATCTTAGAATAACTATTAGCTCTCACCTCTGGATGGTGTGTAGTGGGCATAGGAAGAACCATCTAAGCTCCAGAAGAATTCATGTCTGGTGAGGGAGTGAACCTTCCTCCCCTCCTTGCTTGAGGGTACCCCAGGCCCTCACTCAGGCATGAAGGCACAAACTCACTCTTTGGCACAATTTTCAAACTCTTCATCATCTTGTACTTTGGTCTGCAAGTACAAACCCCTACTTAGAATTCAACCCAGGCCCTTTTCCAATATAAACCTTGCTTGACCACTTGCAGCTGCCCACAATTACCACTGACTTCATTTGCTACGATTTTCTTTTTCCTAAAAGAAAATGCCATTGCTGTAGGGAAGGGGTTCACATTTGCGGAACACCAACGTCTCAGGTACTTACGACTCAGCCTCATTTGGACTTTTCTATTCCAGTTGGTCAGTCTCCAACTCTTTCTTGATCCACCCGATATTTTCAGTCAGAAATATGCACACATTATGCAGTTTTCCCTTTTTCAATTTACTTTCTTACCATGAAGTTCCCAGTGACCTCTCCCTGATTTTGTACTCTGTGACATCACACATTGTATTTCTACCGACTCACCCTGATGTTACCGTAGATACTCCTTCTGACCACCTTCTCTGATCAATACTTCCCATTCACAATAAGGTGTATAGATGTAAATACGCACAAATCATCTTTCATAACTACTCAACTTATCCCTCCTGGAAATAAAATCCAATCTCAACAGTCTTTGGATATGAATAATTAATGAAGAGAAAGCCCAGCACCCCAACTCCCCTGCCACAGATAAAAATAACTAAGTGAAATATGAAAATTCCCATTCAGACTGGGCACTGTTGTGATGTCCAGTGAAGCCCTGCCTATTTAAAACAGAAAAAAAAAAAAAAAAAAAAAGCCGGATCTGGCCTATGGGTTGCTGGAATGTTGCTGGCACAATGCTTGCTGTCCTCATGGGTGGTAGACGTTTAAAATGTGGAAGATGAAACATACTGTTGTGAGCATTGAACATCACATTACGAACGTGCTCATGGTACTTAATATAATTGTCAAAAATAATAAGACTGCTGCCAAGTCTGAAAGCTATAAATAGCTAAAAAAAAAAAAAAATCAGACATGACTGCTGTGGATTCTTTTGAAAGATAATTTTCCTCGTAAGTAATTTCTATGAGCGAGAGCAATACACAGTTAGATGGTAAAAATCTACATTCCTGACTCCTGAAGTGAACAGCCTGTGAATTAGAATGTTCCCAAAGACGTGGTGTTAAATAGAGTTGCAACAACAGGGTGGCCATTGCATTAAGTAATTTAATGAACACTGATACTGAGGAAATAAATCAAATGCAAACAATCAACACCAATCAAGGAAGCTGAGCGTTTCAGGCACTTAAAATGTATTAAATGAGTGTTTCAATCACAGTGGGTACTTTTTCACAAACTCTCTTAATCAGCTAGCATCATTCTCAACAAAATGCCCATGCATGTAAACATGGTGGTCTGGAAAAGCCCAACACGTTCACACATGGACACTATTAGGAATGGAAATTCTGCTGAGGGTTTTCCCTGATAGGATAAACAACAGCAGATAAATTGGGAAAGGTCACGGGAAGTCAATGTTGTAAAACAAAAGAGAACATTCGTATTTTGCCTGTAATTAAAAAAGTAAGAATTTCAAACATAGAATAAAATGTGAGGCCGGGCGCGGTGGCTCACGCCTGTAATCCCAGCACTTTGGGAGGCCGAGGCGGGCGGATCACAAGGTCAGGAGATCGAGACCATCCTGGCTAACATGGTGAAACCCCGTCTCTACTAAAAATAGAAAAAATTAGCCGGGCGCGGTGGTGGGCGCCTGTAGTCCCAGCTACTCGGGAGGCTGAGGCAGGAGAATGGCGTGAATCCGGGAGGCGGAGCTTGCAGTGAGCTGAGATCCGGCCACTGCACTCCAGCCCGGGCGACAGAGCGAGACTCCGTCTCAAAAAAAAAAAAAAAAAAAAAAATTGAAATAGAATTCCAGGCAGCTAATACACCTCCCAAAGGTGGTTTTTAATGTATCTTTGCATAAAATTTCTGTTCATGTATAAGTCCTTGTAGGTCCATCTTTATTTGTATATTTATTATGTGTACATGTTATATGCATATATAGTTATCAGTACTATAAGACTGATAAGTACAGTCTCTTATATATAAATATATATTGTTTATTCAAACAGGATCATACCCAAGCTCACCGCTTTTGCTGTTCAATCAGATATCTATCATGATCTTTCCCTATCAGCCTGTATAGGTCTATGGTCTACTGCATTCTGCTTAAGATTTTCTTTTTTTAAAAAAGTCTTATTTTATTTTATTTTATTTTATTTTATTTTTTGTAGAGACAGGATCTCACTATGTTGCCCAGGCTGGTCTCAAACTCCTGGCCATAAATGATCCTCCCACTTAGGCCTCCCAAATTGCTGGGAGTACAGGTATGAACTACAGTGCCTGGGATGGTTGGAATAATTTTTTATTGTATGAGTCCATCATCACTTATACAACTCTCTGCTTGTTAGTCATTTATGTTCAGTTTGGGAGATGATAATTTATTGAAAACACACACACACAGTTTACTACTTAATGTGTATTATTTTATTTAATTCTCATTCAAGTATTAGCATTACATTTTTATAGCCTGTGAAACTAGGAAAGAGAGAGGTTAAGTCATTTGCCAGAAGGCACCCAGATAGTAAACACATAACCCTTCTTTTAAACCCAGATGTCCTTTTCATTCTGACCCTATGCCTTTAATCACTACACTGAAGGTTGAGTTTTTAACCAATGTTAAAAATTTATGGGAGTCGTGATATATGTGTATACACTTCAAAAGATGTGTATATTTGGAAATACTAAAGAAATAAATATCCTTGTTTTGTTTTCTTTCTAGAGAAAAAGCCAGGTACATTACTGTAATCAAAAGGGGTGTCTGAATTTTAAGAGATACTATCAGTGTTAACAGAGAGTGAAGGTGAATATTTCCACTCATGTAAGAGTCTCATGGTACTCTTATTAGTAGCTGCAGTTGGATAAATTGATATTTGTACGTGTGTGTGTGTGTGTGTGTGTGTGTGTGTGTAGTTTTCTCTAGGAGAAAGCTTTTTTATTTGAAAATATTAGGTGAGTTAGAAGTGCTTTGCTTGTTCTTTCATTTCCACTCTACATCTTCACATCTTTGAAGAGATTTTGTTCTTTGTACTTTCAAAGAATTTTAGTCGAATTGGGAAAAACAAAAATATTTTGATTCTTTAAACTCCGAGTACTTCTGGAGGCTTGGAAAGCATATTCCAAGGTTCTTCCAATAATGCCTGTTGTAAGTGCACTTACAGCCATGGTGCTGCTGTTTAAGCTTATGGTTTATGACAAGACCTGCTTTCCAGCTCCAACCTCCTTCCCTCCATGCTCCTGAGGGAGGCATCTTCTGTGTTATCCTGCCCAACAGTCAGTCCGCATTCAGCAAGAAGCAGCGTCTCATGTCCTCTAATCATGGTCCATATAGATTCAGGTGAGGTGGACTCACCTCAGATTCCCGTGTGGCATGTAACCCGGACCTGACTGATCAGAGTATCCGAACCCCTGACCTCAGTGCATGGCTCGGGGATAAGAACCTGGTTCAACCAGGCTGGTGCTACTCCATTCAGAAATTGCTGGGGGCCATAGCACCTTGGTTTGGTTGGTAGGGGTTGTGATGGTGGGAACTTAGGGTCGTCGTGGCCCCCAGTGATGGGAGATCCTGCCTGAGATGAAAGAGCATCCAGTGGGGAGTATATCTGAGATGAAGAGAGAACAGGTCCGGAGGCCATTGTATCGATAGCACCCATGTTGGATCTATAATCCACCCATCAATGTTTAGTTGCATAAACCAGTAAACTCCCTCTCGTTACACTCCCTTAATGAAGTTTGAGTTGGGTTTTCTTGCACGTTATCTCTTAGAGCCTTGAGTGACACAGTTTTCTCTCATTTAGTGAGTTGTATTTCCATATATCTTGCCATCTTTAGTAAATTCCTTGGAGAAACTTCGACTTTTTAATATAAATTAAATACAGTCGCTCACTCCATTATCCCTTCTAGTCTACCCTCTCAGTCACGGTCAACATTTTTTTTTTTTTTTTTTTTTTTTTTTTTTTTTTTTTACTAAAATGGAGTTTTGGGTATATCCTTCCTTCCATCAAAAATGTTAGTGGCCTGCCATTTCCTACGGAGTGAAATCGATGTGTTTTTGTTTGGTAGTTAAGGCCTTTGGACATCTGCTCAATCCAGCCTTCAAATCTCAGTGTCTCACTCACCTGCAGTCTTTCCAGGGAGATCAGAGAGTTAACCATAGCACAAGATAGCATACCCTCTGTCTCTAGGGATACCATGGTCTGCAACACAATATCTAGCAGGTTTTACAGTTGGGTATCCAAGTTTGGCATGTGTCTCTGTAACTTCGTACTTTTTTGTTTTTCTGTTTTTTGAGATAGAATCTCCCTCTGTAGCCCAGGCTGGAGTGCAGTGGCACAATCTTGGCTCACTACAACTCCCACCTCTAGGGTCCCAGTTCAAGCAATTCTCCTGCCTCAGCCTCCCAAGTAGCTGGGATTACAGGCACGCGCCACCACGCCCAGCTAATTTTTGTATTTTTAGTAGAGACAGGATTTCACCATGTTGGCCAGGCTGATCTTGAACTCCAGACCTTGTGATCTGCCTGCCTTGACCTCCCAAAGTGCTGGGATTACAGGCATGAGCCACTGTGCCCGGCCAACTTCATACTTTTGTTCATGCTTTTGGTGTGCTGTTTTCTCCTTCAGGGATTTGTCTCTCCTCCTGGTCTCTTTTGCCACATCTGGTCTCCTTTGGTAAACTGAATACCCAGTTTTGTTTTGTTTTATTAGTTCTGGAGTCCTTAGTACCTCTGACAGTATGATATTTATCATATTTGATCAGAATACCAATTAATATTAATATTCTTCCTCATCCTCTTGTTTGATGGTTTCTTGGCAGCAACTGTATCTTCCCTGGGATGCAGAACATTGCTGAATCATAGTAGAAACTGATAGGTGTATGTGAATGAACTCACAAATAAATGCATGATTGAATGAATAATGCACTTTTTAACCTCTATTTCTTTGTAAGCAAGTCATGTGGGTTCATGAATATAAGCAGAAATAATGGTTTAACTTTTTTTTTTTTTTTCTTATTTGTACTTTCTTGCAGCTTTTCATTCCTTTAATGAAATCTGGCACTGTATACCTTGCCAGATACATTTTCCTTGAGGATATTGATAATGGCTTTTTATGGTTATTTAAGACTCCCTCTAAGGCTATGTATCTGCACCAATGATTCCATTTTTCATTTATCTATTCATTGACTTTTATTAAGCACTTTGTAGAGTGTAGACCCTGGGCCAGACCACAGCAGACCAATGACAAGAGAGCATGCCCTTTGCCTCTAGGGATACCATGGTCTGCAATGCAACGTCTAGCAGGTTTTACGGTTGGGCCTGTTTCTTTATTGCCCTCTACACACTAATAATAATATGAATAATCTTCTGTGTGCCAGGGGTAGTAGTAGGTGTTTTGTATGCACTCTTGGTGATTCTCTTAACAACTGAGAGGTATTAGAATTCTGTCTTCATGAAGCAGGACACAAAAGCTCTGAGAACTAAAGAGACCTGACGGTAACACCTGCAGCTACTCAGCAGTGAAACAAGATTTGAATCAAGTTGTATTTGAAGCCAAAGCCACTGCACTGTAATTCCATTCCTTGGTCACTCCCTGCCTTCCTCAGGATCTCCACTTGGTTTCATTGAGACACAGAGTATCTTATCCTCATGTCCTTATTCATAACTTTAAACTCTCTTAAGCCTACTCAAACTATCTTAGTAAAAATGTGCAGCTTACTTTTCCCTCTCTTTTTTCTAACTCCTCTTTCACTTCAATGTCCCAGCTTTCTTAGAGGTCCTGTAGATTTGAATAATCAGAATTATTGTGGTTTTAAGTAACAGAAACCCAGTTTACAGTAGTTTTAGCAAAACAACAAAACCCAAATGACTGTAGGATGTATTGAATCATGGAGTTGGGATCCTCGTCGTGGTGGCTTACAGAATCGAATGCATGACTCCTGGAATGAGGGTGTCTAAGGCTGTACCTCAAGCTTTGTGACTGGAACTGATGACTTGGAGTTTCTGGGACATTCTCTCTTGCCACTCACCTCTCATCTCTACTTGTTTCCAGCTCTTAGTGGGCTGTAGTTACTCCTGCTGGAGACAGACGTCCTCCAAGTAGCCGAAGAAGAGTGAGCAGGCAATTCCAACATTTTGTCTTTTAAGCATCATGATCTCCCCTTCCCCCAAAAGCAAGAGATTGCAAGTAACAGAACCCCATGCCAGCTCCAGCATAAAAATTCCTGGGAAGAACTCCAGTTGGCTTGGCTTTGAGCTCATCCATCACCCAATCTTTGAGGCTGGGAAGAAGAGTGTTACTATGATTGGCAGCTTTGTGGTAACACCATGGGTTGGAAAAGTAATTGGCCAAAAGGAAAAGAGGTGATTCCACCAGAAGAGAGAAAATGAGAAAATATGCCAGGATGCAAAATGTTAGATGTCACAGTCAACTATGGAGACAAAAGTCAGAGTTTGTATCATATAACTGTGGACTAGATAGGGAGCGTGTATCCATGCTGGTGCTGCCGCGGTCTCTATCTTGTTTCCTAAACTCCAGTCCACTGTAGGCCGGGCATTGTGGCTCAGGCCTGTAATCCCAGCACTTTAGATGGCCGAGGCAGGCGCATCACCTGAGGTCAGGAGTTCGAGACCTGGCCAACATGGTAAAACCCTGTCTCTACTAAAAATGCCTAAAACTAGCCAGGCCTCATTGTGGATGCCTATAATCCCAGCTACTTGGAAGGCTGAGAGGAGAATCACTTGAACCCAGGAGGCAGAGGTTGCAGTGAGTCGAGATTGTGCCGTTACACTCCAGCCTGGGCAACAAGAGTGAAACTCCATCTCAAACTAACTAACAAAAAATTCTGACCATGGTAGCATTGGTCACTCTCAATCATATCAAGGTTTAGATCAGAAATGATATAGCTACTCTAACAATTAAATGCAATATGTGAAATTGCAACTGTCTTGGAAACATCAGAGACTCGCCTTCATCCACTTGTCTCCCAGGATCTTGCTGGACGTGTAATAATTACCCAGTCTTCAGTAGATTGAGGAGCAACCCAGAACAGTGGGCAAAGCCTTGGTCTGGAATCACGTGGTCTCTTCTCTTGTTCAGACTTTGGTAGCTGGTCACATGTGTGATTTGGTCCCCATCACATCAACCATAAAATGGCTGAAGGACCAGACATTTTGTCTTTTTCACAGAAGAATTAGGGAGAGGCATTTAGCTCATGAATGAGAAAATATGATATAATTTGAACAGCTCTGCAGTCGTTATAATAGTGGTAATAACAGTCAATATGCATGTTGAATGCTTACTCTATATATCCCATTGTGCCAAGCTTTGAGCAAGAATTACCTTATTTTATCCGCAAAACAACCCTACAGGAGTCATAGTTATTATCTCTGTATCACAGGTACGAACACTGGAGCGTAGAGAAACAAAGATACTTGCCAAAGTCATGTAGCAAAAACTTGTCAAAGCTAGGATTCAAACTCAGATCTTCGTCTTTCCCCAGCAGGCAATGTTGAATTATTCTACAGATAGTGAGTGCATGCGTGTGTGCGCGCACACGTGTGTGTGTGTGTGTGTGTGAGAGAGAGAGAGAGACAGAGAGAGGAGAGAAGGAACTTTCCTAGTTCTGCCTTATTTCTGTGGCTCTGATGATGGGAAAGCAGTGGCCACATTGTCATAAGCTCCAGTCACTCTCCAAGATGGCAGAACATACCAGCACTGGTTAATGGCTCTGGGTTGATCCCATATTGAGGGACATCCATCCCTTTGTGTCCTGACATTGATGTTACTGTCAGTTGACAGTGAACTTTATCATCAATCCCTTCAAGTACAAAAGGCCACTGTTCAGAAACCATCATTAAAAGCAGCCTCTCTTTTTAAAAGCCGTCTGTCTTTTATTCCTTCCATAATAGGAGCCAGTGTACCAGAAGAGGCTGACCTTAAGTTGAGCCTGTTTAGTTAAACAAAAAAAAAAAAAAAAAAAGGAAAGAGAATAGGTTATGTTTTTAATGTGTTTAAGATTGGAGGCCCAGAATTAGAATGGAACTGGGGCTGGGAGGGGAGGTGGAAGGCAGGATAGGAAAAAAGCAGAGGTGGCCTTGGGTTTTCTTTGCTTTTGGATAATGGGCATTTCTAGTTAAATCAACACAGTCTATTTCACAGCCTGTCTCCCGGTGATGTATATACTCTTTGGACAGGGTTGTGGGCTGCCTAAAGATCTCTTTTAGCCATGGGTCATGTGTATCAATAAGCTTTATGTAGTCACAGCTACAAAGAGCAATGTGGGTAGAGTATATTCTGAAAGGAGAGGGCAGAATGCTTATTGTCATGGTGGATGAGGTCAAGAGAGAAGGGGGAAGATCCCCGAGGGATGCAAATTGGGAAGGGTTTTACCAAACAAACTTCCTCCAGGGTCTTTGTCACATTTTAATAAACTTTTGGGGGAGGTGTTATAATTTTAAAAAGATGCATGTGATGGGGAGGTGATTTAGTATGGAGGTTAAGAATACGGGTTTTATAAGTGGGCTTCCAAGATTCAGATTCAGCCTCTGCTATGTTTGAGTCAAAGAAGTCACATGCATGTTATTTAACCTCTTTGTGTCTGTCTTCGCATCCATAGCCACATGCATTAGCTGTGAGTATTAAATACGTCAAATGTGAAAAAGCATACAAGAGCACCTGGCTCACAGGGAGGGCTCAGAGAGCATTTGCTCGTATTACTTACTTTTTCTGGGTGCTTTCTATGTACGAGGCACTGAGGGAACAGTGGTGGATGAGACAGCCACAGTCTGCCTCCATGAGCTGTAAGTTCATAGATGAAAATAAGGCACAAACATAAATTGATCATTATACATTTTGAGAATGCTGTGAAGGGCACTCACTTAGGATTAATCCCAGCCCCCAGCCCCTCCCCACCAACCTACTCAAGATCGTCAAGAAAGACTTCCATGAGAATGTAGCATATGGGCAAAGATCAAATGCATGACCAGCTTTGGGACCAACACACCCATGGAAGGAAACAGAAGGTGCATAGGTTTTGAGAGCAGGAGAAAAAGAGACTGGTGGCCATAATCCCAGCACTTTGGGAGGCCGAGGCAGGTAGATCACAAGGTCAGTAGTTCACAACCAGGCTGGCCAAGATGGTGAAACCCCGTCTCTATTAATAATACAAAAATTAGCCAGGTGTGGTGGTGGGTACCTGTAATCCCAGCTACTTGGGGGGCTGAGGCAGAGAATAGCCGGAACCTGGGAGGCAGAGGTTGCAGTGAGTCAAGATCGCACTGCTGTCCTCCAGCTTGGGTGACAGAGAGAGACTCCATCTCAAAAAAAAGAAAAAGAAAAAGGAAAGAGAGAGAGAGAGAAACTGGTATTTTAGAGGACCCAAAAGCAGCCAGTGTAGCTGGAGAGTAGTGATCATGCAGGGAGTGACCCCTGTGGAGGACAGGCATGCAGGCAAAGGTGAGATCTAGCAGGGCCTCCATGCCAAGTAAGGACACGATTTTAATCTTAGGATGATGGGAAAACACTGGGAAGGTTGAAGAGTGTCCTGATCAGCTTCACATTTTAAGATTACTCTGGCTGTGGAGCAGGAAATGGCTTGTAGGTGTGGTAGCTTTCAAAGGACAAAAGGAGGCTCTTGCAGTTGACTAAGCAGGAAATGACGTTAACTTAGCCCAGGCAGGTGGCAGACAAGGCCTGGTGGTCCAGGTCTGTGTTCTCTTCACCCCGCTTACCTTACCACCTTCATCTGCCATTGCCTATTTGCTTGCTTTTACCAGGCTGTAAGAGCGGGGACTATCTTTCTTTCCCTTCTTCTTTATACATTCTGTTTCTAGTCCTGTGTCAAACTCAAGGTAGGTGCTCAGTATGTGTTTAATGGATGAAATATGCACTCCACTGCTCATTACAATGTTTAATTTTGCAAGTCCCTATTATTGGAACATCAAGCGAACTACTTCATGACTAGGAAAGTCACTCCTCTTGACATTGCAATGTTTGTGATGGGGAGGTGGGATTCTAGATTATCTTTATGTCAAAGAAAATGAGCAATGCTGTGGACCTTGGGCAGGGCACAGGCAGTACATGGCTCGGCAATGTATTTTCTGTAGGAAGACGTCCCCTTAGCTCCTTATCTGTGACATGTCAACCGGGAGCCCTAGTTAATTTTCATGCAGGAGAAGCCTTTGAAACCCAGGCCTCTTTTATGCTCTGGGAAGATTTGAGAGGGGTCAACCCTGTTTAGATTGGTTCTCTGCACCAGTCGGGGAAGCCTGCTGGCTGTTCTCAGCATGGAGTATGTTGCAGAGAGGAAACAGACCAGAGAACCAGGGCACTTCCCAGCTTGAATCAGGCCTGTCTTGTGTAGGTTCATTATTTTGTTGGAAATTAATCCCCCAAATGGCAGACATAGTATATTTGAATGTGAACTGACAGTGCATTGCTTGGCCAAGTGAAAGTGGTTTTTGGATTATCCAACCTGGTTGTCTTTGTCTCTGAACCCTTCCATTAGTGTAGATAATTGAAGGATACCTGGTTTTGCTTTTTCACACCCAATTTGATGTCCTTACGGCATTGGAGATGGGGAGGGGAGTGTGAGATGGTCACAATCAGCTTGCTGTCATTTGCAATAGAAGCAGTGAAGTTTGCAAACAATAGTATCACTTAATGAGAGCTTGTTTTGATATAGCCATTGTGTTCAGCTCTTAACCTTAATGACCACATTCACTCCTCACAACAACCCTACAATAATAATAACAGTAAGCACTTATTTGGCATTTACTGTGTGTCAGGTGCTGTTCTAAGCCCTGACAAGTATTAACTAACTTAACTCACAAAACAAACCCCAGAGAGTGAGAATCACTTGGACTAGGATCTGCGAGGCACCCTTGGTAAGACACTGGGGGAAGCCTTGCTTGTGACATAGGTACCATTATTATTCTCCTGTTACAGAAAGTTCAGAGGGGTTAAGTCACCTGCCCAAAGTCACACAGCCAGTGTGTGCAGGGGGCAGGAATTGAACTAAGGTCTTTCGGTCTCCAAAGTCCCCTTGCTTTCTTTTTATTACAGTAGCTTAAGAACCAAAAATTTAGATATTTATTATATGTGGGTTTGGGGCTCTTTGCAGTATGACAGAAAAATATACTGCTTTGCTAAAGCCTCCACCCCCACCCCTTGCAGAGAGAGAGAGAAAGAGAGAGAGAGAGAATGAGAATGAGAATAGCAGTGCCAGCTAAAACTCTGCTCCAAACACAGAGTTTGGCGCATCAGTACATGTGAGTTAAGGGAACAACCAAATGACAAATGAAATGAATGAAAAAACTGGACCCAGACTGCTGCTTCCCTATCATTCTGCCCATAATGACATAGCTCGAGTCACTTCACTTTGGGACTTCCCAAAGCCCTACCTCTCCTCGCCAGAGATTTACGCCCAGTCTGAGGATCGTTTAAGCTTCCTCCTTTGTCCAGGATTCTGTGACCTTACTTACAAGGCGGCTGTCTGTTTTCTCCTAGGTCCTGTCTCCTGATTCCCAACTCATTATTTCTGATCCAGCCAATCCTGTAATGTCAGCCTGTGTAACATAATGGAAAGAGAAACTTGGGGTAAAGGAATTCCAGAGAGAATTTTAGGTGGCTTTGCTTGATGGAGGTTCGTGGCCCTAAGCATTTTTAAGCATCCTCATGTCCTTGTCCAGCTTCCCCTATGACAGTCCAGTCCTCCACATGGGGAAGAGAACATTTTATCTCCGCTGGTCTTTGGTTTTGCCTCCCTGCAACCATCCCACCACTTAATGGAAAAGGCAGAGAGCCCTCCTGCCATTTCTTCTCTCAATACGCCCCCACCCTAAAACTGAAATGAAGAAAGGTAAAATGGATTATTCAATGAGGAGTCCAGGTGTTAGGAAGAAGAATCTATTTGGAGGATCTGAAATTGGAACCTGCATCAGGCCTTGTGATAAAGATAATTATGTGTGGAAAATTCAGTTAAAAAAAAAAAAAAAGAAGAAGAAGAAAAAGCGTCTTCCAAATTGTTCTTAAAATGTAGTTTTGCAATGACCATCACTGCAAAGTAAGTGTGGAGATCTGTTCAGTTCTGTAATTGAGTGGGGAAGTTGACCTGAAGGAATTCTAAAAGCCCCAGTTGGCCAGGAGAACAGGATATGATAGGATGCTGTTGATCTGCTTTCCTTTCCATGCCAAGGTGTTTTTTGTTTTTTTGTTTTGTTTTGTTTTATTTTTGGTAAACTTCCATTCGTGACTGTGTACAGGCAGAAGCCAGAAGGACAACAGTGGCTTTGTAAATTTGCAACAGATATTCAAACAAGATAAGTACATAATTAGCATGGAGCAGCAGATGAGGTAGTGTGGAAGATTTAAATTCCGCGTAAGGAATTAGCAAACAGTTCCTGATAACCACATTCTGAACATGTTGCTGTTCGATGGGTGTGAATGGATCGTGCAGGCACAGCCCATCTAGATGGCTAATAATAGAAGGAATTGTTCAAGAACAACAATGTATTCTGTGCTTACCATGTGACAAGTAATATGCTAGACTACTTAGTGATATAATGCTTTCTTCATAATATCTCTGTGAGGTAGGAACTGTTATAATCCACTTTTACAGACAAGGGTGCTGAATCTCTGATTGTTGAAGGGGCATAACCCTGCCGTCTCTCTTTCTTGATCTACATACATATCTCTGTGTGTATCTATCTCTATCATACACACACGTCCATCTCTAATAAATGGCAACGCTTGGATTTGAATACGGGTCTCATCTAACTCCAAATTCTGTTTCTCCTAGAGGAAGTTCAAGATGAGGGATTTCGACAAAAAGGTTGTTAAAAGCAGTCTGATTGACTTTCACCTAACAGATCTGTCCTTCGTCATCATCATCATTTTAGCTATCTGCAAAGTCATCACATCTGTCATTGACATTGCTCCTACTTTGACATAGGCTGTGGGCTACACAACTTGCATGTATGAACTCCTGGGGAACTCGCAGCAAACCTTCATAAGTAGGCACCGTTATCCTGATGTCTGACTCAGGTGAGAAGCCAGAGGCTCATTTTCTAAAGTCACATACCAAATTTGGTGACTCTGAGCCCTAAATTTTGCACTTTCATAACTACGCACTCTATTGTTTTCCAGTCGAAGCTTGATCAATGGTTGATGATAGATAGATAGATGGATAGATGGATGGATGGATAGATAAATAGATAGATAATAGTTAAAAGAAACAGATGTGTGTGTGTGTGTATATATGTATATATGTACCTATATAGAATATATACCTATATCCATATCTATATAAATTTGGAATTCAAGATTGTGTTGTCTTTCTCTTTCTTCTGAGGCCTCTGACCAGCTTGCTGCGTTTGCAGCTGCCACGGTGCACTTAACTCCTTGCTTGCATTGGTATTCCTCTTTGGAGCAGCCCTGTCACAATAGCAATTGGAATAAAACCCAAAGAGTAGTGCAGAGAATATAAATGGGTTATTTTTCACCTCAACTCAAGTAGGACAGAACTCTCATAAAGAACCAGGGAACAAAGGTTCCGTGACAAACATACACCAGGGGACTTTAGCTCTCTCTGAGACAGCCTGTGTGACACAATGGAAAGACAAACTCAGGATCAAGGAATTCCAGCGAGAATTTTAGGTTGCCTTGCTTGATTGAGGTTCGTGGGCCTGTGTGTTTGTAAGCACCCTCGTCAATAGCATTTATCGAATATCGACTCTTTAAGTGAGGGTATTGGATGTTGCTTCCCTGTATAGCTTATGATGCAGTGAGCCTGGATCCATATGAATAAACAGATGTATCCAGGGAGCACTTTTGTATCTCTAAATAAGCAATTGTTTATCAACAATATCTATCTATGTAAGTGATTGTTTTTATCAAAATCATGGGAATCATTACAGAGAATTTACAGCCCTGAGATTGGAAATAAGAGCTTTGTGGATCATTAAAAGCTGATGTGAAATTAAATCTTTTATTTTCAAAGGCAGAGTAGCAGAGTGCTTAAGGATATGGGATTGGTAATAACCCTGGCTGAGTTTGAAGCTTGATCCCAAGGTCATACCATCTTGGGCAAGGTGACTAAGTATTCTTAAACTTGGTTTGTTTTTCTATGGTAGCAGGACATGGACATTTTAATATCTGTGCAACCCTCATAAACCTTTGACTGATGCAATCTAGTCTCTGCATGAAATTCCATTCAATGGGGGAAGCAATAAAAAAAATGTTAAAACTGAACATTTTTACAATTTTAAAACATTTTGAAAAACCTCTTTTAAAATTAACATAAATTAAAACAATATATTTCTGTCTTCTAAAAAAATACATGTAAAAGGAAATTCAATTCATTATTTTTAGCAACACTTCTCGTGTCCTCTTTCCTGCCCTGTTCTCTGGAATTTATATGGTGCAACAACTTTTTCTTGGCTTGTCCCCCATGCCTACCCCCACTGTCTACCCTTGACCCATTCAGATTCTCTCCCTTTATTTCCCAGATAATTAAAATATATATGGTTTTGGCCTTTTGTCAGTAAATCCTTTTATCCCTTCTCTTCTTCCATCTCTGCCACCCCTTTCCTTTTAGATCATTCTCAAAGTTCAGCATCAAATATGTCTGGGGACCTGTTTGTCAGCCCAGCAGGCTGGGGAGGGAGGTAAACAGGCCAGAAAAATCTGTGGATTAGGAGGATGGGGAGAACCTGGAAACATTTCCATATCAATACTTTCTGGGTGAATCACCCCCTTTGCTTTGACTTCTACCTGTCAACAGCACCCAGTGAAGACCAAGTCAGAGAGCCTCCATTCCCAGCCAGGGGAAAACTCTGTGGGTAGATGAGATGAGCAGTACCCAGGTTCACCTGGGGCCCCTTTCTCCATGGTCCTGATAGGACAGATGAGATGTGAAAGGATGGCTCGTGTTTTGCTCGGCCAAGAGGTGAAAGGGCACAGGACAGGAGGAGGGTGGAGGAAATGCAAGTTGGTGTGAAGCTGTAGCTCTGGTCAGAGTCATGTGTGAGATGAGTGCGTGCATGGTGATTTTGACTATAAGACCAAAGGGGACCCCTCCTCATACAAATGGATACAGGTGGGTGCCAACAGGGGTGGAGTGTGCTGTTCAGTTTCCTATAAGGTTAGCAATCACGTCAGCTTTCAAAGTCCACAGAGAAGTGGTGCCTGTGGGTCAACCTGGAAGTATGACAGACTGGATAAAGAAAATGTGGCACATATACACCATCAAATACTATGCAGCCATAAAAAAAGAACGAGTTCATGTCCTTTGCAGGAACATGGAGAAGGCTGGAAACCATCATTCTCAGCAAACCAACATAGGAACGAAAAACCAAACACCACATGTTCTCACTCACAAGTGAGAGTCGAACCATGAGAACACATGGACACAGGGAGGGGAACATCACATACCGGGGCCTGTCCTGGGGTGGGGGGCAGAGGGAGGGAGAGCATTAGGACAAATACCTAATGCATGTGGGGCTTAAAACCTAGATGACGGGTTGATGGGTGCGGCAAACCACCATTACACATGTATAGCTTTGTAACCTGCACATTCTGCACATGTATCCCAGCACATAAAGTTAAATAAATAAATACATGGAAAAAAATGAAAGTAGGGTCATTTCCACATAGTAGTCTATAATCTGTAACAAAAAAAAAATATTTATGGCAGTCAGAAAGAAAGGATGGTCCAAGAAGGGGAAGAGGGTGGGTAAGAGGACTGAGGCAGAAGGAGGCAAGTGTGCCCAAGGTCACCTGGAACCCCTGACCCTTCGAGAGTAGAGTTCATCCTTGGAGCAGTGGGACACAGTTGTGAATCAGAGAAGTTGATGAGACCAGATAGTATGGACTTAGAAAGCTAGTCTAAGGCTTTGAACTTGACATCAGTTGCCGTTGTGAATTTTGCAAAGCGGTTAAACCGATATAATCAGTATGTCAACATGTGCTTAGGACAGGGGCGGGCAGTCTTAGCACCACTGATGCTTTAGCCAGAACACTTTTGCTGTGGGACACTGCCCTGTGCCTTTTAGGACGCTTCGTAGCATCCCCGGCTGCCACTCATGACATGCCAGTAGTGTCCTCCTCTCTTGTTTTGACAACCAAAAATGTCCCCAGATATGGACTAATGTTCCCTGGGAAGAAAATCACCTTTGGTTGAGGAACTCTTGTTTAGGAAGATGCTGCTCAGAGCAGTATGTGGAATGGATAGAAGGCATATGAAACCAGAAGCAAGAGGACCTCTTAGAAGGCTGTAGTAAAACAGGTGGAGAAGTGCTAAGGATGTGTGCACCCTAAAGCATATACCTGACCCCTGCCTCCCATGAGTAGATGTGAAATTTGTAGGAGCTTTTAGAAAGGAGAATGAGCAGTTGGGGTATTTAGCAGGAAGAACAGGGGTCATTTTTTTGATGTATTTATTTGTTGAATGATGTTTTTACTTATTATTTTTCTTTTTTTAATTTCATTTTAAGATCCAGGATACGCATGCAGAACATGCAGGTTTGTTCCATAGGTAAACATGTGCCACAGTAGTTTGCTGCACCTGTGAACCCATCACCTAGGTATTAAGCCCCGCATGTGCTAGCTATTTATCCTGATGTTCTCCCTCCCCATGATGTATTTTATTTTTCTGAATCTATTAAAGTGACCACTCAGCCAAAGGAGCAATAAATTCACTTCCAGCAGGGATGTTAGCCAAATCTCTCTTCCCCATTCAAATTGAAAGATAGCATCCACAATATTTGATGTTGAGTTTCTTTTTTTTTTTTTTTTAACTTTTATTTTAAGTTCAGGGGCACACGTGCAGGTTTGATACCCAGGTACACTTGTGTGCTGGGTTGTTGTACAGTTGATTTCGTCACCCAGGGATTAACTCTAGTACCCATTAGTTATTTTTCCTGATCCTCTCCCACTTGCCATCCTCCACCCTCAAGTGGACCCCAATGTCTGTTGTTCCCTTCTATGTGTCCATGTGTTCTCATAATTCAGTTCCCATTTATAAGTTAAGACCATGTGGTATTTGGTTTTCTATTCCTGCATTAGTTGGCTAAGGATAATGGCCTCCAGCTCCTTCCGTGTTCCTGCAAAGGATATGATCGTGTTCTTTTTTATGGCTGTATAGGATTCCATGGTGGATATGTGCTCCATTTTCTTAATCCAGTCTATCATTAATGGGCATTTAGGTTGTTTCCATGTCTTTTCTACCGTGAATAGTGCTGCAATGAACATACACGTGGATGTGTCTTTATAATAGAACGATTTATATCCCTTTGGGTATATACCCAGGAGTGGGATTGCTGAGTCAGATGGTAGTTCTCTTTTTAGGTCTTTGAGGAATCGCCCCATGGTCTTCTACAACCGTTGAACTAATTTACACTCCCACCAACAGTGTGTAAGCGTTCCCTTTGTCTCCGCATGATGTTGAGTTTATTAATAAAATTCACATACCCTTATCCCATCATCCTTTTAACACTGTATTTATTTTTAAAACTCCTTAGAATTGTCCATTTTTGTCTAGGGTTTACTCAGTTCTCCACTGCCAGCTGGCCATTAAAGACATTTAGAAAGAAAAACGCTGAAGCAACTGTGCTTTCGTACGTATTGCATAATCCACCAGAATAGCCCCAGAAGTGATTATGCTTGAAGCTACAATGACAGCAAAGTTGCACTGTCATTCACCTTGACCCCATTCAAGATCATATCATTTACTCAAGTTCGTTGTTTTTCTAAAACAATTTCTATTAGAATGAGTGTGTTTTTCATTGTGTACACATGAGCGTGAGTGCATCCACCGATGAATTTTACATTCTGTTTCCAAAGAATCTTCCCTAATCACAATTTCATTTATGTCACTCCTCTGCTCAAAAACCTTCAGTGGCTCCCTGTTGCTTATCAGATACTCCAAGGTAGTGTCATACTGAATACCCTCCATGGCCCAAACTCTGTTTTCCTAATTTCATCTTGTCCTGCAATGTTTTCTGCATTTCAGTTTTTAACTAAGCAGGATAATTATTTAAATGTTTATCATATCAACAGCGTGGCTCTAGTGGGTAATCATTCCATCATAGATTTTAAAATCACTAAGAGAGTTTAACTGGATTGTTTGCAACACAAAGGATACATGCTTGAGGGTTGGAGACCCCATTTTACATGATGTGATTATTATTCATTTCATGCCTGTATCAAAACATTTCATGTACCCCATAAAGATATACACCTACTATGTATCCACAAAAATAAAAAAAATTTAAATGTTTGTAAGAAATAAATCACTGCAATTCCAAGTTCATTTACAATGTTAGATGAGTGATATGGATTAACATGATACAGACTTTCTTACCCTCACTTTCTAAATCAAAATTGTTACTTGCTTCTGACAGGGCGTTCAGTATTTAATTTTACTATGTCAGACAGGAAATCTAGAGCCGAACATTCCAAGTGTGCGTGTTTATGAATTTTTCATTAATTACTCTGACTGAAATTGGATACAAGCCTAGCTTAGAAGATCATCCATTGCTTATTTATTCAGATTGTTATCCAGGTCACCTACTATCCAGTGAAATCTATCATTATTCCTTTACTTTTGCTTGTTTCATTTGCCAGATGCTTTGCTGGAGGTCTTTTCAGTCTCCCTCCTCTCCTCTCTAGCCGTTAGGCAGAGTTCGATAACTGATCTCTTCTGAAAAGTTCAACGGGACTCACAGCCTAAGCAAGTGAAATAAGCTGCCTTCTTGGTCAAAGTAGATAGATATTTTCATGTGTCTCTACGTCCACTTTCTTCTCTTGAATAAACGTGTGCAAGAACTAGGTAAAATATCTTTCTTCCTTCTCTCTCCTGCAAACTCACTTTGCCTTCCTGATTCACCTCCATGTGTTCCCTTTTATAGCTTCTGGGACCTGGGGACGGTGGCACAGTAGAGATGAAAGTGCAAGTGGGTTGGTGACTGAAATATATCTGCAATCGTGTACATAGAACAAATCAAGCTAAAAACATTGGTGCCGGGTGTGGTGGCTCATGCCTGTAATGGCAGCACTTTGGGAAGCCAAGGCGGATGGATCAACTGAGGTCAGGAGTTCGAGACCAGCCTGGCCAATGTGGTGAAACCCCATCTCTACTAAAAATACAAAAAAAAAAAAAAAAAAAAAAAAAAGCCAGGCACGGTGGTACACACCTGTAATCCCAGCTACTCGGGAGATCAAGGTAGGAGAATCCCTTGAACCTGGGAGATGGAGGTTGCTGTGAGCTGAGATCATGCCACTGAACTCCAGTCTGAGTGACAGAGTAAGACTGTCTCAAAAAAAAAAAAAAAAAAAAAAAATCTGATGAAAATAAGTCCATTCCCACTTTCAAATCTCTGCACATGGGCCTTTTGAAACAATTCCTTTATCTTCGTGAGAAATGGCTTTTGAGTTTTCTAATTCTAGTAAACAGCCACCACTATAAATCTGCAGGCTCTTGATCCTAGATACCCATTGCCTCTACAGAAATCTGCTGACCTGGGGGAAAGTTCTGCCATCGAAAATAATGCTGTACTTTATATGCAGCCTGTGGTCCATGACAGTTGATACATTGCCGCAGAATTAAACATGCTTTTCTTTGTCATTGCTGGGCAGAGACGGCTTTGGTTTATGGATGTTCCACATTACTTTCTACCTGCCTGTCTCTGCCGAGTACGGAGAAGTTTCATGACCCAGTGCCTCCATCTGATTCCAGATGACACATGGGTGACCCCAAAACGTTGCAGCTAGGTTGGAATGAAGTGGGCCAGATCGAGGTGAACTTGACTGGATTGAAATGGAGTGGGCTAGACTGGGATGGAGTGGAACAGAATGGTAGAGGGAAATCAGCCCATAGGTTTTCATTAAAAGCAACTGAGAAATGGCTTTTAATTAAATACCTGTATTAATATATATATATATATATTTATAAAATATTTGTATTAAGAAGGCATGCATCCAGGCCAGGCATGGTGGCTCACGCCTGTAATCTCAGCACTTTGGGAGGCTGAGGCAGGCGGATTACTTGAGGTCACCAATTTGAGAGCAATCTGGCCAACGTGGTAAAACCCCATCTCTGCTACTAAAAAAACCAAAAATTAGCCAGGCATGGTGGTGCACACCTGTAATCCCAGCTACTCGGGAGGCTGAGGCAGGAGAATCGCTTGAACCTGGCAGTTAGAGGTTGCCATGAGCTGAGATTGTACCACTGCTCTCCAGCCTGGGCAACAGTGCAAGACCCTGTCTCAAAAGAAAAAAAAAAAAAAGATAGAAAAAAAGAAAGAAAGTCAGCACCCTTTGAGAAAATGAGATAATTTTGCTGAAAAGGAGAGTAATGTTGATTTTCCCTCTGGACATGGACAAAATATATCTCTGCACATATATTACAGTTGTGAAGACTATCTTCTGCTTAGAGTGCTGTCATCAACTTGTGTAACTTGCAGTGTGTCAAACCTCTGCACAAGAGGGAGAAATTACCTGGAATATACAATTGAGCATTTTTTTTAAAAACCCCACAAATTACAGTCAGTTTCTTCCCCGGCTTGTGAACAGACTACTGGAAGGAGTTTGGCTTTCACGTTCCCAGCGGATGAGAGAAAAATTGGCAGTTGTTTCTTCCCTTCCAAAAAGCAGAAAAGTCCTGGCATATCCCCATCGTTTGTGTTTCACCAAAATCAGTGTCTTCGAGTCCTGGTGTTAGTCTCATCTTTCGGTTTTTCCATCTTGAGGGAGGTTGTTTTTTTCTCTACCTAGCACCAACATAGTATGTCAAAGCAAAAGTAGCTTCCAAACGACTGACTGTTCCAGCCTCTCCCAGATGTCAGATGATGAGTGGAATTGTTTTAGTGGCTCAGACATGTCCTGTGAGAGTCATTCTGATTGCACAGCAGACAAACAGAAACAGGCTGCCGAGCCATTTGCTGGGTCATCCTTGTCCTGGGAATCGAGCCTTCAGTTCTTAGCCAGTCCATCAAGCTTCACCAGTTTCATCTCTGTAAATGCCCACATTATGGTTTTTTTTTTTCTTTGCCCATTGGATCAGCGAGGCTGTGAGTGACAGAAAACTCGGGAAAACAGTGGCTTTTGAAAGTTAAAAGTATGCTTTCTTCAGGCCAGGTGTGGTGGCTTAGCTTCCCAGCACTTTGGGAGGCTGAGGCAGGTGGATCACTTGAGGTCAGGAGTTTGAGACCAGCCTGGCCTACATGATAAAACCCGGCTTTACTAAAAATACAGAAAAAAAAAAAATTAGCTGGGTGGCGCACATCTGTAATCCCAGATACTTGGGAGGCTGAGGCACGAGAGTTACTTGAACGCAGAGGTAAAGGATGCAGCGAGCCAAGCTCACACCATTGCACTCCAGCCTGGGCAACAGAGTGAGGCTCTGTCTCGAACAGCAAAACAAAGAAATAAAGAAGCGTATCTTCTTTTTAAATAAATTGAAAACTAGAGATGACAAAGACAGAGGTGCAGAGACTCCTTGACTTCCCTTCTCTCAAGGTATTCCACCATCCCGAACGCTTGGCTTCCAACTTCCCATCCAAGACAGTGGCTTGATTTCAGCTATCATACCCTCAGTCAGATGGGCAGGAAAGAGAATCGGGGAAGTTAAGTCACATTTCCTCTCTTTAAGGGTACTTCCTGGAAGCTGCATGTACCAATTTCACTTACATTTCATTAGCCCGAAATTAGTCACATGGGTACCTCTACCTGCAAAGGAGGCTTGGGAAAAAGTAGGAGATACTATGGCGGTGGGGGGTGGTGAGTGTGCCCTGAAATATTGAGTCTCTGCCTAAGAAGAAAAGGAGAGATTGGGAGGAACATGACACTCTGCCTCATCCGTATTGATGGAGGCAGTGTTCACTGCAGCGACATCTCATAAACATTGGTTAAAACTGTGTGTTTGTAGTTATTTTGCTGTCAACTGGATTGCAACATCTTTCCCAACAATTGATTGCTCACTTTTATTTTCCCCCTTTCATTAGGCCTGGATTATGTTATGTTCTGGGAAAAATCAGAACAAAGGGTTGAGGGCTGTGATCTATTATTTCAAGTTTAGGTCGAAAGAATAGGAATAGAGAAAGATGTCTTTGCAAGCAGGGATTGTGTCTTGCTCATCTTTGGTTTTCCTTAACGTCCTCAATGCTCCTTTATCCAAGGAAGCACCCATTCTACCCAGGTTACAGTGGGCAACAAGGCAGGCCAGGTCACAACCCTCATGGAAATTACAGATCAAGGTAAGTACCGTCAAGGAAGTCAATGGGATGAAGTTGCAAAGAGGCACTGAGCCAGGGAGAGGGCCTATTTTAGATAGGAAAGGCCACTTTGAGATGACATCTTATTTGTAGCCTGAAGGATGAGATTGAAGTCACCCACTCGAAGAACCACGGAGAGAGCTGTAATGTGCCCAAGACTGAAATGGGGAAAACTTTGGCATGTTTAGGAGAACACAGAGTGTGCCTGTGCTATAAGGGTTGAAATGAGAAAGAGATGCCTTGTATAGAGAAGATGCCTTATGGTTCTGTTCAGTATTGGAGGGTCATACTTTCTGCTTCCACAGGAATTTTGTTTGAAATCCATTTGCGTAGAAGTTCTTAGTCACTCCGGTCTGCTGGAATCATTCTAGCATAGAATTGAATTTGAGCGTTGAGAATTCATGCTCAAACTATGGGGCCGGTGTGGGATGGCAAGGAGAAGGATATTTATGTTTTCATGGGAAGGTATAAAGAGAGAGGCTCTGATAAAGACATTGCAATTGGTTAGGGGAAAAAAATAAACTTATTTGGAGGTACATTTCTGGAATTGCCTGATTTGAACTGAGCAGTGCAGCCTCTAGTTATGAAACCATTTCTCTCAATGTTTCTTTTTTCCAATCTGTCTTCCACTTTGACAGATGTGGCCTATCTTGTGCCCAATTCGACAAGAACTAGTCTCCCTCCTTTCCTCTCTCTCTCCTTCCTTGGAGCTTAGAGCTTCTGCTAGTGTCTGCTCCCTTCCTAGTTGGCATGGAAGTTGCTCCATTTGTTTTTGTAAATTGGGGAATTTTCTTTTTGTTTGTAAATTTGTCATTATCTCCTACAAAGCGCCCTGCCATGGTTTGTTAAATATCTTGATGTCTTCACATTGGAAGCGCCACTCCATCTGTGAACTAGATGCTTCCGTCCCAAAATGCCGTTCCGAAGGAGAAAGTTGGAACCGAAAGGGTTGGCAGCAGCGGCCACCACCAGCAACATCCACTATTACAGGATTAATAGGAATTAAATCTGCTTGAGCTGTGAAGTGAGCCAGTGCTGTACTTGCAAGTGGGGCTAAAACATTTTTTATTTAAGGATTTACATTAGGTCAGTTGTTCTAAACTATTTTGACTTTAATTTGACTGAGGATGAATTTGCATTGGGGATTCAATAACTTTACTTTCCTAGAGTCTCGAAACTTATAGTTACACACAACTTCTTCTACTGCCTGCCCATTGCTTTGGGGTCCTTTTCTTACAAGATGCAGTTTGTTTGGCTTTTCAGTGTTCTCTTGGATAATCCATGTGGATCGCTCTGGGACTCTCAGTTTTGCAGCTTCCTGTCATGAAAGGAGAAAAACTGAGGTCCAGGGAAGTATGCAACCCTTTCCATCACCATGCCATATCCCTGCATGAACTCGACTTGACTTTCTCCTAGCGAAGTTGCACTGGGTGTGCACTAGGCTCCAGAGTCCATCGAAGTGGCTGTTGCCCTTAAACAGTCATTGTGTTATACGGTTCTCTTGCTGGAAACCCATCAAATAGTCTTAAACTGAAGTTCAAATGCTCCCACTGGCTGGCAGGCCCCTGAGTGATCAGATTACATCAGGTCCATCCATTCTCATTGCTCACCATTCACCTCCTCGCTCACATCACGACAGCCACAGGGACCTTCTCTGCAGACCTCAGACACACCGTGTTCTTTTCCTCGTCAGGACCTTTTGCTCATACTCTCCCTGCCGCTAATGTGCTCTTCCCCTTCCGTGTCTTCAGTAATCTGGATCACTGGGTAGAAGCCACACCCCTGGGAAAGCAGTCCCTGAGGCCAGGGAGGTGCTCAGCTCTTTTTTAGCAGCCTGTGTTGTTTCTTCTTAGCATGCCACTGAAACTTCTAACTCTCTGGTTAGTTTTCTTGTTTTCCTTCTGTCTTGCTCAGGAAATTTCTTTTCCTTGATTGCCTCTGAGTCCATGGCATCTGACCTAACATGTAGTAAACGTGCAGTGAGCATTGGTTGAATAATTGAGCGAAGGAACTCCGAGTTCTGTGTGTGGGAACCAACTCTGATAAGAGCAAACGCTTGACACCAACCTTGTCCGGCCTCCCTTGCTGCATCGTCCTATCTCAAATACTGTGGGTGGGGCTGATGGTTCGCAGATATCCTTCCTTCCATTTCCTTTTTCCCTACAAGTCATTCAACAACCGTGACGGAGACAGTTATCTGGGGCTGTTTTTTAGATGTTAGACACCAGGAATCCTGAAAGGAATGTTATGTTCTTTGCACACTCATGTGTTTGTCTGGTTACCCTCGTGCTTCTTCAAATGGCCCTATTTTTTTTTTTTTTTGACATTGTGTTTTTTGTTTGTTTGTTTGTTTGCAGTTTTCGTGCGACAAAATCTTGCTCTGTCACCTAGGCTGGAGTGTAGTGGCACAGTCTTGGCTCACTACAACCTCTGCCTCCCGGGTTCAAGCGATTCTCCTGCCTCAGCCTCCCGAGTAGCTGGGATTACAGGTGAGCACCACCATGCCCAGCTAACTTTTGTATTTGTGGTAGACATGGGGTTTCACCATGTTGGCCAGTCTGGTCTCGAACTGCTGACCTCCAGTGGTCCACCCGCCTTGGCCTCCCAGAGTGCTGGGATTATAGGCGTGAGCCACTGCCCCCAGCCTGTTTGACATTATGAATAGCTCACCACATTTATTAAACATTTAAAGACCTGGAGGCTCCTTCAATTAGTGTTTCTCATGTCTTTCTTGTGCAGGATATGTGGGTCAACCACCACATTAGCTTTGGTGCATCCAGAGTGGGAAAACGAGCTTTTCTTTACCCTGTTAGCTATCTCAGCTGCCTTCCTTGTACTTTTTGCTTCAGCCTTGTTGAACCAACTACTCTGAATTCTTCAGAATCACTCTGTCTCCCTCTCCCTTCTGCCCCATCTTCCGCCTGGATCCTTCTTGCTCCCTCTCCTCCTCACCTCTTGTACATTTGAGAATCCTGCCTTCCTAGAACACTCATACCACTTTCCCTTCCCATGCAGCGTCCTTCCTGGTATTGTGGTTCCATGGTAGACTTATTATTCCTTACAAAACATTCTGACTTCTCTTCTTGTGGTATTTCTTACTGCAGGAGGATTTTTACATCCCCAACTTTTAAAAGTTGGGAATGGCCATACAGCTTACTTCAGCCAATGGAACGTGGGGGACGTGAGAGGTGTCACTTCTGGGCGGAAGCTTTAAGAGCCTCTAGCTGACTCAACTTATTCTCTTCTCCCCCCTGTGGAGAGATCAGTGAGTCACTTCTCTGTCAGCCTGGACCCTTGAGAGAAGATGACATGTAGCAAAGCCATAGCTGAAACACAGCCAACACGTAGCCTAGTGAGAAATAAACCTTCGTTGCTGCAAGCTCCCAAAAGTTTGAGGTCAGTTGTTACTGGAGCATCTAGCCCATCCTGAATGATACTTGGTTGTATCTCAGAAGCCATTTCTTTGTAGAACCTTCCAAGACTCTAACAGAATCTTAGAATCTAAGAGTCTTAGAATCTATTTAATAACAGGCCAGACATAATTGCTTATGCCTGTAATCCCAGCCCTTTGGGAGTCCGAGGCAGGCAGATCACTTGAGGTCAGGAGTTCGAGACCATCCTGGCCAACCTGGAGAAACCCCGTCTCTACTAAAAATACAAAAATTAGTCAGTCATGGTGGCATGTGCCTGTAATCCCAGCTGCTCGGGAGGCTGAGGCAGGGGAGTCCCTTGAACCCAGGAGGTGAAGGTTGCAGTGAGCTGAGATCGCGCCATTGCACTCCAGCCTGGGCGACAGCGCGAGACTCTGTCTGAAAAGAAAACAAAAAGAAGAAGGAGAAGGAGGAGGAGGAGGAGGAGGAGAAGGAGGAGGAGGAGGAGGAGGAGGAGGAGGAGGAGGAGGAGGAGGAGAAGAAGAAGAAGAAGAAGAAGAAGAAGAAGAAGAAGAAGAAGAAGAAGAAGAAGAAGAAGAATCTTTTTAATAACAGAATCCTAGAATAATCTTAGAATGTTAGAATCCTAAAAGTCTGTTGCTTTTATCGTGTGTTCCCATGGCATTCCCTCATAATTAGTTTTTTTGTCTGTCTTCAGTATGACACTGTCAGTTCTGTGTGGGCAGGAAGCTTGATTGACTCACTTCTGAATCCCCTACTCTTAGCAGAGAGGGTTATGATCGGTATAAATCCCTGCGACTGAAAGCAAATGGACTAGTGCAAAGAGATCTCTGGCTCCACCACCATCATGAATATTTTTGGTGGGATAGGTTCTAGTAAAAAGCGGTATCCACCTCTAAGCATACATGGTGGTGTTAGAAGAGTTCCCCACAGCTGCAGAGAATGGAGACACCCACTTGGGACTGAATTGATTAGTTATGGCAAACTCTGGATCCTTGTCGGGAGTCTGAAAATGGGGGAAAAAAATCTGGGGCAATGATCAACAGAAAAATATTTGGAGTATATGGGCAGAAAAAGAAAAACTGTCAGAGATATTAATTTAAATTCACAATTCATACTGTAACACTGTAGGATCATGTTTCTTAGGTCAATGAACTCTACTCATATTTTGTGGTGATTTGTTTGACCTCTCCAGATAAATTCCAACCTCACTATCTCCTAAGTGTCCCTCCTCTTCTGTTCCTTATAGGACTTGAGGGCTGTCCCCTTGACTTCTTATTTCTTTCTGTGTGGACTAAGAGAAACAGACCATGGATATATCCAGTTGCAACCGAATCCACTGGATTCGTTTGTGAAAATGAACAACAGTCCTTTCTTTAGCAGAGAAGCTAGAGTCTTATCTGACAGGTTTCATTTTTTACCTTAAGCTTTTCTGAAGCTATGGGTGGAAGATTGGAAAACCCTGAACATGAACAGGCTTTGGTGCTGCAGATACGAGAAGAGATCTCCCCCTAAAACCAACAAACGAAAATTCTGGGGTTTTTTCCCCCCCTTTTCCCCATGAAAGAGTAGACTGAATTCGGGTGCAAGTCGCTTAGATTTACCAAGTGTGATAACCAGGTATGTGGCTGTTCTGAGCATCCATAGCTGAAACCCACAGGTTGGACATCCTGTGACAGTTTCTTAGCCTGCAAAGTACAGTGAGCATGATAGCTTTAAATGGGCTATTACCTTTTTATATTTATCCCAAACTGCTAAGGTCAGCATTAAAATTTGACCTTTTCCCTGCCAACCCGTTTGAAGTAATTAACCCCTGTGTCTTGAAACACAAGGAAGCTATGACTTTGTTATTAAATTCTCATAAAGAGCCTATTAATATTAAAATTGCTTCACTTTTGGGCTGAATGTATTAATGGCCTTGCACTGGGTAAACACAAACCCTCAGCTCAGTGTTTTAAAATGCATGAGTTGAGGGCAGAGCATGTTCTTCCAGCTACTTTTTCTGTAGCAGAACGTTATGCCTTTTGTGACAATTTCCTCTCCAATTTGTTCAAAGGCTTTTATTTTGAATTTATGTCCCTAGATTTACATCTGTTTATGGGGAAACTCATTTCACTGCTTGCAGGTGTGGAGCAGGTCGAATGAAACAGAACTCCCGTGATGACCTCTGCTCCCATCACCCTAATCGTCACCTTCCAGGACAGCGCTCAGACCCTAACTGTCTTGGTACGAAGCACAGCTTGTGATGATTCTTTTAGTGGGTCCAAGATAGTTGTGTCCAAGCACCTGCGAAACGTGCTTAAAAATGCAGATGTACGCAATCCAGCATAGACCTCCTGAATCAGAATTGACGGAGATGAGACCTTCCTGAATCTGCAGTATAAATTAAATTCTGAAGGGTTTACTATAGTAAACCCTACTGTGAACCTGACTAGAGTTCATTGTGTTAATTCAATCATTCAAAATATGCATCAAACAATTATTATATGCCAGGGTTTATGGCCTTGGGAATACAGTGGAAAATTGAAAGAGTCAGGTGCTTGTTCTTAGGGATCTGAGAATAAGAAACACACAAAACACAAGCATGTAAGTAAGTAATTAAAAATAGTTAGAAGTGGACTTCTGGAAAGAGGAGGTAAACATTTTTTCCCTGTTCCTCCAGGAAGAACAAACAAAATGCCTAAACAGAAGTGCAGTCTTCCTTCAGTATCAGTGGGGAACTGGTTCCAGGACAGTCCAAAATCCATGGATGTTCAAGTTCCTGATATAAAATGGCGTAGTGTTTTCATATAACCTACACACATCCTTCTGTATGCTTTGTGGGGACATCTCTCTCACCTCAAGCATTTACCATTTTATTTGTGTCATCCTGTATACTATAAAACATTTTTACATTACTTACAATACCTAATATAATATAAATGCTATGTAAGCTATGTCAGCAAGAAGGACAACAAAAACAAGCATTAGTATGAGAGATTTTCATTCTCTGCTATTTTCAAAATTATGCTTTATGCCTAAGCAAAAATTATACTGTCTGATGTGATTGGTAAATATGTAAGTAGTAAATAGTTGTTATACTGTCATTTTAATTTGTATTATTTTTATTGTATTGTTATTTTTAAATTTTTGGATTTTTTTTTTTTTTTTTTTTTTTTGTGAGACAGTTTCACTCTTGTTGCCCAGGCTGGAGTGCAATGGCGCCATCTCGGCTCACCGCAACCTCCGCCTCCTGGGTTCAAGGTATTCTCCTGCCTCAGCCTCCCGAGTAGCTGGAATTACAGGTATCATGCCTGGCTAATTTTTGTATTTTTAGTAGAGACAGAGTTTCTCCAGGTTGGCCAGGCTGGTCTTGAACTCCCGACTTCAGGTGATCCACCCGCCTCGGCCTCTCAAAGTGCTGGGATTACGGGCGTGAGCCACCGTGCCCGGCCAAATTTTTGGAATATTTTTGATGTATGATTGATAGCATCTGTGGATATAGAACCCACGGATATAGAAGGCTGACTGGATATAGTTTCAAATCACTGAGTAAATCCCAAGTCAGATGAAACTGAAGGAAATCCACACCAAGTCACATGATAGTCAAACTTCTGAAAAGCCAAGACAATGTAAACATCTTGGAAGTAACGGGAGAAAAATGGATGCTATCCTTATAGGAGGAAAACCATTTGAAGGAGAACAGATTTCTCATCAGAAGCCACAGAGGCAAATAAGAAATGGCAGGGTGTTTTCCAAGGGCTGAAAGAAAATACTTGTCAACTCAGAATTTTGTATTGAGTTAAAATATCCTTTGGAGATGAAGGAGAAATCAAGACATTCTCAGATGAAGAAAAACTAAAAGAATTGGTTGGCAGCTGGTCTACCTTAAAAGAATGGCTGAAAGAAGTTTTATAAACAGAAAGGAAAGGATAAAAGCAGGAATTTTAGAACATCAGCAAGGAGGAAAACAAAAATAGGCATTAATATGATAAATTTTCCTTCTCTGGTGTTTCCAAAATTATGAGTTATCTTTAAGCAAAAATTATAATACTGTCTGATGTGATTAAAAATTCATGTAGTAGAAAGATTTAAGACAATTATATTTAAAATGGGGAGAGGAAGGGAACATAAAGGGAGTTAAGGTTTCCACACTTCATTCAAACACTGAAAACATAACACCAGACTGTGGTAAGTTAGGTATGTATATTGCAATACCTAGATAACTGCTAAAAAGTCTGTAAAAGGAGATTCACTCAAACACACTATAGACAAATTAAAAGTTAATTATGAAAATGTTTCAGCAACCTAGAGAAAGGCAGAAAAGGCAAACTGAGAAACGCACAACAGAGAGAACAAATAGAAAAAAAGAATAAAGTGGCAAAATTAAGCACTAACGTAGCAATAATTACATTAAATGGCAATGGCCTAATACACCATTTGTGAGAGATTGTTAGAGTGGATTAAAGTACACAACCTAACTATATACTGTTGACAAGAAACGCCTTTCAAATTTAATAGTATAGGTAGCCTGAAAGTAAAAGGATGGAAAAAAGATAGAGTATGGAAACGCCAATCAAAAGAAAGTAGGAGTAGCTATACTATCAGATAAAGTAGATTTAAGAGCAAAAAACAAACAAACAAACAAACTAGAAATAGAGACGATATATAATGATACAATGATACAGTGTCAGTCCAACAAGAAGAATAGCAATCCTAAATGTGCACACGTTAGACACAGAGCTTCATAATATATGAAGCAAAAATATATATAACTCAAAGGAGAAATAGAAGAATATAACAATTATAGTGAGAGGCTAAACACTGTTAGGAATTAATAGGACAACTAGACTGAAAATCAGAAGGATGGAGAACACCACAACTGTTATCAATCAAGAAGGTCTCATCAACATTATAGAACACCCCCAATGACAGAAGGCATTTTTTTATGTGTCCATGGGAAATATCCTGGGCCATAAAACAAAGTTTAACAAATGTAAAATAATTGAAATCGTACAGTGACCACAATGGAATTGAGTTATAAATCAATACCAGAAAGATAACAGGAAAATCTGCAAACATTTGGACACTAGACAGCACATTGCTGAAAAAAATCCATGGATTAAAGGAGTCTCCAGGAAAATAAATAAGTGCATTGGGCAGAATGAATGTGGAAATACATCAAAATTTGTGGGACATAGCTAAAGTAATGGTGAGAGTAAATTTTATAGCAATAAATGAATACATTAGAAAAGAGGAAAGGCTTCAAATCAATAATCTAAGCTTCCACCTTAAGAATGTAGAGAAAGAGTCTGGGTGTGGTGGCTCACACTTGTAATCCCAGCACTTTGGGAGGCTGAGGTGGGCAGATCACTTGAGGTCAGGAGTTTGAGACCAGCCTGGCCAACATGGTGAAGCCGCATCCCTACTAAAAATACAAAAATTAGCTGAGTGTAGTGGCACATGCGTGTAGTCTCATCTGCTGGGGAGGCTGAGGCAGGAGAATCGTTTGAACCTGGGAGGTGGAGGTTGCATGTGAGTTCAGACTGACCACTGCACTTCAGCTGGAGCAACAGAGCAAGACTCTGTCAAAAAATAAAACAAGAAAACAAACAAACAAAAACAATAAAACACCCAAAGCAAACAGGGAAGGAAGTTATAAAGATGAGAGAAGAAATCAATGAAATTGAAAATAGTAAAACAATAGAGGAAAATCAGTAAGAAGGAGAAGCTGGCTTTTTGAACAGATGAATAGGACAAACCTCCTGACAAACCTGAGCAAAACTGATAGACAAAGAGAGAGGACACAAATTATCAAACAGGGAATATCACTACAGAGTTTGCAGATGTCAAACAGATAATAAGGGAATACCATAAGTAACTCCACAAACGTATATTTGACAACTTAGATGAAATGGACCACTTCCTTGTAAAATCCAAACCATCATATTTTACTCACTATGAAATGGATAATTTGAATGTTCCTATAACTATGAAAGAAATTGGATTTTTAAGTTAAAAGCTCCTAAAAAATAAATCTCCAGATCTGGAGGTTTTTGTTAGAGAATTGTACCAGATTTACAAAGAAGCATTAACACCAAGTCCTTATAGCCTCTTCTAGAAAAAAAAGAGAGAAATAAGTACTTCCCAATTCATTTTATGACATTAGAATTACCCTGACAACAAAACCAGGCAAAGCCAGGGGAAAAAAGAAAAGAAAACTATAGACTAATATTCTTAATCACCATTGACTGTAACAAAATGTTAACAAATAGAACTCAACAATATATAAAAATAATTTTATACCTTAGCCACATAGGGTTTATTTCAGGGATGTAACACTGGTTCAATATTTACAATTAAATCAATGTAATCTACCCTACCAATAGACCGAAGAGGAAAATCAATTACCGAATCATATCAATCTATGTAGAAACACGCTTGATAAAATTCAACACCTGTTGATGACAAAAACTGTCAGAAAAACAGGAATAGACAGAATTGAATGTATTAACACCTACCAAACACCTACAGCTGACATGCCGATACCACAATTAAAAATGCATTGTCACGTACAGTGACTCAAAAAATATACTTAGGTGACATTTTAACAAAATACAACTTGTATGCGGGAAACTACAAAATTTTGACAAAAAATAATGTTTAAAAAATTTAAGAGGAGACATCATTTTCATTGGATTGGAAGATTCAACATAGTAAAGACATTGATTCTCCCCAAAGGGATGAACAGATTTAATAGAATTTCTGTAAAAAAATCCCAGTAAGCTTTTTTGTGGATAGAGACAAGACTATTCTAAAATATAAATGAAAGTGCCATGAAATTTGAAAAGCTTAACAATTTTGTAAATGAAGTATAAAGTGGGAGAAATGAGTCTGTTCAAAAACAAGACTTCTTATATAGCTACAGTAATCCGGTGTGGCAATGGCAGATGGATAGACACATAGATCAATTTTAAAAAGTGTATAGAACCCAGAAATAGACCTACATAAATGTGTCCAACTGATTTTTGACAAAGGTGAAAAGGCTATTCAATAGAGGAAAGATAACCTTTCAACATATGGTAGTAGAGAAACTGGCAATTCTTGACCAAAATTTTACATTTTATACAAAAAAAAAGTCTCAAAAAGGATCATTAACTTTGATATAAAACATAAAACTGTAAAACATTTAGTAAAGAAAAAAGAGGCCGGGTGCAGTGGTTCATGCCTGAAATCCCAGCACTTTGGGAGGCTGAGGCAAGCAGGTCACCTGAGGTCAGGAGTTCAAGACCAGCCTGGCCAACATGGGAAACCCCGTCTCCACTAAAAATAAAAAAATTAACCGGGCATGGTGGTGTGAGCCTGTAATCCCAGTTACTTGGGAGGCTGAGGCAGGAGAATTGCTTGAACCTAGAGGCAGAAGTTGCAGTGAGCTGAGATTGTACCACTGTACTCCAGCCTGAGCAACAGAGTGAAACTCTGTCTCAAAAAAAAAAAAAAAAAGAAAAGAAAAAAAAGAAAGAAACAAAAGAAAAGCAGAAAAATCTTTGAGATTTAAAGCTAGGCAAAGAGTTTTTTTGTTTGTTTGCTTTTTTTTTTTTTTTCTCTTTATTCTTTTTTTTTTTAAACAGTGTTTCACTGTTGTTGCCCAGGCTGGAGTGCAATGGCATGATCTGGGCTCACTGCAACCTCCACCTCCCAGGTTCAAGCGATTCTCCCGCCTCAGCTTCCCAAGTAGCTGGGATTACAGGCACACACCAACACGCCCAGCTAATTTTTTTGTATTTTTAGTAGAGATGGGGTTTCTGCATGTTGATCTAGCTGGTCTCGAACTCCTGATCTCAGTTGATCCGCCCACCTTGGCCTCCCAAAGTGCTGGGCTTATAGGCATGAGCCACAGCGCCTGGCCAAGAGTTCTTAGAATTAATACCAAAAGCACAGTTCGTAAAGAAAAGAAAATTATAAACTGAACTTCGTCAAAAAATTTTTTTAAATCTTTTGCTTGGCAAAGCACCCTGCTAAGTGGATGTAAAGAGAAGCTGCAGACTTAGAGGAAACTTTTGCAAGCCATGTATCTGACAAAGGACCAATATCTAGAATACATGAAGAACTCTCAAAACCCAACCAAAAAAAATCAAGCAATGGGCAAAGGACATGAAGAGACATTTTACTCAAGAGGATACACAGATGGCAAGTAAGCACATGAAAAGATGCTCTACATCATTGACCATTAGGGAAGGAAAATAAAAACTGCAATACGGTGTCAGTGCATACCTGTGAGAAGGGCTAAAACTAAAACAGTGGCAACCCCAGTACTTGCAAGGAAATTTTTTTTTTTTTTTTTTTTTTTTTTTGAGACGGAGTCTCGCTCTGTTGCCCGGGCTGGAGTGCAGGGGCGCGATCTCAGCTCACTGCAAGCTCCACCTTCTGGGTTTACGCCATTCTCCTGCCTCAGCCTCCCGAGTAGCTGGGACTACAGGCGTCCGTCACCACGCCCGGCTAATTTTTTGTGTTTTTAGTAGAGACAGGGTTTCACTGTGTTAGCCAGGATAGTCTAGATCTCCTGACCTCATCATCCGCCTGCCTCGGCCTCCCATAGTGCTGGGATTACAGGCGTGAGCCACCGCGCCTGGCCTTGCAAGGATTGTTGAGCATTCGGATTACATGCACGTCACTGGAGAGGATGTCAAATGATACATTCCCATAGCCACTTTGAGATCAAGTTGAGCAGTTTCTTTAAATGTAAACATGCAGTTATCAGATAACCTAATAATTGCCTTCCTGGGCATTTATTCTAGAGAGATGAAAACATGTTCACACAAATCCTGTTCACCCATGTTTGTAGCAGCTTTCTTCATAATAGATAGAAACTGGGAACAACGTACATATATTTCACAGGGTGAATGGTTACACAAACTGTGGTATATCCATACCATAAAAATACAACCCAGCAACAAAAAGGAGTGGACTGTTGATACTTGCAACAGCCCAACAGCCTGAATGAATCTCCAGGAAATTATGCTGAATGAAAAAATCCGATTTATATAAAATTCTTGAGATGTCAAAATAATGGACATGGAGCACAGATGAGTCATTGCTCGGGTAGAGAGGAGATGGGGAGGAGGAAGGAAATGGGTGTGGTTATGAAAGGGCAACCCGAAGGATCTTTGTGCCAATGGGAAAGTTCTAGATCTTGACTGTGTTAGTGCTCTCATTGCACAATCCCATGATACCATACTATGGTTTTGAAACCACCCTTGTTGGAGGAACTAGGTAACTACACAGGATCTCTGTATCATTATGGCCTACAACTTCATATGAATCTCGAATTATCTCAGAATGAAGTATCTAATTAAAAAGGGACATTTATGATGTTAATAAAACTAAGTGCTATTCAGAGAATGAGCAGAAGGAGGACAGTTGAACTTGCCTGGATAGGCTGTTCTTTTTAAGAAGAAGACTTCATCATTGATCCATTAATGATGAGAAGGAACCATTTCTGTCTAGTGGAAAAGCATTCTCACAGAGTGAGACACTGAGACCATGTGCTGTGAAAGCTCTTAGCTGAGATAGGTCGCTCTGGTCTGGAGAGTGAAACAGAAATATCCAGTCTTGCTTCTACAAAGAGTCACATTGTCTGGTCATGCTTATCCCACTGCAAGACCATGTAAGTGTGTCTGCATACCTATATCTCTGAGATTATTTTACCCGCAAGCTTCAGGGCTTGCAAAGTTAGCATATAGCTGAGAATGGTGGCGGGCGCCAGTAGTCCCAGCTACTTGGGAGGCTGAGGCAGGAGAACAGTGTGAACCCAGGAGGTGGAGCTTGCAGTGAGCCGAGATTGTGCTACTGGACTCAAGCATGGGCGACAGAGTCAGACTCCAACTCAAAAAAAAAAAAAAAAAAAAAAGAAAAAGAAAGAAAGAAAGAAAGAAAAGTTAACATCTTTCAACGAGCAAACATTTATTGAACACTGTCTGTAATGACAACTGGTGGTATTTCTGCAGTGCTTGACTGCTTTCAAAATGTTTTCACACACCTGATCTCATTCGCGTCTCATAACTACCCTGTGGAATAGTAATTATTAACACCTTTATTTTCATTTCTCATCTGAGGGCACTGAGACTGAAAAACTGGTATGTTGATATGTTTGAATGTGCTTGATATGGTAGACATGGGGGGGGTCACATCTGTACATAGCGTTCTAAAGTCTGTATTTCCATTGCATACTCGTGGTAGTACTACACTATTTGATATAATAATGGAAGGGACATACCTATTTTTTAAAAACCACTGCTTTGGAGGAATTAACAATTTATTAAGGAGACGTAATTGCCGTGAAAATATTAGCAAGAAATAGAAGAAAGTGATTATTTTGTCTGCCAATTAATATGATGAAGGTAACTGACCTTGTGGAATAAAGAAGGAACAATATAATACTATTTACCAAATATTTTAAATAATTTTGTCAGCACCATTTACCAAATAACCCTAGTACTCCTGTCCCCAGCTGATATGTGATGGCAAGCCGGGGTGAGTTTTTGTATATTGCATTGCCTTAATTCATTGATTGATGCTGGTACTACAGGCATTTGATTATTATAAGTTTAAGCTATTCTTTAATTTTACATATAGTAAGTCTTCTCTCCTTGGAGGGGATGGATATGAAGGGATTTAACATTTTTAAAAAATTTAAAACATCACTTCTCATTAAATAAATACATGTTTTCTGCAATGAAGAAAAGCATAGATAAATGGATGACTCAGAGTGGAAGGGAACAAGTGATTTTGTTACAGTTGTCAGAACTGTGGCCAGGATCATTTTAGATAAATATGTCAAATGTGTGGAATATCACGGAAGTGGCCGTCTTTTGTCCTCCCAGCTGTATGCTAATAGAATGCCTCCCAGGCACATGCTAATAGAAATATGTGTTAGATGACTGAGAGTCTTTGTTGTTGTTGTTAAGACAGAGTCTCGCTCTGTCACCCAGGCTGGAGTGCAGTGGCACGATCTCGGCTCACTGCAACCTCTGCCTCCTGGGTTCAGTCAAGTGGTTCTGTTGCCATAGCCTCCCAAGTAGCTGGGATTACAGGTGTGTTCCACCACGCCCAGCTAATATTTTTTGTATTTTTAGTAGAAATGGGATTTTACCATGTTGGCCAGGTTGGTCTGGAATTCCTGACTTCAAGTGATCCTTCCACCTTGGCCTCCCAAAGTGCTGGGCCTACAGGCATGAGCCTCTGTGCACAGCTGAGAGTCCTTTTTTGATGTCGGATTCATATTTATCCCACACATTGACTAGTTATGCAGATACTGGTCACATTAAGTTCTCAAGAAGTTATCCTCTCTGCTGCTGTTCTTTATCACAGCATCCTGGTTATCTGTTTCCCTCACGTGTATTACAGTCTGTAATTATTTCTTTTATTTGCTTTTTTATTAACTATGCTCCTTCCAGGACCGAAAGCTCCTTGAAGACAAGGACCACGCTCATTTTATTTCATGCTTTATATTCAGTACTTAGATCAGTGCTTGCCGTAGGACAGGTGCTCGGTAACGATTTGTGAAATGGATTTGATTGAAACAAATGTACCTTTACAGAAGAAATGGGAAATAGACTTGTCTGGTTAAATGAGTGTTTTTATCTTAACCGGGCATGGGTTATCACTTCGTAAAATAAAAATAATCCCATCTCAGTACTGTACCACACATAACTGCCAGTGGTTCAGAAAACAAAGTTTTGTAATGACTTATACATTACATTATTAAAAAATCAATTTTCAGCCGAGCACAGTGGCTCACACCTGTAATCCCAGCACTTTGAGTGGCCAAGGCAGGCTGATGGCTTCAGCATAGGAGTTTGTAGACCAGCCTGGGCAACATGGTGAAACTCCATCTCTACCAAAAGTATGAAACTTAGCCAGGCATGGTGGTGAGGTTCTGTAGTCCCACCTACTCAGGAGGCTAAGGTGGGAGGATTATTTGAGTATGGGAGACTGAGGCAGCATTGAACCGTGATCGCACCACTGCATCCCAGAGAGGGTGACAGAACAAGACTCTGTCTCCAGAAAAAAAAAAAAAAAAAGTCAGTTTTTATCAGGACACAGAGCCTCACACCTTTTATCTCAGCACTTCGAGAGACTAAACCAGAAGGATCACTTGAGCCCAGGAGTTTGAGATCAGCCTGGGCAATAGAGTGAGGTCAAGGCTGCAGTGAGCCCTGATTGCACCACAGCAACCCAGACTGGGCTACAGAGAAAGACCTTGTCTTTAAAAAAAAAAAAAAAAAAAAAAATCATTTTCCAAATCCATGCTGCCCCCTTGGATCCCGACCGCTGTATATAACTGCTGGTTTCCCCTACCTTTAATATCGGTATAGAGAAGAGGGGTGGCAATGAACATGTGAGACATACAGGATTCTGATTGCGATTGGGATTACTTTAGAAAGTTTTGATCTGCTGGGATTGAGTTATTATTCTGTAAAGCCCTTGAAGAAATACGGTTCCCCTCGTGTAAGCTGTCTTTCACGGCTCACTTTTACTTGGCCCGGAATTTAATTCCAAGTCATCATTGGGTAGGTGATGAGGTTCTGCTGCTCCTTGAGCTGAACAAATTAAAACGTGAAGTTCCCTTACTTCCTAAGTGGATAGGAGTTCACTGGACATAGGCCATTAGTCACTTAATTTTTATGCCGTATAAATGGGGCATCTCTTTGCCATTTTGCATGAAGGAACTTTATGCAAAACCATAAAGAGGGGCAGTAAATGTGCAGGCATGTACGTTGTGACCACGTTGCCCCTTTCGGCTCAGTCCCCTTTTGAGGGATGATTCGTTGTAGGCAATTTCCTGCCCCAGTGCCAGGCAGTAGGCACGTGCTTTAAAATCCTTCCTTTTAAGAATGATTCCTTGCCCTGCAAGGTTCCTTCAAGGTACTTTTTTTCCCCTCTCCAACTGGGGTAAATTGTAGGACTCAGCAAAAAACAAAACGAAACGAAACAACAACAACAAAAAAAACGTAGAGGCACAACCTAAGCAGAGTTTCCCTTAATTGCATAAAGCGCAAATCTCTGCTTCACTTCTTACCTTAATAAATGACTCTTTAGTTTCAGAATTGGTGAATCTAAGCAGGCACCCAAGAAAGAAAAAATGACAATTTCCCCCCCTCTATGAATTTCTCTTTTGAGCTTTTTCATAGATTATTGTGGGTCTCTACAAAGATTTCCTTTTCCTTTTATTTTTAGGTTGTAAAAAAAAAAAAAAGTCATACTGTATACTTTTTTTCTCATAATCCTTTATTTGTAATTTAAAATATAAACACATCATAGATATTTGCATATAGCTTAGAGTAGAGTAGGTGGGGGTTGTTTAGGTTGATATCAGAGAGAATGGAAATAAAATGGAATCTAGATATTTTCTAAAGAAAGGTTAACAGCATTGTGAGGTTCATAAAAGCCCAATAAGCTATTCTTGATCTTAAATCTAAATCTTCATTTGGATTTTTTTTAATCACCAGGAAGGCTGAGATATGTCTAACCCATTACGTGAGTTTGGAACAAGGTTTGTGTTCTATTTTCCATTCCTTTGGCCTAAAATTTTATTAGACATTTTCTTAGTGCAAAATTAATTGATCCTGGTGGTGAGGTGGTGATAAATCATTGAAGGTGGAGGGAAATTGATTTTTATACCACCTCTCACTTATTTCAATCTTAGTGGAATTAACTCTATTAGGTTCTGGGGGTGTTTATGGGTATTATAAAACATTTACATCCTGATGTATTAAGGTACTTGAGTGGTTTTTAGCCATTATTAAGGGAATTATGTTAGGATTAGTCTGGTTATCAATCTCTGTATCTGGCACCTAGCTAAGGAAATGGCTGTTTTATCCTCATTAGAGCCGTAAATAGAACTTTATTAACTATCACGTACCAAGTGCCAAGGCTGGTGGTGAAAACCGTTTCTGCCTTGAAGGGGAGACTGTGGATTCCTGGGCATGTGATGTTAAATGAGTAAGTCTTTGACAGTCTGTAAACAGCTTCCTCTGCAGAAGGGTGCCCCGTTCCCTTGGAGTTTGAAAATACTGCAGGGGATAAAGATTCCATGGAAACTTTAAACAACTGGGACTGATGGATTTAATCCCTCTGATGTGCTTGTGTAAGTCTCACTGAATGAATACAGCTCTGATTCTCTATGGGCCTTGGAGAAGGAACACTGAGACTGTCCATATGGAAGATTATTAGGGAGAAGAGATAGATACACACTATATTAGCTATTAACCATGCTATATATTTGATCTTGACGGAGGCTCCTGACGTCAGGGCTTGGTTTTATTTATCTGAATTTTCTTTTGCCATCAAGATTAGTTTTAATCGGCTTAGATGAAACCTGGCTGAAAGATTATAAACAAAAGATAATGATAAATGGTAATGTTCCCACTTGGCTGGGATCTGGGGAAAGAGGAAGGGAGATTCATAATAGCTTGGTCTAGGTGAGGATTTTTTTTTTTTTTTAATGATCTGGAAGGGAAAGTAAATTGCATGCTAATGAAATTTGCCGACGATATTAGATTGGAAGGTGTTACAAACAGGAGCATGGACTGGGGACATTACAGAGGCCTACCCTAAGCAGGTTAGAAATATGAGCAGACAAGATTAAAACACGATTCATCCTAGAAAAGGCAGACTAATACGTTTCAGGGGCTGGGAAAGGAGGATACACTGAATCCTGAAATGGAACTGATGGGAAAACTCAGAAGGAAAAATAGGGACCAGAGGTAGAGGAAACTACAGGCTGGACAGGCCACAGGGTGGCGTTGTCCAAAGCCTCTCTGTTGGTCCGTGGCCTGCATCCTCTCAGAATCCAAGGATAGCCGCCTCCCTCCGTCCTCCCTTCTCACAACTTCTGGGGCTGCCTTTCTGCTGTCTCTGTCTTTGTTTTCCTCTCTTCCTTTTTTTGTTCTTTCATATCTATCAGCTCACCCACCCCTAGTCTGTAGCATTTATTTCTGGTACCTTTAGTAGGAGAAAGATGGAGACAGATTGGAGACAAGTTGGCAATGAAGAGTGAAAAAGATTAAGGGAAGGGGAGAATTGATACATGAGGAGGGATTAAAAGCAGTGCATTTGCATCATGCGTCCACACAGCATCCAAAGGAGGACATAAGCACACAGGCACTTAGGCAATGTAATGTCGCAGCACTCACGAAGGTGACTGTGACATTATTTAGCCCCACAAGCCAGAATATAGCTAGAAGTAATTAAGATAGGGAAATTATATAACCAAAATTCATTGCAGGAGAAAATGAGGGTTGGAAATATCATGGTTTATGTGTTTATGCCAGTCAGTACATAAACCAGGCACATCTGAAGGGCTCACAGCTACACTGAACAGGGGGTTGCTTACAAACAGAAAATCCTGAGGACAGATCCGACAGAGAGTACGTGGCTATTCCCTTTTCCTTTGAGATTTTTTTGTTAAAATAGATATCTAGGAGGGTGCTCCGTCTAACATCTCCAGAGCAGAGCTGCGTGCTAGTAACATATCACATGTAACATATATGTATGTGTGTATATATATATGCTATCAATATGCAGGTCTGCTTTGGAGATATTAGACAGAGCACCCTCCTAGACATACATGTCCAGTGGAAAGAGCAGTGGAGAGCATTGGGCTAACATCTGTTGAGCAGATGGTGGGGAATGTTAGTCATGAGATATAAATTGATATTGAGCAGCTAACTTTCAGAGGTGCTTACTCCATACCAGGTGCTAGGACAAGCATCTTGCAGATGTGATCCCACAGAATTGTCACCATAACCTTCAGAGATGGGCCCTGTTATTGATCCCATTTTTTCAGAGGAGGAAGGTGCATCTCAGAGAGATGATGCACACTGGGAAGTGTTACTCTGCATGGAAGTAGGGGACAGCCAGGATTTTCCACACCAACTTCGGAGCCCACGCCTTGTAATACCACATTGTGCTTGTGCATCCGTAATTCAGAAAACTACCATGAATGTGTCACGGGAGAAACAGATTCTACCGAGGGTGTGGGCCCCAAAGTGATTTGTTCTGGAATTCATTGCAGGGGAGAGGAAGAGCCTTCAGGGTAAAAGAAACAGGTGAGATGTGGGGACCTTTGCATTATTTTCTAGGAGAACACTGAGTAAAAATAGTGGTGGTGTTGGTAATAATGGCAGAAACCTCAGTTCCTTTTGTGCCGAGCTATTAACAACACTATTCATAATAGTAACAATTGAATTTTCAGAGCGTTTGCTGAGTGCTATTGATAATGTTGGTGCTTTCTAAGCATTTTTCACGGACTCCTCTTAGAAAGCCCCCGAGGAAAGTGAAGATTAGGAAAGTGAAGATTAGGAGGATTAAGTAAGTTGCCCAAAATCCCACTTGCAGTGTGTGACTTGATCCAGATTGGAACCCAGGCAATTTGACGAGGCTACCCCGCTGCCCGCCTGAGTTGAATAGAGAGAAAAGTGGAAGAAAATTAGGCTATAATGGACACAGAGAGACAGAAACCGGTGAGCATTTGTTATTGGGCAAAATAAAAATGTACCATTCTATAGAGTGGTATCATATTAACTGCTCCTGAGTGGAGAAAGAATATGATCTCTGTACGATGAGAAGTAAGAGTTCTGAATTAAAGGTATCACCTCTAAGTTTTAATTTTTGCAGAAGCTATCTTCATCTGAATTCACAAGTATTGACTAGTTCTTGGGAAAAATCCCAGATTGCGCATAGACCAGCATGCTTGATCTCTGAGACAGATGGACAAGCTGTAATCTTAAAGTGAAAAATCTAGGGAAAATTTTACAAGGTAATTTTTGTCTCCTTTTCTGAACAGCAGGTTTGACATCTAGCTATGGCTTCTTATTACTTGTACCTTGTCCGTTTTTTGTTTGTTTGTTTGCTTTTGTTTTTTCAATTTTATTTTTTTTTTAAGTTCTGGGATACATGTGCAGAGAGAGTGCAAGTTTGTTACGTAGATATACATGTGCCATGGTGGTTTGCTGCACCTGTCAACCTGTCATCTAGGTGTTAAGCCGCGCATGCATTAGGTATTTGGCCTAATGCTCTCCCTCCCCTTGTCACCCACCCCCTGACAGGCCCCGGTGTGTGATGTTCCCCTCTCTGTGTCCATGTGTTCTCATTGTTCGATTCCCACTTATGAGTGAGAACATGTGGTGTTTCGTTTTCTGTTCTTGTGTTAGTTTGCTGAGAATGATGGTTTCTAGCTTCATCCATGTCCCTGTAAAGGACATGAAGTCATTCTTTTTTATACTTTGCCCCTTCTTTCAAGAGGGTTTTAAACAATCTGTCAGCTTCCTATCAGCCTGTAAGTCTTCAGCACCAAGGAGAGCAAGCTTTGCACATCAACAAGGTATAATAATTTCTTGAGCATTTGTTATTTGCCAACTACTTCATTAAGCACATTGCATCTATTGTCTCGTTTCATCGATCCTTACAACCTACTCCATTCACAGTTAAGAGAACCTACACTTCAAGAGATGAAGAACTCTGGGTACCACTGTCACCCTGTTGCGAAGTGATTGCGCCAGGATGTGCTCCTACATCTGACTCTAAAATCCTTACGTGGCCAAGCATGGTGGCTCCTGCCTGTAATCCAAGCACTTTGGGAGGTTGACGAAGGAGGATCACTTGAGCTCAGGAGTTGGAGACTAGCCTGGGCAACATAGTGAGAGACTGTCTCTACAAAAAAGTGAAACATTAGCTGGGCTTGGTGGCTGAGGCCTGTAGTCCCAGCTACTTGGGAGGCTGAAGTGGGAGGATCACTTGAACCCAGGAGGTTGAGCCTACAGTGAGATGTGATGACACCGTTGCACCCAACCTGGGTGACAGAGTAAGACCTCATCTCCAAAAAACCAAAACCAAAAACAAAAACAAAAAACCAATTAAATAATATCCTTAAGCCTAATCATTCTTTTGTAGTTCAACGAATGGGTTGAATTTTTATTTATTGTGTTTTTATCCCAGTCGTTTACAAGCAGATTTTGCCACTGAAGTGGAAATATCAACGATCAGAGGCCTGTTTTCTTGGTTTTATGGCACTGGTTGAACTTCACATAGTATACATAGGTATTACCCTGCCCCCAAAACAAGCAAAAAATAAAAATTCCCTCCAAAATTCAGGTGAGTGAAAAACGGGAAAGGATGCCTAACTTTATAGATATTGCACCAGTTCATCCCTTTGTCCCTACGTGCCGTTAGTATAGGAGTGATGGAGCTTCACGCTGGCACACAGAGATCCTTCCATAAGGAATATGGACACACCCACACCTACTTTTGTTTTTCTTTCTTTCTTTACAGTACTCTAATTAGAAGTTGTATATCTGGGAAGTCCTCTGTGGTTTGACAGTGAGTGGCAGAGATATGGCCAAATGACCTGCAATGGCACTTTTAGTTTATTTTCTACTCCTGGCTTGCCTCATGCTAAACCAACTTTGTTTCTAAAGCTGTTCTTATTTGGTGGGAACAAGAAAAGGAAGGTTTTCCAAGTACAGGACTGCAATGCAGAAATTTCCTTTTTCGCGTTGATCTTAGTGGTGTGTGGACGGTGCTGGAATGGATGGAGAGAAAGAGCTTTGCCTGTGTAGCTTGTTTTTAACGTTATTCCATAAAGAGCATTGACTATTAATTAGACTCATGCAACATCTAGGCCATTGGTACTGAAATGGTAGATGGTAATCAATTTACCCCATTATTCTATTATGTACTTAGCAGCTAGAAAGTATAATCTGTCTTGCAATTTATATCCCTTTTCATGCTTTGGCTTTGCTAATGGTACTGAAATTAACCAGTTTGCTCGATCTCTTTACCTACGCCATCAGGACAGCTCTGGGCTAGTTCAGAAATCAATTTTCAATCAGTTCACACCTGTACCTCAACCAAATCCCAATGATGCTTGCTGGTAAGCTACTAATATTTGGAAGAGTCACTGTGCTAATGAGGCCCTCACAAAAACTATCTGCATAAATGAAGATGTCATTCACAACCAGTGTTAAGGGCACCAGTCTGCAGAACTGCAGGTGGGTGTGCTGCAAAGTTGGGACAAATGTTTCATTCATTTAATGCCACTTTTATCACCTGTTTGCCTGAGGAAGAAGCCATAACAACAATATTTTATAGCCGTAAAGATGGTGTTGGTGTTTTTTGGAGTCAGGAAAAGTTACAGAAAGTGGAGAGGTCCTTGGTTTCTTTCGTGCCACTTTGTAAAGATGAACAACTGTTCAATCATGGTGCAGAATACCCCTGACCTTGTGAAATCAGGGGGGAATGGAAATTATTTTCCCTCCTCAGTCATTGATATTCAGCTAAGTGGTTTATTCTAGGTTGTCTTAGAGGTACTGGGACTCTGTTCACATTACATACGAGTGCATGGAGAACACATTGTTCTTCTCATTAAAGGCTTATTAACTGCAGTTTGTGAAATGGGGTTGAAACAAATACACTTCCAAATGGCTGGCGTGTTTCTTATCCTCTTGCCTGACACAGGAAACCCCAGGGTGTAGGGGAAATTCACAGAAGGGCTTAAAAGACACATTCAAAATCAGCCAGTCTTAAACAGAGAGAAGCAAGGAAATCGCAGGAATGTTGATTTCATCATTGTTGTTTTTTTTCAAATACTTACTGTAAGAGTCAAGAAAGAGGAAAATTAAAAATAATGGCTTACAAAACATTAGCCAGGCGTGGTGGCGGGCGCCTGTAGTCCCAGCTACTCGCCAGGCTGAGGTGGGAGAATGGCGTGAACCTGGGAGGTGGAGCTTGCAGTGAGCTGAGATCGCGCCACTGCACTCCAGCCTGGGCGACAGAGCGAGACTCCATCTTAAAAAAACAACAAATTAATAATAATAATTAATAATAATAATGATGATGATGGCTAAAAGTATTGAAGGATCTGCACAGTGGCCCTGGATGGGGGAGAAGAGGGGGTCCCATTAATTTGCAAATTTGGAATTCCAGACGCTAAATATATTAAGCTTAGTAGGACGTAGATTCTGCATAAGCCTCCATGACAAAGGCATTTTATTAGAACTATGAAAAGAACCATAGAATGAAAAGTTTAAGACTATTTCTAGAAGTCTGAATTCTGAGGGCATGTGAACTGAATCAAAGGAACCATATACGTTGTGGTAGCCATGAGTGCAGTCTTCATGCTGACAGGAGTATTTCTAAGTTCATGGGAGCCAAACACCCTGAAATCCCGCATCTCTACATATGGCAAAAGGTTTTCATCCCGACAACACCTCTTCAGTGTTGTTGAGTGCTGATTCCATGCACGAGGAGAGACATGGCTGTTTCTTGGCCTCACAGATTCTGAGATGCATAATAGCTTCTGCTTTTTGTTCTGGTGAGAGGTTTGCTTTTTAGGATGTAAATGACTATCACCTTGGCTCGAATCTGTTCCCTGCTTCTCCTGCCCATCCATCCTTGTATATCCTGCAGCCTCCATGGCTAAGGACAACAGGGTCTGTTGGTAACCTATTCTAGGTAGACTCCGTTTCTCTCCTCTCCTCTTTGTGACTGCTCTAATTGCACTGGAGACATCGGATCCCACCCAGAAGCGTCTTATTTACATTGATGGCCCATTAACACAACATGTAACCCAAGGAGGAACGCAACAATAAATCATCAGTCACATAATTAAATAAATTGAGGCTTCTTGTGTAAAAGTGGGATAACACACAGTCGGCGAAGCATTATTTAGTTCAAGCCAAGCTAATATTGTTAGAGTAAACATTAAGGCAGGTGACGGTGCTGCATCAAAATATTAATTATACACCATTTTGGCACTGGTAATAAATGTTCACGTATGGTCCTCTTTCCAGGGGAAATGCTGAAATATGTTTCAAAGCAATTCTTTGAATAATTCAAGAGAGCTGGAGTCTCAGTGGGAAGGCTCGACTGACATCAAAGTCATGGTGTCCATTTTTAACCCCCATCCCTGGTTTCTTCTCTTCTCCAAAGGGCTCTGAATGCCAAGTCTCCGTGTGTCTTAAATATATCATTAAAGACACATTCCCAGACAGTGAGAAATGCAGTGTCGATAACTTGGGAAGAGTTCAGAAATCTTGACTCAGATGTGTGAGAACTTTTGAAATCACAGATCTTGGCATGAGGCCAAGTCTGTGTCCTACAGCCTGGCTACCTTGGATGAGTTGCTCAGAGTCTCTGAGCCTCCCTTTCCTCCTTCATACATTGAAAATACTAGTACTTATCTTGCAAGATTGTTGCAAGAAATGGAAATGAGATATGTGCTACACTTAGAATATTAAGTTTGGGGAGTTCTGGAAGATAGCAATCATCACCTTAATATAAGTGTGGTTGTTACTGATTATTTTTACATATCTGACTTCTCCACAGCCTTGCCTGAACTCTGAGCAGAAGGCTACTGTGTGTTCTTTTGTTTACCCACTGGACTGGAGAATCATCCAAGGTTGTTCTGAAATAGGATACTGCACAGGCTCACCTGGATAGCAGATTCATTCATCTTAGCCAGTAGGTCTTTATACAAGGAAGAGTAGATTTGGAAGAACTTGATGATCCTAAATGATATTGTTTATTTCTGTTCCTTCTTTATCTCCCTGCACTAGAATGCAAGATCTGTGAGAACAAGGATTACATTTTTCCCATACATGGCAATATTTTCTCAGCAACTAGATAGTGGCAGTGTTGACTTGAAGGATATATTTAAAGGAACCAGTCAAAAGTGAATTAACTTAGTTGGGGTTTTAGCTCAGTCTGAAACTCAAATGCCTACAGAGATCTACAGATTTTGAGTTGGGCTGGGTATAAGATGATAAGGGAATATCATAGTTCATGGCAAACCAAAGAAGGCACACCTCACCCAAGGGTATTCAGAGCCATTTGATCATTACCAGTGACAGGCACGAAAAACTCCATTTGCATGCAGATTTAGCCTCCAAGAATGAACTCTGTGAACTTACTGTTTTCAAGTTGAAATGAGTTAGGGGAACACAGTGACTAACCAGTATTTAAAATGGCCAACAAGTGCCACCAAAAATAGTCCTCATGTTGCCAGCTCTATCTCGTCTATCTGTTCAGACTCAAAATTATCTTGGTTGTATTTTCAGTAGGAAACAAACATGCAAAGAATCCTGTGTTATCATTGGTGTATGCCAATATGATATTTATTAAATTAGCCAACAGGTGTGTTTTGAGGACATGTTGCGTGTCAAAGACAATGCTAGGTGATAGGACTGCAGTACCAAATACTATTTATCATTCACAGGTTCATGAGGCTCATCTAGCATCATTCTCACAACTGCTAACACACGGCAGTGCCTGATTCATAGTTGGACTTTCATAAACATTTGATGAATGACTAAATGTGTAATCGGAACAAGAAAGTGAAAATCTTGCAGATGGCCAGTGAAAAGTATGTATGCATATATACATACATGCACATGCACACACATAAACATACACATATGTGACGCATATAAAATGGCATATTAAGACCGTTCTCCATTTATCATCATCTGATTGTCTCGAATTAAGAACATTTATTTACATGTGGAGGAACTCCAAAATTATTATGCTATTGTTTCTAATCTGGAAAGATCTTTAGGAAATACTGGCAGAACTTCACATCTTCAGATGAGCTTTTCAGTCTAGCTTACCCATGCTTTCCCTTTCTGAAATTTCCTAAGCTTTGGTATCTTGCTAAAGAAAAAATGAACAGTGTTAAGCATTGGTGCATTTTGCATACTTCAACCTTTTCTTCCTATAAACAAGCATCTGTAAGGCACCGGGAACTCTGCTAACGCAGTTCACATGTTCCACTTTGTGACTTGATGTAATTCTTAGCTGCATGTGGCATCCAGGTGAGATGTGAAGCTCTCATTCAGTTTACAAACAGTAAAATTAGTGTCTCTTAATATTGCATCTCTATGTTGTTCAAATTTATGGAGAAAATGTTTGTGGTCAACAATGCTTGTGAGAATGGTGTGAACGGTTTTTTTATAGTGACGTTTATCAAGTTATGTTGTACATATGAATCACGTAGAGTTGATGCTTGGGAAATCCTGTTAAAAGAATTGCTTAGGAGATCTCATTCAAATGTAGATTCAGATTTGGGAGTTCTGGGTTAAAACCTGAGATTCTGCTTTTCTGCTGAACTCCAAGTGATGGGATGCTACGAAGTCATGGACCACACTTTGAGTAGCAAGGATTTTAAGCAAGTAAGCTCCAAGCATCATACATACTATTGAACATACATGATTTTGCGACAAACCATATACAAGTCCTGTGCTAGATACTGTATCATTTTTGTTATCTCCGGTTTACAGGCCAGGCTGAAAACATGAAACTCAGTCAGGTGAGAGCTGTTGTCTGAGTTGCACTTCTGGGAAACTGTAGAATATAGATTTAAACCCAAGGAGTCTGACTTCGAGCATATGTTGTTAATCTCCCTCTACCTTGCTTATTGTTTCTGCTTCTATTGTTTCTATCTGTAAGCAGATAGCACCTGAATATCCCTATAGGTCTCTGTGCTCAGCTGCCTTTAAAGTGTGTTTTTAGTAGTACCTGCTTAGGGTAGTACTGAACTGAATAGGGTTGGAATTCTGGATCTAAGGTCTACTAGAACCAACAGCAAATTCTGGACATTAGTTCTCAAGGCAATGCTTCTCATTGAGATGCTGTCACCGCCAGGAGGGTATGGACCAACCTCTTTAGCTCCAGTGGTGTGAGAAGAGTAAGCAGGGATTGAGTGTGTCTCCAGAATCTGAACAGAATGAACTTTTATCATTTTTTCCAACTATGCCCTTGATTTGTGTTCAAGATAGAGAATCACTTTGGAGGGGGTTATTTTTGGAATAAAAAGGGAATTTACTGATCTGTTTAGTGATGGGGATGATCTTTCCTCCAAATCACACCGTGGAACCATCTCTGATCAATAGAATTTTCCTTTGCAGTTGTCTCAGAGGTATTCATTCCTTGCCTTGTTTGGAAAGGTGGAGATAGGATGGAAGGGTGGATATAGGCATTATTCTTTGCATCATCAACCTACCTGTGACTAGTGGTGCGAAGTATAATGCCCTTCCCTCCCAAAAGTGTACCCTTTGCAGAATCAGTAGGAAGTGAGGAAGTAACTCCTTTCAACTTGAATGTTAGCAGTCATCATCCTAACCAGTCACCATTTTAATCACAGAAGTAAGAGGAAGAAAATCATTCATTAGTCTGCTAATGCTACGTTCCAGAACCATAGCTATTCATCGGTAATAGCTGGAATGCTGTTCTCTTGTGCCCTTTTAATTGAGTGTTTCTCTGTCTTCTAGCTGTCCAATATCTGTCTGATCCACAAACAAGACTTAATTTTGACTCAAAACATAGCTGGCTCTAGTATAAGAAGATGCATTGAGTAATAAGAATTATAAAAGGAAAAGGTAAGGATCGTTGCGTCCTGGGGGGAAAATGTCTTCCCAGGCAATCTGAGCAAACAAAATAATGCAAATGTCTTCTGAATGTAGTAAGGATTTAAGGCCATCAGTAAAAGAGAGCAAATTGAATGAGTAATACAAAGAATCAGCCCACAGTGAGAGAATAATGACTTCATGAAGCAGTGTAGAAAGAGAAGGGAGAGTAGAGAAATCTGAATGCCTTTGATGGTTGAGAATGAAATGGAAATGTAACAGCTTCACAAGGTGAATATGGAGAAGGGGTAGGCGAAGAGGAAACAGGATCATTAGAGATAACCCGTGGTTTTAAGCAAAATGAGGGGAAGACGTTTAGAAATTTGTAAAATTGTGACCACAGCATTTTTTTGACAATGGAGGAGAGGGGTATGTAGCTTGGATCGTTGTATTTAGAAACTACCTTTTTTAACGGATTTTGCTGTATTGCCTGAAAGTGAGCATTCATCACTTGTATAATAAGCACCAACGTAGATTGTTGTGAGGCATAGCACTGATGTCCGTGTGAATAACACGTGGAGTGTTAGATAATTGTATGTGGAAAAGAAAGGGAAATAGACAACCTAGCAGTCACCCTATTGTGGCTCAAGTGAATTTAACACACATGGCGGAAGAAGGAAGTTGTACCTATCAGGTATTCAGTGAATATTGGAGGTATTTGTTGTGGTGGTGGTAGTTTTTACTCTTCTGTAAAATGCACAGTTTCAAATAAAGGGCATTGTTATTTCCACTTTAAAATACATAAGAAACTAAATTCTTCTTGTTACCAGAAAGAGGACCCAATCCAGACCTCAAGAGAGTGTTCTTGGATCTCAGGCAAGAAAGAATTCAGGGTGAGTCTCTAAAGTGAAAGCAAATTTATTAAGAAAGTAGAGGAATAAAAGAATGGCTACTCCATAGACAGAGGATCCCTGAGGGCTGCTGGTTGCTTATTTTTGTGGTTATTTCTTGATGATACGTTAAACAAGGGGTGGATTATTCAGGCCTCCCGTTTTTAGACCATACAGGGTAACTTCCTGACATTGCCATGGCATTTGTAAACTGTCATGGTGCCAGTGGGAGTGTAGCCGTGAGGACCACCAGCGGTGACTCTAATTGCCATCTTAGTTTCGGTGGGTTTTGGCTGACTTCTCCACTGCAACCTGTTTTATCAGCAAGGTCTTCATGACCTGTGGTTTGTGCCAACCTCTTATCTCATCCTGTGAATTAGAATGCCTTAACCATCTGGGAATGCAGCCTAGTAGGTCTCAGCCTCAGTTTACTCAGCTGCTATTCAAGATGGAGTTGCTCTGGTTCAAACACCTCTGACATTCTTTCTGAGAATCATGAGTTCTTTTGCGGGGGTTAGATGATATGAGATGGTGGAGGCCACAGGGATGGAATTGTTTCTTTTCTAGATCTCTTCCTTAGTTTACTTTCTTTCTTCCCTTTGTGAAAGGAAAATAAATCTTGGGACCTCAAACTTGCTAAGCCAAAGGGAAAAGTCAAGCTGGGAACTGGTTCATGCAAACCTGCTTCCTGTTTTCCTTCCTCAGTGAGAAGGTCGCAAAGACTGAAAGCTCCATACCTCCCTCACCTTTTGCTCACCTGAGACAAATGCATATCTGATGGCATCCTTTGCCATATTGTCTGCATTATCTTATGTAAACATGTGAATTAACTGAGACAGACAAAGGCGTAAATAATTATTTTTCCCCTACCCTCCAACATGAAAATTGTATACTTCTCTTTATCCTGCCCTTTCCCCTTTAAATATTCGAAATCTTGAAAATCATCTTCCAAGAAAGGTACAGACCTGTCTCCCAGGCACATGTTCTTAACTTTGGCAAATAAACCTTCTAAAATGATTGACACTTACCTCGGTCGTTTTCCATGATTGACATAACTTTATAATCTTTCAAAAATTATGGACTCTTTGTTGGAATGGGTGTGTGTGTGTGCACATACTTGTGTGTGTGCAGTTTGGGTCTGTGTTGTACAGGGTTAAAAAAAAGTCTTTATATCCACTGTCAGTGAATATCGCTGTGCCTTTGTACTTTAGCTTTAAATAAGAGAAGGTGCAATTGATAAAGAAACTAGAAGGCAGGCATGGTGGCATGCAGCTGAAGTCTCAGCTACTTGGGAGGTTGAGATGGGAGGACCACTTGAACCCAGGAGGTCAAGGCTGCAGTGAACCATGATCACATGATTGCACTCTAGCCTGAGTAAGAAAGTGAAATGCTATCTCTAAAAATAAAATAAAATAGAAAAAGAAACTGAATTTTTCCCATAAAGTCCCACATCCAACTGTGGTGGAACTACCACCAATGGCTTCACTTTGGTGGAAACTGTTCCACAGATTTTTTTTTTTTTTAAAGAAAAACCTAATTGCATGTGAATTTTCCTCTGACAAAAGTAGCTCTGAGAGTTTACCAAGAAATTAAAGTTCTAAACGAATCCAATGTCAAACACATACATTTGAATACTGAAACCAGCCTATTAATATCCAACTTCTTATTGGCCTTTAGTCTTGCTTTGCCTTGTAGATTTTTAGATAATGTCTAAAGGAAAACAGCAAAATGGTTGAGAGGGGAACCTCACGGAATCAATTTGTTTTTCACTCTGGAAAGTTTCTGTAGTCAGACTGATTTTTGCCCCTTCTAGATGCATTGTTATGTTTGCACACATTGTCAAAAAGGCGTTGAACTGTCTATTTCTGGTGACCGCACACATCCCTGTTACCAGCTTTGTAGTCCTCTGGGTTTGGTTATAAAAAGAGTTGCCTGAAATAAATAGTTAACTGAAACTGAGCCTGGGAGCTACATTTCTGAACACTTCAGTTCTCTACTTCTTACAAAATACAGTTCAAAAAATTCTAGACTGACATTCAAAGTACTTTTTCATGTGGCTCCAGCCTGTTTCAACCTTGTCCTTAACTACACACAGTGATATACCGTAGGCTAGAACATTGTTGTCCCCAGGGCACTTACAATTTCCTTCCTGTTTTTATAATCTTTCCCCAACCTGAGGGAATGTCTACCCCCTTTAGTTCCAAATCTTATCTACTCTTCGTGGCCACACTCAGATAATAATGATTAATATTCATATATATTCATCATGTGCTTTACATATGCAGAATCTTTCATTTTTATAGTACCCTATTTAGTGGGTAATATTAATATTGTCATTTTATAGATGGGGGAAATGAGAACCAGGGAGGTTAAGTAACGTGTACCAAATCACAGAGCTAAGAAGTATTGGATCAGGGGTTTAAACCTAGACACTCTGGCTTCAGAATTCGCCTCCTTCAGTACTGTACTAGACAGCCCCTCAGTACTTACATCTGCCATGCAACTGTACTTCATCTTCTCCAGCAAAATTTAAGCTCACTTTTCCCCCCAAATACTCCTATCACTCTGCCTGGGGCTCATCATTTTCTGTTTTGAATATTTGTTATACATTATGATGAAATGAATGCATTGCCTGTCTTCCAGGTCCTTGGATAAGCTCTTGGGATGCAAAGTTGAACCATATTCTCCCTTCAAGGAACTCATAGTCTAGGTTTGGAGAGGGGCAAGAAATAAACATCTGGGAGGTAGATGACCGTGTGATGCCTTAGGCACGCTGTATCTGAGTGTCTCTTAATAGAGGTGTGAATAGAAGATCATGGAAACATAGGGAAGAGGGGCTAGTTCAGCCCTCATGGTCTGGGGTGGGCAGGAAGACTGTACTGAGAAAAGGTACTTGATCTAAACTTGAAGCATGAGTGTAATTTTCCTAACCAGAGGGTCCAGGAATAAGATTCCAGTCCAAGGAAGTGGGATGAATAAAACCTCAGATTCCAGAGGAAGAGAGACACACCAGAGAATACCTAGTTAGTATGACAGCTACATTGTAGTGGGAAGCATGAGGTGAAGGGACACATAGCCCAGAAAGGTAGAGTGGGATCAGCCTGTTGGTTCTACAGATGCAACTCTGTAGTCATTTACCAATATCCCTTAGGCAGTGGGGAACCATTGAAGGTAGTACATGTGAAAGCCATGATCATCCTGAGTATGGTGTTCAAAGCCCAGCCTGTTAGATGAATGTTCTTGCCCTCTTGAGAATATTCAGCAATTACAATTTACTAGCATAGAATGCCGCCAGAGTCACGCTTTCACTCTCTTCATATGCCAATGTACCCGGATGGGTTTGCACCATCTCAAAATTCCAGAGGTTGGGGGGGGGGCGGGAAATAGAGGAATTGCAGGAATTTTTACCCCTAAGAGTAAAGGAAAAACATTTCAGTGAATAAAGTAAAGACGTAATGTTTGCCTTATCCTCTAAATATTCAAACCAGGGATCAAAACATCAAATTTCAGCTAGGTGTGGTGGTATGGACCTGGAGTGCCAGCTACTCAGGAGGCCGAAACAGGAGGATTGCTTGAGCCTAGGAGTTCCAGGCTGCCGTGAGCTATGATGGTGCCACTGTACTCCAGCCTGAGCGACCGAGTGAGACCCTGTCTCTAAAGAAAAAATAAAAGTCAATTTTCTACAAGGGGCCAAACAGGAGAAGGGAAATGTCTGAAGGCAATAGAGATGGGTGGGGCCTGGGGAGAGCACAGACCCTTCCTGAAGGAAGCATCAGCTTGTAAGCTTATTAGACTTGGGGACACAAAAATATGGTCCCAGTATGGTTAGATGAGTTGGATTTTTAGATATTTAATGTTGATTGTTAAGCACTGGTAACTTTGCGTAAATTGTTTTAAGCAACGAGTGGTTCAAATATTTTATACAGATGGGTCACTTAGATGCCCTCACTTGCAGTTTGCGGTCTGTGATTTAGACCAAGCCAGCTTAGCTCAGAGTTTCTGTGAAACAGGTAAAACTAAGTATGAAGGTGCCTGTTTGTAGACAAAGTCTAACCTTTCAGCAATTCCTGAGTGGATGCTGAGCCCTGTATGAGATCCTATAGAGGCTACAAAAGTCACTGGATGGTGGAGGGGGCTCTTAGGTTAATGCACGTTTAGAAAATTGTGTTTTGGCAATTGGCACATAAATACCAGGTTGTGCTTTTGATATCACTCTGTTAAGATGTATAATTCTGGAAATGTTCCTCTTATTTTGAGTCCCTGATGGGGAAAATAGTGAGTAGCAACACAATGCGTATTAATAGGAGGAATGTGCTATGGTGCTATGCTTTTACACCGTTCCCTATCATTTAAGGAGACAACCTGATAAGAAAGAAATGTTTTTATTTCGTTTGTTCCTTCCCTAACCCCTGCTACCACCACCACCATCAATGTGCTGGATTATTCGTGGGGATTTTTCAGAAAGAATCATCATAGGATAGGAATCAGGATTGTTTTCACTGTGACCATGCTTTTTCCAACACACCTCTGTTTCTCCTATTCTCCTCCAACTCCGTTTGTGGCAAAGAGTTCTTAAATAGTCTTTTTTTTGTTTTTGGTTTTTTGGGTTTTTTTCTTTTTGAGATGGTCTCTCTCTGTCACCAGGCTAGAGTACAGTGATGTGATCTCATCTCACTGCAAACTCCGCCTCCTGGATTCAAGTGATTCTCCTGCCTCAGCCTCCCAAGTAGCTGGGATTAAAGGCGTGCGCCACCACACCCAGCTAATTTTTTTGTGTTTTTAGTAGAGATGAGGTTTCACCATGTTGGCCAGGATGGTCTCGAAACTTTGACCTTGTGATGTGCCCACCTTGGCCTCCCAAAGTGCCAGCCTTGACCTCCCAAAGTGCTGGGATTATAGGCATGGGCGACTGTGCCTAGCCCCTTAAATGTGTCTTTATACTGGAGGTTTGTACGCTCAGCCTTCCAGCCTCTGGATCCGTGTGCTGTTACTAAGTTTTACCCTCTGAGTACATAGCCTGTAGTTGGGTTTGAATATTAAGTGTCCAATTCCAATACACTAATGAGAGATTTGCAGCAACCCGCAGGTAACTTCCGCATCCCTAAAAGCTGCAGGGTGCTCTCTGTATTTGTAAGCGGTCTCATTTCACACATGTCCAATGACTGGGATGAACCTGCTGATCTAGTGTGTGATGCTGCAGGTACCAATACCTGCGACTGTCCTCTTTCCTGAAATGAGGAGGGGACAGGGGCAATGTCTCAGGAGGAAAACATGCAGAGCCGGCTGTTCACAAATGTGAAGGTTACTCCAGAGAGTGCCCGGAATGTTTTGTCAGTTTTGTTTGCAAAGAGATAGGGAGTGAAGAATTATGATCCTTGGCGCCGAAAATGTCCCCTGGGCCACAAACTAATCCAGCAGGACACCCGATGTAACACAGCCATTTTATTCACATACGTCTCTATGGTTATCATAGAGGGCAGGAATGGAATCAAAAGGCTTAGGCGATAATCATCAAACAACGTCTCCCTCTTCCATAAAGGAAGCTGAGCCCAGGGTCTTCATCCTTTCAGCCATGCAAGCAGTTGTTCTTCCCGCAGACATTTATCGAGCGTTTTGCTACGTGCCCTGGGCACGGTCGGAAGGTCCCTCACTTCACAGAGAGACCCGATCCATGGATCTAGTCACTCACACACTCATCCATTCACCAGACACTGCTTATCACCTTGGTGCCAAGCTCAGTGCTAGGATTTTCAAAGAAGAAAGGGGATAAACATTTGGCTGTGGAAGCAGAATCCTGACTTTATTACTAAAAAGCTGGGTGATCTTTTCTGTAGCAGCCTTACTATACTCATCTGGAAAATGGGTATAAAGGCAGTTTCACCTCATAGATGGCTGTTATGATTAAGGGGGGAGGGGATATATTTTTCTTTTTTTTTCTTTTTTCTTTTTTTTTTTGAGACAGAGTCTCGCTCTGTTGCCCAGGCTGGAGTGCAGTGGCGCCATCTCGGCTCACTGCAAGCTCCGCCTCCTGGGTTCATGCCATTCTCCTGCCTCAGCCTCCCAAGTAGCTGGGATTACAGGCATCTGCCACCACACCTGGCTAATTTTTTTGTATTTTTAATAGAGATGGGGTTTCACCGTGTTAACCAGGATGGTCTCGATCTCCTGACCTTGTGATTGGCCTGCCTTGACCTCCCAAAGTGCTGGGATTACAGGCGTGAGCTGCTGCACCTGGCCTGTGTATTTTAAGAATACTTAGCACATGGCATGGCGCTAAGTGTTAGTGATCAGAGCTGCATGAATTTACTTGCCACAGGAAGTCCACGCATATGTTACCACACAGAGGTACCGGTCTAGACCCCAAGAGAGGGTTCTTGGATCTTGCACAAGAAAGAATTCAGGGTGAGTCTCTAAAGTGAAAACATGTTTATTAGGAAAGTCAAGGAATAAAGAATGGTTACTCGAAGGAGAGAGCAGTCCAAGGGCTGCTGGTTGCCCATTTTTATGGTTACTTCTTGATGATATGCTAAACAAGGGGTGCATTATTCACGCCTCCGCTTTTTAGGCCACATAGGGTAGCTTCCTGACATGGCCATGGCATTTATAAACTGTCATGGTGCTGGTGGAAGTGTAGCGGTGAGGACCACCAGAGGTCACTCTCGTCGCCGTCTTGGTTTTGGGGGGTTTTGGCCAGCTTCCTTACTACAACCTTTTTTATCAGCAAGGTCTTTAAGACCTGTATCTTGTGCCGACCTCCTGTCTCATCCTGTGACTTGGAATGCCTTAACTGTCAGGGAATGCAGCCCAGTAGGTCTCAGCCTCATTTTACCCAACCCCTATTCAAGATGGAGTTGCTGTGGTTCACACAGCCTCTGACACATGGGTCACCATTTGGAGAGCACAGGAAAGGGTCTCATTGATCTGCTGTTTCATTGTGGCTTAAATCCCAGCCTCGCTACTTACTGGTGGCCTTAGTATTACTGTGACCTTGGGCATTTTATAAAATGCCTGTGAATGCCTCTGAACCTGAGTTTCCTGATCTGTAAAATGAGAATAATGGTGATTTGGACAGGAGACAGGGAAATACTGGGTAGAAGAGGGCAGTTCCTTGGCAAAGGCTTCACCTTCAAGCCTGGAAACGTGTGGCCTTAAATGGCAACAGGCATTCCTGTTGCCTTTTGGCCCACCACACCCCCCTATCCTATACCCAGATAAACCCCAAACACCCAGCTCCGGAAGGAGAGACAAACACAAGAGCAGAAGAATGGCAGAATGGCATGGCAGAGAGGAGAGAGGGAGCATCTGAATGTTGAGAGGAGTTTGGCTGGGGACAGTCAGAGAGAAGATTGGCCACTGGGCGGCGAAACTCCAGAGGAAGATCATCTTCCCATTCCATCCCCTTTCCAGCTCCCCATTCATCCAGCTAAGAGCCACCTCCACCACTCAATAAAACACCCATGTTCACCATCCTTCAAGTCCATGTGTGACCCAATTCTTCCGGGATGCTGGAGAAGAGCTCAGGATGCAGAAAGCTCTTGCACTGGTCCTCTGCATTTGCAAACAGGCAGAGGATCTACTGCACTTGTTAATGCTTCAGCCATCTGTGGATGGCCAGGCTAAAAGAGCGCACTGTAACACATGCACACTGTAACATATGCAGGGCTCCTGCAGCTGTCTATCAGCGTGCTCCCCCTACCTTAAGGAATTTGACTAGTGGCAGCAACCCAACAGATGAGCCACACCGCTTTCTCACGTCCTGCGAGGGAGTCAGGGAACTCTCTTGTTGCAATAGTGGTGTCTGTGAACACAGTTCTACTGTACAGAGTGCTCCATAGACGCCCTGGCTTGTTCTGGCTTTCCATCACACAAAGGTATTAGTCATACCTCATACAGTGACTCACAGCTCCCTAGGTATATCCCATTGTTATGCACTTCAGGTACATAATGCATCCCTAAGATGTAGAAAACAATCATCAATTTATTTGACAAATTCTTGCTTTGTTTATAAGTTTTCACAATCATCAGAGAGTGACAGCTGGTAAGCCTTGATTCCTTTTCAAATTCAGTGAACGCAGCTGTAAAAGTGTCTGAACTTCGCCTTTAGCTAAGCAGCTCCTAATGGGTTCAGTTAGCATTGTACATGCATGTGATTCACGAAAACCTTCCTTCTGGGTTGGCATCAGCGCTTATTAAAAAGTGAAAATACCCTTAGTGTTAATTTACCAAGCGGTGTTCAAGAATGACAAGCCATCTCAAGAGACTGTTTTCCAAAGGTTAGCTTTTGAAATTAAACAAATTATGTTGAGTTTACATATTTGTTGGATGCAACTGCAATCTGATATTTAAATGGATCGTACCACCCTTTGGATGTTCATGGAAAATTTGGAATTATAGCCTGTTCTGGTTTTCTGATGATCTGACGTTCCTCATGCGGTACTTGAGAGGTTAAGAACCCAGAGGGGAGCCCTGGTAGGCACCGGTATTCATTGGTGACAATGGATGGAAAAGAATATCAGGATCTTGACCCCTTCCCTGGTGCTATTTCTGCCCTTGTCTCTGATACTTCATCTCTGTTCCCAGGTAAAAGCCATCTGCCAGTTGCAACCCACAGTCTGATTTGCAAGGAAAGTAACCCCAAGCAATGCAGCAGCTGGTGGTAACATTAGAATGAAAGGAGCAGGCTGAATACTAGCACCAGGGGGAAGAAAATACAAGTGGCCAGTGCAGGGGCCTTAGCCTCACAAACTCATCTGAATCAGTGAACCCATTTCCTCTTTCTGCTCTTCCATCTCTCTTCCTCAGGGGATGATAAATAACGTAATAACTGTGTTATTTACTAACACCATTGTTAAATGGCCACAGTTGAGCAGGCAGATCTAATTCCTTTAACATAATAACTGTGTTATTTACTAACACCATTGTTAAATGGCCACAGTTGAGCAGGCAGATCTACTTCCTTTAAATACGTCAATTCATGTAATTCTAAAAATAGCCTTTTGAGATGAGTGGCAGTCTTATGACTTCCATATTACAGGTGTAAAGATTGAAGCTCAGAGAGGTCGAGTAACTTGCCCAAGGTCACAGCGCCAGTACATGGTGAAGCACACGTAAGCCACCAGCTAGAGTGATTTCAGAGACCTCATTTTACTCTAACTTCCCAAAACTCCAGTGTCATGATTGCTCTCACTTCCAGTTCACTCTCTAGCCTTTGGCCAGTTTTTCTCCTAAAATACAGTCGGAACAAGTCATTCCCCTTCTGAGAGATCCCTAATGGATCCTTAATGACTACCTGCCACAGCCTAAACTCAGTTATTTGCAGTGGCCAAAAGCATGGACTCTGGAGTCCGCCGGGTCTCAGTTAAAGGCGTGACTCTCCTTATCAAAGGGGTCTTTGAGTAACAAGTCTGTCCCGGTTCAGTTTCCTCAATGGTAAAAAATGACATTAAAAACACCAACCTCAGATGGGTTCACTAAAAGCCCAGACCCTAGCGTTACACAATATACCTTTGTAACAAACCTGCATGTGTACCCCCAGAATCTACAGTTGAAATAAATATAACAAAAGCACCTACCTCACTCACATGTACAATGGGATACCATTCAGCTTCAAAAGACAAGGACATCCTGTCATTTGTGACAACATGGATGAACCTGGAGGTCATTATGTTAAGTAAAATAAGCCAGGCACAGGGGGACAAATCCTGTGTGATCTCACTTATATGAGAAATCTAAAAAAGTCAAGCTCATAGAAGCAGAGTAGAATGGTGGTTACCAGAGGCTGGGGAGAGGGGAGGAACTGGGGAGATGATCAAAGGATACAACATTTCAATTAGATAGAAGGAATAAATTCAAGAGACTTATTGTACAACTATAGTTAATAACTACGTATATACTTGAATATCACTGAGAGAGTACATTTTAAGTGTTCTCACCACAAAAAAAGATAAGTATGCACATGTTAATTAGCTTGATTTAGCCATTCCACAGTGTATACATATTCCAAAACATCGTGTTGTACACCATAAATATATACAATTTTTGTCAACTTAAAAAATAAGAATAAAAAGAAATCCCTCCCCCCACTCAACGACGTATCTCACAGAGTTACTAGCCAGACTTGCACAGGTGATACGTATAAAGTATTTAGCGGAGTACTCGTTAAATTCATACTGTTGTTAGGTTGGACTCATGAAGCCTCCTTCATCTAGTTTCATCTTTCCAGTTACCCTCAATGTCTTTCCCACATTCTGGCTCCAAAAAACTCTTCCTGATTCCCTCAGATGGCGTGGAGCTTCCTGCATCTAGCTTGTAGCCCTACTCTTTCATTAAGTGACCGTGTTTGCAATCCATGAATTATCACAGTTGCCACTTTTCCCAAGTCCATTTACTCCACCACCACCTCCCAGGTCAGGATGCATTGCTCTTCAGTTTTTCTGTTGGGAATCTTGTTTTATTGTGTCTTCTATTAGCTATTATTAATGTGAGCTTGTTTAGAAAATGGAACACCCCATTTGTCTCTGAATCCCTAACTGTACCTGGCACCATGCTTTGATGCTTTTCACAAAGTGGGAACACAAAAAGTGCCAAATGGATTAATGAGTCGATGCGCACATTAAAATGAACACAAGTAACTTACATTATGTTCCTTTGAAAAACATTTACTTCCAATGAATTGTCATTGAAAAAAGATCCTTGAGGATCAGAAACAGAACCTGGAAACTTTGGAATGTACATTTTTTTTTCTTTGCTTCTTTAAATTGTGGACTTATTTAAATCTCTACATATTTCAAATCTAAAAGAAATTATGCACAACCAGACTCTAAATCCATGTGGAAAAACTCAGTGTTTCATATACATGAGTTCTGTATTTTTGATGGGTGTCACATGCCGAAGAATGTAGACTATGGTTAGAAATTAAGTGAGGTGTTTTGTTTGTTTGTTTGTTCATTTGTTTTTCCAATTGCCTAGCTAGGATTTTGCCTTATTAGGATTAAAGATTGCTTTCTTATTAAACGATGCAGATCTCATTGAAATAAATACCTTTATGAAAATGATGCTTTTCTGATTTTTGTGAAAGGTTGAAGCATTTTAGGGTAACTTGGAATGTTATGAGATCTAGTTTCCGGAGATGTGAGTAAAATTAACTCCCTGTTGTGAAGATTTTCAAATGAAAAAAATATTACAGAAAACGTTTAGGGGAGGCTATGCGTGTGTGAGGAGGTGTGTGGGAAATCTCTGTACCTTTCTCTTCATTTTGCTGTGAACCCAAAAGTACTCTTAAAAAAGGAAAATTTTATAAATACAGTTTAAGGAAGTGCCTAGAACTTAGCAAACGCTCTGTAACTTAATACTCACTGAATGCTAGGATCTGCTTCTATTAGATCTGGGCCCAAGACATGAGGCTTTACTGATTAAAAGTTATGAACATTTATCAGAATTATATGCAAGCATTTTGTGAAGCATCAGATATGCAGTATTTCATTTAATCCTTACAGGGATCCAATAGCACAGGTACTCCAACCACTTGCCAGAAGAACATCCTGAAGTTCGAAGGGGTCTGTAAATGCCCCAGTGTCAAACTCAGAGTAAAATCAGAAACCGAGCTTTGTTTACTGCAGGTTTTGAGTTCTTACCACTATATGTTATTGTCCCTCATGACAAGACCGGAGATGCAAATATTTTTATCTCAAAACTGCCTATGTGCCCTGTGGCTTCATCCACAATGTTTATTTCTTACCTGAAATCATGCTATAAAGAAAATACTACCCAAAACACATTTGGATGAGGTCCCATATTAGATACATAACTTTTGATACCTGAGGTGGCCCCTGAACATTTCGCAAACCTTTCATGATCTCACTCTAGTTTTATGACTTTCCTTTCTCCCACTCGGAGATGGTGAGTGCTGTATTGATCTTTCTGCCTTGCTATTTTTCCTTCATTTCCTTCATTGTCTATTTTTCTGGAGCATTGTACCAAATGGCTTGGTTGTTCTTTGCTGAACATGAAGGATTGACTATCAGGAATTTTCTTTTATCTTCTGAAATCCATTGGCTTTTTAAAAAAGTTAGATATCCCTTTCTGACTAGATGGATTTTATGTTTTGTTTAATTTTTTTCTTCTTGTGAGTAGGAACGTGTCACACTGAGAGGTACACAGTATATCTATCCTGGTATTGACAGCATTGAAACATATGTGCACTTTTGGGGTATCTTTGTTCTTAAGCTTGTTGATTTTCCTCTTGTGAGGATGCATACGAACTGGGTCATCTGTTGCAGTTAAAAAGAAAGAACATTTTTAAAACAAGAAGGTCTAACCTCTTCCTTGTGCAAACAGGAGACTGAGGCCCAGAGAGAGTTAAATAACCTAATCAAGACCAAATGTCTGGTAATTAGCAGACATGAGACTAAACTCATGCCCCTTTTAGTGATTAATTTAGAAAAATATATTTTTAAAACTTTTTTCAGAATAGTAACTTAGGGAGAATTTTTAGACGTAAAGAATGTAGTGAATGCATCTTTGAAAAGTAGCATAAATGACTTGAAAAATAATGGTATTAGTGAAGGCACTTCACATATTTTATGTGGGGTTGTCTCCCATACTTGGGGGCCAACCCCACTGACAGTGATTCTGTTGGGATATAATACTTGCAGTTCTTATTCCTAAAGTTAACGGCACCAAGTTTGCCTTGATCGTTTTCCTATTTCCTTGAGATTACTTTCCTGAGATGATGAGACCGGCTTGAATTTTCAGTGTAGTTGTGAGACCTTTCTCAGGTTGAAATGAATTCTGATAAGCTGATTATCTCTCTGAAGAAAATATGATGTCCACATTTCAGAGCTTAGTTCCGATCACTTCAGTGCCATTTTCATTTTGAGACATCTTCCTGGGTCTGAATTAAATAAGATAATAAGGTGCTCTGGAGTCCAATACATATTAAATAGATTTTTTTAAAAAATCGAGACCTACAGAGCGGAGGTTGGGCTTTCTTTATGGTGTGTTTTCTTTCTCTATGTTGAAGTAGGTGGCAGCTAGCTAGTTTCTTTTTCTTTAGAGAGCAATGAGTTATGAAGCTCAAAAATAAAGTGTTCTCAGTGGTGTAAATAAAGCAGTAATCTGAGTAAATATATCACGCTATGTACTGAAGGTTTGCTTTTTGCGTTATTTTGTCTCTTTCTTTTCCTTCTGCACTCCGGTCCAGTTTATGCCGTTGTGTATTGTTGACACATTAATCTTGGTAATAGAAATGGAAAACTACTTTTCATTGAGAAATACATTCAAAGGAAAAGATGATTAATGGGCTGGGCGCAGTGGCTCATGCCTGTAATCCCAGCACTTTGGGAGGCCGAGGCGGGTGGATCATGAGGTCACGAGTTTGAGACCAGTCTGGCCAACATGGTGAAACCCTGTCCTTTTTTTTTTTTTTTTGAGATGAAGTCCCACTCTGTTGCCCAGGCTGGAGTGCAGTGGCGTGATCTCAGCTCACTGCAACCTCCGCCTCCCGAGTTCAGGCTATTCTCCTGCCTCAGCCTCTTCAGTAGCTGGGATTACACGCGCACACTACCACGCCTAGCTGATTTTTGTATTTTTGGTAGAGACGGGGTTTCACCATGTTGGTCAGGCTGGTCTCGAACTCCTGACCTCGTGATCCGCCCACCTCGTCCTCCCAAAGTGCTGGGATTACAGGCATGAGCCACCGCACCCGGCCCAAACCCCATCTTTACTAAAATACAAAAATTACCCAGACGTGGTGGCAGGTGTCTGTAGTCCCAGCTACTCAGGAGGCTGAGGAAGGAGAATCGCTTGAACCCAGGAGGCGGAGATTGCAGTGAGCCAAGATCTTCCCATTGCACTCTAGCCTGGGAAATAGAGTGAGACTCCATCTCAAAAAAAAAAAAAAAAAAAAAAAAAGAATGAAAAGAAAAAGATGATTAATGAACAAAAGTTCCATGAATTCCCAATAATGTGTTTTTTTTATCCTGGCTCTATAAAGCTGGCCGCATTGCACCCTCTTGTGAGCTCCCAAATTACTGTATCCCTCCTCCATCCCACCTCCTTGGAAGTGGTGGATTTAGCTCCCAAGCTACCTGGTGTTGCTAACAGAGGAGGAGGGCACTTGGAATCTGGAGGACTGTCTTCCCTACAGAGCTGTTTGCCTGAGGAGGGGAGATTCAGGGCTGGGAATGATGTACTCAGAGAGAAAATGCTCCTTAGAATTTCTGTGTCAGTGACCGGCATGGTGGTGCTTGCCTGTGATGCCAGCACTTTGGGAGGCCGCAGCAGGTGGATCACTTGATGCCAGGAGTTCGAGACCAGCCTGGCCAACATGGTGAAACCCTGTCTCTCTACCAAAAATACAAAAACTAGCCGGGCATGGTAGTGCACACCTGTGGTGTCAGCTACTGAGGATGCTGAGGCAGGAGAAGGGAGGTGGAAGTTTCAGTGAGCCCAGATCATGCCACTGACTATACTCCAGCCTGGGTGACACAGTGAGACTCTGTCTCAATCAATCAATCACTCAATAGATACATAAATAAATAAAGGAGCTGCTGTATCTGAGAGACACTGCTTTGTAAACCTGTTGCACGATTTCTCTCTCCAATGACGACAATCAACAGAACTAGTGAGATGATGGATAATAGCGAAAGTGAATCGGTTGGGAATGGGTGATGCACGGTGGGGCAGATTCCTGCGTGTGTGAGAGCCAGTCACAGCCCCATGGCACATCTGAGCTCCTTTCTTGTAAAAGCACGTCAGTGTCCTTGTCAGGTTATCCCAAATCCTTCCTTGTGTAGTCATAAGCATGTGATGTCTACTTGGGATGGAAGCATTCTCATTGAGAGCAAATATAGCATAACTGCCATTCAGACCACAGTTCAAGGTGTGGCTTCTCAGTGAGAACATGTACCATTACTTACCTTCTCTGGGCATCATACTTCATCTGTGAATTGGAGATAATGCTGCCCAGGGCATAGGGATGTCGGTGCAATGCTGCATGCAACTTGTTTATCACACTGCATGACACAGAGTAAATATTAGATGCTCCTCCTCCTCCTCCTTCTTCTTCCTGTTAATTTTTATTATTTTCTTGCTGTTGGCATTGTCTTTATTTATGCACACTCACATGCATATGTCCCTATCATTCCCAGATAGATATTTACTGAGTTCCTGTAAGTCACAATAATTTCCATCACTTTTACTTGTCTCTCAAGGCCCTCTTCAGTTTGGGAGGACTTCAGTATGACTCAAGTAGGTACAGCTTTTTAAACACATACTCTAGTCATACTCTCAGCCTTTTTTTTTTTTTCCTGTATTACCTCATTTGATCATTGTGAGAATACTGTAAAATAGTACTTTTCATTTCTACCTCGTGCATTAGATAATTGAGGCCAAAGATGGACAGTAACTCACCCAAGGTCACGCAACTCGCAAATGCTGGAGCTGCCAGTTGCACCTAAGTGGGTATGACTTCCAAATTCAAAGCTCTGTCTTCGTGTATGCACTTGCCTCTGAATATCATGGTCTGTCCTGTAACTGACCCCTTTGGAGCTGGACATGAGGTAGGTAGGAAGTTGAGCTTAAAGAAGGAGCTGTCAGTGCAGGGTGGTCCGTGAAAGCCCCTGGGTCTCAGATGGCAGAGAAACATGTGGTATCTTTCTAGAACTATTCACTCCTTCGCTGAGCCCATATTTAAAGAGCGTTGGTTTTGCTCTAGGTACTGTGTTGAGTGCAGAGTATTTGGTGGGGTGCAAAACGCTCCATGTCTGAGTCCTAAGGGAGCATTCAGCCTAGTGGGACAGATAGGTACTAATCAAATGCTTATGTTTTGCTGTATAGTTATAACTGAGATAAATGCAGTGACAAGGGAACCTGTCCTAGATTTGCTGCAGGAACTGATCAGAGGAGACTTTGCTAAGGAAGCAGTATTTGAGCTGAGAGTTGAATTATGGATGGAAACCACACAGGGGATCTCCTTTCCCTTCAAGCCCTGCTCCTGGAGCTTGGCAAGTTGCAAGAGACACTGAGGCCTCTCAGTTATCGCTCGTGCGTTGAAAGGAATGGAACTTTCTGCATTAGATTTTTGCAGAGATTAGCCCTCCTTTTATGTCAGAGTCATTTTTACGTAAGAAGTCTAGTGATTTCTTCATGGATGAAATCCTTTGGCCTTCTTAATAGCAAGTGTGTGCCAGGCTAGCTCCAGAACTGATGGATTTGGGTAAACTCAGTTCACGGGAACTCAGGAGCATTAGCTGAGAAGGCTCATTCTTCTTGGCCAGAAGAACTCACTGGCCATTTCTACTGTGGTGGGAAGGAGCATTTTCATCTCCCAAACAATTCTGGGCAATATCCGTAATCAGTCAGCAGTTGCCATCCATTTCTGCCTGTCTTTTGTCATTCAACCTAAAAGAATCTGTCTGCAGGAATTAAAAGTCATCGTTTTCTCTGATATACTGTGCCTTGCACTCAGCATCTCTAAGGAGATGTCACAGGCCACCTGAAATCCCCCCATTTAAGTGGTGGAAACGTGGAATTCTCTAGGTTCATGGTGGGATTGGTACACGAAGAAATTTCAGAGAAGCTGCTTTGTGAACTTGGTGCTTATACCTTCTCTCCTTTTGCTAGACATGAACCCAAAGGTGCCACCCAAAAAGTCAAACTAGACAACATCTATATTTTTAAAAAAGGAGAGACAGACTAAATATTACATCAGCATAAGGACTTTAGAGTCACACAGAACTGAATTTCCATTCTGGCTTTGCTGTTGACTAGTGGTAAAACCTGCAGCAAGTTCTTTCACATTCTTAAGTGCCTACCAGGTCATCCTCAAAAGAGAAATAGTGGTGGTTGTGCTTAGAGGGGCTTCTGCAAGTAAAGTGCCTAGTACATGGTAAATACTTGGTGTTGGATAATAATCATCATTATAGCTGTTAATATTGTCCAAGGCTAAACGGAAAAGAAATAAATTATTTCTTATTTATACCAGATTATTTATTTCTAATTGATCTAAATACATATACAAATAAGTCATATAACATTTAATAATAATATTAAGTCATTATACAATATCATTTAATCATATGTAATATATAAAATGATATAACAATCTAAATAATAAATAGAGTTTTAACTATATATTTTTATAAATGATATTTATATTATGTATATCTTTAGATTATTATCTATGTATTTTTATAAATTATAATCTTTTATGTTATGTATTTCTCTATTTCGATAATTATTTCTATATTTTATACATGATTGTTTGTGTTATTTATATGTTTATTTGGATTGTTATTTACATATTTATGTCAATTATAATTATATTATTTATATATTCATTTGAATTATTACTTATGTTTTTATAAATGGTAATTTATATTTATATATTTATTTGGATTGTTATTTACATATTTTTATACATTATAACCATTCATACATTCATTTAGCTTATTTGCATATTTTTATAAGTTATCATCATTTATATATTTATTTAGGTTGTTATTTACATATTTTTATAAATGGTAGTCATATTTATATAAGTTTATTTTGATTGTTATTTACATATTTTATAATCATTTATTCATTTATGTATTTATTTAGGTTATTTACCTATTTTTATAAATGATAATTTGTATTATTTACATAGTTATTTGGAATGTTATCTACATATTTTTATAAATTATAATCATTTACATTGTATATTTATCTATTTGGATTGTTATTTGCACATCCTATACATTATCATCTATGTTATTTCTATATTTATTTGTTTGGATTGTGATTATTATTTGCTTATTCCTAATGTAGATCCTTGTGGCTCTGTGTGTGAATCCATGTTCTTGAGCTTGCAAGCCACATGTTGGATCATCTGTTCCGCTTCGCTTTTGTGGCATGAAAGCAATCTTAGATAACACTTACATAAATGAATGCACATGACTGCATCCCAGAAAAACTTTTTTTTTTTTTTTTTGAGCTGGAGTCTCGCTCACTTGCCCGGGCTGGAGTATAGTGGCGTGATCTCGGCTCACTGCAAGCTCCGTCTCCCGGGTTCACACCATTCTCCTGCCTCAGCCTCCGAGTAGCTGGGACTACAGGCGCCCACCACCACGCCTGGCTAATTTTTTTGTATTTTTAGTAGAGACGGGTTTTCACCGTGGTAGCCAGGACGGTCTCGATCTCCTGACCTCGTGATCCGCCCGTCTCGGCCTCCCAAAGTGCTGGGATTACAGGCTTGAGCCACGGCGCCCGGCCGAGAAACATTTTTTTTTAATAAAAATACTGGCTGTGTGTTGACTTGCCTCGTGAACCCTAGTTTGCTGACTGACAGGGTTGCCTGCACCTGAACATCCTGCTCCTATGGCTCTGAGTGGGTCTTACCTGGATGACTTAGTCACCGAAATATATGTCGTAAGTAAAAGAAGCCCCTTGGAGCTAGGCTGAGCCGGAGAGGCAGTTTCTTGGGGAAATGCATTGGTGTTGTATTTGGTATGCATTGGATGCATAAATTGCATCCCCCCTTTATGCAAAGAGCAGGATATTCGACCAGGTATCAGGAGTTGTGGAATAAGAGATGCAAATGCTGTCTGGAATAGCAGGTGCCATTCTTAGAAAAACAGATACGGGGGATGTAGAGGAACACCAAAAGTATTTCCCCACTATCACTCCTAAAACAACTTTACTCGGTAGCTGTCTCCCTGTGCCACTTTTAAAACCCTACAGCATATTTCAAGTGCCTAATCCGAGCCCGGCCAGAGGGACATCTCTCTGCTTATACAGGAATACCTTGATGATATTTCCCAGCTGAAAAGACTTACCTCTCTCCTCTCACCCTATACCCAGGAAGTTTTAATTTTATAGAGATTGGAATAATCAGGTCTCACATGTATATTTCCTTTCAAACCATTGCGTTCACCTGTTTTGAATTCAATGGCCCGTCTTATGTACTCGGTGGAGAAATGATATAAATATACCTTGAAATTTCCCTGGAGTTCAGCTTCCCTTTTCATACCGGGTCTAGCTAAAGTTTGGAGCCAAGTAAAAAGAGCCTCGTTGCCTTACACACACCCTGTTATCTCTGGCGGGTTCAAATGCAATTTCTCTGAGAAGGCTGTGGTACCTCTTCTCTCTCTGGCCTTGAATCTGAGAGTCTGAGGATTTCTTTGGAGTACACACAGTTGCATCCTTTTGACAGACAGTGCAAATTAAAAGATCCGGCGCGGCCCAGGAACCAGGGACCCAAACTTGCCCCTTGGGTTTTCATTTACAGTTAGGCACTGCAGACACAATTATTGCTGACAGGGAAGCGGAGCTGGTGGCAGAGTGCGCCTGACAGGAGGCTCATGCCAAGCCATAATTGGGAGGATTATTTTTAATCAGAACATACCCTACAGCCCAAACATTAGAAATCTCCTGTAAGGCCAAGACAGGAAATTAAACACACCAACAATAAGGCTCAAAGGGAGGCGGTGTGTGGGGTGTAATATTGTTAGTCTCTCGGAGGTCCCTGGAGCTTCGGGGAGAAGTTTGCTTCCCTACAGAGGCAGGCTGGGAGGAGCCCTTCCATGAAGCAGACACAGAGACTATACCTGAGCCCTTGCTGAATGGGCAAATGCAGCCAGATTAAAAGGAGCAGAAAGACTAATTGCATTTAAGTGCAATGTTTAATGCACTTGTTTATTGCAAATGCAATGATGCTTATTGACTTTAGTATTATTATTGTTATTTTGAGACAGAGTCTTGCTGTGTCGCCCAGGCTGGAGTGCAGTGGCACAATCTCAGTTCACTGCAACCTCTGCCTCCCAGGTTCAAGCGATTCTCCTGCCTCAGCCTCCCAAGGAGCTGGAAATATAGGCGCCTGCCACCATGCCCAGTTAATTTTTGTATTTTTAGTAGAGACAGAGTTTCACCATATTGGCCAGGCTGGTCTCGAACTCCTGACCTTGTGATCTGCCCTTCTCAGCCTCCGAATGTGCTGGGATTACAGGCGTGAGCCACCACACCCAGCCGCTTATTGCCTTCAAACAGCGTAAGCCACATAAAAACCTTGGGATAGCGGCTACAATTGTATGTGATCAGTGAGAGAACAGCCTCATTGGTTCCTTATTTTTAGGACTCTTCAATGAGCACTTACTACGTGGCAGGTGCTGTGATGGCTTATGACACTAGGCTATGCTGAAAGTCATCTGGATGATCTTATCGCCTTGGCAAAATTTTGCAAAGCACAATAAGACTTTGTTTATTGAGAGAACTGTTGTTGAAGAAGTAGGCATAGTTCTTGGCTCTTTGGCTTGAGAAATATTTATTTGGTAGTAGTGCCAGGTAATTTAGTTGTAGTGTCCTCACGTCAACCCTCTGAGGTGGGCATTATTATACCCATTCTATGGATAAAAAAACTGAAGCTCCAAGTGGTCAAGCAGCTTGCCCCCAGAACTAATGAGAGAACTGATTTTGAAACCAAATCTCTGAAACCTGTAGGATGTCAAATTACTTGTCAAACTGTACTGTCACTCATGAATATGACTAGGCACAGCCTGATGCTTTGAGGTGCTGCCACTCCAATAGAGAAGACAGATGTAGAGACAGACGTCTACGAATGATGAGTCTATAGAGATACTAACTGGATTCTAAGAGTGGGGAAGAGGGCATGATTCATTGTGCTTGGGAAGTCAGCGAGGACTCCCTGAAGCTGTGAAGAACAGGTGCACATTTACCAGTGGTTTAAAAAAAACGGAACAGAATCCTAGATAGAGGAAACAGGTAGTGCCCAGGCACAGTGATATCAGAGATGCTAGGACATTTCCTTTTAGTTTAGAACTATTGGCTTGGCCAGGTACGGTGTCTCACACCTGTAATCCCGGCACTTTGGGAGGCTGAGGTGGGCAAATCACGAGGTCAGGAGTTCGAGACCACCCTGGCCAATAGGGTGAAACCCCGTCTCTACTAAAAATACAAAAAATTAGCTGGGCGAGGTGGTGGGCACCTGTAATCCCAGCTACTCGGGAGGCTGAGGCAGGAGAATGGCGTCAACTTGGGAGGCAGAGGTTGCAGTGAGCCGAGATCATGCCACTGCATTCCAGCCTGGGTGACAGTACGAGACTCTGTCTCAAAAAAAAGAAAAAAAAAAGAACTATTGGCTTTGGGGTTTTGTTCTTGTTCAGTTCACTCAACAAATAAAAAGGGAGAAAAAGAATCTCTCTTTGGGGAATGCTCGTCACAGAGGCCAAGCATCTGATGTGGGGATGGGATGGGAAGCAAAAGGAGATGATGTTGGAGAATCCGCTCCTGAAGTCAAAGGATATTTCATGCTGTCCTCACGGTGTGAAATGCCTACACCTGATGGCAGGGAAAGGTGGTGCTTTAACCCAAGGCTGTCCTTAGAAAAGGAACCACAGGTTTACAGTAACATTGTGTATTGCTTCTGAGGCTGGAGCTCAGGGTGCAGTGATCCTGCGGTGAATCCAGGGACGTGTGAATCTTCTGCATGGCAGACTGAGGCCAGTCGGATACCCTGACTGCAGTAATGGTTACTGCTAAGTAGCTTCCTGTTATGTGGCTGGGAATCACTGGATTCCCATGGGGAGGGCCTCTACCTCCAGTCTCAGGAGGCTTCAGTGCACTTCCTGTCCTGGTTCACTTCTCCCATCCCAGGTGTGATGGGCACTAACCTCTCTACCACCAGGAATCGCGTATCATAATCCCTGAGTGGTACCAGGCAACCCTGGGCAGTTTGCTGGTTCAGCTTCAGGATCCTTTAAAGGACAGTTAAATGCCAGACACCTAAATGAGGTCAGGGGCTGCTGTGAGGCTTGGAGAGCGTGTATGCAATCACAGTCCCTGATATGATCAAGATACAGTTTGCTTCTCTGCCTGCAGGGTGGGTACAAAATCCCAACTTAGGTGAGGCACCACCCTCTGAAATGGTCTTATGCATAATTGCATTGTTTGCAAACAACAGAAACCCATTCACGTTCACTCAATAAATGGGCATGTTTCTTACACGGCATAGGAGCACAGAAGCAAGTTTTAGCACTAAAAGTCAGGCGGCGTGCCCAGTCCCAGGAGGGACCAGCATTTCTGAACTGCTATGTAATCAGGAAACAAGGCAACCCTTACCCTCCCACCCCAAAACCCTCCTCCATGGCCCTTCTACTCTCTTCTTCTTCTCTCTCCTCATTGCAACTTTTGCTTTTTTCTGCACACGTGGCAGAGAAGAGTGACCCCACAGTTACTGGTGAAACTTAAGTGTGCCTTGCAAATTCCTAGGAGAAAATTGAACCTAGATAGAGTGAGGTTTCGTCTCTTCTCAATATAGCACTTACTAATGGAGCCAGGATCATGCGCTTCAGACCCAATTTCTGGCACTATGCTAGACAGAGATGGGGGAGGGAAATGACTTTTGGGGAGGCTGTTTCTAAAATTAGCCATAGGATGACTAAGCCGATAGTTCCTTGGTTCCTTCCTTCCTCCCTCCCTGTTTCTCTACCTTCCATCTTTTCTTCCTTGGATAAATATTTATTGAATGTCTGCCATATCCATGGCATTGTGATCAGAGTTAAAATAGTGAGCAAAACCCACACAGCTCCACCCTTATGGAGCTAACTAACATGCCGGTGAGACGGGCAAACTTTCATCAAATAATTTTTTAAAATAATTTTTAATTGGATGCAAAACAAGAGCTGGGATGTGGGCTATGAAGAAAGGATGATGGGCTCTTAAAGCCATGTGGTCGGAGGGTTCCATCAGGAAGCAGCAATGCATTGGGGTTAATTAGGTGCTAAGAGTATCCCCAGTCAAAGGCATAGCATGCTAGGCATCCCTGTGGCAGGTGGGGAGTGAATGGGAAAGTAAATGGGTCCAGAATGGGAAAGTCCATGGCGCTGGTATCCAGAACTGGGGGGAAGTGTGACCTTCTCACTAATAAATAAATAAGGCTGGAGCTGTGTCCAGGAGCAAATCGTTAAGGATGTCAGGGGTAAGGTAGGTTTGGAATGAAATGGGAAGCCAGTAATGTAGGATTTAAACGATTAAGTGACACGGTCACATTTACATTTTGTAAGGATCACACTGCTTGCCCTGCATGGGGTGCAAGCCTGGAGGCAGGAGGAGATGGCATTGCAATCGTCGCCTGGGGAAGTCTATGAAGCAGTTGATGGCAGAGTCTATGGAAACAGAAACGTTGCAGTAGCCAGCCCTGTTCAGAGAGTCAGAGTTAGAAACTTAAACTACATTCTGGCTGTCCAAGGGTCATCAACACCAGTGTTTTGGAAGTAATCGGTTTGCTATTTTGTGCATCCATTTGGATGGAGTGCAGAGGTGAAGGTAGCTAATGCATGAACTGAGCATTCACCTTCATTCTGCCTGACTTTGTTCCAATGTCCTCTGAGTTTCCTTCACTCGCAGCTCTTTAGCTCTCGTGTAGTCTTGGTACAATGAAAATTCTGCCCAATTCCACTGGGAGCCGAGATTCTCCCTGGTCACAAATGGCTCTTCACGTAGTTTGCAAGAGTAATTGCAAACTCTGAACAATCTTAGTTAAAAAGAAAAAAATAACACTACATCACTCCTCTGCAACTCTAGAGAGCATATTAGGGTTTTCTTGCTGTCTGGGGCCATTGTTAATGATCATTTCTGTTCTCACTTTATGACAATGGTTCTCAGCCTCTGTTTTTATAAAATAATCCCCCTAAAGGACTTGACAGATTCTTATTAGTGGAAAGGAGGGGGCTATAAAATTCATTTCAACTGCAGGTTGGATTAAAAACAGATGTAAAGGTATGGGTTTGGACTCACATGGACATGAAATTAAATGTTATTACCTGGGTACCAAGTATGGTAGCACCAGAGAAAGCCCTGTTGCTCAGAGAAACCTCTTTCTGGAATGAAGGTCAATGTCCTTTCTTGGTGCTGCAACCCTCTGGGGCAAGGAGGCATCACTTCTTAGGCTACCCAGTGTCGTGAGCAGTATGTAAGGGGCCTTGTCCCAGACTACAAAGTTACAGTGTTGAATTAAACATTGCCCTTGCCTTCCAGAAATTCACAGCCTGGGTAGGGCAAGTCCACAAAAAGTTACAAGGATATATAATTCTGCTTCTAATAGAAGAATATGTGAATGGCCATAGGGACCTCCCGTAAAATTCAGGCCCACTGGAAGGGTCAGTGAAAGCTACAGAGAGCACGCTTGGGTAGACGTTCAAGTCTCAAGACTCAAGACCTTCCATGAGTTCAAATGGGGCCGGGTGAAGGGCAGTTTAGGATGAGAGAAGGTTGTAATCAAAGGGCTAAAGGAATACTAGTGCATTGTGTCTTAAGTATTTGATTTAGCTGGATCTCAGAATGTAAGGATGTGTTCGGAGACGGAGGAAGTCACAGGAAAGAGGGAGTAGGAGCTGAAAAGGTTGAACCTGACCATGGTAGCTATCATTTTTAATAAATGAGATGATGCATGCAAATTTCGATATGAAGTTTGGAATGTAGTATGGATTCAATGAAACTACAACTACTATAATTATTAGGACTCAGATAATCCTGCAGTGGAGGCATACTGTGAATTTATAGATGAGAACCATGTATTTTGACTATTTATATTCTAACTGTTCTAACCATTCTTCCCAAATCATGTTCTTCCACTTCTCAGCTTTACGATGTCAGCTCCATTGCCACTTCCTTGATGGAGCCTTCCCCAATGTCCCCGATGAAGATCTGTCTATCTTCCCCACTGGACTGTAGGCACCAGGGGGACACTACCTGACATTTAAAATGCTTAATAAACAATAAACTTTTAAAAAGCACGGACTTTGTGCCAGACACAAGGCTAAGTGTTTTACAAATATTAACTTTTAATATTCACCTGAATTCCTTGAGGCAGATACTGTTTATTCCATTTTAATGATGAAGAAACCGAGACAAAGAAAGGTTGAGTGACTTGACCATGGTCACAAAGCTAGAAGGTAGTGAAGCCAAGGATGATTGGAAAGATAGATGGATGGGTAGGTGGGTGGCTGGATGGATAGATGGATGGGAGCCAGATGGATAGATAGATGGGTGGGTGGGTGGGAGGATGGATGGATGAACGGGTAGGTGGGTGGGTGGATGGATGGATGGATGGATCAATGGGTCTCTGGGTGGATAGGTGGGTGGATGGGTGGGTGGATGGATGGATGCGTGAATGGGTAGATGGGTGGATGGGTGAATGGTTGGGTGGATGGGTAGGTGGATAGGTGGGTGGGTGGGTGGATGGATGGATGGATGGATGGATGGATGGATGGATGGATACATGGATGGATGGATGGATGGATAGATAGACGTGTGGTGAATGAGTGCATCATTGCCATTTGTTGACACTAGCCCATGAGATTGGTCATTTTTATTAGTTGAAAGAAATTGAAGACATCAAAATGCAAAGAAAAAGGCTGTTGAAGGGTGAATACTATCACCACCATTTCAACCACTTAATAGCTGTATCTATTCTTGGGTCTCTTTGCAGATCCCCCTTCTTTCCAATATTTTGAAGTCATTTGAGGTTCTTAGGTGTTGTAATTTATCAACACAAGGGGACTCACCAGATGTGAAGACTACACACACACACACATATATATATATATATATATCCACATACATACACATATGTGATCTTCATTTATATGTATGTATACATACAGATATGTATATCTGTATATCTATATATCTAGATATACCTATCACATTAGGGAAGGTGGTATATTGTCTAAACATATCTGCAAATAATGTTTTAAATTTACCTCTAAATCTTGTGAATTGTATTGAGTCTTGGTGTAAATTGTATTGCTACTTTATAAGAGTAATTCAGTGAGCAATGGATCAGGATTCCAGAACCCTACAAAGCATTCCCATCTCTGCTACTTAAGTTTCTCCCCAGAGAGGAAACAAGTCAGTATCCCAGCCCCCTTGGATGTAGGATGCCATAAACGTCTTTCAGATCTCCCAGAAATCTTGGTTTTTCTGGTAGGAGATGACCTGTCTTTCAACTCACTGAACTATAGGATATTATGATGGCCATTTGCAGTTCAGGTGATATTTGGTTTATTTAAATATCAATGAACATGTATCTTACTCCCTCTGATTGGGTGCTGATAGCCATATTTATGGAATTTATTACTGCTGGGATACCTTATATCGTAATACTACTCATTGCAAAATTAAATCATTTCTGTATTTGAACTTTAAGTATCACCTGAATCAGCATTATAGAATCCTGCAGTTCTAGAGTTGAAAGGAAATGTAGAATTCATTTCATCCAAGCTAATTCCCAGGAAGAAAATCCACAGTGATATATCTGAAATGTCAATCTCCAGTCTTCCCTTGAACACCTCCTGTGACAGGAACTCATCGTGTAATAGAAGAATACAGTAGAGTGCTTCCAAGCTTGGTGTCTACTTGCCCGAGTTCAAATTCAGGGTTCACGATGTACATCAACGTCTTGTGAACTGTGGGAGCTGTCTGGGCCTCAGTTCCCTCTTATGAAATAGAGAAGATAATAACACCTTCTTTACCGGGATCCAAGAGGATGTAATGAAAATATATTGAAGAACTGAATCATTTTCATCCTCATCATCACCATTATTGCTGTTAAATTCGCAGTATAGTCAGAACCTATTTTGGAAGTTGGTCTATATTAGTATGACAAAAAAAGTGCAGACAAAATTAAAGAATACATTTCTTGATACTAAAGTCGTTCCCCCTTTTCTTCTTTAGGAAACTGGTCAAAGAACTCATGCAAGTGGAACTTACAGCTTCCTTGATCGGACTCAGCATTCAGTAAGTGCAACCCATTTCGAACATTCATTCCATAAATATATCCATGTCTTTGATCCTGTTCTCTATGAAAAGCTCTTTTCTGCAGGTTTGAAGTTGTTACAAAAACTTTGCCGCCTGCCTATGTCTTTCTCTTCTGCCCTATTGTACCAGAGATGAGAAGAGGGCCTGCAAGGTAGAACCACCCTCCTTTAGCCCTCCCTCCTCAGTGAACCTGGGAAATGTGTGAGGTTATCAGTGGGTTAACTGTGCCTTTATTAGCTGGGGATTAAAATAAAATGTGTTTGTGGTTTCTTTTTCTCCCCCCTAAGGTTTTCCCATCAGGAGACATTCTGTCCCCCTTCTGAGTCACATGACCCTCCAAAGTAGAAAGAAATGCCAGCAAATACAGATCAGTTACTGAGAGCATGTATTTCTTGAGGCATTTAAGAACAATTCATTTGCTCTTTTTGAGCTGGAATACGTGACTATGATATGAAAATTACTGCAAAAAAAATTTTGTACTTTAAGATGCTGGGGTACATTTTAGAAATTTCATTTGTTTTCAGCAAGTAAGCACTTTTCCGCTTTCTGACTTTCTCATTGCATGCAAGGACTTTATTTTTGGTGAAGCTAGCAATATTTTGTCCAATTTTCTCAGCTCTCTTTTTTTTATATATACATATATACTCTAGCATTTGGAGTAGCACCTGCACAAAGTCTCTGATATTGGCCCTCCTCTGCAATAGTTTTATGGGTAAATACCTTGTTTTAGGAAGAAATCTGTAATAATTTAACAATAAATATCAAAATTTTAAAAGGCTAGCTGAAAGAAATATTTATTTTTCAAGATGTAGCTTCCTTCACAGGAATGCAGAATTTTTTAGCAGGTTCTACTTCTGAAAGTGCTGGAGTATAATTTGATACATCAAATATCAGCCCATGTCATAAAGGAGCAGGTAGAATTGGAGGCCATGGGACTCCAGGCCTGGAAGATGCTGATCAAAGGGAATTCTTTTGCCCTCAGTGGGGTTGCAGGACTCTTTCTATTGTCCTGGAATTTGCATATTCAAATGTAGAGAAGAAGGAGGCGGAGACAGAAAGAACTGAAAAGACTGTGTATTAGCTGTTAGCTACATCAGGATGACTTAGTGTAACCCTGATCAGCTAACGCTTGTATCACACAGGAGATTAGACCCGCAGCTTTTGTTCCTAATAATAAAGGAAATTCCATCTCTAATTCCCTACATGCCACAGCTATCTTTTCATGCCTTTGAAGTTCAGGCTTCAGCATTTCTTGAAAACTGGGAGGTTTTGTAAGTAAAAAGGAGGGGGCTGTTTGGCATGAAGTCCGTTCAAATCTATTTAGTGTAAAGTTAAATATGCTTGTTACTTGATCTTTTTCTGTTTCAAGCAGCGTCTTTCTCTTAGATGCCTTTGTTAGTGCTGGGGCAGGGAGGGGAGGGATGGAGGACAAAAGGTTTCAAGGATGGGTTTTCAGATCATACATGACCTTCTCATTCCTCTGTCTTCTGAACATGATTCAAATTGCTGCTTCTCTGAAAGAAATTCCTGTTCCAAACCTGCATTGGGATTGGAACTTCTAACCTAAGGGAGGCTGTGGTCCCTAAGATAATTAGTACAGGGATGTAAGGGAGCTCATGTTAATTTGTCTATGGATATGGTATTTCTGTATCTACAACTGCCGTCTAAAAAGAGACATTTAAAAAAGTATTAATTTACTGCTCTAAACCAGTGAGCAGATATAAATTTTTTTTGAAACAAATCATTTTAGAAAGGAAGAAATGGCAAGATGCATCATTGGGGAGGTTTATGGGTACTGACTCCTCTCAGTGTATCTAGTAGATTTCCAAACTGTCCCTGGGATTGCAGCTTCTCTGGTCCAGCGAACCTCAATCCACTTCCGAGACCAAGCAGTCACTTCCTCCGGAACAAACACTGAGTTCTGGGACGTCGCCTGGTTGTCAGGAAGGCAAATGATTTGACATCTAAGCTGGCCACATGCCTGGGTTTTGTGTGCTCTTCACCCATAACATGTTGGATACATGCTGGTGGAGAAATTGCTCCAGTCTCTTGCAGGATTTTAGAGGGAGCGATGACTTAATAGTTGGAATTTGTTCATGGCTGACACTGGGCCTGGGCTGATGTTGGGAAGAATGCCATATTTTAGTCTGAATCAGAGTTTTGATGTCTCCATTGGCTTCAGAAAATTAATTTTCATTTCCTGCTTCCAAAATTTGGTTATTCTTGTTTATTTTTTTCCAGAATGTTTCCTTTGCATCAGGACCCTTTGGATTGCTGATTGTTCAATAGTACATCACCTCTGATGATACCCATAGCATTTACTGTAGTGCTGGTAGACCGTCAGTACTTGCAGGATATAATGATAGTCAGACAGGTACAAGAATGGAAAACTGAATAGGTAGATGAGTGCATCTTAACTCCTAATGGAGTATTGTGTAAACGGGAGAAAGATAGCATTGACCTTAGACAAGAGACCAGTATGGGTCTTTCTGATGGTTGGATTTTATTCCCTCAATATTCTTCTTCAAAGCTTTCACTTCTACTTTGACAGGTCTAGAAGAACAGATTGGCCAATGCACATGATGTAAGAGAGTGAGCTCCCAGGAAGCAGCATCTTTTTCTAGCTCTCCACATCCCTTTGTTGTTATCTGTGTGCTAAGAGGAAAGTCACAGAAAGCTTATAGTAGCAGGGTTAGTGGTGGAACTTAAGCCTCAGCATGATTTTCTACAACTTGAAAATTTAACTTCCAAGAGAAGTCTTCCTTGATCTCTATTTTCCCGTCAGGTTAAAAATCCCATGGCATGCTGCATCACGTTTATCATTAATTAATTGTGCAAACTTTATTTTTTTCTTTTTCTTTGGTCTAGTGTTATCCAATACACCAGTTCTGTGATTATAGGAATATTTTTTTTCTCCAAGTCTTACTGAGGTATTATTGACAAGTAAGAATTGCATCTATTTCAAAAGCATAGTCATAATATAATGGGCTTTGGTGACTCAGAGGGGGAAGGTTGGGAGGAGGTTGAGGGTACAGAGAAGAAGAAGGAGGCGGAGATAGAAAGAACTAGAAAGATGGTGTATTAGCTGTTAGTTACCTTAGAATGACTTAGCGTAACCCTGATCAGCTAATGCTTGTGTCACACAGGAGATAAGACTTGCAGCTTTTGTTCCTAATAAGAAAGGAAATTCCATCTCTAATTCCCTACATGCCACATCTATCTTTTCATGCCTTTGAAGTTCAGGCTTCAGCATTTCCTGAAAACTGGGAGGTTTTCTAAGTATTGGGTAGAGTGTACACTGCTTGGGTTATGAGTTGCTTGGGTGGCGGTGAGCCAAAATATCAGAAATCACCACTAAAGAACTTATCCATGTAACTAAAAACCACCTGTACCCCAAAAGTATAGAAATAAAAATACAATTTAATTTTTTAAAATTGCATAGATTTAAGGTATATATGAGACATGTTAATGTAGGTATCCCTTGTTAAATGATTACTACAATCAAGCTACTTAACATACGTATCACCTTACATAGTTAACCCTGCTAAGAGAATAGATAAGGAATATTCTTTATCTGTGCTGCTGTTCAATATGGTAACCACCAGCCAGATGGAGCAATTGAACACTTGAAATGTGACTATTACACCTGAAAACTAACTGAAAACTAAGTGGTTTTAAAAAAAATGTTATTTAAAAAAATTTGTTACTTTAATGTTGTTATCATAATTATTTATGGGACAGAGCCTCACTCTGTCACCTAGGCTGGAGTGCAGTGGCACAATCTCAGCTCACTACAACCTTTACCTGCCGGGTTCAAGCGATTCTCCTGCCTCAGCCTCCCAAGTAGCTGGGATTACAGGCACCCTCCACCACGCCCAGCTCATTTTTGTATTTTTAGTAGAGGCTGGGTTTCGCCATGTTGGCCAGGCTGGTCTGAAACTCCTGACCTTAGGTGGTCCTCCCACCTTGGCCTCCCAAAGTGCTGGGATTACAGGCGTGAGCCATCATGTTATTTAAAGTAACATAAATGTGTTACTTTATTTTTAATTGACAAATAATAATTGCACATATTCATGGGGCACATAGTGATGTTTCTATACATATACTGTATAGTAATCAGGTCAGTGTAGTTAGCCTATCTATCATCTCAAATATTTATCATTTCTTTGTGTCAGGAGAGTTCATTAATTTAAATTTAAGAGCATGTGGCTCGTAACCTGCTACTGTATTGTTGTATAGGATGGCTTTAGACTAGCAGCCTTATAAATACAGGGGCTAAGTCGGAATTGTCTGCCCTTGTACCTAGGCTGACACTTAGCTGTTATAGATCAATTAAGACTCTGATTGATAAATTGCTACTGTCTCAAACCCCAAAGTGTCCTCTATTCCCTGCCGTTCCATATGTTCTGCTTCCTTGCATTTACCCTTGATCCAGAACTAAAGGTTTAATGGTCCCCTGGGACTGTGCTCAATGCCACAGCATTTGTCTGTTCTAACTGGTTGGTGCCTAATGCATGCTGATTATTCAAATAGTGTATCACCTCTGATTATTTCCACGGCATCTACTGTAGTGCTGCCCCATAGCTGACCATCAGTACTTGTTGGATATAATAATGGTCTAGCAAATAGAGGGATGGAAGGATGAAGAGATAGATAAATGCATCTCACCTTTCGATGGGGGTGTTGTGTGAGAGAAATGTAACATCAACATTAGATGAAAGACCAGTATGGGTCTTTCTGACAGCTGGATTTTATTTCCTCAGTGTTCGTCTTCAAAGCTTTCACTTCTACATTGATAGGTCTAGAGTAACAGACTCCTTATCTATCACTGAATCCTAATGGCATATGCAGCACAGATTGCTGTACATCTTCACTTATTTCTTTCTGTCACTTAAGGCTCCCAATGCATAACACTTGAAATCAGTCCGCATCTCACTCATTAACCCATGGGTACCACTCTCTTCCCAGGAACCTCAGTCCCAAGCTTTACTTACTGACATTGTCTTGTTTTTCATCCACCACCAAGTGATAGGTGAGTGTTTTATCTGTATCTTCTAGGAGGCTTCTTTTCATTCCCTCTGTTGGCATATTGCTCCAGGGACTTCTTACTTAAATATCTGGAAATTCTTTTTAGGTAGTCTTCATACCTAAAGCCACCCTCCCCTGGATCCCAGCCAACAGATTGCAGGACTAATATTCTTGAAACATCAATATCATCTAGTTGGTTGTTCAATAAGTTCATCTTTGCCTAACATTCTGTCTTCTCTCCATGAATCCCAAATACATTTTATTCCATCTGGGCAAGTTGATCTCTTGATATCTAAATATGTTCAGTTCTCAGCTCCAAGCACTTGCTACACTTGTTCTCACCAGCTGGAATATCCTTTCCTATTCTTTTAGTCTACACTTCTGGATAGATCTCTGTCAAGCCCTCCCGATAATGAATTTTTCTCTGTTTATTTCAGCTACTTGATTGCCCCTTGTAGGATAAAGAAAATCCTAAGCCACTTTTCAAGGTAGAAAGTTGACCCTATGATTTTATTTTAGAATCAGGGTTTCAGGGGAACAGGTAAGAGTGGAACAGAGTAAGGAGGTATCGAAAGAGAAACAGCAATGATTGCCTTCCAGGGAGATGCAGTTCTCTCACATGCAAAATTCAGCAGATGGGTTGGAAGTGGAAGAGGTTAAAAGGCACCAGTTGGAATACAAGAGGGAGAGAGAACGAGAGCAGGCATGACCTAGGGCATTACCTTAATTCAAGGCCAGGCACAGGGTGGGTTTCATGCCAGCTGCATTTAGAGTCCGTGGTCTGGAAGGACAAACTCATCTAGATAATGCTCACTGACCATCCCATTTGCTTTGACACTTCCCTAGCCACCAACCACCCCCACACACTTGTTTCCACTTTCCCTATGAATATCTCTTACCTCTCCTAAGCTGCTGCATAGCAGAGCTCTTTTCCCAGCTTCCCTCTGCTATATAAGGGGCAGGAACTCTGCAGATTTTTTTTTGATTGAATGTGTAGATGAGCGTGGGAGGAGGGAGAGAGAGGAGGAGAGAGAAAGAGAAAGAGAAGGCAGAGAGAGAGACAGAGAGAAAGAGAGAGAAGGCAGAGAGATAAAAGAAGAAATAACAATTCCTTCTGCTTCTTTATTGTTAGGACAGAAGAGGATAATAAAGAATGGAAGTTACAAGGAAGGTGTGTATGGTAGTAGGATGGGTAAGGAACAGGGAAGCGCAGGCAGCACCCCACTGTCAGCCTTGTTCTTCTCCATCATATCACCCAGTTAAAATCTGCCGTGGTGCTCATGACGCTCCCTGATGACCACTTTTACTGGGTGTGCACAGTCTGCCTTCCCCACTGGACTGGAGGAGTTCTGAGGGCATGGGATGTGTCAGTGTTAATTGCTTCTGTATCCTTAGCACTTGCAAAAGTGGCAAGCAGGTACATACTTTGAATGAGTTGTTCATTGAGTTGCATGAATTAGTGCTGTGAATGCTGATCACACTCTTTGTACTTTTAAATTATTCTTATGTCATCCATGACTGCTGGCGGCACCCCCCACCACACGCACACCCCCAATCTAGATCAGTCTTTGAAAGATAAAGGGAGCAATGCTTGTGAATTGACCACACAACTGTCTTTTGAGAACATTATTTATTTATTTTAATTTTTAAAATTTGTATAAATTTGAAGGTTGCAAGTACAGTTTCCATACATGGATGTGTTGCATAGTAGTGAAGTCTGGGCTTTTGTTTTGTTTCATTTTGTTTGTTTTGTTTTGTTTTTTTGAGATAGAATCTCACTCTTTCACCCAGGCAGGAGTACAGTGGTGTGATATCAGCTCACTGCAACCTCCGCCTCCAAGGTTCCAGCTATTTTTGTGCCTCAGCCTCTGAAGTAGCTGGGATTATAGGCGTGTGCCATCATGCTTAGCTAGTGTTTGTATTTTTAGTAGAGATAAGATTTTGCCATGTTGGCCAGCCTGGTCTCAAACTCCTGACCTCAACTGATCTGCCCACCTCAGCCTCCCAAAGTGCTGGGATTACAGGCATGAGCCACCACACCTGGCCAGCTCTGGGCTTTTAGCATAACCATCACACACCCTCCCACCCTTCTGAGTCTCCATAGTTCGTGCTCTGTGTTCACAGGTACACTTCATTTTGCTCCCACAAACAAGAACCACATAACTCTTAGCAACACATTTGACCAATCCGGCTTCAGTTTCCTCATTGCAGTACTGATGAGGAGTTGAACTAGAATGGAGTGTCAGTTTGTTCTCACTTTGTTATAAAGAGATACCTGAGACTGGGTGATTCATAAAGAAAAGAGATTTCATTGGCTTACAGAGCCACAGGCTGTACAGGAAGCATGATGCTGGCATCTGCTCAGCTTCTGGGAAAGCCTCAGGAAACTTCCAATCATGGCAGAAGGCAAAGGGGGAACAGGCATGTCTTACACGGCCAGAGCAGGAGCAAGAGAGGGAGAGGAGGCACCACACACTTTAAACAACTAGATGTTGTTACAACTCACCCACTGCTGCAAGGACAGTGCCAAGGGGATGGTACTAAACTCTTCCTGAGAAACTGCCCCCATGATTTAATCACCTACTACCTGGCCCACTTCCAGTGTTGGGGATTACAATTCAACATGAGATTTGGGGGAGGACACATTCTCTATATCAAATGGTGTTTAACTAGGGCCCCATCTAACTTGGAATTTGGAAAACAAACAAAAGATATAGAAACTAGGCCACAGAAGAGAAGGTTGAAGGGAAGTATCATTATCTCAGCAAGACAGAGATGGAGGAGTTATGACCGGAAGCAGTCAGTCCCTCCCTGGCCCACCTGTGTACAGAAATTAGCCCATTTTCTCTTGTAGAAGAGAGTGTACTATGTAGCTAAGTTAGGTTTGCAACTAAATCAGTACAGACATTTTGCTTTCTCTTTGCTATAGTGAGAAACTAGTATTAATGTCATTTGATCCACACTCCTGGGTTGTTGTAAAGAATTACAGGAAAGGTGCCCAGGCATGGCGGCTCATGCTTATAAGCCCAGAACATTGGGAGGCTGAGGTGGGAGGATCACTTGAGACCAGGAGTTTGAGACCAGCCTGGGCAACACAGTGACATCCTATCTCTACAAAATATGTTTAAAAAATTATCCAGGCATGGTGGTGTGCACCTGTGCTCCCAGCTACTTCAGAAGCTGAGGCAGGAGGATCACATGAGCCCAGGAGTCCAAGGCTGCAGTGAGCTGATTGTGCCACTGCACTCCAGCCTGGAGGCAACCAAGCCCTGTCTGATAAAAAAAAAAAAAAAAAGTAAACTAAGAATTATAGATAATGAAAGCAAATTTCACCTGCATTCACCTATTGGCTTTAACACTTATGAAGTGAAATCTTTGTGTTTATTGTTATCATTCACCATTTACCAACTGAAGAAAAACGGTAATGATATTTCTGCTGAATCCCTTCATTTCAACTAAAGAGTAGCTCTGCTTGCTTTCTCAGCTCAACCTGAGGATGTAGGGTTGTTTTCTGAAGACACTGGTGAATCCGGAATCACCTGATTCCTACTGATGGTCCCTGCAGAAGACTATGGAAGTCACAAAGGGTGAACCAAAATTTTGGTAAAATAGGCTGGTTAATAGGATATGGAAACAGGAATTTGGTTTTTCCAAATGCGGGAGGCTAGAAATTTCTTCCAACTTTTGAGAAGCTCCAAAGCAAAAAGAAAAACACAAACTTTGTCCATGTATAGATAGCCAGAATATTTTTATTTTCCTAAAATATATGCCTAGTTTCTTTTGAATTCAGGTGGTTATTTGCAGAGCCTTGCTTCAGAAAATACCAACCCAACTGCCTGCCTGGCTTACAGTTGGTACTCGGTAAATGGTAACAATGATTGCTGTTATTGCTGTTCAGAATAATTATATACTGAGAACGGATGTCCTCTCCCACTGATTGACTTGTGTGCATGAGTGTGTGTGTGTGTGTGTGTACGTGCATATGCATTGGCAGAAAATTGGTTCACTCTTATTGGACCTCTGTCCCTCTGTTTCAGGAGAATAAATTGTCTTGCAAAACTGCATGGTGGCACATTCCAGCTCAAGTTACTATGTCATTGATATAGAAGTCAACATTCTTATCTTGGTAATGCCTTCCTTCCTTCCTTCCTTCCTTCCTTCCTTCCTTCCTTCCTTCCTTCCTTCCTTCCTTCCTTCCTTCCTTCCTTCATAATAGTGAACAGACAGACATGGTGCTGTACACTCATGATAACATTGGAAGATAAAACTTTAAATAAAATAATCCATGTTAGATTAACTGTCACTGACTAACCAATACCAGGGAGGGCTCAAGAATGTAAGGATGTGATTAGCTGGATTTCAGATGTGAGAGAGGACCAAGGAGTATCCCACATATAAGTACTTCTTTCTCTTTCTTTGTCCCAGCCCAGGTTTTCTCCTTTCTAACCTAGCTGGCTTTCTTCATCCTTCTCAGAGGACATTGCCCTCTCAGAGTTGTTTCCTCTCCCAGCAATGACCATTTACACTTCACAGGGGCAGACTCTCCCACCAAGTCCATAAACCTGCACTCTGTGCAGAATCAATGCCCATTTGCAGCTGCTAATGCATTAATAACAGAAACGTCCGTGGCCATGACCTACCTGAGTCATTACACACTAATCATAGGAGGCAATTTCAAGCAGATTGACTAGTGATCGGTGTCCTCCCTGACGTCCAGGCAGGAGGACACACGACTGCCTTCACAACCCCGCAGCAGATGGCCCGAGAGCATAATCACACGCTACAGCCAGCGCAGGTCTGGCTTCAGGAAGGGGAACTCCATGTCTTGCATGCAAAGCTGGGCTTTCTCGCCTGGAGGCTGTGCTCCAAATGCTCGTCTTTCATTTTGGAACAGAATCCACATCTCAGTGACCTTCTTTGTGCTCATTTTAAACTTATCACACAGACAACTCTCTGAAGACATGGAGGAAATGAGATTCACCTGCACCTGAATGACTCTAACATGCACCACTGTCCACAAGCCACTGTCATTCCTTCTCCACTTTCCTCTGCAATCCCTGTCCAGGTATATGGTCCAAAGCTATGGTCATCACGGGCTTGTGATTTGTGTTATTATTTCTTCCCTGAAGCTGCTTAAGCATTGTTTTTTATTCACATTGCTCTCTCATTCCCTGCGATCATCATTATAATAGCCACACGATATATCATCAGGATGATGTTTTTCTCCTTTATCTTAGAATATCTAGTAGTTTCTACTTTCCTCACTAATAGCAGAATCACTAGAGTTAATTACTTAGCACCTATAGAGTTTTCATCTTTGGGGTAGGTGCCTGAGAAGTATTAGTCAAAGGATAGAAGCATCTTTATGACTTTGGATGTATTTTGCTAACTCATTTTTTAATGGATGTTGCTCATTTACAGTCAGTTCATTGTATTTTGGGCTTTCTGCTCTTAGCTGTATATTGTTTCTTTGCCCATAATGAGGACTCAGATTATATTTAAGAGGAACTAGGTAATGAGTTACAATATGCATCTAACAGAATCTATACCTTTAAGAAACTCACAGAATAGAGAGGGAATCTTGGTTAGAAAATAACTCATTGCTCTATGACATGATAATGTCCAAGAAAAGAGAATAGAGTTTTGGAATACATGGATTCTGGTACAAGGCATGATTTCTGATACAGACTCAAGCCAGGAGCCTCTCTCCTTGACTGATCTGAGATGAATGCCATGTTATTTCTCAACAAGGATTAGGAGAGGGTGGAAATGAGGGGTCTAATGGTTCTCCAGTCCTGTGGATTACTGTTCTATCCGTAAATTCATGTATAAGAACTTTGTTGCATGCACTGTGGTCCCAGTCTAGTTTTAGGGGGCGTACACTCTGACAATAGCTTCTGAAAAGTATCTAGGTGGAAATGTATAAAGGTTGTGTATTGTCGGTCTGCAATTGCAAAAATCTGGAACCAGCCCTAATGCGCATCAATCAACGAGTGGATAAAGAAACTGTGAGATACATATATGTGTATATTTATATATATTTAGAGAGAGAGAGAGAGAGAGAGAGAGAGTATATGTGTATATACTTATATGTGTGTGTGTGTGTGTGTATATGTAAACTGTATACACACATACACAATGGAATACTACTCGGCCATAAAAAGAAATGAATTAATGGCTTTTGCAGCAACCTGGATGGGACTGGAGGCTATTATGCTAAGTGTAGTAACCCAATAATGGAAAACCAAATATCATATGTTCTGACTCATAAGTGGGAGCTAAGCTATGAGGATGCAAAGGCATAAAAATGATACAATGGACTTTGGGCACTGGAGGGGAAAGGGTGGCAAGGGGATGAGGGATAAAAGACTACAAATTGGGTTCAATGTATACTCCTCAGGTGATGGGTGCACCAAAATCTCACAGATCACCACTAAAGAACTTACTCATGTAACCAAATGCCACCTGTTCCCCCCCTAAAAAACCTATGGAAAATTTTTTTTTTTTTAATGTTGCTCATTGTGAGGTCAAATAAGCTGGGATTCTTTTTGGGTGTTTATGCTCAATAGACTCAGTGGGTCACATCTAGTAGTTCATTAAGATTTAAATGAATGAAGCAGCAGTCCCAGTAGAAAATGCACAGCCTTGGAGACAAACAAATGAGGATTCAAATCTTGGCTTTCTATTCACCATGTATGCAAAGTGGGAAAGTTACTTAATCCCTCTCAGCTCCAGTTTCTCCAGTTTCGTCTTCTCTCATGAGGATGACAATAGGAACCCACAGGTCTCTTGTGAAGATTAAAAATTCCTTTTTGGGAGGAGGGGATGTCTGTTAGGGATAAACCTTTTAGTACAGAGAGTGGGACCCGGGGAGTATAGCTTGGGCAGTGATCATTTCAGCAAAAGAGAGTCATGATTACTGCTCTGCTGTGTCAGAGAAAACCTTGTGCTCTGATAAGGAAGAAGAGAGAAGAGAGGAAATGAAAGGTAAGGATCCAACCAGCACGTGGGTGGGAATCAGATGTTTATGTGAAAGGAAGAGCTCCTAGGAAACCAGTAGCTGGTTCTGAAGTTCAGTTTGAAGTGGTTTTCTGTGTGGTCAGCCAATCTCCCGGACTCCGTGTGCCCTTTCCTACCCTTTCCCCTAAAGTTAACCATTCTTTTCAAAACTCACACTTGAAACGGTTTGAGAATGATGAAGGATGGAAGTTATTTGAAGTGCTGAATTCCTACCTGACTCCATGAAGTGGACAGCAGGTGTTGTTCCTAGTAATTCTTAAGATAGCAGCTAACACCATGGGAGTTTTGCTCATGGACCAGGCTGTGTACTAAGAAGTTTACAAGCGTCACCTCATTTCATCCTTATAATGACTGAGTGAGATAGGTTCTGCTAGTTATTACTCTTCTACAGATGAGAAAACTGGAACTGGAAGAGGATACATGGATTGCTCAAAGTCAGACAGTATGCAAAAGCTGGAGCTGAGTTTGAATTCCAGCCATCTCAACTCTGGAGTCTATATTCTTGACCACTGTACTAAACTCTTTCTTTGTGCAGAACTCTGAGACAAAAGTGCCAGTGGGACTATAAGTCTCATCAAAGAAATAGTGACAAAGATGATTGTCTTCATCAGAAGGTGGATTTGAGGATTCTGGTGCCTGGAGACCTCAGCTAATGTCTAGGTTATATTTACAACTCCACCTCTTCAAAAGGTGGGTGAAGGCTGGACCTGGTGGCTCATGCCTGTAATCCCAGCACTTTGGGAGGCCAAAACGGGTGGATCATTTGAGGTCTGCAGTTCGAGACCAGCCAAGCCAACATAAACCATGTCACTTCTAAAAATACAAAAAGAAAAATTAGCTGGGCATGGTGGCACACACCTGTAATTCCAGCTACTTGGGAGGCTAAGGCAGGAGAATCAGTTGAACCCAGGAAACAGAGGTTGCAGTGAGCCAAGATCACACCACTGCATTCCAGCCTGGGCAACAGAAGTGAGACTCTGTCTCAAACAAACAAACAAATAACAACAACAACAACAACAACAACAAAAAGAGGGATGAAGTTGATGACTGGTATGATTTAAAAAATATCGACTTCTAATGTGTAGCTTTCCTTCATCTTTCCCTTCTTCCCCATGCAAAGAAAGATGAGGAACATGAGCATACTATACTATAGTGTGTGTCTGTAGTTTAATACTACATATCTGTAGTTTACTACTTAGTGTGCAAATATTCTAATAAAAAGTCATAAGGATAGGGAAGTAAAGGAAGGAGAACTATTCCAGTCTAAAGTTTAAAAATACCTTATTATTCAAAGCGTATGGTCTTACCCCTGCGTAGTGGTGGTGCTGAAACAGATTGCAAGCTCCTTTCCTAAGGCTGACTCTGCAAACATGAGGTTTTGAAGAACTTGAAGGTTTCACACCTGCACAAAGGCTCCCAAGAAGCCTGTCACAGCAGCCCTCGTAGTACTGAGCTCAAAGTCACTGACGATTCTGTTCAAATCCTCTATTCCCCACTATGAAGCCTTTGATCCGGGGTACGGTGAAAGGTGAGGAATCAGAACAGGGCCCCTACCATTCCTGTGATGCTCTTCCTCATCTCTTCCTTACTGGAATTGCTCTCTCACTGCATCAAGCAGGGAGCTACAGCAATTCATTCGTTCAACAAATACATAGTGAGCGCTGTTCTGCGCTAGGCGTGTGCTCGCCGCGAGAGACACAGTGGGAAAATCAGACACGCATGCTGCCTAGACTCAGGGGTCTTACTTTCTCCAGAGGAAGCAAATATTAGATAAGTAACTGTACAATAAAATAGTATAACTACAAAGCACGGTGAGTGCTGCAAGCTAAACACACAGCGTGTGATAGGAATGTATGCAGAGTGTGGCCATTTAATGTAGGTGATCAAGGAAGTGATATTTAAATGGATACATTCTAGGGCAAAGTCTCTGGGCGAGGAGCAAGACGTTGGTGCTTTCGAGGAATTAAAGGATGGTATGGTTAGAACGGAGTCCTGGAAGGGGACATAGGATGGAATTGAAAGAGCAGATATGAGAAAGATAACCATCCTGAAGGTACCGACTTCAGATTTCAGCCTAAGTGCCTTGGGCAGCTATTAAGGGATCTGAAAAAGTAAGGAAGTTAGTAATACTTGTGTTTTTTAAGGAAGTATTGGTTTGGCTACTGTGTTGAAGAAGGCTTGAAGAGGAAGCAGAAGGAACAGTTAAGTGGATCATTGAAATAGTCTGGGGCCAGGCCCAGTGACTCACACCTGTAATCCCAGCACTTTGGGAGGCCGAGGCAGGTGCATATGGTCAGGAGTTTGAGACCAGCGTGATCAGCATGTTGAAATCCCATCTCTAATAAAAGTACAAAAAATTAGCTGGGCGTGGTAGTATGCGCCTGTAGTCCCAGCTACTGGGGAGGCTGAGGCAGGAGAATCACTTGAGCCCGGGAGGTGGAGGTTGCAGTGAGCCAAGATTGCACCACTGCACTGCAGCCTGGGTGACAGAACAAGACTCTGAAAAAGAAAAAAGTATGGGAGGGAAGGATGACATTGTCTTGGAATAGGGGTGAGTTATGGGAATGGAAAGAAATTGAGGGATCCTCCATTTCTCTCTGTCTCTCTCTCTCTCTCTATATATATATAATATATCTCTATATATTATATATATCTATATATAATAATATATCTCTATATATTATATATATCTATATATAATAATATATGTATCTGTATATAATAATATATGTATCTATATCTCTCTGTATATATAATCTATCTGTTAATCTATTTGTTTTCTATTCAATATTGCATAAATCTCAACTATTTGCTCAATTATCTGGTGCATCAGAGAGTGCCACCAGTATGTTCTAAGTCCTGTAGAAATCATGCATTTTTTTTTCAGTTTTACCATTTATTTTTAAAAATTATGTTTATTTATGTATTGCCCTGGAAATGTATAAACAGTTTCTTCTTCCCCTATTAAAGTTTGCTTGGGCGGAGCGGGTCTTGCTGGTTTCTGAGTTTGCCTTGGCTGCCATCTTCCATCCTGCCTAGGATGACACCATTTGTTTCACATAAGTTTCTCATGCATGGGAGGCTGACATTCTTAATAGTTCTGTCACTCCTGTTACAACAGGCTGCTGAAAAGATACAAGCGATGCCTGCAGGAGATAAGGCCGTCTCAGCGGTTTGTGTAACACCAATGGGGTGTGAGGTAGCAGGAAAATAATTAGTTGAGTTAGATGTAAATGGAAGACGGATGAAGAAACTGCTAATATGTGGATGCCTGGGAGGAGGGGTGGCTTGCCTCATTTAAGGTTTGAGGAAGAATAATTGAATGAATAGCTATGAAAATGAAAGCAATATTAAGAGACTTGTATGACAACGTAGAAGGCCGGAAGAGCTAAATTCAATCAACCAGCATTTACTGAGTGTTTATTATGTACCTGCCACTGTGTGAGGCATTTTAGCTACACTGGAGGGAAAAAATAATGCTAAGACATAAATAAGACTTTAGACTCTCCGTGGGAGACAACATTTCAGAATGTATGAATGCATCAAGCAGATATTAGGCAGGTTGAGTAGCAATTGTAAGCTACATTAATAGGCAAAACTATTAGGGATGGCAGGAATAATGTTGAATATAAGAGACATGACTGACTCTGTGACAATAGTTGATTTAAATTCTCTGAACATTACTTCTTTCCTTTATAACATGTTCATCTCACAGCATAGTGTGCCATTACATCTTCGTACACACACATACACACACACATCACACATCTAGTCAAGGCTTTTGAGGCCACATTAGGGGTTCTGGGAACAGGAAGGTGGTGGAGAAAAATTCCCTCTCCTAACCATTTAGTTTATAGGAGTCTGCTATTTTAGTGAATAGTTCAGAGAAGTTAAAGGTGTTCAGAGAAGAAAAAGTCAGCATAAACCATGCCATGGACTAGATGGGCAGATGATAGGTGTTGGAAAACATGCAGAGATGAATCCTTCATTGAAGATGCCCATCTCTTGCGAAAGTTGTAGAACATAGATAATCAATATATTAGCTACACCTTACAGAACATGGGCCATTCTAACAGATCATAATCATTATTTAATATGTTACTGAGAGTTTTTATTGTATTTTATTATTGATCCAATGTCATGTTTTGATGTCTTTGACATGTGACATTCTTTTTTTCTTTCTTTCTTTTTTGAGACAGCATCTTGCTCTGCCACCTAGGTTGGAATGCAGTGGCATGATCTCGGCTCAATGCAACCTCTGTCTCCTGTGCTCAAGCAATTCTCCTGACTCAGCCTCGCGGGTAGCTGGGACTACAGTCATGTGCCACCACACCCAGCCGATTTTTGTTTTGTATTTTCCACAGTGACAGGGTTTCGCCATGTTGGCTAGGCTGGTCTTGAACTCCTGAGATCAGGTGATCCATATGCCTCAGCATCCCAGAGCGCTAGGATGACAGGTGTGAGCCGCTGCGCCCAGCCAGACATTTTTTCCTGTGCTATATACTCTTTCATATTGTTTAAAGCTCTTTTGTTCTTTGGATCTGATAGTTCTGTTGTTTTAGTCCTGAGATTTCTCCATTTCTTGTCTGCTTTTTATTCAGTGTGTTTTCAAATCTCCCTTTGTTATCATAGCTTCTCTTTACCTCACATTCTTTTCTCTCACTTGTCAAATTTCTCATCAGCTTTTCATCCTGGATTTTTCAGAGTTTGGTTTATGAAATGGTCCAGTCATTTCTACACCTCTGAAAACTCTTAGAATTAAAAAAAAAAATCAGAAGTGGATACAGGCTTGTTTTCGTGGGTGGAATTAAGTTTAGAATAGGTGACATGTTTAAATTTTTAGACTGCAGACATTAGGAATTGACTTTTAAAAGATGTTACATGAATGAATGGTTAGAAAGCAGTGACATCTTTTCTAGAAAGATACTTTTCATGTGTCAGATTTATTTATCGGTTAATAATAAGGTAATTTTTTGTATCACTAGGTGATTTTCTACTGCCTCATTAGTTGAAGAAATAAAAAGACAGCTGCCCTGTGCTAACCCATAGAAGGGCATAACTACTTAGTATCCTGAGGGCCAAAGAACAATTAAAGTAAATTAAAATTATTTTATTTTATTTTTGGCGGGGGTTGGGGGGAGCAGAAAACAGAATGACTAGACTCAGAAGGGTTTTTCTAGAGAAATATTTTAACCATTGAGTAAATTTTCCTTGATTAAAGAAGGAAATAAGAACTTGGAGAGGAAATCTAAGTATTACTTTAGGGTTATTGAGAAATGCCGGCTAGTGGTGCTTGGAAAGATAAGGACAACTTGTCAGCCCCTCCACAGAGAAGTAGTTTTAGTAAAAGTCAACGAAAGTGGCCGCGCACGGTGGCTCACGCCTGTAATCCTAGTGCTTTGGGAGGCCGACGTGGGCGGATTTCCTGAGCTCAGGAGTTTGAGAATAGCCTGGGCAACATGGTGAAACCCCGTGTCTACTAGAATACAAAAAAATAGCCAGGCGTGGTGGTGTGTGCCTATTGTCCCAGCTACTCAGGAGGCTGAAGCAGGACAGTTGCTTGAACCTGGGAGGCGGAGGTTGCAGTGAGCTGAGATCATGCCACTGCACTCCAGCCTGGGCAAGAGAGCGAGACACCATCTCCAAAAACAAAAAACAAAAAACAAAACAAACAAAAAAAAAGTCAAAGAAATATGCCAGAATGGTCATTATATATTGAGAAATCAGATTCAACGTCCCGTAGATTTAGGCACTCTCACATCTGTGTATCTGGATTGGGTCATAGGGAGTTTGGTTCCAGGCTGAGTGAAATAAGACAGAGGACGGGCCAGGTAGATTTCTTCTTGCTTGCCCGTTCTCACGTTCTCATTCATAGAGGATCCCTGTAGTTCTGTTGAGAAGAATTCATTGGAGCTCAGCTGGAAGTGCTGTGATTGATTAGCAATGTCTTCCATGGGTACAGGAAGGGGAGGTGGTAGGTAGCATATGTGCCAGGTCTTGCCATTCTGTTCTAGACAGAAGAAACTTTTCCCCTGTGGTCAAAAAGGGAGAGCTATTTGCTTCTGGAGACTGGATCTACTTGGGTTGGTGAATGCATTTTAAGATGACCTGGTTTCATATTACTGTCAAGCAAGAGAGAACAATGTCATCCTAGAGTCTCAGGAGTAATGTTACAGTTCAGTTGGGAATACCTATTATGCCTGTTAGTATTTCTAACTAAATCCTCTTTCAATGTGATAGTTTAATTGTAGGAAAATTTTTCTACAGTTTTGTTTAGGGAATACTGTTTGCTTAGCGCTTCATCAATTTATACTATTGGATTTTGTTGCAAATGACACTCGCATTGGAATGTGTGTTAGACACAAAAGGCAGACGGGAAGATGGTTCCATCCATTTCAGAGAAATGTGAATCAAAAGTGAATAGGATGGCTTTGAAGGTGGTGGTCTTATTTTTGAATGTGCATCAGGCCCCAGGTGGTAGGTCTTGGTACTGTGTGCTGCTGTATTCTTCATGCATCTCTCTAAACAAATACGTCCTCAGGGAAGAGAGCCAGGAGAGAGAGGAAGTTCTAGAAATGTGCTGTTGGTAAATATACCTAAAGACAGTGACATTTCCTTAAGAATGTTCATCATAATGAGAAATGCAGTGAATATGAAAATAAAAAATAAGGCCGGGTGCCATTGTTTATGTCTATAATCCCAGCACTTTGGGAGGCCGAGGCTGGTGGATCATGAGATCAAGAGATTGAGACCATCCTGGCCAACATGGTGAAACTCCGTCTCTACTAAAAATACAAAAATTAGCTGGGCATGTTGACGTGCGCCTGTCACCAGAGCTACTTGGGAGGCGGAAGCAGGGGACTAGCTTGAACCTGGGAGCCAGAGATTGCAGTAAGGTGAGATCACACCACTGCACTCCAGTCTGGGGGACAGAGCAAGACTCTGTCTCCAAAAAAAAAAAAAAAAAAAAAAAAAAGAAAGAAAGAGAGAAAAGAAAAAGAAAACCAAAATGGAAAAGATGTAGTAAAGACAGAGAACCTGCATTGTGATACTTTCTATGTCCATCATTGTTCTCCAAGTATTGCCTGGTTTTCCACCCTCACAGCAGGCAGATGCAGGGGGTGGCAGAGGCAGCATGCTGGGAGAGTGAAGCCCATTCACAGTGGAATCAAGCCCCCATCTTTGAACCCGGTCTCTGACCCTGGCAGCTTCTTGACCTCTGTGAGCCTTGGTGTCCTCCTTTGGAAAATGGACCAACAAATGGATACCTGCAAATAAGAAGGCTTAAATAACTGATATATCTTGTCTCAGTTGAAATGGGGACACTATGGCTCTGAGAAGTCAAGACCCACTGGTAAGTAAATGTCAGAGCCAGTTTTGAGCTTCAGCGTTCCTCCTGCAGAGCTGATATCTCATGTTGTGCTATAGAAAGGGCTGGATTTATAACCTAGAGACGGTTGGATGTTGAGTCTAAAACTAGTGCTTCAGTTCCAGCTTCATCACACACCACCCAGGAGAACTTTGCCAGTTCTCAACTTCCTTGGCCTCTGTCTCCTCATCTCTGAAAGCCATAACATTCTCTAAAGAGGTGGGGGAGAAATTGGATGAGATGATAGATGTGGAGACGGTTTGCACAGCAGGACAGGCTATGCAGTGGCAAAGTACCATTGTAAGCAAGACTAGATATGTAGCTGCAGAAGGTCAAAGAAGACACAGGAAATCCTTTAACACCTGAGTGAACGTGATCCATGACAAATGAAGTTACTTCATTTAAAAAGAGCCTAGTCAGAGTTTTATCATATTTAAGAAATATCATTTATTGGCAATCTACTATCTGCCAAATCACTGTTCCAGTTTTTCTTTGTGATCCAGAGCAGTTTACTTTACAACGCTTATTTTGAAGGAACTCAAAATGGCCTTGAGAAAAGCATTTTTTAGTCTGACCTGTTTTTTGGAACCCAAGAGTTTAGAGCACTTTATATTTCTCAACAATTTATTTACATGGAGGGAGTCTATAAATGCTTTATATTTATCTGTGTTATGAATTTATGCATTTCTGAAGAAATCCACCCACCATATGGCATGTTGATTCTCCTTTCTCTCATTTCCCCCAAAACACTAAAGAAGGAGGGCCCTATGAGGTTCAATGGTCTCATTTAATGGTGCCTTTAAAGTAGACATGCTGATGCCAAGTCTTTCTGTATTATGTCTTCCCAACAGGGATGGCTTCTTAGCAGTGAATCTGGGATGAGTAATTTGAATCACCGCTATCCACCTGAAAAGCCAAAGTTGTTCTAGGATGACCCAAACCAGAACAAACCTAAAATGTGTACAGGTGATAGAATGAGAATACGAATATATGTTGTGGGCTGGGAGAGTCAAAATGGCAAAAGAGTGGAAATAAGTGAATGGGGGGAAATGAGTGGAAGTAAGTCTCTAAACAGAGAGTTGTACACCTGGGTGCAACATTCTTACAAGCAGCCCAGTAGAGGCAGATGTGCAGGTTACAAAGACACATGCTGTCAAGCAGCAAGTACCGCTTATTGTCTCCGTTTTCTCTCTAATTAATATATGTCTTAGGAAAGATTAGGTAATCACTTGGCACCACGCATCTTTATAAGACCATCTCTGTAAAAACAAAAACAAAAACAAAAACAAAGTATTAAAGCGACAGTGGCAGAGAGAATCATAAGAAAAGTGTTGCATGTTGAGAGGAATCCTCCTGCCTCTTTTTGAGAATCCCTCCAAAGGCATCCTGTATGTCTGCCTTGTGAGGAAACACCCTTTGGGTACCAGCTCATCAGTATCAGGAAGGCAGCATGCTCATGTCTCAGTCCCAATGCATGCCAACTCACTGAGTGGGTAGCATTTTCACAAAGTCAGAAAAGTGAGAGTTTTATTCTCAAGGTTTGGTGGTTATGTTTCGTGATGTGTGAGCAATACTTTGGACAATTTTATCCAGATGGTTTTGTCCAGGTAATTTTTGTCTGCAATATATGAAATATGTGACATTTTACTATCAGATACCTTTGATCACTGTTTTTTAGTGGTGAGAATAAAAAGATATCTTCATTTTCCATTAAGTATAATATTTTATGAATATTTTCCCCACCTCTTCACTTGAATACCTTCCCACTCCAACACACAAACCTACATCTGTATTCCCTTTGATCCATAATTATAAGCTTTTGAAGGGATTATATCAAGATTACCTATTTTTTAATACCATGTTAATAATTAGACAACTTGCCAGTGTTGAAGTTTGCTAAGGTCATCTCCATCACAATTCCTGAGCTAATTACTAGAATACCAGTCAGTAGGTTCTAAAGCAAACACTCTGGGGGTGTGCCTAGATGGAAATCTGAATTTTTAATAGACAGATGAGTTGTTCTTTATTAATAGTAGTTTGAAAACTAACACAGTTCAAGCAAAAAAAAAATTCTCATACAATTGAGCACTGGGACCAAAATATTTTTTTAAAAAACTTGGTCACTGGATGAAATCTAAGTTCTTGGCTTTCTCTTAAAGAGTACTTTAAAGGTTAGAAATCCCCAACAGAGGCTACCTGGTTATGTAATTCCAAATTCATTCCTCTTCTAAGACACACAATAGCACTCAAGAGACCTGAAAAAGTTAGTTCTTCTCCAAAGAGTGCATGTTTAACCAACTTCTCAAACCAGGTGACCATTATTATTATGTTCACTTTCAAAAGCATAGAATAATTTGAACTTGTAGAAATGTATCCAAAGGAACTTAATCTTTTCTTTTGTGGTAGATGCACAATAAAAGTTTTCTTCATTGAATGAATGAGTCAAGAACTCATTCTCATAATGCAGGAGAATGAAATGGGAAAGGTGGTAGGGGTGAGGGGTGGCACATCTCTAGGAGACTGGCATGATTACAGATTTGGGTAATTCCCAGGATGGAGCAGCCTGGGGTAGACTTAGACAATTAGATAGAAGGATCAGAAGTGGAATGGAATATGGCAAGAAATGTATGTGCATGGAGTAAAAGATGGCAGAAAACAAAATCCATTGATTCAATAAATGAATATTTTATGGAGTGCTTACTGTATGCCAGGCACTGTGCTGCTGAGGAAGGCCAAGTTGACAGGGTAACTGACCATCCCAGGATTTCCAGAACTGAGGAGTGTCCTGAGAGGTAGGACTTCCATACTAAAGCTAGGGAAATGCCAAGCAACCCAACCTGAGTCGATCACCTTGAACTTGAAGAAGTACTGTGAATATAATGGGTTTGTTGCCTGATGTATGCGGCAATTCAATAGGAGACACTGGGTTACAGCAGAGAAAGTGGTTTAATTATGGGGCTGCTGAACGAGGAGCAGCAAACTTCAAATCCATCTCCCGGAGGAGCTGAGAGTTAGGGTTCTTGGAGAGGGCTAAAGTGTGGAGATGGTTCATTGATCAAAGAGTCCATGGTGAAGTCATGGACAGGGAGGTAAACAGTATTCGCATGCTGATTCTGTTCCTCTATGGGAGGTCTTTAAACTGGTTGGCATCAGCTGTTGCACTGGAATTTTGGATCTGATAAACATTTTAAGCAATTCTTTTTTTTTTTTTTTTTTTTTTTGAGACAGAGTCTCACTCTGTCACCCAGGCTGTAGTGCAGTGGCACGATCTTGACTTACTGCATCCTCTGCCTCCCATGTTCTAGCAATTCTCCTGCCTCAGCTCCCAAGTAGCGGGGATTACAGGTGCCTGCCACCACGCCCAGCTAAATTTTTTTGTATTTTTAGTAGAGACAGGGTTTTACCATCTTGGCCAGGCTGGTCTTGAACTCCTGACCTCATAAATCCACCCACCTCGGCCTCCTAAAGTGCTGGGATTACAGGCATGAGCCACCGCACCCAGCCCATCTTAAGCAATTCTTAAACAAAAGCTTTATGATTCTAGTATCAGAAATCCTATCTACAGGAACAATGGGGATGCATAAGGTTGGTGTCTAGTGACTTTCAGTTAGAAGGAAGTGGGTCAAAGTGCAGCCTGATTACTGCTTAATTATGACCATATTTCTGGCCAGAATTCTTGTTAACCATGTGAGGATGGCTTCAGGGCTAACAAGAGTGATGAATAGTATGGTTGCTAAGGGATCATGAAACAGGCCATCTGACTCTCTGCAGCAAGGGGGCAGGAAGTGTAGGGGTTAGGGGAGAGTTAGGCCTAGCTCACTCATGACCTAAATTAGTTTCACGTGTTATCGGAAAGGGGTTTGGATCCAAACTCTAAGAGAGGGTTCTTGGATCTCAAGCAAGAAAGAATTCAGGGCAAGTCCACAGAGTAAAGTGAAAGAAAGTTTGTTAGGAAAGTGAAGGAGTAAAAGAATGGCTACTCCATAGGCAGAGCAGCCCCAAGGGATGCTGGTTGTCCATTTTTATGATTATTTTTTGATGATATCCTAAACAAGGGGAGGATTATTTATGCCTTCCCTTTTTAGACCATGTAGGGTAACTTCCTGATGTTAACTTGGTATTTGTAAACTGTCATGGTGCTGGTGGGAGTGTGGCAGTGAGGACGACCAGAGGTCATTACTATCACCATTTTGGTGTTGGTGGGTGTTGGCTTCTTTACTGCAACCTGTTTTATGAGCAAGGTCTTTATCTGTATCTTGTGCTGACCTCCTGTCTCATCCTGTGACTTAGAATGCCTAACTATCTGGGAATGCAGCCCAGTAGTTCTTAGCCTCATTTTACCCAGCCCCTATTCAACATGGGATTGCCCTGGTTTACATGCCTCTGACACAAGAGTGAGCCAGGGAAAGAGAGACATTCAAGGGAGAGGTAACAGCACTTCTGGGGACCTGGGGGATCACAAGCATTAGGAAAACCAGGAGAAAAAAAGGGAAGGAGTGGACAGAGAGTGGCACAAAATGAAGCCACAAAGATGGGTAGTGTCCACTCTCTGTAGGGTCTTGTAGGACATGTGTTAGCTTTCCACTGATGCTGCATCAAATGACCACAAATCATTGGTTTAAAACCATGCAAATTTTCTGTCTTACAGTTCTGGAAGTTAAAAGTCTATCATGGGTCTTACTGGGCTAAAATCAAGGTGTCAGTGGGGCAGCATTCCTTATGAACTCTCTATAGGAGAGAACCTGTTTCCTTGCTTTTTTTGGAGGCTAGAGGCTGCCTGCATTCCTTGGCTTGTGGCCTCCTTCCATTTTTCAAAGCCAACAATGGCGGGTTGGGTCTCTTTCACATCAAATCCCTCTGATACTGACTCTTCTTTTACCTCCTTCTTCTCCATCTTGTATAGGAGAATGGGTAAAAGGAGGCTGAGACTTGCTGGGTGGCATTCATAAGGAGGTTAGGGATTCCTAGCCTCTAGATATTTATGGTTAAGGGAATAGATTAATAACATTTACTAAACAGACCCAGGCTCAAGAATGTCCTGTTATCCCCGTATCTTGAAAACAAAAGGATTCCTAATTTTGCTTTAAAGATAATAATGCTGATTCATGCAAAATATAGTAATTAAGAAAATTAATCCTTTATCACAAACCCTCATAGTAAAGCACATCTCCCCATTTTTTTTTTGTTATCCTATATATAAACAAGCATTGTACATAGGGTAGCCAGGTCCCCCCTCTTACATTATGAATGTCCTACTCTGTCTGTGGAGTAGCTGTTCTTTCACCACTTTACTTTCAAATAAACTTGCTTTTGGTTTGCACTGTGGGCTCTCCCCGAATTCTTTCTTATGCAAAATCCAAGAACCATTTCTTGGAGTCCAGATTGGGACTGCTTTCTGGTAACACTTTTAAGGATTCTCGTGATTCCGCTGAACCCACCTGGATCATTCAGAATAATTTCTTGCGTAAGGTCAACTGATTAGCAACCTTAATTCCATCTACAACCTTAATTCTCCTTTGCAATAAAACATAAAACACTTACAGTTTCCAGGAATTAGCATGTGGACCCTGTTGGGGGGCTATTACTCTGCCTACCACAGGGCATAGTAAGAATTTTGTGAAAATTCAAACAGGAATTGGCAAACTATCAAAGCCCTGCTTTGAAGGGGAGTGATGGTGGTCAATTTGCATTTCAAAGGACCACTCTGCTCCCATGTGGGGGTGGAGGCAGGCTCGTGTAAGGGATTATCAGTTGGGAAGCTGTTACAGAGTTCCTAGGAAGAGATGGTGGTGGTCTGGACTAGGATGGCCCCATGAAGATGGATATATGGAAATGCATTCTGGCTGTATTAAACAGGAGGAATTGACATGAATTAGAGATAGACTAAATTAAAAACAAGTAGAAATGAAGGATTCCATGTTTTGCCATGGCAGTCTTTTCACATTGAATGAATACAAAATGTCAAGGTGCTTAGCATAGACTAGCCCATGAATGGCACGTAACAGAAACAACCTTGATAAGGTTCCCTGTCTCTAAATTTAAAGATGTGCACAGCAACCTCACGAGGTTCAAGGTTGAGGCATTGGGGGTGGAACAAATAATGAAGTTAGGTAGGTTTTACTGAGTGGCATCCTCATGGACGTCTGTTAGAGGGTTAGGTGTACATATCTGAGGTTCAGAATGCACATTCCTCTCCATTTCTTCCAAATATAACATTTATTCCTCTAAATGCTTTTGTTAAATGTGTTTGGTATTTGATAAATCTCTTCGGTGCGTATCTTCAAATTTGGAGATAGGAACCCTATCAAGGTTATTTCTGTTATATGCCACTCACAGGCTAGTCTATGCTAATCACCTTGACATTTTGTATTCATTTGGTGTGAGAGGAATGCTTTATCCTGCATTGATGGGGACACTTGTTTCTAATGAGAAATCTGATGAAATCAGGTGCTTTGAATACAGAACATCTCCAAACTTCTGTAGCTTTATAATTTTTCTGAAGTTTGTCTCCTCCCTTTAGGAGACCATGATTTTTGATACGAAACTCCATCTGATAGTGATTTCTGATAAGGAGTTTGCTTTTAAATCCATCAAAGGGGAGGAGAAGTGACATTTTCAAGTGGGCAGATGGAAAAATGAGTCTCTTGGTCTTGCTTTAGGTCTTATACCCCTCTTCTTCTCTGTTCTTTTCACAAAAGATCATCTCATCAGAAATTCGGGGAAAAAATGGCTTTTCATTCTTACTTTCATTTTCTGACATTCTTACTCTAAAAGTCATTATTAATGTAGAAAATTCTGTCTATTAGGTAATCTGTGTCTTCCCCTATCCTGGTGGTATTTCATTATCATTTAAATATACCACCCACTGCTCCTTCTCAAACCTTTTGAATAGAGGGTCATTAGTAGATTTTTTTCCCCCTAAATTATGCTCAGCAGTTGTTCAAGGAAGATGGTCTCTGGTGAAGTCCTTTCTACATTGAAGAACTAAAGTGAGGATTTGAGATAATTATCTGGATAACTCAGCCTCCTCTTATCCCTCTTGAAGTGGAATATATTTCCTGTTCTCTTTCATTCCTCCCTTCTTTCATTTCTTATGGGTTATCTTTGCCACAAACAACAATAATAATAAAACAAAACCAAATAAGATATTCATGTTTTCATGCTGCCTATAGATGTAGAAAGTTTTTAAAAAGTGTTTTTTGAATTGCTAGCTACTTTTTAAAAATTAATACGAATGCTTGTCAAACTTCCTATGAGACATTTTAAAGCAGGACTCATCTTGAGATTTGAATCAGTCATCTTTCTCAGTTATTTCGGGGGATTAATCCTGTGTTTTCCATGCGTAAGATTCCCTTTGGATTGAGGATTACTATGAACCTGGGCTTTGCCTTCATCCTTAAGAATCACAATCCCCTGAGAATTAAAGATGCTTCTTCTCATGTAAATTGCTTGAGGTTTTCACGGAGTCTTTGGCTGTTACTAATGTCAGCTGAGCATACTCTATTTCTGATCTTAGCAGAGTAACCTCTCCTGGGCACCGGTGACTGTGATGAAAGGAGTTAATCAGTCATTCTTCATCTCTATTTCTTGTACCCAGTGCCACCTGATATGCAACATGGAAACTGTTGTTGGAGGATCTATGTCAAGGACAGGCATCGCCTGGTCTTATGCAACCTCCATATCCCGGGTTCAAGCAATTCTCATGCCTCAGTAGCTAGGATTACTGGTGCCTGCCACCACACCCGGCTAATTTGTGTATTTTTAGTAGACACGGGGTTTCACCATGTTGGCCAGGCTGGTCTTGAATTCCAAGCCTCAAGTAATCCACTCAACTCGGCCTCCCAAAGTGCTGCAATTACAAGCATGAGCCACCATGCCCGGCCTGGTATTATACAATCTTCCTTTCTTTCTCTCGTCTTCTTCTTTTTTTATTTTTATTTTTTTTGAGTCTGCTCTGTCGCCCAGGCTGGAGTGCAGTGGTATGATCTCGGCTCATTGCAACCTCCACCACCTGGGTTCAAGCCATTCTCCTGCCTCAGCCTCCCGAGTAGCTAGGATTACAGGCATGTGTCACCATGCCCTGCTAATTTTTGTATTTTTAGTAGACACGGAGTTTCACCAGGTTGGCCAGGCTGGTCTTGGATTTCTGGCCTCAAGTGATCTGACCGCCTCGGCCTCCCAAAGTGCTGGGATCACAGGTGTGAGCCACTGAGCCTGGCCTGGTCCTGCATAATCTTTGTGAGCATCAAGTCTGTCATTTGTAAAACAAGAACAATATATGGTAGGTTTTAGGGTGTTGTGATGATACAATAGGGTGAGATGTTTGGAAGAGCAAGACACTATATTCTTGTGAAGCAAAGCATTCTCCTGTTTGCCACTTCCTTGTTCTCTCCTAGGTAGACTTAAACAAACAGCTCCTGGCACGGAGTAGATGAGCCCGCACATTGGCGCTTCATCCAGGAGTTCTTGACTTTACCTAGAAGAGAATTTAAGGGCGAGCCAGGGATGTTAAACAGCAACTTACTGAAGCAGCAGTGTACTGCTCCTTGCAGAGCAAGGCTCCCCTTATAGGCAGTGTGCCCAGAGGCAGTTCTGCAGCAATATTTATGTCTGCAGGTGGGCATTTCCAGGTGTTGCCCTGGCAATGGTAAACTGGCATGGCAGGCTGGCGGGCAGGTCTAATGGAAAGCTGCTTCTGCCCCAGCCCTGTTTTAGCGAGTCCTCCATCTGACCTGGTAGGGGAATCCCCACATCCAGAGTCAGTTCCCGCCTCCTACCTCACTTCCATCATCCTTCATGCCTACTGGGTCCCAACTACATGGCAGACATAGTCCTAGGTGTGAGGGTGTATTGGGAGCAAACTCGAGTTCCTCCCTTCATGGAGCTTACATTCTAAAAGAGGGATCGGATGATGACACATGTGGACCCAGGCAATCCGAGACCAGTCTCAGTTAATTTAGAAAGTTTATTTTGCCAAGGTTGAGGAGGCATGCCTGCGACATGGCCTCAGGAGGTCCTGACGACAGATGCGCAAGGTGGTTGGGGCGCAGCTTGGTTTTCTCCATTTTAGAGAGACATAGGACATCAATCAATACATGTAAGAAGTACATTGGTTCGGTCTGGAAAGGCAGGACAACTTGAAAGGAAGACAGGAAGACTCAAAGTGGGGAGAGGGCTTCCAGGTCATAGAGAGGTAGGAGACAAAGTGGTTGCGTTCTCTCCAGAGGAGGCAATCAAGTCTGTGATTGTCTCAGTGAGCGCAGGGAGGACTTTGAATAGAATGGGAGGCAGGTTGGCCCTAAGCAGTTCCCAGCTTGACTTTTCCCTTTAGCTTAGTAATTTGGGAGGCCCGAGGTATTTTCCTTTCACACACATATACAAGTGAATACTTATTATATGTAGTGCCAATAATGAGCCCAGAACAAGCAATCCATCTGAGAGAATAGAAGTGGCCAGAAGGTCCTGCTGTAGATAGTGTTGTTAAATTTAACTAAATTTGGCCTGAGGATGCCTCTACAACTGAGTCCTTACTTAACAAACTGCAGCCTAACTTAGTATGTAAACTAAGTGAAGGCCTAGCTTGGGAATGTGCGTCTGTAACAGGTTGCTGAGTCTCAGCCAATCACAGCAGCCCAGCTTCAGACAATCCCAGGCGGCCAAGGGATCAGGCCCTGTTCCAATGAGGCAAGGCTAATCTGTAACTAATCAAGCTGCTTCCGTACCTCACCTCTGTTTTCTATCCATAAAGGCTGCCTGCCTGTGTTGGGGAGTGGAGCTCTCTGAACCTCTTCTGGTTCTGACGGCTGCCTGATTCTCGAATCGTTCCTTGCTCAATTAAACTCTGTTAGATTTAATTTGTCAACAGTTTTTATTTTAACAGTGTCTTCATAATGCCTCAAGAAATGCCTTTTTGAGGTTATGATGTTTGAGCGGAGAGTTGAAATAACTTCATAATTGAGGCTTGTCTTGGGATGGTTGATATTAATCGTGTCAAGCGCTGGATCTCTCATATATTACCAGAACAACCTCTTGACAAGACGAAACTGAGTTTTCTGCTTAACTGAATTACGGGAGAGCGCTGCCTCAAGAGAGTCTTGGTGGTATCCCAGGAGGATGGGCAAATTCAGGATATTTACTGAGATTTCATTGTGTGTTGTAAGGTGGGCCTTTCCATGCAAGGCCTCGTTTGCATTGAATAAAGATCATATTATAGTTTAGAATTGATGGATAGAGCAAGGCAAGGACATTGGGCTGAGGAGTTCAAATAATCTTAGGGTGAAGGTGACCATTTAATGCTTTGTCTTCAAGAGTCAGTGGGTCTCTGAAGAAGTTCCTGGAATGAGCAATAAAGCCATTTGGACTTTTAACACTCTGCTCAAGAGTTTCCCGGAACAGTAAAGTAATGTGATGAAGAGAGTCAACTAGGGAAGTCATGGTAATGTAGACAGTGAACGGGTGATGGTTCTGATCCTCAACCATCATCATCATCATTGTCTCTCATGTTTATTGGGGGCTTCGTATGTGCTGAATACTATGTTTGGTTCTAAAGATACAGCTGTAAACAAACAAGCGTGTTCCTTTCTTCCCATTTGGCTTATAATCTCCCCATGAAAGTAGATGCTAAACAAATACTTGCATGAGTTAATTACAAATGCGATAGTTGCTGTGAAAAGAATGTTGTTCACTATGACAGCGTGGTGTCAATCATGGGGCCCTGTGGTGGCCTGGGAGTAACTGAAAGAGGCTTTGCATCTTGCATATGCATAGATGCTAGCTGGGTGAAGGACGCGAGAGACGGCTGGGTGAAGGAGACTGAAGTTTATCTTAGAGCAAGGAGAAACAAAATGTCCCTGTATGTCAATAATTATTATATCCTATGTTCACAGAGAAATTGACACAAATAATATCTTAAGATACATTCACAGTAAACAGTGACAGTGCTTAGAAACATCAAAATTGACAGAATCTACCTGCGACTGCCTGGCCCATTCCTCTAACTAAATAGCAGTTGTTTGTTGAAAGAATGAGTGAATGTTGAATTAATCAACACCACTTAGTTTCTCAGTGACCTCCACCAGCTCGTTTGCTCATGCCGAGCATACAGAAACTGGTGAGAAGACACGTTTGCATCACAGCCTAGCTTACTCCCAATACAAGAAAGCAGGAAATAAGCCTTCAGGCGTGAAAGCGGGTGGTGGAAACCCAGTCCGTTCATACCTCTTGGTCAAGTTTTGCTATCCTAAGTGTGGGAGGCAGAGAAGGGGAAAGAGGCAGGAGTGCTCTGAGAGAGGTTACAGCTTTATGGGTTTGTGTGGTTTGAGGTCTTTGCTCTTGGCTGTGAGCACTGTAGGAGATGAGATAGGCTTGTGATACAATGTGGGGTACGTGTGGGGTCAGGCCATCCAGGTTCACACTCCAGCTCCACTATGTAGGAGCTGTGTAAACTCAGGGAAATCATTTAACTCCTTCTTGTCCAGTTGTCTCCTCTGTAAAAGAGAGATGGTATAGACAACACCATATGGTTCTTGGAGAATTAAATGAGATCCTTCAGTAGAAAGCACTTATACAGAGACTTACATGGCATTTCTATGGCAGATGCTGCCCTTGTGTCAAGGGAAAGCTCTTTGCCCTGTTGTAGCCCTATACATACTTGGTGAGATGGTATATCAGCCTGTTCTTGCACTGCTATAAGGAAATACCTGAGACTCAGTAATTTGTAAAGAAATGAGGGTTAATTGGCTCATGGTTCTGTAGGCTGTACAGGAAACATGGCAGAATCTGCAGCTGGGGAGGCCTCAGGGGGCTTTTACTCATGACAGAAGGCAAAGCAGGAGCAGACCTCTCATGGCAGGAGCAGGAATGAGGGTGGGGAGAGTGCCACATGCGTTTAAACAACCAGATGTCATGAGAGCTCTATCAGGAGACAGCGCCAAGGAGATGGTGCTAAACCATTCATGAAGGATCCATACCCTTGATCCCATCACCTCCCATCAGGTCCCACATCCAACACTGGAGATTATAATTGAACATGAGATTTGGATGGAGACATGGATCCAAACCATATCAGATGGCGACCTAGGAAAAACGGATTTTGGGTGTACTGCGCCTTGCTGGGGACAGAGATGGGCAGAGGCCGATTTGCTCATATTTGGAAGTCAAGCGCTTCAAAAGAGACTCTTATCTTGAGATTCGATTCCTGATTTTATCAGGATCTTACAGCAGACTTCCTCATGGAAAAGAATAACCGTTGGCTGAGAGAACTGATGTTGTGCCGTGGGTTGCTATCTCTTTCAAATTCATATCTGCAGTAACCTCTGTCTCTCTGAGGTTGAACCAAACACATACTTATTTTAAGCTGAATTTTAGACAGGTTTAGAGCAGCCAGAAGAAAAGCAGAAAAGTGCACTTCAGAACTCAAAGCAGATAAAACTTTCTGTTATCCTTTACCTTGCCGACGACTTGAGTGTGGAATTCACTCAGCTGATAAGGAGGCTGACGTTTTACCTCTTAGAAGTTTTGTCAGATAAAAGATGTGCAAAGCCATGTTTACCATCCACTCTGTGTTTCAAACTTCGGATAACAGATTAAAAAGAAAAACCTTCCAGATATGAATGTTGCGGTAAAATAGTTCACTTTGAAAACTTTTAATGGCATAAACTATGATATTGGTAAAGCTATCCCATAGAATTAAAATAATGAGGATGAATGAAAGGCTCAAATTGTTCAACATCTTTTAAAAGGATCCCTTTGAGAAAACCTTACTTCTTGACGTACGTCATGAGTGGTTGGTAAACAATTTGCATGGCTTACTAGGATTACGCTAATGTTCCTGACTCTAGCACCAGCTTGCAGAGAGTGCAGGTACAGTCCTATCGAGAACACATCTTCATCACTAGAGAGGGAACCTGGCATTAACCATGGGAGCTGAATAGAAAATCATGGCATTTCCCATGAAAAAAGAGTAACGTAAGTGCTGGGCTAATTGTCAAGTGGAGGTTTGGATATCTTCTCCATTTTTCCCCATGGTTTTCTAACACTTTGTAGGAAAAATGATTAATAAGATTTCCAACTCCAAGAATTCAGAGGTCCAAGGAGGTAAGAAAGGAAGGCAAGTTGGTTTTCTTACACAGAACTTGTGTCTTCTACAGGGATGCCATGGGGGGCAGTGGTGAGCTTAACTGCCCAAAATTTCCATGGCGAATGTGCATATCTCTCCTTGGCACAACACATAGAAGAGCGACTTTTACTGTTAATTACCCTGGTACGCTCAAGTATCCTTCTCAAAGCCCTTAAAATTCCAAAAAGTCCTAGGTTTGTGAAGAATCATGCAATTGATACTGGATTCAATTTATTTGTGGCATATAGACAAAAATTCAGATGTGGAATTTGTAAAAAATACATGGTATTTCATGCCTGTAATCCCTGCTCTTTAGGAGGCTGAGGCAGGCAGATTGCCTGAGGTCCGAAGTTCGAGACCAGCCTGACCAACATGGAGAAACCCTGTCTCTACTAAAAATACAAAATTAACTGGGGGTGGTTGCGCATGCCTGTAATCCTAGCTACTCGGGAGGCTGAGGCAGGAGAATCACTTGAACCCGGGAGGCAGAGATTGCTGTGAGCCAAGATCTCACCATTGCACTCCAGCCTGGGCAACAAAAGTGAAACTCTGTCTCAAAACAAACAAACAAATGAACAAAGAAACCACGGTGCTATCTAGAATATACTTCCCAACTTCTAACTATTTCATTTAACTATTTTTAGGGAATGTTTATTTAACTAAGGTGATGCCTGAATGCCAACAATGGCATCCATACATCTATGAAAGACCTTTCACTGGTAATCTTTTAAATCTCTTCTCTTTTAAATAACCACCCTTTAGTGAGTAATTTCTAGGTGCTAAAGCATTGTCCATGGATTTTCTTATTTAAGCCTCATTAGCAACACTGGGAGGAAGGTGGCATTAATTCTGTTTTATTAATGAGTTCAACAAAAACTTAAAGAGTGCAAGTCATATTCATCAGCAAGGATGCCTAGCTTGCAAGTGGATGTGTGGGGATTTGAACCAGGGTCTGAAAACTTGGAGGCCTAGGTTTCTATGAGGACACTCTCCTGCCTCCCATAGTGGTAGATGGCCTGGCACCTGGTCCTTACCAGGAAATGCATGAAATGAAGACCACAGGCAATGAGCACTTGGCTGACAAGTAGCAACCAAAGCAAAGTTGTGATATGTCATCTTATCCTTTCTGTTTTCTCCTGTTGCCTTTCAACCATAGCATGTGGCAAGAACTTATGAAGCAGGAGTTTTATGACATAAAAGAAAGACATAACGGAGTGCCTGTCTTGACTTGGGGAGGCAGATTAGCTTACATGCAAAGATACATAATCTTTATAAGAGAATATTTTCATGTGTGTAGATACTAAATATACAACTGTAATTGTATGTATGCATACACATATGTTTGAATTGTATTCTAATATATATAAGAATATATATAAAATAATATTTTATACTTTTATGTGTATATAAAATGTGTGTGTGTGTGTGTGTATGTGTATATTTTTTTTTTCTTGAGGCGGAGTTTCTCTCTGTCACCCAGGCTGGAGTGCAGTAGCATGATCTCGGCTCACTGCAACCTCTGTCTTCTGGGTTCAAGTGATTCTCTTGCCTCAGCCTCCCAAGCAGCTGGGACTATAGGCACCTGCCACGCTGCCCGGCTAACTTTTGTATTTTCGGTAGAGACAGAGTTTCACTGTGTTGGCCAGTCTGGTCTTGAACTCCTGACCTCATGTGATCTGCCTGCCTTCCCAAAGTGTTGGGATTACAGGCATAAGCCACCACCCCAAGCCTAAGAGAATAATTTCATGTGTGTGTATACTAAATATACAACTGTGTAATCATATGTATGCATACATATATGTTTGAATTGTATTCTCATGTATTAAATACATGTTATTTCAGAAATGGGAGGCAAAATAAGGACATTAGCATTTCCTGAGGTATGTAAAATATTGGGTGCTTTGCACACCTGACCTCATTTATTTTACAACCTACCTACAAGATATGCATTATTTTCATCATTCCATCAATGGATAGTATATGGGAGATGCCGTAACTGGTATTAATGCACAGAATTAGTATACTGCAGAACCAGCATTTGAGTTCATGGCTGTATTTACCCAAACCTACCCTTTTTCAGTGCTTTTTTCTGTCTGTTGGGCAGGGAGAGACATTAGAATGAGCTGGAGGTATCACAGATGGATAAGGTACAATTGAGAGTTTGTAGAGGTTTTTCCCATCACTTTATATAATAAAAAGCAACCAGCTATCACAAGTCTCAGCCCTCCCAGCCCTATGTTCTCTGCTTTATTTTCCTCCTTAGCTCTTATCCTTATCTGGAATGTTACGTATTAACTTGTTTCCTCCACTTAGTATATAAATGCTATTTAGGCAAGGGATTTGTTTCTTTTGTTGCTAGGACAATTGTACCTAAAATGGTACTAGACCTGTCATAGATGAACTATCCATATTTGTTGAAATAATGATCCCAACTACAATCAAACAAATTCAGGACAAATGACCAAAATTTAGTGTTTATGTTGAATAATTATGACCATCAGTGATCAATCATGAATGTTGATTACAATGGAATTTTACTTTAAAAATTTTCCAAATACTAGTTTTGGTTTTGTTTTTGTAGCCCAGGGAACAAAGGAGGGAGCTGAGAACTGTGAGTGGAGGGAGCAAACAAACAAACAAACAAAATCGTCTATTTATCCTGTCCTTGCTTTGGGTTACCATGCGAAGTCGTTCATTACTTTTAGAAATAATTCATACAACGCTCAAAAAGGATATCCTGTGTGTTTGATACGAAGGGCATTCATCATACGGAAGCAGCTAAAACTTTTCAATCCCATCCATTAACTCACGAAGCTGCAAGTTGCTGCGACGCCGCCTTGCCCATCTATTTAGTATTTCCAGGCAATCATGGTACAGTACAAAGCAATTTGTTTTTATATAATTTCCTTCATGCTCACAAACACAACATGCATCACAGGGAAAGCCAATCATGAACTAAAGAGAAAAAGGGATGATTTAAAGCGGGAGAGTGGTTCATTTGCTTTGGGGCATGAGAAACAATTATTTCAAGAGGCCAGGGTTTCTGCGGGAAGTCAGGTGAATAAGAATGCTGGTGCTGGCCGGCTGCTTTCTCAGAGAAACTGCTTTGCCTAAGTAACTTCTTCTTTTGAGAGGATTTCTTACTGAGCCATAAATGCTTCTGATGTGAGGAAGGCTAAATCTGCCTCCCGTAAACCTGGGAGCCAAAGTTCCATTTCTCCCCGTCTTTCCCAGAGATCATCTGCTCTACCATTGAAGGACAATGGGAAATGCTTCCGCTTTTATCATATGTCCTGCTTCTGAAATGCACTTGGATTTCAGCCACGTTTGAGAACCTAGTCTTCAAATAAACTCCTTTAGCTCTATGAGAGATTTCCATTAATTTGTTTATTTCTATGCTTGTTTGTTTGAGATGCGGATTAGCTCATTTGCCATCCTAGATACCTATTTTTTAACTTCCTTGGTGTTTTACTGACGAATGTAACTTGTCATTTATTTGATTTTTGTAATAAGCTGCAAAGTACTTACAGTCCCTTTTAAGTGTAGGGCATGGTGCTGGGTTTAGGCACGGGGATGGTGTCAGGAGACTTTGCTGGCCCTAGAGAGCTAGGTAGGATGGGTCCTTAAGCCTGAATGCATTGCTTGTGGGGGATTCAAAGACTTCTGTAAGATGCCTTTGAATTCAAAGGGGGCTTGTATCTTAGGACCCTTGATGTTTCTAGCCCTTTGTTCCCTGTAGTGTCACTTGGTTATTTCGACCCCAAAGTCTTTGCTACACTGGTTTCCATAAAATTCATGCAAGCCAACAGTGACTTTAATCTATGTTGATGAAGATATGAAGGACACTGGAGTGCCCCTGTCTCTTAAGGCACAGTCCACATGACACGTTCGTGGGCTTTGGTGTTCTTCCTGCTTTTCCTGCCTTCAGTGAAGAACTTGTTCATGTCTTCTTTTCTTCTCTCCTTTAGTCTCCTTTTCTAGAAGCATCAACACATAAATAGTTCACGCCTGTTTTCCCAGCACTTTGGGAGGCCAAGGCCCGTGGATCACCTGAGGTCAGGAGTTCAAGACCAGCCTGACCAACATGGTGAGATCCCGTATCTACCAAAAATACAAAAATTAGCCAGGTCTGGTTGCATGCGTCTGCAGTCCCAGCTCCTGGGGAGGCTGAGGTGGGAAGATCGCTTGAACCAAGGAGGTGGAGATTGCAGTGAGCCGAGATCATACTAGTGCACTCCAGCCTGTGTGACAGAGTGAGACCCTGGGTCAACACACACACACACACGCACACACACACACACACACACACACATAAACATACCAACAGTTTTCTGAAACATGTTTCAGAGAGCTTTTGGCTTCTGTTGCTCTCCATCCATCACCAGTCTCCAGCAGGACCAGCCTACTCTCCACCCTATCTTCATTTCTTTCTCTGACCACTCATCACCTCTCCACTTCCACTCTGAGTCTGCACCAGTCTCTTCTCCACACAGCAACGAAACCAGTGTTCCAAAATGCAGACTTGATCAGGTTGATGTCCCTGACTGATAGCTTCGGAGGCTCAAGATGAAACATCTTTTCCAAGAGCAGGACCAAACTCCTTCCTATGACCTTGCAGGCCCCTGCCCTCTTCTCCTGGCTCATTCCCCTTCTGTTTCCTCCTCTTACCTACATACTGGCTGCACAAGTCTTTTGTTCCCTTGAAAGTATTTTGCTTCCGTCCATCACAGAGTTTTTGTACAGGCTGTTCCTGTACCTGGAACATTTCTCCTCCCGCTGTCTCACTAATGTTCAAACCCACTTGTGTCTGTAGTCTGGTGATGCATCTTCAGTGTTTAACAAAAATGCATGGCATTTATTAATAGAAGATGCTCATTAACTACTGAAACAATCAGTGAATGAATGATCAATAAATGAATAAATAAACTGGGAGTCCTGAGGTTACCATCGTCTTGATATAGCATTGTTCACATAAGGAACCCCAAGTGCTCTGCAGATGTTCGTCCTAAAAAGCCATAGGATAGTTGCAGGTTAGTACGGGTTTTCTTCCTCTGACAGCCCAGAGGACATAGGAGCCCTGACTTCCCAGTAGCAACGAACACACTTAGCATCCCTGTCTTGGTTTCTAAGACCATTCTCCAATAACCCCTGTGAGCTATAGCTAATTACAGATATATATTCTTTATTCTTTTTTTAAATTACTATACTTTAAGTTCTGGGGTACATGTGCAGAACATGCAGTTTTGTTACACAGGTATACATGTGCCATGGTGGTTTGCTGCACTCATCAACCCATCACCTACATTCGGTATTTCTTCTAATGTTATCCTTCCACTAGCCTCCCACCCCCCAACAGGTCCCAGTGTGTGATGTTCCCCTCCCTATGTCCATGTGATCTCATTGTTCAGCTCCCACTTATGAGTGAGAACATACAGTGTTTGACTTTCTGTTGTGAAAGTTTGCTGAGAATGGTGGTTTCCAGCTTCATGCATGTCCCTGCAATGGACACAAACTCATCCTTTTTTATGGCTGCATAGTATTCCATAGTGTATATGTGCCCCATTTTCTTTATCCAGTCTATTATTGATGGACATTTGGGTTGGTTCCAAGTTTTTGCTATTGTGAATAGTGCCACAATAAACATACGTGTGCATGTGTTTTTATAGTAGAATGATTTATAAACCTTTAAGTATATACCCAGTAAATGGGATTACTGGGTCAAATGGTATTTCTAGTTCTAGATCCTTGAGGAATCACCACACTGTCTTCCACAATGGTTGAACTAATTGACACTCCCACCAACAGTATAAAAGCATTCCTATTTCTTCACATCCTCTCCAGCATCTGTTGTTTCCTGACTTTTTAATATTTGTCATTCATATTCTATATTCTTTCAACTGGGAGTTGATTTATACAAAATGATCAGGAGCAACTTCTATTTCCAAAAAGTAATGGAGTTTTCTCAAAACAAAATGGGTGTAGGTCAAGGAAACACATGGGCCAACGTTAAAGAACTCCTAATGGCTAAAGCTGAAGCAGTTTGAACAGCAGAAGAAAGTAGCATTAGATTAGGACCCAAAGTATCAAAATAAATATTCATGAGTCTGTAGTGATAGAAATAAATGCACGGATAAATTAACACATGGAAGTAGAGAAACAAATCTCCTGTGCGGAAAAATCCCAGATAATGTATGTACAGCCTTCATCTTTGAAGAGGTAGAGCGTGATTCTCCATCTTTAAGCACTGGTTTTACATGGTGGCTTTCTTCCAGAGAGTACAGCATGGAGAAGGGAAGGAAAGGGAACAATGTTGCATGGCAAAAACCTGCCAAAAACATCCTCAGCCAACAGATCAGGGTCACATCAGCCAGCATGTCACATTAATTGTTGGTACCCTTGATGACTTAACCCCAGGAGATGGAGGCTGCCATGAGCTATGATTGTACCACGGCACTCCAGCCTGGGCAACAGAGCAAGAACTTGTCTTAAAAAACTATTAATATATTGGGAGAAAAATGCCATTTTCCCTCTGTGGTTTTCCTCCCCAAACCTATAATTCCAGTCTGATTATGAGGAAATAAACATCAGATCAATCCAAATTGGGAGACATTCTGTAAAGTACCTGAGCGGTACATCTTACAACTGTCAAGGTCTTCGAAAATAAAGAAAAACTGTGAAATAGCTGCAGCCAAGAGGAGCGTAGGGAGATATGGCAAGTAAAGATACCATTACCGTGGTGTCCTGGATGGAATCCTGGAACAGGAAAAGGACATTAGGTGAAAAACAAGGGAATCATTCCAAGTGCAGACTTCAGTTAATAATAAGGTGTCAATATCGGTTTATTAATCTGACAGATGTCCCCTTCTAATCAAAGATGTTAATAATAGGGAAAGTGAGTGTGGATATGTGGGAACTCTCTGTACTCGCTCTGCAATTTTTTCTGTAAATCCAAAAGCGTTCTAAAAATGAAATAAGTCTATGAAAGGAAACTAAAAGCCACAGGCAATCACTCCTCCAGCAGCCCAGTAATGGATTCCCCCTTCCCCATGCCCTGAGCCAAGACTGAACTGTGATTCGGCTGTTCTGCACCTGGGGACCTCTATTTGGAGTAGTATTCGGCCAAGGGTAGCAGCGCTCACTCTCCCCAGTCCCTCCCCTCCTGCCCTGCTTGCGTATTTTATTTTAGTTTGCTTCCAATGGCACTCAGCTGCTGCCACAGGCAAATATCTGGCTGCTTCGCACGCTATTGCACAACACACTGGGGAAAAATGAGCCTCCGTGCTAGAGTCTGGGTCCCTGAGCAAATAAACAGAGAAGAAAAATGGTGCATGTGGGGGTGGCGAGGTCGAGGGAGAGACTGGGGAGCCAGATGATTGAGAAGTCCGTGGTTAATTCCGCTCACAGTTGGGGCAGAAATCCTGTGCTTCTCCCCATTCAATTTTACTTATTCCCCAGGCTCCTCAGAAACACCCAGCTGATTGGTGAGGGTAAGGAGAATATTATTGACCTGGGGGTTTCTGTTCCAAGGATAAGGGAGTTGGAAAGAGCTGTTGAGGGTTTCTAGCTTTTTTTCTAGGTGGAGGTTGTCTGCAGAAGCTCTGTCTCTCTCTCTCTCTCTCATTTCCTCTTGCGTGCTCTCTCTCTCTTTTGCTTCCTGCTTTCTGAGTTCTGTACTGAGAGCTGGACACAAATTTGGACTGAAATTAATGGGGCAGCCAGGCGCAGTGGCTCATGGCTGTAATCCCAGCACTTTGGGAGTCCAAGGCAGGTGGATCACTTGAGGTCAGGAGTTCAAGACCAGCCTGGCCAAGATGGTGGAACACCCTGTCTCTACTAAAATTACAAAAATTAGCCAGGCGTGGTGGTGAGTGCCTGTAATCCCAACTACTCGGGAGGCTGAGGCAGGAGAATTGCTTGAACCATGGAGGTGGAGGCTTCAGTGAGCTTGAGATGAGATCGTGCCACTGCACTCCAGCCTGGGTGACGGAGCAGGACTCCATCTCAAAACAGAAAAAAAAAAAAGAAAAAGAAGTTAATGGGGTCAAAGACCTTTGGAAATTTCAATGGTTGTGTCTAAGCAACCTGAGGTTTCAGCTTCATAAACTTCCAGAATCCTTTGACAGTGTAAAAGTGAAGAGGAGGCTCTGAGGCGGCCTGGATGTACCCTCCAGCTGTGTGGCTTTGCGGAAGTCATTTAACCTCCATAAACCTCAACTTCCTAACGTGCAGATCCAGGAAATATTGACACCTACTTCATGAGACTGTGCAAAAATTAAATGTATCAACCCATACAAGGGACTTTTAACAGTTTCTGGCATCATGTGATTTTCTAATACATATTACCCCCCCCTCCAAAATCAATTATGTATAGTTTACTATGTCAAGTAGTAACATTTCACATTTTACCTTCTCTTGATGTGAAGAGGCGGAGAGCCATTTTCAGGCCTTGTCTCATCTTAGAAAAAGATTAGAAGTTGCCAGCTTCCACATAATTGTCATTGAGAGGGCTTAAATTTTGTTTGGATTAATAATTCACTAATTAATCCCATAGATAAGGATCAAGCTGAAGAGTCTTGTTTTTTCGTTATTAACAATTTGAATAGATTTCATTTATTGAGCAATTACTATGAGCCAGATTCTTTACAGAGTGCTTAAGGTGATTACGTCTAATCCTCCCAACAGCAGGTGGTAGATACTATTATTCGTTTCACTTACCCTCATGTCAGAGAGGTTAAATGACTTTCCAAGCTTGCAAGGCTAGTAAGAGGTGAAGTTGGGATTCAGAACAGGGTTTACAGAGTCCAGAGCTTCTCTGCTGACGGATATGCTCCTTTGCTTCTGTTTGCAAACCCAGAGAAGAGTGGTTTAAAATATCTTTTATCTCTCTGTTTTTAGGGAGAGAGGGGAGAGAGGGAAGAAAGTGCTGTTTGAAGAAGATTTATTGCCTGAGGGACATATTGAGTTTGAAACATGAAGGGTAGCAAAGCTGAGATACTGGAGTCTGTTTTCCTGCTTGTTTATCCCATTGCTGTGTCGGTGCCTGTAGAAGGTGGCTGGTTTGGTTTGAGTTCTCTCTAAAACCTGGCTCTAAGGAATTAATCCCTAATAACAAATGCTCAACTTGTTGCTGAAAGGGTCTTTTGTTGTTGTTGTTGTTGTTGTTGTTGTTGTTGAGATGGAGTCTAGCTCTGTCATCCAGGCTGGAGTGCAGTGGCACAATCTCAGCTCACTGCAACCTCTGCCTCCCAGGTCCAAGTGATTCTCCTGCCTCTGCCTCCTGAGTAGCTGAGATGACAGGTGTGTATCCCCAGGTCCTGCTAATTGTTTGTATTTTAGTAGAGACGGTGTTTCACCATATTGGCCAGGATGGTCTTGAACTCCTGACCTCAAGTGATCCTCCTGCCTCAGCCCCCAAAGTGCTGGGAATTACAGGTGTGAGCCACTGAACCTGGCCTAAAAAGGATCTTTTGACTGTTGGTAGTCTTCATTACTCGGTGAAGGTGGAGACTTTCAGCCACCTGATAGGAGGATTTGCAGTGACTTGTCTCAGGGTGGGAGCACATTCTCAGAATGAAAGACACTCTTCTAAAAATGTTAATTCTTTTGGTAGCTACGTGCTTGTATTAACTGTTGCTTTGCCACTAGTGTGTATGGATACAGGAAAAATCACTTAAGCCAGAAAACATCGCACCATCACGTCCTGCAATGCTTTATTCCTATTGCTGGATGTTTCTGCAAGTAAGTCACTCTACCAACCTTTCCAGCATCTACTGTCTTCCACAAAGGGATCAGGTGTGTATATAAGCCAGCCTTATACTTATACACAGCCGACTTACTGTGTGTGTGGCCTGGCATTATCTAAGTCAAAAAAACTTTGGTGATATTTAAAAAAAAATGCACTTGAAACAACTTAATAGTATTTATAGAAATTATAAAGTTTCATCCAGTGCCTAAAATTAACATTGGGATATTAGATCATTAAATTAATGGGATGTGATCTATGTCCTCCATGATTTCAAAAACACCATTCTTTTAATTGTTAATTAGGGAATGTAGTGATTACAGAACGTGAGGAACAATTTTGCTCATTTTCAATGTGCTGGTTGTGATTATGTGAATTATTAACTCTGAGCAGCATGCCATTTAGTTCATTTCCATGACTTTATGAACTATTTCCAGTATGCATCTGTTCTTGTTTTTAATTAAAAAATATAACATATAGATTTCAGCCTGTACCTTGTAATGAAAAAAGGAAGAAGCAGCAAAGAAGTTTCTTGTACTTTTACATCATTGTGTAATATTTCTTTACAGTTTTTTTTTTTTTCCAATGTGAACCCGTCTGGAGACTTCTCCATGAAGGATCGTGATGTGCCAAAATTCTGGGAAGAAAAACTTGGACCGTTATCGGCCGTATATTTAATACTATTATACTTGCACTGCTGGGACCAAAAGTTTCTTATCACATTTATTGAGATGATTTTAACATTCTGAAACAGATTGTCCACACTATATTTGGAAAAAAAAATGTCCAAGTGATAGATGGATTTACAACTTACACCTCAGGTTTTTATTATAGTTGACATTTACACAGTCTTGAAAGTCTCTACTCCTCTGTTTTATAGAAATGGCAATGCCACTGAGTCTCATCCAATATTATTGTGGAGCTGTAACACTCTGGTGAAGGATGGACCATCTATTACTTGACAAACCCTTTGTCAAGTAGATCATGCCATTTCAGAATTATCTGAAATAATCATCACAGAAATGCATTGACCCATCATACGTTTTGCGAAATGTATGCTCAAGTGTTAAGAAGCTATTCATTTGTTTTTCTCAGATGACTAAGGATGGGGCCATGTGCCACAGAGCTCTATGCCTGCTTTTACATAGTTATCAGTGTGAATGGCACCCCCTACAGTTGTGCAGTGTGTAGTCTGAAATTTTGGAGACTCTTAGTTTCTTTACATTGTTTGACCCGAAGACCGTTATCTTTGCTTCAGGGGGGTCCTTTCACATCTTTTTATTTTATTTATTTTTAGGCAGGTAATTTTTTCTTTTGAAGAGACTCTGAAATGACCAAGCCAAGCCATTGCCATTCATCCTCTTTGTGTAAAAGTTTAATCTTGAGCCACCCCTCTCAGCAATGCATTGCCACTTTCTAATACATTAAAAGTATTTAATATGGGCAAAGTAACAAATGTCATGTTATCAGGTTATGTGTCTCAATCACTGAAACAGGCTCAAAAGGAATGGGACCCAGTGTCGAGGAGAAGAAAAGTACAATGGAAAGATTTCTGATGCTTGAAGTACTGCTCAGTAGGGCAAATTTGGGGAAAAGATGTAGAGAAGAACTTTAGACACCAGGAACAAGATTGAGAGAGTGCTGAGAAAAGATCATGGCTGGGCCAGGCAAGGTGGCTCACACCTGTAATCCTAGCACTTTGGGAGGCCAAGGCAGGTGGATCATAAGGTCAGGAGTTTGAGACCAGCCTGGCCAATATGGTGACACCGCGTGTCTACTAAAACTATAAAAATTAGCTTGGCGTGGTGGCTTACACCTATAGTCCCAGCTTCTCGGGAGGCTGAGGTAGAAGAATCGCTTGAACCCAGGAGGCAGAGATTGCAGTGAGCCAAGATCATGCCACTGCACTTCAGCCTGGGTGACCCAGTGAGACTCTGTCTCAAAAAAAAAAAAAAAAGAAAAAAAAAATCATGGTCAGTCGTTCTTAAAGCTGGCTAATTAGTGTTACCTGGAGAACTTTACAAAATCCCCTACGCTATCTTTATACCAATTGAATCAGAATGTCTGGGATGAGGGCACAGGCGTCAGTGTAGTTTAAAGATTTCCCCAGGTGTTTCTTATCCACAGCCAAAATTGAGAACCACTGGGCTGGAGGAGTGCTCGGAGAGGAAAACAAATACAGGATCAAAAGAACCTTTCATTTGTTTATTGATCCAACTGTTTTTTTTTTTTCACTCATTCATTCAACAAACACTTATCATGAACTTCCTGTGTGATATACACTGTTCTATGATTTGAAGGAACAAAACAAGCAAAGCCCCCATGCTCAAGGAGCTTATGTCCTAGTGTCTTGAAGCAAACCCTTCCTGACTCATTAGAAATCAAGTTCAGGTGGCAATTATAACACACGACCTTTCACTTAAAGCATGACAGAATCATTTTCATGATACTGTTAATTTGAACCACAAAATAAGTCCTGCCCGCACTCCCCTCCCCCGCAAAAAAAAAAATTAAATTACTAAAATTTGGCTGGCTCCAAGTGGCTCACGCCTGTAATCCAAGCACTTTGGGAGGCTGAGGTGGGTGAATCCTGAGGTCAGGAGTTCGAGACTGGCCTTGCCAACATGAGGAAATCCCGTCTCTACTAAAAATACAGAAAATTCGCTGGGAGTAGTGGCGGGCGCCTGTAATCCCAGCTACTCTGGAGGCTGAGGCAGGAGAATCGCTTGAACACGAGAGGTTGCGGTGAGACGAGATTGCACCACTGCACTCCAGCTCAGGCGACAGAGTGAGACTCTGCCTAGAAAACAACAACAACAAAAAATTACTAAAATTTGATGTAACTGAGATATATCACATCTATTTGTGAAACTCTAATGCCCATCCTTCCTCTAAGTACTCCTCACCTTGTTTTGCCTAATTTTTCAGGAGTAAACTTGTAACCAAAGGCAAACATCTTACAAATTCCACGATACTTAGACCTGCTTCCCAAATGATTTGGAAATTTTCATAAAATTGAATGTACATAAATAATACATGGTCGGGGTTCCGAGACTTAGGCAAGGTGCTAAATTCGTCCAATATGAGGCCACCTGCTCATATGTCATCTGTTGGCACTGGCTCACACATTTGTGTGCCAGGACATATGAAATTAAGTTTACCTGATGCTCTCTGACAGCAGCTTTCTGTTACAACGTGCAAATTAGATTAGGTTAAGGTAGAGGGCAGAGTAAATGGATGGCTTCATAGATTGATACTAGAATACTGATGGCTTTAACCAGAAGGTGACTGGTTATGGTCCAGCTTGGGTCATTGGTAATCACACGTTCCTGTTATTGATGCCTGTGCAGTGGCCTGTGGGGAAATGGATGGTTTGTTTTTTATTGAATGTTGCCGTTATAGCCCAAAGATCGCACTGGCAGTGCAACTTCATTGACCTTCACCCTCGAATTTGAGGAAGGAAGGTCGAGGTGTAAATAGGTGATGGAGGCTAAATCAGGTAGTTGTCTCTAGAATGTTGCTTGATCCCCCTTCTAAGTGTGTGATACATGAGCAAGGCTAAAAGGTTGTACAGCTTGCCACCTGGGAACCGCCTCCCTTGGGCTGAAGCCAGCATGATCACTTGGGTCTTCAAGGCAGGCGTGCACAGTTTTTCTCTCAATATGAAGTGATTGAATGCAAACTTGAAATTCTACCAGAAGAATCATTTTTTAACTTTAAAGGGATCTAGAGTTGTCTCTGCCTCATTAAGTAGCTCAATTGGCTTCAAACGCATTTTTTATTTATATTGAAAATGTAGAAACTGTCAACTTCATCCTATTTTTGAAGACTTTTTTTCTATAATGTGGCCTTCCATTGTGTAATAAAGTTTAATAAAGCATCTGTTGTACAACTTAGTGGCATTTCATCCCAAGGTATGGTTTAATGGCATAAACAAAGGGTCGAGGGAAAAATAAATTCAGATATTTAAACAGAATACGCACAAAACCCTAAATCTTTCATGCAGAGTTGACCAGTGATGCACAGAATGAGACAGAAATAACTGTCAAAGGGACTGGAGACTGATCTCGAGATGTTCTAGGGTGGAACTGATGGGTTTACTTATTTGTTTAAATAATTGCATTCTTTGGAATTGCCTAAATTTTGCACTTCTGCCGGTTTAAATAGAGTGGAATTGAGGTTGTTTCTGGCAAGAAAGAGTGTCACATTTTTGAAGGGAACAGCAGCAACAGCACAACAACAGACAGTTTGGAGACTAAATACAATTTTTTTAAAGTTTCCTAGGATTAAATAGAAAAACACTCTGGGGCTTAGCTAAAAGGCTAACAGGAGAAACGAATTGCACATAGAAATCAATCGCTTTGTTCGCTGACACCCAGTGACAGAACTAATAATTGTGTCCATGTAAAATCAGACCCTCTTGTTACTTTTTAATGAAGTCTGTCTGATTCTGTGATATTTTTGGCCTAGGAAATGAAAGAGATGTTTTATTAAATGAAACTAGGTCTACACAGGTGAAGTATCTGAATATAAGTATGTAATCATATCGTACAATAAAAAGCAAATATAAAAAAATTGGAAAGACATGAATGTAGTTCAAATAAGCTCATTCCTCCAAGAAGCCTTCTCTGTGTTTTCAATGGAATAGTGGCCTGTATTTTGCATTTGAACAATGGCACAAAGCCATTGGAAGGGGAAGAAAGGTTTAGCCTACCCCTCTTGGATCCTTATGCCACAACGTCTGTTCCCTGCTGTACTGAGAAGTCCAACTCTCCTTTGCAAGCCAGGAAAAAGAGGACCTTTTTCAAATTGCATGCTTCTAAGATGCTGGCAGAATTCAAAAGTGTTTTCTCCACACAGTATAAAGCCCTTTACCTGATTAAAGCTGGTTCTTTGGTTTGCCAAGGTGAAAAATTTTCTTGTATTTTATCTTGCCCTTTCCCTCTCTTCTTCCCTCATTTCCTCTCCTCTTCCTCTTTCTCTCTTTCTTTCTCATCTTCCCATCCAACATTAAAGACATTTAGTGCAACCTCAGCATTATTATTTTTAACACCCACCTTGCCAAGGAGAGTATAACTCCAAGGAAGCTTCTTTTTTAAGCAGACCCCATCTTTTGTCTGTTGGTCCCTGAGTGGGACCTTTCAGTTGGTCATTCTTCCCCAGCATGTGTGTGAACACATGTGCGTGTGTGCAGGCATGTGTGTATATACACTTTCATGTTGATGGAGACATATGGTCTTAGGGAGGATCTATGTGGTCCATCTAGTTCTTTAGTTTCAAATGTGATGTGTTTTGTCTAATATCTGAAAGGGAAATATCTTTCTGTGTAATTTCTCACCCCGAATTACACATTTAAACCCCAGAGATATCAGAGAACATTCTAAGAAATATCTTGTGGGTGAAAAAGTTGACCTTTTGTTTCCCTCTGCCTGGTTGGCTGACTTGGGAGAGAATAACAGAAGGCAAAGGGACTGTCAGAGTGGGGGAAATTCCCATCCTAGACTTGGCAAGGGACAGGGGGTGTAGCCCTTTTATGATATTCACTCAGTTCAGAGCACCGTACTTCTGTTCAAAACTGTGATAAGAAATATCAATATGGACGTGTGACAGTATGTGTGGGAGGGTACCTCCTTCACTTGTAACATCTCACAAGGAGAGGTCTTGGCAAAGGCACAGTCATCAAAATTGATGAGCCCAAAATGGAATTCACCCTTAAAAAAAAAAGGTTTAGATAAAATTAGCTTTCCTCTTAACAATCTGCGAGTGATATCAGAATAGCAGCTATGAATCTGTCTGGTAGGGCCCTCTCTTCTTAAAATAGATGGATGGGTAGATGGGTAGATGGATGGATAGAGGGACAGATGGATGGGTGGATAGGTGGATGGATGAGTAGATGGGTGAATGGATGGGTGGATGGATGAGTGGATGGGTGGATGGGTGGATGAATGGGTGGATGGGTAGATGGGTAGATGGGTGGATAGATGGGTGGGTGGGTGGGTGGGTGGATGGATGGATGGATGGGCAAATGAGTGGATAGGTGGATGGATGAGTAATGGATGAATGGATGGGTAGATGGATGGATGGATGGCTGAATGGATGGGTGGATGGGTGAATGGATGGGTGGGTGGATGGATGGATGGGTGGATGGGTGTGTGGATGGATACATACATGTACATACATTTAAATTCTTAATAGGTACATCTTATGCTCTTCAAGTCTCTTTCTCTGGGGAGGTGGGGCACTGGGGTGCTGGCATATGCTATCTTTTTTTGCAGTAAGACCATGGGGATGAGACCACTTAACCAATTCTTCTAGGCATGTTTTGAAGCAATGTGGTATAGTGGAAAGAACACAGGATTTGAGTCACTGGAAGTTGGATTTAGATTTGAGCACCATATCCTTTTTAGCTTGAGTACCTTTGGACAAGATAGTTATCCTCAGTATCGATGCCTATAAAATGGAAAAATGATTTCTAACTTGCTGTATTGTTGAGAGAATTAAAAGATATCTAGATCTAGGCAGATCATGCTTACCTCAATACCTAGAATAGAGAGAGCATTTTGATTAATGGGAGCTGCAGCTACTACTTCAACTGCTGCTAAAGGTGTTTCTTGTTTTTACCTTCCCCTCCTTCTGTAGGTTTATTTTTTTTCCACAATACATTTTAGAAATAGAAGCCACATTCTAACTTCTTTGGCTCCTTGCCTGATTTTCATATGGTCTCTAGCCAAGAATGGTGGCCATACTATGTCGTGTGTGTGTGTGTGTGTGTGTGTGTGTGTGTGTGTGTGTCTATGTCTATATCTAGAAAATATATATTTATACCTGGAACATCTATATATATAAATAAAATTCTGGAAGATGCATCTTGCTGGAAGATATATGTCTCGATATGTATATCTGGAAGATATGCTTTCCTTCTTTGCTTTCGACAAATGTTCTAAACTCACCATACCTTTTGGATATTGAACTATAAAGACTTCCACATTCTTATTTTATATATTTAGAATTGTGAATATTGTAATAAAAATTCCTCTGACATTTCTCACGTACTACAGACATCATGTCCCCTACATTTTTCTTTGTGGAGAGATATGAGTGTTCAGCAACCTAGAATAAGCCAGAATAGAAGGCGGTAAGAATGGGTTTGTTGTCTGAGGCACAATATGACACCACCTGAATCTTCTCTACATCACCCTTCAAGGGGGTGAGGATGGCTAAGACCACTGATGCCTATGTCAAATAATAGCTATTTACCATGTGCCAGGTTCTTCTGTAGGCACTTTAAATAGATAATTTTATTTAATCTTCAGAGCAAACTTAGGGAGTAGGTGCTACTATTATCCCAATTTTACGGAGGAGGCAACTGAGTCACAGTAAGCTGAAATGACATACTCCAGGTTGCAGGATGAGCATGAAGCAGAGCCAATAAGAGGCACCAGTGTCTTTTGGTGTCAGGAATCCGTACTCTTGTGCTTTTCTGTCTCATAAAAATATCAGAGTGGCTCTCTCTATTGGGTCTCGTTATTGCATGCCACTGTGTGTTCTTCTGACTGTCTGTCGCCATTAACAAGGAGCATTTCCCACACCGTGGAAGTGCACCTGACAATATTATGTACTTCTTGTTGAAATCCCTGTCTTCCTTATGCTGTCCATTGGTGCTTCACACTGTTTTCTTTTTCATCCCACATCCGCAGCTTGTAGCTCCTGCCTGAGCTTTGGAAGTGAAAGCCGAAGTTCCACCTCAATGCAGGTGATAAAACTAGGGCAAAATGAATGAGGTGGGAGCTTTGATGTCAGCACGTGGAACCCAAACATGGGCTATACTGAATTGTCAGCAGGACATTATGTCACTGTAGGTTTAGCCCTTCTTGGTTTTTATTTGTTTGTTTGTTTGTTTCATTTTGTTTTTAAGATATAGTCTCACAGTGTTGCCTGGGCTGGAGTGCAATGGTGTGATCTCGGCTCACTGCAACCTCTGCCTCCTGAGTTGGAGTGATTCTTCTGCCTGAGCCTCCTGAGTAGGTGCGATGACAGGCATGCATCACCATGCCCGGCTAGTTTTTTGTATTTTTAGTAGAGACAGGGTTTCACTATGTTGATGAGGCTGGCCTCGAACTCCTGACGTGGTGATCTACTCGCCTAGGCCTCCCAAAGTGTTGGGATTACAGACGTGAGCCATTGCACCTGGCCCCTTCTTGGATTTTCTTATGCATTTGAAATTCGGTAAAGCTAAAATTGTGAATATGTAAATAAAAATAACATAAGAACATGGGAGAGACGGCTGGGATGTTTTGCTTTCATATGATGGAGACCAATGCCTTCATGTTTTCTATTGTAACTTTTGGACAGGTAGAATGATTGCAATTGTAAATAAAAGGGAATATGGTGCCAGGAGCAGAAAGCAAAGATGTTTTGAAAGAGTCGGAAAGACTATGTTTCAACCACAAAACCATCCTATCTTCTGGGGTTGCCTAAATTCTCAACTCCTACTTTGAAACACAAACCCTTGATGTTCCAACTTAACTTTCTGCCCACAGAGTAGTTGAGGACAATCCAATGTCAGTATGGCAGGTAGAAGGAGCACAAAGTAAGATTCATTTGTGTCTTGATTTGAGGGACATAAATGTCCTAGTTTCTTTACATGTCTTGGTCGCCCCCTCACACAGGTTCTCTGAAGTTGTTTCCGTCATTTTGTACCCTTCCTCTTCTCCTTGTAAGCTTAAGTTTCACATTCATTGACTGTTTTTCCTCTCTGAGGTTTAATCTTCAAGGGATTATGCATATGAGGCTTGCATTATATACCCTGAATGATAAATATTGAAAATATCTCACAGCTAGCTGGATCCCTCTTCCTCCAGGCTGTCCAGAAAAATGGTGCTGGGACCACCCCTGGAAGCTCAGCCTGCCCCAAACCCCAGGAATCTTCAGTCTGCAAGGGCAGAACCAGGTAATGAAGATGGCGTGCTAGCAAACAGTAGTTCTCTGATCTAGCCACTGCCACACATACCAAAATGCTGCAACTTTGATTTGGGTTTTATTTCCTGTGATTACATGGATCATGCTGGTTCCTAATGTAGACCTTCTCAGTTCTCTGAGTGTGCACATCTGCATCTACATCTCCTTTCAATTCATGGAACTGCTTTATTTCTTCCCCGCCAGTAATTCCTCTGCTCTATGATCTGAGCTTCCACTCATGCCCTTATGCTTTAGCTCTTAAATTCCTGGAAAAGTATATGTATATTTTACCAGTTTGGGCGTTGTCATATGCAATAGGTTCATTCACCGTTCATTAAACAAAAAGTTATCAATTAGTCTCACGTACCAGTCCACGTTTACACATGACAGGCACATCAATAGATAAGAGAGAAAAAGCCCATGCCGTGTGTTTCAATGTTTGTAGTAACACGGCTTGTAAAGGTTAGAAGAAAAACCCAGAAGCAACCTAGTCTGTCATCAAAATGAGAAAGTAAAGATGGACTGTGGTAAAGTAACACAATGGAATACTATAGAGCAGTGAAAAATAAACCAGGATGAATCTCACAATTTTAGTATTGGAAAAAAGGAACAATAGGATATGTTATAACTTGCACAAAATTGAAAACATGCTTGTGTAAAATTGAAAATGTGGAAAATAATGTGAAACAGATTAATATATTTCCTAGGGAGATATGTGTATATGCATGTATATATGTGTTATATGTATATATGTTTGTGAGGGAGAACTGAGGGATTCCTAATCTATTGGTAATATTTACTAACCTGGGTATAGGAAGCAGATACATGTTGTATTAAATATTATACTGCTTATGTGTCTTAAATATCTCATTTTAATTTTTTATAAACAAAATTTATATGCTCACTTCAAATTCACCTAATTTTAAGGGATTGGATTATTCCTTAGATGTATTCTGCTGAACTTACTGGGTCGGATAGTGTAAAGATGGAAAGGATTAGTAAAAAAAAAAAAAAAAAAAAAAAATATGGAAAAACATTGTGAAGGAGAAAGAAAGGAGGCATTGTTTGAGAACTTTTGTTTTAGACACAGCATCTCTACCCAACAGTGCAACTACTCATCATTCCTAGCATTGAGGGAAGAATGGTTACTTTAGGTACAAGTTCTAGTTCATATGAATTCCTCTCTTTAGTCCTAAAGTTGTTAGGAGGGAAGAGGTCTTTCCATGTCCTCTAGGGCTGGTAGGAAAAATCTGTGTCTTGTTACTTCCATGTTCCCCCACCCTCTTTCCTTTATAAGTTTTAATTACCCTCCAACTTACACCTCATGTAAAGTTTTTCAATATCACGCATTTTCTACACCTTCTAGGTATATAAACACACATATATTTTTAATACTCTTAACTATCTTAGTGTCAGTTCCAGACATGTTGCCTGGTTAACTTTGAATACTTCAGTGTGTTCCTAAAAACAAGGACTTAACCGCAGTACAATTCCAAAATTAAGAAATTTAACACACTGGTATAGTCCTCTGGTCTCATCCACATTTTGTTTTCCAATTTCATCAATTGTCCCAATAATGACCTTGATGGCAGTTTTGTTCATGGTCCAGAATCTAATCCATCATGCATTTCATTGAGTTGTCAAGTCGCTTTAGTGTCTTTTAATCCACAACAGCAACAGTCTTGCTTGGGTTTTTATGATCTTGACATTTTTTAAGAACACATACCCTGGGCCGGGTGTGGTGGCTCATGCCTGTAATCCTTACACTTTGGAATGCTGAGGCGGGCGGATCATGAGGTCAGGAGATCGAGACCATCCTGGTTAACACGGTGAAAACCTGTCTTTACTAACAATACAAACAATTATCTGGGCGTGGTGGCAGGGGTCTGTAGTCCCAGCTACTCGGGAGGCTGAGGCAGGAGAATGGCGTGAACCCAAGATCGCGCCACTAAACTACAGCCTGGGTGACAGAGCAAGACTCTGTCTCGAAAAAAAAAAAAAAAAAACAGAAAAAACAGACACCCGGGACTGCCCATTGCCACATCACCTGAGAAGAGCACTTTGATTTTAACTAATCATTTTTGCAAGCTTAGTTGTTTTAGCTGCTACAAAAAAAGCATGAGTCTTTTAAAAAGGAATGAAATTCTGACACACGCTACAACATGGACAAACCTTGAAACGTTATGCTAAGTGAAAGAAACCAGTCACAAAAGGACAAATACTGTGTGATTCTACTTACATGAGGTCCCTAGGATAGACAAATTCACAGAGACAGAAAGTAAAATAGTGGTTCCTAGGGACCAGGGGGAGGATAGAATTGGGAGTTGATGTTTAATGGGTATAGAATTTCAGTTTTGGAAGTTGAGAAAGTTTTAGAGTACTGATAATAGTTGCACAAGAATGCAAATGTTCTTAATGCCACTTAATTGAATACTTTAAAACGATTAAAACGGTAAGTTTTACATAATGTATATTTTGCTACAATTTTTTACACGACAGTGGGTCCTCAATATGTAAATATAATGTAAATTAACAAAAGGAACACAGGGCAGTTATTTATTTTGTAGATGACCCTCAATTTGGGTTTTTCAGCTGTTTCCTTATGATTCCAATTGGGCTATGCATTTTAGCCAGAGATACCCCAGGAGTAATAATGTCCTTTCTTTCCCAGGGCACCATAGTAAGAGACACATGGTATTGATTTGTCTATTATTGGTAATATTAACATCGGTCCTTTGGATCATATGATGTCTCTCAGATATCTCAACTAAAAACTTTCTCACTGTAACTAATATGTAATTTTGGGGTGGAAGCAATGGTTTTAGACTTTTAAAATACCGGTTTGTCGTCAATCCTTCTTTCACTAGTTTTACCATTCATTGATGATTCTTGTCTGAGTCAATTATGATTAGTACAGCTATCAAATGATGGTTTTCTAACGCCATCACACTTTTATGTATGGGTTGGCATTCTATTTTCTTTCCTAGATATATTCATTTAATTATTTCAGTATATAGTCATGGATTCATGTTTTATTCTATGATCTACAAGCGGTTACTTTCATTATTTGTTTTGATGCTCAAGTTGTATCATATGTATTCACTGGAAACCCCTCCAAGCTGGCTCCTGTATCATTTTGACATAAACCCATAAGTTTTTAAAAAATAACATCCTTATTCCTTGGCACCAGAAGATATTCCAGGTTTATCTTGACTTTTCTTGCCCCAGTCCTAGAGCTAGGCAGCCAATTTTCCACAGAGCAGTCCTTCCTTTGATTGGAGAATGGTGTTTAGAAATGAAGTTCTGGGTGATTATGGCTTCTGGGCCCTCTAAATAGACTATATAAATAGAACTAGGAAAAAATACACACATGCACATACACATGTCTATAAAATTATCTTTTCAAAGCCAAGAATGTGTTAATCCTTCCTAAGGATTATGTTCTTTCCAACAGGATACATTATCTAGAATAAAATTTCCCTGCCTATCTGATATCGCTTATTATTACTGGTTATCTTTTATCTGTCTATTAGGCTGTGAGATCCTTCAGAAGGAAGACTTCATATTTTTTGTCATCTTTGTATCCGCATTGCCTAGGAAGATGTCTGGTGCAGATTAGATACTGCAGATTAGATACTGAATTAGATATTAATTCATAGGATTGTTGGGTGAAACGATGGTTGAATGAAAGGATGGTTAGTTAGGATCATTGGGTAGGAGGATGGTTGGGTGGAGTGGAGATTCAGTGGAAGAGTATAGTTGGATGGAAGTATAGTTCATTGGGATCACTGGGTAGGAGGGTTGCTGGGTAGAATGGAGATTGGGTGGAAGTATAGTTGGATGGAAGGATAGTTGGTTAGGATCTTTGGGTAGAAGGATGGTTGGGTGGAATGGAGATTTGGTGGAAGTATAGTCGGATGGGAGGATAGTTGATTAGGATCTTTGGGTAGGAGGATGGTTGGGTAGAATGGAGATTGGGTGGAAGTATAGTTGGATGGGAGGATGGTTGCTAAGGATCTTCAGGTAGGAGGATGGTTGGGTGGGAGGATGGTCGGTAAGTGTCTTTTGGTAAGAGGATGGTTGCGTGGAATGGAGATTTGGTGGAAGAGTATAGTTGGATGGAAGGATAGTTGGTTAGGATCTTTGGGTAGGAGTATTGTTGGGTGGGAGATTGGGTGGAAGTATAGTTGGATGGAAGGATAGTTGGTTAGGATCTTCAGGGAGAAGGATGGTTGGGTGGAATGGAGATTCAGTGGAAGTGTATAGTTGGATGGAAGCATAGTTGGTTAGGATTGTTGGGTAGGAGTATTGTTGGGTAGAATGGAGATTGGGTGGAAGTGTAGTCGGATGAGAGGGTGGTTGGTAAGGATCTTTGGGTAGGAGGATGGTTGGATGGAATGGAGATTTGGTGGAAGACTATAGTTGGATGGAAGGATAGTTCGTTGGGATCACTGGGTAGGAGTATTGTTGGGTAGAATGGAGATTGGGTGGAAGTATAGTCAGATGGGAGGATGGTTGGTAAGGATCTTTGGGTAGGAGGATGGTTGGGTGGAATGGAGATTGGGTAGAAGTATAGTTGGATGGAAAAATGGTTTTCATGCAAGAGCATTTGGGTTAGGGGATGATTGGATGAGAGGAGTGGTTAAGTGGAAGAATTGTGAAGATAAAGGATCATTATGTGGGAAGACGGTTGTGTGGGATGTGATCTGCGTGTCTTATTTAGCAATATATGTCTTTTTTGTCATACTGCTGCACTCACTGCATTCAGGTGCTGTTTAAGAAGTTATTTTGGTTCCATTTGGTCTTTCAGATAGTAGGTGTTCATTCAGTTTCTATTGATTGTCTGAATGTGACTTTCAGGAACAGGAATGGATGATTTTTCTTTAGATTCTTTGCATTCTCTATAGTGCTCAGCTTGGCATAAATACAGATTTAATATTCAGTTTGACAGTAAGTCAGTTAGAAAACCACAGCAACATAATATCTGCCCTATTTACTTTTTCAAGAAAACTGAGGCTGCTGTATTAGTTTATTCAACACTGAGTGTAGAGTTGATTCATTCGTTCTGGATATGTAGTTGCCCCCAAATTATTGAAGTAGTCTACTTGGCAAGTATTTCAAGAATGGAGGGCATTGTTTAGCCTTGTAATTATTCATTGGCTCCTGTAATCAGGAAACAAACTTTTGCTTTGGAATAAGGGTTACACCACACAATTTGGTACCATTTTGTGATCAGGCAATTGAATAGGCTAGAAAGAATTCCTTTACTGATGGATAGACTTTCTGAATACCTGTTTTATCCATTTCTTTCTATTTTCTCATACTAAGAAAGTAAGCAGCGAATTCTTCTCACTCTGATATTGTGAACAGAAAGGAACTCCAGTATTTTCGGCCATATATACATTTTTTTTTTATTTTGGATCTATTATGTGTTCTAGTGTCTTTAGAGAAAATTTTCATAATTGAACCTTGGAAGAGAAGACAAGTGCTGTGTAATGTCCGTAAGAACAAGAAGACATTGCGCTAGCTGAAAATGTCTTTTTCCACAGTACTTTATATCCTGGCCAAGTGTTCTTGTGCAAAGCGACCAAGTAACATTTTCCCATTCAGCAATAAGAACGAAGAGACTGTTATTGCCACTGGCTGGTATTGAGTAATCGTACATAGGTGGGGTGAGTTGAAGGCAGTCTGAATTATAAAACGCCTTCCTTTGAAGTCAAATCAATTTTTATTCTTAATCTGTGAACATGAGATGGGAACAAATAACTTCTGAGTGAAATAAAGGTTTCTTAGCCTGTCAAGATTTATCTTATCAGGCTGAAGAGGTGGGATTCCTGTTAGCAACTGGCAGTTTTAAAAATCCATTCGCCTGAGGAAGTGTGAAAACAGTCTGCAGAACAGAGACACTGAGCTCTTGCTGCATTGAGTGCTTATTTGCTCCTTTTTTACATTTCCTGCTTGAGACCTCGCCAGGTCCAACTTTAAAACATTTGCAGGCTAATGGGAGTGTGTGCACAGGGAGTATCAGAAATCATTTCCTTAGGGGAGGAGGTGTTTTGTGGTGCAAAATGTTGAGGTTCTGTTGCCAAAACACCAACTGCAAGAGGGTATTTTCTGTGAACTTCATGGGTGGCTTTCATAGGGAATTGTCCCTGTCATTCTCGGATGTCTTTTATTGGCCCTTGTTTTGCCAGAGTGGGGGTGAGGGGGGAACACCTTCCCTGTGTCATTTATCTTTAACAAAGAAAGCCAAAATAATTCTATAAATGAAAGTCATGCACATGTGGAACTTTGAGTGCAGCTCTAGAGTATTTTTTTTTTTTTTTTAACCCTCCTACGACGAAGCCAAAAGAAGAAATCTGGTTGTATTTCTCTAACATTTTTAGGCAGATGATCGTTTCTGGGCAGGAGGAAAATGCCAAAGCCTGTGCAGTTTCTCTTTCAGCTCGTTCGAAAATACTCTAGGAAAAGACCCCTGTGGATTCTGTGCCGCTTCTGTGATGTGTGGAATCATGTGATTGCTGGACAGCCCCCTTGGAAGCCGGCCAGTCCAGCCTGTTCAGCATCCAGATGGGAACCCGGAGGCGCGTCTCACAGCAGACTGTTGATTAACCCAAGGTCACCTGGCTCTGGTTTGTGACGGAGCGAGGATGAGTATCCAGAGGTTTCCAGAACCTCAGCACAAAGGGTATCCATGATGAACAGACATTTCCCTCTCCCTTCTCTCTCCCTTCCCCTGCACAAACAGTGCAAAAAACACACTCCCTTGTTGGCCAGGACCCAAAGACGTATTATCATACACATGTCTTTCTGTGCATGGGGGGATCAGCAGGGGTGCCAGTGAACTTGGATTACTCTTTGGATCACCCTACTGCCTCCAGCTCCCCTCTCCATTTTATTTCCTGACTCAGTCTCCTATTTGAGCTAATTTACCACTTGTGTAGGGGTACATTCCTTGACTTCTCAGAGCCAACCAAGCCCCAGTCCATGATTTCTTCTTCTTTTATGACAAGCTCTCATATGACATTTATCCCAGTGGAAATTTCATATCGATTATCTGTGGTTCTTTGAGTGTTCTCTCTTTCCCCTGGACTCCAAGATCCTTGGGATCATTGGCCTTGTCATTTATGTTCCCGCTTACGTCCTATAGCCTGGCATTTAGTGAGGAGGTGTGTTGTGTTGGATTTTGTTTGTTTGTTGTTTGTTGTTGTTGCTTTTTGCAAGGGCCCCAGCAAAGTATCACAAAATACTAGGTGACTTCAAAAGACAGACATGCATTCTCTCACTGCTCTGGAGCCTGAGAGGCTGAAATCAAGGTGTTAGCAGAGACATGATCCCTCTGAAGGCATTCAGGGTGAATCCTTCCTTGCCTTCTCCAGCTTTTGGTAGTTGCTGGCATTCCCCAGCATTCTGTGGCTTGCAGCTGCGTTTCTGAAAGCTGCCTCACTCCCAACCTCTGTTTACATTGGTGTCTGTTCACATCACCTGTCCTCTATATGTGTATCTCTGTGTCCAGATTTCCTTCCATTTGTGAGACCAGCAGTCCTTGGTTTAGGTCCCAACTAGTGGTTTCGTGACCCCTGTGTTAGTTTCCTAGATTGCAGTATTAAGTATCACAAGCTTAGTGGCCTAAAACTACAGAAATATATTTTCTCACAGTCCTGGAGCCTGGAAATTTGAAATCAGGGTATTAGCAGTGCCATGCATTCTTCAAAGGACTCAGGGAAGAATTCTTGCTTTCCTCTTTCAGATTCTAGTAGTCATTAGGCACCTGGCGGCCCTCAGCTTTGAGATGTGTCACTCCAGTCTCTGGCTTGGGCATCGCATAGGCTTCCCTGTGTTTCTGTGTGTCTCCAAACTTCCTTCTTCTTGTAAAGGTATCGGTCCCCAGCCTGGGCTCGGCGGCTCACGCATATAATCCCAGTACTTTGGGAGGCTGAGGCAGGTGGATCACTTTGAACTCAGGAGTTCGAGACCAACCTGGGCAACATGGAAAAACTCCATCCCTACAAAAACATATTAAAAATTAGCTGACCATGGTGGCCTGTGCCTGTAGGCCTAGCTACTTGGAGGCTGAGGTTAGAGGATCACTTAAGCCTGGGAAATGGAGGTTGCAGTGAGCCAAGGTCATGCAACTGCCCTCCAGCCTGGGTGACAGAGTGAGACCGTATTGCAAAAAAAAAAAAAAAAGAAAAGAAAAAGAAGAAAATAAGTATCAGTCCCTGTATTTAGGGCTCATCTTAATTCACTATGACCTCATCTTAATTACATCCATAAAGACCCTATTTCCAAATAAGCCCACGTTCTCACATTCTGGGAGGCAATGGATTTCTGGGGGTTGTTATGCAACCTAGTGTACAAGGCAGTACACACTTATTGAATGCATGAATGAATGATAATGCTCTGGGCCCCGGCAAGTCTCGGCCTGGAGAATTGAGTCTGCATGCCTGCGTAGAATCAAGAACAACATGCACTTCAGTGGAATTTGGGAAGGGTCAGGGTCTGTTGACAGAAATGGAAAAATCCTCCAAGCGCCTCTCCCTCTCTTAAGAGACTCCTCAAGATTGCTTTGCTGTTCTACCCTCTGCAGACTGTTTTTAATATGTCTATTTAAATGCAAATTTTGACTTTCTGTCTGTAATCATATAAAATGTTTGGCACTAAAATTTTAATCAGGAATGTAATTTTATATAGAGGCGGTAATGGAGTGGTAGGCCACCCATAACAGAATGAAGCTTCCCCGGTGTGGATTCCCAGACTATGAGAGTGCTGGCCTCCCTGCTCCCGGCTGAGCCGGGAAAACCCTGCCCAGCTCCAAGAGGTTCTTCTCAAAGATGATTCCTGATCCTAGGCATGTCCTGTGTCCTGTCACCAATCTCATCGTCCTTTATAATCCAAACGGGGTGATCCGGTGTTCTTCCTCTGCGTCCTCTGGTCTTCTAGCATCCTGGATAGGCCGTGCATGTTTAGAAAGAGGGTCTCCACCCAGCCCCCACCTAAGATGATGGCTCATTTATCAAGACCAGGCTGGAGGCTCAGCCACCAGAGCTTCTGTTGTTTGGGAGGAAGGCTGCCAGCAGCAGATGTTTGTCCTCGCCTCAGCTCCCTGCAGCCTTTGAGCTCCATCTGCCGCACACTCGGGCACAGCTGCCAGTGCTTCCCCTCCATGCTCACCTTTCACCTCTCACGGAGGCTGGGGCTTCATGCATCTGGGTCCAACAGGGAGATGGTGACCCAGACCCTGCGACCCTGGTGCCACAATCCTTCCCAACAGCTCGCTGGGCGTCTTTCTGCACTAGCCTGTCAGCATGCTGGAAGCAGTTCCAGTGGAGGTTGTTGAGCAGGGTTGCAATTGCAGCCCATCACTTTGGTCTTGGTGTCCCAACTTGTTAGGACAAGAGAGTCAGAGCACACACAGCCGTCTCCCGGCTGGATCATCCGGTGGAGTGGGAATGTGCACATGCCCCCCATTTCTAACTAAGATATACATTGTCTCAGGGCCTTTGCAATGTCCGCTCCCTAGTCCTCAATGATCTTCCCTGTTGGTCATCCCAGAGCCCAGTCCAAACGTCACCCTTTAGAGGGGCAGCTGTCAGTCTTCCCAATGAAAGTGTATGCCAACCCCCGCATCACGCATGGGCTCAACAACCTCTGTATTTCCCTCATTGCTATTATCTTCATCTGTAATTCTCATCTTTATAATATCTCTTGAATGGCTCTTTAGGAGAATTACTCTTCTTACAGTGTGCAAAATGGATTGCAGGGATGGTGAGAGGCGGGTGGAAATGTTGGAAAGGGGACAAGGGTGCAATTGGTAGCACTGATCTTGTTGAGAGAGGGTTGGCCCTGGAAGAAGAAAGCAGCAATGGAGCAGGAAGTAATTAGACATAGAAGAGAGCTCTTCACGTGGGAGGTGAGGAGAATGGGTGATTGTGATTGTGTGTTAGGACTGAGGAAGGAGGAGGAGGATGCCCAGCTTTCTAAACTGGGTATTTGAGTGGATGGGGGTGACTTGCCGAAAATAAAGAATGGTTTGAGGAGAAAGATGCTGTACTCATTTTGGAAATGTTGAGTTATGGGCCCCTGTAGAAGACCCAGCTGAGATTTGCAGGTATGTATCAAATGGAGAATTCATCAGAGAGGCAATGGTACTCAAAACCATGAGAGTGAAAGGTGCTTTCTTGGGAGAGAGGCAGGATAAAAAAAATAAAGTGGCCCAAAATTAGGATGACCACACATCCCAGTTAGCCAGGATATTCCTGCCTTATACCTGTTGTTCTACCCTAATTTCTAACAGCTCCCCAACCCTTTCACTTTTACGTGTCTCAGTAAACTATATCGTCACCCTACCCACATGAGAAGGTTGGGGAAATTCAGAGCTCATAGAAGGGCATAAGAACCCACTGAAAAAAAACTGAGTCTGAGCAGAGGGGTAGAAAGAAAAACCAGGGTAGTGTTGGGTAACGTATGCCAAGGGTAGAAAATTGACAAGAGAGGAATCATTCATGTCAAATGGGTCACAGAGGTGAAGTCATACAAGCATCAAGAGCTTGCATTGGATTTAGCTACCCCCCCAAAATAAAATAAAATAAAATAAAGGCCTGATGACCTTGTAATAATGATGGTGGGAAAACGCCAGAGATAGATGGCTTTGAGGAGAAAACCGTTGATGAGAAAGTGAGACCGTCAGTTCCACTAAGCTTTACTGTGCAAGAAGGCAGAGATGTTAGAGGAGTTTGCAGACATGGGCATGAGAGAACAAGAGAAGGTTCCTGGGATGGGAGGCATTTGAGCATGCCTCAGTCCTGGAAAGGGGCCTGATGGAGAAAGCTTCAGGAGGAGGGTGTCCACATGATAGAGCAGTGTTCCTGAGGGAGAGAGAGCAGATGCAGGAAGGGACACCTTCCCTGTTAACAGGCAAGAAAGAGCAAGTTTGGGTGTAAGGAAGTCCGTAGGCTTTATGGCGGGGATTTGCAGAGAGTAGCATTTATTTTCTCCTCTGAGGTAGGAGGCATCTGAGAGGTGGGGGAGGTTGAAGATGGAAGGAAAGTAGACATTTGCTTTAAATAGCCACATGGAAAATGGGAGAAGGAATTGGCTCATTCAGAAGATTTTTATTGGGTGCCTTCTGTGCTCCAAGCGCTGGGATTCAACTAGTGAAGAAAACAATCCAATGGGACTGATGTTCTCCTTGGAAAGAGAACAGTGACAGTGGTGGAGGCAGCAAGGGGAACACTGGAGGCTGAAGACCCCTCCCAGCTTATAATGATGCAGCTGTGAGGGGTGAATGGTGGGGATTTTTTTTTTTTTTTACTAGAACTCAGCAGCTTGGGTCTAGACGCAAAGAAAATGGATAATGGATGGTCTAGAGATGGCAGCACAGAAAGGAAGGTGAGTTGAAGTTCTGAGGGTACAATAAATGGCAGGTAAAGTTATGGACCATTTGACCAAATCTCGGTGTGAAATAAAGAGCATACTTGGGATGTTTCTTTCTTTTTTTTCTTTTTTTCCTCTGACATGTATTGCTATCGTGAGTGTCCTTGAACAAATCTCTTTGGGGACATATAAAACTATTTCTCTAAAATAGATGTTAAGAATAGGAATGCTGGGTCCAAAGGAAAACACATAATCGATTTAGGTAAATATTGCCAAATTGTCGCAAATACCTCACCAGTTGGAGCCGCTATCAGCGGTACCCAAAGCACCTCCTCCCCTTCACATACCCTTGCCAACATGGGCCATTATCTTTCTGAGTTTTACCAAGTGGAGGAACAAACCAAAGGCCCTCACATTTTTCTGTGCATTCTGGTGATTGTTTGTCTTGGCGAGCATCTTCTTTTTTAAATGATCTTGCTGGGAGACTTGTGGTATGCAGTGATGACTATGGAAGTATTTTAGGGGGCAGGTCAGAGAGGGGATGCCTGTCAGGTTGGGGCAAGGGGACTTGGGAATTTTTTGGAGGAAATCAAATGGGAGACAACAGAATTTATCTGAGAGCTGGAGAAGAAGGGATAGATCCTAGAGACATTTTCATTTTTGTTGTATTTTATTTTTATAGATTTAGGATGTACAAGTACAGATTTCTCACGTGCATATATTGCATAGCGATGAAGTCTGAGCTTTTAGTGGACCCATCACTGGAATAGCGAACATTATAACCAAAAGGTAATTTTTTAACCCTCACCTCCCTCCACCCTGCAATCTTATGCGATCTCCACTGTCTATTATTCCACCCTGTATGTCACGTGTACCCATTGTTTAGCTCCCAGTTATAACTAGAGACATATTAGTAAAAATTCAATGGGCTTGATGACCTTGCAGGAAGTCAGGAGGGAGCGATCAGCACTGATAGAGGCTTATATCTCTGGAGTTTGAGTGACCATGCTAACTTTTAAACAGGAGGAATGATGCAAAAGAAGATGCAGATTTGGGGCTCTTTTCCAAGGTCTTGCCTTTACCTATTGGATGTCAACTATCTTCTTGGGTCATTGAATAGGAGCTGTTCCTCTTGGCTTGTGGCACAGATGAGTTTGCTTCTGTCATGCCGCTGGGGACATGGGGTCCTGTGTGCTAGGCCAGGCATTAGGCCGATGTATGCCTGGGGCTACCACATCTGCTGCTGCTGGAACTGGGTCTACCCTCTGTCCCTAGGGATTCCAGTGAGTGGACTGCCTCGCATTATCATGCATTCACCTGGTGGGTTTCTGCACGGGCTATTTACAGGGCACAGGTTTCATAGCTGTCTTCCCTGCTGCAATGCAAATTCCACAAGGGCAGAGACCATGTCTGGCTTGTCGATCGTCCTCTCCTAGGAAAAGGCTCTGCGAAGTTTTCCTGTAAAGGGCCACACAGGAAATATTTCAGGCCTTTTGGGCTGTGCCATCTCTGTGGCTACTCAACTGTCTTTGTAGAGTGAAAGCTGCCTTGATGATACGTAAACAGATGGGTGTGGCTGTGTTCCAATAAAACTTTATTTATGGATGCAGAAATTTGAATTTCACATCATTTTCATGTGTCAAAGAATAGTATTCTTCTTGTGATTCTTTTTCCCCAACGATTTAAAATTGCAGGAGCCATTCTTAGCCTATGAGCCGTACAAAGACAGGCAGTGGGCCTGTGGTCTGAAAGCATGGTTTGTTGATCCCGTCCTGAAGTTTAGCACAGGGCCTGTAATGCAGTAAACACTCATTTCGTATTGTGGAAGAAAAGAAAGAAGGAGCATAAGTTTTGTTTTTGTGCTTGCTTTCTCTTGCAGAGTGGGTAAAGGGATGGTACTAAGGATTGGTAAAACAGGAAGATTTGGTATCGGTAGGTCTTCATCCTGCTCCTAATGCATGGTGTGACCTGGAGCCAGTTTCTGCAGCTCTTTGGGCCTCAGCTGTCCTATCTGAGGAGATAGCTTCATTAAGGGATGAAGGGAGAAGCCTAGCTTCATTAAGGAATGTGAAAATGCTTTTACAACTGGGCGCGGTGGCTCATGCCTGTAATCCCAGCACTTTGGGAGGCTGAGGCGGGCAGATCACCTGAGGTTAGGAGTTCTAGAGCAGCCTGGCCAACCTGGTGAAACTCCATCTTTACTAAAATATACAAAAATCAGTCAGGTGTGGTGGTAGGTGCCTGTGATCCCAGCTACTTGGGAGGCTGAGGCAGCAGAATGGCTTGAACTCAGGAGGTAGAGGTTGCAGTGAGCTGAGATCATGCCACTGCACTCCAGCCTGGGCAACAGAGTGAGACTCTGTTCCAAAAAAAAAAAAAAAAAAAAAAGAGAATTATTTTCCTCGCAAGCCCACTGAAAAGTGTTAAGTTATTACCCAAAGCAGGAGAAGCAGCACAATAGACCAGGAAGGTCTAAATCCTGACAAGCCAGTACTTATGCTGCAGCCAGCCCAGGGCTCAGCTGCAGAGGCAGCTAAATCCTAACGGTGAGCAGGAGGATTTGACATCTGGTGCCCAAGAAGTTTGTTAAGGTTGCCCAGTCACTTGTTGACATGTGCTAGCGAATTCTCATGCTTTCTCCAAAAAAAAAAGGGTATACTATGGGCTTCACTCCCACAACATTTTGGTAAATCTTCCAAGAAGATCTGGCTTTCTTCTTGTTAAAGGAAGCATTTGATGGCGGCCTAGATGAAAGAGATGTCAGATCTGAGTGACATTATGGCTGTTGTTAAACTAAAGCTGAACCTCTTAAACTTGGCATCAGTTGACTCTCCTGTTTGTCAGAAAACCTATGCAGGATGCCATGTGGTCTGGAGGACACAACAGCATAATTGCGTCTTTTCTTTCTGGATGGCGTCTGTGCCGTTAGACAGTTCTTTTCCATCTTGCTTTCTTCCTTGGGTGAGGACAAGATGAATTCACTGAATGCACCAAGCCCCTTCTGGATAAACAGCATGGGGCCGGACGCAGTGACTCAAGCCTGTAATTCCAGCACTTTAGGAGACCAAGGAGGGCGGATCATGAGGTCAGGAGTTTGAGACTGGCCTGGCAAGCATGGTGAAATCCCGTGTCTACTAAAAATACAAAAATTTGCCAGGCATGGTGACATATGCCTGTAATCCCAGCTACTCGGGAGACTGAGGCAGGAGAATCACTTGAACCCAGGAGGCAGGGGTTGCAGTGAGCCAAGATTGTGCCAGTGCACTCCAGCCTGGGTGACAGAGCGAGACTCCATCTTGGGGGAAAAAAAAAAAAAAAGAAAGAAAAACAGCACAACGAACAAGAAGAGTTCAGTGGTTACAATCAAATTTTAAATCAATTGTCAAAGTACAAGCCACTACTAAGCAGAAGGTGGGATCTGGTTTTTGTTTTGTTTTTTAAAGCGTAACGGATCCTCTACGGTATGGGAATTTTAAGGGGAAAAAAAAAAACAGTTTCTCCTTCTCTGCAGTACATTGACTGCTGCTATCACTCTCTTTCTACCCTGAAATGTTTCTGTTTCACTGCCATTCATCTCTCTTGATTGGTTTTGCTTTTTTTTTTTTCTTCTAAGATGTTGCTAAATTTGCTTGTAAAGTTTTGTTTATTCATCGGCACTCGGTTGAAAGGTGCTGGATCATTAATCTAACTATTCAAGGTTAACCATGTTTTATGCTGAAATTGCCTTTTTATGGAACAGATTTCAAGGTTTTGCAAGAGTTGAGTGCTACCTCATTTTTGACATTTCAGCAATGAATCCTGTTTGAAATGTGATTTGAATCCAATCATCATCTTATTTGTGGAGGAAGATAAAAATAATATACAAATATTGCAGTAAAATTGCATTTTTCCCTGCCCCCTAGTTATGCATTTCAATTCAGCTAGATTCTGCTAGGGTGGCACCCAGCAATGGCATCCCTGCTTTAATTCTATCCTTCATTTTTTTTCCCTCCCAGAAGGCTTAAAACATATTTCCTTTCTATCTAACCTAAGTTGTACAGGGCTTCTGAAGAGTGTGTGTGGAAGACATGGAGCTTACACAATGACTTCTATACCTTATTATGGAATCTCAGGGTAAACAGGGCTTTAGAGGTCATCTAATTCGTCTCGTTTTGCAATTACAGAATTATTTCTTTGAAAGAACAAATGAAGAATCTCTTCTTCCAGGCCTCTTTGTAAATGTGTGAACAAGTTTATAAGTGCCTCCGTCTCAGAGTGTGTGGATGTGGTGTTTTAATTAAAGACCAAGACTGCAAGCTTTGCTGTTTTCTCCGATCTGATGTAGCCACAGTTCCCACGTCGCATCGTGGAGCTGTTGCTCAGTCCGTGACCTGGGAGGTTTCTTTTCTAACCAAAGTGTACCCTCCCCTTAGAACTAGTCTGCAGGGGCTGGTGCCAGACAGCCTCTCTTAATAAACTCACACCCAGAGACTGCTCCATTTCTGTGTAAATGATAGCTGTGTCCGAGTGGGTCTCACTCACCCTATTTCAGCAGCACCGCCTCCCTATTTGCTATCTACACATTCTCTCTCCCCTCGTTAAAGTTTGCTCTTCCAAAGCTTTTCAAACTCTCAAACTCTCATTCACTCTAAAATATTTACAGATTAACCATGTTCAGCCTCAGCATGGTGTCACCATGGGAAGATGCTATCAGTGTGGACAAGATAAAGCTGCTAAAGCTGGTTGAGCCAAGCTTTTTCATATTTAAATAATGGAAACAGGACAGGCAGTATGCAGAGTTAAGGACATGGTTCTTGGTTCATATTCTGCCTTTGCCACGTCCCAGCTGTGCCCATGACATTACTTAACCTCTTTTGCCTCAGTTTTCTGTATCTTTATTTTTATTTTATTTTATTTTTTGACACAGAGTCTCACTCTCTTGCCCAGGCTGGAGTGCAGTGGCGCCATCTTGGCTCACTGCAACCTCCTCCTCCCAGGTTCAAGTGATTCTCCTGCCTCTGCCTCCCTGGTAGCTGGGATTACAGGCATACACCACTACACCCGGCTAGTTTTTGTATTTTTAGTAGAGACAGGGTTTTACCATGTTGGCCAGGCTGGTCTCAAACTCCTGACCTTAAGTGATGCGCCCGCCTCAGCCTCTGGATGTGCTGGGATTACAGGAAGTTTTCCCCATCTTTAAAATGGACACAGTAATAAACCTACTTTCTGACACTATTGGGAGAACAGAACAAGATAATGCACTGAAAGTGATTAGCACAGTGATTCGTGCATCACGTCTACACATCATAGTTAGCAAAAAGCTAAGCAAATTATTTTGTTGCTGTGAATTATCAGATTCTGGTACCAGGGAGCTGAAATACTCGTCTGCGGGAAGAGTATGCCAATGAGATCTTTGTATGGGAGAGCCTCTCCAACGTAAGTGTGGGAATTCCATTTAAGAACACATTTCTTTCTTTTTTTTTTTTTTTTTTTTGAGACAGAGTCTCACTCTGTCACCCAGGCTGGAGTGCAGTGGCACAGTCTCAGCTCACTGCAAGCTCAGCCTCCTGGGTTCACACTATTCTCCTGCCTTAGCCTCCCGAGTAGCTGGGACTACAGGCGCCCACCACCATTTTTTTGTACTTTTAGTAGAGACAAGGTTTCACCATATTAGTCAGGATGGTCTCGATCTCCTGACCTCATGATCCGCCCATCTCGGCCTCGCAAAGTGCTGGGATTACAGGCATAAGAACACATTTATAAGCTTCACACTGCTGTCCTGTTGTCATGATGATAAGTCAAACTTACTGTAGCTTACTTTGGGCAGGACATTTTGACTGGGAACACTAGTACCCATAAAGGCCCTGTTTACAGTCTTGTGTGAGCCTTTTTTTAACCACTGAATATATTTTCTATTATGACTTATCGTCCACTTCTTGCTGTGTATTGGCATGAGGGAGTCTGGATCCTCCTCCATTTGTTCATCCAAAAATTACTGAATAGCTAATTAACCGCAATGCTGGGTATACATCAAACATGATCCCTGCACCTTTGGAGCTTATATTTGGCAGAAAGGATAGAAAAAGCAACAACAACCAATAAATGGAAAAATAAATAAAGCCATCACAGGTGGTAAGATATCTGTAAAAGAAACCAAGACATCCCAAAGAGAGAAAAGAAGTTCTTTTAGTATCTCCAGTTGCTAAAATAGTGTCTGACACATAGTAGGAACTCTGTGATTATTCACTGAATAAATGTTTAGGGTAAATGGAATACTTTAGGTAGGGGAATCCACAAAGATTCTCTGGGGAGCTCGTATTTGAACAGAAATATAAAGAATTATTCATGAGACAATCAAGAGGCCAGATAGGGCTGGGAGGAAGGGAAGTGTGGGTGGTGAGAAAGGCAGAGAGCTGGAAAGATATCGGATTTTTTGAGGAACTGCAGAATAAATCATCTCTGTGGTTGAAAAGTAAAGACAGAGGTGTTGGGGTAGTTATTGATTGCCCAAAGATGAGGCTCAGTGAGTACCCAGGACTATGACTGAAGTCATAAGTTCTGGAGAGGAACTTGGACTTTAATTGAAGTACGAGGGGAAATGACTAAAATCTTGTAAAGTCAAGGTCCATTGGCGAACACTCAATGAACTTCAAATCCATGCCTCTTAGGGTTGGTGACCCTGAAGGATGAAGAGTTGGCCTTGAGAATAAGGAGTTCTTGTAAGTTCAACCACTGGCTTTCAGTTACAGCCTTCATCACATCACTCACCTCCTGTAAGCATCCATAGCCTTCATTTTCAATGGAGAAAAAAAGAAGTTGAGATGCGTTTCTCCCCATTGCTATTTTGGAATCCACTCAGAGCACTCAGCGCCTGCTCTTGTTCTCACTGGAATCTTGCTGTCCCATGCAACTTGACTTCTATTTACACTCCTCGGATTGGTATGTGCGAGTCTTGCTTGTGAGGGAAGAGCCACCCTAGATATAAAAGGACTTGATTAGGGGGGAAAAAAAAACTTTTGAAGCTAGAGGTGTAAAAAAGAATAAAGCCATTAGCATCAACTTAAATTCAAGATATTTGGGATGATAAATCTGCTTACAGGCTCATAAAACAGGCACCAGCTCAAGGTTATGTGAAACAAAGAAAATATCTAGCATTGCTCAGCTCTTTTAGGCTGCCTAATTATATTTTTAATGTCATGGACTTGGGATTCTTTTTGCCTCTATGTTTGTTTTGAGGGTGTGTAGTGGGCACCTGTCAGTTCTGCAGCCCAGAATCCACGTCCCTTCTTCTCTAAGCGTGTCCAGTTTTCCCTCTGGTGATCATTTCTCCCCATTCTCAGTCCTTGTGACTTCCAGGAGAGCTTCGTCTTCCTCAGTCTACAGGGAACAAGTATGTGGCTTCCACCTGGTTCTCCGAAGCACTGTGTACCCCAGTCACTATGGTTGTTGAAAGGTGAGCATGCGCACCTATCAGAACCACTGACATGAAGTCTGTGGGATTTTTTTTTTTTTTTTTTTGAGACAAAGTCTTGCTTTTGGCCAGGCTGGAGTGCACTGGAACGACTTCAGCTCGCTTCAACCTCGCCTCTCGGGTTCAAGCAATTCTTCTGCCTCAGCCTCCCAAGTAGCTGGGACTACAGGTGCATGCTAATGTTTTGTATTTTTAGTAGAGACAGAGTTTCACCGTGTTAACCAGGATAGTCTTGAACTCCTGACCTCATGATTCACCCACCTTGGCCTCCCAAAGTGCTGGGATTACAGGTGTGAGCCACCGTGCTTGGCCTCATCTGTAAGAGTTTTAAAATGTGTTTGAACTTGGTGGGGATGTAGGTCTGAAGCTGTTCGCGGCCGTTTTGGCACCATGTGGAGCCTAGGAATGAAACTCACACTCATAGAAAGTGTGAAGAAGAACAGAGAGAAGTGAAGACCGAGATTCAATGGCACTATTTAATGGTAATTTAAAACTGTGTTTGTTTTTGTTTTTACTTATTATTTATTATTTTTAATTAATTTGTCTTTTACTTGACAAATAAAAATTGTGTATATTTGTCATGTGGTGTATATATACAATGGAATACTACTCAGCCTTCAAAAGAAGGAAACCTGGCTCGGCACGGTGGATCCTGCCAGTAACCTCAGCACTTTGGGAGGCTGAGGTAGGAAAATTGCTTGAACCCAATAGTTTGAGGCTGCAGGGAGCTATGATTGCACGACTGCCCTCTAACCTGGATGACAGAGCGAGACGCTGTCTCAAAAGCAAAAACAAACAAACAAAAAGGAAATTCCATCTTTTGCGGCAATATGGATGAACCTAGAGGACATTCGGTTAAATAAAATAAGCCAGGTACAGACATACAAATACATCATCTCGGTTGTATGTGGAATCTAGAAAAAGTTGAACTCATAGAAGCAGAGAATAGAATCCAGGGGCTGACAGGTGGAGATGGAGAGTTCGGGAGATGTGGAACAATGACATCACTTGAAATGTCCCTGGGTCCAGCTAAGCCTTAACCCTTTTATCCCTCTAACTACTGAGTTACCTAAACTAGTAAATTCCCCCTTTTTTTTTTAACCTCTTCACCCAGCTTGGCTTTGCACTTTAGCCAGCTGCAACCAGAAAAATTCGAACTGTGGCAGGGTTGCTCATCAGTACGTTCAGTTCATGAGGAGGACTCCGATGATGCATGCTACAGTGATTCAGCAGGAGAATTACTTTCCTCCTTCATAGAGCCCATTTTTCTGTGTCTATGGGCACAAGTTGGGAACGGAGAGAATAAGGAAACGACACTCACAGATGCATACAGGACTCTGCAGAGATGGTGCACGCAGTGTCAAGATGACCTCCCCACCACTAGGTTCCTCACATATCCTTCATTTTTTGTGTGTGTTTCTTTCAAGACTCTTCAATCATGAAACTACATCTTTTATTTTCCTTGATAGCGCTCAAGAAAATGTGGTCATTATGTTTATCATCATGAAAGCAGGCACCTAGTTTCTGAAATATTGGATTTCTTCACATGCATCATCTCTGTGGTTTCTCAGAACTCTAAAATGAAGGTCCGCTTAGTCCAATTGCTCTTCTAAGAATCTGTGATCTTTTAATCTTGGATTTCTGTACCTAAGCTATGGTATGAGGGTGGTGTACTCACAAGCAACTGAAATTGAATGACAGGAGTAAACACGAGGTAGGTTTTCCTCAGTGCTAATCAATGACGACCCTCCTGCTCAAAATTCAGCTCCGGCTGTAGCCACCAAACAAATCATGGGCCAGAGAGGCTCAGGGACTCGAAGACATGAGGCTGTACCCAGGAGAAATCAAGCTGTGGATTGGAAAGGCTCAGAATAAAAATTGATGCTGTCTTCCCAGGGTTTGGGATCATAGGATTGTTGTAGCTCTTTGAGCTACTTATGTGTACTACCATCTGAGTCACTGTCTCAGCATTTCCAGCAGAAATGCAACAGGGCTGGCGAAATGTCCAGGAGCAAATGACTTGTAAGCAGTTAGGAAGGCCAGGGAAAGGGTGTTTGGGCTAAATTGCTTTTGGTCAGGAGCTCCATCTTCTCATGGCTGTGAAATGACGCATACCTGAGAGAAGCCCCAGCTGAAAGCTGTGTCTGCATTGTTGTTCTCTAAATGGATGCTAATCCATTAATTAGAAGGTTTGCAGTTATCCTTGGCACTTTATGTGTGCATACATTAGTGTTTCTATTTATGCACATGCAATGGATGTATTTACATATCTGTAAACCCGAGTCTTTCCACCCACCTCTTAGAGGTGCCATTCTAATTATTTTCTGGTTTAGAGGTGGAAAGACAAAATCTGCCCCTCCCAACCCCCAAGTCCTGAATTTGAGTGGAGCTGTGGTGATAATACCAAACTGAAGGGCTGTGCAGGTACCTAGTGTTTTACTTTGTGCCAGTTATTTGTTAATGCGTGTATTAAGTTTTTTAAAAAAAATGTATTGGATGACTTCAGTGTGCTGGGCACTGTGTATGTTTCTGGGAATAAAATAGAGACCAAAACAGAGAAGGTGTCAGCCCTTTGCAACTTATAATTTAGGGAGGGACTGAAAAAAAAAAGCATGGAAGAAACGTATCAGGTAGTTATGATTTAAATTATTTAAATTAAATAAAATAAACTATGAATTAAAATTAGGTGATGTGATAGTATGTGGCTAGGTGAGTCTCTAAGCTTAGGTTATAAGTGATGACTTTTACAAAGAGACCACCCTGAAGTTAAAATCTGTATTATAAGTGGGGAGCTCCTATAAATATCCAGAGGGGGGAAGGTAGTTTTGAGCAGGTGGATCAATCAGTGCAAAGGTCCTGGGGTAGAAACGAGCCTGGAGTGGTATGGGAACCAAGAAATAGCCAGGCCAGAGTTGCCTTTTAGTGGATGATAGGGAAGGCAGCATGGAATGAAGTGGAGAGGTGAGTGGGAGACGGGCTTGTGGGGCCGGGTTTCTCAACCTCAGCACTACTGACATTCAAAGCTGGAGAATGCTCTTTGGTGGGGGCTGTCCTGTGTATGGTAAGATGTTCAGCTTCTCTGGCCTCTACCCACTAGACGCCAGTACCTCGCACTCCTCCAGTTGTGACAATAAAAATGTCTCCAGACATTTGCCAAATGTCCCCTCCAAATGTGACAAAATCTCCCTTGGTTGAAAAACCACTGAAATTGGCCTTGCCTGCAAGAAGTTCGAATTTATTCTAGGATCCATGGAAAGCCACTGAAAGTTTGAAGCAATTAAGTATCATGATTTGATTTACATTTTAAAAGATGATTGTGTTTGCTGTAAGCAAATGGATTGCAGGAAGGCAATGTGGAAGGGGAAAAAAGTTCATGGTCCCAGAGAGAGGTTATAATTGCCTTGATGGAAGGTGCTAGTCATGGCAACAAAGTTCTGTAGGCAGATAGGATTTGGGTAACGTTGGCACAATTTATTTGTGGACCAGATGGGTGGGCAGGGAGAGAAGGAGAAGATTAAGTACAATTCTTAGATTTTTAAATAACAAATAGGATACCCCTCACATCCTCAAAGAGCTCACACTGAAGTGAGGGAAAACAAACACATATATTGCACTCATTACAGTGTGCTCTAATAAATGCATGAACAAAATGTTTTGGCAGCACTGAGGAGGGAGTGAATAATTCTTTCAGAGAAAGTCAGGGAGGATTGCTTAGAGGCTGTAAAAGCTTTTGAAGAATAAGTAGGATTTTTCTAAGTGGAGAAGGAGCTCAGGTTCCAGGTCTATAATAAGAGGAAACCATAGGAGATAATCCCTTTTCAATAATTCAAACTGCTGTCAAGGAAAATTATGCCCAGAGTGACTCTGTCCTATGGCCTGGGTGGGAAACTGGGGTGAATGTCCTAAATTGTTGTCTTTGAAAAGAGTGTTTTTAAAATTTGTGGCCCAACGTAGCCTTTTACTGATTCTAAGTATTTAAGATGTTTTGCAAGTGTTTTTTCTGAAAACACTGAGTCTTATTTTGTCTTCATTGAATTTCAAAGGAGCATTTGTAGTAAGAAGAATATTTACACAGTTTTTCTAAATAATTGTTTGTTTCCTGGACCATAGAGTACCTTAAATATGTTACATTCTATAATTTATTAATAGTAATACAATTTTATGAAGAAATCAAGAGGTAAGAAATTCCAGATTATATATTTCTATCTCTGGAATAATAATTACTGTTTTCATTTGTAAAAAAACATTGTAAGGGAAATAAAAAATGTAAAATTAAAGCTAAATGTCATTGTATTCTATGCTTGCCGTAAGGTCAAAATATATGATCCTGATGGAATATGGTAATATCCCCTTGGCTCTCCTCCGCGCACTGAGGAAGCTTTTCCTGGGACTAATAGACCCCCCTAATGGGATGCAGACAGTGCCTCCGAGTAGATGTTGTTCCATAAATATTTGGGGGCACTCCAGATTGGGACCTTGAGAACTAGATTTCCTAAATTTCCTCCTTCCTTCGCAGGAATTAAAAAGCATCCCTCAAATTGACAAGAAAATTGGATAATAAATTAACCATTTACAGTTTAGTAAATATATGCACAATTGAAGTTACACGTCACGGGGCATATTTTTATCAGACGCAACGCCAGATGAAGGCTAAACCGTATGACCCACCCTCTTCTGCCATGAATGAACAATGGACTGAAGTCTTTCATAATTGCCTGTTTCAAGATGCTCACTAAATCAGACAAGGAACTCCTGTTTTGTGTCTTAAAGGGAGGGTGGGCAATAGGCTGGGACACTGGAGTAAATGGAGCACTCTGCCATACTTACACTTTCCTTTGAAATTTGTGTTTGGGAGGCTTTAACTAGGAGTATATTTTGCAGCCAAATGCAGTTAGCTTTTTGACTAATGGAGCTGGTGTGAATTTTACCCTTCCATCTGTAGATGCAGAAATGTCACATTATTTCATTTTTCTAAATCAAATTAAATGACTCTGAGCATCTAGTCATTAGGATTTTAAGAAACTCAGTCACAACTATGAGTATAGGGAATGGGGATGAACAGTATCCCTTTCCCATATGCTAGATAGACAGTCACCGGTGGAGCTTAGGAGTGCTTCGGAGACAGGAAAGGACAGCTGGTCTTTGAGATATTGTGGGCACTAGGGTGTCAGGATGCTCATTACTCAAACCTGCTCAGTCCATTTAAAAAGGGACCACTTTGCAAATTCTGAGCCATGCATGGAACAAGAAATCTTTCTTAATATTTGGATGCTTCATGCATTCAAATCCTTGAAGACCCATCAAATGCCCTGCACCCTTCTCAGTTCCCTTTCAATCTTGGGATATCTCCCCTTTCTCAGAATTCACTGCTGTTGCTGACCTCCTTCTACTCATTTCCTTTCATCTTCTCCTACTAAGAAATTATTATCCCACATTATCTCTGCTCACTGTGTCTTTAGAAACACAACCCTTTTCTTTAAGGAAAGGCAAGGCTACATTTTCCTTACCTCATCGTGTTATGTTAGACGTCCAAATGTTTTATGGGTGACCAATTAATTCATTTCATCTGGAAGGCTGTTAAGAGTAAAAGCAGGATCCTTGTAAGAACTGTGGCAGGAAACCAGCAAAACCACCCCTGTCCCAGGAAAACTGGGAATTATGTTCTCTCTCTGGAAGGAAGGAAGAAGAAAAGCGGGAGAGGTAGCCTGTTCTTTTTCCAACAAGAATCTTGGAAGGCATTTTCATTTTGGAAACTGTTTAGAAGACTGTACTAAATTGTTACTCTTTATTACCAACATGCATAGCATCCTGCAATGCAGACATCCATGACTGTGCATCTCCACTGCTTCAGACAGGGCACTAGTGTTCCAAGCTTTGTGTTTCCATCACCAGCCCTGAAAGCAAAAATATGGGATCCTGAGTTCAAATCGGGCTCAGAAGTTGACGTATTGTTTGACCTTGAGCAATCTGGTCAATTTCTTAGTGTTTGTTTGCTCATCTGAAAACAAAAGGATAATGCTGATCGAGGCATATTGTAGAGATTAATTAGTTTCTGAAGTGCTGAGATCAACAGATGAAAGGCTTTAAGTGGAAATTATTTTGTTTTTAAAGGAATAATCGATGCATGTGAATAAAAGAGAACTTACTGAACTGAATTACAGGCACTTGGCTGCGGGTGGGAGTGGGGGAAGAAAGAATATTGCTTCTTGCAAAGAACCTTAAATTCACCCCCCAAAATAGCAGTGGGAAAATTGCTTTTTTTGTGATTCTGAAAGGATGAGAAATTATGCATAGGAAATGAGCTAGAATAAGAGGAGAATATATGCAGTTAAGACATATTTCAAAGTAACTTTCCTGGATAAACAACTAGGTATCTAATATATATTACATATATATAATAAATTATATATGTATAAATATATGTATAATATATGTAATATATCATATATAAGATATATATTATATATATATATTAGATAATGTGTGTGTGTGTGTGTGTTTATATATTTACTCCACCAGTTCTCTGTGATTAGGTCCTTAGCCAAATGCTTGTCTACCAAAACAGCTCAGCCACTCTCCCCAGAGAAGCTTAATGACCCCTAAGTCCTTGGTGAAAAGATCAGTTTGGGAATGAGAAACTATCTGTTTAAAAATCTCACAACTGTGTATCGTGATGAGACAACTAGCACTATTGAGTGTGTTACTGTTTAAAACCACTTTTGCTCTTGTTACATTTGGTCTTTTCTCCAATAACTATTAGTATTGCCCTTGACATACAGATGGGAAAATGATAATCAGGGAAATTAAATGGCTAGTCAGTGGCCATTTGTTTAGTTAGGTGGTATAAGCAATATTCTGACCTCAACATTATGACTCAAAAGACTGACCATTTCACTGTCACGGAAAAGTCTACTAAAGATATGGTGACATCCAGCTAGCATATGGAAATGAATTATTTTCTAAGGGTTACAGAAGAATTGGAACGAAGACAGGATTTTTTTGTCAAAGAAAATAAAAATTTCTGACTATTAAATGAATGTATTTTTTATCATAGACATGGTGGAAAATGCCAACAAAGTAGGATTTCAAAATTTGCTCAAAGTCTTCCGAGTCAAATGAAAACTCTGTCAAAGCCATGTTATATTTCTTCTTAGCCTTTTATCCATGCATTTTAATAATATGGTTATGGTCATGTTATCCCAAATTCTTTTCAAATGTTATTTTAATGGCTCTGTAACTTTCTGCCTTGTGACTATGGCATGGTTGTTTTGACCTTTTCCTCATTTTTTGTAGATATTTAAGTTCTTACATTTTGTTTTAACTTTTATAATTAGCTCTGTAATGAATTTTTTGTGTGGAAAAATATATAATCATATATAAAGTTATTACATTACTACAGATTCATAGCATTTGGATTATTGCATTTTGGGAAATGAATACTGTAGTGCTCTTTGTGCATATATCAAGTTTATATCAATACCATCTACACATTATATATCAAATTTTATAAATTAAATACGTGCAATTTATTATGTACCAAATATATTTCAATAAAGCTGTTTTTTAAAATGAGGACCATGCTCGGTAGCTCACGCCTGTAATCCCAGCACTTTGGGAGGCTGAGGCAGGCGGATTGCCTGAGCTTAGGAGCTCATGACCAGCCTGGGCAACACAGTGAAACTCCATCTCTGCTAAAATGCAAAAAATTAGCTGGGCATGGTGGTGTGCCCCTATAGTTCCAGCTACTTGGGAGGCTGAGGCAGAAGAATTAACTGAATCCAGGAGGTGGAAGTTGCAGTGAGCCAGGACTGCACCACTGCACTGCAGCCTGGGCAACAGAGCAAGACTCCATAACAACAACAACAACAACAACAACAAAAGACAACTGACACCTTTACTCTTATGGCAGTAACAGAGTAGCTTGTTTTGGAGTAATTCTGTCATAGATAGCAATTATAAATTCTGGGTAGGATAGTAAAAAATCACCTTCTGTTTGATGGTACTCCCCGGCAACCATAAGTAGGCAGAAATTGAAGGGTCTTTGACCTTGGAAAGAGGGGAACTGTAACTTGCTAAAATGAGATGCATTTGGTATTGACCCCCAAAGTACACCCCAATCCATGTGGTTCAAGGAAGATGAGACTCAGGAAGGCTACAGTCTTACTGAGTTTGAGAAATAAAAGCCAGATGACCAGAATAGTTAAGAAAGTATCAATGAAAGATGCATAGATAGACTTGACTAGGAAGGAAGATGCAGATTTAACCTATAAAATATACACAGATTCTAGTGGATCTCTGAGGCATGTATATATAAAAGAGGCTCTAGGGGAGCCTGTGGAAAGCCATAGCTGGACGCCTGAAAGAACCGAGTGAATACACGAGGTGCTAAATGGGCAGAGGATGCAGAATGGGAGTGTGAATCCAGCAAGTTAACTGCCTGCTATAACAAAAATCAGCACTCTTCTGAGTAAGTTAACAAAATTCAGCCTCAGTAATATATTATCCATGATGTCCTTTTAAATAAAACTTACTAGATGTGTGAAGAAACAGAGAAACATAACTCATAGTCATGAGAAGAAGCAGTTAACCCTGACGTAAGCAAGATGTTGGAATTAACAGATAAGGACTCTGAAACAGCTGTTATAAGTCTGAATAGTAATTAAAGAAATAGCTAGTTATATAAAAATGAAAATTTTAGAATTAAAGGTAAAATATTTGAAATCACAATTTTACTAGATAGGCTAAGCAGGAGAATGGAGACAGCACAACAGATCAGTGAATTTAATATAGATTAATATATATTATTCAACTTGAAAAAAAGAGCAAATGATTTGATTATTAACAGAAGACTAGTGATTTATGGGATAATATCACTGTGCTGTGTTAAGATTACAGCCTCTAGGTACTTGGAGTCCCAGAAAGAGGAAAGAGAAGATAATGCATAAGTAATAGTTGAAATTTCCTCAAATTTGGTGAAATACTTTCAAGAAGCTCAAGAAACTTCAAGCAGGCAAAATATAAAGACAAGCACACCTAGTATGATTTTAATTTCCACATCATAGTCACAGTGATGAAAATAAAAGATTAAAAACATCTTGAAAGAAATCAAAATGAAAAAGAGACATTTCATGCACGGGGCATAGTGATATCAGTGATGGTCAGCTTCTCATCAGAAATAGTGGAAGCAAGAAGACGATATAATGACATCTTTTAATAATTGACAAAGAAGGAAATCTGCCCACCCAGAATTCTGTATTCATAAAAGAAATCCTTCATAGACGTTAATTGGAAGATGTATTCAGACAAATGAAAATAGGTGTTTTATTACCACTAGTCCTGTACTATAAGAACTGTACCTTTAAAGGGGATCTTCAGAGTGAAAGGAAATGATGCTAGGTGAAACTTAAAGAGAAGAACGAAGAGCAGTGAACATGGTAAATATGGGGATAATATAAAAGGTTATAATGCTTCTTTGAAAATATATGTAACTGTTTAAAGAAAGATGACATCACTGTTTTTTGGAGTCTGTAACATATGTAGACACAAATGATGAGAATGTTAAACAAAACTATACTGTTGAAAATTTCTTACACTTGACACGAAGTAGCACTGTATTAATGCTAAGTAAACTGTGCTGTGTTAAGATTACATATTTAATTCTGAGAAATTTGTAAAATATTACAAAAGTATATAGTGAGAAAGATACAGAAGGAGCTAAAATAAAATAATGCAAATATCACTTAACCCAAAATAAGTCTGAAAAGGGGGAATAGAGAAACAACAGCATAACAAAAACAATAGTAACAAAAGACAAAAAGAAATTAAAGAGCATATGATAAACCTAAGTCCAACTGTGTCAATCACTATATTAAACGTAAATGGACTAAATAGTGGTCTAATTCAAATTAGACCACTATTATCAGGCTAGATTTTTGAAAAAGAGCCATCTGCATGCTCTGTACAAGAGATGCACTTTAAATACAAAATACAAAACTCAAGTAGGTTGAAATGAAAGAACATAAAACAATATACATTCTAAACATAGCAATCTCAGAAAAGTCAAGAATTGCTATGTTAATATCAAAAAAGTCTACTTTGAGACAAAAGATGGTATTATCAGAAATAAAAGGGGAATTTCATAGTGAAAAATATGAGTCATCAGGAAGATATAACAATCATCGTGTTTATGCCTAATAACAGAGATTCAGATAAATGAGGAAAAACTAACAGAACAGAAAAAAATCAGTAAGGATATAAATGCTATATTAGTCCATTCTCATGCTGCTACAAAGACCTGCCTGAGGCTGGGTAATTTATAAAGGAAAGAGATTTAATTGACTCACAGTTCTGCATGGCTGAGGAGGCCTCAGGAAACTTACAATTGTGGCAGAAGGGGAAGCAAACACATCCTTTTTCATATGGTAGCAGGAAAGAGAAGTGCTGAGGAAACGGGCAAAGCTTCTTAGAAAACCATCAGATCTCATGAGAACTCACCATCATGAGAACAGCATAAGGGTCACCACCTCCATGATTCAATTACTTCCCACCAGATTTCTCCCATAAAATATGTGAATTATGGGAACTGCAACTCGAGATTTGGGTACAGCCAAAGCATGTCATTCTGCTCCTGGTCCTTCCCAGATCTCATGTCCTCACATTTCAAAACACAGTTCTTCCTTTTCAACAGTCCCCCAGAGTCTTAACTTGTTCCAGCATTAACCCAAAATTCCAAGTCCAAAGTCTTATCTGAGACAAAGTAAGTCAGTTCTGCCTATGAACCTGTAAAATCAAAAGGAAGTTAAGTACCTCCTAGATACAATGGGGGTACAGGCATTGGGTAAATATACCCCTTCCAAATGAGGGAAATTGGCCAAAACAAAGGGACTACAGTTCCCATGCAAGTCCAAAATCCAGTAGGGCAGTCATTAAATATTAAAGTTCCAAAATGAACTCCTTTGATTCCAGGTCTCATATCCAGGTCATGCCGATGCAAGAGGTGGGCCCCCATGGCCTTGGGCAGCTCTGCCCCTATGCCTTTGTGGAGCACAGTCACCCTTCCAGCTGCTTTCATGGGCTGGCATTGAGTGTCTGCAGCTTTTCCAGGTGCACAGTCCAAGTTGTTGGTAGATCTACCATGCTGGGATCTGGAGGATAGTGGCCCTCTTCTCACAATTTCACTAGGCGGTGCCCCATTGGGACTATGTGGGGGATCCAGCCCCACATTTCCCTTCTGCACTACCCTAGCAGAGGTTCTCCATGAGGATTCCCCCCCAGCAGCAGATTTTGCCTGGACATCCAGGCATTTCCACACATCCTCTGAAATCTAGGCAAAGGTTCCCAAACCTCAGTGCTTGTCTTCTGTGCACCCCCAGGACAAATACCACATGGAAGCTGCCAAGGCTTGGGGCTTACACCCTCTGAAGCAATGGCCTGAGCTGTACCTTGGCCATGGCTGGAGCTGAAGCAGCTGGGATGCAGGAGACCATGTCCCGAGGCAGCACAGAGCAGGGTGGCCCTGGGCCTGGCCATGAAACCATGTTTCCTCCTAGGCCTCTGGTCCTGTGATGGGAGGTCTCTAACATGCCCTGGAGACATTTTCTCCATTGTCTTGGTAATTAACATTCAGCTCCTTGTTACTTATGCACGTTTCTCCCTCCAGATATCCTAAATCATGTCTCTCAAGGTCAAAGTTCCACAGATCTCTAGGGCAGGGCAAAGTGCCACCAGTCTCTTTGGTAAAGCACAGCAAGAGTCAACTTTGCTGCAATTCCTAGGAAGTTCCTCATCTCCATCTGAGACCACCTCATCCGGGACTTCATTGTCCATATCACCATCAGCATTTTGGTCAAAACCATTCAATATGTCTCTAGGAAGTTCCAAACTTTGCCATATCTTTCTGTCTTCTTGTGAGCCCTCCATACTGTTCCAACCTCCGTTACCCAGTTCCAAAGTCACTTCCACATTTTGGGGTATCTTTGCAGCAGTGCACCCCACTACCTCAATACCAACTTATGTATTAGTTCATTCTCAAGCTGCTATGAAGACATACCCGAGACTCAGTGATTTATATAGAAAAGAGGTTTAATTGCATCACAGTTCCACATGGCTAAGGAAGCCTCAGGAAAGTTACAGTCATGATGGAAGGCGCCTCTTCACAGGGCAGCAGGAGAGAGAATGAGTGCTCAATGAAGGGAGAAGCTCTTTGTAAAACCCCCGGATCTTGTGAGAACTCACCCACTATCACGAGAATAGCATGAGGGTAGTCGTCCCCATGATTCAATGACCTCCCACAAGGTCCCTCCCACAACATGTGAGGAATGTGACAACTGCAGTTCAAGATGAAATTTAGGTGGGGACACAAATTTGAATAACACTAGCTACCAACTTGACCTATGACATTTATAGAATAATATATCCAACAGCTACAGCATGGACATATTTTTAAGGGCTCATGAAATATTCCTTCAAAGTAGACCACATGTTGGGTATAAAATCTTAATGCATTTAAATTTTTGAAATATTGTTAACTATGTTTTCTGGCAACAATGGAATAAAATTAGGAGTCCGTAAAAATAATGTATCTATAAAAGTACCAAAATTTTGGAAATTAAATAGAATACTTATAAATGACTCTCACATTGGTACAGATATCACAAGAGAAATTAGAATATATTTTGGACTGGATGATGGTATATCAAAGCTTATGGGATCCAGCTGAAAAACAGAGAGAATGCATAGCTATAGATGCTGTAAATTTACTGGTTGAAATGTTAGAGTGATTTAAAGTGAATAATCCAGGTTTCTCCTTTAAAACTAGAAAAAAGGAAGAAAATTAAACCCAATGTAATAAAAGGATGGGAATAGTAAAGATAAAAGCAGAAATCAGACTGGGCATGGTAGCTTATGCCTATAATCCCAGCACTGTGCAAGGCTGAGGTGGGCAAATTACTTGAAATCAAGAGTGATTTCAAGTGAAATCACTTGAAATCTGGCCAACATGGTGAAACCCTGTCTCTACAAAAAAATTCAAAAATTAACCAGGCGTGGCGGGCACTTGTAGTCCCAGCTACTCAGGAGGCTGAGGTGAGAGAATCACGTGAACCCGAGAGACAGAGATTGCAGTGAGCTGAGATTGTGCCACTCCATTCCAGCCTCAGTGGAAGAGCGAGACTCTGTCTCAAGTAAACAAAAAAAAAAATCAGCATTGATAGTACCTGATGGTGTTGGATTGAAATTAGAGCTATCAGTATCAATTTACTCTTTCTAAAGTATATACATAATTATAGAAATACACAAGACTTGGAAACTCCAGGAGTAATCAGCCCCCCTAGCTCCCAGATCTTGGTTTCTAAATACCATTAATCATTAAAAGGAACCAAAACTTACTGATGAAAGGGTGATTCCAGAATTGGGGCAAGGAAAGAACAATATGAAACTGGAACAACTCTTTCTTTTTGCCAGAAAGTCAGGAATACTCAAGAATGATGGGAGCACGTCCAAAGGGCATAGGTGTCAGCTTCAAATAGCATCCAGTGGCCAGATCTGGGATAAGCTGAGTATCAAAATGTAAATAATAGCAAGAGATTGGAGCTCACTGAATGAAAGGAAATGTATAAGTGCACACTGATATAAATAAATAAATAAGAAAAGGAAAAATTTTTCCTTACAATATAAACACTACTACCAACTTATAAGCATAACTCACACCTGTGAAAATGAGTTAGGGTAACTTCACTTATGATAACCTCACTCACATTGGACTGTGATCGTTTTAAAACCTACACTAATTTGAAGGGCATGAAATGATGTTTTATTTGGATTTATAGGACTTCTGATCATTAGGGGACAGCAGTGTTTAGCCATATGTTTATACTTTATCTTTACAATGTGATCATTTTTCAGTCATTGTGCAGCTTTCGTTTACCCATACACCGTTTCAAATCCCTTGTACAATAGAAGCCACTATTGCTGTTCCCAGAGTGACTCCATTGTTCTTAGACGCAGAGAACAAAGGAAGAAATCAAAGTTTAAAGATACGTTGACTGTTTATGGAAAACATTAAATGATGAACTATAGGTTATTTAAAATAGAAAATGATTATTTCTTGGGCAACTATTACTTTTATGGGATCCATTTTATATGTGTCTGGTAAATCCGTCAATAACCCTACGATGGTATAATTAGAGAAGATAAATTGCTATTGTTTCCATTTTACTGATGAGAGAAGAAAATATCCAGGGAGATTAAGATCATAACTGAACCAGACCAGCTAACTCTGTCGAAATGTGCCTCTGGCCCCATCCTTGATGCCTTTGTCTAATGGTGGGGCCAGGGAGAAGGGTCAGAAGGATGAGATGACTGGGGAGAAGAAAACAAACAAAAGCATTTGATTTTGAGTCTTCTCCCGAAAAACATCAAAGCATGCATCTAGGCACCTATTCATTTTACACATTTTACTTGAGTCACTGCAGTGTACCAAGAGCTAAACTAGGCATTTAGGAACGACCCTGACATTCATCCCCACCCACTGGTCACTGGGGTAGAATAAACTTAGGAAGCTTCCTATGTGGCGGTGACCATAGTAGAGAACTGAAATCTCACTCTTTGTTATAGTAGGATAGGAGAAAATAAAATAAACATGGATATTTAGGTCTATTCTTTTCCAAACAAAACAAAAATGAACACACACATTTGCTTGCTTTTTTTTTTTCCTTTGGATTTTTTATCTTTTAATGCACTTTCATTGGAATTCAGTCCATACGTACTGAAGGGTGGTTGAAGTAATAAATACAGTCTTTTTCTCCAAATGGTACCCAAATGAAAGCAAAGTACTGCTTTCTGCTTAAGAGTGTTCAGTTTGTCCTTGACCTACACATTTACACTGGGTTGCCGTCCTCTGCTGCCTTTCCCTACTGTCCACACAATACCTATGTAAACACGTATACACACACAGGCCTTAATGATGAGTAAGGCCCATTTATTTAGAAAACATGGTTGAAGAATATGTTAAAATCACTTGTAGATAGAATTATATTTTTATATTATTACTTCTTTCTTGGATTTCTGCCTTCAATTCAGACTGTAGCCAGTTGTGCCTGCTATCAATTCTGGAACCTAAAATGCATGTGGGAAGAATTTAAGTGTAACCGAGCCGTAATTGTGATTGGAGCAGGGAATGAAATATAAACACTAATCAAAGCTTCAGTAGATTTTTTTGTGTGTGTGTGGATTAATACATCACATTTTAAAACGTTCAACCGTTGCCTTCTCAGTTTTGTCTGTTTATTGTTTTGTTTGTTGATTTATTTATTTAATTCATGGGTTAGAGGCTCGGGTGCTGAGAGAGTCGACTGTGTTAAAAGCTTTAGTGTGGAGGTCGTGAAGAGAACTGAGAATGCTGGATCTTTTACTGTGGGTGCTGGACCAGCAGCATGAGTATCACCTGGAAGGTTGTTAGAAATATAGACTTCCATGGTGTATATGTGCCACATTTTCTTAATCCAGTCTGTCACTGATGGACATTTGGGTTGATTCCAAGTCTTTGCTATTGTGAATAGTGCCGCAATAAACATACGTGTGCATGTGTCTTTATAGCAGCATGATTTATAATCCTTTGGGTATATACCCAGTAATGGGATGGCTGGGTCATATGGTACATCTAGTTCTAGATCTTTGAGGAATCACCATACTGTTTTCCATAATGGTTGAACTAGTTTACAATCCCACCAACAGTGTAAAAGTGTTCCTATTTCTCCACAGCCTCTCTAGCACCTGTTGTTTCCTGACTTTTTAATGATAGCCATTGTAACTGGTGTGAGATGGTATCTCATTGTGGTTTTGATTTGCATTTCTCTGATGGCCATAAAAAAGGATGAGTTTGTGTCGTTTGTGGGGACATGGATGCAGCTGGAAACCATCATTCTTAGCAGACTATCACAAGAACAGAAAACCAAACACCGCATGTTCTCACTCATAGGTGGGAACTGAACAATGAGATCACTTGGATTCGGGAAGGGGAACATCACACACCGGGGCCTATCATGCGGAGGGGGGAGGGGGGAGGCATTGCATTGGGAGTTATACCTGATGTAAATGACGAGTTGATGGGTGCTGACGAGTTGATGGGTGCAGCACACCAACATGGCACAAGTATACATATGTAACAAACCTGCACGTTATGCACATGTACCCTAGAACTTAAAGTATAATAATAAAAAAAAAAGAAAGAAATACAGACTTCCAGGCCTCTATTCAAAATCTGCATTTTAAACCAAGATACTCAGGTAATTTGTAAACAAAAGTTTGAGAAGCACTAGGTCAGTTTACTCCAGCTGTCTAAACCAAACCTGCCGCTCAGGTGTTAAGAACCCAAACAATAAGGGGTGGCTTGCTTTTGATAATCTCCCTCTAATCTTATGAGAGACTCTTTTTTTTTTTTTTTTTTAAATACAGGATTCTACTCCCATCATCCAGGCTGGAGTGCAGTGGTGTGATCACCGCTCATTGCAGCCTGGACCTCCTGAGCTCAGGTGAGCCTCCCTTCTTAACCTACCCAGTAGCTGGGACTATGGACGAGTACCACTACAACTGCCTAATCTTTTAATTATTTGTAGAGATGGGGTCTCACTATGTTGCCCAGGCTGATCTCAAACTCCTGGGTTCATAGGATCCTCCTGCCTCTACCTCCCAGAACGTTGGGGTTATAGACATGAGCCACCATGCCTGGCATCAGAGACATTTCTGATGAGCCCAATGTATTTCTAATTACTGGACTCTCAAGTGCATCTGGAGAGGACACCGAAGGAATGTGTAGGCATCGAACCCTATGTTCATGCATTCACTCAAGTGTGTCCCTCCAAAATCCATATATGGAAACCCTATCCCTGAGAATTACTGTATTTGAGGCTGGGCTTTTAGAAGATAATTAAGGTCAAGCGAGATTATAAGGGCGGAGTTCTGATTCAATAGGACTGGTGGCCTTATAAGAAGAGGAAGAGACGCAGTAGGAAGGTGGCTGTCTGTAAGCCAGGAAAAGAGCTCTCACCAGAACCCAACCATGCTGGCACTCCGATATCAAGCTTGCAGCCTCCAGAAATCTGAGAGTGTAAATTTAAGTTGTTCAACTCTCCTAGCCTATACAGTTGGCTCTCCATATCCATGGGCTCTGAGTCCATGGAGTCAACCAACCAAAGATCGAAAATATATACTTTTTAAATTGCATCTACACTGAACATGTACAGATTTTTTTCTTGTCTTTATTCACTAAACAATACAGTATACAAACTTATTTGCATAGCATTTGCATTGTATTAAGTTTTACAAGTAATCTAGAGATGGTTTAAAGTATGTGGGAGGATGTCTGCAAGTTGTATGTGAATACCATGCCGTTTTCTGTCAGGGACTTGAGCATCTGTGGATGTTGGTATCTGTGGAGGGTCTTAGAACCAATTCCTGTGGGTACCGAGGGACCACTGTAGTATTTGTGATGGCAGTCCAGGTACTCAAAGAGAGTTCAGTTACAAATGCAATTTTCCCCTAAAGTAACTTGGTTCCAAAAGAGTGTGCATTTGTATTTGTGTACTACAAATGGAGTGCATGTGTGTTCTCTACTCTGTAATATTTCATGCCAGAGTGAGTTATTAGTTGTTGATCCTTTTTCTTCTTTTCCCTTCATGAGCAACGGTCCTAGTTTGCATGGGACTGGGAGGTTTTCATGGACACGTTATCCCTTCAGTAATAAAACAGGGAGAGTACCAGGCAAACTTGGGTGGTTGGTCACCTTTTGCTGTTCCCAGATTCTTTCCTGAGCTGAAGATCTCAGCTCCCCTATGAGAACTTCACATTGCTGCAAAGAAGAGCAGATCTCATCAGAATCTGGCAATGACATGAAGCATTTTGGGGCAGAGTAACTACCAGATTAGAGCTCCTGCAATACTTAAACCTTCGTGGATCCCAGATATGAGAGGAAGAAGCCTGGCTCTGCTAGCTTGAAGGGAATTCAGGATTGGTAGACGGAACCCCAATGCCTTCTGCTTCTTCCCAAATATCCTTTTAGAACTTCAAACTAATTCTAGACAGAGTCTTAAGGTCAGGTGTAATGAACTGCTAAGTATTTATGCCTGCATAACACAATGATCAAGAGGCTTCCTATGAGCCCGATATTCTCATGCTTTAATAGAAAACTTATTGTAAAATTTGCAGTCTACTCTATAGCATAGAAATGTCTATCATTTCTATAAATACTATTCAGTCTCTTCTGGTATATCTGTTATCTTATCATACAAGAGCAGATGGCTGGGATTTTATCATAGTTAGAGGATGTTTTGAGATGGGCTGCAAATCCTCTGGAGAATTTGATTTGGAGACTCAATTAGTTATGATAAGTTAGGTTATGCTGCAGTAACAAGTTGGCTCCTGAATCTCAGTAGCTTCACAAAACAAAGCTGCCATGTGTCCAGTGTTGGGCATCAGGAACTTCATCAAATATTGCCTCAGGGGCACAGGCTATGGAGGCTTCCCCATCCCACCACCATATCATCTGGAACGCACAACTTCCTTTGTCAGCATGATGGGGAAGAAAACATGGAGAATTGTACACCAGCTGATCCATGCTTAGGCCTGCAAGTGAAAGTCCTTGGTCAGAACTAGTGAAATGGCCCCACCTAATAAGGTGACATGAGAATGCTGGTTTTCTGTAGCCGTAAAGGGAAGCAGTAGCAAAAATGAAAGTAAATAGGCATAATATCTAACATAAGGGTCCAAGAGGTAGACCCTGTAAATGACAAACTGTAATTCCACAGAACAGCTGGAGTCATTGATTTGGGAACTAGCCACTTTACACATGGGCTATTTTTACAGTTGTTTCAAGGAGTAGTGACAGGTATGTATTATTTAATAATGATCAATAAAACTCATAAAATACTGAGGGAGAACACCACTTTTATTACAAAATGCAATGGTTTAACCTCTTTCCACAAAATAAAATTGCAGATGCATGAGGATGATCCCATATGTCCAAGGATATACGTATTCCTACCTTGGATGCTCACATCCTGTGTGCAGGAAGGTGAGAACGCAGAGGAATTAAGGACTTAGAACTCATCTCCTCTCATTAACAGCCGATGTCTCCCATATGTCCTGGTGGAACATACAGGGCTCAGCCTGAATGCTTCTCTAAACTTTTCCACATGTAGTAAGGCTAAAGACCATGTGTTTTGCAAGATGGCAACACTCAATCCTATGCTTTTCAGTGAAGCAGAATGCTCTGTCATTGAAGCATTTCTCTGGAGACCTAAGATTCTCTTTACAGAGGCAATACCCATTAATTCTAATGCAGCCTCCTGTCACCTGGGACTCGTGAGCTTCCATTGCAGCCATCCCTTCCTATAATCAAACTGTAGTAGCTTCTGTCTCCATAGACGATATTAGACATGCCCAGAAGCCTGGTATGCAATGTCACACTCTGCCAAAAGAACATAAAACTTAGACAAATATGGAAGTCATTAATGCTACAGAGTTATTTGCTATTAAAAATGGGAAAATTTTAATACTTTCCTACATGAGGAGAATATATAATACCTTTAGGGTTATTTGGTCATTTGGAGGCTAGCTTCTTCTCTTTTCTCTGTTTGTAGAACTATTTTTGGAAGTTGAACATTTTTTTTTTTTTCATTTTAAGCACCCTATTGATACTTGGCATCTCTGCAGTAATAGAATTTTGAAGAGCTCATCCTGTTCCTATGCTAAGCCAATTTGTGGATAAGTCTGAAAATGATGCTGTGGATTGAGGTTGCTGGGACCCCCATCATTGCAAGCATGCATCATTGCAAAGGGTCTTCAGAAGTTCATGTGGAGGCTACCTGGGGTCAGGATCCATTCAGAGCTGAAAAACTTAAATAGACCAACTGATGTTAGACATAGAATAGATCCATGGCTTGAAACGAACAGTTGTGTGTTTATAGGCTGGCTGACCCCCCTACTGACTATGGAAAAAACAAGACTCTGCTTGCCATCGGTAAAATGGGATTAGAATCCTTGCCTAACTTCCTGTTTGTAGGGTTCTGGAGGTCCCAATGAGATAAACTCTTTTGAAAGAGGTTTGGAAAATGATGCATTGTTTCACAAAAACATAGTGTTATGGTTGAATATCAATGATAGAGAGTAACTGAGATGGATATGTGACATAGTAGGCAGTCATCCATTTGCCTAGCAACCATCTATGCTATTTGTATCTATATCTATCTATATGTCTACATGTCTATGCATCTATATTTATATACCTATATCCTTATCTGGATCTGTACCTTTATCTATATGTATACTATAGTTTTGCCTATGTCCAAGTCTATATCCATGTTAAACATGTACATGTGCTTTTTTCTAAATCTATATGTATTCCGTCTCTACTTCTATATTTCTATGAATATACCTATCTTTACCTATATGTATATATTTGTGTTTGTGTATATCTATGCTTATATATTATGTCCATATTTATTTTTATGTATATCTATGTCTGTATTTATACACACACATATGCATATAGAGAGAGAGGCAGAGACAGAGACATAGAAGAGAGGGAGAGGGAAGGAGAGGGGTGTGTGTATGTGTGTGTGAGAGAGAGAGAGGGAAGGAGAGGGGTGTGTGTATGTGTGTGAGAGAGAGAGAGAGGGAAGGAGAGGGGTGTGTGTCTGTGTGTGAGAGAGAGAGAGAGGGAAGGAGAGGGGTGTGTGTATGTGTGTGAGAGAGAGAGAGAGGGAAGGAGAGGGGTGTGTGTCTGTGTGTGAGAGAGAGAGAGAGGGAAGGAGAGGGGTATGTGTGTGTGTGAGTGAGAGAGAAAGAGAGAGAGAGAACTACGTTCTATCCTAGGAAATGGGAACAGAGCCATAATCGAGCCAGCACGTTTTTGACTTATAGTTCCCAGGAGAGACTTTCATTAAACAAAAATATCTTGAATGAATTGCAATTGCGGTAAGTGCTACAAAGGAAAAGTACCCAATCACAATATAAATCTTATCCCAGCAGGGGCCATCAGGGAACACAAAAGAAATAAAACACTAAATCACCAATCTTCATGCAGCTTACGTGGCCCAGAGCTGCGGACCCCAGCCTTTGTGAGTAGATCCCCACTATGTTCTGAATGTTCGCTTTTCCTCAGAGTTCGTATGTTGAAGCCGAATTCCCAGCACAATAGTATTAAGAGCTGGGGGCTTTAGGAGGTGATTAGGCCATGAGGGTAGACCTCGCATTAATGGGGTTTGTGCTTTTATCAAAGAGGCCAGAGGAAGCTTGTTCACCCTTTCCATCATTTGAGGACACACAGAAGGCACCATCTACAAGAAATGGGCCTTCACTGGCCATCAAATCTGCCGATACCTTGATCTTGGACTTCCCTGCCTCCAGAACTGTGAGACATGCATTTCTGTTGTTCATAAGCCACTGTGCCTAAGGTATTTTGTTATCACAGCTCAGGCGGACAAAGACATTCCCTAAAAGAAAAGCACTTTATTCTATAAAGTGCTGTTGTTTGAGCTTAATAAAAAGTTTAAAAGGCCCTTTACAGAGGTCTATCTTAAGGAATAAGGTTGGGTGGGAGGGACTTTAATTACCCAGTGGGATGTATTTAATGTATAATTTCATTTAGAATCCTGGAGCCAATGGTTAGTATTTTTTGATAGACTGAAATTTTCATCAGGATAAGTTCTGGATCTTTATGCAGCGGGCACTCAGGTCATCTTTGACCTGCCTGGGTCCCTTTCACACCCGTCCCATGATGGGAAGCAGACACTTTGACTTTTCAGAGCATTATTGATGGAACGAACCTAGTTTGAATGAGCTTATTAGAGGGTCATTGAAGTGTCCACCGTTCTTAGGCAACAAGACCAGTTTCTCTCCTCTTCCCTGCCTCTCTGACACGGTAGTATTACATTGTCCATAATATGTTTTGTTAGGGTTTTAGCAAGTTTTCAAGGCAAAGGACATGCTGTTAGGAAAATTGAATTCACAGGTCAAATCACAAGTCAGGTTATCTCAGGAAAATGACAGTGATTTGTGTTTGCATTTTAATTGGATTCAGTCCTAAAAGTGACCCATCTTGCTGCTATTTTCTATGGTCACAACTTCTATGTTTTCTTGTAGCTCTCCGTGTAGTTAATCATTGCATGAATTTCTATTGTATCATTTTCTTTTGGTGTCATTTCTCCACCTCTTCTGTGAGCTCCCTGAAGATAGAAAACGTTTTTGTTTTGTTCCTCAATGCATACTCAAAGCCTAACACATATTTGACATTTTATAAATATCTGTGACTTGAATAAATGAATAAATTCAGTCTCTCCCCACATACTACTTCAAATACTAATGTTTTATCACAATAAAAGTTTACCGTCTGGGTGTGGTGGCTCACGTCTATAATCCCAGCACTGTGGGAGGCCAAGGCAGGTGGATCACATGAGGTCAGGAGTTCGAGACCAGCCTGGCCAATATAGTGAAACTCTGTCTCTATTAAAAATACAAAATTTAGCTAGGCATGGTAGTGTGCACCTGTAATCCCAGTTACTCAGGGGGCTGAGGCAGCAGAATGGTGGACGTTTCGGTGAGCCAAGATCACACCATTGCACTTCAGCCTGGGCGACAAGAGCGAAACTCTGTCTCAAAACAAAACAAATAAAACTTTCCCAAATATTTTGAAACGGAAAAACCTTAAGGTTATTTTCCATTTGAAAGTTAAGATACCTTTGAGTGTCAGTTACATGAGTTTGTTGAATTAGACACTCTTTGACAATATATGTCCATGAAAAGTTGTGGGATTTTTTTTAAGCTAAGACACATGATTTAAAATCCCACTGAAACTTTTAAGAAGGAAAGAACCTGAATGAACAAAATAATATGGTCCCCAAATGACTGTTGCAGAGGAGAGAGAAAAAGGTTTCGGCTAAAATTTATCCAGCTGCAAACCACTGTCTTAAGCCAGCAAGAAATTTATATTCTTCCAAAGCTGAGGGAAAATCAAAATCCACAAGTGACTCTTCCTTTCCCATAGCTGTTTCATATACTGTTCAGTTTCTGGAGATCTGAGATAATCATTTTGTCCTTGAGAGTCTCGTGGCTGTGCTCTTGGAGGGTTTGGGTTTAAAATCTTAGGATTTGATCCTGTTTAGAAAAACAAGGCATGAGCACCCGAGAAGCATCTAAAATCAGCCACTGCCAGAGGCTGCTTGGTTTACCTATCTTGCCCGTTCAGTTTGTCCTCTACGAGGCAAAGGTGAGACTAGGAGCCCTGCTTCTGGGAAAATGCCTCTGTTAAAGAATGCTCTCACATTCCTGGGGTTTGTTTTGGGATCACGAAATTGGCAACTTTCTTTTATTCTTCAGTGCAGTTTAGAGTTTTAAGCATCGTAAGGTGGGGTGTGTGTGTGTGTGTGCAGGTGCATATGAATGTGCTTTTACAGGTACAAGAAAATAAATAATCCAAAGGTAATTTGGATTTGGTAATCTTATCAGCTTCTCCTTGGGGTGTCCTGCTGAAACGATGACCTAGGGTTTTATCTATCTCGGGCCCTGCACTAAGAGGACTGCCATTGAGACCAAGGTGTGTGGAAGCACAGTGACGCTGCTACCTCTGGGTGCACATTGAACCATATGTGTCTATCCAAGAGGAATTTGTATTAACTTCTAGTGCCTTTGGTCAGAAAATGCCACGAGAAGCAGTGGAACAGACTGTGGGCTGGCTAAGGACATAGTGTGCATTACCTGAACATCCCTACAATAACCCCGGGGTGTAGTTATTACTGCCCTTATTGTTCTCATTTAGACAGAAGAGGAAACCGTGGCTCCCATTGGTCACAGGAGAAGCTACCATCATTCCCCTACTCTGAAAACCAACTGGATGTCCCACAATCATGGGAATACAGGTGCAACCCATCACATCTGGCTAACTTTTTAAAAATTTTTTTTGTGGAGATGGGGTCTTGCAAAGTGGCCTAGGTTGGTCTTGAACCCCTGGGGCAAGCAGTTCTGCTGGGACCTCCCAAAGCACTGGCATTACTGGTGCAAATCACCATACTTGGACCCTTTTTTTCTAGACAACCATAGGTCCAGAGATGACTGTGACAAAAGGGCTGTGTGCCATATATAACTTGATCAAAATGGCAAAAATATATATGTTTATGATTCCTGTTTTGTGTATTCCCAAATAAACACATGCCCTTGTTGTTAATTATTCATCTATCTTCCAATACAATTTTAGGTCTGGTGATAATTTCTGGATTTCTCTATTTATAGAAAACTTTGAACTTCATAAATATTAAAATGTCCTATTAGCTACATGCAGACTGCTTTTTCTATGGTCATGGATGTTATGCAATTATTACCAGAGCTATTAATTAAATTTGAAAATATATAAATAATGGATAGGGTTGCTATTTATGAGTTAAAAGTGAGAAAATGAAAATTATTCTCCATTCTGTTACCTTAGATGAGTCTAGCCTACTGCGTGTCCTCAGCTTTTATTATTGAAACTTACTATGTTACTTTGCATAAAATAAGCAATTGGTTGTAACAAGTCAGCCTTGTGGAGTGACCAATTTTCAGATGAAGTGATTAAAATATTTTCTCAATAAAACAATCAAAACATGGCCCTTGGCCAGGCGTGTTGACTCACGCCTGTAATCCCAGCACTTTGGGCAACTGAGGTGGGCGGATCACAAGGTCAGGAGTTTGAGACAAGCCTGGCTAACATAGTGAAACCCTGTCTCTACTAAAAATATAAATATTAGCTGGCTGTGGTGGCAGGCGCCTGCAATCCCAGCCACTCTGGAGGCTGAGGCAGGAAAATTGCTTGAACCCTGAGAGGCGGAGGTTGCAGTGAGCCAAGATCGTGCCGTTGCACTCCAGCACAGGCGACAGTGCAAGACTCCATGTTAAAAAGAAAAAAAAAAAAAAAAAAAATGGCCCTTTCACAATAGTCAAATACTGGGTAATTTCCATATTATATGAGTTAGAAACATGAATCTCACCAGAGAAAAGGTATGTTATGTCCCCAAGAACAGAGTGAACATGTATTTTGGGAGTTCTTGTGGAAAGCTTTCATGAACTCTTTATGATAATATAACGCACTGGTAGATTTCCTCTGGTCAGCTTGGATTTCAGTCTTCCATTTCTACCTTTTAAAATAGGCCTTATTAGTCTCTCTGGTTGATAGAAGATGCCTGTTTGTTCAGTTCACACTATTCATGGACCCCTATATGCCTTTCAGTGATCATCCTATAAAAGTTGTCTTTGTATTCCGTTCACTAGACTTGAGTTATCAAATGGAAACTCTCGCCAATGTCTCTGACACCTTTTTGTTTTCACCATGCCCCATAATCAGAAATTCGTTTTACATTGTGAGGCAGCATGCACCTACAATAATAAGCAAGTGTTTCACATGCACTTTAATGTGCTCCATTTTATTTATTTTTAGAAGAAAATGTTGGTCACAAATGACACTCCCAGTTTTGTGGCTGCCGATGGACATGTGAAGCACTTACTTAGATGTCTCGGAACCATCTAGTGATCTGATTCAGTGAGCAAGAGTGTGGAAATGTGAGCCCGACATGCTTACACACCCGACATGCTTTCTACTGTTCTGCTGTTGCTGGAGCGGGGAGCTGGCATTTGTCGAGTCTCTCTTTGGATGGTTTGAGTGGCAATACCAGAAATGGAACTTTCAAAAATTGATAATTTTGGAATATAAATAATTATTGAATATTCTTGCCTCAGATACTTTAATATTATTGAGAAAAATCACAACACCATGCCCAGCTATTTTTAAAGTTTTTTTTTTTTTTTTTAGCCAGGCATGGTGCCTCATGCCTATAATCCCAGCACTTTGTGAGGCCAAAGCAGGCGGATCACCTGAGGTCGGGAGCGAGACCAGCCTGACCAACATGGAGAAACCCCATCTCTACTAAAAATACAAAATGAGCAGGGTGTGGTGGCACATGCCTGTAATCCCAGCTACTCGGGAGACTGAGGTAGAAGAATCACTGTAACCCGAAAAGCAGAGGTTGCGGTAAGCTGAGATTGCGCCATTGCACTTCAGGCCTGGGCAACGAGAGTGAAACTCCATCTCAAAAAAAAAAAAAAAAAAAAAAAAGAAAAGAAAAGAAAAGAAAAGAAAAAATCTGTAGAGGTGGAGGTGGTCTTGCTCTGTTTTCCAAGCTGGCCTCAAACCCCTGGGCTCAAGCAATCCTCTCATTTTGGCCTCCCAAAGTCCTAGGGCTACAGGTGTGAGCCACTGTGTCCAGCCAAAATTTAGTTTTAATCGAGAAGGGTTAGGACAGTAAAATTTTTAGTCAGCTATCATTCCAAATGACTGTTTCCCATATCAAACCTGTGCTTTTGAAATGAGGGTTTTCATTCTCATAATCAATCAAAATAATTGACAGAGAAAGAAAGAAAGAAAGAAAATGTTTGTGAAAAGATTCTAAATAAAGACAGCATTGAATGAGAGCAATTTTGTTGGAAGAAATCCAGGATCTTTTGATGTGACTCCTGGAAGAACAAGACCCACATAAAGGTTTATCTTTTGATGCTTAATTAACTAAGAATCAGGTATTTCTCAGTCTCATCTACAGCTCTCCTGTACACACTCATGCTAGCCCCTGCGTGTTCTTTTTTGTGGGGGGAGAACTATGGCAATAACTAAAGGCTGAAAGAGCTCAGGAGACAAAGAGGAACTGTTAGCGAGGTGGATGGGGACCTGCATTTTAAAGGGTGAACACATGTTCTCTAGTTGGCCGTATCTTAAAAGCTGAACATATATTCTATAGGTGGACACAGACGAGAAGGAAATTCCAACCACAGGGATTGTTCTATGCAAACATAGCAAGTGCGAGACCTCAGAGAGTGCCGAGAACACCTAAGTACTGTGGAAAGGGGCTGGAGGAAGATGCCTCCCAAGAGATCCAGCACAGGTCCTTGGACAATGAAAAACTCTTGGAGGCTTTTTAAGCAGGGGAAGATGATCTGATTTCCATTTTGTGAAGAACCGTGGAAAGGTGGATGAAAGCAGTGTTTCTAATATCCGCCTGAATTGATGAGTCACCAAATGTACTTGTGTCTGTAGACGTATGTACTATATATGTATATGCAGTTGCCCAGTCCTCTTCACAGGAATTATGTGTACAGAACTTGTCACATCCATTTGCACATGTGTTTCCTGGGCACCTACTGTGTTGTCTACTCTGCTCCAGGTGTGGGAATTAGGCAGTGGCCATGGCCAATAATTCTGATCCTCATCCATCTTATGTGCTGTTGGGAGAGAGGCAGATATTAATAAGCAAATATCTAAATAAATAAGATAGTTTCTGGCAGTGACAAATGCAAAGAAGAAAATAAAGTACTGTGTAAGTTCGTTAAGCAAAGGGGTCTCATTTGATTCAAGCGTATATCCCAGCCAAATACCTAGCACCGTGTCTGGAAAACAATGATAGCTGTGCCCAAGGATTGTAGACTATGTGTCAGTCATTGTGACCAGTCCTGTACATACAATACAGCCTCTCTTCAAAACCACTTTACAAAGCAGGGATTCTTACCCAGGGTCAATTTTGCTTTTAGTGAACATTTGGCAATGTCTGTCTTGAGATAATTTTCATTGTCACAACTGGAAGAGGTTAAGGAGTGCTGCTGGCATCCAGTGGATATAGGTCAAGGATATAGTCAGACATCCTGTAGGGCAAGGGGTAGGATGCAGAGCAAAGAATGAACCAGTCCCAGTATCAATACTGTTGAGTCCTACTGGTCAGGCATGGTGGCTCACACCTGTAATCCCAGCCCTTTGGGAGGCCAAGACGGGCAGATCACCTGAGGTCAGGAGTTCGAGACCAGCCTGGTCAACATGGTGAAACCATGGTGAAATCCGTCTCTACTGAAGATACAAAAATTAGCTGGGCGGCCGGGCGCGGTGGCTCAAGCCTGTAATCCCAGTACTTTGGGAGGCCGAGACGGGCGGATCACGAGGTCAGGAGATCGAGACCATCCTGGCTAACACCGTGAAACCCCGTCTCTACTAAAAATACAAAAAACTAGCCGGGCGAGGTGGCGGGCGCCTGTAGTCCCAGCTACTCCGGAGGCTGAGGCAGGAGAATGGCCTAAACCCGGGAGGCGGAGCTTGCAGTGAGCTGAGATCCAGCCACTGCACTCCAGCCCGGGCTACAGAGCAAGACTCCGTCTCAAAAAAAAAAAAAAAAAAAAAAATTAGCTGGGCACGGTGGCACATGTCTGTAATCCCAGCTACTATGGAGGCTGAGGCAGGAGAATCGCTTGAACCAGGGAGTCGGAGGTTGTGGTTAGCCGAGACCGTGCCATTGCACTCCAGCCTGGGCAACAAGAAAGAAACTCTGTCTCAAAACAAACAAACAAAAAAAAAAGCATTGAGGTTGAGAAATCCTACAGTGAAGCATGATACTAGTTTTACCCCATTTTCCAAAAGCACAAGAGACTCAGCAGGTGACTTAAGTGATATGCCCAAGCTCATACAGCTAAGAAGAAGGTCATGTGTTTAAAACTGGAGAGTCTGGGCCAGGCATGGTGGCTCATGCTTATAATCCCAGCAGGGAGAGATTTGGGAGGTCGAGGAGGGCAGATCACGAGGTCAGGAGTTCAAGACCAGCCTGGCCAATATGGTGAAACCCCATCTCTACTAAAAATACAAAAATTAGCTGGGCACGGTGGCAGGCACCTATAGTCCTAGCTACTGTGGAGGCTGAGACAGAAGAATCGCTTGAACCCGGGAGGCGGAGGTTGCAGTGAGCTGAGATCACACCACTGCACTCTAGCCTGGGCGACAGAGCAAGACTCCATCTCAAACGAAACACAAAACAAAACGAAACTGAAGAGTCTATGTGCAGAGCTCCAATATGTAACCCCCACGACCTCAGGATATCTGTGAGATACACAAATGCAGATGCAAATGACTGTTCTGACAGCTCATGTAGGGACTTCGAAGTCTCTATCGGTGTGAAAAATGGGAGACCTTTTCTGCAGATGGGTGCCAGGTAAGATGGGTTCACTTTGAGGACCTTGGTTTAATCAGGATATCAAAATGTGTTGTTTCCTCGTGCTTGTCACAATATCCCATTGTTAACACCTGCCAGCGTTGTCATCCTAAACTGTTGCTGCTGTTTCAGAGACGCGCTACAACAGGTGTGCCAAATATTGGGCCCTTAGCAAGCGGTAATTCACCGGCATGAATATTTATCATCTTGTAAGGAGAAAACAAAAGCCGCGTCTACTTTTTGGAACATGGTGCAGCGATGTCCTCAAAACGAAATTGTTTCAGTCCCTCCCTTATGCAGAAGGAGAACGGCTCCTCTGTAATTTTCCATCAGGTGGATTTATTTTCTCAGCCGTCTTCACATCAAAACACAAAACACAACCCTGACAGGCAGTTGATTTTCTTGAGCCGGTAAAATCACCCAACAGTTTAGAGAGCTCAGGCCTCTGATTATCAAAGTATCTATTCTTCAACTGGTGTTGAAGCCAGTTGCTTCTCCATGGGGAAACGGCCATGATGAGCAGGAGAAGTTTTTGCTTTTCTCCACTCTAATTCCTTCCCTCCCTGCCTCCTCCTCCTCCTTGTTTTGTTCTTTTTTTCCATCCATTTTTCCTTTTTTTTTTTTCTCTACGGAAAGAGATTGTACTAAAAATGAGGAAAGAGGAGAAAATTCAGAAATAGATAAGAAAGAGTGGCACCGAGGATTCTTATAAAAAGGTGATTGCAAATTTGATGTCCTCGGTAAGAACCCCAAGGAGTGTGTGCTTTTAAATGAGAAGGAAGTCTAAGGGAGAATATGCCATTTCCACCCCCATGCTCCTGCTACATTTGCACCTGTCAGCACTGTGGCCTGTATCTCCCTGCCCAGCAATGCCATCCTGATAAAATACCTTACAGGACACAGGTATACATCAAACAGGTTGCAGTACTGGTAATCCATGACTTAGAAACCAAATTTGGTTTCCTCAATTTTTAAATATTGCCATGACTAAGGAAGTCATGATGGATTCCCAATAAGTGTGTTTGCCATTTGTCTTTGGATATAATCACTGACAGTAACTTTCTGTGCATATTTTAGAGTGATCATTTATGGGATCATTCCTTACCTTAAATTTGTACAGATTTTTGTTTTGTTTTTGACATAGTCTCTCTCTGTCACCCAGGCTAAGTGCAAAGGCATGGTCTCGGCTCACTGCAACCTCTACCTCCCAGGTTCAAGCGATTCTCCTGTCTCATCCTCCTGAATAGCTGGGATTACAGGCGTGTGGCACCAAGCCCAGCAAACTTCTGTATTTTTAGCAGAGATGGGGTTTCACCATGTTGGCCAGGTTGGTCTCAAACTCCTAACCTTGTGATCCACCCACCTCGACCACCCAAAGTGCTGGGATTACAGGCGTGAGCCACCATGCCCAGCGGAATTTTTACCTTTCTTTCCCTTTCCATCAGCCCTCTCTACTGATTCCATGTTTATACTTGATCAAATAAGAGTTTCAGTTAGTCAAATATAAATGTGTTTATTTAACGTTCAATAAAGAGGGCAGCTTTTTAAACTCCTTTCTTTTTTTTTTTTTTTTTTTTTTTTTTTTGAGACTGGAGTGCAGTGGCACTGTGTCGGCTCACTGCAACCTCTGTCTCCTGAGTTCAAGCAATTCTCCTGCCTCAGCCTCCCAAGTAGCTGGGATTACAGGCACCCACCACCACGCCCAGCTAGTTTTTATATATTTAGTAGAGACGGGGTTTCACTATGTTGCCCAGGCTGGTCTTGAACTCCTGACCTCAGGTGATCCACCCACCTCATAATCCCAAAGTGCTGGGATTACGGGCGTCAGCCACTGTGCCTGGCCTTAAACTCCTTTCTTTCTTTCTTTCTTTCTTTCTTTCTTTCTTTCTTTCTTTCTTTCTTTCTTTCTTTCTTTCTTTCTTTTTTTTTTAAAGCTTTTAAGTTCAAGGGTATAAGTGCAGATTTGTTGTATAGGTAAACTTGTGTCATGGGATTTTTGGACAGATTATTTCATCACCCAGGTATTAATCCTAGTACCCATTAGTTATTTTTCCTGATTTTCTTTCTCCTTCTACCCTCCAACCTCCGAAAAGCCCTAGTGTGTGTTGTTCCCCTCTCTGTGTCTGTGTTATCTCTTCATTTAGCTCCACTTATCCATGAGAACATGTGGTATTTGGTTTTCTGTTCCTGTGTTAGTTTGCTAAGGATGATGGCTCCCAGCTCCATCCAGGTCCCCGCATAGAACATGATCTCGTTCGTTTTAGTGGCTGCATAGTATTCCATGGCGTATATGTACCACATTTTCTTTGTCCAGTCTATCAGTGATGAGCATTTAGATTGATTCTATGTCTTTGCTGCAATGCACATACACATGCATGTGTCTTTATAATGTATGCATGTATCTTCACATGTCTATCCCTTTGGATATATACCCAGTAATGGGATTGCTGGGTTGAAAGGTATTTCTGTCTTTTGCTTTCTTTACCTTAATGGTATACATGTATAAAATGAAGTTTCTTGAGAGAAAGGATGTCTGTTTTCCCTTTTGGAAAGTTTTATTAATAACATCTAATCCTTAGGATGTGCTCAGAAATTATTTCCTGAAAGAATGAATGAATGAACGATCAAGATCAAATAAGAGATACAGGTCAAGTCCTCAAACAAATTATACTGAACTCAGCGGGTTCCCTTTGGCTCATTACTGCCATAACTAAATACTAATGGTAAGTAACATTTGTTAAGGACTTCCTGGGGAGTGTCATGGTTTATGCCATTTAACCTCACGAGGGAGGCACTTGTATTTCCCCTGTTTTATACAAGGGTAGCTAAGGCTTGGGGAGACCATACAGCCTGCCCATTTTAGCCAATGAGTGGCCAAGTCTGGAAATAAATCTAGGAGGTGTGTCCTTTAACCACTTTATAGAACCATTCTCATTATAGTAACAGAGAAAGAACAGAATCTCTTATGGTGACTTCTAGGATGAAGGGAAGATAATAAGAGCTGCTATTTGGGGACTATGTGTATAAACCTGGGAGTAATAAAGTAGGGTGAGAAATGCAGGTGCATTATGATGTTATCTGAGAGGGACTTGAAATTCACATCATCTACAATTTTGGACAATTGTTTTTTCTGCAAGCCTTTTTTGTTTTGTTTTGACAGGGTCTGGCCTGGGGTGTAGTTATAGCTCATTGCAACCTCTAACTCCTGGATTCAAGCGATCCTCCTACCCCAGCCTCCTAAGTAGCTGGGCTACAGGTGCATGCCACCACACCTGGCTAATTGAAAAAGTAAAATTTTTGTAGAGATGGGATTTCACTATGTTGCCCAGGCTGGTCTTGAACTCCTGGCCTTAATCAGTCCTCCTGCCTCGGCCTCCCAATATGCTGGGATTACAGGTATAAGCCACCATGCCTGGCCCTTCATGTAAGCTTGATATGCTTTTCCTTCACTGGGGTTTTCTCCCCGAGTATTACCTGAAAGTCAGAAAGCTCCTATGTGGAAGAACCATTGCATTGCAATTACTGAGGAGCAGAAGGAAAATGATTTTGGAGAAAGAGTATGGGCTTGGAAACTTTTCCCTGGAACAGAGACCATTTCCAGGCTTTTCACTGTGGCCGTTTCCCTCAGTCTCGATAGCCTTTCACACATCTCCAGGGTTATCTTTGCAATGACTCAGTCATTATTCTACAGGCCAACATGATTTTTCTTAAATTTTCTAAACCTTTTTCCAAACCTTCAACTTTCTAAAATGTGACATACATTTTGACTTCTTTGATAAGACCTCATTTGAATGCCCCCTCCTTTTTGAAGCACTCCATGATTTTCTTCTACTTTCCAGGTGTATACCGTGGTGTTGTATTGCACAGTCGTTACTCTTTGCCTGACTGGCCTGGAATTACCTGTTGACATACAGTTTCCCTGCTGGAATGTTTGAGCTCTCTGAGGAGTGTGGAGTGTAGGGCTTGATTTGTTCATTCTTGATTCATTACTCACGTGTGTCTCTAAGTAGCAGCTGCTCAACAAATATTGAAAGGAGGCAGAGACAAGAAAGTGCTAAGAAAGGAATGAAGAAAATAAGCAAAAGGTAATTCAAGTACATTTCTACCAAATTTCTGGAACCAGATTCCTGAGCACTGGAGCCAGAGGAGAATGAAAAGGTAGAGTGGGCTCCATGCCAATTTCATTTCAGAAAACATTCGGAGAGATGCTTCCCTGCGTGGTGTGGTTGCAGAGAGCCCACCTGTACATCTGGGATAGCTACAGGCATCCCACCATTCCCATTCTTCATAGACCATATGACACATCCCAGTCATGTTCTGTCTTTCACATGCAGCACACACACCACAATTTTTGCCTTGTTGAGCTTTTAAAACTCTTATTATCTCAGATTATGAAGACAAGCTGTGCGGGGTATAGGCATGATCTCAAACTGAGTTAATTGAAGGTGGAGGTCAGTTCAACTCTCCTGGACCATCAATCAGTAAAAAGTTTGCTTGTTTAATGCATGAAGAGTCAGAGACATGCTGCAGCCCCCGCCCCATCCCTTCCCTTCTGGCCTGTCAGGTAGATGTTAGATTTCACTGAGCTGTTAAAAATCTTAATGGATCCCACTGAGCTGTTTCAGGTTGTTTGTGACAATCACTTAATTTCCTTGTTTTGCAGCTGACAATGATTTTAATCTTCATTTCAGATTAACCACGTAAAACCTCAGTGTCCTTTTCTCCCGTTGTCTTGCCTGCCTCAACTCTGCAATCAATGAAAGGGAGAACTCTTTCCCTTTCTCTTCAGCAGAGCCTGAAAAAAATGTACCTTCAGCAAAATTATAGATGCAATAATTTCTCATGTATGTTGAAAATGTATAGTAGCAAAGACTGGAAATCCAGCAAAGTAGTAGTAGCAATTGCCTCCAAGTGGTTAGAGTGTGGGGAGATTTTATTTTCCCTACCTCTTTCATTTTTTTTTACACTTTCAACACTTTCTGTGATGCACATGTATTATTTTTACAATAAGAAAACATGAATTAAAGAATTGGTGTTTCTGAATCAAGGATGAACAAAGAAAATGTAGTCTTTTGATGAGATGTGAAGCCAGAAATGTTTCAGCTTTAAAGGGTGGAGAAAAACCACATCAGGATAAAAGAGTGAGGCTGCAAAATTAGCTTGCAACTTGAAGGATGAGCCCTATTATAGATAATGCCGCTGACAGCCTCAGTTCATCAGATTTCTCATTTTTAGTGTAGTGGTGTTTGCTCCTATGAAAGTTCCCACCTTGCACTACTAATTATTTCATCACCATTCATGTGCACAATTGACAGCCTTCAAACCAATATCACTGCAGAGACCAGAGAAATGATTCTGAGAGAGAGAGAAGATTGAAGAGGCAAAGATTGGGGAAATGAAGAAGACTTATTTGGCACTCTCTGAGTGCTTTATGTGTGGGATGAGGCTGACATAGTGCAAGGAGTAAATAGTGTTGTCGTTTTAAAAGGCTAGACCTGCATCAAAGGGCAGTTACTGTAAGCCTGAAAGTGGGAGGACTGAAGGATTCTTTCTTCCAGTGGCCCCTTGTTGCAGCGTGAACATCTTCCATCTTTGTATTGTGATCGTACTATTCCTTAATGGCTAATTGCTAGGCAATAGCAGACATAATTTAGACTCCAATTTGTAAGTCAATCACATGAAGGCTGGATGTCAGCAAGCTTGGAGATAAATGAACAGTGGTGTAAACAAGAGAAGCCCAGAGGCTTCTTGATCCAATTTCAGGAATCCCACGCCACCCCAAGCGTTGGTTCAGATTACATTCTCTCCTTCGGGAGGGGACAGAGGGCAGCCCGCTTCTCTGCTCTTCCATCTGGAGCCGCTGTCTATGGGAGAAGGAGCCTTGAGCCCTTTGTTGGCTGTTGATTTGATTTTTAAAAGGAAAATCTGACAAATCATGTTGAATGAGAAAAGCGTATTATGTGAATGCAAAAATGTTTGCACATCTGAGGACCACGCGATTTTATTCAAGGAAGTTCTACTTTTAAGAAGGTTATGAATTCTGAATCAGAGTTTTGTCGTCAGGGGAATGCTTCTTAGAAGGAAGGAAATGTACTTTTTAACAAGATTTTCAGCAAACGTTGACACATTCATTATGGTCATGAGCATGGAGGTGGCTCAAATATATTTTGCATAATGTGGAAATAATATTGCATTCTATTTGTTCCTGCCTCCCAGCGTCACCATGAATGACATTGGCACAGAAGAAAACACGGGTGCTTTAGATCACACAGACACACACACACACACACACAATGATTGGGGTAAATTTAACACACTAATCATCGTGAAGGGCCTTCTCCATATATCTTTGCAATATGCAGGTTTATCTCCACCTTGGCTCAGCTCTGTGCAGAGTTTTACACCATAAACCCAGTCAGACTCCATCTTATGCTAAAAGACCTCCCCCATCATCACATATCCCATCAAATAGACTGTGGTCCCATTTCCTACTCCTGCTGTTTAGGGACCAGGCTTTTTTTTTTTTTTTTTTTTTCCGGTGGAGTCTCACTCTTGTTGCCCAGGCTGGAGTGCAGTGGTGCTATCTCTGCTCGCTGCAACCTCTGCCTCCAGGATTCAAGCGATTCTCCTGCCTCAGCCTCCCGAGTAGGTGGGATTAGAGGTAAGTGCCATCACGCCTGGCTAATTTTTGTATTTTACTAGTAGAGGTGGAGTTTTGCCATGTTGGCCAGGCTGGTCTCGAACTCCTGACCTTAGGTGATCCGCCCACCTTAGCCTCCCATAGTGTTGGGATTACAGGTGTGAGCCACCATGCCCGGCCACCTCTCTCTCTCTCTCTTTTTTTTTTTTAAACTCAACTTTCTTTAGATTCAGGGGTACATGTATGTGCAGGTTTGTTACATGGGTGTACTGTGTGATGCTGAGGTTTAGGGTGTGGATGACCCCATCAGCCAGGGAGTGAGTGTAGTACCCAATAGGTAGTCCTTCAGCCCATGCCCTCCTCCCTCTCTTTCCCCTCCAGTGGTCCCCTTGTCTATTGTTCCCATCTTATGCCCACGTATTAGTTCACTTGTGTTAGTCCATTCTCACACTGCTATAAAGAAATCCCTGAGACTGGGTAATTTTTAAAGAAGAGAGGCTCATGGTTCTGCAGGCTGTACAGGAAGCATAGTGGCTTCTGCTCCTGGGGAGGCTTCAGGAAGTTTCCAATCATGGCAGAAGACAAAGGGGGAGTAAGGTGTCTCACACGGCAGGGGCAGGAGCAGGAGCAAGAGAGAGCACGAGGAGAGGCGATGAACACTTTAAACAACCGGATCTCATGGGAACTCTCTACCACAAAAATGACACCAAGGGTGCCAAATTATTCCTGATAAATCCACCCCTATAAGCCAGCCACCTCCCACCAGGCCCCACCTCCAACATTGGAGACCATAATTTGACATAAGATTTGGCGAGGACACAGATCCAAACCATATCAAATGCTTAGCTCCTACTTACAAGTAGAACATGTAGTATTCAGTTTTCTGTTCCTAGGTTAATTCACTTAGGTTAATGGCCTCCAGCTGCATCCATGTTGCTGCAAAGGAAATGATTTTCTTTTTTATGGCTGCATAGTATTCCATGCTGTATGTGTACTACATTTTCTTTATCCAGGCCACCGCCAATGGGCACCTAGGTTGATCACATGTCTTCACAATTGTCAGTGGTCTTCTTTCTTCTTTGTCTCCTTTCTTCATTGTTTTTCCTCTCAGGTTGCTGCTGTTCGCTTCTCTGTCTAGTCTGTCAACACCCAGCTTTCTCTGATAACAATACAAGTGTTTGCTGTGTGTATCTGACCAACATTTTGTTTGGCCTTCTGCAAGCTACAGAGAAACTTTTTGGGAGTTTGATAATAAATCTTGCCACGGTTCCTGTAGGAAGCATGTCTTCCTGATCAGGCGTGGTGGCTCACATCTGTAATCCCAGCACTTTGGGAGGCCGAGGCAGGCAGATCACCTGAGGTCAGGAGTTTGGGATCAGCCTGGGCAACATGGTGAAACCCCATCTCTACTAAAAATACAAAAATTAGCTGGGTTTGATGGTGCGTGCCTGTAATCCCAGCTACTTGGGAGGGTGAGGTGGGAGAATTGCTCAAACATTGGAGGTGAAAATTGCAGTGAGCCAAGATTGTGCCACTGCACCCCAGCCTGGGTGACAGACTGAGACTCTGTCTCAAAAAAAAAAAAAAAAAAAATTAAAAAATGAAGTACGTCAAGTATGTCTTCCTGCCACAGGGGAGCAGGTAAAGACCAAGACACAGTGGAGGAGCAGCACTGATGCCGAGACGTGGCCCAGAGGACTTGGGGAGGTGTAGGAATCCCAGCCACCAGATGAGGGTTCAGCTAAGATGCAGCACTGCAAGTCCAGGAAGGCCATGGTCCAGAGGAAATAAGAACAGATGAGAAATGAGGAGCCCAGATAAGAGATCCACACTGAATCCTAGTAACACAGAGGGTGGGCAGCATGGGTCTTGAGGCTGGGAAACAATCTTAAATTTGGGCAAGTTGTCCGTGTAAGACATGCCAGTCGTGGCCGGGCGCAGTGGCTCACGCCTGTAATCCCAACACTTTGGGAGGCCAAGGCAGGCGGATCACAGGGACAGGTATTTGAGACCAGCCTGGCCAACATGGTGAAACCCTGTCTCTACTAAAAATACAAAAATTAGCTGGGCATGGTGGCCGGTGCCTGTAATCCTAGCTACTTGGGAAGCTGAGGCAGGAGAATCGCTTGAACCCGGGAGGCGGAGGTTGCAGTGAGCGGAGATTGCGCCACTGCGCTCCAGCCTGGGCGACAGAGGAAGACTCGACTCAAAACAAAACAAAACAAACAACAACAACAAAAAAGTGTTGCCTGCGTTAAGGAGGCAGTCTAAGCTGTCTGGCGACTTGGAGGACAAGTATCAAATATGAATCGAGATTATGTATCATTCCACTGGGTGTTTCTATTATAATATTCCAGTGGTTATCAACGGGCAGTAATCCCATGCCCCCTGGAGGACGACGTCTAATCATGTATGGAAACATTTATAAATGTTAAAAGTGAAGGAAGGGGGCTCCAGGGATGCTGCTCAGCATCGTGCAGTGCACAGGACAGCCCCCACCATAAAGAATTACCCAGCTTCACTTGTTAACAGTGCTGAGGTTGAGAAACCCTAGTACATCTTAACAGCACTGTGTGTGTGTGTGTGTGTGTGTGTGTGTGTGTGTGAATGTGGAGAGATAATTATAATTTTGTAAAGATGGGTCTACAAGGATGTTCACTGCAGCATTGTTTAGGTTGCATTGTTAGGTTGCTAAAAACACAAGCAACCTAAATGTTCAACTATAGGGATGTGGAAAGACATGTAATCATTCCTCTTCTTCTAAGATGAAAGGACCTCTGGCCGGGCCCGATGGCTCAAGCCTGTAAGCCCAGCACTTTGGGAGGCCGAGACGGGCGGATCACGAGGTCAGGAGATCGAGACCATCCTGGCTAACACGGTGAAACCCCGTCTCTACTAAAAAAAAAAAAATACAAAAAACTAGCCAGGCGAGGTGGTGGGCGCCTGTAGTCCCAGCTACTCGGGAGGCTGAGGCAGGAGAATGGCGTGAACCCGGGAGGCGGAGCTTGCAGTGAGCCGAGATCGCGCCACTGCACTCCAGCCTGGGCGACAGAGCGAGACTCCGTCTCAAAAAAAAAAAAAAAAAAAAAAAAAAAAAGATGAAAGGACCTCGCAACCATAACTAATGCCTTAGGATAAGGTTCAATGAGATGGAAGAGTGTTCCTGAGATGCTATTAAATGGAAACAAACAAGTTATGCAACGCTATTTGCAGTAGGTTTTACTTTTGCTTTGAAAAGGCTATCTATAGATATGTGTGTTTATTGTATCTAAGTCAATATATCAAACAGAATACAAGAACCAATATTCCACAATATTATTATTATTACTTGGATATTGAAGCTATGGATGAACTAAATATTTTCGCTATGTGTTGTTTAATATCTTTGCAGCTTTCCACAGTTAACTTATTTGACTTTAATAGTGAGGATGAAATAACTTTATACTTTTTAGTAATATTCTTTTTCAGTGCAGGGACCTGAAATCTGAGTAGATAGAGGAGCCAGGATTTTCTGTCCTGGGTTGCTTTTTTAGCCAGAATCTACTTCCGTATGCAGAGAGGAAGGAAAGTATGGTCAACAGGTATGAAGTTCGGGGAGGATGACATTGGACTCTCACTTTAAGCATTGATAGCTAAGCTGAAAGAGAAATACTCTAAAATCATTGTCTTCTCATTTAAATACTCTTGATCAAATTAACAGCCTCTCCTGAATATTCCAATTAGATTGGAAATTGGCAGTAGTGTTCAGTTTACTTTCTGCACACCTCCTACCCCACCCCTCACCATTTCTGCGGGCTTGGGATTAGGCAGTGCTGTGTTGTGTACAAGGGTCTGTCTCAGAGGGCAGGAGCCTGGGCTAATAGAAAAACTACAACTTCATGTTCCTACCAAAGAAAAGCGAGTTTATGTATTGTATGTGATTTATTACTTTTTTTTGGTCATTAAGAAAATTCTATTTGTTTTGAAAACAGTTTGATGGACTTTGTAGCCATTTCTGTGGGGTGGATTTGTATTGCCTGGTTTATTCTGTAGATCTAATTCACACACACACACACACACACACACACACACACATATTTTAATAGAGTTTGCAGAGTTTGCTTCTGTTTCAGAAACGGTTTCAAATTTCTTTTATTCAGGGAGAAAGAGTTTAATCACCATTACTCTTTTTACCTTTTTATGGAGGGAAAATTTACATAGCATAATGTCAACCATTGTCAAGTGTACAATTCTGTGGTATTTAGTACATTCGCTTCACAAAAAGAATCCCATACCCATTAAGCTCTCCCCATTTCCCTCTCCCCCCAGCCCCTCGCTACCGCTAGGTACACCTCATCTATTTAATGTTGCTGAATTGTAGAATCTTGTTGGCATTTTACTTTCTATTGTAGCTAGCTCTTTCTCTGTCTCTCTCTCATTCTCTCTCACTCTCTTATTTTCTCTCTCTCTCTCTCTCCCTCCCTCCCTCCTTCCTTCCTGCCTTCTCTCTCTCTTTCCCTCTCCCTCTCTATGCAATAGACAGACATAGACAGACAGGTACAAAAACAGATGGGGAGATGAAGAGAAAGACAGAGGGATGAAGAAGGGAGAGAGAGAAAGGAGAAGAGACAGAAAAAGAGAGAAAATGAAAGTAAGAGTAAAAGAGGGAGGGAGAAGGAAAGAGTCCTGGAAAGAGAGAGAAGAAAGCAGAGGAGAAGAAGGGGGAAAAGAGATAATCTAGGAGTCAGAGAAAGGCAGGGTAGGTTTGAAAGAAAGGACTAAAGTAGGCCTGTTGTGGTGGTGCACACCTGTGGTCCCAGCTACTCAGGAGGCCGAGGTGGGAGGATCTCTTGAGCCCAGGAGGCTGAGGCTACAGTGAGCCATGATTGCCCCACTGTCCTCCAGCCTGGGCGACAGAACGAGGGGCCTTGTCTCGAAAATCAAAACAAACCTACTCTGTCTCACAGGCACACCTCAGAAAGACAGGCAGAGAGGCCCCTATACACCCACTGAGACACAAGCAATTTGAAAGACCTGTTCTGAAATTTCACAAGTATCTGATCATCCAAAGAATGAATAAAGGGAAGTAGGTTAGACCTGTCTTGACCCCTGCAAGCTCCTGCCACATGTCTCCTGGGTTCTGCCGATAACAGGCTGTAGCTCTCAGTGGTGTAAACTTCTTGAGCGTTTGGGGGTCATGCTGTCATCTCTGGAGTCCTTTCATTAATGTCCTGACACCAACTCTCCATCAGTGTTTTGCCTTTTCAGTGTTCTTTCTCACTGAATAATTGAGTTTCTATGATTCCAATGCAGACTATGGGGTGAACTCCAGTGTGTCTAGTTATTATAGATTAGCCCTGCTGATATTGCAAGCTAGGGAAGGGTTGATAGGCTGTAGAGTGACACAGAAACCCGATAACAATGGGAAAAGAGACTTTCATATAAATCTTTTTAAGTATAGTATTTCCATATTAAATCTTATAAAGTGAAGGTCTGGCTGCCTTGATAATGTGCCCTCTGCTGACAGAATGTGCTTCTGCCCTCTTGGCAGGCTTCCTGTGGATCCCAGGTGATAAAAGCTGTCCAGAGTATTTCTTCATTATCATCATCATCTTACGTTTACATTATTCTCCTTGTCACCAAGAACTCCAGACCCCAGTCTATAGGAAACGATTCCCACATTGTTGAAATATGGCCGGTGGTGCGGGGAAGTAGTTCTGAACACTGAGCATGGCCTCATTTGGAATATTTTATGCGATTAAAGTTGTGGTGAGAGTTTAGACAGAACAGCTTACCAGTATGAAGCAGGCAAGGGCAAAATAAAGAGCCGTACGTATGGACATGGCATTCATGCATTTGTGCTGAATGGTGTCGCATTCTCCTTAACACCTAAACACAAAGGGTAAAAATGTTGAAGAGGATGTGGAGCTGCCAAGTAAAGTAGATTACTTTTTGCAAACAATTGTATTATGATATGATTTATAATAATTTAAACAATTGTATTATCAGTGTGATACAATGACAGGATGATTCTATAAAGAGATAGTGATTTCAGAGTATTGCACAATCTCTGAAGCCAGTTGGCCTGAATTCATGCTGCGGGTTCACCCATTACCAGGTGTGTGACTGGGAGCAAATCATACCCTGGGCCTCAGTTTTCTCATCTGTAAAATGGAATAATAATGATAATTTACAGTAGTGCTGTGAGGGCTCAGGAGTTAATGCATGAAAGCACTTAGAAATGTGTTTGATGAGAGGCTGGGCACGGTGGCTCATGCCTGTAATCCCAGCACTTTGGGAGGCTGAGGCAGGTGAATCGCTAGAGCCTGGGAGTTCAAGATCAGCCTGGGCAACATAGTGAGACCCCCATCCCTACAACAAATACAAAAACACTTAGTCAAGTATGGTGGTGTGTGCCTGTAGTTCCAGCTACTCGGGATGCTGAGGTGGGAGGATCACTTGAGCCTGGAAGGCAGAGAGCTGAGATTGCACCACTGCACTCCAGCCTGAACAACAGAGGGAGACCTTGTCTCAAAAAAAAAAAAAGAAAAAAAAGAAAAAAAAAAGTGCTTGATGCTAGTTAGCATTCCATATATTGGCTGTTATCATTTTCATTATTATTAAGTTTGTATACTGAAATCTTCAATAAGAGCAGTATTTACTGGGTGGCATACAAAACTAATGTATATGTATGTCGTTCCTTTATATTGTACTTTTTATTCTGTATGATAGAGGCATATTCTGTTATTAAGGAAGTAAGTTGTGCTTTCTGTGCCTTGGTTTTCTCATCTGTAAAACGGAAGTAATTCTGTTACTTTATAGGGTTGTTGTGGTGATTCTAGGAATTAATTTATGTAAAGTGCTTGACACACACTGAATGATAAACTTGCTGTCGTCATCACCATCGTTGCTGTTACTATTATCTGAAAGCAGCTCACGTCCTGAAATCTGCAATGAGAAGAATATGCATTGGGCTACGTAAATAAAATATACATGCTCATCTATATAGTTCTTTGATATAATCATTTTTATTCTATGTAATACAAGAACTTCTATTTTTGAGTCAAATTGGCAATCTGAAGTTTAAATTAATTCATCGCACAAATGAGGCTGCGATTGCTTGTTTTACTAGAGATTTATTAGCTTTATCAGGGTATCGTGCAGGAAATAGTAAAGCCTATTCTTAGATCACAGCGCATTTGAGGTGTGGCTGGGTTTATGCACCCGCAGCGTGTACAGACTTGTCTGGGAGATGCACATTCGGCGACGTGCACCTGCTTCGTGCTGTTTGCTGGAAGAGGAGAAGGGGCGCCCCTCCCACTGATTTGGCAGGCATCCTTGTGTGGGGCATTAAGGAGCATATTCAGTTATTAGCCGTGAAATATCGTGGCTGCCTCTGGATTGCCAGCTGTGATTGGTGCTGGATTTTAATTATCAACAAGCAAGTTCCAAATGTTTGAAATGTGTCTGCGGATAGAGCTTTGGTGGAAGGTGGGAGGAAAGGTCTTGATGAAGGAGCAAAACCTTGGCATCAGTCACGCACGCAGCCCTGGGATCTTTGCCAGCTCCCCACCACTGCCACTGCAGGGTTTCTTGTTGACCCTAGGGGCTGACCCTTTCCATTATAGAATAACAACAGTTGTCAGAAAGCCATTTCTCATATTTACCCAACATTCGCTTTTCTATAGGTCCTAAAGGCCCTGGTATTTTCTCAGGTGCAACACAGATGATTCTTCATTCATTCATCCGTGTGCACCTATTTGCTTGTTCCTCGTTTGGTAAATATTATGTCAATGCCTGCTGCTATGATTTGGCTATGTCCCCACCCAAATCTCATTTTGAATGTAATAATCACCATGTGTCAAGGGTGGGGCTGGGTGGAGATAATTGAATCATGGGGACAGTTTCCCCCATACTCTTCTCATGGAAGTGATTAAGACTCATGAGATCTGATGGTTTTATAAATGGGAATTCCCCCGCACAAGCTCTCTTGCCTGCTGCCATGTAAGACGTGTCTTGCTTTCTCCCCTTTGCCTTCTGCCGTGAATGTAAACTGAGAGTCAATTAAACCTCTTTCCTGGCCAGGAGTGGTGGCTTATGCCTGTAATCCCAGCACTTTGGGAGGCTGAGATGGGAGGATCACCTGAGGTCAGGAGTTCAAGACCAGCCTGACCAACATAGTGAAACCCCATCTCTACTAAAAATACAAAATTAGCCAGGTGTGGTGACACATGCCTGTAATCCCAGCTACTTGGGAGGCTGGGGCAGGAGAGTTACTTGAACCCAGGTGGTAGAGGTTGCAGTGAGCCAAGATCACGTCACTGTACTCCAGCCTGGGCAACAAGAGTGAAACTCCATCTCAAAAAACCGAAACAAAACAAAACAAAACAAAAAACTCTTTCCTTTATAAATTACCCAGTCCCAGGTATGTCTTTGTCAGCAGCGTGAGAACTGACGAATGCACCTACTGTGTGCTGGTTAAGGTTCTCAGCATTGTGCTGGGCACCAGGGATTATAAAAAAGTGAGACTCAGTCTCTCTTGAGGAGCTCAGAACGGATGTGGCCGGGGAATGACAAAATGGTATGATGTACAAATGTGGACAATCAGAATTTGTACAAAGAAAGGAAATTTGGATTAATGCTATCAGACTGAAAGAGCTTGGGGATGCTTCGCGGAGAAGATGATGCCAGAGAAGAGCTTTGAAGAAGGAAAAGGGTGTTTTCTAGGCAAATTCAAGTGGAGTCGAATTAGGAGAGAAGAGGGAAGACATGACGGATGGATGGAATGGCACAGGCCGAAGAACGGAGGCAGGAACAATGTGCTGTGCTTGGGAACTGCAAGTTCTGTTGACAGGTGGGGAGTAAGGCCAGGTGTGAGGGGAAGCAAGCCAGATCGGGGAGCGGGATGGTCACAAAGCCTTTGTAGGCTGTGATGGGAAGTTTAGACTCTACCTGGCAAGAGGTAGATAATCATCAAGTGCTTGGCAATAAGGTTCTGTCTGCATTTTAGAAAGGCCGCTCTGGCTGCAGTGTGGATGATAAGTCAGTGGATACAAGATTAAAGGCAGGGAGACTAGTTAAGAAGCTGCTGTGGTCAGGAACAGTAGCGCATGCCTGTCTCCCCAGCACTTTAGGAGGCTGAGATAGGAGGATTTATTGAGGCCAGGAGTTCAAGACCGGCATTGGCAATATAGTGAGTCCTCATCTCCAGAAAAAAAAAAAAAAAACAAAAAACAAAAATTAGGCAGGTGTGCTGTTGTGCACCTGTAGTCCCAGCTACTTGGGGGGCTGAGGAGGAAGGATTGCCTGAGCCCAGGAGTTTGAGGGTGCAGTGAGCCGTGATTGTGCCGTTGCACTCCAGTCTGGGTGACAGAGCAAGATCCTGTCTCAAAAAATAAGATAAAAAAAGATGCTACTGCAATGGCATAGGTGGGGAAAGGCAGGTGATTGAACTAAGTTAGGGGTACTGGGTTTGGGAGAAGCAGGTGGTTTGAATAAAGTCAGGAGGGAGAATGGAGGATCCTATGGCTGTGGATGTGGTGCAAAGAGTCAAGAATGATACCTGGTTCTGCTGGTGGATGGCGACAGAGGAAATACAGAAAGAAAAGTCTTTACATAAGCCCTGGAAGAAGGAGGGAAAAGGAGCGTTTTGGTGGCGTGCGGTGACAGTCCAACCCACTGCCTAAGCCCAGGAAGCATCACGTGGTACTTCTCAACAGGCAGACCAGGCGTCTGAGTAAATGTCTGCTCAGTTGGCAGGTGTCAGAGAAATCTGCAAGCAGATAAAACAGGGGCTCCGAGGGTGTAAATGATGGGGTTTGAAGGGAGGTGAGTACAAAGATGATGTTGGGGGTAAGTGGGAGATGTGAATGGCATGAGGGCTTGGCAGGTATTACAAAGACTTGGGCACTTAGTCTGAATGTGATGGGAAGCCAGACATCACGGCGTTTTGAGCCTCCAGTGGGGTGCCCCTGTAGTCCTGGCTACTTTACCAGCTTTGTGACTTGGAGCAAATCATTCTTGGTGACTCAGTTTTCTCATCTGTAAAATGGGGCTAACACCGGACATTTAGAGAGTTACTGAGATGATTTAAGGAGTTTATATATGAACATGTCCAGAAACATGCTTTTCTTTCTTTCTTTCTTTCTTTCTTTCTTTCTTTCTTTCTTTCTTTCTTTCTTTCTTTCTTTCTTTCTTTCTTTCTTTCTTTCTTTCTTTCTTTCTTTCTTTCTTTCTTTCTTTCTTTCTTTCTTTCTTTCTTTCTTTCTTTCTTTCTTTCTTTCTTTCTTTCTTTCTTTCTTTCTTTCTTTCTTTCTTTCTTTCTTTCTTTCTTTCTTTCTTTCTTTCTTTCTTTCTTTCTTTCTTTCTTTCTTTCTTTCTTTCTTTCTTTCTTTCTTTCTTTTTTAAATAGAGACAGAGTCATGTCCTATCACCAAGGCCATAGTGCCATTGCACGACTATAGCTCACTATAGCTTCTAACTCCTGAGTTCAACAGCTCCTCCTGCTGCAGCCTTCCAAGAAGCTGAGACTATAGATGCATGCCGTCAGACCTAACCTATTTTTGCTTTTTAAAGTTTTTGTAAAGGGGGGGGGGGTCTCACTAGGTTTCTAGGCTGGTCTTGAACTCATGACTTTAGGCAGTCCTCCCACCTGGGCTTCCCAAAGTGCTAGGATTATACGTGTGAGCCACTTTGCTCACCCTGAAAGTGCTCAGAAACATGCTTCAGGCATAGTTAGTATTTAACAAATTTGCTATTATCATTGACATTATTTTACCTGAAGCTCGTGTCTCAAAATCTTCAATGAGAATAATATTTAATGAGGCTGGGCACAGTGGCTCATGCCTGTAATACCAGCACTTTGGGAGGGCAAGGCGGGAGGATCACCTGAGGTCAGGAGTTCAAGACCAGCCTTGCCAACAGGGTGAAACCCCATCTTTACTAAAAATACAAAAAAAAATAAAAATAAAAAATGAGCCGGGTGTGGTGGTGGATGCCTGTAATCCCAGCTACTAGGGAGGCTGAGGCACAAGAATTGCCTGAACCCAGGAGGCAGAGGTTGCAGTGAGCCAAGATCGCAGCACTGCACTCCAGCCTGAGTAACAGAGTGAGATCCTGTCTCAAGAAAAGTAGTAATAGGCTGGGTGCAGTGGCTCACGCCTGTAATCCCAGCACTTTGGGAGGCCAAGGTGGGCAGATCACAAGTTCGGGAGTTCAAGACCAGCCTGACTGACATGGTGAAACCCCATCTCTAATAAAAATACAAAACTTAGCTGGGCGTGGTGGTGCGTGCCTGTAATCCCAGCTACCCAGGAGGCTGAGGCAGGAGAATCGCTTGAATCTAGGAGGCTGAGGTTGCAGTGAGAGCTGAGATTGTACCACTGCACTCCAGCGTGGGCTACAGAGTGACCGACTGTCTCAATAATGATAGCAATAATAATAATATTTAATAAAATCATCATGCTGTCTTGTGTGATGCCATCCTTCAGGCTGTTGATTTGGGAACAGAGAGAAAGTCAGAGGAGACAGCCAGGAGCTCAGCTGGAAGCCATTGCGGTGGTTCAGGTGGGAGTCGATGCTGCCTTAGCCCCACCTGGGGCTATAGATGCAGTGAAAAGCTGTCAGGTGTTGTGTAGGTATAGCTGTTGGGAATTTTTGGCATAGCAAATGAAAAGTCATAGAGAAAGACAAGAGTCAGTAATGACAGGCAGAGAAGGTTTGTTTCATTTCAGCAGTATGTTCTGTTAGATGAGCAACTTTTAAAAATGGAGCCACTATTTCGGTTATTACTTCCACCAGACACTGTAGAGCCTCTGTCTTGAAGCCCCTGACCTGCCCCTGGGGGTAGCCCATCACCTTTCTCATGGGACTCAGACACGAATGCAAGTGTGGGGCCAGAGGCCAGACTAGGAGTGAGAGATTCACTATTCTCAGAATTTCCCGTTCCTCTGTGTTTGATAGTTTCTCATTGGTGCTGTAACAAATTACCACAAATTCAGCGGCTTAAAGCAAGAACCTTCTGAACTTATTATCCTAGGGTTCTAGAGATCAGATGTCTGGAAGGGGTCTTAGGGGGATAAAATCCAGGTGTTAGCAGGGCTTCGTTTCTTCCGGAGTCTCCAGGGAAGAATCCGTTTTCTTGCTTTTTCCTGTTTCTGGGGACTGCCACTTTCCTTGGCTCATGGTCCCTTCCTCCGTCCTTCAAAGCACATCACTCCAACCTCTGCTCCATCGTCACACCTCCTTTTTATCTAGCTCCAACCTCTTTTCATTTTTTTTTTTTTTTTGAGATGGGGGTCTCACTCTGTTTCCCAGACTGGAGTATAGTGGCACCATCTCTGCTCACTGTAACCTCCACTGCCCGGGTTCAAGCAATTTTCGTGCCTCAGCCTCCCAAGTAGCTGGGATTACAGGCATGCACCACCACACCTGGCTAATTTTTGTATTTTCAGTAGAGATGGGGCTTCACTGTGTTGGCCAGTCTAGTCTTGAACTCCTGACCTCGTGATCTGCCCACCTTGGCCTCCAAAAATGCTGGATTACAGGTGTGAGCCACTGTGCCTGGACACTTCTAAGGGCACTTGTGATAACATAAGACACACCTGGGTGATCCAGAATAATCTCCCCATCTTGATATCCCTAATTACATAACATCTGCAAAGCCACTTTGGCTATGTAAGATAACACATTCACAGGTTCTGGAGATGAGGACATGGACGTCTTTGAGGAAGGCCTTATTCCTCCTACATGTCCAATGGCCAAGGCTTCCTTACTGGCATGAGTTCCTTCCCCAGCTGCTTCTTCTCGATGGCCATGAGGGCTCCTCAGCCTTCCTGCAAATAAACCCATCCCACAGATTTTCCCCCGTGCTTGACTCTCCCTTAGTCTTCATCTGAAAGCCCTTATATATGAACTGTGTATTCATTTAACTCTATTAGCTCATGTATGTAATGCAAGTAGCATAGTGCCTGGCACCTAGGAAGCAACTTCTAAAATAGAATTCTATAAATATAATTTTGAATCATGGTTCTGTCACTCTGCTTGCAAGCTTGCAACGGGTCTGCACCATCTGTAAATATGATAAACACATCTCAGGTCATCCTTTTCATCATTGATAAACGTGTCCAACCAGACAGAGAACTCTGACTTTGCTAATGGCCTATAATCTGTTTGTAAGTATTTTATATATTTTTTAGAGAATGACCACCCACATTTCCTATGTATTCTTCTCTTCTAATGATTTGTACCTGATGATCCTTCATTTGGCATTTACTGAGTTATTACTATGTGCTAGGCACCCCAGGAGGTTAAATGATAAATGACAAACATGAGGCCAGCTTCCAAGGAGTTCATGAATCATGCTGAAAGGTACATATACATGTACAGCTGTATATGTTATTAACATTCTTTGGGTAAATTGATGAATCAGCCCTGAGTCTAAGCTCCAGCCCACATTCCTCATTAATTCCATTAATACTGCAATACACTCAATCTACAGCATTAGTCAGTCCAACTGTCTAGGACCTTAAAGGAATGGAAGGGGATTTGCTTGCCATCACTTTTTCATAGGGAACCCATGTTACCACCTAAGGATCACCTTTACTCATTCCGAGTGGTTTCAAGCCACCAGTTAGCAATCTGTTGTATAACAGACGTTTCGTGTCATAGCTGGCACTCATTTTGTTATTGTTGTTCTTGTTTGTTTTTTGGGTTTTGTTTGTTTGTTTGTTTTGAGACGGAGTCTCATTCTGTCGCCAAGCCTGGAGGGCGGTGGTGCGATCCTGCCTCACTGCAATCTCTGCCTCCCACATTCAAGCGGTTCTCCTGCCTCAGCCTCCCGAGTAACTGGGACTTTAGGTATCCACCATTACATCCAGCTAATTTTTGTATTTCTTTTTCAGTGGAGATGGGGTTTTGCCATGTTGGCCAGGCTGGTCTCGAACTCCTTACCTTAGGTGATCCACTTGCCTTGGTCTCTCAAAGTTCTGGGATTACAGGTGTGAGACACCATGCCTGGTCAGCATTCATTTTATATAGCATCCACCCCCAGCCAGATTTATTGATACTGGGGCATTTACCCATTTCCAAGTGGTTTGCCTTCTCTTCAGTTACCTATAATCACTGGATCTAATTCTGAAATCATAATGTTTGCAAGATTTTATGGCACCTGGGATGCAACTGATTGGGATCTAGATGGTTCATTTTACTCAAAGTAGGATCTGGTGCCTATGTGGTAGTTAAACAGTAGATGGACTTATCTCATATGTGCCATTCATCAAATTCCAATGTTCCATACATTTATGAATGATTTATGACGCACACCATGACTTGCATCATTTTCCCATCATGAGCTTCACTTCCCATGTGAAGATTTTCCTTCTTCTCTTTGTTGTTTTGAGGTTATTCCCTTGGGGCAAAAGTCAAAAATCAAATTAGAAATGGTTAAAATCTGCATTTTCAATGCATTGGAGAAAAGCTCTGGCTCTTGGAAACAGAATGAAGAGAGCATGAAAATGTGGTGAATACTTTTAAAAAGAAATACACATTTTCTCTTCTGGTTAGAAAGATAAATGCAGCTCAATACAGTTAAGTAAATGTTATACCTGTTTTAAGGGTGATATTGACCATGGAATACAAGAGCTACCGAAATTAACAGTGGCTGTTGGAATGGTAATGCAGTATCTTGAATTACCAGTGAAATTACTTTTCCTCCTCTTAATGCCTTTTCTCTGTTAGTGTATTTCACACCACCAATAGTCATAAGCACATAAATACCTGGAAGATGCAGTCCTTTCCTGTGCTAGGCTCTTGCTCAGAAAACAGGTATTTAATTCCCATATACATGATACAGACAGAATTGCAGTTGTTGTAAAACATGCTCTAAACAATTTTGACAGTGTCCTGCCTGGTTTTCCTTCACTTTTTTGTTTTTGCCTTAAAAATTTTTAGTTAACATATTGTTCCGAGTTGGAATATTAGTTTTTCTTGGGGGGAAAAATTACCACCCCAAGCCCAGTTTCTTCTCAACACTTACTGTCTTTATAATTAATTAATTCATTGATTATTTTTCTGTCAATACCTCAATGGACTATAAGTTGCATAAGGAAAGACATGATCGTTTGTATCCCCAAACCAAACACACTTTCTGAGATGTAGTAGTAACTCAGTGACTATTTGTTGGATGAATGAAAACACACACAAAATGGCACACGTATATTGAATAAATTAGGGTTATGGAAAAGGTCACATTTGTTAAGGAAGTTTGCAGAGGTGGTGACATTTAAGCAAAGTGATAACATGGGGGGATGTATTATAAAATTTCTCTCTAGTCGATGGGCATAGACATACTTCAGCCCTTGCAGGCCCAGAATCCGAGATGTCTATTTTTGACTTGCTATATATAGAGAGAAGAAACAGTCCCTCTGAATGTGAAGTTACTCAGTATTTTTGGCTCTTTGGCTATTTTCAAGGTTCTTCATCTGGACTTAAAAACCAAATTAATAGGCGATCGTTTCCTCCCATCTTTTGCACAGACACTATTTTAGGAGAAGAAGATCTATCACCCACGGCATGTCAGAGAACGAACAGTCTGTTTTTACTGTTCAATCAGGAATGAGCGTCCACAGCATCGCTGCTCACATGCTCCAGTAATTCCCTACTGACCTGCATTTACTTTATTTAATTCCATTAATTTAAGCTAAATGAATTTTATTTTTAAAAGGTGTCTGTGCAGAACCAAGCACAGATAACATATTTCTGTTTAACTCATTTTGTTTGCAGCTTGAAAACCAATTTGGGTCTTTTATTTTCTTTTCCCTTGGTTCTAAGATTTGCTTGGTCAGTGTCTTCAGCACCTAATTTGACAATTAAATGTATTTCACAACCCATTGACACTGCTTCATTAGGTTCTCCAGGAGTCATCATTTCCGTGCAGCCTCATGCCAGTCATCTCTAGTAGATGGTGTGTGTATTAGTCCATTGCCATACTGCTATAGAGAACTACCTGAGACTGGGTAATTTATAAAGAAAAAGGTTTAATTGACTCCCAGCTTCACAAGCTGTACAGGAGGCATGGCTGGGAGACCTCTGGAAACTTACAATCATGGTGGAATGGTGAAGGGGAAGCAAGCACATCTTCACATGGCAGCAGGAGAGAGAGTGAAGAGGGAAGGTCTACACACTTTTAAACAACCAGACCTCGTGAGAACTCACTCATTATCAGGAGAACAGAAAGGGGGAAATCTGCACCCATCATTCAGTCACCTCCCACTAGGTCCCTCCCCCAACATTGAGAGTTATAATTCATATGCAATTTGGGTGGGGACACAGAGCCATGCCATATCAGCATGCCAATGAGGACCTTCTGATGGGATAAGGAAACTGCCAGGCTTCTCCTGGTCTTGACGCTTATGCCAGGAAAGAGTAGCTGGATCTCATCCCTATGCTGTTCACCCTGGGGAATACCTGGGTTAAGAGAGTTTGTGTTTCTACTGATGTCTCATCAAAGACCTTGCCATTTGTGCTGTCCATATCGGTGTCTTTCATAAACCCAAGTTGGAAAGAAATGTTTAAAAAGACCTCACAATCTAATAATTACTAATTATTTGATAGCCAGCACTTAACAAATGCCTGATGCTGTGCTGTGTGCCTCACAGGCATTAACTCAATTGTATCCTGAGACAAACCTGTGAAAGGTGTACTGTGTTGCTATGTTAAAGATGAGGAGAGTGAACCTTAAGGAGAGTCAGTAATCTGGCCAGGCCACTCACCTAAGAAGTGGTGGAGTTGGACTCACACCCATACAGTCTGATCTCCAAACTTTGCTTAACCACATCCTGTAGCCTCTTGGTTTCATGGCATAGGGCTGGATGCTGTGTGAAGTTTGCAAGTCATTTCCAGTAAAGACTTTTGACTGTGTTTGGTAGTGGACTGAGATCCTCAGGAGTTAATCACTTTCACTGTTTTTAAGTAACCCCGGGATTTATCAAATAAATTACTTCCAGTTCTTCCTTTAGCTATAACTTCTTTGAACCCTCTGATTTGGGGTTGGTGTTGTTTGGTCACAGATGAAGAGGGCAAAGTCAAGAAGCAGTCATTTGGGCATTCCATAGACATTTCCTGAGTACTGTATAAGAGCCTCACCATGCATATAAGCAATGCAGTGGTTACTGAGATATGCTTAATGCTACTAGGACCCTATGTATGGCAAGTGTTTTTTCTGTGAGTGCTCACAACTGTACCTGAGTATTCTTAACATTGTGCATGGTGCTTTGTTAGTTATCTGTAATATTATATGTGCTGAATTTTGCAACTCATAATATGGGCAGTTAATGACTTAGTATAGGACATCTTCCTTTTGCATTATCACTGCTGGTGGCTTCAAGTTCTGCACCCTTAGAATAGCCTGGTTTTCTGTGGCTGTGAGAGGTGTCCTGAAAACTGACCCCAGCTGAAAATCAATCTAGCCTATTTTTGTAGGACAACTCTGTTGTGAAAACCCATGCACTCAAGGGCAGCTGGATCCCACTTGAGCGTGCCGATGGCCCCTTGCAGTCTGAAGTTTGTGTTGTCATGAGGTCAGTTGCATACAGGCAGTGAGGATGAGACTACAGGACAGGCAGGGCAAATAGCACATCCTTTGGCCTCTGATGAAAGATGCAAATGGAAACTGCAGTCAGGAAGGTATAATCAAACACATCCACCCATGTTAATGTAGATTGTCAGGACTGCCAACCTCTCCTTTCCCCAGGAGCCTGACAGGCATGATTAACATGCTCTGGGTTCAGCAGAAACCACTGTGGCTCTTACCCCTGGCTGTGCCTCAGCTCAGGCATAGATGAAATGCCTGGGCAAGTGATGGGATGATCGAGGAATGAGGAACATCCCCTGCCTCCCTTTTGCCCCTTCCCTCGTGCCTCCTGAGCTGCGCCAGTCATCCAACCTGCAGTTTGGGGACAGGGAAGTGTTGACTGGAGTTCAGTGCAATATACCCTTCGTGATTTCTTGACAAATTCTTTCCCTGAACCACTATTCTCTCCTGTGTGGCTCAGAACTACTTCTAGTTGCTAAGCAACCCACAAGCAGCTGTAGCCCACAATATTTCCTACAGGGGTAGACATATTATTTGGGATACTTCTCTGGTCTTTCCTTTCCCTGGGAGATGTCCCTTCCCAAGCTCTGGCCTTCCACATTACAAACACATCTGAATGAACCAAGGTGAGCACCTGACCCAGGGATGCAGCTCAGATGGGATGCAGAAAGTTGGGCCAATTTGATTTCTTCTTTAAAATTTCAATGAAAAAGCGAAAACAATACTCGGAAGGTCTTAAACTAGAATACTGTGTAGACTTGGGACTTAGGTGGCCATTTCTTTCTTTCTTTTTTTTTTTTTTTTGAGACAGAGTCTCACTGTTGCCCAGGCTGGCGTGCAGTGGCACTATCTCAGCTCACTGCAACCTCCGCCTCCTGGGTTCAAGCAATCCTCCTGCCTCAGCCTCCTGAGTAGCTGGGACTACAGACATGCGCCACTGTGCCCAGCTAATTTTTGTATTTTTAGTAGAGACAGGGTTTCACCATATTGGCCAGACTGATCTCAAACTCTTGACCTCGTGATCCGTCCGCCTCAGCCTCCCAAAGTGCTGGAATTACAGGTGTGAGCCTTAGGTGGCCATTTCTAAATATATGTGTGTTGATGAGTAGGCAGAGAAAGGTGGTACACAGCATGAAATAGGATATTGATGAGAAAATAAAGAAGATGGGGCCTGTGGGATGGGAGAAGATGGAGAGAGTAGTACTCATCTATGTCTGCAAGGTAGTTGGGCTTAACCAAGCTTATAATTTGTCCAGGGGAATCTGGGGACCTGCCAGGAAGTGGTTTCTGTTCTGGCCTATGGTATTTAGGCTGAGAAATTAGGAAAGAGATTATATGACAAGGGTAATAAAGAGTAAAAGGATCAGCCTTGTGCAGTGGCTCATGCCTATAATCCCAGCAATTTTGGAGGCTGAGGCGGGTGGATCACGAGGTCAAAGAGATCAAGATCATCCTGGCCAACACGATGAAACCCTATCTTTACTAAAAATACAAAAATTAGCTGGGTGTGGTGCTAGGCATCTGTAGTCCCAACTACTTGGGAGGCTGAGGCAGGAGAATCACTTGAACCTGGGAGGCGGAGGTTGCAATGAGCTGAGATTGTGCCAGTGTGCACCAGCCTGGGCCACAGAGCGAGACTCCAACTCGAAAACAAACAAACAAACAAAAACGAGTAATAGGATCAAGAGGGTGGTGATACTGTGGTGATACTGAATGAGTCCAGTCACGTGCAACAGTGAACAGCGTGGATGAGCTGGGAGAGTAGAAGGCAATGCTCTAAGAATGGATGCTTGATATTCAGAGCTGAAGACAGGGTCTAGGCTGCGTCCGTGGAGTGTATGGTTGAGGTAGAGTTGGAAGCCAACATGATTGGACTCAGTGATGAGAAAGACAAGGGAGACCAGGATGTTGACTGCACCATCCAAGAGTGATGACCAGAGTCATGGTGGACAGAGAGGCAGTGAGTGAGCCTGATGCTGTTGCTGTCATTGAGGAGGGTGAGGGAGCATGCACTTGGGGGGTGGTGAGTGGATGGCAGCTGTATGAGGGATGGGGCTAATAAAGTCTAATGCCACTGCTCTCAAGTGAACTAGTGTTCTGAGGGAGTCAGGAGAAGACAGAGTTGTAAGTATCTCTGGGGAACAAATAGGACCCGGACATCCTAAGGGAACCTGCTCTCTCCTGTGTACATAGCTTCCCCTGCAGTCTTCTGCTAGATTCTTTCTCTCTGTCTGCTTGTTGGCTTCATTTTCTTTTATTTTCTTGGTTTTTGTTTTGTTTTGTTTTGTTTTGTTTTGAGACGGGGTTTTGCTCTCATTGCCCATGCTGGAGTGCAGTGGGGCGATCTCGTTCCACTGCAACCTCTGCCTCCCAGATTCAAGCAATTCTTCTGCCTCAGCCTCCCGAGCAGCTGGGATTACAGGTGCATGCCACCATGCCCAGCTAATCTTTTGTACTTTTAGTACAGATGGGGTTTCGCCATGTAGTCTAGGCTGATCTCAAACTTCTGACCTCAGGTGATCCACCCACCTTGGCCTCTCAAAGTGCTCAGATTACAGGTGTGAGCTACCGTGTGCAGCCAGCTTCACTTTCTCTTATTTCTGACTGTCTTCACGTAGCCAGGATATAGCCCACGTTTTACATCTCACAGCTTTAGCCCTTGAAGAGAGATGAACTAAACACTCTCTGTCTCATCCCAAGTCCAAGGAAGAGAGTCCTTCTCTATTGAATTGGATGCTTATTTCTGACTTAGTCAATGGTGGTCAGCATGAAGGGAGGGTCATCCTAATTTGCCGTTAGAATGAATTCCTAGAAAGATTTATGGGATGACAATCCCACATGCCTGCCAGAGTCACTTTCTAAAGATTACTCTGAGGAATTCATAGACTTTGTTTCCAAGCTTTTAATTCTTCCAAGCCCTTAACTCTCAGTATCCAACAAGCTTCCCTCACAGGCTGCCAGGTGATAGAAAGGGTCATTGCCTTCCAGCCCTTCAACAGCTAGTGAGAATAGCAGGGGACAGAGCTTGACTTAGTGGTAGCTTCTCAGAAATATTCCTGGGTGGGACTTTGGTGCTTAAAGGGGACACATCCACTCAAATGTTTGTCTTTCTACTTGGAAATAAACACTGTTGGCCATGCGCGGTGGCTCACACCTGTAATCCCAGCACTTTGGGAGGCCAAGGTGGGTGGATCATGAGATCAAGAGATTGAGACCATCCTGACCAACATGGTGAAAATCCCATCTCTACTAAAAATACAAAAATTAGCCGGGCGTGGTGGCGGGCGCCTGTAATCCCAGCTACTCGGGAGGCTGAGGCAGGAGAATTGCTTGAACCTGGGAGGCGGAGGTTGCAGTGAGCTGAGATCGCACCACCGCACTCCAGCCCAGGAGACAGAGCAAGACACCATCTTGAAAAAAATAAAATAAAAATAAAAAGTAAAAAAGTAACACTGTTCCTCTGCTGTCTTCCTTCTTGTAAATTAAAACTCCCAAACACATCTTCTCTTCAGGTATGCAGAAGTTACCAAAAAATAAGCGTTTTGTCATATCAATCTCCCTGTCTTTTCTCTTTGTAATTCCTAACAACTGAGGCTGTATTTCTATGATGTGCTTTGAAATACAGCCTCCCCTTCACTTGTCCCACCTTCATTGGTCAAAACATGTTGGGGAATTGCAAGAGGGGAGTCAGATTTGTCTTTTAACAGAAGAATATGAAAACCTTGGAATATGGTATTAGTTTGGTGCAAAAGTGATTGTGTGTTTGCCATGCGAAAGTAACCGCAGTTACTTTTGCACCAACTTAATAAAAATGTATCTTTCTGAGTCCCACCCTGAGAGATTCTGATGTGAAAGTGAGTACCAGGAATCTGTACTCGGAGCCAGAGCCTGGAAATTCTGCAGGACACGCTTTGGAAATCTTGCTTTAATGCTTTATTAGAATGGAACTTGGAAATAGTTCCCAGCCCTCGATTTTCCCTGAACAGCTACTGCCTGGTCTTCACACAGGCCTGGGTGAGCCATTGTATCCCTTCCGTGTATATGAAGGAAACATATATTCCTTTCTGGCTGAATCCAGGCCATCTCAAAGGTGTGAAGATTTCTTTCCTCCCTTGTTTTCCTTCCTTTCTTCCTGTAGGATTCCTGTGTGCTATCTCTCACATTCATTCTCTTTTCCCTACTACTACAAGCAAACCAAACACAAAGTAAGCTAAAATGCTCCTTCTTTTATACAAATATTTCTTCTGTTGCTCATTTTCCCATCCCCCAATCCTGGCCAAGATTTTTCGAAGTTTTGCATTGTTTTGATTTTTCCTTGTGAAGCATTTATCCCCAGAAACTCTCCAGTACACAAGGACCTTTCTGAAAATCTCTCAAGGATGTGAGCAGGAGCCTTAACAATACTTGAAAATACCCAGTGTGCTCTGTAACTTCTCTCCCACTGGTAAAGGATGTCCTCACAAGCTCATTGATGAGAGTCTCTAAGATGTGCTTGTTACCAAGGATGCAATTTTAATCAGTGATTTATAAAACTGAAATGATAGAGAAAAATGCTCTTTCATTTACTAAGTCATTCTTTACTTTGTTCATCCAGCCATCCTTTCATCTGTCCATCTACCCATCTACCCACCGTCTACCCACCAGCCTACCTATCCATTCATCCATCTATCCATCCAGCTATCCATTCATCCATCAATCCATCCATCCATCCATCCATCCATCCGTCTGTCCATCCATCCATCCATCCATCCATCCATCCATCCATCTATCCATCCATCCATGCATTCATTCAATTAATATTTATTGAATCCCCACTTATGTTCTACAGTAGAGCCAAAAGTGATTATTTGAACAGTGTTAGTACTCAGGAAGGCCACCGTGTGGGGATGGGGATATTTAAATATATACATTTGTATGAACAGATAATGTATAATGTAGTAGCCCTAAGTACAGAGTCACTGATATCCAGAAAGCATCATGTGAAGTAAGTTATTGTCATGCACAGCGTCCTCGTCAGTTGCTGTCCCATTGTAAACCACAATTAAAATCGGGTGTGCATTTCTTTACTTGGTTTTGTCAGTGTGCTCTGGGCAGGTTGTAAATGCTACAAGAGCAGGAACAGTGTCTGCTTAATTCAACATGCTCCCCCCAGGACGTGGCACAATACCTGGCACATGGTAGACACTCAAGGGCTCCAAAAACCAATGCTCCAAGTAGAAGGTATGATATAATTTGGCTGTGACCCCACCCAAATCTCATCTTGAATTGTAACTCCCACAATTCCTACATGTCATGGGAGGGACCCCGTGGGAGGTAATTGAATCACAGGGGCGGATCTTTCTCATGCTGTTCTTGTGATAGTAAATAAGTCTCATGAGATCTGATGGTTTTATAAAGAGAAGTTTCCCTGCACAAACTCTCTCTTTGCCTGCTGCCGTCCATGTAAGACGTGACTTACTCCTCCTTGCCTTCCACCATGATTGATTTTGAGGCCTCCCCACCCATGTGGAACTATAAGTCCATTAAACCTTTTATTCTTCCTCGTGTTGGGTATGTCTTTATCAGCAGGGTTAACATGGACTAATACAAGGCACAGTAAGAAGAAAAGGCCAAAAAGGCCAAAATGGAGTCTATGGGGTCGAGGAGAGAAAGAAAGGTGTAGGGAGGCAGGGGAGGAATGAAAACTGCTTTTGTTAGTGAGTAAAATATGGAGGTGACCTTCTGAAGGGCTGGAGCTTGGTTCTGTGTGAGAGCAGGGAGTCACACACAGGTTTGAAGCAGAAAAATGGAACGGCTAGGTTTTCATTTTCTATGGGTTCCTCTGAAGGCTGAGTGGAGAATTGATTTGAGGGAGAGAGAAGCTGATGGAGGGGAAGGTGGCAGAAGTCAGGAAGCTGTTTTAAGTATTCTAGGCAGGAGATGATAAGACCCTGTTGAGGTGGAAACAGAGAGGAGAGATGTGTGGGAGGCATTCATGGCCCAGGGAGAAGGAGAGTAATGCAGAATGACTTCTAGATGTTAGACTTGGGATGACAGGAGGATGCAAGTGGATCAGCAGGGAACATGAGAATAAGAGAGAAGAGACTGCAGAAATAATGAGTTTAGCATGAGATTTTCTTTTAGAGACTTTTGAGAATATCACAGGGAGATATCTGGTCAATGATTGTCTTTGTGTATCTAAAGCTCAGAGAAAGGTTATTGCTTTGAGATCAACAGTGTGGTGTGGTTTAACTCATGATTATAGTCAGTTCCTACAAAGAGTTGGTATAGAATGAGACAAGCCAAGGATAAGGTAGGAACCAGGGAAGCTTATGGCATTACAGACATCCCAGCCGTCTATTATATTTTTGTTTTTATTAACCTTGCCTCTGAACTCTTTTTTTTTTTTTTTTTTTTTTTTTTTTTTTTTTTTTTTTGAGATGGAGCCTCACTCTGTCGCCAGGCTGGAGTGCAGTGGGATGATCTGGGCTCACAGCAACCTCCACCTCCTGGGTTCAAGCGATTCTCCTGCCTCAGTCTCTTGAGCAGCTGGGACTATAGGCACATGCCACCATGCTGAGTTAATTTTTGTATTTTTAGTAGCGACAGGGTTTCACCGTATTGGCCAGGATGGTCTCGATCTCTTGACCTCGTGATCTGCCCACCTCAGCCTCCCAAAGTGCTGGGATTACTGGCGTGAGCCACCGCGCCCGGCCGCCTCTGAGCTCTTTAAAGGTGAGGCTCATTTGATTCAGCATCCCTGTTAACTATACACGAAGTAGGTGGTGTCACTTTTTTTTTTATTTTTTGGAGATAGGGTCTCTGATTGCCACCCAGTCTGGAGTGCAGTGGTGCGATTATAGCTCACTGCAGCCTTCAACTTCTGGGCTCTAGCAGTCCTCCCACCTCAGCCTCTCAAGTAGCCAGGAATACATGCACGTGCCACCTAATTTTTAAATTAATTTAAAAACTAATTTTAATTTTTAAGCCTAGCTAATGTTTAAATTATTCAGTAGAGCTAGGGTCTTGTCATGTTGCCCAGGCTGGTCTAGAACTTCTGGGCTCAAGCAGTCCTCCTGCTCAGCTTCCCAAAGTGCTGGGATGACAGGCGTGAGCCACCACACCTGGCCGGTAGGTGCTTTTAAAAATATTATTGGTTTCTGGACTATTGGTCAAAAGTTTTAAGATTCCCATTGCATCTTCAAAAGGTAGAGAATTTGGTTTAAATCACTTCATTGTTTTCAGAAAAATATAGATTTTAGACTTAAAAAAAAAATCTCACAAAAGAGACATTCAAGTAACATAGAAGGGACCAGGGCTTTGGCGTATGTTATTTATTTACTCAGCATATGTGTATCAGTGCCTTTTGTATTTAAAGGATGAGTGTGGGACCCTGGGGGGCAGCGCTGGCTGGGAATTATGGCCAATGACTTAAGCAATTACTTGTAGAGCCTCAGTTTCTTCATCTATAAAATGGGAATAAGAACATCTACTTTTTAGGATTACTATTCTAATTAATTATAGTTAATATATATTAAATAGAGTTAATTATATTTACTATAAATGTTATTCTAAATCATTATTTTTTTTAGTGTCTGGATTATAATAAGGGCTGAAAGAAAACCAAAGAGACAGGCGTCCTGATGCAATTATGATTACACTACCTTTGCTAGTCAGCCACACAGCGCTCTTTCTCCTGAGACCTAAAAGGGTTTGGATTTCCCAAACCATTGCCAAACTGGTAGGTGAGGAGCTTCTGTCTAGCATGCTAATAAGCTAAGGTTTGTGTTTTGCCTGTACTTTTCCTTTTCCGGGAGTGAAAAATATATTTTCACTCTTTGTCATTTTAATTAAATCAAGTCTAGGGAAACATGAAACGCAAGTCACATTCCTTTTCAACGGGAAAACTTTGAAAACCGCACACCAGATTGCCAACTGTTAAAATTCATTCATTAAAAGTTCATGGTCTATTGGACTTTTTTTCCTTCAAGCATTGCATTATGTACATTTCCTATCTGTGTTTATGTGACAGATTGTGTAACAGATTTCTTGTACAGTGGAGTTACAGAGTCTGCCAGAAAGGCCTAGTTTGGAGCCTGTGGCCATCAGTGAAAGGGATTTGGAAATGCCATCTTGTTAGCTACCGGATAATTTAGTAATCATGGCCTAAGAGATCCCTCAAGACCAACAATTATATACCTGTTTGAAGCTAATTGGACTATACAGAAATGGGAGTTATATGAATTATATGTTATAAAAATGAGGTAGGCGTTAAGTGGACTGATAGTACATTCTGAAACCTAGTATTGACTTTCAATCATTTTAATGCGCAGGCTTAGAGTTAGCCAGGATACTTGGCGGAGGTTGTCAGTCATATCAGAGTGCCTGTTTTTAGACCATGTGCTAATTCTTTGTGTCGCTATATGCGTATGAATGCATACTGTGTATCTCTACATGCATGGACAAATCACATATTTGTTTACCCTTAAAGTTTGCTGATAACAAGCATTAAAAATTAGAATTCATAATCCAGATTTTGAAACCCGCCTGTATGCCACACCAAATGCCACTGAAGAGTTATGGGAAGGCTTTTATTTTTAGCACTCAGTAAATTAAACCTTTTATTCCTCATTCCCAAAGAAGAGAACATCCGTTCTTATTAATTTAAGGAAGGGGAAAGACAGCCGTCCAATCGGAGTGAACCTGTGTGTTAAGGCTTGTTCAAGAGAATGGCATCACACACACTGTCATCCTCACATCAGTTTATTAATTATCTGTGTTACAATAACAACATATTTCAGACAAGAGTCTTTCTCTCTCTCTCTCATAATAACTTTAAGCATAGTAGTTGGAGTGTTGAGTTCTGGTTGCAAAGACATTTCCCTTAATTCATTGCATTTTCTCTGAATAATTCATGTTTGTTCGTTTGGTTTTTTATAACATATAACTGATCAGACATTTTTCTTTTTTCTTTTCTCTTTTTTTTTTTTTTTTGAGACTGGGTCTTGCTCTGTTGTTGCCCAGGCTGGAGTGCAATAGCATGATCTTGGTTCACTGCAATCTCCCCCTTCTGGGTTCAAGCAATTCTCCTGCCTTAGCCTTCCAAGTAGCTGGGATTGCAGGTGTGTGCACCACGCCCAGCTAATTTTTGTACCTTTAGTAGAGATGGAGTTTCACCATGTTGGCCAGGCTGGTCTCGAACTCGTGACCTTGTGATCTGCCCACCTTGGCCTCCCAAAGTGCTGGGATTACAGACGTGAGCCACTGCACCCGACCAGGCATTTTTCAACCACAGCACTTTTGACATTTCGGGCTGGATGAATTTATTTTGGGTATGGACATTTCTGTGTATCATGAAATGTTTAGCAGCATTCCTAGACTTTACCTGCCCATAGCACCCCGTGCAGTTGTGATAACCAAAAAATCTTTAGGTGTTTCTTTTTCCCTCTAAACGTCACCTGGAGGACAAAGTCACCCCTGATTGAGAACCTATGCTGTCTACTCACGAAGCTGTCATTTAGGTTATCATCAATTGAAAAAAATGCTAAAATGAAAGTGTGTGTGCTTCAGTTGCATTCACCCTGCAGTATTCTTTTTTGTGCCTTCAACCGCCTTATCCTTTTACACGTTTCCCAAATGTAAGGTACATTTGTAGCCTCTATTTTTGTACCGGTTCTAGACAATATATTTCATTTTGAGTTGAGAGATAGCAGTCATTTTCAGTCATTTTAAATTTGATTAAGATTTAATGCAAAGGAAAAAAAGGCATACATTTTCATAAACTAATTTCAGCAGATGTGTGGATGCTTTTATATAAACCTACATTGAAAAAGAAGGTGGGGGGTATCAATAGGACAGAAAGACACAAAGTCCTATATTTATGCCATTGTAAGTATAGGTACATCATACAGGTCTGGAATAAAAGATGTAAAGTGTTTCTATGACTCTGCACTAATCAGAGGACCAAGGAGGAGAGAGGAATGGAGACTTTGAAACAGGTCAAGTGCTGCACGTGGCATACAATAGCTTCACTAGATGGCTCTGTATTAAAATCTCAGAATTAAGTCATTCTGTCATCAACTCATTTAGAAAGAAGTCATGCTCGTTTCTCATGTCTACCCTTACTGCCTTCTGTGGGGCATCCAGATGTCTCAAAGACCCGAAATGTAACAATTATGTTGTAGGGATTGCAGTGGCTTTGTTTCGGGGTAGAACATTCCAGGCTGTGAGTTTCTTTGGAAGGCAGGCTTCTGATTAGGTGTTGCCAAAGGCTCTGTGTAAACGTTTGTTTTTTGTTGATGGAGGCCAAGAGCTGAGCGGTTTTATTTTCCTAGAAACAGCTGCTTCCTTTCAGTTGGCTGAATCGGAGGATTTATTCCCCCTTTCCACTGTGCACAGAGCCTTATGATGGGCACTGGAATGTGCACAGTGGTATCAAAAGGAAAAGTCATCTTGTCTTTCAGTGTTTAGCGTCAACACTGGGTTAAATCTCTAATGTTGCATTCTGGAGTGCTGTTTAAGAGTGTTTTCATATTCTTTGAATTCAAGCATACTGGAAAGGAGGGGTACCCGGTGGCCCATATTTTATTAGCAACATACTACAGCCTCTTATCAGGTTCTTGCTAATTTAAGTGGCGTGGCCCCACTGCCCCCTGAATCCACAGGAAAGTGGATATGAGAGGTGGTATTCAGGAAGATTTTGAGGAAGTTTTCCCTTCATTTCTCCAGATGCTGTAAAACTTGATGCTGGGTGATATCTGGTCAGGAGAGAGCTATGTGCATGGAGTGGATTTCATTAGTTCCCTCCTAGAATTGCTTTTATTGGATTGCAATTTGGGGTAATATTAGGAGCCCATCTTTAAGGAGATAGTGAAAAACAGGCATGCCTTTTGTGTCTCTGTGAGGAGGTGGTGGGAATATTTACATCTCAGGTCCTCTGTCACGGTGACTATAAATCCCGGCTTCCCTGTGTTTCAGAACAACTGGGTCCAAATCCCAGCTCCGCTTTTTTTACTTAATCTCTTGACTCCTATAAGCATTTACTTCCTCATCTATAATATGAGGGAAATAATAGTGCCCACATAACAAGTTGTGAAGCTCCGATAAACAGAGTGGATTAAACACTCACCTGCACGGAATGCTCAGAAATCATCACTATCCTGCTTGTTATGTGATAAAACCTCTGTTTGTTCCAACCTTAAGGAATAACTGTGCTAATTTTATTGGTTATTTATTGGCTTATTTTCATAATATAGGTAACTGGAATGGTGAATATCAACCATAAGATTTCCTTCCATGACGATTGGTAGGAAAGCCAGCAGGAAATGTTGGCCTCTACCCAGCCAACATGGAGTGCTTTGAGGTTCGTGTGTGGGTATTAACTTCATTCCTGGCTTCAGTATGTTTCCAACCCCTGTTTCCATTTCTTTACTTTTATCACCTCTTAACAAGATAAATAAATCTGTTTTATGTTGCTGTATTGTGTTTGTCAATAGGAGCCAAATTAATCCTCTCTTGACCTGTGGTGGCAGGGGAATGAATTACATATATATTCTGAAATATTGATCTTCTCTTATTCTTTATATCCCCTAAACAACAGGAGCCACAAACTCAAACATCTAAGCAGATAGCATCAATGAGAAAAATGGGCCCAGTTTAAGACAATAGGGATTAGTGGGAACTGCCATAAATAGACAGGATATTTTCCATTCTCCAACCACACCTCCATATTTCTTCATCATTGAGTGTCTCAGTTACCCCCACATCCACTCTTCCTTTCTCATCCCATATCTTTCAATTCAACACAGTATTCTTTTGATCCAGTGCATGCTTGCAAATTTTGCTAAAACTCTACCTATTATTCTTTTATTTTTGAAGCAAAATAGCGTGTTCTGAAGTAGCCTAAAAATGTGTCTCACACAAAGCATTCTGTGGGTATAGAATAATAACTAATAATTATGGTCGTATCAACATTAGGAATAGTGGTTGCTGACATTTATGAGCACTTGCTGTGTTCTGCTGAACCATGTCACATGCTTTACATGATTTTTTTCATGGAAAACCCCAGCAGTTAGGTACTCTTCTTATCTCCATTGTTATCACTAGAAATATGGAGATGCAAGGAGACAGAGAGACTCACTCAGGCCAAAATCCAATTGCTCAACACTTCCACCTGTCAGCCTCCTGGGCGTGACTTTCCCATGTGGGGAAAATCTGCTGTGTGTTTTGTAGGTATGACCACCTTTACCTGGAAACAATTCACGACTCTCTAACCTAGATACTTCCTGGTCATCTTTCCAGACTCAGCTCTGTGCTATCACCTGCCTTAGAAGCCTCCCCTTACCACCCATTATTGGGGCAGGTGTCACCTACTGTGTTTCTTGGCTCACCACAGATAGAGCATACACAGTATTATGAGCGACCTTTGGCCCCATGCTGCTCTTCCTCCCATGACTCCATCCATGGCCCCTTCCTTCCATGGCTCCATCTGTGGCTCCTTCCTTCCGTGGCTTCTTCCTTCCATGGTTCCATCCATGGCTCCTTCCTTCCACGACTCCATCCATGCATCCTTCCTTCCATGGATTCTTTCCATGGCCCCTTCCTTCCATGGCTCCATCCATGGATCCTTCCTTCCATGACTCCATCCATGGCCCCTTCCTTCCATGACTCCATCCATGGCTCCTTCCTTCCATGGATCCATCCCTGGCTCCTTCCTTCCATGGATCCATCCCTGGCTCCTTCCTTCCATGGCTTCTTCCTTCCATGACTCCATCCATGACTCCATCCATGGCTCCATCCTTTCATGGCTCCATCCTTTCATAGCTCCATCCATGGCCCCTTCCTTCCATGACTTCTTCCTTCTATGGCTTCTTCCTTCCGTGGTTCCATCCATGGATCCTTCCTTCCATGACTCCATCCATGGCCCCTTCCTTCTATGACTCCACCCATGGCTTCTTCCTTCCATGACTCCACCCATGGCCCCTTCCTTCCATGGCTCCATCCATGGCTTCTTCCTTCCCTGGCTGTCTTCTTTCCATGTCTCTCTTCCTTCCATAACTCTCTTCCTTCCATGTCTCTGTTCCTTCCATGTCTCTCTTCCTTCCATGACTCCATCCATGGCCCCTTCATTCCATGGCTCCATCCTTCTGTGGCTCCATCCTTCCATGACTCCAGTGCCATATTTTGTAGGCAACAACTCATGGAGAGAAAAAAAACCCTCTGAGAAGCATCTACCAGGGATATATCTAGAGATCGTCAAGTGATGCCTGAACAACAGGGGCCACAAACTCAAGTATCTAAGTAGATATCATCAATGAGAAAAATGGGCCTAGTTTAAGACAATAGGGATTGGTGGAAACTGCCATAAATAGCCATGATATTTGACTACAGGTGGTTCATAGTTTAGCCTTTGCAGTTAGACTGCTTGAAAGTGGATCCTTGTGCCTTATTTCACTAGCTATGTGACCTGGGGTAATAATGAGTCTCTCTGTGTCTCAGTTGCTACATCCACAAAATGAGGAAAATAATTATGCCTGCCCCACGGGGTTCCTGAGTGGATATGAGATGGTGTTCATAAAGCCCTTAGCACACAGCTTTGCACCTAGAAGGTGCTCATTAAATTAGTTCCTATTCTCCATGCTTATTATAACTTCTGTAGCGATGTCCAGCATTGCTTTGGGGCAATACTGAAGGCAATTAAATTGTCTGTCTTTAATTCTCATTTCCTCCTCTTATTCCACAGGTATGTATTGTACAATTACTCTAAAGTGGGGCACAAAATAGACAAAGCCCCTGACTTTCTTTTTTAAAGTATTATTATACTTTTAACTTCTGGGATACATGTACAGAACGTGCAGGTTCATTACACAGGTATACTCTTGCCACGGTGGTTTGCCGCACCCATCAACCTGTCATCTACATTAGATATTTGTCCTAATGCTATCCCTCCCTTAGCCCTCCACCCCCTGACAGGCCTAGTTGTGTGATGTTCTCCTCCCTGTGTCCATGTGTTTTCATTGTTCAACTCGTATTTATGAGTGAGAACATGCAGTGTTTGGTTTTCTGTTCCTATGTTAGTTTGCTAAGAATGATGGTCTACGCAAATAAACTAGAAAATCTAGAAGAAATGGATAAATTCCTGGACACATACACCCTCCCAAGACTATACCAGGAAGAAGTCAAATCCACTAATAGACCCAATAACAAGTTCTGAAATTGAGGCAGTAATTAATAGCCTACCAACCAAAAAAAAAAAAAAAAAAAAAAAAGCCCAGGACCAGACGGATTCACAGCCGAATTCTACCAGAGGTACAGAGAGGAGCTGGTACTGTTCTTTCTGAAACTATTCCAAACAATAGAAAAAGAGGGACTCCTGCGTAACTCATTTTATGGAAGCCCCTGACTTTCTAGAGCTTATTGGTTCCACTGGTGGTGTCTGTAATGGCAGCCGTGAGCGCCATGTGACTATTTAAATTTAAATGTAAAAATTCAGTGCCTCGGTGGGACTAGTTACATTTCAAGTGCTTGGATGGCACAGGCATGTGAGTTTGCTAGAGCTGCCATAGTAAAATACCACAGACTGTTTGGCTTAAGCAATGCGAACTTTATTGTCTCTCAGTTCTGGAGGCTGATGTGCAAGGCCAAGGTGTTGGCATGGTCGATTTGTTCTGAGGCTTTCCTGCTTGTTTGGTAGATGGCCGTCTTCTCTCTGGGTTTTCATATGGTCTTTCTGTGTCTGTGTCTTTATCTCCTCTTCTTGCAAAGGCAGCAGTCATGTCAGATGAAGGCCCACCCTATGACCTCATTTTAACTCAGTCACGTGTTTAAAGACCCTCTCTCCAAATACAGTCACATTCTGATGTACAGGGGGTTAAGGCTTCAGTATGTGCATTTGGGAGCGGGGCAAGTGTGCCATTCAGCACGTCACAACAGGACAGAATATTTTTATAGGCCGGGCGCGGTGGCTCAAGCCTGTAATCCCAGCACTTTGGGAGGCCGAGACGGGTGGATCATGAGGTCAGGAGATCGAGACCATCCTGGCTAACACGGTGAAACCCCGTCTCTACTAAAAAACACACAAAAAACTAGCTGGGCGAGGTGGCGGGCGCCTGTAGTCCCAGCTACTCAGGAGGCTGAGGCAGGAGAATGGCGTAAACCCGGGAGGCGGAGCTTGCAGTGAGCTGAGATCCGGCCACTGCACTCCAGCCTGGGCGACAGAGCGAGACTCCATCTCAAAAAAAAGAGAATATTTTTATAATTACAGATGGTGGCTCATGCCTGCAACTGTAGCACTTTGGGAGATCAAGGCAGGTGAATCTCTTAAGCCCAGGAGTTTAAGACCAGCCTGGGCAACATAGCAGAATCACGTCTCTACTAAAAATACAAAAATTAGCTGAGTGTGGTGGTATATGCCTGTGGTCTCAGCTACTTGGGAGGCTGAGGAGGGAGGATCACCTGAATCTGGGGAGGTCACGATTGCGATGAGCTGAGATTGCTACACTGCACTGTAATTTAGGTGACTGAGTGAGACCCTGTCACAAAAACAAGCAAACAAAACACAAAAACAAAAACAAACACCTTAAACAAATAAATACCCATGTTATTTACTAATACTGAATATGTGCTTAAAACCAGCACTTCACCTGCATGTACATTCTTCTGCCTGGGAGGTGTTGATAGACCTTAGGAAAACGCCTTTGTCTATGGTTCAAAAATGAATTGAACTTGGGTGAGAAGAGGCATACATCTTCTCTCCCCCTCTCTCCCCTTGCTTCTTCCCATTTCCATGTTCCGTCCCCCACTCTTCTCTCATACTCTATTTCTCCTCATATACCAGATGTTCTTTTTTTTTTTTGAGATGGAGTCTCGCTCTGTCGTCCAGGCTGGAGTGCAGTGGCGCGATCTCGGCTCACTGCAAGCTCCGCCTCCCGGGTTCACGCCATTCTCCTGCCTCAGCCTCTCGAGTAACTGGGACTGCAGGCTCCCACCACCACGCCTAGCTAATTTTTTTGTATTTTTAGTAGAGACAGAATTTCACTGTGTTAGCCAGGATGGTCTCGATCTTCTGACCTTGTGATCCGCCTGCGTCGGCCTCCCAAAGTGTTGGGATTACAGGCGTGAGCCACCGCGCCTGGCCTAGCAGGTGTTCTTCTAGGCCCTATTTTAGAAGAGAAAGAAAATATTTTTACCCTTAAGGAATCTTCAGTCTACTGGTGTCTGAGAGACCTAAACCATCCAACCACCATGTATTGACACAGCTGGTGAGACAGAAGCAGGGGAAAAATAAAACAGGATCTCTTGGAAGGGAGATGTCACTCCTGCTCTGCATCATGGGAAAGGCTGCAGAGAGAAGGCATTTCCTCCACACTCGACCTTGACCTTCAGCAAGTCTCTTAGCCTCCCATTGAGTGGCAGGCAACATGTAAACAGCACCTATCTCTTAGAGGGCAGGAGTTCTACGAATGCAGTTATTAAATTACTGTGAAGCTGATATAAACTATCACCATGAAACTATGACGCATTCCTTCTCTTTTCCCAGACCGATAGTACTGAAAGGCCTTGCTGTCCCAGGCTTATCATATAGACAGGTAACTCATATCACCATAAATATACGATGATTTTTTAATCAAGTGTTAATGGTCTTTGTATGATTACCTTTATTCCATCTCTAGTCCCAAAAAGGGTTTGAGATGGCTTATAATAAAGGTGCAGATTCAATAAACCATGAGATTATTAAAAGAAATTACGTGGTGAGCCTAGTAATGAAATAATGGGGGAGGGGATGGTAAGATAATATTCACAGAAATCTTAAGATTTCATTTATTCCGATTGATTAAGAATCTTAGGCTAAAGCTAGCCATTGGAACTAAACACAAAGGTAATATCTAAGAATTCTGATAAAATGCAAAGGAAATGAGAAATAAAAAAAGAAACGAAGATTATATGTCTTTATATGTCGAGCTATATTGCTTTCTTCTTTCAACAATAATTTATTTAGCACCTACTCTGTTGCTGGGATTTTGATAGATGCTGAGGAGTGGAGGGAGAAAGATATAAATACTGGTAAGACCATGTCCTTTCAGATAGAAGAATTATGTATTTCTGTAAAAAAGAATTATGTATTTTAAGAAGAGAACATGAATTCGTGTGCGTGTGTGTGCACATATGCGTGTGTGTGTGCGTGTGTGCGTGTGTAAGGGTGTGCATCTATTCAAGCTTTGTTTTCCCCCTCGAGTTGGGGGTCTTGCCCTGTCTTCCAGGCTGGAGTGCATTAGCATGGTCATAGCTTACTGTTGTCCTGAACTTCTGGGCTCAAGCAATCTTCCCATCTCAGCCTCTAGAGTGGCTGGGATTATTCAAGTTTATCATTGATGATTGGGAAGAGCCACAGTCAATGAACCTAGAGACCAGATAACTTAGGGCCCTGTTAAGGCAAGTTAAGGAGTTTAGCTTTTACTTTAAGGACAATTGGGAACCATCGAAGTGGATCAAATTTTCTATTTAGAAAGATAACTCTCCCTGCAGTGTGGAGAATGGATTGCGGTGGAAGGAGAGAGGAGAGGAACATCAGTCAGAGGGTGGTTGCAGGCTGATGGGTGCTTTGGGTGGGAATAATGGCTACGGGAATGAAGAGAACTGAATGGATCCGTGAGATACAGAGCAAGAGAAGCTATTTAACTTGTAGATTAATTGTACATGAAGAGTGAAGTTATGAGAGGAGGCAATGTGGACTCTCAAGTTTCATTCTGTTACCTTCTATTTGGATTCATATACCATTTAATGAGATGGCAGAATTAGAAGAAAGAGAAAGTATTGGGTGTTAGTGAGAAGATGATGTATTAACTTGTAGGTATGATGTCTGAGATGTTTGGAAGACACTTAGGAGAAGATAGATGTTAAGTAGGCAGCTGAGTGTAGGAATCTGTCACTGAGAAGTGAGAGGGGATTGGTGATTTGGGAGCCATGGAGTATAAACAGGTTGTAAGCCATGGGAATTGATGGGGTCCTCTAGATAGGGTTTGAAGAATGAAAAGAAAAGAAAATTCAAGACGTCTTTGGACCCCAAACATTGAGAGGTTTCCCAGAGGAGAAAGAATTTATAAGACAGTCTAAGCACCAGTAGTTAGAGATGTCAGAAAATCAGCAGGAAATAGTGGTGTTATGGAAGCAAAAGGAAAACCATGTATTACAGAGCCTGTGACGGAATGACAATCGGGTCCCTTGCCAATGGAAGCCATGGCATTGGATGACAGACTCAAGAAGAACTCGGAGTGAGAGAAGATGAGAGCCGACGACACATCTCTGGGCTCTTGTGTTATTTTCTGGTGACTGTGAATCTCTGGAAGTCCCCCTGCAATAGTTTTGATTTGACATGGAGAGAAGTGTGCCTTCCATGATACACTGTGAATTACTGACTACTGTTCCAGGCATCTTAACTGTAACTTTAATCATCTGAGCTCTAGCTCCCATCACCATTCCTGCAGTGCCCTAGAACTCATTAAATCGCCAGGGGTATTTGAAGACCTCCCAATTAAGGACCCGATTTTATGAGCATAGTTGAAATTCTGGAAATTATTGCCTCTTTGAGGCACAGGAGTAGGTGCTGGTATCTGCTAGGATGAATGATAATGTGGACCCCGGTGATTTGCTGTCCTTCATCGTTTGATCTGCTTTAATGACCAGAGAGTAATTAGTCCGTTGTTGTGTGCAGCTAGGTGTTACAAATGGAGTTGTAAATTCAGCGCCTTAGAATAAAAAGTGGGTATTAGACTCTCCCCTGCAATTCAGTGTACAGATAGTTCTGGGGCAAAGTTAGAAGCCCAGGGTGCCCTCTCGGGGGTGACATGTGTGGCCATGTACATGCGCAAACACAGGCGTGTGCACACACATACATAGGTTTGTGTTCTCAAAACTGAAAAAATGTAAGAAGAATCTCTTCGATGTAATTTCTTTGTGGCGTGTTTTTAAATGAAGATATTGAAGCTGATGGTATCCAGGGCTGGGGAAGTTTGGAAAAGGGAACAGAAAATTTTGTAATTGGATTTCCAGCAGTAACTGTGTCCAGACATGGCTCCTCCCTGTACAGCAGAACTCTGTGTTATCCTGAGCTCTGGAAGTTCGTCTGCAGCATGAAGATTTTTTACCTCGCTGGCATCACTCAGGACCACAGAGGGAGCAGGCCTGCTGGTTAAGGATCTGTAATCTGTGGGACTGCCTGTGTTCTCAGTCTGGCTGTACTATTTATTATTGGTTTGACCTTGTACATTAATGCCTCTAAGGCTTCATTTCTCCATCTATTAATGAACATAGCCATAGATACCAGACTCATTGATTTATTAGAAAACTCAAATAAGAACATTCATGGAAAGAGCTTGGCATGATACGGGAGATATACCAGGTGCTAAATAAGTTACTTTTTATTCTCACATCTTCATCACGGTAAACACCTTGGAGAATACAGACAAACCAGGCATCAACCCTCGGTGTTTCAGTGCAAGAGAATAACTGACATCTAGTATTGTTTTCTAAGTTTATCAAACTGCCCCTGACCATGTGGCAATATATATGCAGAGGCCCCTGAAACCACAGGGAAAACAAGGTAAAGCTGCCAGAGCTGTGCTCCTTTGACCTAGGAGAAAGGAATGAAAAAGCGGTATCTTGTGTTAAAGCAGTTACAGATATACGACAGAGTTGCATGTAAAGTGGATGTGGATTTCTAGGACAAAACACATCATATCAAATGCATCTTTCCCTTGCAATATTTGATTCCAGTTGTGCCTCCCAGAATTCCTGGAGGGCGAAATCACTCTCCTCCGGGGACAGCTGATTTTCTCCACAAAACTGGTGATTAGAAGGACTGTGGAAATGTGCCCACACTTCCCAGTAAGCGTTTTTTCTGGTGCTTTATTGAAGATTCCACTAGAAATTCAGTGCTTTGGAAATTGAAGTTTTGAAATCAGCAAGTTTTCTTTATTCAGGGTACTCACTCGGCTTACCATGCCATCCTTTCAAAAGAGTTTCAATTTTATTTTTCCTCTCTCCATCTCCTCAATATGAATTTAGGTACACCAAGAATTTTATCAAGCTTCGAAATAATCTAAACTATTTGAAATGGAAGACACCTAAGAAAGAAAATCACTCTAGAACTGTTCAGTCACTGGCATCTATATCTCATCTAAAAGATTTTCCTTTAATTACCCTATATCTCATGATTCTGATATCTTTAAAGATTAATAAGGCATCCATATATCCAAACAATATGGATATATGGAATATAGAAAATACCAGTTCTTTAAAGTCAGTACTTAAAAAATATTGCTCTTGCCAGGCACAGTGGCCCATGACTGTAATCCCAGCACTTTGGGAGGCTGAGGTAGGCGGATCATCTGGGATCAGGAGCTAGAGATCAGCCTGGCCAACATGGAGAAACTGAGAAATCTTGTCGCTACATGAAATACAAAATTAGCTGGATGTGGTGGTGAATGCCTGCCATCCCAGCTACTTGGGAGGCTGAGGCAGGAGAATAGCTTGAACCTGGGAGGTGGAGGTTGCGGTGAGCTGAGATTGCACCATTGCACTCCAGCCTGGGCAACAAGAGCAAAACTCCATCTCAAAAAAAAAAAAAAATAATAATAATAATAATTCTTGCTCTTTCTCAGGATTAGCTGCCTAATATTCTATAATGTAGATTATGTTCATTTGCTTGGGGCTGCCATAACACAGCAGTGCAGACTTGGCAGCTTAAGTAACAAATTTATTTTGTCATAGTTCTGGAGGCTGGATGTCCAAGATTAAGGCACCAGCAGGATTGGTTCCTTCCAAGGTCTCTCTCCTTGGCTTGTATATGGGCATCTTTTCCCTGTGTTTTTCCCTCTGTGTGTGACTGTGTCCTAATCTCTTCTTATAAGAACCCTGGTCATATTGGACAACCTACAGGATGGGAGAAAATTTTTGCAATCTATCCCTCTAACTAAGGTCTAATATCCAGAATCTACAAGGAACTTAAGGAAATTTACAAGAAAAAAAAAACACCCATAGAAAAGTGGGCAAAGGATATGAACAGACACTTCTCAAAAAAAGACATTACATGCAGCCAAACAAACATATGAGAAAAAGCTCAACATCAGTGATCATGAGAGAAATGCAAATCCAAACCACAATGAGATACCATCTCACACCAGTCAGAATGGTGATTATTAACAAGTTAAGAAACAACAGATTCTGATGAGGTTGTAGACAAATAGGAACACTTTTACACTGTTAGTGGTAATGTACATTAGTTCAACCATTGTGGAAGACAGTGTGGTGATTCCTCAAAGTTTTAGAACCAGAAATACCATTTGACGCAGCAATCCCATTACTGGGTATATATTCAAAGGAATATAAATCATTCTATTATAAAGATACATGCACATATATGTTCATAGCAGTGCTATTCAGAATAGCGAAAAAAAATAAAATAAATAAATGGAACCAACCTAAATGTCCATCAATGATAGACTGGATAAAGAAAATGTGGTACATAAACACCATGGAATACTATGCAGCCATAAAAAGGAATGAGATCATATCCTTTGCACAGACATGGATGAAACTGGAAGCTATCATCCTTAGCAAACTAAAGCAAGAACAGAAAACCAAACACTGCATGCTCTCACTTATAAGTGGGAGCTGAACAATGAGAACAGATGGACACAGAGAGGGGAACAACACTCACTGGGGCCTGTTGGGAGAGGGTGGTGGGAGGAGAGCATTAGGGAAAAAACGAATCCGTGCTGAGCTTAGTACCTAAGTAATGGGGTTGATAGGTGCAGCAGTCCATCATAGCACACATTTACCTATATAGTGAACCCACATATCCTGCACATGTATCTCAGAACTTAAAAAATTAATTAATTAAATTTTAAAGAACACTGGTCATAGTGGATTAGAGCCTACCCTTATGAATTCATTTTAACTTAATTAACTCATTAAAGACCTTATCTCCAAATAAGGGCACATTCTGAAGTTTGAGGGGTTAAGACTTCGACATACGAATTTTGAGGGATACTATCAGCCCATGACTGAGGTGTATGCAATTTATTTAACTATATTCCCATCCATGATCTTTCAGGCTAATTCTAATTTTTTTTTTAATTTCTTCAGATTAAACAATGTCTTATCAACTAATCCAACCATAACACCCGCATGGCTGGATAAAACAGAAATGTTTTATTGTGATTTGGAATTTTAACTTTGTCTTTTTTGTTCAAAGTAAGAATGGCTTATGTCTCCCCATAGGGATAACATGATTTTGTTCTGACAGAAATCTTTAATGGAAGATTATTTTTTTTTCTCAGTGGCAATCTGCAGATTAATGGGATAATTTTAGGTGAACTGAAGAGAATGGAGGGCTGTTCTGTTTAAGCTATCTTTGTGCTTACGTAGGGACACTAATATCATTCAATAAAAGGATGTATGCAATTATATCAGCTTTGTGGTAATTATATGGATATTTTAGTTGTTCAGTACATTTAATTATGCTTTGTTAAACAGCCTGTGTTACCTTTTGGTGGGGCAAGCTTTGACTGGATTAATGCAAGGGACTTGTATGTTGAGTGTTTCACACCATGCATCTTTCTGGAAGCAAAGAGCAAACAAAAATTAAGAAAAAGGGTCATGATTACCATCCCCTTCTTTTTCCTTTTTAACTACATTTTTAATGGACAGTTCCAGAGACAATTTCGTCCTTTATAAAATCCTTATATTAGTCATTTGAAAGAAAAGCAAGTAATATGTGGTTTTGGAACCATTAACCCAACACAGAACTCTTTAGAGTTAATATGTGGCTTCCTCCTCATCTACCTTCCCAGTCCTTCAGTCTCACTCTGGGAGGGGCAGAATTTCCACGGACAGCCTGGTGCATGCTCTTCTGTATTGTCCCCTTTGCTGATACAGTTATCCATGTGCATGCTTATGCTTTTTAAAGGGTGGGCTCATCCTCTACCTTTTATTCAGTAACTTGCCTTTTTCACATGGCATGGTTATTATCCACATATGCCAATTATTAAAAATCTACCTACTCCTTTTATATAGCTGCATAGTATTCCATAGTATGGATGCATCACTATTTGTTCAGCCATCTTTCCACTGATGTTCTTTGGATTAATTCTTTGTTGGATTTGTTTATTTTTTTTTTCCTTCTACTAGAATAAGCATTACTATAAGAAACATTTGGTATGTATTTCCTTCATTTTGGTACTTTCTCTTTCTGTTGGCTAAAATTCTCTGAAATGAAGTAATTAGTAAAAGCTCACCAATTTTTTAATTTTAACAAATATTACCGTGTTTTTACCCCTCACCCCTCCACACACACAAAATTGGAGAGATTTGAAGTCTTCCCAACACTATAAACTACCTGAACAACACTGGATGTTAGCAATCTGTTAAAAAGTATTGAGTATACACATGGCACATTGTTGTTTTAATTTTCATGTTCTTGACTACTAAGTATACACAAAATCTTTCCTCTTATATGAATTATTTATGTACAATATTTGTTAATTTTCAATTAGTTTATCTTTTTCTTATTAATCTAGAAATTCTTTGTATCTTAAAGCTGTTCACCTTAGCTTGTTAAACTTGTTATAAATGCATGCTGTTATTTAACCTTTTGAATTTATCTACAAGATCCTATTCCACTTAAAAGTGCTTTGTGATCACTTTTATTAATACCTTAAGGAGCTATCCTTCCCCTCTTCAACTTTTATAAAAACAGCCTCTTATAATACTTTATAGTTCTATGCTTTATCTTTAGGTGTTTAAATTTACCTGGAATTAAGTTTTGCAACATGAAGTATGAAATCTAATGTGCATTATTTTTCTTGTAAAGGGTAGTCAGATGACCTAATGACAACATTAATTCCATATTCCACTCTTTCTGTTAACTCATATGTGTGCAAGTACTCACACACATCACAATTTCTGAACTCTTTATTAACTCGGGTCATAATAAACTATTTATTTACTGTTGTAAATAATAAACTATTTATTTATTATGTATGTATTTATCATTTATTTACTGTTGTGTATTAAAGAGTTTTGCTTACTAATATACTTTAGTCTTGGCAGGATGCTATGAGAGGACATAGTAATGATAAGAATTCTTTACTTTAAACGTTGGGCAGGTAATATTTGGGGTCAGAAGCTTTTCGAACTGATAAACTAGTTAGATTTGGTGGGGGATGGGGGAGGAGTGTAAGTGGCAGAAATCCGACCCAAGGTGATGCAAGCAAAAACGAAGAGTATTGACTTTCAGAAAGGAAGACCAGGGGTTGCTCTAAGCTTACTGGATTCAGAAGCTCAACCAATGTCCTGGGCACTTGGTCTCGTTCACCATGTCATTGGCTCTCTTACTGCCATGTTTAGCTTGGCTCCACCATTATGAAGTAGAAAGATGCTCACTAACTGCCCCAAGTTTCATCTTATTCCCTGAACAGCACCAGCAGAAAACACTGAATCACGTGCCCATCACTGAACAATCCCCACTGTTAGAAGGAGGTGAGTTCCTCATTGGCTAGACTAGCTCTCATACCCTCCATGACCTAGGAGGTGGAATTAATCCTGCAGGAACCACCCAGCTTGATGGCTTATCCTCCCAGAGAGAAGGAAAGCCCCTAAGAAAAAATCAAATGCTGTTACCAGAAAGAGGGGCCGACCCTTTGGGAGGCTAAAACTAGTGAATTTCACTGTTCCTGATTAATGTGAATCAAATTTTCATGTTCCGAAAATTTTATCCCATTGGGATGAAGGCAACTCTTTCATCGAAATGTGGGCCAGATTTAATTCCTGCATCTAAATGTTGGTATCCAGAGAAAAACAAATTAAGATAACAATGAGATACTATCTTTACAACTTGAATTGGCTAAGATTAACAAGTTGTTAATAGCCATTTTGGTACCACTGTGGGTAAAAAAAAAACTCTCATATATTAATGGTTGGAGTGCAAACTGGAATAATCTTTGAAGAGCTGTTTTTATGAAAAGATATACAGCTTTTAAGAGCAATGCTTTTTTAATGAATTAACTCCATAGCGAAAATATTTTCAGTTGGTTTGAAAATAGCTACGCCAATGCAGAAAAGTATGTCTGTGAAAGTCTTCTATGTGGCGTTGTTTATAATAACAAAGTCATACCCTGCTCTAATGCATACGAGTAGTGACTGATTGTAAAATTGCTGTCTAGTTATGCACTTGCCTGACATTTGAAGTAAGGACAATTATATATTTTAAATTAATACCATTGTTTAAATATAAAGAAAACAGCTACTTAATGAAGATTTAGCCCTAACATCGCTGCTATAGTTATTCTTCGCCATGATTCACCCTAGAGTGGTCAGGTCACCTCTCTTGTGCTTTGATTACACCTTCCATATGGATTACGGATCATATGCAAAACATTTAATTACTGAGCTACAGCATTAATCACTTGGCTGAATATATGTCACCTTTTCTCCTTCCTGCGATGTTTAAGCCAAGTTAACTGATAGCAGTACGTTAAAAACAGGTAGTACTATACAGCAGTAGGAGAACATAGCCTCCAGCACAGAGATGCCGGCGTCTATTCTGGAGCTATCATTTATTAGCTCTGTTGCCCTCAGGCAAATCACTTATTAGCTCCGGTGAGTCCATGTCTTCTTTTGTAACATGGTCATAATAAACACAGTTTCTCATATCTAGCCTGATTATCATGAAGTGTCAATACAGTACAGATAAGCCCAAAAGCCCTGGATACAAATGTGTAAACACTGTTCTTACGGAACTGCTAATTATTATTATTAATCTCCGTCTTCTTGTTTTTGTAAGATCAGGTGTTTACCCATGCAAAGCAGTTGTCTAAGACTATATAGATTCGCAGAGTGAGGCAGAGTAGGTTATTTGGAAAAAGAAAGTGGTGGAGTGAGGTTTTGTCGTTGTTATTGTTGTTAGTTATTTTATTTCATAGGGAGAAGAAGGACAGTCTCCCTGTAGCTTTGTAAAGAAGAATACATAAAGACACTCTTCTTTATTTTGACAGTGTAGGTAAACCTGTAAGAGTCAAGAAAATAGCAGATTTGATACCACCCTTTACTGGTTATCTTGCATGTTAATGTCTGTCACCTTCTGTCTGAGTTCAGCAGTTAGACTCAGCTCGTGGGTTCCTACATCCCAATTTCTAAAATCTACGTAAGAAGTAAAATGGTGGTAAGTTTACCTGCACTTTTAATGTACATTCAGACCAGAGTCTTCTCAGTTATAGATGTATAGGGGTGTGTGTGTGTGTGTCTATGTGTGTGTGGGTGTATTTATGTCCTTAAATTAAGCGCTGTTGGAACATGGCCGTGTATATTTGTTTCTGTATTGCCTGTGGTCATTTTTGTGCTAAAAGGGAAGAATTGAGGAGTTGCAACAGAGATCATGTGGTGTAAAATATTTACTATACGGCCCTTTGCAGGACGAAAGAAATATTTTCTGACTCTTAATTTAGGCTACAGTTTACTTTAAGACACTGTTACATCAATGAAAAACTTGGAAACTATATACATTTTTTGGGGTGTGTGTGTGTGTGTGTGTGTGTGTGTGTGTGTGTGTGTTCTTTAAACTTTTAAGCTAATCCTTAGCTTAACCAAAAAGAAAAACTGGGGCTGGGCGCTGTGGCTCATGCCTGTAATCCAAGCACTTTGGGAGGCCGAGGCGGGCGGATCACGAGGTCAGAAGATCGAGACCATCCTGGCTAACACGGTGAAACGCCATCTCTACTAAAAATACAAAAAATTAGCCAGGCATGGTGGCGGGTGTCTGTAGTCCCAGCTACCTGGGAGGCTGAGGCAGGAGAATCGCGTGAACCCGGGAGGTGGAGCTTGCAGTGAGCTGAGATTGCACCACTGCACTCCAGCCTGGGCAACAAAGCAAGACTCCATCTTAAGAAAAAAATAAAAAATAAATAAATAAATAAAAGACTGGGTGTGGTGGCTCACGCCTGTAATCCTAACACATTGGGAGGCCGAGGTGGGTGGATCAGTTGAGGTCAGGAGTTTGAGACCAGCCTGGTCAACATGGTGAAACCCCATCTCTACTAAAAATATGAAAATTAGCCGGGCATGGTGGCGGGCCCCTGTAATCCCAGCTACTTGGGAGGCGGAGGGAGGAGAATCACTTGAACCTAGGGGGTGGAGGTTGCAAGTGAGCCGAGGCTGCACCTGGGCGACAGAGTAAGACTCTGTCTCAAGAAAAAAAAAAAAAAGGATTAAGGATTTAAAAAAAATTGAAATCACCCATGGTTATAATATTCTTGAGTACATCTTAACATCATTGGTTTGTTTTTCTTTTCTTTTTTTTTTTTTTGAGACGGAGTCTCGCTGTGTCTCCCAGGCTGGAGTGCAGTGGCGCCATCTCGGCTCACTGCAAGCTCCGCCTCCCGGGTTCACGCCATTCTCCCGACTCAGCCTCCCAAGTAGCTGGGACTACAGGCGCCCGCCACCACGCCCGGCTAATTTTTTTGTATTTTTAGTAGAGACGGGGTTTCACCGTGTTAGCCAGGATAGTCTCGATCTCCTGACCTCGTGATCCACCCGCCTCGGCCTCCCAAAGTGCTGGGATTACAGGCTTGAGCCACCGCGCCCGGCCGGTTTGTTTTTCAAATATTGTTAAATGCTTACTATATTCCGATTATAGTGCTAGGTACTTTCCCATAGGTTATTTAGTTTTAGAATCCTCTCAGCCACCACCTGAAGTAGTTGCTATTAAACCCATTTTACAGGTGAGGAAGCAGATGTTCAGGAAGATTTAAATAGCTTGCCACATTTCTTGAAACTTTCCAGAGCCAGAATTCAACCTTAGATATGTATGAATTCAAGCTGATGCTTGCTGGGCTTAAGACCATTGAACACACCCTCTCTCCTCTGTCCTTCTGACAATTCTACAGGCAGAATATCACAGGGATGGCAAATAGAGGGATAAAGAACGTATGTGACATGCACCCAAAGAGTCTCCAGGCCCCTTTTCATCCTTTCAATCATGTTTCTAAGGTATTTTGTACTAGGCAAGGCTGTCTTAGAATAATAGCATGTTGTTCAATGTGGACGTTACTCAGAATCTGGCAGTACAACTATAGAAGAAGTGAAGAAAAAAGTAAAATCCTCTCATTGATTTCTAGGCAGAGAGGTGCAGAAATCCAAAGATTCCTTATGTAGGAATAAGTGTTCTCTCTCTATGTCAATCTTAATATAACTAAATGCAGCAGATTTAATCCTTTCTATAGTTTAATAATTTGTATTAATTACACTTAATGAAATATAATAAATTAATTACATTTAATGAAATATAATAAAGTTTATTTAATATATTAATTACATGTAATGTAACATAATGGGATTTTATTTAATATCCTAACTACATTTAATGTAATATAGTAAAGTTTGCTTAATATATTAATTACAGTTAATGTCATATAATAAAGTTTACTTAATATATTAATTGCAGTTAATGTAATATAATAATGTTTTCTTAATATATTAATTATAGTTAATGTAATATAATAAAGTTTACTTAATCCATATTTAATACAGTTGAATTCAATTAATATGTATTATATGGGTTAATATATGTACAGTGTTGCAACAACACCAGAACTTAGTTTACATTAAAATAGTGATTATTTTTATAGTATTGTTATTTTCACAATTATTTATGTTACTGTTAAGTAAGATGACGTATGTTTATGTCCAGGCAAGGTGACTTTGTAGTAGCTGGGTTTTCCAAAGTGCCGTATTTATATCCCATAGAAGTATACTATGCTGAGACATGAGTTCTTAGCTGTAGAATAAATAGAGCTGCTTTTGTAGAACATTAATTTCGCTCAAAGCTTTTGGGGGAAAAGTGTTGCTTCCTATGAAAAGGAAACAAATATACAGGAAATAGGCAGCAAGTGTACATGCAATTTTTAAGAGAAAGCCTGAGACTTCAATCATCCTGTGTGACATGCCATTGGACTCCTCCATCTATGGCTCTAGAGCCTCTAAAGGTAAGGATTAGACCTCATCTGCCATTAGCTAGCGGTACTTAAGTGGCAAATTTTGCAAAGCAGTAAATTATAATACTACTCAAAAGTGGTTTCCATTTTTGTAATATTATTATGTAGAGGTGCTGGGTTTGATAATGCTATCTACATCCCTTTGTTGATACTGTAGAATATGGTCAATACAGGGTTAATGGGAAAATCCCAGAATCTGCTTTCTTTTTAATGTTTCTAATGGTCATCTTAGTGCCAGAGCCTCTTTGAGAGTTCAGAGAAAGGAATTACCAAAGAGAGAGAGTCTATGTATCCAGGCTTGGGAGATGGAGGGTTTGGGGGAGGATGGAGTGGGGATGGTGATTTTCCTCTGCACAGAAATACTTTCTTGCAGTCAGCCCTTTACTGCGCAGTGTGGGATACAATTCTAACACCTCCAATATAATGACAGGAGGAGGAATGGTTAGGAACATTGGAGAGGTATTTGGCCTGTGTCTCTTCGTTATGAAGGGCTCACAGTTTACGTTTTTGATTTGTTCACCAAGTAAAGGCTTATAGCAGGTTACCCATATACGTTGGCAGAATGGCAAGGCTACATTCATCACAGAACTTTAAGCTTGTGCCCCACTGCTGGGCCATACTGCCTGTCAGGCCCAAATTAATATCTTTTACAAGCCCCAAAACGATGTTGTAAGGAACACAATTATAGCTTAGGACGTTGCCATCTGTGGTGGGACATTTCAAACAGAATTAAGTCTAGAGATTATGAGTGACACATCATTGTCACTCAAACTGAAATTGGTATAGCACCTTCTGTTTTATTCAAAATTCTAAAGGGAAATTATTCTGCCACAAAAATTCTCATCTGTTAAGTAGCTCTTAAATGACTTTTTTTTTTGCCTTTGCAAAAACAAATAAAACCATTTTATTTGTGTATGCATTAAAACATTGAAATGTTGGGCCTAGATTTTTAAATGTGTCCTGATTTTTGCTTCTCTTGCTCAGTCCTCTTTTCTACTTCTCCCTACCTTTTTTATTTCTAATTTTATTTTATTATTATTTTTTAATCTTTTATTTTAAGTTCAGGGGTACATATGCAGGTTTGTTACACAGGTAAACTTGGTTCATTCTACAGATTATTTTGTCACCCAGGTATTAAGCCTAGTACCTACCCACCAGTTATTTTTCCTGATCCTCTCCCTCCTTCCACCCTCCACTCTCAGATTGGGCCCATTGTGTATTGTTTCCCTACCTTTTCTTAGGAACCAGAAACCCCAGGCATTGGAAGTGGTCAAGGCATTTTTTTTCTTTGACCCCTGGGAAGGTCTTTTCTTAGTACACAAGCAACAAGAACTTCAGACAGAGAGTATATGATGCTGCATTACAACCTGAACCAATAGAGTTCTGTCAAAAGAATATTGAAGAGATCCTGGTAGAAAAGAAAATAGAGTCAAGAAAAAAGAAAGTGCAAGAGTAAAACATAGAGAAGTAGAGGGAAAATAATGTAATGCCGCCAATCCTAATAAGAGTACTGAAATCGTTGCCTCTCACAAGCCAGTGACGTTCTCGAGTTACAACCAAGGTGTGGGATTCAAATGATCCTACTGACAATCCCTTTGGAATGTCTCCAGTTGAAGCCTGACATATCATTTCTTTAAGAGACCCATATAGGCAAGTTTTCTTCAGGTCTGAGCTGGATTTCCTTCTTTGGTTGAGCACCAGATGAGGAGTTGGCCTGATTTTAAGGGCCATGTGCACTATGTGAAAAAGAAGTAGCTTTAAAAACAAGACAAACACTGGGTGAGATGAGATGCAAATGCTCAGAGGTGTCTCAGAACCCTAGAGGAAATGCACGTTCACATCTCCCGTGTCAGGCTCGTTCACTGTTTCAATAGCCGGTGGAATCACTGGCAACATTCACATTTTTCCCTCCTCCTGTTTTCTTACCTCCTCATGTTTTAGTTGAATGCATATAAGTTGAGTAAGATTAAGAAGTGATTCTCAGAATCGGAACTTTGAGCTTCCTGAAAAAGGAATATTTAAGCATCTCTGTATCCCAGAGTACCATCTTATCTCACGGGCTCACTAAGTGGGAGTTAGGAATCCTACAGTTCTCTTCAAGACAGATAGGATGGTAGATTTGAACCTTACAATCCTATATTGTATTTCATGGAGACCAATCTGTTAGCAGGTAAAGAACTGCCATCTTACTGGTGATAAAGGGTTTATGATGTTAACTGAACTCGCATTCTGGACAACAAAGTAACCCAGTGTCCTACTCAAACTTGATTCATAGTTATCAAACACTCATTAAGTATCTACTTCATGCCTGACAGACATTTATTTAATGAGAATGCTTTGCCATTGTATCCTCCTTCATTTAAAATAGAGTGTATAGAAACCCGATTTAGCTACTGCCTCTAGTTGAAATTCCTGCATCCACATAGGGCTGGCTGTTTGTTTTAGAGAACATGTCCCTTTATGTCCTGTCTGGATAGGTGGAAGGTGAGTATGTTTAACAAGTAACATTTGATCCAGGCATTTACAGTAATAGTTTGTTATTGCTGGAATTAGACCATCTCAATTCATTTTACTAGGTGTAAACTAGTCATGGATATTAAACGTGTGACTATATTGATAGATGAAAGCTTAGAGATGGCACAGTTTTATCATCAGTGCCTTTATTCAAATGAGTTTTAAGAGTTGATTAGCAACTGCATTCTATTATGTTGGTTTGGACATGAATAGTGCAAATATATCAGTCTTTCTATTCTTCCAAGATCACCTTCAGCTCTCTATATGCATGAATTCCAGTTGGCCTTTAGCCTCTCCTCCAAGTACAACACCTATCTATCCAGTTGCCCCTTACATAACTCTTTCTGGAGCTTCCATAGCCCCTACCCAACTTGATGCGGTAAAAACGAGCCTCTTTTTTATCTGATGCCCCTGAACCTGGTCATCTATGCCACCATTTAGTCAATAACTTGTAACAGTGATGTAGGAGTTGGCCTTGACTTTTTGGCTTCTTTTACCCTTGTTTTTATTTTGTTTAACATCCCCACTTATAGATATCTTCTAGTCTTTCTTTCAGTGAGTCTTGTCAATTCTATTTATCAAATGGTTATCAAATCCTCTTTTCCATTATATCCTTACTGCTGTGTCTTTGTGCAAACCCTCATCATCTTTTAGGCTAAGATACAATAAAATAATCTTCCAGTAGCTCTTCCTGCTTCCAGTGCTCCTTTCTGCACATACCAGGGTAGCCTTCCTAGCACTGACTCTTCCATTTTCTCATAGAGGAATTAAATCTAAATTTCTTGGCATGACACGGGGGCCCCTGTATCATCTTACCTGTGCCCCCTTTCCCTGCCTGGTCTTTAGACATCAACCCTCTCCATCAGCTCGCCCAGTCACACCTCTGCACCCTTGCATAAGCTGTTTCCTCTGGTTTGAATGTCTTTCTCCCCTGACTATTGAACAAACTTCTATGCATCCTTTAAAATCCAACTCAGGCATCATCACCTTTTGAATTTTCTGAAAGATGCCCATTGCCTTTAGTTAGAACAAGAGGCATCCTCTACCAACTAGAAGCTTAGCACAATTTATTCTGTTCTGTCACCTAGTACAACAATTTTACTACTAGTTTCTGTTATAGTACTTGTTTGTTATTTTCCTTCTCCAATAGACTTATTCTGCTTTGTATTCTCCAGGCCTAAAAGAGTTCTGGAATGCAATGGGCATTCATGTAAGTAATGTTAAAAGAATAACTCCATCAATTATATTTCTGTGACATTCTCAGGTAGGAAGATATCTTTTTGCTTACAATTGGAAAAGAAAAAAGAAAAGAAAAGAAACAAAACCTCTAGTGGCAGAGAATTTGTATTTCTGTTAGCTCTCAGTGTTAGGATTGTATTTCTGACAGGCTGGCCCACCAGCTATGCTTCATGAAAGACCATGAGCCACAGGGAAGAGGTTTATTCATCTCAGCATTGGGGTATTTTGCTTTTCTTCAAGGCAAAGGGATCTGGAGACTCCTTTGCAGGCTGGCCATGTCTTGTGCAATCCCAGCTGTGTCTGGAGATTCTAGCAGGGATGCGGAGTGTGGTTAGGACTTCATAGGAAGTCGACTTGCATCAGAAGCACATAGGGAAAGGGAAGGGAAATAGAATGAAGGAAGAAAGCTTTCAGCAGCCAAGGTAACAACTTCCCCCGTCTCTGTCCGGCTCTGGGGCCAAACAGACTCTTGTTTCTCTTTATCTCCTTGTTTCCCCACCTCTATTCCTGAGTTCTTTTCCCATCACCCCTCATTCCTTCTCTTTATACTGTTTCACTGACTAGTCATCAGACTCTACCAGCAAATCTACCCAGCCTAGCCCTTGAGTTTAACTGTTCCATCCACTTCTCAATTCCAAATTTCTTGGAGAGACTCTGATTTGACCAGGTAGGGGCATGTGTCTGACCCAGGTCCCCGGACAAGGGACTGATGAAGGCAGGGCTGTGAGAGAAGCAGTTTCTCTAAGAAACCCTGCAGTGTTAGGGAGAAATGATTGGTGTCTCTATGGTACACATGTTGGAGATGGTGGCTGCACGTCCCTAGAGCCATTCCTAGAAGACGGCTTCCTTCTCAACCTGTAAACCCTGAGTCAGGGATGCCCCCAAGCATGGGAGATATTGACCTCCTTCTGCACTTGGTCCAAATCAAATCCAGTTGTTGTTATTGGGAGTCTTGTTGCATCCTCTTGTTTCCTCTGGGAGGTGACATACTGCTTACATCTGTGGAGTGAGCAGATTTGGGGAGAGTGCGAGTCATCATCTCTCTGATGACGTTTTATTCTCTTATTCTCCAAACTCTGTCCACCTTCTTTCTTTTTTTTTTTTTCAATGGAGTCTCACTTTGTTGCCCAGGCTTGAGTGCAGTGGCACAATCTCGGCTCACTGCAACCTCCCCCTCCCGGTTCAAGCAATTCTCCTGTCTCAGCCTCCTGAGTAGTTGTGATTACAGGCATGTGCCACCATGCCCCACTATTTTTTTGTATTTTTAGTAGAGATGGGGTTTCACCACATTGCCCAGGCTGGTCTCAAATGCCCAACCTTATTTGATCCACCCACCGCGGCCTCCCAAAGTGCTGGGATTATAGACGTAAGCCACTGTGCCCGGCCCAGTTTCTTTTTTAGGACCCTCAAGGGAGAATTGTTGTAAGGAAGATAGCATGATCATGTAGGGATATCTCCAAGCGAAACTCTTCCACCTTTACAAGATCTTCGGTGGTATAACAGACAGAAACACCCATGTTTGCCTATGTACCTCTCCCTATGTACCCCTAGTCTTCTGCCCCAGGACCCCAGGATGCCCTGCAACACATGGAAATAAAATTTCCCTCATGCCTCTTGACTCTCACAGCTCTTATCCTGAATCTTTTTTTTCTAGCTCTGCCTGCTTATCTATTTTGTTTTTTGGTGATTAGTGAACATGGATCACCCTCTGAGGCTTTTTGTTGGCAGGGCACATGTCTGCCTCATTTTTGTAGTTCTGTAGTGCAAATCAGACGGCAAGTGCTCAACTAATCCTTGAACGAAACGAAAGAAAGGAGTCAATTCGTGCAGTAATGAATGCTGACAACCCCAGCACCTTATTGAAGGTATTTATCTCCATTGACTCACCCTTATCTCATCACAAGGCTATTTCCCAACCAACAGTTGCAAAAATCTGTCATCTTCTTGTTTCTTATCTGTCTCCCTCACTAGAACATAAGCTACATGAGGGCTCTTGTTTTGTTTATCCTGTTGACAAAAACCATAGCTTCTGTTTATTTTTATTTGGTTGATCTTTATTGCAGAAATAAAGACCAACCAAATAAAAATAAACCGAGGCTATTTATTCAGAGCTTGCTACAGCAAGAAGTCAGCCATCCTCACTTGCGTTTTGGCAGAAACTCAAAGGCAGGCAGAGGAGTAGGAAAATTTTATAGTAGAAAAATAAAGGAACAGCTTCAGATATGGCCTGGCGAAAGGGAGAGGCTGTTTGTGTGGGGAAGCTGCAGATGGGCCAAGTAGAAAGGGATGTTCCTTGTGATTGGTTAGGGTGCATACTTGGCTTTCTCTGGTTGGTCCTAAGTTGGAGGTGGGGACAAAAATTAGGAAAGCTGACAGTTATGAATGGAGTCCTGATTGTTTCTGAGCCAGTGGATTTTTGTTTGGCTTCCTGGACCAGTTACTAGAGATAGTAATCTGACTTCCTTGAATCGTGACTTGTGGATAGCAGGCTGGCTTCCTGTAGATAACAAGCTGGTTTCCTGGGCTGGTTGCTGCAAACTGTGGGTCAGATTTCTCTTTTTCTACATGGTCTGGCCAGTGTCCATTTGTGTATCCTTGATGGGAGGGAAAATTAAAAAGGAAGGAAAGAAGGGAGGGAAAAGGATGGGGACATCATAGTACTGTTATCCAATTTTTATTATCCAGATTCTATTTCAAATGCTTTAGTCCCATTTTGATGTGAAGGAATAGTAATTCATCCCAGAGGGTACATGGCATATGTTTTCAGGACCCTTTCATCATATCCCATGGTCCAAAGCTATAACACAGCGAAGAGGAAAAATACTCTTTTCCTGTCAATCGGCCGAACGGGAGCCAAAGGCTTTTGCGGAGGCACTTAAAGAATTTTCAGTTTGCAATTGTGCAGAAGCTGTTGTTCAGGTAATTTAACATTGATTTTAGTTTAAAAGGCAATTAAGACAAAATGGGCAGCCACTCGCCACTTATGTTAAATAAGCTTAGATTTAAATTGCTCCTCCTCATCACCACCTTTGTTTTCTCTGTCTGGGCTGTTCTGTGCTAATTTAGCATGGGATGGTGTAGTGCCCCAAGTGGGGAGAAAGAAGTTGGCCAAAACTTGTTCCCATGGTGAGATGAGTTCCCTTTCATACTGCTGCTGGGAATATGGATTCATGTAAGCTTCTAGGATTCTGGTTCCTTCGATCTACTTAAATATGGTGCCCACTTTTTTGACTCATCGGTTTCACTTCTAGGTATTTACCCTGAGATAAGGTACAGAGAAACTCTCACGACATGAGGGACAAGAATGTTCATTGCAGTGTTATTTAACACAGAGTAAAAAGAAACTGTGTATCATTAGCGTGGAATACATAAACTGACCTTGTAAATTTTTTGTCCTTACAGCAGAAAATGTTCATGATATTCATGATACATTACAAAGTGCAAAAGATGAAGGCAGCTTATACAGTAACATCCCAATTGTGTGCTTGTAATGTTTCAGTTATATATGCAATGGAAAATGTCTGAAGTGGATAGACTTCCAAGAAAATAGTACTTGGAGCTCTCTTTGGGTGATAAAATAATGTTACCTTTTGTGGTGCTTTCTGAAATTTCCTAAACTTTCCACAATAAACACTCATAGGCTTTATAATTATAAAACACATTGAAAACCATGTTTGTTGTAATGCTATTAGAAGATATCAGCAGTGTGCTTGATTCCTGCCATCTCAAAGATGAGGCTATATATGCATGCTAAATTATGAGGAGGTGGCATGGATATTCAGTTGCAATAATTCTGTTTCCTGCTTAAAGGAAGTCTTCTAATCTTCAGGAATGAGGGTCATTCACCTGGTCTTTGTTTAAATTTGTAAGGTGAACCATTTTGTAGAGAATGCTTTGAAAATATGCCCAGGTGATTCATGCATTTGTCTATTAGAAAACGTGGTCACTTACCAGCAACCAATATAGAGCTAATGGGATTCATTTAGAAATATAACAAGTCCACTATAAATCGTATGTTCTCCCATCTCAATATGCTTCATTAAGCTCACCTTTCTTAATGTAACTGGATTATTAGGTGTCAGGACAAAGAAAATCAGTAGGTCCTAGTGTTCTAATCCTGCAAAGTTTCAATGTGGTTGCTATGTAATTTTATTTTTTTAGATGGAGCTTGCTTTGTGCTTTTCTACAGGAAAATATTTTCAAACTGGTAAAGAAGCAATATTACTGTATTGTGAGGCACAGCTCAGTAGGTCATTACCATAACTTCTAGCAGAAAGGATAATCTACGTCGCATTTTACTTCAAGGATAAGATTGATTTTTATAAAAATCTTTAGTGCATTGAGGCTTAACGTCTTTTTTCCCCCTATGAAGAAGCAATTAGATGCTGGAGTTTTCCAGAAACGTTAGGTGGGCATAAACCAAACCTTGATGCTTTTCTTTTTGGAGGTTTTATCATCCAGCATTTGAAGAGAACAGGCAGTTCCCAGGTGAGAAAAATGTTGTTGGTACAGTGTCAGTCATCGACACTCACATGGCCCGGGGCTCCACCCTTTTCCTATATTTACATCTGTCTGAAAAATAAAGAAATACAGGAAATGACAAAGAAGAATGTAATAAGCACCTATAATCTCACTAGCAAATACTACTCATTTTGTATGATTTCTTCCAGGGGTTTGTGTCCACACGTATCCATAGAGACATACACACTCACTTTTTAAAAATAGTAAATACACATCTTTTACACTTAAAGCAAGACCTATAGCTGTACAGGCACACCTTGGAGATACTGTAGGTTCAGTTACAAACCACTGCAATACAGTAAATATCATAATAAAGGGAGTCATACTATTTTTTGTTTCCCAGTGCATATAAAAGCTGTGCTTTTATACCGTACTGTAATCTATTAAGTGTGCAGTAGCATCGTGTCTAAAAAACGATGTGCATACCTTAATTTAAAAAGACTTTATTACTAAAATAAAAATGGCAACAATCACTGAGCCTTTAATGAGTTCTGATCTTTTTGCTGGTGGAGGGCCTTGCCTTGGTGTTGATGATCAATGTGGTAGTTGCTGAAGGTTGGGGTGACTGTGGCCATCTCTTAAAATGAGGAAACAGTGACGTTTATCACATGGACCTGATGGTATTTGACAGCATTTTACCTAATGTAGAACTTCTTTCAGAATTGGAGTCAATCCTCTCAAACTTTGCTACTGCTTAATCGGCTAAGTGTATGTCATATTCTAAATGCTTTGTTGTCTTTTCAACAAGGATCACAGCATCTTTACTAGGTGTAGATTCCATCTCGAGGAACCACTTTTTCTGCAGATCCATGAGAAGCAACTCCTCATCTGTTAAAGTTTTATCGTGAGATTGCAGCCATGTAGTTGCATCTTCACACTCCACTTGTAATTCTAGTTCTTTTGCTATTTCCTCCACATCTCCAGGTTCTTCCTCCTCTGAAGTCTTGAACCCTTCAAAAGCATTCTTGGGAGATGGAATCAACTTCTTCCAAACTCCTGTTCATGTTGATATTTTGACCTCCTTCCATGAATCTCGAATGTTCTTAATGGCATCTCAAAAAGTGAATATTTTGTAGAAGGTTTTGAGTGTACTTTGCCCAAATCCATCAGAAGAATCACTGTTTGTGGCAGCTATAACCTTATGATATATATTTCCTAAATAATAAGACTGGAAAATCAAAAGTACTCCTTGATCCATTGGCCGCAAGAACCTATGTTGTGTTAACAGGCACGAACACAACACTTAAGTCCTTGTCCCTCTCCATGAGAGCTTTCTGGTGACCAAGTGTGTTGTCGATGAAGCGGTAATATTTTGAAAGGAATCTTTTTTTCTAAATAGTAGGTCTTAATACTGGGCTTAACATATTCAGCCAACCATGCTTTAAACAGATGTCCTGTTCCATTTCTAGAGCATAGACAGAGTAGATTTAGAGTCATTCTTAAGGACCCTAGGAGATTCAGAATGGTAAGTAAACCTGGCTTTCCGTTTAAAGTTACCAGCTGTGTTAGCCCCTAACAAGAGCGTCAGCTTGTCCTTTGAAACTCTGAAGCCGGGTGTTGACTTCTTTCTGTCTATGAAAGTTATAGATACCATCTCTTCCAAGAGAAGACTGTTTTGTCTACACTGAAAATCTGTCATTTAGTGTAGCCATCTTTGTCAGTGATCTTAGCTAGATTTTCAGGGTAAGTTGCTGCAGCTTCTCCATCAACACTTGCCATTTCACCTTCCACCTGTATGTTACAGAGACTGCTCCTTACCTTCAGCCTCATGAACCAACCTCTGCTAGCTTCACACTTTTTTTTTTCTTTTTTCTTTTTTTTTTTTTTTTTAGCAGTTTTCCCATCTCTCTGCCTTCGTAGAATTTAAGAGAATTAAAGCCTTGATCTGGATTAGGCTTTGGCTTAAGAGAATGTTGTGGCTGGTTTGTTCTTCCATCCAAACCATTAATACTCCAAACCAGCAACAAGGCTGTTTTGCCTATTATTAGTGTGTTCAAGGGAGCATCACTTTTACTTTCCTTTAATAGCTTTTTCATTACATTCACAACTTGGCTACTTGGTGCAGGAGGCCTAGCTTTTAGCCTGTCCCAGCTTTTTTTTTTTTTTTTTTTTGAGACAGAGTCTCTCTCTGTCACCTGGGCTGGAGTACAGTGGCATGATCTCAGCTTACTGCAACCTCTGCCTCCCAGGTTCAAGTGATTCTCCTACCTCAGCCTCCTAAGTAACTGAGATTACAGGTACCTGCCACTACGCCCAGCTGAATTTTTTTTTTTTTTTGTATTTTTAGTACAGACAGGGTTTCACCATTTTGCCCAGACTCTTCTCAAATTCCTGACCTTGTGATTCACCTGCCTCAGCCTTCCAAAGTGCTGGGATTACAGGCGCTGTCCCAGCTTTAGAAGTGTCTTCCTCATGAAGCTTAATCATTTCTAGCTTTTGATATAAAGTGAGAGGTGTGTGGCTCTTCCTTTCACCTGAACACTTAGAGGCTATTGTAGGGTTATTCACTGGTCTAATTTCAAGATTGTCATACCTTAAGGAATGGGAAGGCCAAGGAGAAGGAGCGAGCTGGGGGAACAACCTGTCAGTGGAACAGTCAGAACACACACAGTCTTTATCAATTAAGTTTGCCATCTTATATGGGAACAGTTTTTGGCACCCCAAAACAATTATAATAGTACCATCAAAGATCACTCATCACAGATCACATTAACAGATTTAGTAATAATGAAAAGATTTGATATACTGGGAGAATTACCCAAATGTGATACAAAAACATAAAGTAAGCACATGCTGCTGAAAAAAAGTGTCACCAATAGACTTGCTCAGCACAGAGTTACCACAAAACTTCAATTTGTACAAAATGCAATATCTCTGCAAAGCATAATAAAGTGAAAGACAATAAAATGAGGCATGCCTGTGTGTGTAAAAGTTTCATACTGTATTAGTCTGTTCTCACACTGCTATAAAGACATACCCGAGACTGGGTAGTTTATAAAGAAAAGAGGTTTAATTGACTCACAGTTCCGCATGGGTGGGGAGGCCTCAGGATACCTTTAGTTAATGTAGAAGAGGAAGTAGACACATCTTACATGGCGGCAGGTGAGAGGGAGCCAGCAAGATCAGGCAACTGCCTTATAAAGCCATCAGATCTCAGGAAGCTGAGGCAGGAGGATCACTTGAGGTCAGGAGTTCAAGGCTAGCCTGGCCAACATGGTAAAACCCTGTCTCTACTAAAAATAAAAAAAATTAGCCCAGCATGGTGGCACACATCTGTCGTCCCAGCTACTCAGGAGGCTGAGGCAGGAGAATCATTTGAACCTGGGAAGTGGAGGTTGCAGTGAGCTGAGATCCTGCCACTGTACTCCAGCCTGAGTGACAGAACGAGATTCTGTCTCAAAAAAAAAAAAAAAAAGAAGAAGAAAGAAAAAAAGAAAACCATGAAACCATCAGATCTCATGAGAACTCACCCACTATCATGATAACAGCATGGGGGAAACTGCCCCTGTGATCCAGTCCCTTCCCACCTGGTTTCTTGCCTGGACACGTGGGAATTATGGCCTTTTACAGAAAAGAATTCACCAATCACCAGTCTAGAACAGACGCGGTGGCTCATGCCTGTAATCCTAGCACTTTGGGAGGCTGAGGCAGGCGGATCATTTGAGGTCAGGAGCTAGAGACCAGCCTGACCAACATGGTGAAACCCCGTCTTTACTAAAAATACAAAAAATTAGTTGGGCGTGGTGGCAGGCGCCTATGATCTCAGCTACTCAGGAGGCTGAGGTACAACTGCTTAAACCCAGGAGGCAGAGGTTGCAGTGAGCTGAGATAGTGCCATTGCCCTCCAGGCTGAGCGATAGAGCAAGACTCTATCTCAAAAAAAAAAAAAAAAAATCACTGGTCTAGAAAAATGGGACTCAAATTGATAATAGTGTCATCTCTAGGGAAAGAGGGAGCAGACTAGTTTTTACATGAGGTTGAGAGCTCCTTTTCTTCTTTTAGGAGAACACTTATGTATTGGTTTTATGCTTTTTAAAAAAGTGATACATGTGTACATGCATATAACATATGGACTATAATATATACATTTCATTAAAACAAGTTATATGTATATACGTCATATGCATGTAAAGGGCCACATAGTAAACATTTTAGACTTCCTGGGCCATTTGGTATCACAAAGACACTGAACTCTGCATTTGTAGATGAAGGCAGTCATAGCAACCCATAAACAAATGGGCATAGCTGTGTTTCAATAAAACCTCATTCATGGATGCTGAAATTTGGATTTCCTACATTTTTTACACATCACAATATATTCTTCTTTTGACTTTTAAAAACTATTTAAAATATCAAAACCATTTTTAGCTTGCAGGCTATATAGAAACAGAGAATGGCTGAGTGTGATTCTTGGGCTGTAGTTGGCTGTCTTCTGTTTTGGACTGTTCCCCGTACATTCACAAATATTTATATATCTACAGAAAACCTATAATATTATATTAGTGCATTCTCTTTCAGAAATGGTGTCATAAGTGTAAAAGTCCTTTAAAACTTGTGTTTTTATCTCAGCAATTTATTTTTGCTGAGAAATATATGTATATATATTTGTACTTTGTCATGTATATCTTTATTTCTATTCCTACATATTCATGTCTATATGGCGATGGAGGTATTCATATGTGGCTTTATTTGATTCTTTTCACTGCTATATAGTATTCCATCATACGATATGCCATATTTTTAATGCTAGATGGGTATTTAGTCTGTTGCCTCCCCCAACAACCCCATCCTGTATCACAAGGAATAGCAATTATACCCAAACCTATCCACAAACTTATCCTGTGCAAGTTTTTTAGGACAGATATTAGAAGTAGCACTGTTTGATAATAGGGTGTGCATATTTTCCATTTTAATAGGTACTAGTAAATCAGCTTCCAGAGTGACAAGATCAGTTTACAGTGCCCGTGGGAGACTCTCCTGCCATTCTTGGTTTGGGAGGTTGCATCCCTTGCTGTTTTACTTACGGGGTGGGAGCAAGAAAACAACCTTCTCTCTGTATCATCTTGCCTTGTAGCTACAGCTGTAAATGTGGGCCTTCATGTCCCTTTGGGTGGCTGCTGACATGGTTTTAACTCTTTGCTGTGCCCCTTGTTCATGAGAATAGCAATTTATATCAATAACCAGGTCTGGCAACATCTGCCAAGGTTGTCACACTCTGTGATTAAATGGCCACATGTGCTGAGAACACGGGGACAATCGGGTTGTAATTAGGGCTTGCTGTCTCTCCATCGGCCACCCGCACCACGCGTCCCTTCCTATAACCTTGCTTTTGTGAACTGATTTGTGAATCAAATTATTCCACTGAGGATGCCAGTGTGTGCTGGGATAATAATATTACTCTATATTTGTGAATCTCTGTAATTGTACAGGGTTCTGGTTAAGCGAAAGTCGAAACACCTTTTTGCCATTTTACCTGGTGCTGTTGGAAAATGTGTCAGGGGATCATACTAGATAACATTAGACGTTAACTTTCAAAATAGTAGGCAGTAGAGCATATTCTTCATGGCATCATTATTGTGAAATAAGGTTTTACCTTATGGTTATCTCGGCATCCTTTAAATGCCACCGACCCTCTAAGAAAGGCAGGCAGAGAGAACACAAATAGAATTTTCTTAACTCTGCAAGGAGAAAGTTAAACACTGTGCTAATATCATATTAAAAACACGCTTAATGCACAGAAGAAAAAAAAATCCCTCCTCGTTTTGTTCCCAGTGTGACAAAGATGGATGATGGTTACATAAGGAATTGGCATGTTCAAAAAAAAAAAAAAAAAAACCAAAAAAACCTTGAAATATTGCCTCTGGATATGGAGTTGTAACAAATGTGAAAATATTTGAAAGATTTATTAGCATTTTAAAATTTGCTTACCAATGCATAAAATCCTAATCAGTTGTGTACAAGGCCTTTAACTCAAATAAAGTATCCAAGAAGGACACAGGAAGCCAATGAATATTTCACTCACTGTTGATCAAATATAGGAGGGATATATGTATTTTAAATTTTCTTCCCCATTTAGATCCTTCCAATTTAAATAATAAGTGCTTGAGGTAGCAAAGCCATCTTAATGAAGCTTGCAGTTCTAAATGTGAAGAGAAAGGAAAAACAATGAACTAGTTTTTCTACATCCGAAAGAGTCATTTCCCCAGTCAATCAATTTTTTGGTCCCTACCAAAATCAGCACTTAAGCTGACGATAGCTAGAACCTGTGTAACTCATTCCTATTAACAACAACAAGAAAAAAAAAAGTGAAATAGATCTATGAGGACTTCTTGGGAAAATAACAGGAAAATTACTTTGATGATATTATTATTCAAGGTAAACACATTTAAAAGGTGATCTCTAAAGTTCAACAGAGACGACAGTTGTTTTCCTCCTAAAAGCAGGCTGAAACCTCAGCGCATTCTCATTTAGTACGTAACGTGGAAGAAGAGTTGAGATCCTAAAGCTTCACTCCTAAAGTACAGCTGCTTCTGGGAGATGAAATAGGATGAAAGCCTAGCTGTTTGGGGGCGGGAGGCGAGATTGGGAGCGCCGTGCTGGGGTCTTCGATTTTTTACTAGTGTTTGTAGGTGAAGTAGCATATTGGAAGTCATAAATACTGTCCCGTGGACATTTTGAATAATGCAGAAGTAGCGTAAGTAATTGGGAGTGCTTATATCCGCCTTTAGACATTTGATTGCTCGTGAGTTAAAATTGGTTGTCAAGTGCGGACTCAGGGGACCGTGCAAGGTGCCCTATTCTGTCATGTGGTACATATTTAATGCCTGAAAGAACAAGGGAAGGGACACGTGCGAGAGAGAGAGGGCAAGCGGCGAGATACTGCCGCCAGCTTGCAGCTTTGCAAGTGCTTCCGACCCGTGGGGGCGGGACCCACGCAGCCCCAGCATCCACCGCCTTCCCCCAGCTGCAAGACTTTGCAAAAACATTGGGCGTCTAAATTGGCGAGCATTTTGGAGCGGACAGAGGCCAAGGCCGGCCGGGGAAGCCGGACCTGGGCGCGGGCGCCGCGGTGACCTCCCTTTGTGTGCGCCCGGGTGTTGATTGCCTCCTTGCACGGGCTGCTCGCTCTCGCGCGCCCGCGCGCTCGGGGCGTTCTGCACCTGCTGGCGGCGGTGCCAGGCAGCCCGGGCGAGCGAAGGCGCGCGGCGCGCACGACAGATGACTGGAGTCATTTACATTGCTAGCACGTGGGTGCCGTTTGCTGTTGCCTCGGACTTCTCCCGTGCTGTGTTCTCTGGGTGAGGAAACAGGAGGCACTTTGCAGCCGACAATGAAATCTTGGCAGCTAATTGCAGTCGTGGGAGATGCCCTTCAGGTAAGGCGAGCGAAGAAGACTCTAAAACACTGTCAGGGAGGGAGAGAAAGAGGGAGGGAGGGGAGACCTGGCAGCTTCTGCAGAGGCTTCCTGAAGCCCACTGACTCCGCGGGAGGGGGTTGCAGAGGGACGGGGGCGGGCGACAGGGGGAGGAGTGTGCAAATTGACATTTTTGGCTGCCTGTGGCAGAGGAGCAGCCGTCAGCCGCTGTCCAACGTTAGCGCAGAGACGGTGGCGGCGTGTGCGCCTCCCGGGCTGCTGATTAGAATAGGGGACTTGGCCGCGGATGGAATCCGGGAAACCCAAACCGGCGATGGAAGGATGAGGCTGCGTTTGCAGCGCGTGAATGGGACGCGGTATGTAAGCCGAGCTCCAGCTCCGGGGACCTCGGAGGCTGCGCTCAGGGCTCGCCCTGGGCGCCCCGTTGTGGGGGTGGTCTGGACGCTTGGAGAGGGCGAGGGGGCGTTTAGAGGGATTGCGGAGCCCGGAGATGCATCGATTTTCTTTACCCACTGGAAGTTAGTGGGCAACTTCCTTGACAATGCTCATTGGCTCCGTTTAACTTTATTCCCAGAGATGAATAAGCGTTTATTAAGAACCGATATAAAAGTCCCAATAGGCTAGCCATGGTTTTGCAAGAGATGCGCGGCTCTGGAAATGAGAGGTTTATGAAATGAATGGCCAGATGGGTCGTGCATTTGCGAAGTTGGCGTGCTCACGTTGCAAGAGAGCATGTGTGTGCAAGTGTGAACATATGCGCTGCGTGTCTGTAAACATGTCCACCATGCTAGTTGCGCTGGTGTACTCTTCTCTGCTTGATTCCCATGGAAGAAAGATTAAATTGACAATACTGAATACGCTTCGACTTGAGAAATAAGCTCTGTACCATTTTATGACATGGAATAAGAGTTGCCTTCCTCTGAGATCAAACGGGAGAAATGTACTTTACCTTCTCAAGTGATGGAATGAACTGTTATGCATTTAAAGAATATATATATACACACAGAGTGTCGAATATGACATACATCAGTCTACAAGTATCACCTAGCCTCTCAAGCGCAGCTCATCCCTCTAGCCTTTATTTTCAGATTATGGGGAAATTGGGGGTTTTATTATTTCTTTTGACAAAAGAGTCGCATTTTCCACCTTCCCACCTAAGAGGGCTCCAAGCGGAATTGTGAATCCAAAAGTTTTGTTGGCAGTGTCATCTTAGTAAAACGTTATGAAATTATTTGCTAAGAGAGTCACTTTCTGAGTGTCTTCATGTAGAAGAATTTACTCATTGTTGACATGGTTTCAATTTTGGTCACACAGAAATGAAAGTGGTTTATTGCTGAAGCAGGCAAAAATGATTGTGTAATCCTCTCTTTATTAGGGTACCTGAGTAGTAAATTGTTTGGCTTAAAATTGTAACATCTTTCTCCACTGTGTTCCCTATTTTTTTTATTTTTATTTTTTTTTATCAAAATGTGTGCTGGAAAATCCAAAGAGTGTGGAGTAAAAGGGTGTTTGTGGCATGGAGTAACTTGCCTTTGTGGTTTGCTATGATTAAGTTTGAAGAGGATTGTTCTTCAAGTAAGTAAATACAAGTCAATCAGCAACAGCTGCTTGCCACTCAGGCTCACAGGAATTTAGGCTTTTCACATAAGAAGCAAGATTTTCCAAGTCTCATCTGCCCACACTCCCCACACATGTGATGCCTCCCCTCTATTAGAATACTCGAGGTTATGAAGAAGGAATTGTTTATCTGAAGAGTGAGGTAGGGGGACATGTAGAAGGAGTTCCTCCCTGTCTCTCTCTCTTACCCCTCTTCCTTCTCTCTCTTCTCCCTCGGTCTCCTTCTGGGTATTTCTTCCTCCTCCTTCCATTTTTTTTTTCATCTGTCTGTATTTCTTTCCATCTGTCTGTCTTTACTGTTTTACCTGGTGCACAGAAACCTTTTAGGTATCTTTTGCTACATTTCAACAAATGTTTTGCACGCTGGAGGATCACTGGAGCCTGTTTTAATTTTTTTAATTTTTTTTTCTTTTAGGAATTCTCCGTTCATCTACAATAATTATTTACTATCAGGCAATTCCACTGTACATCAGTCTTATAAAAAGTGAATATTCAAACTATTTTTGTCATTTCATTTTAACCAAGCAACTAGACTCTTAGAAATGCTTTTACTATGTGAAAAGAGCAGAATCTTTTCTGTTACCACAAATTGAGGGATAATCCAAAATAACTTTTTGTCTCATGACTTTATTGGGCTAAGCATATTTTTACATTTGTCTCCTAAAATCTTATCCTTCGAACTTCTGTTTTCCCTATCACTTGTCTTAATTTTAGAGTCTGGATTCATTTTAATCTGTATTTATTCAGACTTGGTAGAAGTAACTATCAGCGCTGACTTATGGGCCAGGTAATTGAAGCATAACAAAAGTAATTTTTCTTTTTTGTATGAGACTGTGTTCCTTTTTGCTTTTAAAAAGGACTGGCTAATTATTTTTCTTTTTTTTTTCCCCCCTCTCTCTACTAGGAGTACGATACAAAAGTTGAAGTAGATCTCAGTAAAGGGAATTTTTTTTTTAGCATTGATTGCCTTCCATAAACTATAGTTGCAATATTTTGAAAATATATTGTCATATTTTATGACACTAATTGATGTATATGACTTACATTTTGAGGATCCAGGTACACACTCCTCGTTGTTGTCTTTGATTTGATTACAGAGAACCTGCTTGAATGGGTCAATCTTGAGCTAAATAAATATTACAACATCCAGTGAAGAACAAAGTTGATCTTGTTTTCTTTCTAAATTTATAATTTTTATGTTAGGTTTTGAGCAAAGTAGTAATCTGGAGAAATGAAAAGTGATCTGAAAGAGGAAGATTTCTGAACTAATAATAAAACGGTTATTATTAATTAAGCTTATTTGTGTTTAACTTTTAGCTTTTATTTTAAAAACTTCACGTGTGTTAGTCTCAAAGTTATCACAGGGAGCTGGCGTAAGTTCTTGGAAAGTGATTCTGTTGGGATTAAAAGTCCTGCCTATGAGACTTCAATCTCCATCTTGTGTTGATTTTCCGATGAACATAAAAATAAATGAGGAGGAAAAAGCATGGACCCTTAATTTTTTTTGGCATTTTAGAGTTTATTTTGTTATGGATCCAAAAACTTTGGAGTGTGTTAAAATGTCAAATATTTGTTTGCATTCATGGGTGTACATTTTTGTTCTGTTTGTTTTCTTTCGTTTTCATGCAGGATTGTGTGTTTGTGTGTATTATGAGCAGTCGTCAACAGCAGCAAATGAGAGAAGAATTTTACAATTATGCATTCTCATGCATAATTTGATTTCAATTAAATCATAGATAATCAGAACAGCAGTCTCAAGGATTTAGCATTCCTGCTGAACCCCCTCTGCTTGCACAGCACCAAGAGAAAGAAAAAAACGCCTTTAAAAGTCAGCATTTAACCCACAGTGCTTGGTTTGGAAACCATCGCATATTAAATTATTCAGCAATGATAACGTCCTGAACAGTTTTCAGGGTGTGTTTTTATTAAGCTAAATAAAGTTTCTATGGAAAGTTGTGGGCTTTCTGTGTGTGCGTGTGTGCCCAAAAGGCCGAAACAGCTTATGTCAGCTACAGCAACTCGTTTTTGATTCAGCAAAACTAGGTTATGAATTCAAGCAATTAAAAATGACAGAAAGCCCAATTTCACTGCCTAGATTAATATGCTTCTGATTTTTCCTGCTCCATAAAAATTTCAAAGTGTTCTTTCTGGTGAGGTGCTTGCATAACCTATAGGGTATTGGGAGGGTCCCCATTTCTCGTTTGCTTATGATGTCTGAATACTTTGATGTAGAAAATGTAAATAGGATCAATTGGATATTCGTAACATAATTTTGTGCTTGCAAGTTCTCCTGAAATTATTTGGGCTGGGTTTAAAAGAAAAGAGCAGTGGTTAGTTTCTCAGCATTTATCAATAGTGAAGAATCTGTCGGCAAGCTCCAATGTCGTGAAGGCCAAGAAAGACTTTTCAAGAAAAGATACAATTATAGTAGAACTAGTGTTTTCAGCTTCCAAAGATGGCAGTGATATGTGTAAAAAAATTATACAAATATAAAATACTATGCAGTGGTGGGCATGTTTATTACTTTTTCTCTATTCCTAATGTCTGGAATTCTAGATTCATGTTTATCTAATTAGCCAAATCTCTCCCTATTATTTAAAATGGTCCTTTTCTTCTTACACACTAATTAGTAGTCAAAACCAGCCATTTTAATTATCTGTAGTTTTTGGTTCATTCGTTAAGTTTTCTAACCTGGTTTGGATTAACTTGTTCACACACAGAGTGTACACAGACACAAATATACACTTAAAAAGCTCATCTCCCAGCACCATTTACTCCACACTTTCAATCCAATACAGAAAAACAGCAACAACCAAACAAATAAAGGTGCACTATTTGCCCAATGTTTGTTTTACATAGATAGACCCCTAAAGGACGGTATATGAGGAAGGCCTCTGCCAGTCCTTCCTTTGCTCTTCATGATAATTCTGCATTTGCATTTGCCACAGTACTGTGGATGTACTTCTTTGTTGTTTAGTTGCAGTCTCTAGTTGTAAGGAAATCAGTTGTTGTCTGCAAAGAAGATGTAAGTACTAGTTGGATTTATTGTGGTTGACTGAATGTGTTAAGTACGGGCCTTCCATTTCTATTAAAATGATGAGGATGAGGATGTGATAACCTGTCAACAGAAACAACAATAACAATTCAATGCCGATTTCTTCGTGGGCACTTACTGACTCTCTTTGTGCATCAGACATTGGACGGGGAGCTTCTATGTATTTTCTGTTTTCACAACCCTGCAAGGTAGGTATGACCATGCCTAATTTAGAGATGGGGAAACAATGTTCAAGACTTTTTGTAATTAGAAAAAGTGATTAGACTCCAAATTTTTCTGATTCCAATATGCTCAGGTACCATTGAAATTTATTAATCTGAGTTTAGAATTTAGCATTTAGAATTTGTTTACACAAATTGGTACTTAACAGATACACTAGGTTAGGGGTTCTGAAACAGGAACAATTTCCTCCCCTAACTCATAACAATACTTAACAACATTTTGAAGACAGTTTTTGTGTTCATAGTGGGCAGGGATTGCTCCCAAGATTTAGTGGATAGAGACCAGGGATGCCGCTAAACATCCTAGGATGCACAGGACGGCTCCCGCCCGCAAAACAAAAACAAATTACCTGGCCCCAAACCAACACTGGCACAGCTGAGTAATTATACCCTAGGTAATGTCAGTGATAGTCTAATATAAACATGGTCTGATTTTTCAAGAGAGGGGAGAAGGTATGTGAATTTCAATTATTAAACATTTAAAATGTCTGGTTGGATACTGCAAATAGGATCATGATGCAAAGTCAGACGGTCCTTATTTCCTTACAGTCTGATGCTAAAATTGTTACAGCTGCTTCCTTGGAACATCTTTATAAATATGGCATGGGTCATTGTGATTTAAAGCACCTTTTTTTTCTGATTTACTTACTGTTTATTACGACAAGTGCTGGAAAATGAAATTTCTTTCCCTGGTACTTGTGTCACTAGAAGAGAAATGTAACGTCACTAAATGAATAATGGAAGAGCAATTCTAACAACCTTCCCATATGGTCCTTCTTTTCCCTCAGTATTCAAATGGCATTATTTTCTTCTTATCTTTAAAGGTTTGGCACATAGGTTTATTGGTTTATTTGTTTAAATAAATAATATTTCATATTTGCCGAGCATGGTTGCAAATGCTTTAAAATATGAATTCATTGAATCTTTAAGATAAGCCCAGGAGATTGTTATTGTTTTAATCTACTTTTTACAGAGAGAGAACAGACACCCAGAGAAGTTGAGTCATCTGTATGAGATCACACAGCTTCTAAGTGGCAGACCTGGGATTTAAACTCCAAAGTCTGTTCCTAGCCACTTTCTCACTTACTTTAGTAATATGAGCTTGTAAACGTACAGAAGCACAAGCGTTGAGGCACCATCTTCACCCGAATTTTGAAACAAAAGACATTTTTAGTCTCATTTTGGAGTGATTGATGAAGAAAACGGACTTACCTGTTTTTGAAAGAGCATGAGTGATAATGCTCACAGCTTTATATGTTGCTATTTAAATCGTGTGTATGCACTTCGCCTGGGTCAGGAGGCCTTGTGACTTCTCTCTACCATGACCACTTCCAACAACAAAAAAGTCACCAAAGAAAAACACTAATGTACAGGAGGGCACAATTTGCAGGATGAGTGATCTGCATTTTATTCCCTACTTAATTGTGATGTTGGAAAAATAGAGAGAAATTCTTCAACTGGATCTCTTAAGACATCTTCAAGAAACTTAACTCTTCACTTTCTGATGCTCTTAAAATGTTCTAGGGAGCCCCATGTGGTCTGTGCCAGGTGGATGGTGGTGGATGTGAGTACCTTGACTCCCAGCTTCATCTCATCTAATGCCAGGCTATTTGTTGTCCTGCATTTAGGCCACGGGAATGACCATGCCTATCTCAGTCTCAGTTGAGATTTTAGTGAATTGCAAATGCTATGAAAAGAAAAACAATTTAAGTATATTTTTAAATAGAAATGCCAATTTGACACATTTTACTCTGCTTTAGAAGGGAAAAAAAGATCTTGCAAGTATGCAATTAAATACATACCAGAATATCCAGAAAACTAAGACAGAAGTAGAGAACCTCAATGAACTTCAGTTGAATAAATGACTACATGGATGGAACATTTTGTATTTTTCAAAATTTCTTATCGAGGATATGTATGGGTTTGTACCTGAAAATGTCTCGCATCTCGAATACAATCCACCATGGTTGGAAATACAGGTCTGACAGGCATCAGTTTCATACCAGTTGTCCTCACCTTACCAATCTAAATGTGTACATTATTTAAGTGTTGGGCGTAGATATCTGCTTCCTATTTATTGCCCTGCAAAAAGCTCAGAGATGCTTAACCACAACTTACAAGAATGGACTGCATTTTACCTGAGGCAGGATGTGGATTTTTTTATACAAGAGAGAAAGGGTCACCCACGAAGAACTTGTATCTGGCCATGAAGCAATATTAAAGTCTCAAAAAGGGTTCTTGGGCTACCTCCTCCCAGCCTGGAGACAGTTTAGGAACTGGGCTGGAAGTAGAAACCATTACTGCTCTTCCTTTATATTTCAGGCCCAATGAACTCACATTTGAACAAAGAAAGCAAAGAGTGAATCCCATTTCAGAACTGTCAAAAGACTGATGTTGGATCCATTATCGTCAAATGTCCTTTTTTAATACAGTTCATCGAATTGGCTTTTGTGGAATACCTATTTCATCTAAGTGTTGGTTCAGGAAATGGTTTAAAATGAAACCAGAATTTGTTGTTCAGTGGTAAAATAAATGAGATGAACCCACATAGCCAAGACTACCCAGTAAAGTTCTGTAGATACTATCTATTAGCATTCAGTATTAAAATTTAAATTATACACGTATATATAGTTATATCTATAGTTAAGCTACAGATATGTAACTTATGTATAGACTATAGGCTACATAGTCTACATATAGTCTATTTATATCAACATATAAACTATAGATATATAGTTAAGCTATATATATATAGTTTAATTGATAAAGAATGGGAAGTTGGTTTTAAAATAGCCATTTTAATTCCATATCCAGAATATGGAATACTTCCACATCCAGAATATGGAATACTTCCACATCTTAAGGTGAACCTCCTTTTAGAAATAAAGATGACTAGTGATAAACCGTGTGTGCCATTAAAAAGAGTATACCCAAAACTCAGTGAATTTCTGCCCAGTCTTGATTACAAAATTTTCCTAGGAATCTAAACATATAGAAGTTACATCAATGTGATAAGTGGTTCAGGATTCAAATTCTGCTTCTGATAGAGAAAGAAACCCGATTTTGTTGTAATGCACTAGCTAATTGTTCAGTATTTGGAATTGCACATCATGTATCCTTCTTACCGATACTGTCTATTGAGTGCCTGCAATAAGCTAGACACTGCTAATTCCCAGACATGCATTATAGGCCTGAATATTTCCAGCAGTACTATGAGGCAGACATAGTTGTTATACCCAGTGCTCATGAGTGAAGGCTGAAACTTGGGATGATTTTTCAAGGGTTACCAACAGCTAATGAGTAAAAGGGCTGCTCATCAAATTTGAAGCTTTGAGGCTTCGAAGTTCCTTTCCCCCTTTTTTTTTTTTTGGCCCAAAGCTATAAGAATCATTGTTCTAACATTGGTAAAAAATGAATCTGATGTAGATGAAGAGATTTATGTAGCTATAGAAAATTCCTATAACTCTCCTATTAGGATTAACCTTCTTATCATCTTGGCAAATTAGGCAAGGGGCTAGATATTTTGGGTAGATGGGTGGATGGGTAGATGAATGGATACATGAGTAGACATATAGACTGAATAATAATGGAGAAGACAAATTGGCAAAGGATATGAGTATAGTTTTTGGAAAAATAAATATAAATAGCAAGTATATGAAAATGTGTGTGTGTGGGTGTGTGAAACTTTCACCTATATATATGAAAGCTTTGTATATTGTATTGGAAAACAATTTGTTGATGAAACAGGCATTTTATATACTGTTAGAATGTGGAATGGTACCTTCTTCTGTAGGGAAATATTTGGGAATTTTTATTTTAAAAAAGTAGGCAGGGCACAGTGGCCCACGCCTGGAATTTAGCACTTTGGGAGGCCAAGGCAGGAGGATCATGAGGTCAGGAGTTCGAGACCAGCCTTGCCAACATGGTTTCACCCAACGGTGAAACACGGTAAAAATACAAAAGTTTGCCAGGCGTGGTGGCAGGCACCTGTAGTCCCAGCTCTTCAGGGGGCTGAGGCAGGAGAATCACTTGAACCTGGGAGATGGAGGTTGCAGTGAGCTGAGATCGCGCCACTATACTCCAGCCTGGGTGACAGAGCGAGACTCTGTCTCGAAAATAACTAACTAACTAACTAAATATGTACCTCTGATCCAGCCTTTCTGCCTCTGGAATCTATGTGATCGCTTAAGTTTGTGAAGATGCAGCTTGGTTCACTGCAGCATCATACACAGTCGGAAGGAAACTGGAGCAGACGAAACACCTATGGAGGGGGGATTGGAGGTCAAGGAATAAAGTGGGAATAAAGTGGATTTTCCTGGATGTAAAACTACATCTAAGATGTGATGAGTGAGGAAGAGCCCAAAACTCAGAAATCTGTTTGAAAAACTTTGTTGGAGAACAAACATACACATGCAATTGGTTTACGTAGAGGGCAACACTGCAAAAGATCATGAAGGGACTCCGAGCAGTGATTATCTTTGTTGTAGCTGTGCACTATGACTGAGGGAGGGGCAGGGGAGAGATGGAGCTTTTGCTTTTAAGATTGCACCTTTATTCTTTGTGATTTTCAGCAAAGATGCCCTACTTGGATAATTAAAAAATACTTAAAGGAAAAGCTTCCATTTTGCAAACAAGCTGTGATCACTTTACCCCTGAGCTGAGATAGATCGGCTTAGATACCAACATAGATATTCTGTGTTAGACATAGGTAACCTAAATTGCTTTGAAAAGGTATTTGAACCTTAGAAAAGATAAAACTGAAAATCATTTGATTCAACGTTATGTTCTGGTTAAGGTCTGGGGTCAGCATCCTCTCTGGAATGGGGTGGGGGGCGGGTATTGGAATTTCCTAAAAATGAGAACTCTTAAGTGTTAACAGTAATGGTTGGGCCACAGAAGAAAATCAAATTTCCCTGTTGCTGTGTACACTTGTCATTCATCACCGGTACTGCAAAATCATGATCCTTATCCTCCCAGCTGCGTGTGTTTGTCAGGAACTGTAGACTGCTAAAAGTTGTATACAGTACTATTATTTTTTAAATTCATCTCTGGGTCATTTCATCTTCCTGTGCAAGCCACATGAATGGCCGTGTATGAAAATTGTATTTTGTGCCGAATTTCCCACTGTGAAGGATGTTTACTATATATTTATGAAAACACTGCAATAACAAAACCCTTTATATAGCCTTTCAATTTGCTGTAAGGGCAGATAAAATATTTTTATCTCAAACTGAACTTCATACCTTGGGAGATTCAGCTGGCCTGACTCAGAATAATAAAACACTTCAGAGAAAGGCAGGTGCTGTTCAGATTGCTTCAGAAACCTATGCACTTCACTCGGCAGACTTCAATTCCTTTAAACACGCCAACTGAATATACAAAAGCTAGAAATCATCAGTATAAACTGTGCAATGTTAAGTACAAGAAATCCTCATTTTTCATTAAATAGTTTCATAACACATCTACAGTAGCATCAGTGTGATTTTTAATGAGTAGTATTTTCCTGTATACCAGAAGATACAGAGAGGAGGTTGGCGATCACTCCAGTGTATTGAAAACTTTCATTCTTCATCTGCATTTAGGCTTTGGCAATGTTCTTTTTTTTTTTTTTTTTTTTTTTTTGAGACGGAGTCTCGCTCTGTCGCCCAGGCTGGAGTGCAGTGGCCGGATCTCAGCTCACTGCAAGCTCCGCCTCCCAGGTTCCCGCCATTCTCCTGCCTCAGCCTCCCGAGTAGCTGGGACTACAGGCGCCGCCACCTCGCCCAGCTAGTTTTTTTGTATTTTTTAATAGAGACGGGGTTTCACCATGTTAGCCAGGATGGTCTCAATCTCCTGACCTCGTGATCCGCCCGTCTCGGCCTCCCAAAGTGCTGGGATTACAGGCTTGAGCCACCGCGCCCGGCCGGCAATGTTCTTAATTGAAATTTTTACAGAGATAAACGTAGCATATGCAGTTGTAAGAAAATAGAGGGAAATCTCTTGTAAACTTTTCTCTAATGGTAATATTTTACCAAACTGTAGTATTACATCATATCCAGGATATTGGCATGGCTGCAATCCACTGACCTTATTTGAATTTCCCTAAGGTTACTTGCACGTATTTGTGTGTGTGTGTATATAGTTCTGCACAACTTCCTCATGTGTAGGTTTCTGTATCCACCCACCACAGGTACCATACTGAGCTGTTCCATCCTGAGGTTCCATTTGTATAACCACAGCTACCTCTAGCGTCCACCTGCCCCTGTTCTTAACCCCTGTCGATCATGAATCTGCCTTCCATTTGTAAATCTTTGTTATTTCAAAAATGGTATGTAAGTGGAATCACGCAGTGCTTAGGCTTCTGGGACGGGCTTATTGACTCATCATTCCCTGGAGTTGTACCTACATTGTTGCATCAGTAAAATCGCATGGTATGTATATGCACCACAGTTTAACCATTCACCTGTTGAAGGACGTCTGGGCTGGCCTTGACCGTCACAAATAAAGCTTTCTTGAACCTTTGTGGATAGGTTTTTGCATGACCGTTTCCCTTCTCTGGGATAAATGCCCAGGAACGGTCTTTGGCGATCTTTGATTTATGCATTGTATGGAACACATCAATATGTTGCACCCATTGGAAGTCAATGCCAGTTGCATACAAACCGATACAAGGAAAAAAAGAAAATTGTACCCACATCTTCATGTTTATTTTTACATAAACACGGCACTAACTGCAGAGAATAGCCAGCATTTATGTAGCATCCACCATATGCCAGGCTGTATTCTAAGCCTGTTATGTATGCTAACTCATTTATCCTCAGAGCAGCCTTATGAAGTATGTAGTACTGTTATTCTTACTTATGGAGGAAGCACCAGGCACAAAATGGTTAAGTAACTTGCCCAAGGTTATACAGTCATCACCACTTAGAGGTAGTCAGCCTGGCTGGAGAACCCCTCATGTTAACCACTGATCGATGTCTCTACTTTCTTTTATTTATTTATTTATTTTTAGATGAAGTTTCGCTCTTTCACCCATGCGGGAGTGAAGTGGGAAGATCTCAGCTCGCTGCAACTTCTGCCCCCGCCCCCCCCCCCCCCCCGGTTCAAGCGATTCTCCTGGCACAGCCTCCTGAATTGCTGGGATTATAGGTGCCTGCCACCACGCCTGGCTAATTTTTGTATTTTTAGTAGAGATGGGGTTTCACCATGTTTCCCAGGCTAGTCTCAAACTCCTGACCTCAGGTGATCCACCCCCACCTTAGCCTCCCAAAGTGCTAGGATTACAGGTTCGAGCTACTGCACCTGGCCAGACAGACACCCATAAGATGATGTCGCCACTTTCATAGGTGGGTTGGAAATAACTTCTGGGTTGGCTGAGACAGTAATATTCATTTAGAGTAAACATCTATTAATATTGCCCTGAAAAGAAATAATAAATGAAGTTGAGTATATAGAATAATCAGCTAGCTGACTTCATCATCCCTTAGCTCACAGCTCTGTCTTTAAGCTTGCTTTATTTGGCCGTTTCAGACAGATGGATGCCTCTTATGGCTTTTGGATCTCCAAGACGTAGATTTCACAACCCTCCCTTGGTTACACACTGTAATATTTAACAGCTCTCAATAGCAGTATGTTCTGCTTTTTTGGTATGGCCCAAATCTCTTCTATGGCAAACTCAATACCCCTCACTCCTTCTCCCCACCTATTGAAGATGTGGAATTGCTCCTTGACCGTTTTATTCACAACATAAAGGTATCTGTTTGTGACAGAATATTGTTTGGCTGCTTTACATTAATCCTTGAGCTTCTCGTTCCTCCAAAGGCATTTTATATTTCCAACAGGCTTATAAAGTATTTAATATTTTCATATGCGTCAGTGTAAAGCCATCTGTTGCAGTGACAGGACAAAATGTGGAAGACAAGAACAAGCGTATGTTTATGGAAAGATTCCATGAAATGTTAACAAGAAAGATACGTGCTACTCTGGGGTGTCTTGTAGAACATGGTCAGGGGAATTTGGAACGGCATGGCTTACCGCATTGGTATTTGTAAATTGGTGTTTATAAACGGCATGTGCGCTTTTTGTTTTTCTGCTGTCCTGCAAATTTAGAGTAGATTGCTGACGTAAATGGCGGCAGTGACCCCTTTGAAAGGAAATGGTGGTGTGACCTGATATTTGGAACTTCCTTCGTTTGTTGTTCTTCATTCGCAGGCTTCAACTTTTTCCTTTTCATTTGAACAAGTGGATTGGGAACCTGCTTTGCGCCAGGCGTTTGTGTTGCTGGAATAGCTAGATTGTGTTTCTAAACAGCTAGAACTGTTTCTCAGTGCCTTACTTTTAATAGCCGTGTTGTAGTCTTGCTCATACAGAAACAATCAGACGGGAATCAATTTTGCCTGCCCGCTTGAACGTATCAGTATAGACGCAGTTATCCAAAGCTGTTGCGCGCTACATTGCCCCTCTTCGAACTGGGCTCAGAAAATCAAAGCAAGTTACCCCAAGTGAAGACACCGATGCTCTTGGGGAAACACATCACAGCTAAAATATTCCAAGTATTGGCCGGGCACGGTGGCGCATGCCTGTAATCCCAGCACTTTGGGAGGCCGGGGTGGGGGGGATCACTTGAGGTCAGGAGTTCGAGACCAGCCTGGGAAATATGGTGAAACCCCGTCTCTACTAAAAATGCAAAAATTAGCCTGGTGTGATGGCGGGTGTCTGTAATCCCAGCTACTCAGGAGGCTGAGGCAGGAGAGTCGCTTGAACCCGGGAGGTGGAGATTGTGGTGAGCTGAGACCATGCCATTGTACTCCAGCCAGCGTAATAAGAGAGAAACTCCATCTTGGGAAAAAAAGACAAAGAAAAAGAAAATACACTAAGTATAGTATCTGCCAAGTACTATGAGAGGCACTGTATCTTGGTTGGCTTATTTCAGGCTCTCAAACGTCTTATGTGGCATGAGTAGTCATGGTCTTCATTTTACAGATGAGGGAGCAATTTTAGAGACGTTAAATAACCAAATATCACGCTGCTAATATGGAGTGGACCAGGAACTTGGCAACAGGCAGACTAAACGTGCAAGCAGCTTGCTTAACCACTGTGTTTTGTAACTAAGGCTGGAGAAAGAGGAGGAGCTTGCGAAGTGCCTTCCAGACCAGCTCTTCTCAGGTTGGCAGTAGCTGGGATGTGTGGGTCAAAGATTCAGTATGTTGTTGAGACGTGTCCTTGACATGGAGCGTGATGCTCTCCACAAATTTTCTCTAAAAGTTCTTCAGTTCTCAGCTACTTTTCACTCTGTAAATAAATAGTCACGTCTCAAGCCCCAGAGGGGCCTTGTAGAAAGAAGTTGGTGTGAACACTAGAAGAACAGCTCTTTAAAATGCCCCCCAGTGGAGCAAGGGTGTGTGGAATAACCTTCAGTATAAATCCTTTACACCAATTTTTGAACTTTTTTTTTTTTTTTTTTTTTGGAAACAGTTTTGCTCTTGTCCCCCAGGCTGGAGTGCAGTGGCGTAATCCTGGCTCACTGCAACCTCTGCCTTCCAGGTTCAAGCAATTCTGCTGCCTCAGCCTCCTGAGTAGCTGAGATTACAGGCGGGTGCCATCACACCTGGCTAATTTTTGTATTTTTAGTAGAGGCGGGGTTTCACCATGTTGGCCAGGCTGGTCTCAAACTCCTGACTTCAAGTGCTCCCCCCACCTTGGCCTCCCAAAGTGCTGGGATTACAGGTGTGAGCCATGACACCCGGCCCTGTTTTCTATTTACAAGTATGAGAAAGTGCCTAAAATTATTCACTGGTTTTCAATTATATTAATAAATAAATTAATGACCTATGCAAGAATGGCCATTACCCATGTCAAAAGATGACAATTCCAGGCTGAGCACCGTGGCTCATGCCTGTAATCCCAACACTTTGGGAGGTCAAGGCGGGTGGATCACCTGAGGTCAGGAATTTGAGACTAGCCTGGCCAGCATCATGAAACCCTGTCTCTACTAAAAATATTATAAAAAATAGCTGGGCATGGTAGCACGTGACTGTAGTCCCAGCTAGTCGGGAGGCCGAGGCAGGAGAATCACTAGTACCTGGGAGGTGGAGGTTGCTGTAAGCCAAGATTGTGCCACTGCGCTCAAGCCTGGGTGACAGACAGGGACTCTGTCTCAAAAAAAAAAAAAAATGACAATTCCAGCTAGCTATTCTGAGGTTGATAAAATTAATGAGATAGTAGAATTTAGAGAGGCTTATAAGCAGAAATATATATTGACAGAAAGAGCAAAACATCATTGTATCTCATTAATAGAGGAACAACAATCAGGCTATCTGAAAGAGAAGACAGACCAGTTAGCTTCTAAATGCCATTCATTTATTTCAGTCAACCTCCTCAGAAGTACGTGGGGCTTGCTTCAGCAGTCAGGCCCTTTTAGACCCATAGATTCTGCCTGCCGGTGTTCCTCTCCAACGATTAGATTGTGATGATAGGCTATAAACTTCATGAAGACAGAGAACAGGTGAGCAATATATAATTAGTTCCTAGCACAATGTCTGCCCACATTAAGGACTTCAATAAGTGTTTCTAAAGAATGTGTGATCACATTGGATTGTCCCAGAGTATTGTATTTACAATGTATTAAGTACTGGTCAATCTAAATAATAATTATATCTATAATAATTGGAGAATGTTTCAGAGTCCTATTGAGGAGAGAGAGTGTTACTCCCACCTGCTAGTTCTTCCTCTCCTGAAGCCAAGATATGCATGGTAAAAGCTATGGTACAGTTTGTATCTGATCCCTCAACTAAAATACTGACACCACCTTCTATAGGCTTATACGGCAAGTAGCAGTATGCCTTGGAACCTTCTCCTCCAATACACTCCACTGGCAAAAAGCGACTTATGGTTAATGCAACAGTGAAAATAAATTATTACCATTCTATGATTGTGTGACAGGTTAGTAATTAACTTATGTCACCAGTTGGCTTCCCACAACTGTGTTTATTCAGCTCCATGGAGCACTTTTCAGGAAAAAAGAAATTATCAGCCAGGCAGCCTTTGTTTACTGTGGAAGCTGGATGCTGGTGGACTGCATCTCCTCCTATTGACTAGGAAATAAGTTGGTTGTTAGGACATGATTTTCCATTCTTCAAAATGATATGGTGATGCAAGGAATTTGAAAGCTACCCTGGAATTAGAAAAGCATAAAGAAATTGCCTTTTATGCACTAATCGAGCCATTATGCCTGTTTTCTTTGGGGTATTTTTTTCTGTATAGACACCACAAAGAGCCATGTGTAAAAGAAAAAGGTATGAAAAATCTTAATTAAAATAAAAACTGTAGTATGTGTTTTTACCCCATTGTAGGTTAAGTGCCTATCACACAGCCTAGGGACAATGGTATTAGATTTGTAATAAGTACAAGTAAAGCTTTTCATTTTGATTGGATTGGGTGTATTTTTCATCAGCATCTCCCGTGTGAGCCATGATTCCAAGACAGAGTCTTGTAATCTTCTGCAGTGGGAATGATTCAGCTTAAAAATCAATAAGGCATGAGGTATTTCAAGTTCTCATTATTGTAATGTGTCAACATCACTTCAGTGACCCCAAAGTCCTATGTTGGCTGGTTTTCCCCCTGATTTATTGTGCAATCTCATAGGGCAAACTATAATTTCACTTGGAATCAGAAAGTCTCCATTTATGGTTTGTGTCCCAGTCTCCAGTCATTAGGGCATTCGCGGGTAATCGATACCTCCTCTTGTTGCTAACAGCTGAATGAAGTTGTCACCTGCTTAGATTACAAAGGAGTCAGGTAAAAGGATGTGGTAAGGGTGAGTACATTGGACATGTTCTGTTTTGAGAAGGGCTTTCTCTGATGTTTACCTGCCGCGTCTTGGAGGGCTTTCAGCATTTCTCGGGGCCTCCTTTCTAGAAAACCCTTATCACTGAATTACCACAATATTTTATTTCTTCTTTTGTGAACCGGTTGTGAATGATGTCATTTCCTTTGGTTAAAAAACAAGTTGAAGGAGCCGTTCTTGAAAGTCTGCGTGCTGACACGTAAACCTGTTGAGTCATGCCAACTCCTTCTAAATACCTGGTCATCGTGCTACAATTAAAAGAATGGTATCTTCTGTTCTTTTCCTAGTTGGCAAAATGCCTAGGAACTTAATGAGACCTTTAGTGAGAAGACCATCATCTGTGTTCAACACACCATGCTTCAATGTATACACGTTCTGTTTTGCTGCACCAAGACATGGATGCACATGTGCACATACACACACACACACACACACACACACACACACAGAGCTTCTCACTAGAGGATAGTTGATGACCATTTATATGATGTTGTCAAGTCACACAAAGCACAGTGACTCCAAACTGCAGCTCCAACAGCCACTACTTGGCCAAAGGTCAAAAGGTCTACACAGATCAACTTTTGCAGAAATATGATTAAGTCATCTCAGGAATGTTCCATAATATTCTGAACACAATAGAGTACCTTCCCTCAAGAAAATTAATATCCAGCCATGGAAAAGAGTCAAGGTGAACAGGCAATTGAAATGCATGGACTGTAACTACAGAGGCTTAAGAATGGCAAGAAGAGGGATTGAACCCAGGGTTTTAGAAAACTTGGACGCTGACGTCAACACTTAACAACATCTTGACTGCATGTCAAGATATTATTCTTCTCCTCCCAAAGATTATAAACCAACTGTGATATATGTGCAGGAGAAGAACCATCATGTTTTAAAGTTGACCTTGTCCATTCTTTTTTATCTCAGCCCTTGGGGAATAGTTCTTTTCATCCAGAGTCATCCTCTGTCTGTCCCTTGTTAAGTTTTGGGTTGGTGTTCTGGTCCAATCATTTTCCTGTCTTTTCTTCCTACCCTTCCTGGCAGAGCCCCTTCCTCCCCGAGCTGCTTCAGCAGGGTAGGATGTTCTCACTGTCCATGGGAGTCTGACCGTGGACCCTAGTCCTGCTTGATGAATTCACAGGTCTTTCTGCTGAGCCTCCTTGTCATGCCAGTTAAACATGCTTATAGACAAGAGATCCTTCAGCTGACATGTCTGATCTTATTCTAAGATATTCACCCAGTCCACTGACATGTACCAGGCACTGTGCTGGGTGCCAGGCGCTGCTTTTTCATATTCTTTCCCAAATTGCTAAAATGGGTGATTATTCCTCCAGGCTCTTTGCTGACACTGTGGGGAAATTCTTAGTTTTCACACCCCTCTTAGGACTTGTCTTCCACTCTGGCTTTACTTGTTCATAGATTCACAAAATCCTCGACAGAGATCCTTGCAAGTGCTAAGGAGATAGTGGTGAACAAAATAGATAAGATTTCTGCTCTTGTAAAGTTTACATTCTTGTACGGATGGTGTGTCCTCAATGCCGGCTTGGGGCATCATGAGGGTATAACCCTGGTTTCCTAGTTTCCAGGGAATGGGTTGGATCATTCATTGTATAACAGAATATTACCCAACTGGAACTTTAAAATTCCCTCAGTGTCCCTTCAGGCATTGGCTTTCGCTAGTAGGAGGATGTAGAGAAATTTTGTGCTTCTTATATCTTTCTCATGGGGAACTATGCAGATCCATCTGTAGGGATCTAGATCAGGTGCAATAGTTGTGGTCCCATAGAAAGTTGACATCAGAACCCCTGACCTACCTGGCATGCCACCTTTAAGACCTATAACTTGAGGTCTGTGATGTTCCCTAGGAAAATCCCAAGAAGACGTTTCCTAAACCAGTGGTATAGGTAAGAGCTTAGGTCTTGACTCCATCACTAAAGCCCTTGGGCAAGTTATTTAATCTCCTTAAGTCTCAGTTTGCTCCTCTATAAAATAGGATGGCAATCTAACCCATCTACTATTTTAAGGATTGTATGACATTCTGCATCTAACACCTTAACATAGTACCTAACACATAGGACATTTTAGTAATTATTAATTACCATGAGAGAGGTCAAGGAGGGGAGGGAGAGGAAGCATCGATGGTGGATAAATTGTGCTAGCAAGTCTTTGTATGTGGAACTTTTCCATTGTTAACTCTTTCACCTCTACTAATTTTTGCCATTAGTACCAGACCCCTATGTAGGACTCATCTTCTCTAGCGTAAGGTGCCCCGATGGATCATGATTATCAGTATCCTTTTATGACACGGATGTAAAACATTTCTTTCTTGGCATTCTATTCTATTCTCGCTGGTTCTGGATTAAATCCAAATACTAACTGGGGTTATGTCCGTTTTATAGCAATCCCATGTTACAACTTGTAAACCGTCATATTATGCAGCCACTTAAAGGATGAAGTAGGCCTTAATGTGATATTATGGAAAGACGATAATATTGACTCAACTGAGATAGGAATGTAGAGGTAGATAAATGGGGAAAAGGATGGTACAAAGTTGTATAATAATATGTATTTATAAAGATTTATACATATGGATGCTGTGAAAAGACCTGAGAAACTGTAAATAGTGATTATTCAAAGAAAGGGTGCTGAGACTTCATGGTAGGAGGATACTACCAATTTATTACATGTGATTTTGCATTCACTGATTTTTTAATGAAGTGTATTCATAACTTTTTAAAATAAAAATAACATTAAATCTTAAGCACAGCCCCCAAATATCTATACTTATCTATGGGCAGTCTTTGTTTATCTGTTTCCACTTCTTTAGACTAAATGGAATAAAGGAGATTGTAGAAGTCTGGGGAGTCATAACACTCTTGTTCTTGTAACAGTTAGCTTTTGCTGTGTAACAAACAATTCCAATATTTCATGGCTTAAAAAATATCTTATATTTGTTCACATTTCCCTGGATGGACCATGTGGGCTGGACTCGGTGGGACGTTTCTTCTGCTGGTTTCTTCTGTGGGTTTACTCGCACCATTGAAGTTGGATTGCCTAGAATGTCTTGACACACATAGTTGGTGATTTGCTAGGTTGCCTCCGTTTTCTTCTTTGTGGCCTTTTCAGCAGGCTTGCTTAGGCTTGGTCAGCAAGATAACTTGAGTCTCAGAGAGCCCAGTGCAGCAATCTAGCAATCTCTAACTGAGGAGCATCTTTCAGCCCTTGCATATGTTGTATTTTCTGATGTCTACTTGACCAAGGCAAGACACACAGCCAATCCCAGAGTAAGTGATATCTCACAATGGAGGAAGCTTCACAGTCACCTGGAAAAGGTACATACAAATAGGGATGGGATGAGTTTGTGCACATTGTTTGCATCTACCCAGCCCTCTCTAAGGCAAACCATGCACTGAAGGGAATAATCCTCCGTGAGGAGAATGTTCCTTAAGCTGGACCTTCTTCCTTAAATTATCTTTGGCCCTTGAATTCAAGATATATGTAGTCTCTCCATTTTTAAGAGCAGCCTTCTATTTGTTTATACCTATGCATCTTCCTTATCTTTTATTGTTTTAGCAACACTAATAATTTTGCTTTTTGGGAATTTTTTTATTCCTTCAATGAAATGGTAGCCCAGAGGTAAGGTAGTCAGTAGTCTTATACCTCTAGTGACAAAGAACAATCCCTCGATAAGGCACCACGTATCTTCAGGGAGCTGTGCAAGCCTGCATGATAGAGCTAGCACCAACGGTGTTCTGACAAGTATGTCTGATTCTGAGCCTCTCCGCAGTCCACCTGTTGGGAATCTATTTGCTTTGGATTAAAGGCACCAGTGCATCCAGCTTCAACTTCACATTCCCCTGCCCTTCACCATCAGCCAGTTTATTTCAGAGATCATTTGGGATCTAATGCGTTTGCTTTTCTGATTCTGCTGGCACTTGTGTATGCTTCCATTGGTTTATGGATGCACAGTGTGCCAGGGTAGTATAGAGTGAGAAAATTTGCATGGGACCTTTCTAATGGGAAACTTAATTTAAAGTGCAGAGGACTCAAAGTAACAGGCAACTAGAACAAGGGATGAGCTTTGCCTAGCTACATTCCAAACATACTGAGTCTTATTTGACACCTCATATAGGTAGATAGATGGGCAAGTGTGAGGGATCTTAGGTATGACCTCTCCCACTGCCATGTTTTCTGAAAGCTCCGTGTACCTGAACTGAATTGCATACTTGCAAGCTTTATCTTACAAAAGCAGAATAATGTGTGTCAAATTGGCACTTCTATTTAGAAAACAAAATCCGGCCAGGCACGGTGGCTCGCACCTGTAATCCCAGCACTTTGGGAGGCTGAGGTGGATGAATCACAAGGTCAGGAGTTCAAGACTAGGCTGCCCAACATGGTGAAAACCTGTGTCTACTAAAATTACAAAAAAAAAAAATTGTAATTTTTTAACTGGGCAAGTGGCAGGTGCCTGTAATCCCAGCTAACTTGGGAGACTGAGGCAAGAGAATTGCTTGAACCTGGGAGGCAGAGGTTGGAGTGAGCCAAGATTGCGCCACTGTACTCAAGCTTGGGCAACAGAATGAGACTCCACCTCAAAGAATAAATAAATAAATAATTTTTTAAAAAAACAAAGTCTACTCAAGTTATTTTTTTTTCCTTCACCAGACTTGTGGGTTTCTGCCCTAGTTATGCAGTTTCTTGCTCAGTGGATGAATTTGAAGTGTTCCTTAAAGCTCTTGATTGTCTGTCTCTTTTATATAGTTATCACTTTCCGTATGTCACAGTCAATAGCAGAAATGTAAAGCTTGTAGACACTCATTTTTCACCCGGATATTCGTCACTCAATTGAGCTTTGTTTATAAAGGAATGTAAAAATGCACACATTTATGATTAGTAAAAATGGCATTTGGGAAGAACTTTTTAACAGGAAAAGAGTATTTGGAAACAAAATGCTCCCATTGCCTTCATGAGGAATGTGAATTTTGGAAATCCCAAGTAAAATCAGAATCAAAAAATATTAGGTATTCTCGAATGCGGTTTTTAGACATACGTTTACTCTGTGTATTCTCAGTGTCTCGTACAGCTAGACAGAGATTATGGGGTCCTGGCTTATGTTTGGGTGTAGGAGAGATGAGGTGAAATAAATAAGGTATTGATTCAATCCTCAAGAACTCTACTCATTTAAAGGGACAGAGAAAACAGATGTGCATGAGACATTCAGAGGAAAATGTGTAGTTCTCTTTGGTACAGACTAAAAAGTCAAGAGTTTAGTGAAGGAGAAATCATATACGTAAGAGTGATACAGAAGAGAATTCCTTGGAGGCGATGGTTCTGATAACTCATTCATTCATTTCAAATGTATCCAGGTCCTACTCATTATTGGCGTAAGGGGCTGGTGCCACTGTTAATGGACAAAAGTGACAGAGAACCTGTTCCCTAGGAGCATACAGTTGAGTAGGGTTAGGAGAGGAGGTTAGTGACGTGGATGGGAGAGGAAATCACATCATCACAATAGCAAACCTCTAATTACTATCTGAGCTGTCTGGGATAGGTGACCTAAAGGAAAGATTCCTGATTCTATGAAAGCAGTTAGCAAAGGCCCACAGTTGCATATATCCAGACATGCCCTACTGAGAAAGTGGCACTGAGCTGAGAGTGGGAGAAATGAGAAACAGTTAATTAGAAGCAAAGAGTCTTCCAGACAACAGGAGTGGGCAGGTCATGTAGGTGCCCCAAGTGGGAGGCAGAAACCAACGCTTCTGAACTAAGGGAGGACTGTGTGGGACAGGGGAGAGAATAGAGCGGGGAAATGTTGTGACAGCAGCCAGTGGGGAGGACGGAGAGCTGGAGGGAAGAGCCAGACACTCAGGTCTATGGGGAAGGCATTGCAGTAGGGAAGACAGCTTGGGTGAAGGCAGAACCAGGATGGAAAAGGCTTAGTTGGAGAAACACAAGGCAGTAAGAAAGAAGGCGAGGGAATGAACCAAGACTCTGTATGTGTCAGGGTTAAGTGGAGACCATTTATAAACTTGGGACATCCGTGGACCCACAGTGTTGTCTAGATTCAACTTTGATGTTGCATTTGTCAGTCTAAATGGTAATAACAATCACAGTAGCTAATTTTTTTTTTTTTTTGAAACAGAGTCTCGCTTTGTCTCCCAGACTGGAGTGCAGTGGCTCCATCTCAGCTTACTGTAACCTCTGCCTCCAGGGTTCAGGTGACTCTCATGCCTCAGCCTCCCAAGGAGCTGGGATTACAGGCGCACGCCACCATATCAGGCTAATTTTTGTAATTTTTAGTAGAGACAGGGTTTGGCCATGTTGGCCAGGCTGGTCTCAAACTCCTGACCTCAAGTGATCCACCTGCCTTGGCCTCCCAAAGGGCTGGGATTACAGGCACGAGCCACCGTGCCCGGCCTTAACAGTTGCTGATCTTTAGTGTGGGATTTTTTTATGTCAGACACTGAGCTCATTGTGTTAGAGGGCTCATGACGGCTTCCTTTTCAACCCCATGCTGTCCATCTGTGAACATTACCTTCAAATCCTACCTTCAAGGTACGTCCTAAGTGTATGCTTCTGATGTTTCCACTGCCGCACCCTTCCAAGCCAGCATCGTTCCTCACCTCTACTGCAGAGATGGCTTCCTAACCAGACACCCCAAGACCTAGTTTTACCTTCCTCCAATCCATTTTACACATGATAGCCAAAATTACTTAAAAGAAATCAACTGCACACCAATCTCCATAGCAGCATATTTACAATAAAAAAAGAGGTAGAAGCAACTCAAATGGGTTTACAAAATGTGGTCTGTCCATACAATGGAATATTATTCAACCTTAAAAGGGAAAGAAAGGGCTGGGCATGGTGGCTAATGCCTGTAATCCCAGCACTTTGTGAGGCTAAGGCAGCAGGATTACCTGAACTTAGGAGTTGGAAATCAACCTGGGCAACATCACAACAACAAAAAAATAGCCTGGCGTAGTGGCACACACTTGTAGTTCCAGCTACCTAGAGGCTGAAGTGGGAGGATCGCCTGAATCCAGGAGGTGGGGGCTGCAGTTAGCTGTGGTTGTACCGCTGCACTCCAGCCTGAACAGAAATCCTGTTACATGTCCAATGTGGATGAACCTTAATGGCATTATGCTAAGAGAGATAAGATAGTCACAAAAAGACAAATACAGTATGATTTCACTTATATAAAGTATCTAAAATAGTCAAATTCATAAAGACAGAAAGTAGAGTGGTGGTTGGCCAGGGCTAGGAGGAGGGGGGAATGGGGAGTTTTGTTTTAATGGGTAGAGATTTCAGATTTGCAAGATAAAGAGTTCTGCAGATGTGTTGTACAAAACACACTTATGTTCACTGCATCACTATTCACAATAGAAAAGACCTGGAATCAACCTAAATGCCCATCAGTGATAGACTGGATAAAGGACATGTGGTACATATACACAATGAAATACTGTGCAGCCATAAAGAAGAACAAGATCATATCCTTTGCAGGGACATGGATGGAGCTGGAGCCTTTATCCTTAGCAAACTAATGCAGGAACAGAAAACCAAATACCGCATGTTCTCACTTATAACTGAGAGCTAAATGATGAGAATTCATGGACACATAGAGGGGAACAACACACACGGGGCCTTTTGGAGGGTGGAAGGTAGAAGAAGGGAGAGGATCAGGAAAAAATAGCTAATGGGTACTAGGCTTATTACCTCGGTGATGGAATAATCTGTACAACAAAACCCTATGACACAAGTTACCTGTGTAACAAACCTGCGCTTGTCCCCTGAACATAAAACTTTAAAAAGCAAATGTAATGTAAATATACTTAACACTACTAAACTGTACACTTAAGAATTTTTGTTAAGATTATGTGGGTTTTTTAACCACAGTAAAAAAAATTTCAAAAAAACAAAAAAGAAAACATAATTCAGCTAATCCCTTAAAACCCTCCAAAGGTGCCCCACTGTGCTTAGAAAAAGAGAAAAAATGACTGTAGTCCATAAGGTCCTGTAACATCTCATCTCTGCTTACCTCAAAGACATTTCCTATTGCTCTTTCTTCTTATGTTTTTCTTGAACTTCTCTCTCTCCTGCTCATCATAAAACATGGCAAGGTCGTTCCATCCTTTGCATCTGCAGTTACTTCATCCTAAAATTCTGTACCCCTAGATTCACAGGATGAGATACTTGCCATATTTAAGGCTCTGTATTAAATTTAGAGAAGAAATTTGCCATTGATGTCAGGTTGATGCAAAAGTAATCACGGTAAAACTTCACTTACATGTGCACCTACCTAATAATAATAGCAAAATAAATAAATAAATAAATAAAGATTCTTACTACTGTTGTTATCATTAATGGTATTCATTATCTGTGCCTCAGGTTGAGACCTGGTTTCTCAGTACTACATGAATGTAAAGTTTTTATTTTGTAGGATTTTATTTTATTGGCAGTTAAGATCATCCTTCAACATGGCACCATCCTTTTGGATGAGATTTTAAAATATATCCCTGATCTTGAGAAAATACTGATTTTATTTCAAAGGAGCAACCAGATTTTGTTGTGCTTTGTTTTGTCTTAAGTAACCCTCAACCTTTAATGCAGAGAGGATCTTCCAGTAAAATCCTATTACCTGGTAAAGGCTTTTTTGGGGGGAGCTGGCCAACAGATTTAAAATGGAATAATTTTTTTTATCAAGTTATTTGAGCTCCTTATATATTCTGGTTATTAATCCCTTGTCAGATAAATGGATAAAGAAAATGTGGTACATACACACGATCGAGTACTATTCAGCTATAAAAAGAATGAGAGCCTGTCATTTGCAACAACATAGATAGAACTGGAGGTCATGATGCTAAGTGAAATCAGCCAGGTACAGAAAGAGGAACTTTGCATGTTCTTGCTTATTTGTGGGAGCTAAAACTTAAAATAATTGAACTCATGGAGACAGAAAGTAGAAGGATGGTTACCAGAGGCAGGGAAGGATAGTGCGGAAGGAAGAAATGGGGATGGTTTGTGGGAACCAAACATAGTTAAAAAGAATGAATAAGACCTAGTGTTTGCTAGCAAAACAGGGTGACTATAGTAAAAAATAATTTAAGTGTACATTTTAAAATAAGTGAAAGAGTATAATTGGATTGTTTGCAGCACAAAAGATAAATGCTTAAGGAGATGGAGACCCACTTACCCTGATGTGATTATTAAGCATTTCAGGTCTGTACCAAAATATCCCATGTAACCCATAAATATATACACTTACCATGTTCCCCCAAACATTACAAATATAAAATTTTCAAAATAGAAAAAAACCTGTAGGAGAAGTCAGATCTGAGGGGATGTAAAATAAACTATATCTCCAATAATGAAAGAGACGCTCCATGAACGATGGGATGTTTACTCAAAGGCAGATGTGAAGTTGGCCAACCTTAGACAATTGGCCACATGTGATTCAGGGCAGGGGTGGTGTCTGTTCCTGTGACTGAAGCAGCTTCACATCAGGCTGCAGCCTTCCTAGGGATGCTTATAGTGACCGAAAGCTGCTGACTCTAACTTCCTCTATCCTGAGCTCTTTGATGGGAGTCCGTAGAGAAAGAGAAGAGTGGAAACATATGTATGCTCTGTTCCTCATTATAAAGATTTATTTTTATTAGCCCCTTTGTCTCATGTGGCTGGCATTGAACAACCGCACCAGAACCATTATTGGATTCTGCAAGCGTCTCTGAAAGCTGGCTTTTCAGTCACCTCAAGTTGAAGTGTTTTTGAGATTTGAACTGCCTTTGTTCGTGGAAGGTCACATGTGATGCCAGAGAAGCCAACTCCCAGTTTGCCGGTGCCGTTCTGCTCTTGTTCTTCATGACACGCTGAGTCCCTGACCTGGCTAAGCTCCCTCACTAAGAAGGATGTGCTTTTGGTCACAGAGGAGACCAGGTGAGGGACAGCAGGCACAGATGACAACACATTATTATCATTCATGTGTTCGCTGACTACCCAAGCAATTGGAGTCCATTGGATTCCGTGTGATGGAGAAGTTGGGAGGATGAAAGCCTGTGTGTGCCTCTGGAGGCTCCCTACCAAATGAATTTTAATAGTCTGTATCCCTGCCACAAACACAGTTGGATACTCTACTGGGCAATGAAGTTTAAAGGTTGGAGAGGCTCCAAATCTGGGCACAGAGAAATCTCAGCTTGATTGTCCCAGATTATTAAAAAAAAGACAACAATTTGTTGTCAGTACCTGGCGGACTGCTAAAGGTTTCTGTCATTTGTTAAGTAGTGCTGCACCCTTAAGAAAAAGAAAAAAAGAAAAAAGGATATGCCCTCTCTAATACTCACTAGTGGCTGACTCATAATTTTAAGCATGAAAGACAAGGAGTGGATTTGAAATGTGGTATCGGCTGCTTCTGTCTCCCACGGTAACATCAAGTGCTATAACGAGCTGTTAAATGATGAATTCTAGGGGGTATATGTTTAAAAGCACCATTTAGGTTGAAGGCATCTAGGATTTTCCGTGTAAGAGCAGGCAGTGGAGAAAACCCAGCATGCCTCCTAGTGTTACACTGGGTTGGTGGAAAAGCCCCTGGAAAATCCCAAAAGAGAAAGATGGAGGAGAGAAGAGTATGATATTTGGATGCGTTGGTGCCCCCATAAAATGGGGTGCACAGGAAATAGGGAGGAATAGGCCAGTGTGCTGGTTCACTCTGGCTTGACACATGCAAACTAACTACAATTTCTTCTATGCTTTTTCTTAGTGCCTATCATGTAGCTGAAATGCATCCCTCTTGGTAGATGGAGAATATCATATGCAAAATGAAGACCTGGGAATTTTCCTGCTCTGTTCCTAGGCGCTGGACTGACATGGGAGAATTTTAAAACATGCGGTTTTAGAATCAAAATTAGTTTTCATGTCTGCAGAGACAAGGAGCCCATGGAAACTACCAACTGGCATTGCTGAGAATAATTATTGTCAAATTGAGTCCATTGTGAATAGTCCTCATACATAATTGCCCTGGTTAGAATGAGCGCCAAAGAGGGAGTTTTAATATTTACTAACTCCCTGGTGAAGAAAGAAACCTTTTGCTTTATTAAAGGCGGTGGTGTTAGTAATTTGCAAATGGAATGTATTAGTGACATGCACTATAGATGGATTTTATAAGAAGACGTTGTCCAGAAGAGATGATTCAAATTCCACCAGTGGCTTTCCTCTTTGTAGAACTATCTAGACTTGAAGTCACAGCTTTCTTCTGTTGACAATATCTTGATTCTGTAGGAAACCAGTGCCTGTGCAGTTCTTTATAGAAGTGTCTGTATCATAAAGTTCAGATCATGTCCGTATTTCATAACAGCCAGGTCTTTCACTAAGACTTATCCCTACAGGGATAAGAGAACAAGCAGGATATGGTGGCTTACACCTATAATCCCAGCACTCTGGGAGGCCAAGGCGGGAGGATGTTTTGAGCCCAGGAGTTCAAGATCAGCCTATGCAACATAGTGAGACCTCCCTTCTCTACACATTAAAAAAAAAAAAAAAAAAAAAAAAAAGGAATTCACCAGGCATGATGGTGCATGCCTGTGGTCCCACTTACTTGGGTTGCTGAGGTAGTAGGATTGCTTGAGCCCAGGAGGTTGAGGCTGCAGTGAGCCATGATCACACCACTGCACTCCAACCTGGGTAACAGAGCAAAACCTTGCATCCAAAAAAAAAAAAGCAATTAAAAAAAAGGGTGAGAGAACAAGAGATCTATGCATGTATTTAACAAAAAACATACATTATTATTAGATTAATAAAACTTCACTCAAGAGTGCTCAAAATTCAAGCCTCGGGTGGGATAGGGAATATGTTGCATTCAGGCCTTGGACATGTTTTTCTTGTATAGGTCATGGAGTTGAGGGGTAGGCATGGGACTTTTCCAGCATCAGACCAACGAAGCCTAATGGAGAGGGTCTGGACCAAAGCTGGATGTTACTAGACATTACACAAGAGCTTCTGTTTTAGTCTTCTGCCTCCAATGGACACCCATGACTGATCCTAGGCAATGTTACACATTTCCAGAGTTCTCCCAAGAAAATGGGAATATTTGTGAGACTTTCTAGTTTAGTATCCAAGTGCTATGAGGACCCTTGATATCTTGTGTTTTGGAGACCATGACATCACTGTCTTGTTTCCGTGGCTGCAGGAGAGTCAATCAACAGGAACAAGAGGATGGACTAGTCTCATCGGCTTGGCCACAGACAAGCCTAAGCTTTGCTCTAGGTCAAATGATCCAATGCTGGCCTCTGAGGGGTAGTCATCTGACTTTATTTTGAAGATTTTTAGCTAGAGAGAATGTCAACTCTGTATTGACCTTCTATCTTTTGCCATTAGATAGGAGCTTTGTATTGGGATGGAAAGGAGAAGCAGAAGAATTTTGTTATGAATTCCTACTTCTTATCCATATCTCCTTCCCACTCTGAAAATACAAAATAGTACATCAATCAGTATAGCACAGTAATGAAGAATCCAGGTCAGCCAGTTCTAGCCTGGCTTCAAATCCCAGCTCTACCACCCATTCTTAAGTGAAATCTTAGGTAGCTCTCTAAGCTTTAGAGACTTCATCTGTAAACAAATGAGAGTAAGAATGCCTAGCATATTGGGGTTTAGGTCAGAGTAAATGAGTTAGTGAACACTGGGCACTTAGCACAGTGGTTGCCACATAGCAAATGCCTGGCAAAGGGACTGGGCTGCTGGTAGTGATTCTGTCAGCTTTGGGCTTGGATAGCATTCCTGACGGCCTCATATCTGTACATAACACTTTTCGGGTGAAGACAGAGCGTATTGGACTCATGACTCTGTGTAAAAGTCTGGAGACCATAAGGCCAGGAGTGATGTCTCACGCCTTTAATCCCAGCACTTTGGGAGGCTGAGGCAGGCGGATCAACTGAGGTCAGGAGTTCGAGACCAGCCTAGCCAACATGGTGAAACCCCTGTCTCTACTAAAAATATAAAAATTAGCCGGGCATAGTGACACACACCTGTAATCCTAGCTACTCGGGAGGCTGAGGCAGGAGAATTGCTTGAACCCGGGAGGCGGATGTTGTAGTGAGCCGAAATCACGCCACTGCACTCCAGCCTGGGAGACAAGAGTGTGACTTCCTCTCAAAAAAAAAAAAAAAAAAAAAAAAAGTCTGGAGACCATGACCTTTCTCTATGGCCACCAGAGAGCCAATCAGAGCAAGTGAGAGGGTGGCGTGATCTCATTGGCTTGGTCTGGGTCACATGATCCAATATTGTCGTCTGACGGGGCGTCGGGCTGAAAGAGATCCCTAAATGGAAAACAGGGGCTGGTGGGAAAAACAGATATAGGGAAAATAAAGATGGAGAAGTTTCAACACATGCCCAAATGGTGCATGTCCACCTTACAGGGAATTAACACCTCAAGGCATAGACCATGTTGCTCTGTAAGTCCGTAGCCATTGGTCGTCCAGAATGAGCTTCACTGTCATTAGGTGAACCCAGAAATAATCAGCCCTAGGTGTCACATTCCATCCAGCGCTCTTTCTGCTTTTGAGCCACTTAGTGAAAGCCATATCTCCCATCCTTTGGGGATGCTCTTTGCTTAAAAAGATGTTTAGAATGCCATTTGTAACACACACACACACACACACACACACGCACAGAGGCAATCCCTTCCACCTTGTCTTACCATATTCATCTGAATCTGACTTCCCAAGAGTCTCTGTAATATGGCGTGGAGGTTTAAGAGTTTCTGTGTCTTTCAGAGGGTAGGAGAGTCAGTCGCCTTTCTTTTGCCCACATGTATCGATGCAACACTCCTTTAAGTGCCAGGTTTAGTCCCCTGCTATGATCACACTTAGCTCAACTAAATGATTTTTCATTTAAAAGCAGCTATCCATTCGCAACCTTTTATGTGTGTTCCAGTGATGTTTGTGAATGTACTTTAGCAGTTGAAAGTGTAGGCACGTATGTGGGGGTGCATTCTTGGTGTTCCCCTCACCACACATTTGTGTACCCCTCACATGCCCTTTGTCTGTGTCTCATCCATCTCTAACATGACCACGAAAATGGTGTCTCCTGAAGTGTTCAAGGATCTACCCTCCTCTATAGTCATGCAGTTTCCAGTAATAATGATACCTATTCTTATTGTAATAAGGAGGAAGGGGAGGAGGAGAAAAAAGAGAAAGACAGAGAAAAAGGGAGAACGAGGACATGAAGTAGGAAGAGAAGGATTTGGAGAACAAAAAGAAAAGCAAAGAACAAAACCAAAAACAACCAGAGAAATAACAGTGTAGTAGTAGCACATGTTTGACACAGGCTTCAATAATTTCTGAAGAAGTAAAGGAAGGAAGAAAATAAAGGAAGGAAGGAAAGGAAAGAAGGAGGAAAGGAGAGGAGAGAAGAAATGGACATATATTACAGTTTTACTTATGTGCTAGGCACTGTGGTCAGAACTTGACATTCATTTTCTCCTATAATGCTTACTATGGCTATCCAAGATCAGTCATTTCATTATTCCCACTTTAGAGATAAGGATGCTGAGACATAGAAGCTTAGTTTTCTGTATTCTTCCTCTCCTGACCCATCCATTTTACGCTCAGCTGCTAGGCTTGTCTTCCTCAGACGCAGTGCTTGTGCCAGTCTTCTACTCAAACTACCTTCAGAAGTTTCCAGTTGAGCGTTACGTAAAACCAAACATATGAGCCTGAGATTTAGAGTCCTCCCATTTTGGTCCTGGACATATTTTTCTTAGAATCTAAGACCTAACTAATAGGCTGTCTACCAGCTTTGGGTCATACCCAAATGGCCAATTATACTGTTCCCAAGTCTCCTCTTCAGACCAGACATTTATGAACCTTTGTTTACGTAAAATAATTGTATTGTAAAGAAGCCTTTTTATGGATCAAAATCCCTCCATTATTCTCTGTGCCTACAGAGTTAAGTCCAAATAATCTCTTTAATCTGCCTGCCTTCTTTTATTCTGTTTCTCAAAACCCTCCCCTGCTCTGACTTCAGCCTACCCCATACCTCCACTGTTCTGAACTAATGTTAGCCACAAACATACTTGCACCTGCTCTTTCCTTTATCTGGAACACCTCCTTCATCCGCCTGAAGTCTCTCACCCACCCTAATGGCCTCTTGGGTGAATTTCACTCTATCCTTTATTATTATTATTATTATTATTATTATTATTATACTTTAAGTTCTAGGGTACATGTGCACAACGTGCAGGTTTGTTACATATGTATACATGTGCCATGTTGGTGTGCTGCACCCATTAAGTCATCATTTACATAGGTATATCTCCTAAAACTATCCCCCCTTCTTCCTCCTCCCCACAATAGGCCCTGGTGTGTGATGTTCCACTTCCTGTGTCCAAGTGATCTCATTGTTCAATTCCCACCTATGAGTGAGAATATGTGGTGTTTGGTTTTCTGTTCTTGCGATAGTTTGCTGAGAATTATGGTTTCCAGCTGCATCCATGTCCCTACAAAGGACACGAACTCATCCGTTTTTATGACTGCATAGTATTCCATGGTGTATATGTGCCACATATTCTTAATCCAGTCTTTCAGTGATGGACATTTGGGTTGATTCCAAGTCTTTGCTGTTGTGAATAGTTCCACAGTAAACATATGTGTGCATGTGTCTTCATAGCAGCGTGATTTAAAATCCTTTGGGTATATCCCCAGTAATGGGATGGCTGGGTCAAATGGTATTTCTAGTCCTAGATCCTTGAGGAATCGCCACACTGTTTTCCACAATGGTTGAACTAGTTTACAGTCCCACCAACAGTGTAAAAGTGTTCCTATTTCTCCACATCCTCTCCAGCACCTGTTGTTTACTGATTTTTTAATGATTGCTATTCTAACTGGTGTGAGATGGTATCTCATTGTGGTTTTGATTTGCATTTCTCTGATGGTGAGTGATGATGAGCATTTTTTTCATGTGTCTGTTGGCTGTATGAATGTCTTCTTTTGAGAAGTGTCTGTTTATATCCTTTGCCCACTTTCTGATGGGGTTGTTTGTCTTTTTCTTGTAAATTTGTTTGAGTTCTTTGTAGGTTCTGGATATTCGCCCTTTGTCAGTTGAATAGATTGCAAAAATTTTCTCCCATTCTGTAGGTGGCCTTTTCACTCTGATGGTAGTTTCTTTTGCTGTGCAGAAGCTCTTTAATTTAATTAGATCCCATTTGTCAATTTTGGCTTTTGTTCATGTTGCTGTTGGTGTTTTAGACATGAAGTCCTTGCCCATGCCTATGTCCTGAATGGTATTACCTAGGTTTTCTTCTAGGGTTTTTATGGTTTTAGGTCTAACATTTAAGTGCTTAATCCATTTTGAATTAATTTTCATATAAGGAGTAAGGAAAGAATCTAGTTTCAACTTTCTACTTATGACTAGCCAATTTTCCCAGCACGATTTATTAAATAGGGAATCCTTTCCCCATTTCTTGTTTTTGTCAGGTTTGTCAAAGATCAGATGGCTGTAGATGTGTGGTATTATTTCTGAGGGCTCTGTTCTGTTCCATTGGTCTGTATCTCTGTTTTGGTACCAGTACCATGCTGTTTTGGTTACTGTAGCCTTGTAGTATAATTTGAAGTCAGGTAGCCTGATGCCTCCAGCTTTGTTCTTTTGGGAAACTCTATCCTTTAATACCTAGCTCAAATGTCAGCTTTGCAAAATGTTCCTTGATTGTCCCAGATGGAATGAGTCCATGAAACCTGTATTGTTTTTTAGGTACTGGTACTGAAATACCTGAACCCTGTATTTAGACTTCCTGTTTTTATTTTTTATTTTGTTTTATTTTTTGGGACAGAGTCTTGCTGTATATCCCAGGCTGGAGTGCAATGGTACCATCTCAGCTCACTGTAACTTCTACCTCCCAGGTTCAAGCAATTCTCCTGCCTCAGCCTCCCAAGTAGCTGGGATTACAGGCATGTGCCACCATGCCTGGCTAATTTTTATATTTTTAGTAGAGATGGGATTTTGCCATGTTGACCAGGTTGGTCTTGATCTCCTGACCTAAGGTGAGACTTCCTGTCTTTAAATTTTAGCTCTGCCTTCTATGAAATGTGTGACTTTAGATAGGCTGCTATCTAATCCTCAGTTTCTTCATCTGTAAAATGGACATAGGCTTCAAACCCATTATCACATAGTTGTAAGAATAATAAAAGGTGATCATGGAACACTTAGCAGTATTCAACAGTAGCACTCAACAGCACCTGTTGTTAAGATTAATTTATGTTCATATGTATAAAATGTCTCTTGATTCAGAGGAAAAACTCAAGCATAAGGCTTGTTAATTTTTTATAGCCCTAGCACTTTGTACATGAACAGTGACTAGTTAATAAAACCCAACATTTTGATGGAATTGAAAAATACTTTTTTATTGAATAAGGCACTGGAGACAATCTGTGGATTGTCAAGATTTCAGTAATATCGCCAATTATTCGTGGTGCTAGTTGCAAGTAAAATGAAAAATGTTGTTTTATCCATTCTCATTGTGGTTTGGGGTAACTTAGATTAAAATGCATATATGAATCACCAATAGTTAGTAGAGACATTGCAACACAAAACCTGCCCAGGTGTGGAGGACGGGCACACAGTGGGGTATTATGGGAGGACGGGCACACAGTGGGGTATTATGGGAACGTTGCATTTGAACAACAGCCCCAGTCTTGGCACCTTGAGATCGTCCTGGGAAAACTACCCTCTTTCCTCCACAAATATGCTCTGGGGGCAGAGATAAAGTACCACGCTAGGTCAGAAGCTATGAGCCTAAATTCCTACTAGTGTAGACACCAACGTAATGAATGTTCCTTTTAACCTCTGATTCCAAATAGGGAGGTGGAAGGTGTGTCCAAAGTTGTGACCCAAGATGACTGGCTTGTTGTGGGCCACTTGTGACCAAGACATTTCCCAGTGCAGGCTGGTTCCTAATTTAGGCTCTTAGCTCGCTTCTGACAAGCCACTTTATGGAAGGGCGTGATGATATATGGCCTTCCCCTGCTGTACAGCTCGCATTTTGACATCATGCACAATTCTGCATATTCAGTTTGCTCTAATCCAGAAATAACTGTTCTCCCTTCACCTTTAGTATTCAAGGTTGCATCCTGATCCCAATACATCTGTGTTTGGGGCAAAACTGGAGGGTCGTCAATTAATCTTAGGCATGACAGTTAATTACTCCCTGAAGTCTCTCTTTCTCCTTCTCTGCTGGAAACAGAAACAGAGAATTCTCATTTCTGATACCAGCGTCTCCTATCTCCCAGCTGGCTTCTCTTTGGCAGCGCTTCTCCACCTACACTGCCGAAGTAGGAGAGGATTTGAGGATTTATATTCAAGGATAATTTAGAAATGCTTTGTGTTTCAGAGAGTACTTTGCCTGGGTGTTTAATCCTGTGACCCTCAAACTCCCCCACCCAAATAGTCCTCAGGGGCTACAATAAACTGGCCACTTTCCTGTTCTCTCTTCTTGATTACAAAGCCTGTGTTCGATGATGGTTTCAAAATTATCCTCCTGCACTTCCTGCCACATCCCATCATGGCCACGATTTTTCCAAGTTGTAAATTATTTTTGCTTTTCTTTCATCGGTTACTGCTTTATTTTCCAATTCTTTAAAGTACATAACCGGAGATTGTATGAGAAATAAATGTCCTATAAAGTCTGGGGCCTTAATACTTATGGTGATGATAATGAGATGTCAATAGTGGTGATGATGGTGATGGTAATTGTGGTGATGGCTATTTTGCATTTAGGAGACATGACACCTACTGAGTTAAATGATGTTCTTGATGCCTCACTGACTCTGTGAAGTTCTCGTCTGTGTTTGTTCAACCAATTCAGGTTGTAGATTTTCTTATTGTTTCTTTTCACCCCTAAATATCACTGTTCCTGCAATGGATAAAAATATGGATTTGTTTTTTAGGAAGTCTAAGTGGTTAAGATTAATAGCCTGCACTATGGTTTGTTAAATAAACTTGATAAGGCTTTATTGATTACCTTGAGGGTTGTCTGGGCCAAACACCATGTACCATTTAAGAAACAAACGTTAGTTAAGAAAAGTTTTCATCGGACTTGAGGAGGGAAAAATTTGCAAGATATATGATCCAGGGAAAGGGCAAAGTGAGAGATTCGTGGCTTAGTCTCAAGGCTTTCTGTGGGTGTCAAGTTGGGGGTCATGGGGAAAGAAAAAGTGTACCAGTCAGGGGCCAGGTGATGACCCTGTGTCATTTCAATTAATGTGTTTCTATTTTACAGATGGGCACACTGAGGGTCAGTTATTTTGTGTAGTTTTCTCTGTGTCATGTAGGTCTGATTCCAATTCAAAATCGTGCTCTGGCAGCTCTTGTGCTGGGAAAACATCCTGGGAAGGTGAAATTCAGACCACTTACTGCCTCCAGCTCTTGGGGCTTCTTAACATTGTCCTAGTGTTTGCCTTAAGGACTACCCAGCATAACTGTTCTTTGAATTTTATCTGTCTGTCTGTCTGTCTGTCTCTCTGTCTGTCTATCTATCTGTCTATCTATCTTCCTGCAGAAGTAGCAAACGTGCCCCGTTCTTCCCTGGAGCCAGCAAAAGCAGGGATAGCATTTGGCCAGAATTCAACCACATACTTCTTTTCTTTCTGGCTTACCACCTGGTGGGGCCAGGAAATAAAAGGGAAAATATTTTCTCAGTGGGCTTCCAAGGACTGTGAGAAGATAAACGGTTCATTCTAACTACTTTCTCCCTTCTCGATGAGAAGTTGCCACCACCGTCTGCAGGTCCAAAGTGGAGAGCTTGACTTGCCAAGCCAGCCAGGCGTCTCTGCAGTCAAGATATGGGGGGAAGTGTCTGTGTCATTTATCTCTAAAATGGAATTGATAATACCTGCCCTGCCTACCACACTGGATTGAGTGAAGAGTGGGAGTGCTCTGTGCACCAGAAAGGGTCAGATGAAATGAGAATAGTCAGGTGATACTATCGTGTTGCACTGTCATTGTAGTTAATACTTCCTTTGGGAGAAGAAATACTGTACATTGGGATATAGCCCTCCACCTTGGAAAAACCCAGAGGGTATTCATTTCTGATGGAAATTGTGCCTGGGTGCAGTGACTCATGCCAGTAATCCCAGCACTCTGGGAGGCCAACGTGGGAAGATCACTTGAGGTCAGGGGTTTGAGACCAACCTGGCCAACATGACGAAACCCCGTCTGTACTAAAAATACAAAAATTCTCCAGGTGTGATGGTACATGCCTGCAAATCCAGCTACTCAGGAGGCTGAGGCAGGAGAATTGCTCGAACGCGGGAGGGGGAGGTTGCAGTGAGCTGAGATCGTGCTACTGCATTCCAGCCTGGGTGACAAGAGCGAAACTCTGTCTCAAAAAAATAATAACAATAAAAGAAAATTCTGCAAGAACTACCAATTACCTGCCACCTATTGTATGCCTGGTTCTGTGTTAGCAACTCAGTAGACACTTTCTTATTTAGTGTCTAAGGTCTTTGTTATCTCCATTCCATAGGACTGAGCATTAGCAAGATGAAAGGACTTCGCCCAAACCCAGGCAACTAACATATACCAGAACTGTGGGTTTGGCCCAGTGCTCTTAATCACCCTTCTTCAACGACTGAGCAGGTGCTTTGGATCAGTAGAAATGGTAGTAAGCTGTCAGTCTGTCTGCCTTCCTGGGAGAGACACAGAAATAAACACTGAGAACTCATGGGTATGTTTCCACCATGCGCTTGCTGAGGTTTCTTATTTCATGACGAGAGACCAGGCACATTCAGTGAATTGCTTCATTTGGAGGTGCTTAGAGCTTCTTTATGGCCGTCCTTTGCAACTTGGAGTATGCAAACATTTCTTCCCTAAATTAAACGCTTCCAAAGTTATGATGGCGTGTGCTCTTTAAAGAAAGGATGTATTCAAAATTTAAAGTGATGTCGAATTTTGGTAATACTGCTTTGTAGTTGTTAAATTGTGGCTTTAGACAATGAGTTGTTTATGGAACTACAAAATCCTTGTGAGGAATTCACATTTGTCTGCCTTTCTCAGAGGGTCCTAATGAGGTTGTGTTTTAAGAAATGTTCCATAGACTGTAAAGTCCTAATTTTTAAAACAATCTGGTTCATTGTCTGAAGGAACTCGTTTAACACAGAGTCTCTATACACTTGGTAAAAATTCTAAAACAAAATTATTCAGTGTCACTGTCTTATCAGTGGGACTATTTGTTTGTAAGCAAAAAACATCGGTTCTGGGTAACTTGTGAAAAAAATAATTCATTAGAAAGATATGTGGGTCCCTTTGGCTTGAAGGGAAGGGCTGAAGACCATCTTTGAAAAGGGCAGGACCCAGGACAGTTCTGCAAGGCCTCAGCAGCAGGAACCCTCCTGAGTTCGATCCGGACCGGACACCATAAAACCTCTAAGTGGCTTTGTTCGGGTCAAGTGCCAGTCCCTTGATTTGGTGATACCAAGCCATCTGCTTAATTAACCATACAAAGCAGGTATAATGAGGCAGAGGGAACTCCCAAAAAGGACTTTGAAGTGCTACTGTCCAATAGAAAGTAGGCAGACATTGCTGAGAGAAAAAAAAAAAATCAAATAAAATTTCTGTGAATACCCAGTGTTGGAAAGAGTGTAGGGAAAAAAATAATAATAATTCCTAAGCCACTAGAGAGATGTAAATTGGCATAAATTTTCCGAAGGGTAATTTGTCAATTTATATCAAAACCTTTTTACAATGTTTAGATCTTTTAATCAAGCAATTCCACGCACAGGAGTAGCGGCTGACGACAATCAGGCAGGTGGAAAGCAGGCTTACTAGATGCTCAAAATGGTGTTTTTCTGTAATTGTGAATAAATGGGGGAAGAAAAATACCTAACAATGGGTATTGCTTAAATTATAGCAAATAGACCTTATGACAGGGAAGCTTAGGCTGTGTTACTATTGCTCACTGGTCAAGGAAAAGGTGCATACACGTTTTTAAAGAATGGATATGTTAATTTCTAAAGCCCAAGACATCCCTGTCTAACATTCCACTACTAATTGCATTTCTCCTCCTCATTTAATTTTAATTAAACCTTTCCTTCCCTCTCTCCCTCCCTTCTTCATTTCTTTCTTTTTTCTTTTCCTTCTCTTCCCTCCCATCTCCTCTGCTCTCCTCCCCTCCCCTCCCCTCCTCTTTTATCCCCTCCCCTTTGCTTTTCCCTCCCTCCCCTTTGCTTTTCCCTCCCTCCTTCCTTTCCTCTCCTTTCCTTCCCTCACTCTCTTTGTCTTTCTGTCTATAATCTTTTTTCCTTAAAATACCAGCAATCACACATGTTAAGGCCATATTATGTTTCAAATAAATAACTTGTAGGCTAGCTTAGGAACTCTCTGTCTGATTATAGCCTAGTTTGGATAGCCAGAAAACGACAACAACAACAAAAAAAATTGCAAAATTTCTGGGACTTGACTTCAGATACACTATGTAAACATGATTTCTATCTCCTGTAGAATTGTGATTCTTAAAGCTAAATAGTGAGGAATCCTCATGTCTAAAAATGGAAGGCTTAGAGTTAGGACTGAGAAATGAAGTCCTTGTCACTGATCCATTTTAATCTATGTTTGGGTCTTGTTGTATTTGAGCTAAGGGATGGGGAATACTTCTTTTGCAGGGCTCAGGAATTAAAAGTTCAGCTCTTACTTTTCTCACCAAGGTTATCGACCAGCTTCTACAAAGCCAAATATTTGTTTTCTAATGAAAGTCTTAGGAGATTTGGCAGAGTAAAAATGTCCTTGCATCTAGAAAAACTGGCATCTGTTTTCTTTGAATCAATTTCCAAAGATTATGCAGTACATTTTAATGACACTCTGGGGACCCACAGTGTGTGTGTGTGTGTGTCTTAAAAATTAGGATGAACATTTTATGTCTCCCAAGTAGATAAACCTCTGCCCTACCCCCAATGAAGAGATCATAAAGCAAAATGTTATTAATTCAGAAGTGATAGGAGGGAATGCCACAATTCCAGAGATGATATTTGTTAAAATATTGATGGCTTACCACTTTCCCATGTTGGATTAATTTTGACCCAAGCTGGCCATTTATCAGAAGATGCATAATGCCATCGTATTGGGAAGATTTTTTTTAAAGATATTTATGAAGACATCAACTTCAGTCAATGAAATAAGACAGTTAAAAGACGGCAAAATATGCTTTGGCTTAGTATAAGGAAAGCAATTCTGGATGAAGGTGTTTCTATTAATTTAGCTGACAGGAAGGTGTGAGGGTAGCTTGTAAAGTTAAATATGACCTGTTCAGAAGCCATAACTTGGGTTGGCATTCAATAACGGGGTTAATATTAATAACCAGGTTAATATTTAGCTATAGTACCTAAGAAACAGTGAACCATAAGAAGGGACATTTTGATAAAGGAGATTGGAGATTGTGTCTTCTTCTGCTTAACCCATTTTTATGCCTTCCACCTGCACTTATAAAGCAACCCAAGCCATTGCTTTGACCTGCAGGTTTTGTGGGGTGTAGCCCATTATTACTCATAACCTTCTGCACTCTCTAGCCTCACTGTTTGTTTCTCTTCCTTGATCCCACCTAAGTTCATTTTGGACTCAGGGACTTGGCTTTACTCCTGGCTTTGAGATGTTATCCAGGTTCTTTAAAGAACCAGCTCCTTCTTATCTTTTAGGCATCAAAGAAGCCATTGTCCATCCTACGTGAGAAAACTCCTTCCTGGGAGTCACTAGCATTTAATATGTTTATTCATATTTACTGTTCTTTAAAATAATCTCATGTGTTTGTCTGAATTGTTCAACTGCCTTTTTCTGCCAACTGGAATGTAAGTACCATGGGATGACTGTCTTTGTCCTTCTTACTCATCTCTCTCTTCTCAGCATGTAGAGGAATATCTGATAAAGAGCAGGTACTTGGGAAATACTTGAGGAGGGAAGGAAGAAAAGAAGGAAGAGAGGGAGGGAGAAGAGGGTTAGTATCGGAAATAAGTTAATAAAGCTACTAGCCATTTGGACGACAGAGGTCTTTAGATGGTTTGGTGTGGGACTGAGGGGCATTGGAAGCTGTGATTTTGATTGGGTCTGTGAACATTGCAATGTTAATGGCCATTGAAGATGGGCACACATTTTGTCCACTGCAGTAAAGAACTCTGAAGGCAGCTTCATTCTTTCAGTGGGATGTGCCCTACTTGATCACCACCACCCTATGCTAGCTGGATGACTTTGGTACGTTACTTACCCTTTTTTGACCTTTCCTTTCAGTCTGTATTATCAGTCAAATCAGAGATTTTCAAATTCTCAAGATTTTGTCCAATCTTCCAAGATGTCATAAATATTTTTATTTTAATATCATGAATCGTTCAAATCTGTTAAAGAACTTCAGAATTATACATTCATCAGAACAGCCACATGGCCCCATTGGTTGACTATAAAAAAGCAATGATTACATACTCATGACATGCCAGTTATTTAGTTACATTTTAAAGGTACAGGTAAGATTTTCTTTGAAAAAAATGTGCCCTTGCTACCACAGTTTTTTTTTTTTATATTTAATTTTTGCGGGTATATAATAGGTGTCGATATTTATGGACTACATGAGACATTTTAATATAGGCATACAATGTGAAATATACACATCATGGAGAATGGGGTCTCCATCCCTCAAGCATTTATTGTTTGAGGTACAAACAATCCAGTTATACTCTTTATTTTAAAATGTACAGGTAAGTTATTACTGACTATAGTCATCCTGTTGTGCTGTCAAACACTAGGTCTTATTCATTCTTTCCATTTCATGCACCCATTAACCACCCTCACTTCCTCCCCCCACACTACCTTTCCCAGCCTCTTGTAACCATCCCTGTACTCTCTGTCTCCATGAGTTCAATCGTTTCTATTTCTAGATCCCACAGATGAGTGAGAACATGCACTGTGTGACTTTCTGTGCCTGACTTATTTCACTTAACACAATGATCTCCAGTTCATTCTGTGTTGTTGCAAATGACTATATCTCATTCCTTTGTAAGGCTGAATAGTACTCCGTTGTGTGCATAGCACACTTTCTATCTCCATTCATCTCTTGATGGGCGCTTAGGTTATTTCCAGATCTTTTTATGGCGGCACTGTTTACAATAGTTCTACAAACCCACTTTCAAAGCATATTTGTCTTCCATGTTACCTTGGTACATATCAAGTTCCTAGTAAACATTTAGGATGAGGGTAAGGGTACCACAAGGTTGTGGGCACAGTTCTTGGAGTTTGTTTTGTGTTAAAAGGGCTTGTGGAGGGTTGTGTTTATGTTCTGGGACTGCCATAACAAAGTAGCACAGACTTCTGTCACATTTCTAGAGGCTTAAAGTCCGAAATCAAGATATCTGCCGGGCCATGCTCCCTCTGAGGGCTCTAAGAAAGAACTTTTCCTGGCTTATCCCCCATCTCTGTTGGTTGCTGGCATCCTTGGCATTCCTTGGTGTGTATTGGCATTGCTCCACCTTCTTCCTCCATCACCTGGCTCCTTCCCTGTGTGTCTGAGTCTGTGTGTCTCCAAATCTCCCTCTCTTTATAAGGACACCATTCCCTGGATTCAGGGCCCATCCTGATCCAGTATGACCTCATCTTAACTAATTATATCTGCAACCCTATTTCCAAATAAGGTCACTCCTGAGTATCTGCGTAAACATAATTTTTTAGAGGACACTCTTAACTCAGTACAGGGATCTTTATGTTGGTGGGAATAGGCTGGGTTACTGTTTGTACAGGACATTTTCTCCCTCCACCTAAGTTATCAACATAAAACTGTAAAACATAGATATTTGGTCAACCTGTATGGATTGGGAATTCCTTGCAAAGCATCCTGAACTATGATAAGTGTTAGAAGGCAAGCGAGAAGATAAGAACAATTCTAGCTTGAAGAACTGTGTAGTGTCACTGAGGAGCAAAGTGGCACTCAGAGAACCACTGCAGAATTATCAAATCCTAAACTTACCAGGGAGTATGTGATGTTAGAGTTTGGAGATGTGCTTGATGAATTCAGGCTGGTGTAGTTGAGTACACTTCTCCAGAGAAAGAGTGTGAGCTGTGCCATGGAGCATTGGTAGGACCCTGGAGACACTGAGACACTATAAGGTATTTTAAAAGTTAATGAAGATGTTTGTGCTTAAGTGAGGAGCAAATGCATGTTTCACTTTGTTGGTTTGTGCTGCTACAACAAAACATCACAGACTGGGTAATTTTTAAAGAACAGAAATTTATTTTTCATTGTTCTGGAGGCTTGGAAGTTCAGACTTGGGAAATGTCAGATCAAGGCATGAGCAGGTCTGGTGTCTGGAGAGAACTCCGTCTCTACTTCCAAGATGGTGCCTTGTTGCTGTGTTCACAGGTGGGAGGAACACTGTGCTTCTAGGTGGTGGAAAAGATGGAAGGCCTGAAAAATGGTCTTTCTAGTTGTCTCCAGCCATTTTATAGGGTCATGAACCCCATTCATGAGAGTTTTTCCCCCATAACTTAAGCGCTTCATAAAGGCAATTCACAACTAAGTTTGAACACATGAATTTTGGCGTGGACACAAACATTCAGACCATAGTACACAGGAGATGCCTGTGTCTGCTATGAGCAGAGAAAAAAAGCAATGGAACTAATGGTGGCTGAATACGGGAACTAAAGGTCAAGTAAAAATGACCCTGAGATATCTAGTATGAGATTGGGAAAAATGGAATTAAACACTTGAAAGTGCTGTTCTCATCACTTACATGACCATGTTTACATCCCTTGGATGTGCAATAGGGTAAGAAGATAAAGTAAGTCATGCATTGTTTACTCAAAATGCAATTCAATAAACATCCACCTTACCAAACCATTCTTTATTTCGGGGCTGAATGAATTAATTCCTGTGTTTAAAAAAGAGGGGGCTCACCCCAGTGTTTCTGCCACCATTGAGTAATAGAGTATTGGGTTTCCTATCATGCTGTTATGATTGGGACAAGTGGAGCCATTTGTCTTCTGCTGCACTGGAGATGCGTTAATACCAAGCACATCCAGTTATGTTGTGAAAGGCTCTGTTGTAATTAGTCTGAGTTGAATCATCAATCAAGAGATTCTACAATTATAGGCACCGGTCATACTACATTACTGTAGAAGGCGGTCATTCATGCTACAGCAGTACTTGTGTATTAGGTCTGAGGCTAGACGCTTTATACACAATATCTCATGTAATTTTTAATGAAATACCCTAAGAGGGCCGGGCGCGGTGGCTCACGCCTGTAATCCCAGCACTTTGGGAGGCCAATGTGGGCAGATCACGAGGTCAGGAGATTGAGACCATCCTGGCTAATGTGGTGAAACCCCATGTCTACTAAAAATACAAAAAATTAGCTGGGCATGGTGGCAGGTGCCTGTAGTCCCAGCTACTAGGGAGGCTGAGGCAGGAGAATGGCATGAACCCAGGAGGCGGAGCTTGCAGTGAGCTGAGATCGCACCACCGCACTCCAGCCTGGGTGACAGAGCAAGATTCCATCTCAAAAAAGAAAAAAAAAAAAGAAAGAAAAAAGAAATAATCTAAGAGGTAGGTGTTATTACTATCCCCATTGTACGTAAAAGATATAATTACAGAGAGATTAAATAAATCACCCAAGATCACATGGCTGTGCATTGACAGAAGAGAAATTCGAATCTGGAAATCCAACTTAAATCTGTGCTTTTAAATATTATTATTAACCGCCTCCCAAAAGAATTTGACTGTATTTTTCCATCAGTCTCTTTGTACTCATTGCCTTTCTTTTTAAATTATTTTATTTATTACTCAGTATGTTAAAACCTTTTGAAACATTCAAAAGTATAAAAAGGGATATAGGAAAAAAATAAGTCTCCTTTCTACCTATGATCTCTGACTCCACGTTTCCCTTCCCAGAAGTAATGACACTTTACCAGTTTGTTTTGTATTTTTTAATTTTCTGTATATTTTCAGAAATATGATATCTTAGGTATATACTAAGGGGGGTGTGTATGTGTGTGTGTGTGTGTATGTGTGTGTATCCTCTCCTTCCTTCCTCTCCCAAAAAAGTGATTTCTGTACAGGCTACTTCATCCTTCCCCCCATCACTTAATATATTTTTGGGGTTTGGGGGTGTCTATTTTGCCAGCCTGTGAAACACATGGATAAATATTCAAGTTGAATGTATAATTTTTATGGATTTTTGGTTGTTTCTGTCTGTTCACTGACTCATTAAGGCCACTTGAAACACGTTTTTTTTTTTATTATTTAGGACCCTCTAAACTATAATTGCATGCACCTGCAGTGATATGGAACCCCCCCCCCCTTATCTTGAGAACTGTCTTGATTATGTTGAAAGCCACATATTTAAGGAAAGTGGAGAGCCCGTGGTTTATCCTCCTGAGTCAGAGCCTGGAATCAATGACCCTGAGCCCAGAGTGTTGCATCTCTCACCTTTTGGGGGAGTTAATGGTTGCTGCTCAGAGCTGCTGCCTCTGTAGGGTAGGGATGTGTGGATGCACACAGCAGAGGCTCTCATAAGGATAAAGGTCTCTTTGTGCACCATTCAAAAGAGCGGCCACACCGCTCAGTCGAGATTCGGTGCTTTATCCACTTTCTTCTCCCTTTGTAGTCCCCTTTCCCATGGCATCGCTGAACCGTCATTTCCTGTTCACGTTTCATGTTCTCCTTACCCTGTGTGTTGATTTACATGGATTTCTCTGAGTTGAATTTCCTTCTACCTTACATCCTTTCCACCCTCAAAGATCAGCACAATCTTGTCACCTTCAGGAAACCTTTCCTGATCCACCTAACTGGAATCCTTTCCTTTCTTTTACCTAAACCTTGATTCTGTTATCTTTATCTTCAGCACCTTTATCCTCCCCCCGTACATTGCCCTGCTCATAGTGGTTGCTAAATAAGTATTTGGAGCCAGTCCTGTGGAAATACCAGCATGTGCATGTGCATGCCCTTCAGCTCTCAGAGATCACTAGACTTCCACCTTCCAAACTTAGGATGCCTCACTCATTAGAGAACTGACAAGCTGCCTCACTGTTTGCACAGCCTCCAACACATTATAAATATTTGGATACATCCACCATCAATGCACAGTCATTGCAGAGCCAATAAAACATGACCTTGACTTTCTCCTCTTTGTCTACATGCACCCTACAGCTTCATCTCCAAAGGCTACAGGAGCAAGTGGTGAACAGCTGGGCAAAGGAGGTGTCCTTCACACGTCCTATATTTGGAACTGGTGGAAATAGCCAGTCTGATTATGTGTCAGTTTAACAGGATAGATACGATTTCAAAATGACATCTTCACTGTGAACCCCCTGTGGGCAGGGGCTCATCTTGATATCCCTTGTGCTAGATATTGAATAGGGCAGAGTTTCTCAACCACACCACTATCGATATTTGGGACCAGATACTTCTTGGTCCAGGGAAGCTGTCCTATACACTCTCGGATGTTTAGCAGCACCCTACCTTCAACCTGCTAGGTGACAGTAGCATTCCACACCCTACCTCCCATCCCAGGCCAGGTTGTGCCAAACGAAAATGTCTCCAGGCATGCGCAAATGTCTCCTGGTGGAAGAAATTGGTGTAGGGACTCAAGGAATATTTGTTAAATGAACAGGTAAAATTATCCATATTTGAATATTATCAATTACCTTTCTATTTGTCTACATGAAGAACAAGTAATCTACCTTGGCAGGTGTGCAAGAGAAACACATTTTACTCAATACATAATTAATTGGTTAAAAAACAAAGCTTCTTGTAAACCACCCCCAAATTCTTGCTGCCACCTTGTTATACTCCGAAATGTGGTGACTTTGTGCCTCCATCTGTTACCCAATCTATATAATTTGACATTTTCTAAAAAGTATCCTATTAAAGAGGGTTGTTTTTATTGTAAACTATTTTTCAAATAAACGCATATTGCATTTATTGTAAGCTCTACTATGCATAAAAAATAATTTACCCTGGCCAGGCATGGTGGCTCACGCCTGTAATCCCAGCAGTTTGGGAGGCTGAGGCAGGTAGATCAAGTTCAGGAGTTGGAGACCAGCCTGGCCAACTTGGTGAAGCCCCATCTCTACTAAAAATACAAAAATCAGTTGGATGTGGTGACACACACCTGTAATCCTGGGTACTTGGGAGACTGAGGTAGGAAAATTGCTTGAACCCAGGAGGCAGAAGTTGCAGTGAGTCAACATTGCACCACTGCACTCCAGCCTGGGTGACAGAGTGAAACTCCATCTCAAATAATAATAATAATAATAATTATTTATTTTAATTATTAAATGTAACATTTAGTCAGCTGTTTTCACTGATAGCACAGTTACAGCATGAAGTAAGATGCATGTATATTGAAATAAGAGCCTTTGATGATTTATTGCTAAATAACTGCATAGACTCCACAGCACATACGGAAGAAGATGTTTAAAGTTCTACAAAACACCAGTTGTAGTAACACTCGAGAATCTGAATTGCATGTCCTGTTGATATTTTTTTTAACATTTTTATTAAATATTATCCCCACTTTATTGAACAGTGTCAGGTCAGTGAGATATAAACATGAGGTGACCTTTTATCCACTCACTGCTCCCAAACTCAGAGTTGCATATTATTCCCCTTCCCCTAATAATAACTCGGATTTTTCAACTTTCTGGTCGCTTTTGGTTATTAGATGTACTCTCAATGGGTATTTATGCCTCTGTCATTTTATCTTTCAGAGTAGCTATTTTACAATGTGTTTCAAGTTTCTTTTCTTCCCTTGCCAGTCAGGCTTGTAGCTTCCAAAAAGGAGACAGTGTATGTTGTTTTTCATTCCTCCCCTTCTTTTATCTTGGAATGAAGAGGGAGGATTTTGTATGACTTTGGAGCACTTTTTCCTTTCTTCTTCCTGCCCTCCAGATCTGATGAAGTTTGGGGGCAGGAAGGAAGCGACAAAGAGTCATAGCTCTCAAGCTCAACAGTGTGCTTGCATTCTCCTTATCTGGCATGGTAAGCATGAGTGAGTTGACTGTCACTCATGTAGTTCCCGCAGAAACGGCTGAGCTTGAACCAGTTTGGTGCTGTATTCCAAGAGGCTCACCCGCAAGATGGGGAGACAGTGGGCTGTAGCAACATTGTTGCTACTTGTCTGCTTTCTTTGTTGTAGCTATTCAAATTCTTTCTTTTTCATGATGCATAACTATCACAGATACCTCAAATAGACATACAGGGGTGTCTTTGCTCCTTGTGTTAGTCTGTTTTCACGCTGCTGATAAAGACATACCTGAAACTGGGTAATTTACAAAGAAAAAGAGATTTAATGGATTCACAGTTCCACATGACTGGGGAGGCCTCACAGTCATGGTGGAAGGAGGAGCAAGTTACGTCTTACATGGATGGAGGCAGGTGAAGAGAGAGAGCTTCTGCAGGAGATCTCCCTTTTATAAAACCATCAGATCTCATAAGACTTATTCACTATCACTAAAACAGCACAGGAAACACTTGCCCCCATGATTCAAGTACCTTCTACTGGATCACTCCAACAACACGTGGGAATTGTGGGAGGTATAATTCAAGATGAGATTTGCGTAGGGTCACAGCCAAACCATATCACTCCTGTTTCTTGATTTGGAAGATCCGGCTCCAGCAAAACCCCAGTCAACTCTCTTCCTGGTGTCTGTTCTAACCATGCATCTCACAGGCCATTGTCCCCCAACCTTACAGGTGAGCCTCTTGGAATGTACTAGCAAACTAGCCCAAGCTCAGCTATTTCTAGTGGAACTGCATGAGTGACAGTCAACTCATTCATGCTTACCATGCCCAATAGTATGATGCAGGTTGTTCCCCTGCTTCCGTTATTCCCACCCTGCCCCCAGTTTTCCCCAAATTCTATTTTTCTCTGGTGCTCAGGGACATCTCTGAGACACCCATCAAGTTTGCTGTGTCAGTAGACTTCTAACTGGGGAAAGACATTTCAACCTCCCTTGTTGCAGGAGTCTCTGGTATTTGCAAGTGCTTCACTTAGCGTGGACTCGTGGCTTTGTGGGTGAGCTCAGAAGCGGGTACCAGAGCTCTCAGACATAGGATCAGTTTTCTTAAGACATCTTACTCATTGCTAGATTGCTGCTAAGGCCTGCGGCTGTCCTGATTATAATTGCATATAGGACAGGCTCTTATGAACATGAAAACATGGTGAAAAATTTTTACTTTTCATAGTTTTTAATTTTAATACCATTGGCTTTTGGAAAATACCTGTTGTTTCAGAACAGCTCACTAGGATTTCAATAAAGTATCCTTAATTTTCCATATATCATTGTAATGAATGACCCATTCTCAGAGCATTTGTGGTCTAGTAGCCCTTGTCCTGCCTTTCTAGGAGGTAGAGAGAGTTTCTCATGGACCCAAACAGGGCTTCTTAATGGAGATTTTTAACATCAAAAGGGATTACATGAGAACAAAGTAATTATCCTTCGTGTATGAGTATCAACCCAATTTACAAAGGAGCGAAATGAAACACTGCAGTTAATTACAGGGACAGTGTCAACTTTGTGGACCAATTAAGGCTCATTGGTTGCAAGCAACAGAAACCAATTCCCCCCCTACATTAAGCAAAAAGAATATTTATTAGCAGTAGTCAATGAGTTTACAAAATTCAGAGGTGGCTGAAAAAGCAGCGTTGGTAGCATGGCAGGCACCAGGCCACTGTGAGGTCTCCGCCATGGGAAGAAATGAATTCCATCTAAGTCTTCTGTCCATCTTTCATTCTGCTCCGGTTCTAGATCCCAGAAGAGCACATCCCATTGGCCAGACTTAGGCAATACCTCCCCTTCGTGAGTCCACCCTGGCAGGGAGAGCTAGGGTGTGACAGAAAGTGCCTTTAGGAAACTCTTCGTCTTCCAGAGTGGGAAGGCAAAGTACCCAATGTATGGTCTTACAAAGGCTGTGTAAAATGGGGGAGCTGTAACTTCTCTTGGGTACTCTTAGGAAAAGGAAGCAGTTACCAACAAGAAGCAATCCGCAGTTCCTTTTCATGGAGAAGGTCAATGTCTGTCCTCTCGCGTGGAGGGTTTCCAAGTTGCCCTAGACTCCACTCCAGTATGGCCCTCAGAGACCATTACTGTTTTCCCATTTCTTGAATGTATGGAGGACCCTCCAGTTACCTCCTGCTTTAAGGCGATGTTTATTAAACATTGTTTGTATCAGGTCTGTGCTGCTTTCTCTGTACCCTTTAAACGTTCATCTCCCTCACTCTCCCATCCCCTTTATGGAGATCATTCCTGTAGAGCAGTCGTGCAGTTTGCTCTGCTTCCTGGTGACCGTCTCTTCTTGAGATTTCTTCCTGCATGGGCATACTGTGGACTGTGCACTTTTCTGCTCTGGATTCCTTTCCTGGACAGTTGCATTGGACTCCATTCCCATTTGTCTGAGCTTAGTTTTTTATTTTTATTTTTATTTTTATTGTCTTTTTAGTGCAGTTACCGTCCCCACGCCTGTGTTACCGTCTCTCTCTGCTCCTAGCGTGTACACATTGTGCAGTGTGAGAAGGCAAAGATCTCAGACTTTCCATGTGAATTGAAGACCCTTCTCTGGCCCCTTGACTGCCGGTGTCACCAACACCACTGGTCACTTTCCTCTCACTTTCTACCTGTATAAAGGACAGTCTCCCAGTGTCCCTGTGGAACATTGTGATTACTGGAAGTTATCCTGGCTCCTTGGGAATGAGTCCTAAGAAGATTGACCTTACTTCTGATGCATCACATGCTCTGTGTTGTAAAGCAAACTTGGCATAGCCAGGAGCATCCTAGGTTGGCCACGTGCTAGATGGCAGGAATTGAGAACTGTCAACACCAGTACAGGAAAAGGAAAGCCAAACCGTGGAACTAGATGAGACGCTGATATTAAGTGTGTGGACAGACCAACTGTACTGATACGGGATTCTTGATTGTCTGCAATAGAGATCTTTTCTAAGTAACCTGTGCAAATGGTAATTTGATTTGAATGCTTTTGGGGAAAATGCAGTATCAGGAAAATTTGAGAACCTGGTTGGGAAAATAGACACAAGGGATGAAGGTACCATTAGTATCCCTGCGTAGAAACTCCCTGCTAAGGATGCTGCTACCAGCCCTGTGATCACTGCCACGTGGCACCACCAGCATCCGTACTCCTGGACACAAAGCCGTGGTTCTGGACTCTACACTTGACACAGCCTCCAGGGATGGTGCTCGATTGATCTCATGCTTTTAGCTAGCCCCTTAAGACCCAAGACCTATGGTAACATACAGAGTCAAGTGATTTTTTTTTTCTTACAAAAGCACCAGTGCAATTTGAGGAGGAAAAGCAAGTCTTTTCAACAAATAATCCTGGACCTACTGGATGCTGGAATGGAAAAATTTAACTCAGATCCATATTTTCCATCATAGACAAAAATTAACTGAAGGTAGTTTGCAGACCTGACTACAAAAGCAAACACTTGAAAGCCCCTGGAAGGAAACATAAACATCTGCCTTTGAAAACTGAGCATGGTCAACATTTTCCCAGATAAAACACAGTAAGTACTAGACATAAAAGAGAAGTTTGACAGACTTCCTCAAAATTAAAAACTTTGTCCGATAAAAAGACATTAAGAGAATGAAAATTCAAGTTGCAAGGAGGAAATATAACAATATATATGTTATATATATACACACACATATATATATACACACATATATACACATACAAAGAGCTGTGGCTCTGGACTTAAATATTTTATTAAGAGAAATGAAAACATATCTGCACATAAAGACTTCTTCAGGGATGCTCATTGCACGTTTATTTACCATGGCAAAAGAAGAAAAAAGGGAAGTTACCCAAGCATCCATCAATAAATGAATGCATAAGTAAGTTGTATAGTCACTCAATGGAATGTTATCCACCAATAAACAGAAATGAATTGCTGACAAGGACATCAGTGTATGTGTGTGTGTGTGTGTGCGCGCGCGCGCACATGCGTGCGTGTGTATAACATTATACTCAGCAAGAGAAGTTATCCACCAAAGAGTCCATGCTTTATGGTTCTGGTTTTATGAAGCTGACAAACAGGAGAAATTGGCCTATGGGGATAGAAATCAGGATAGTGATTGTCTTTCACCCACTAAGATACCTCTTCAGTTTCTACCCAAAGACTTCATATATATTTATCTCTAGGCTATCCAGAAAACGGAGATGTGTGAATCATGCTTTTCATGCCATTGGGAAAGGACATCCTGTTCGTAGCAGAGGTGATACGGGAGTATTAATCACCAAATGTTTAGTAAATATTGATACCCAGATGATTTACACAAATCATCACAAGACCACAATCTACCTTTTGTATTAATGCAATAAAAAAAATATTGGATTATAAAAGTACTTCCTTTGCATTTTTTCTGGGGGAGGAGCACAGAATGCAAAGAGGGAGAAAGGAATTTTCTAAGGAGATGGCATTTCTCTGCACTTTGACTGGGGTATTGGTTCATGTATATATGTGTGTTGGCAAAACGCCATAGAACTCTACACTTAAGATCTGTGCAGTTCATGTAATTACACATGAATGAAAATGAGAAGTCCAATGAGGCATATCCTAATGGTCCAGCCTGGTCATATGTGTGTATTCAACATATAGAAAACTTGTTTGGCTTCTGTAGCAGGAGGTATGAGCTTTCTGCAAATACAAAGGGTGTTTGAAGGAAGGACGGTCATTCATGACACAGGTCTGCTATAGCATTGAATTCCACATCCTGCGGCAAAAATCAAGTGGGGACCGTGGTTGGGATGAAATTCCATGGGAACAAGGCAGGAGTGAACAATTGCAGTTAGAGTGGAAAATGTGTCCTGGTTTGTCTGGGACTTTTTCTGTGTGAGCACTCAAAGTCTTGTGTCTTGGGAAAACCCTCTGTTCTAAGCCAACTGGGAGAGTTGGTCACCTTCTTTCCAGCCAGAGCTCTGTCTAAAGTTAAGTCTGATGGAGAAATTGAGGGATCACCCTGGAAAAAGTGAACCCAGAGATTGACTTTGAAGCTCCTCTGGGTATGAGGTCAGTGTGGGATAATTGTCATGGACAGAGACTCACTGGGAGTCTCACAAGCCCTGCCACTCTAAACCACATCAGAACCCTAAGGGTTTTCTTTCATAAACTGATTCATTTTTCTTTTCATACCACCCAACATCCCAAAACCATCAGCTCAGCGTTTTCACTCCCATTCCCTATAAGCTCCATGAGGGTTGTTCGCATGTCAGGTTTATTCATCAATGTATCTTTAGCACATGTAAATGGCTGTGACAGATGCTTCAGTGAATGATTGAATGATTCAGTGAATGATCCAATCCATCAACCGTTGCTCCAGGCTTCCTGTAAAGACCAGGATCCTGACCCATGGACATTTTTGAGGCTTTAAGCCACAGCCCTTCGAGCAAATCCTCTTTCTCTGGGGCTATCACAACCAATATATGTGTATTTAATTAGTCACTGCCTATTTTTATATGTTACACAAGCTCAGTTTCTCCCTCTCCGTTCTCTTTTCCTCAGTAGTGGCAATATAGATTTTTAAGTTTGTATTTATTTTTCAATTTCTTCCCTTTTACTGCAGTCTCCCTCTAGAGATGACACTTACCTTAATCTTTGACCCACTAAGATGACTCTTTAGTTTCTATCCAATGACTTCATATATATATCTATCTCTAGGCTATCCACAAAACGGAGATGTGTGATTCACGCTTTTCATGCCGTTGGGAATGGACATCTTATTCATAGCAGAGGTGATACAGGAATAGTAATCACCAATGCTTAGTAAACATTGATACCCAGGTGATTTACACAAATCATCACAAGACCACAGTCATCACAGGACTACAATCTACCTCTTGTATACATGCAACCCAAAAGTCTTGAATTATAAACGTACTTGCTTCCTTGGACTTCAGATAAATCTCTAGTATCCTCAAGAGTCTTTCAAAACTTTCACTGTCTCCAGCAAATCTTGTAGGAAGGAAAAAAAAATAGATATCACTTTGCAATTTATGTTTTTACCAGCATGCAATTGAGCAGATTCAATTGACTCCAAATGTTTTGCACATTCTAATTTCTGCCCCCTATTGTCCTCCCCTGTTGACTTCAAGTTAATGTGTAATATGATGTGGGACATCCCTCATAAATTCCATATCATCAGAGTAATGTGGCTTTGATGATGTACTGCATTTTAAATTAGCTCTGTCACAAAAGGACGATGGGGGGCCCAGGAGGTTTTTTTTCTTTCTAATTTTCCTTCTGTTCTTGAAGTGTGATAAGTCTAATTATAGTTGGCAGCAAACAGCAGTGTTTCTTCAGGTAGTATGGCTTGTGAGGTCTCTTGGATTGCTATGATATCTTCAGATTTTTATAGTAGGTGTCTTAGACCCAACAAGTTAAGATGGCTCCCAAGTGGAAAGAGTTTTAAAAGATTAAAGAGAGATTAACAATCCAAGAAGTTACTAACATTGATCTGTCATGGCCAAGTTCAGTGGTGCATTCCTGTGGCTTATTTTACTCATGGGAGTTAAATAACAGTAACATTGTCAGAATCTTAGGATACTTTGGAGAAGAGGGTATGACATATCTAAATTATGAATATACAAAGTAAATTTTGTTTCTTCTAATACTCTACTAATCTGAGGGGGATTCTTCCGTATCCATTGTCTTTTCTGGGGGAAGAAACCAAATGTACAGTCCTGCCTATTGTAGGAAGAATAGCTATAGGTCCTCTCAGCTGTGGTATAGGAAACATGCTCTAATGAACTTTCCTTCCAGTGTTCCATACCAGTGCTTCTCAAGCTTTTAGTGAGCACAGGGATCTTTCCAGGAATCTTCCTACAATGCATATTCTGTTTCATTGGTCTGGGTAGAGCCTGAGATCCGGCACTTCTAACAAGCTTCTAGGTGATGTTCCTGATGCTGGTTCATGCACCACACTATGAACAGCAATCTGTTATAGGGTGTTAAACAACAGAAATGTATTTGTATGTGGATGCCTCTGCAATATAATTGCATCCAGAGGAGAAATGAAATAGCTTACAATTTTGGATGAATTGGGTAGATATAGAATAGCTAACATAAATGGAGCCACGCCTGTATTATTTAACACTCACAGCAGTATAGCTAGGCACAATGCTTCCATTACACAGTTGAGGGGCTATAAGCTTACAGATGTTTAGTGATGTGATCAAGTTGCAACGCTGACACTCCGTGAAATTTGAACCCAGGCAGTATGATTTCAGAGACCATGCTGAAATGCCTGTACTGCTCATGGACTGTTGCCCTGAAACACAGTTTATTTGTCTGGAGTGTAATGTCTGGAGCTTTTTACATCTTCATCATTATAAACCTCTCACAAATATTAATTGAGTACCTAAGGCCATTCCTTAAGGTTTTGTAGCAGACAAGAGAAAATAATGTAGTTTGAACTGAAGACCACTAAATAGTGCTCACTGGTAACTGAAATTCAGGAAACCGTTTACATATCCAGGAGTGATTTTCTTTATATATAGGAAAAAAAACATATTTAAATGGAGTTAAATCATTATCTGTAGGAATTATAGCTGAATGGAAGAAGTAACCTAAAGAGCAAGATTTTTTTTTTTTAAATGATATCCTGGGAACTGTACAGTGGCTTGCAGATTAATTCTATCTTTGTTTATATTTATACTTTCAAACTTTGTGTTCAGGTAAAATTCAGATAATATAAAATATAGATATGTTACATAATATAAAATATGTAATATAAATAATATAAAATTATGTGAATTATAAAGTGTGCAATTTAAGGACATTAGTAGATTCACAATGCTGTGCAATGATCACCTCCAATAAGCTCGTGGAAATATGCTCAGCACCATTAGTCATTAGAGAAATGCAAATCAGGCCAGGCGTGGTGGCTCACACCTGTAATCCCAGCACTTTGGGAGGCCGAGGCAGAAAGAGTCCTTGAACATAAGAGTTTTATGTCAGCCTGAGCAACACAGGGAGGCCTCATCTCTACAAAAAATAAAAATAAATTAGCTGAGTGTGGTGGCACATATCTGTCGTCCCAGCTACGTGGGAGGCTGAGGTGGGAGGATCACATCAGCCTGCAAGGCCGAGGCTGCAGTGAGTGGTGATTGAGGCATTGCACTCTAGCCTGGGCAACAGAGGAAAACCCTATCTAAAAAACAACAATAAAAAAACCAAAACAAAAAAACAGAAAAATGCAAATCAAAACCACAAGGAGACGTCATGTCACACCCACTAGGATGACAAGTAATAACAGAAGGTAACAAGTGTTGTCCAGGGCATGGAGAAACTGAAACTCTCAAATATTGCTGGTAAGAATGCAAAATGGCACGCCTGCTGTGGAAAACAGTTTGAGAGTTAAACCAAGGTAAACGCAGAATTCTCACTCACTTTCGACAACTGAATGTATTTGCCCTTTTCCAGCTCCTGGTTGGTTTTTTGCATAGCTTCTTCCAGGGCCTCTGTCTTGTTTGCTAATATATGGTTCTTTGTCCTGTATCCATTCAGTAGCCAATGTAAAATGGTGCCAAACTTACTATTTTAGATGCAAGGAATTATCTCCTCATTCTAGTGATTTTACCATTGTCTGTTCTTAGCTGGTGCCAGGTTGGAAACTGTAAGAGTTGTTGGTTGGTTGGTTGGTGCTTTTACTCCAGGTACTATGTCATTCCAGTGATATTTTTACTGTCTCATGTGGGATGTCCTATATGACTTGAATAAAAGTCCCTCTCCATTGCTGTCTGCACAAGGCTGACTCCTTTGACCCCAGCAGAAAGAACAGTTGATGATATTTGGTGCCAAAAAAAAAAAAAAATTTGCCTGTGCTCTGACTGTTCTTCTCCTTGGTGGGAAACGTCTGCTGGAATCATTGGGCAGTATGATGGAGGCAGATAAAGGTTTAAACTCTAATTATGCCACTTGGTAGTGTGCATAAACATGGGCAAGTCCTTCAATTTCCCTGTGCCTCTGTTTTCCCAAATAAATCATGGAGTAGTACTTACAGAAATGGCTAATGGTTTAATAAGATAATGCAGGAAAGCATTTAGCATAGCATCTGGCACACAGCAGCATTCCGTATCAACCCTGGCTGTTATTGTATCATTATCATGGTTACTGCTGTCCTAGGTTTTACTCTATTACATAGTTTGGGTCTATTTGCACACTACACTTCTTTTAAACACACACACACACACACACACACACTCTTTAGAATTATCTCATTGCCTTCCTACAAGCTGTCTTTCTGCTTCTGCATGAACTTTTAAACCTTCTCCACTAAGGCAGGGTAATTTTAAATGGTTTTACCCATGGATAGCCAGCCTAAGAATGAAAAAAATTAACAATGTCTTAAGAGAAAGGGAACTTTGCTGCTTTCAGGTGTATACAGCAACCCTGCAGTTCAACAGTCTCTGTCCTGGGTAGGGCCTCAGGTGACTTGACTTTGATGAAATAGAGAAGCAGGCTGCCCTCTGTCAGTTGCAGAACCCATGTTTTTTTAGCATAGTGACCTGATTCTGTATGTGGCTTGGGGAATCCTATTTGTGACTCTGAGGTCTATTTTTATGGTAATGATTCTTCATTACTTTCACATTCTCGAAAGTAGGTTTTGGCCTTAAAATGTATGCAATTCTCCCTCAATTGTTCTTTATTCATAGATAGCCATGATATAAGCTAGCCGGCTGGCTGGCTATAAAAAAAAAAAAACTCAGGCCTGGCGTGGTGGCTCACGCCTGTAATCCCAGTACTTTGGGAGACTGAGGTGGGTGGGTCACAAGGTCAGGAGATCGAAACTATCCTGGCCGACATGGTAAAACCCCATCTTTACCAAAAAATACAAAAATTAGCTGGGTGTGGTGGCATGCACCTGTAGTCCCAGCTACTTGGGAGGCTGAGGCAGGAGAATCGCTTGAATCCGGGAGGCGGAGGTTGCAGTGAGCCTAGAGTGCACTGCTGTACTCCAGCCCGGCAACAGAGTGAGACTCCATCTCAAAACAAACAAACAAACAAACAAAAAATGAAACTCATTCTCTGTCCAGAAATTTCAAGAACGCCAAATCTGTGATGACTGTGTTGACAAATTCTTATACAATGCTTTAAACATATTCAGATTTTAAGTTTTATTAGCTTATCTAATTATTCATTTAAAATAACTCTTTAAAAAGACCAGCTTATCTTACCCTAGCTGTAGTTTTTTGTTTGTTTGTTTGTTTGTTTTGCTAGTGAAACTATCCGTGGATTACTTTATCTCAGATTATATTCATCATATTTCTCCATTATAAATCCATTAAAATGTCGCTTCTCTGACTTCTTGGAGTTGAGGTCTGTGATTATCTGCTAGCAGAGGAAATTCCTGCCCACAGCCCCCAGGACATTTCCACATGGCAAAGCAGCATGAAGAGCAAGCATGAGTGAATCAAGTTCTCGTATAAAGAGGGATCCTAGGACAATGCTACTTTTAGAGATGGAAAAGCTCTAAGATATTTCCACGTAAAAGAAACCTCTGGTTCAGAGAGGGAAAATAACCTAAGTTTTCACGCTGAGTTCGTAGTAGGACACAGAAGAGAACTCTTTCAGTCCATGCAGTAGTGGCTCTAGGTCCTCCTGTCTTAGGCTCTGAAGGGAGACAGACCGCAGTCTCTCCTGGAATAGCCCGGGAAGGAACTTTGACATCAAGATATTCAACCTCCCAATTGTAGAAATGGGGGGCTCTGGTGTTCATTCATGCATGTAACAAGTATTTATGGCGCACTTACCCAATGCCAGACTCTGTTCTAAACAGAGGTTATGGCAGTGACCAACCCTGGACGGTTCCCTGCTCACGTGGAGTTGGTCACAGTGTAGGGATCAGACAGTGAATACGTAAGTCAGCGATCTGCCGAGAAAGATGACAAGTGTCACATCAGGGTGACGTAGTAGTACCTGAGACAGGGCATAGTGAAGGAAACATTTTTTCTAAGTGCAATGGAAAGTCACTGTAGAGTTTTAAATAGAGGAGGGATAGGATATGATTTATGTTTTAAAAATCTCTGTGACACCTAGGTGGAAATTTAATTGTGGGAAGAGCAAGAATATTAATTCTGGACAAATGCTGTAGGTCAGAGAAGAGATGATGGTAGCTGCTAAGATGGTAGCTGTGGGCAGGAGCTAATGATAGCAGAAGGATGCTGGACATAAAGATGAGGACTGGACCTTAGACTTAGTGGAAGAGGTGAGTGAAAAAGACTTACTAATAACTTTAATGGTTCAGCTTGAGCATCTGAACGGATGAACCCGAAGAGAAGTTTGCATCAGGCTCTGTGCGATAGCTAGTGTTCACATCGATTTATGTCCTCTTTTTTTTTTCTTTCTTTCTTTCTTTTTTTTTTTTTTTTTTTAAATTAAAGAGATCTGGTCTCGCTCTGTCACCCTTGCTGGAGTGCAGTAGAATGACCATAGCTCACTGCAGCCTCAAACCTCCCGTCTCAGCCTCCCGAGTAGCTGGGACTACAGATGCACACCATCACACACAGATAATTTTTTTTTTCTTTAGAGATAGAGTATTGCTCTGTTGCCTAGACTGGTCTCAAACTCCTGGCCTCAAGTGATCTTCCTTTGTCTGCCTCTCAAAGTGCTGGGATTACAGGTGTGAACTACTTTGCCCTGCGAACGTCTATTTTAAAAATAATCTTGAGATCTATAAGCCATGCCTGACCAGAGGGCAGATCCTTATCTATTTCTTTTCTCTTTCTTGAGTAGCACTTCACGCAGGGCTGGATTGTGGGGTGTTCTAAATGCAGGGGTGGGTGCAGGTGTAATGGAGGGTTTCACACTGTGTGTGCTTTCCTCTGTGTCCAAGGACTGCAGCTAAGAAAGGGTGTTTCGGTGGGTAATCGCATGATCCACTGCCCTATGTGGGACCACAGTCTTAAGTCGCTGGCTCTGCCTTCCTGGGTGCCACAGTTACCGTCATTTGTAAGACTGTAAACTTCATCAGCCTGCATTGACTTCCTCTGGGTACATTCTTGGGGACCACACAGTGCTGAGTCACAGTTAGAAGGGGTGTCTGTCTTCACAGTGCGGCATCACTCTGCTCCTGGATGCCCTGCTCTTTATCGTTCCTCCTCTCTCACTCTCCCTCCCCAGGGCCACGCTATCCTTTGGCAGTGATCACATCCAAGCCAATTTTGATCAATAGTTTCGTTCATTTCAAATGGAAATAAGCTCCGTGTTTAGCAGATGACGAGAGTTACACTCAAAATGTGGCACCTTTGTACCCCATTCCTTAGGTTGAACATGGCAGGATTCTTCAGGAGGGGAGAAGATGTGCTAGACTTAATGTTTAACATTCTTAGGACGGACGGCGTCTCCTCCATGCCGCCTTTAGCTGTAAGCTCAGCAACTCTGGGAATTGGAACAGCTGCCCCTCCTTGAGACTCTTTACTGCTTGTGACTTGACACAATGGAAGGACAGAGACCCCTGAGACTCTATGCACCTTTATTGGGTTGGCCTGGGTCAAGCCTGTTTGCAAAGACATTTTCTTTCTTGACTCTGACATGTGGCTCAGCTTAGGAACCCATTTCTTTTCTCTCTCAGACCTTTCCTCCTGCATTTTGAGCTTTGCACTTTTTATACCTTACTGTGGCTCCAAGAAGGCCTTTACTGCTGCTTTGGGGTTTTTTTGTTGTTGTTGTTCTTGTTTTGTTTTCTACTTAGATGCTCTACCATCCTGGATGATTTTTGCCTGGTTGGAAAGAGGCACCTTGGTAGGGGAGGAGAGAGGAGAACCTACAGGATTATGTGAAAATCTTTCCCTGGGGTTCACAGAGAAGCATCTTAGAGGGTTAGAATCTCTTTCCAAACCTTTGTAAGACAAGTCTTCTGAAGTGTCACCACAGAGTCTACCCTGGGGGAAGAAGCTGCATCTTTCCAGATACGCCTGCATGAAAACAAAAGAAGAAGAAGAAGAAAAGAAGAAGAACCCAGGAAGGATAACACAAGATAGAAAGGCCGTCTTGGCATTTGGAGGATGAGAATTATAAGGGCATTTTGCTTTTAAATCTAAGAAAGGTATAAAGAGGAGAGATGTTGAAAGCACCTTGTCTCTGATTTCTTTTGTTTGTCAGATATTAAAAAGTACCTGAGGTGCTCTGCTGGGTCCCTCTCGTGTGCCATCTGGCCCATGAGCTGCTTGAGATGGGAGAATATCTTACCCGTCTTTGCATCCCCAGCACCAGTACATTCAACGCAGTAACTTCCACGGTGCTCATTTGGGGGCAACAGGCCCTGTTGAACACGCATTCATTTTGTGGTACTTGGACCACACTTGGCAGAGAAAGAGGTATTTCTGGGCCGCCACAGGTGTGGTTGCAAGAAATGAACCTCAGAACTTGAATGGATTCAAATCAAGCATATCTAGACCGTAGCAGAAGTGTCACCAATGGTAGGAAAGCCTCTTTTCCCCTCTTCCAATCTGAGGAACACCTGGCAAACATTTGTACCTAAATTAGTTCTTGGCTTTGCTGTCCAGCTTAGGAGAACGGATGTTCCGGGAGGCACTGTAATTTACTGTTTGATAGGACCTCATAGGAAATTGTTCATGCGAATTCAACTCTGATCTCTTCATGATTGAGTATACGCAACTCTTCATATTGTTTTCTCTTAGCATTCGATCTTATTGATTCAAATGCTCTTTTCATTAACTTCATGGGTCCATAGAAGAGATTTGATGGATTTGAGGATCATACCTTCAGTTTTACTTACTGCGTATCCACCCCATGCTAACTGTGGGTCTCTGTATAAGTTTGCCTTTTCAAACCTCAGTTTCCGTCTTTGTCACATGGAGATAATACTCCTCTCTCAAAGATATTGTGAAAATTAAATGATGCTGAGCACGTAGATTAGTCAGCGAAGGGCACCCACTACCAACGATATTATGATGGGGCTTGATCCAACTTGGAATCCGTTACCTTTGCCCAGGACCATTGTTTGCACGTGTCTGCTTTTTATGATTATTAGTTAAGAGTTTATTTTCATATAGAGGATGAGGGAAAGGGTGATTAAGCATAGGTTATTCAGTTTAAACTAATGAATCTTTTTTTTATAGGCTGACCATCTGTCAGGGAAGTGACAGAAGGCATTCCAATAGGACTGAGTTGAATTAAATTAAGAGATAAAAGTAATAATAATGGCTTTCCTCCAAACGATATCTAAAAATCTGCGCACTTTTTCCCTAGCGCCATTATTGCCACTTTAATCGAAACTACCTGCGTCTGGACTGCAAGCCTCCTAACTGGTCTCCCTCTTTTCCTTGCCTTCAGATCCAATCTTTTTGTGATAGGTTGATCCTTTTAATATTCAAATCAGGTTACCTTGCCCCATCTTTCCCCCCTCCTACCCTTGAATAAAAACCCAAATGTAAAATAAAAATTGATAACTTGGCCTGTAATCCCCGTTTCATCTGGCCTCTTGCCTTCCTCTCCCACCCCTCTCTCTCTCTTTCTCTCCAGGTCATTATTCCTAGGGCTTTCAACACACTGTCCTCCATGTCATTTCTGTTCCAGCCCTGGAGACGTGTACCTCTCCTTCTGCCAGAGGGTGCCTCGGGTCATGGTCACTTGGCAAGGCCCACTCTTGTGTCACATCTCAGTTTAGATTCTGCAGAAAGGCAATTCCCAATCCCTCCAATAACTGCTCGCCACCCCCAAAGATCTCACTGGACTAATTGCAGATTCATTGGCATGGTGCTTGTTAAGTTACTCACCATGGTGTCCCCAGAACCCATCTTAGTGGCATTGCTGAATAAAAGGTGCTTCAGACTACAAAGGGCTTATATAATGTGCATTTTCCAACTTCAGGCTTGTGGCGGCTTTGCGAGAAAGGCATATACTGGACGGCTTCAAAGCTATAGAAGAGTAGTCCAAAGCCGACTGTGGTGAAAACTTGGAAATGGAAGAATAGGGTCTGAATCCCAAGTGTCTGATGCCAAGCCTAAAGCTCTCTCAACTTGAGTATTGCACATGGTAGACACTCTCTGTGTACTGTTGTCTAAAACAGGGATATCCAATCTTTTGGCTTCTCTGGGCCACATTGGAAGAAGAAGAATTGTCTTGGACTCTACGTAAAATACACGAACACTAACAATAGCTGATGAACTATTTAAGAAATCACAGAAAAATATTATAATGTTTTAAGAAAGCTTATGAATTTGTGTTAAGCTACATTCAAAGGCATCCTGGGTCACACGTGACCTGTGGGCCATCGGTTGGACAAGCTTGGTCTAAAAACGTATTGTTTGTCTAGGTAGGGTCATCATTTATGAAGCTCTTGAGCAAGCATTTTCATGTCACTCATATCACCTGTCAGACTTTCTCCCGAGTACATTCTAAGCCCTTCCTTGCCTAATCTGCACAAAGACCTTGTAAGATAGTGTATTAGTTAGTATCACAAACTGGGTGGCTAAAAATGACAGAAATTTATTGCCTCACCATTCTGGGCCAAGGAGCCCAAAGTCAAGGTGTCAGCTGAGTCATGTTCCCTCTGAAACCTTTAGGGGAATTCTGCCTTGCTTCTTTTGACTCCTGGTGTGATAGCAATCTCTGGCATATTGTGATTGGCAGCTCCATAGCACCTCTGTCTGCTTCCATTGTCATGTGGCATTCTCCCTGGGTGTTTTCACATCATCTTCCTTCTGTCTATGTCTGTCTTTGTGTCCACATTTCTCCTTATAAGGACAGGTCCACCCTACTGACCTCATCTTCATTTGATTCCTTTCTGTAGATTCTATTTGCAAACAAGGTCACATTACCAGGTACCTGAGGTTAAGGGTTTATCTGTCTTTTTGAGGGGACATGGCTTAACCCCTAGCAGATAGATATCCTGGTTAAAGGTTTATGTCTTTTTGAGGGGACATGGCTTAACCCCTAGCAGATACATATCCTATTCCATTTTCACAAATGGGATCACAGGCTCCATAATAGGCCCAAAGATTCTGAGCTTGCAATTGGCAATAACAAGTTCAAATACAGATCTTGCCTCCTAAGTCCACGCTTGGTTTGTGGACCAGACAGTTTTCAAACCTTTAAGTCAAAGCGTGGTCCATAGATTCAATTAACTTTCAAAGAGTGACGTGGGGCCCTTTTTCTTGGCTCAAAGTGAGCTTAGCCAGGAGAGGCAGAATTTTAAAGTGCCTGAGCGCGTGTATTATTACGAGCTCTGCCTGCTGAAGCAGAAATGGGTTCTTCCCCTGCCCAACTCTGCTGCATTGAGAATAAAGTGTCTGGCACTCTTTTACTAAGAGGCAAGCCATTCTTCATTTTAATTGGTGGGAAAAAAGTTTATTCTAAAATGCTCTTTCCCCAGAATAGTTCCCTAAAGTTGGATATAGTGTCTGTGTTTTCTTCCTCCTCTTTCTTCCTAGGAATCATTACCAGTCCCGGCTGGTGATTTATAATCACATTCCCAACAAATTCCACTGTTGTTAATGACTACTTATTTTCTATACAAATGATTTTTGCTCTCCTTCCTGAGGATAATTAACTAAGAAACTGGTAATAAATTACTGATAATGATCAGTTTGTCAGAGATGATTGTCGAATGGTGCCATCTTCCATAGTAACTAGATAAAGTATCTTTAATTGCTGATAACAGAACAGACAAATTGTGGTTATTTTTTTCTTTTTTTGTTGTTGTTATTGAGATATTCATGAAATCTTCCTGGAAGGCAGGCAGAATAACACCTTTTTTTCTCTCTCTCCTGAGGGAGGGGAAAAGGAAGAAACAGTCATGACTTACAGACTTCTAGAAATATAGTAAATGTGATCGCTTTTCGAGGTTTCAAACGAGATAGCTGATCTTTCTAAAGCAGAGATTAGAGAAAATCTACTCTGGGATACATTTTGTTTGGACCAGGGGTGCTTCCTGGCCATGTGTGATTTTTTTTTCCCTCAAAATCTCTTTCGTATTTGCATCTAAACCTCTGCCTTCAAATGTGACTTCTTTGAACTCTAGAAAGGAATGGTATTTAATTCCCAGCATTTCTCACAGTTAGGATGCTGATTAAACCCCAGACTGCCAGCGAGGCTATGACAGACCCTTAGCTGGGAAACGTAGAGAAGACCTATGACAAGGCATGTACACTGAAAGTCCTTTAATCATAGCCCTTATTATCTATTTTCTTATTGACAAGCTCACATTGTTCATTGTGGTACGAATTGCAGGATCTACTATTAACTTCAATTCTTTAAAGGATATACATATTTCACATAGTGAAGGCTGGGTTACATTTAATCCAGTTAAACATGTCACTTTACTGACATGCCTTGAATATTGTGAGTCTTGGGTATTGCAATCCTTTATTTATAATCTCCATCAGTCTTGTAAACTTTTGTTTTGTTTGGCTAGATGTCAGCAACTGTCAAACAAGCTGTGGTGTCCGAGATCATTTGAATTATTTTGGCAGTTTAGAAAACAGTGTGATGCTTAAAAGAATAGAAATGAGAATTCCAAAGGCGGGGGTCTCAATATCAAATTGTTGGGGGTCTGTAGTGTCTCTTCGGGCTTTCTGGGTTTTGTTATGAGAAGGGAAGCCACAACCAGCACAGAATTAGAATGTACAAAGTTACAAGGATGTTTACACATTGATTTCTTCAGAATTCCTTCAGTTCCAAGTGAAAAAAGAATTTTTTTTGAGTTTCAAGTAAGCTCTCCAGGGAGTCACAGGGATGAGAAAGATACAAATGAAACATGAATAAAGTTTCGGATAAGCTCAAGGAAAAAGAGAATTAGATTATAAAACTGGGAAGCACAAAGGGTAGACTTCAGGCATGGCTGATGTCACAAGAACTCTGATTCTCTCAGATCTGCTTCCTCTTTTGGTACCAGGCATTGGCAAGTTTCTTCCACACATAGTCACTGAGAAGTTAGCATACTCAGCTGGGTGCAGTGGTTCGTGCCTGTAATCCTAGCACTTTGGGAGGCCTAGGTGGGCAGATCACTTGAGGTCAGAGTTTGAGACCAGCCTGACCAACACGGCGAAACCCCATCTCTACTAAAAGTACAAAAATTAGCTGAGCATGGTGGTGGCACCTGTAATCCCAGCTACTCAAGAGGCTGAGGCAGGAGATTCACTTGAACCTGGGAGTTGGAGGTTGCAGTGAGCTGAGATCATGCCTGGGCAACACAGCAAGACTCTTTCTCCAAATAAGGGAGGAGGGAAGAGGAGGAGGGGAGGAAGGAGGAGGAGGAGGGGAGGAGGGAGGAGGAAAGCATCCTCTTGAAGATACTGCGGAAAATTCTAGGGAAGGTTCTGATTGGCTAATTTGAGTCCTGTGCCTACTTCTGAGCAACTCTGTAGGCAGTAGGGCTGGAGTTTTCTGAGTGGCTGATCTCGAGCCTCATGACCCACAGAGTAAGGTAAGAATGAGGGGAATACAGCTCTAACTAAATGAAATAGGCAGATGTAGAATGGGGCAAGGGTGGTTCTCCAAAGTAAAAGAGTTTAGGTCAATCCAAAAACAGAAGGAAACACAAGCACACGCTGGAGTGCAGTGGCATGATCTCAGCTCACTGCAACCTCCGCCCCCCAGGTTCAACAATTCTCTTGCCTCAGCTTCCCAGATAACTGGGTCTGCAGGCGTGTGCCACCAGGCCCGGCTAATTTTTATATTTTCAGTAGAGACAAGGCTTCACCACGTTGGCCAGGCTGGTCTCCAATTTGTGGCCTCAAGCAATCTGTCCACCTAGGCCTCCAAAAGTGCTGGGATTATAGGCACCTGCCACCATGCCTGGCTAATTTTTGTATTTTCAGTAGAGATGGGGTTTCACCATGTTGACCAAGCTGGTCTTGAATTCCTGACCTCAAGTGGTTCTGTCTTGGCCTCCCAAAGTGCTGGGATTACAGGCATGAGCCACTATGCCCAGCCTTCATGGTATACTTCTAATTCTTTGCTTCTTCATGAGCTTTTTCCAGCATGAGCCAAAATCAGTTTCTTCTTCTGCATCCCCATTGAAATTGTTATTCTTCTTAAAATACTTAGAATGTACCTACTTCAGTTTTAGTTTCTGAGAATTTATGTCTTTCTTGAGAAACAGAGTACCGTTTTGTGATTCTTGCTTCAGTACTTCACATTCATTAGAACAATGCCTGGCACTAAATAAATATTTAATTCTGGTGAGTTCTTCCCAGACAAGACTAAAGGAGGGTGTGAATACTTGGGCAACTCAAGTTATCAGTTGGGTATGGCTGTGTTCACTTATGGGAATATGAGTGTAGCTATTGATAGTTTGGAGGAGCAAAGAACAGTCAGCTGACTGCAGAGGCGGATATGGATTTTGTTTCTCTTGGGGGCCCTAGGAATTTTGCCACACCTGGACCCATTTTATGTGATAATGGCTCTGAGTTTTGGGTTACAGAACTCAACTTCCGAGAATAACACAAAGCAAGGGGCTTCCCCGTATGTCTATATAGATCTAGCCCAACTCAGGATAAACAGCTTCTCATTAATTCAGCAAATATTATGTAGCATCTGCTATGTGTTGGACACATGTAATGAGTAAATACGTATGTGACTGCTGCCCTCATGGTTGGAGCTTTGCTACTGGGATGGTCCAATTAGGGGCTGCCTCTTACTACCAGTGAGATCTCAGAGTAGTTGTTTAACAACTCTATGCCTCAATTTTCCTGCCTGTAAAATGGGAATAAAGGGCTACTTCACAGAGTTATTGTGAAGACTAAAGGATCTAATGATTTTACACTGTCTAACATAAGTAACCATTTAGCAAATGACAGCTATTACATGTAGCTATTGGCTCATGAAGGCTGCAGGCTGGTAGCACATAGATTCATCAAATGATAACATTTAAAATGTAAATTATGACATAATTGATCTGAAGAGGAGGTACTTGATGTTAAGAACACTTAAAATATGGAATTCTGTAAAAGCTTGCCTGGGAACGTGTAGCTCATACAGCTACAGATAAGACTATTAATAGATTAGAGCCAAAATGAATAATGTATCCATTTTTGATGATTGATAATAAGGCAGCAGTTGTGGACAGCTGAGATGGTCCTTTTCCAACCAGGACATCAAAGCTACTGTGATTATCATGACAATTACATCTCACATTCTGCCAAGATGGTTCTTCTCGCTCAGTGCCTTGGTCATTTCAGAGTGGGAAAAGCCTTCAGCTCAGTGTCCTTCAGGATCCAGTCTGCTTTTTAAATTTCTGAGAGTCATTTGGATTTCAGAAGGATTTGCCTCTCATCTTCCAGTCATATCCCATTACCAGTCAATTCAGAACATCTATCAGTTCAGCAAGAGAGGAAAGGATGAATTTCCATGCCTCCCACCTTTGCTTGGTAACAGGTTATGCTTAAGCAGTCACTTCATGACTTACTGCTTCTTGCTGGGACAATAATGTTCTTGTGTGTGGCTAAGCTATGCCCACATTTTAAAAAGTTAGAACACATCTTGTAAATATCCATACCTTTGAAAGTCCTCCTTTAAGTTGAATTAGACCAGTGAATAGAGTAATAATGAAAGTATTTGAAGTAGGGCAGCCCTTTTTCTTTAAAAGGAAAGAGAATAACTAATATCAGGAAACCAATCAGACCGGCGAATCAGAGCCCAGTTTTGGGGTCTGACAGACTCTGGGTGGAATTGCTGTGATACCTTGGGCTAGTCTCTATAGTTCTCTAAAACTTAGTAATGTAATCTGCAAAATGGAATAATAATGCCCAGTTCCTGGATTTGTGGTGAAGATTGAAGGAGATACTACCTACGAAGTATTCAGATGTTTGCCTGGTGTATGGTAATTGCTGAATAAATGTTATCCATTATCCCAGTGTTGTGTGCATCGATGACAATGATGCACAAGAATGCTTGAGGAATTTTGAGGTTTGATTCGTCATTCTTTTACCTTCTGAATTTTGGCATCCTTGGAAAAGGGAAACAGATACAAAATTGTTATATTCCCTTTGTTGCAGAAATGTGTAATTATGTGATATACACATGCACATGTGTACATTTATACCAAAAAGTATGTAGAAAATATACACACACACACACACATATATATACACACACATACAATTATATGTAGTCTGTATCAATGTATTATGTGTAAGATATATATTATAAATATATAGTATAGAGTATGTCTGGTAGTATATTCTGTTTTGTGTTATACATAATATAACAAAATGTATAGTATGTTATTAGATTACATATTCCTGGTATCTATGTTACAATCTTTTCTAATTAAAAATTTAAAAAATTAAAAAGCATCAGCTACCCCCTGCAAGTTCTCTGAGGGCTGGTTTTATTATTATTTGTTTTGATACTTCAGTGGCAGCAACTTCCTGTTATAGCCAGAGTCTCAGTGTGTAATCCCATGAAAGCGTCCCTAGGTAACAGGATGTGCCCACTGGTCATGGAAGTCAGTTCTGTTAAATAGGGAGGATTTTATCTGTCTGAATAAATATTTCTGCGGCTCTTCTCACTCTATGGATTTGAGATGTGAACAGGCAAGAAGGGTCATCACTATAAATCAAGAGTTTCCATGAAGTCGCCACCGATTTAGAGCAGACAGCAGCTTTTGGGTTGAAAAAAAGATCGTGAAGTGCAGGCGTAGGCAGCAAATGCTGGGGATAATGTGTGGCGTGTATAGGACTACTCAGGGAACGTTTATCAAGGATGGACAGAATGGAGAATAATGCTTTTTTTGAGATAAGTTAGCTAATCGATCATTGGCAAGGGAAACATGGAAATACTTGGTAGAAATTGGTGCCACCTACACCAGTCCAAACAAGTACATGTACGTCAAACGTACCATCCAACATCCAATTGTCACTAAGTCTATCTAACCACATCTTACTCACCTTTGTGCTACTCACAGGTTGACATGGAGGTAAGAGTAGATGCGGTGGGAATGGACGATGTCTCCCAGGACAGGATGATAGAAAAGGAAGAAAAGAGGATTTGTTTTAAGGAAGGGCCACTTCTATGAATGGTTAGAAGAATGGAGGAGAGAAGGACAGCAAAAAGTGATAGGAGAGGTGGTGGGTGAACCAGGGAGGGACAGTTTCCTAAAGGGTAGAAGGAATTTCATGGAGACAGCAACCCGTGGATGGTGCCAAATCTCATCATGAATTGACAAGAGTCCTTGGACTTACCTTCCCGGGAGTCAGTTTTATAGATTTTACACAACTTTGTACCTAAATCATTCCCAACAAATTAAGTGTGAGTTCCAGAGGGCAGGTACTGGGGTTTATTCATTTTGGAAACCCCAGGGTCTGGCAGACAGATTAGCGATGAATAAATATGTTTTGAAAGTATGAATGGATGAATGAATGGATAAAATAAGTGCTAACCTTAACAGTTTAATATCCGTGCAAAATGAAAGTAGCAAAGTGTTAAAGAAGTAATTAGAAATTGGCAAAATGGGGCACAAGAAACCATCTTAGATATGTGGTAACTCTAGGGGTTTAAGAAATAGCATCCCTTTATTTCCCTACTGAGTAAGAACCAACTGAGAAAGAAGCTGGGCAGGAAGGCAAAAGGAAATAAACAATCTTTTTTCATTTAGCCTAATGTTTTTAAGGTTCTGATCCCATCCCCGTGACGTGTTGGGAATAGGCAAGTCTGTAGAGATGCGAAGTAGATTAGTCATTGCCTAGGGATGGAGCGTGGACTGCAAATGTGCACAAGGCTTTCCTCCCGGGGTAATAAAAAATGTTCTAAAATTAAATTGTGGTGATAATGGCACCACTGTGTGAATATACTAAAAGCTACTGAATTGCGTACCCTGAATTCGTGAATTTTATGGTTTATGAACTCTATCTCAATAAAACTGTTTTTCTAAACAAGAAAACAAAAAGGTTTTCACTTATTAAATAAACCAAACTTTATAGGTATGGCCAAATGGGCTTCCTTGTACTCTCCTGATTTGTGCAGACTTGCCCATCAGTCACTGAAAGTGTGGAAACCTTCAGTCCGTCCCCTGGCCTCCAATACACACAGACACACATACGCAGACACACATGCAGACAGACACACATGCAGACACACACAGACACACACACACAGTCTCTCTCTCTCTCTCTCTCTCTCTCTCTCTCTCTCTGTCTGTCTCTCACTGTCTTGTTCTCTTGCTTTCTTTCTCACTCATGAGTGCTGTGGCTGAGAAAGCAGCCGAGAGTGCACTTTTTCTGCCAGCTGGAGAATTTGACATAGGGTAAGTGACTAGTCTGAGTACATCTAGGTTCTTTCCCCAAAGTAACCAATTTGATAAAGCATTCCTTCTTACGCATGGTGGAATGAGAAGCTGGGGAGAGGCCCAGAATATTATGCTAGAAAAATTCTTGCACATGGAAACACAGGGAAGGAGGATAAGTGGGTGCCTCCATTCCTATGCCTCATACTTTTTATGTCCAGTACTGTCTGTGTTTCTACCATAAATACTCTTTTAAAATCAGGAGTCCTAGACCAGAGAATGTTCCCTGCATTCCGTATGAGCTGAGATCCAAGTATATAAAGGCCTTCTCTTTAATTAATTTCCTTTCACCCAAATCCTATCCATGGGGCGTGATCAGTAGTTATAAAACCCATCAATTCCAGTGGTATGGTAATGAAAAAGCTTGATGAAATATGACTTTTGACCATACAGTAGTCAGAAGTCTAGTTCTTCATGTATTAAAGGATACCATTCGATCCATTGTGTGTTTGTCTCTGCTTAGACACTTGTGTGTAGTTGCATTGACATTTAGACAGACTTGCCTATTCTAGACATTTTCTCACTATTAAATGCACGTGACTAGCACAGTGTCTGGTTATTAGTCAATTATCATTAAATATTGGCTGCATAAGGGATGGGGATCATAGGCATTTGGAATATAGGATGATCGACTCTAATCTGGCATTACTGGATGAAAGGGGTTCTTTATTGGAACCAACTACATTTTTTTTTGTCCTTTGTAATATTAGTCTTACTTTGAGGCATGAGGGCATTTTGAGACTAGCGAAACTCCCGTAGCCTTCGGAATTATAATTTAAATCTTTTATCCTTCCAGAACTCAGGACATTTAATTTATCATGATTCATAAAAGACCAGTAATAATCCCTGTCTTTATTTAAACGTGGGCGGCATTGACTTCCCGCTGTAGGAATTGGGTGTTCTTTATCACCGTCTCTCTATCTACTTATCACGGATCCTGCATGTGTACGAAAAGCCATCTTTGTCAGTCAGGGGGAGATTTTATTAACTAAAGGTTCATTTGTTCTTCAAGTGACACTATCTCTTTGGAATTACCAGATGTTGTTCAAACTGTGCCGGCTCTGCTTTTATTCTGATGATGGCAAATGTTGAATGTGGTGAATAAATATCGGGTACTGTCCTCGGTCATCTTAAATAAATGTGATAAAATGAAAACATGTCGCCTCTGAGGTCTCATTTGTTCCCAGGAAGTCCACGGCGCAATAAGGTCCACAGACAATGAAAGGCAAATCAGCCATTCACTGGGTGTTCCATTAGGAGACGTTCTTGTCATTTTCCCGATTGCATTTTAGATTAATATATAGCGTGAGATAGGATGGCATGTATTGAGATGATGCCACAGTGCCATGGCCAAATTGTTTTGTTATAACGACATGATACAGACAATTAGATGCATTGTGGTGATCTTCCCTAGAAAGTTGCATTTAAAAGAGAAAGTGGCAGAAAATAAATTAATAGTAAATTTCTTATGACTTAGACCCGAAGGGACTCATGTGAATGCAGGTGTTATATTTTGATCCTTCTTTGCTACCATGGCAAGACTGGTGACTGTCTTCTGAGGAGGAGTAGAGGGGATTTCACTTAACTGGATGATCCCAGAGCTGACGTTTATGTTGTCCATTGCCGAGCCATGTATTAAATATTTATAATATATGTTATATTATATATTATATAATATGTTATTTTATAATATGGATTATAGAATATGTAACATATAATATATTATATATAATATATATAATATGTATTATATAATCTAATATATATTATAATTATATAATTATTATTATATATTATATAATGTATTACATAATTATGTATTATTATATAATTGTATATTATTATATATTGTAATTTTTTTTAAGAGAACATGGATTTCCTGATAGGAAATGGGAAAGTTTTTGAACTGTATGACTTGAGTCACTTGAGACTTGAGTCGCCTGTCATGTTGGAAGGGCATTGGAGAATCAGCCAGCTGATGTAGAACTTTGTCATGACTTTCAAAAGTTTTCCGTACAAATTGACACATGGGGCTTTTGGCTTAATATATAATAATATGTATTAATATTATATAATTTAATATACATTAATATTATATAATTATTATAATCACATAATAATATAATTATTATATAATATACTAATAATACATAATTATATAATTATAATATAATTATAATAATTCCTATAAATATATAATAATTATATAATAATATACAATTTTATATAATATAAAAAAGTGGGAAAGAACAATGTGGCAAAACAGACATTTTGGAATCACCACGCCCTTCTTTTGTGGCTGATGCATGACACCCGTGAATTAAGATTAAAAAGAGGATATAAAGCAGAATCTTGCTTTCACAGTGGGGGAAAATCTTATGAATGCTTTGAAAATAATTGCCAATAATTATACTCAAATTGTATTACATCAAGAAATGGAGATGTGAACCAGACTGGGACAGGAAGATTTCACAGTAACAGCCACAATTTCTCTAATTTATTACATTGTCATCCGTCTTGTGATTTAACGTCCTTTTTCACAGTCTGCGGTAATATATGGAATTACTAAAAGTTGGCGGCTGTCTGTTGTTCAGAAATGTTGAAAGAAATGAAGTGTTTCTGTGGGTGTTGCCGAAGTCCTGTTGAAAGGGTAGTTAAGTATCGCTGATTAATTCCCATTCTATCTCTGATGAAATGGAGAAGGGGAAAATGCTCCTTTTTACCGAGTATCTCATTGCAAACTGCAGCCCAGAAGTTGCATAAGCATTTTCCTTCCTCGGTATAAATTGATTTGCTGTGAAAAATCTCAGATGGTTCCATTTCAAGGCAATGTTTTATTTGGTGGTGCAGGACAAATGTAGAGCTAAATAGATTTGTAGGCTAATTTATTGGTCATTTTAATATTATGTATTCTCCCCTTCGGTGTGTTAAGTACTTCACCGATGCTTCTTCAGCTATATACTGCTTATGGCGTGCCCAACTCATCTTAATTAAATTCTTTCTTGCAACAACCTCATTTTTGCTCGTGGGATACGTTGCTGTCACTGTGAAACATTTTCTAGGAAAATGGAGATATATTTTTCATAAATTAGGCTCTTTTTTAAGGCTCTAAATATTAGTCACTTAAATTGATATTAAGTTATTATGTACTCCAAATCAGTGCTTTATAAGTCTTTCAAAAACTGTCTGTTGCCCAGAAGCCTGGGAGGAGTGTGATAGAGCTGGAGGGTAATGTGCAGGTGTGTTGGGTTAGTGATGGGTGAAATGACTTTATGTGGCTCGTCCCCACCTCCCATTGTCAGAGGCAATCAGAGAAAGCATTTTGCAAATCGACAATAAGAAAGAGGCCTTACAGAGCATGTTGCCGCTGCCACAGCCGCTGCTACTGCCACTGCTGCTGGCACCCCTGCTGAGATCAGCTCAGTGCCATCTTCTCTTTTAGAAAGAGAAGAGTTTACTCTGAACTATGCATTTTTTATTTTTATTTATTTGTTTATTTTTTTTAAGAAAACATGGATTTCCTGACAGGAAATGGGAGGCTTTTTGACCTGTATGACTTGAGTCACCTGTCATGTTGGAAGGGCATTGGAGAATCAGCCGCCTGATGTAGAACTTTGTCATGACTTTCAAAAGTTTTCCCTACAAATTGACACATGGGGCTTTTGGCTTTTGTCCTGGGGACACGGCAGCTGTCATGTCAATGTCTAGATAAATTGTGCCTTATAACCAAAGATGGCTAGTTAAACAGAACAAAACACCCAAACAGGTGCTTATTCATTCCCTTAGTCCGTCCCACTCTCACACAGGTGAAGAGTATGTTTCAGTTAAGATGATGAACGTGCTTTCCCCACCCCTTGTCTTAAATCCTCCAGCCCACTAGCTCTTGCCTTGCAGCCATGCTGACTGTCTTTTATTCCCCCAAACATACCCAGCTCCTGCTGACGGGATGCTGTGAGCATTCTGCTCCCTCTGTCTGGAATGGGCCCCTCCCGCCTCACCACAACCTTTGCAGAGTTAGCTTTTACTTCTCCTTTCAATCTCAGCTCAAGAATGCCACTTCCCCCAGGAAAGTCTTTCCTGGAATTCCCACCCTTAAAGCAACTCCAACTCCCTAAGATAGATGAGAATATGTCCATATTTGGTCTCATAGTTCCTTGTACTTTTCCTCCAGTTTATATATACATATATATGTGTCTGTGTGTGAGAAACTATATGTATCGGTATATATATGACTGTGTGTGTGTATATATAATATATATTTATATATAATATATATAATTATAATATATAAATAATTATATAATATAATTATAATATATAAATATATAAACTATAGTATATTATAAATATTTATAATATATAATTATGTATATATATTTATATATATATACACACACACACACACACAGTCACATGTCATGTCAGTGTCTAGATAAGTTGTGCCTTATAACCAAAAGTGGTTAATTAAACAAAACACCCAAACAGGGGTATATTCATTCTGTCAGTCTGTTTCTCTCACATGTATGAAGAACATGTATATGTATGTGTGTATATGTGTGTATATATATACACACACGTATATATACATATATAGATACAGATCCACACACAGCTGCTGGTATCACCGCTGAGATCATCTCAGTGCCATCTTCTCTTTTAGACAGAGGAGAAGAGTTTATCCTGAACTTTGCATTTTTTGAGAAAACATGAATTTTCTGTTCAGGAAATGGGAAGCTTTTTGAACTGTATGACTTGAGTCACCTGTCATGTTGGAAGGACACTGGAAAATGGGACAGGTGGGTGTATATATATATACACACACACACACATACACACATGTATACACACATACATGTGAATATATACCCACACACACAAATATGCACATACATATATATCTGTGTGTATATATATCCCTCTATTAATCTGTGTGTGTCTATATATCTGTATCTCTCTATATCTATATATTGAACACCTACTACGTGCCAGGCGCTCTTCCTACATTTGCAACTTGTTGGTGTAAAGATGACAAACTGAAGTTGTTCCCTGAAGCTCCTTTATCTGCCTGAAGTCTCGACCCACCAAAGAAGAAAACAAGAACCTCTAGTTCCTTCCCTGAGTTATCATTAATTGAACCCATATTGCAGGAAGAAAGACTGATGTCTTCCAGCACACATGAACAGACTTTTGTCACAGGCCATTGTTCTTCAAGCCCATTGAGTTCCCGTAAAAATCACTTACTACCTATGCTAAAATGATCCATGCTTTCCCATCTCCCTTTCCCCTAAGAAGGAGGATATATAACCTTCTGTATCACATTGTGTGATGGTGTAATCATCACTCTGTTATTCTCCCCATGCATGGTAATCAATTTCTTTGTCATGTATTGGGGGTGGGGGGAGTCAAGCCCTCATGAAGTCAATATTCTAGTTGGGGAGAAAAACAGTGAAAAGTGTGCATGATACCTGAGCAAATTATGTTACAACATGAGCAGTGCTATGGAAAAAAAGAAAACCGAGACAGAAAAGGATGAGGAGGGCAGGAGAGCAGGGGTGGAAGAATCCATAGCAATTTTAAATGAGGAGGAGGGGGCCGGGGTGGGTCTCACTGTGAAGGTCACATTTCGGCACAGAGCCAGCTGCCTGGAATTTGGAAGAAGAACATTCCAGGCAGTGAAAATAGTCAAAGCAAAAGATGTAAGTCCTGAGAGTAGTCCTCTGTTCAAGGGACAATAGAAGGGCCAGAGGGAGTGGAGCAGAAAATAGCAGGGAATGAGTTGAGGGAAGAAGCAAGGTGAGGAGGAGGTGCAAGCCACATATGACTTGTAGACATTCAGGGCCTTTGGATTTTACTCGAGTAAAATAGGGTCTTGGACTTACATTTCAAATGAATGATTTGAACTTCTGCATTGAAAATTGATTTTGAGGATGCTTAATGCAGTTTATAGCCATGTACTTACTTTTGCGATTATGTGGTTGGTGTCTGTCTCTCCCATAGACTGTAGGCTCTAAGAGGGCTGGAGTACTATCTGTCTTGCTCTTCATTGAATCTCCAAGATCAAGCCTAGTGCTTGGCATGTTGCTGTCCAATAAATATTCAATGTGAAAGGATAAAATGAATGCAGGCCACATCAAGATGATGCTAGTTGGCATTCATCCCTCAGAGGCATGTGCTGTAGATAGTCAATGTGCAAATTTCAACTTGTATCCATCCACTTAAAGATGACTTCAAACGTGCCCTCCAACCGGAGGCTTAAGTTGAATTATCTACCTAATTGTTGCTATGTGCAGCTGTTTTTCATTAGTCCTGTTTTAATTTGCAGTCTATGAACTTTGATATTTCTAACAGAAAGAAATTGGATACTAGTCTGGAAGGCTTCCCTCCTTAAAATGAATATGCTTCACACCCAAGCAAATGACTGGAAAGGTTCCCTGTTGTCCGCTAGGGAAATGATTCATGGGGGCAGGGGCTGTCCACAGCAGACCAGAATGTTACAGTCTGCTGGGTAAAGGATCCATGGTTTCAGAATTAGTATGCATGCATTCCATAATACATATTTACCTGGTAGTCTGTAACCATTCAGTAGAACTGTTACAGTCTAGTAAGTAAATAACGTGTTTTTCAAAATTAGAATGTGTACCGAATATGTATTTACCCAATACGCTGTAACAGTTCCGAGGAAACCTTCCCTCTTGGTAGTCTGTCGTACTGACTTATGGATATGGGTGTAATGTTGTTTTGAATATGAACACAGTGTAAAGGAAGATGTGCAATTTTTAGAAGGGCGAGGGGTTGTCATGTAGAACAAACCAATTTTAGGAGGAAAATTCAATTCCGTTGCAGAATCTGTTCCTGCGATTCGTCTCCTTTCTTTCATTGTATCTTATTTTCTCTTTTTGTTTTTTCTTTTGTGCCATTTTCTGGGAAGATTGCTAATGACACCAGGATGAATTTTTAAATAGTGTAATTTAATTATTGGTAACATCATATGGATTTATAAGTGATTAGTGGACAGATTTCTGAACATGCATAGGGGCCGGTTTTTTAGTTGCTAATATCATGGTCTTGGAGGAATCCACAAGTTGGATTCTGGTGAATAATTTCATGACAGTATTGGCAGCGCTTTGCCTAATGAGTATGTATCACTCTGGCCTGGGTAAGTCAAGCAAAAGCTAACCATGTTCACATCAGCCATCTAGATATGTTATACAGGAACAAATTGTGTAGAGATGATTATGAGGCCATCTTGGTGCTTTAAGACATGGAGTTTTCAGTGGGATATTACTAATTTCCATCATAACTGATGTTCAGCTGCATTTCTACTGATGTTGACTGTATGGGTAGAGAATTAGACTCCACAGTTCAAGATAGTTCATGGATAAGTAACATTGTAGTCAAGAGTTTGTGGCTCTGGAATGAGATGACTTGGGTGCCAGCCCTCGGAACTCGTATCAGTGATTTAACCACTTTAAGACCGGATTACCTTATCTGTACAATTAGAGATTGCCTTATGTGTACACTCATTGCACAGAACACTAATTGTACAGATAAGGCAACATTAGTGTTCACTTTATAACATTCTTGTGAGTGAAATAGTACCCACAAACTGTGTGTCACTCTTCAGAGCACATATTGAGTATTTAATGGGCATCACCAACTGTTGTCTATAACTACTGTGGAAATTCAGCTCTGCTGGGATACAGGAGGTATATGTAGCAGGATTAGCAAGGGTGACTCAGTCCAGGTCTCCAAGTATTTGGTTTAGAAGTAAATGAAGACACCAGGCGTGTAATTGGATATTTCACTAATAGGTTATAAGTGGTTATGCAAGTTTCTAAACATCTTGCGTGTTTTAATAAATACTTTCAGTTGACAAATGAGAAAGCAACCATGAATCCGAGTCTCTTACTTGGAACCATGTGAAACAGTGATTTATGAAATGCCCTTTAAAACTCCTTGGAGGTTCATATTCTGCACAAGTTGCTTTTTTTTTTCTTTCTAATTGAGAAAGCTGCTATATTTTGAGTCTGTGTAAGCAACTGCAGGCCTTGATTCTTTTTTTTTTTTTTTTTTTTTTGCGCAGTTGGGCAGAGAGCCATAGGGTGAGTCCCACAGCCCTTTCCTGGGTATGTCCTTCTGTGTGATGTACCTTCCGTGAAGCTTTACCAGCATGTTTTATCATGTGTTCAATGTCATTTGCACAATTAGACTCAGATGCTGCAGGGGCAGGGGGCCATGGAGTATACCCACTGCTTCCAAGTGCTATTTCCCCAGGCCCAAGTGCAATTGCTGGTGCAAAATGAATACTCAGGTGGTTCCTGTGTTGTCCTCCTTTGTGACCCTGTCTCTCTGAATTAATTCTAGTCCATGGCACTGCGTGACTTCCAAGAAAATTTTAGCATCCTGTGCAACATGCGTGAGATTTAGAAGCATTGTCTGTTGACATTATTCTTTATGAACATTTAGTGGGAGCTTACTATGGGCCAGGCACTATTCTAAGCATTTCACATCATTATTTCATACCAATCCATTTAAGTCAATCGTATTATTATCCTCATTTATCAGATGAGAAACTGGGATCCCCCCTAGATTGGATGTGTATAAGTTATTAAGATGTAAGTCAAAAAATTCAGTGCATTCCTAGAGCCCAGAGTCCCTAATATCTACTCTACCTTGTCTCCCAAGGAAAATACCATTGTCAGAAGTTGGGTAAACAGATCAAAAGATGGCTGGGTGTGGTGGCTCACACCTGTACTTTCAGCACTTTGTGAGGCCAAAGTGGGCAGATTGTTTGAACTCAGGGGTTCACGACCACTATCAGCAACATGGCAAAATCTCATCTCTACAAAAATACAAAAAAGTAGCCAAGCATGGTGGCACACGCCGGTAGTCCCAGCTACTCAAGGAGGCTGAGGTGGAAGGATCAGTAGGGCTTGGGAGGGGGAGGTTGCAGGGACCTGAGACCGAGCCACTGCAATCCAGTCTGGGTGACAGTGAGATCCTGTCTCTCTCTCTCTATATATATATATATGTGTGTGTGTGTGTGCATGTGTGTGTGTGTGTGTGTGTAGATTATCAAAAAAACAAATGGTAGGTAGGACTTAGATGCATTTAAGTGTTGATATGGTTTGGCTGTGTGTCCCCAACCAAATCTCATCTTGAATTAGAGTCCCCATAATCCCCACGTGTCGAGGGAGGGACCTAGTGGGAGGTGATTGGATCATGGAGGTGGTTTCCCCCATGCTCTTGTGATAGTGAATGAGCTCTCACGACATTTGATGGTTTTATAAGTGTTGAATGAGTGTTTACTTCCTCCACATGCTCACTTCTCTTTTGCTGCCTTGTGAAGAGGTGAGTGTTTTGCCTTCTCCCATGATTGTAAGTTTTCTGAGGCCTCCCCAGCTATGTGGAAGTGAGAGTCAATTAAACCTCTTTTCTTTATAAATTACCCAGGCTCAGAAAAGTTCTTTATAGCAGTGTGAAAACAGACTAATATGAGTGTAATGTACATTTCTGGGAACTAGTCCAAAAATTCTGCGTACTATACAGAAATCACATGACCGTGGTTTCCATCAATAATGCTCCTCTTTACCAGGGGAGTTTAGATCAGATGGAGTATGCAAATAAATCTTTTTGGAATAAACACAACCCTAAAGGGAATCATTGCTCTAATACAGAACCTAGTCCTGTGTTTCAGCACGGCTCGAATCCTATGTTTATGTAAAAGAACTCTCAGGGAATGATTACCTAGGTTTTAACATAGAGTGGAGAATCTACAATTATTATCACCAAAACGGTAACCCCACTGCAAGCAGGAGCACATTGAAATCACACTTCTCCAAAACGGTCTTCAGAATGTACATTCCAGTCCTTATTTTTCCTTCAGTCTTCTTCCATGATCTTCTTTCTGTCTCCACGTCTAGCATCTCACACAGGCCACCACCACCTTTTGCTACAGTATCCTGGTAACTGGCTTCCCTGTCTCCTTGGTTTAAAATCCCTTCTAAGATCCTCCTTTAGTGCAGCTAAAATGCTCTTTAAGAAAGAAACCTAACCATCTCAGCCCACCTACAACAGCTCTGTGTTACCCTTGGGATACAGTCCCACGTGTATAACATGATTTTTCAAAGCCTTTCAGGAAGCAGCCCCTGCCTTCTTTACAGGCTCTTTGTTCCCTACTCCACCCACAATACAACCACACATGGCTCCATTCAGTGACCCTGAGTGCCTTGCTCTCTCTCACCTCCAGGTCTTGAAACCCCTGCCTGGAACACTGTTTCCCCTCGTCTTTGCTTTGCCCATTATCTTAATCTATTGGTGTTGCTATAAAGGAATCCCTGAGGCTAGATACTTTATAAAGAAAAAAGGCTTATTTATCTCATGGTTCTGCAGATGGTACAGGAAGCATGGCATCAGCATTTTCTGCTGGCAAGGGCTTTAGGCTGCTTGCCCTCATGGTGGGAGGTGAAGGGGAGCTGGTGTGTGCAGAGATCACACGACAAGAGAAGAAGGAGGGGAGGTGCCAGGCTCTTTTTAAAAATCATCTCTCTTGGGAACTAATAGAGTGAGACCACTCACCCCACTTCTGGGAAAAGGATGAATCTATTCATGAGAGATGCACCCCCATGACCCAAAGACCTCCCGTTAGGCCTGCCTCCCACAGTGGGGATCAGTCTTCAACATGAGATTTGGAGGGGACGGACATGTAAACTACAGCACCCATGTTGTTTCTTCTTCTTCCCAACAAGCCATTTCTAGCCACCCTTCACCTCCACCAACCTTAACCTCACAATCACTTCTGGATGTTCTTCTAGCATCCACTGTGGATTGTTCTAGACTCTTGAATTTTCTGTTTTCCACGGAAGTCTGTAAGCTTGATGAGGATAAAAACCGTGATTGCCTCACTTACCCTCATTGTGAAGGAATGAATGGGATGGTGCAGAAACTCCAGAGAATCATGTATATATGGAACATGCTCTATTGTTTTTCATGAAAATGTGTGGCAGTATTGGCTGGGCTGCAGTGCACACAAGTGAATATTATTCAGCTATAGAAAGAATGAAATACTGTGTTCATAAAAACATGGATAAATGGCGTGAACCTGGGAGGCGGAGCTTGCAGTGAGCCGAGATTGCACCACGGCACTCCAGCCTGGGCAACAGAGTGAGACTCTGTCTCAAAAACCATGGATAAACCTGGAGGACACTGTGCTAAGTGAAATAAGCCAGGCACAGAAAGACAAATACTGCATGATCTCACTTATATATGGAACCTAAAAAGCTGAACTCTTGGAAGCAGAGTAGAAAGGTGGTTGGCAGGGGTTGGGGGTGGGGGAAATGGAGAGCCATTGGTCTAAAGATACAAAATTTCAGTAAAAAAATGAACAGGTTCTGAGGATCTTGTTCCCCAGCGTGGGTGGTGATGGATGTGTTAATTAATTTGATTGTGGTAATCATGACACAATGCAGACACAAATCATCACATTGTACCCCTTGAACCTATTCAGTCCTTATTTAAATATTTTTTAAATTAAAGCATTTGTGGCTGGGTGCAGTGACTCATGTCTATAATCCCAGCACTTTGAGAGGCTAAGGTAGGAGGATCACTTGAGGTCAGGAGTTCAAGACCAGCTTGGCCAACGTGGTGAAACCCCATTTGTACTAAAAATATAAAAATTAGCCGGACGTGCTGGCATGCACCTGTAATCCTGAGGAGACTGAGGGAGGAGAATTGCTTGAACCCAGGAAGCGGAGGTTGCAGTGAGCAGAGATTGCACCATGGCACTCGAGCCTGGGTGCGAAGACTGTCTCAAAAAAAAAAAAAAAATTAAAGCATTTGCAACAGGGAAGGTAAACTACAGTGATAACAAAACACGACTCATTATAGAAAAGACATGGTACAAATAGCCCTAGGCCCCCAAATGTCAAATGACTTTTTCTTTAATTTGTGCTATAAGCTCACCTGATGAAAAAGAGGGCTGGACGGATTAGCAGCCATGTGAGGGTATCAACGATGGTAAGGCAGGTTATACTGTAGTAACGCACAACCCCCAACATCCATGGCTTAAAAGAACCAATGTGCTTTGTTTTGTTCTCGTTTTTGTTTTTGTCTCACATATTTCTCTCTGTCCATCCTGGGCTGGCTGGGAGTGCTGCTCTATTTCTTGTTCATGCAGGGTCACAGGTTACACCTTTTCTGCAATTACCAGGATGGAGAACAAACACAGTTAATTGCACACGGGTGCTTAAAGGTGTTATCCCAAAGTGAGGTATGTCACCGCTGTTCACATTTCATTAGCCAAAACAAGACATTCAGCTATGCCTAAGTTCAAGAAGGCAAGGAGGCACAATCACCTCCTTTGTTCTGAAGGAAAAAACAGAATTATTTGGTGGAAAGCAACCACCACCATAAGAAAAGGAGCCACAGGCCAGTCTCACGGCATCGCGGGGAACAGCTGTGCCTAACTGCACCTCGATTCCAAGTGTGATCCTGTCAGAAGCAGTACCTTTAAGATGCGTAGCCATAGTATTTTCATTCTCATCTATGTGACTTTTAGGAATTTTGTGGCTAGACACAGGGACCTCCATTTGATTTTTTTTTTCCTTCTCTTCTTAGCCTAGTTTGAAATGTTGGCCCTCTTAATCAACAGAGACTTTTATTAATGTGCAATGAATATCCAGTTTCAAACCATGGGCTGCTTATCCCTTGAGCATTTGTTGAGACCTTTGTTTGCTGAAATACTACTTTATTTCATTTCTTATTATCTTTAGAAGGTATTACTGATATGTATTCATTTTGACCCCTTTACGCACACTTCTCAACTCTGTCTTCTCTGCAGGCTAAATCAGTATTCCATCCCACTTTTCATCTTTACTGTTCCTGGCACTCTCATCTATATGAGAAACAGGATCTGTGTTTGACAAGCATGCTTACCCTTTGCTTACTGTTTTAATAAAATTTTCTATCAGCATTTTTATCTGCAGTAGCAGTCGAGGCACTATTTGATATTGAGATGCTAGATTTCATGGACTTTGAAATATTTTCCCCATATCTTTTTTGGCAAGTCTTTGAACATAGACCACAAAAAATTGACATGTTGGAGATGAATTTGCAGACTCTAAGTTAACTAATGACTACCTGTCCCAGCTTAAATTGTGTTCTAGGATTGAAACATTATATTACACAGTCAAATCATTGAAATTAATGGTCAGACTGTTCCATAACTGAGTTAGTTTCCCATGAGACTGATACTCTATTAAATCAGCAGGCTGTCCAAATTTCCCTGCATAGCCTTTGGTTTGGGGATAATGTTGACCCGGTCTTGGCAATTTCAAAGCAGTACCAAGCAGTCACACTGTTTTAAGTGGAGAATGATGAGGAGCAGCTTCCTAATCTCCAAATTTCATTCAGATACGCTATCTTATTTCATCCCCTTTATCCTCTGAGGCAAATTATTATTGCCCTGAACACAGAGATGGGGAAACTGAGGCACGGGTATTACTCTGTGTGCTGAAGATTATTCAGCTACTGAATAGCCCGGGTTCGTTTGGTCTTTCTGTCCCTAGATCTCCTCTTGGCTGGCAATTCTTATGATTCAGGACTCTTCTCAAATCTCTCTCATGAGAGAGGCCTTTCTTAGCTGCTCCAGCCACAGAGACAGTCACCCTGGTTCTCTGCTCTGTCACCTTCATAGCCCTTATTACTATTTCATTGTGTTTCTTATGCGTCTGCTTGTTTTCAGTCTCTGTCCGCTCGAGAACAAAGGAAAGGACCTTGTCTCTTTAGTGTCAGTGCCACATCCCAGCACTACAACAGTGCCTGGCACCCAGTAGATGTTCTGAAATTTCAATGGATGGATGCCTATTTACATGCTGTGCTTTTTTTTCTCTCTCAGGACCACATTATTGACTTACTCCATACAAAGCAACAAATTAAACATTTAGGGCTTTTTGGACAAACCCCACTGTTTTTAAAATATTTTTTAAATTTCTTTTTAGAGACAGGGTCTCACTCTGTCACCCAGGCTGGAGTGAGTGGTAAGATCACAGTTTGCTGGAGCCTTGAACTCCCAGGCTCAAGCAGTCCTCCCACCTCAGCCTCCCAAGTAGCTGGGACTACAGGTGCACGTCACCACACCAGGCTAATTATTTAAAATCTTTGTAGACATGGGGTCTTACTATGTTGGCCAGGCTAGCCTTGAACTTCTGGCCTGAAGTGGTCCACTATTTAAGGTCTTTGACCGCTCAGCTTTACGGGTAACGGCATGTACTAGTTATCTAATACTGTGTAACAAATTACTCCCAACGTTAGCCTTTCAAAACAACAAGTGTTTCTTTTTCATCTCATAGAGTTTCTGAGGTTCAGGAATCTGGGAGTGGCTCTCACTCTGGTTTCCTTGTGAGGTGGTGGTTCAGCCCATCAGCTAGGGAAGCAGTTAGTGACAGTTGGAGGTACCGCCTTTAGACTCACTCATACGGATGTTGTCAGGCCTCAGTTCTTCACCACATGGGCCTCTTTACAGGCTGCTGGAGTGTCCTGGAGACATGGTGGATGGCTCTCCACCAAAGTGAGTTATGAGACAGAGAAAGTGGAGAGAGAAAAGGGGGAAAAAGGGGAGAGATGCTAAGATGGAAGCCGCAGTTTTTTATAACCCAACCTCAGAGTGACATACCATCACTTCTGCCATGTTCCATTGGAACTCTGGTACAGTGTGGGAGGAGATGGCACAAAGGCATGAATACTGGAAGATGGAGATTATGTCAGGGCCATCGTGGGAGCTGATTCTCATGGATCTTGTTCCAATTCTCAGAAGAGAGCCCTGGATGGAACATGTAACTCTGTATGCCAGTAAATAATTTCCCAATGTCTTCTTCCATTTCAGGGGCCAGCTGGGGGGAAACTTTGACTACCAGTGTGCGTATAACTCTTTTTTAAATTATTTTTTGAGATGGAGTCTTGCTCTGACACCTAGGCTGGGGTGCAGTGGTGCGATCTCGGGTCGCTACAACCTCTGCCTCTTGGATTGAAGCCATTCTCCTGCCTCAGCCCCCACCCAAGTAGCTGGGATTACAGGCACCTGCTATTATGCCCAGGTGATTTTTATATTTTTAGTAGAGGTGGGATTTCACCACATTGGCCAGGCTGGTCTCAAACTCCCGACCTTAAATGATCTGCCTGCCTCAGCCTCCCACAGTACTGGGATTAGAGATAACTCTTGGATAATATAATAATTACGAATGCAGATTCTGGTGCCACCAGCTCAACTTTGAATACTGCCTCTGCCGCTTGATAGCTATGTAAACTGAGGATGTTTTGAAGCTTTTCCGCTTCCAGTATTGTGGAAGCGATGTATTAGTTACCTAATACTCCATATTCGTTGTCTAACACTGTGTAACAAATTACTCCCAAAGTTAGCATCTCAAAACAACAAACTTTTTTTTTTTTTAATCTCATAGAGTTGAATGAGTTTTCATCTCATTGCTGTAGAATGGGATCCTAATAGTATCTGCCTCATGGAGTTGTGAGGATTCAGTAAGTTACTTCATGTGATGCTCATAGAGGAATATTTGCCAGACATAGAGCACTTAGGAAGTGTTGACTTTTATTCTTTGGATTATCACATAGCTAATCAATGCCAAAGTGACTGTTGCTTTCCATAGCTTATCCTTCAATAGGTGGAAGTGTCATAGACAGACCTCTGAGATGAAGTCGGTCCAAACAATTTCTGGCAAGCTATGAGCTGCAACTGGGTTAAATTCTTGCCACGTGGAGAAATATACTTTTCTGTTGCAGAGGTTTCATGTCCATGGGTGGTTTTCTGTGGGAACCCATCCTGTGAGTACCTTCACAATAACAGCTTACCTACCATCCAGAATTTAGCATTTTCCCTTTGTTCTCTAGGGAAAACCCAAGCATACCTTCCTGAGTGGTTGGCCAGTGGCTGAATTCCATGGCTGTTTTGATAAGTTCTCTTTAAGCAGATTTTTCATGTCTTCCCTATTTATATCTTTTCAAATCCAATCTCCTTCAATCAATTTTAATCCCCTAATGTGTTTGCTATAAGTACTGTACAATTCACTTGTCCTCAATAATAAAATTCATTTTGGTGCAGCCTGCCGGTAATTTGTTTGAGAAGAAGTCGTTAGGAAACCCGTGCATTCTCTTCTGATTTAGAGGACGACCTTCAGTATTGATAGCATTTTGTTGTCATGCGCTTGAAGAATTCTTTCATGACTGACAGTGCTGTTTAAATAATGGACTGCAGAGCCATGTGTTTAAATGAAATCTGACTACACTAATTTCGTTATATATTAGGAAACTTCAATTGTTCTACAAGGACACGATTTCATTGACCGTGGATTTATATTTTCAGTTTGTACAAATTATACCCATTGTGTATTGCTCCCCCTTCACTGTAAAATACTCTTTTGTTTTGAAAATCAGTGTTTTCATTGTTTTACCTCTCCACGTACCCTGCATAAGCAAAGGATTTTGCTCCAGGTCCCCTCCTAGAACAGGCCAAAGTAAGTAAAATCGAGTATTTTTTATAGGAAAGATAGAAAAGTATAGCATTATTGACTCAGCTTAATACTGAGTTAATACACTCTCATAAGGCTCAGAAGATATAAAAGATCAACTTTACTCTATGCCTCTCTATATATACACATACATACACATATAAAATATAATTTATATATGTCAGCTTAATTGGAAAAATAAACAGGAGAATGTTTTATTTATCTGTATCTCTAGCTTTTTTAAAAAGCACATGAAGACAAAGCACCTTTTTATTTAGAGTTGGCTAAAAATTATCAGTCATATGTAGATGATTTTGCAATATCTGCCAACTTCCTACTCAGGCAAAGTTATAGCAGATGGCGGAATTTATGTGCCATGTGGCATTTGTTTAAGTGTAGAAATAGCTAATAATTTTTCCTCGATTATTATAACTATTTTACTTTTAAAGACTCAATTAACTTTGAAATACCATCCTTGATGGGTGCCTCAGTTAAGGGTGGGGTGAGGAGAAGGAAGAGAAATTTGAAATCTTGCAGGGCCCTTGATTGAATAACGGTTATATTGCTCATTAATCAGAGGCTCTGAGTACCCTGTTTTCAAAATAGCGTTATTGTGTCCTAAATATAGACTCCCACGGAACTGTTAAGGAGAAGGTCCTATTGAGATGAGCAGGCACTGTGGATTGGCCTTTCTACTACAAAGGACCGGGATTCACATTTGCAAGTTCACAGGTCCCCAGGGAGAACCTCTTGGAGTCAACATCATTTCAAGCATGTAGCGCATAATTTGTTTTGATAACTACAAACAAAAGGGGTCTATTTCCCAAAGGCTTCTTCGAAAATTGTCAGAGGCTCTTCCCCTTGATAATGTGAGCTGCTGCTCCCAGGGCTGAGGGCCTGTGAACCGCAGCAGGACTGGAATCCGGTGGGAGGAGCAAGGAAGCTGCAGGGGGTGATGGCGGGAATCCTTCCAGAGAGAAGGGCACAGCCTAACCCTGGGAGACCATTCCTTTCAGGAATCGATATCAGGCGACTGTGATCTATGGCAGAGACCCAGTGCTCACAGTGATTTTTAAGTTGTGTATGCTTCAAATGCACTTTGTTTCCTGATTTGAGTTTTTCTACTTAGGTGAAGTAAGAGGCAAGGGGTTACGTGTGCTGGAGTAGCCGGGGAGAGAGGAGAGGATTTGATGGAGAACATCAAGGACCTATTGCTTGCCTGTTTCCTAGAAATCCTTACCCGTAATCAGCTCATTACAGAGAATCTTGGGGTTCTCTTGAGTCTGCTGAAGGCATGCCTCCTGAGATTCATGGAATAGAGCAAAGGGCTCCGTCAGGAAATATTTATTACAGAGAAGAAAGAAGAATGCACCAGCAGAGTTCTGGGCCCGCTGCAGTCACTCAGTAAATATTCTTTGAATGAATTTATTTATAGAAAAGCATATGTAAAAACATGAGTCATTATCATGAGTGGCCTGATTGAGGATGATTTTTCTTTTCTTAGTTTTTACAACTGTTGGTAACATTTGATTAATTACTTTTATTACAATTATGATTATCATCATCATTTTGTATACAGGTCTACTCCTTGCGTGTGTTAACAATTTGGTGATAGCCTTTCACATTTTTATACCTTTACATTGCCTATTTAAGCATACAGTTTAGTTCTAATATACATGAAATAATAAAAAGTGGATTTTTCTGCAAATATACACTTAGCAAGCATTCTGGGGGCTCCTTATTTATTAGAACATAATCTCATTCTCATCTCATTCTTTTTAAAACGTTACTTGATATCCCATAGTGGAGGTATAATATTTATTTAAATATTTTTGCCTATATTTGATTTCATAATGTATATTTTTAAGTGACAAATCTGTATCAAATTCTATAGGACATAGACAATAAACCCATGACACTCCCAACTTGTCTGAGATCTAGTTACGAATTTTGCATGTTTTGTTAATGAGTATGTGCTGCTTTTAAAACGTTAAAGGTTGAAGAAAGTTTTAAATCTACTTACAGGATCAAAACTATGCACATGAAAAGAATGGCTAACCTTTGTTGGGCTCTTATCTAAGAGACACTATATTCAGTGTGTGTGTACAAATATATATAAACTCATTAAAATCCCTTCCATTATTTAGCGTGAACCATAACATAGCCAGGCGAGATTGCTGACTCTTCCCCAGGTGGACAGCTGTGTTTTAACATCTTCCTGCCTTCTCTTCCATGGCTGTTCATTCAATATTTATTTATTTACTTTTTTTTTTTTTTTTTTTTTTTGAGACAGAGTCTTACTCTGTCACCCAGGCTAAGGTACAGTGGCACTATCTTAGCTCGCTGCAACCTCTGCCTCCCGGGCTCAAGCGATTCTCGTGCCTCAACCTCCTGAGTAGCTAGAATTACAGGTGTGAGACATGCACCTGGCTAAGTTTTTGTATTTTTTAGTAGAAACGGGGTTTCACCATGTTGGCCATGCTGGCCTCGAACTCCTGACCTCAAGTGATCCACCTGCCTTGGCCTCCCAAAGTGTTGGGATTACAGGCGTGATCCAGCATGCCTGGTCATCAGTAAATAGTTACTAAGTGTCTACTTTGTTCCCAGCACTCTTGTGTGTGTGCTGGGAACTTAGCAGTGAACAAAACAAATACCTTCCCTCAGGGACCTTGAACTCAAGTCTTGTCAGGGATCACTCTATTAAGAAATGACTCAACTGAGTCAACACTCAACTCTCCTACAGACTCAGATAGGATGGTGTTTCAATTTCTCCTTGATCTGCTCCCTCACACCCTAGGCCACGGGCACTGCAGATTTTTGTACTTTTTGTAGAGATAGGGTTTCGCCACTACCAGAGACTTTACCATCATTTCTATGTGAAGGGAAACAGCACCCTTTCAGCAGACAATGTTAAATCAGCCAACAGACGTGGGTCATGCTGGGGTTGCCATGACTGCCACAAACACGCCAAAGTCTGCCGGAGGACACCATACCCTCTTCTAGAAAGTGAGAAACAGAGAAAGGCTTTCTCCTGCCCCAGATTGTCTCTCCCTCAGCTCTAAGAAATTTCTTTACAGATGTTACCTTACCCTGCCTGGCCTGTCTCTTGAGTAAGAAAACTGCTGGGGAGAGGCTGCCATTCACTCAGATCATAATCAGGGAGCCTGCTGCCACTCAGAAAGGGCTTTAAAAATTCAGTCTCATTTACTATGAGTGCAAATCTCTGATCCTCCTGCATCTCCCCATCCATCTTATTTTGATTGTACATGTAGTGTGATTTTAAAAGGAAGTGGTGTTTCTGGAGAGGTAGAAAAACTCTGGAAAACAAGGCTGATGACAATGGTCATGAGCACAGGACTGTCGTCTGCTCTTTGACATGCTCCGGGACGACGCGCCTGCTGAAAGGGATACTTGGTAGAGAAGGCATGGGCGTGAAGCCGGGCTGCTGGAGAGCTGGGAGCCTGAGTGTTGCCGGCTGCTGTTCACCGCAGGCTCCCTCTGAGCACCGTGGGGAGGCAGTGACACCCGCTGGCCTCACAGTGACACTCCGGCAGCTGTCCTGTTTTCCAGCCTGGATGTGATAGGTGCGTCTTGGAGGACCGTTAGAGGAAGACAGACAAGCCGCACTGGCCTCCCTCCAGGGTGTCCCCTCGCTTAGGTTAGGTTGCTTCTAACAGACAACCTCCATGGGCGTTGACGCAGCCAACTTCATTGTCACCCTGACAATTCCTCTCTCACTCTGCGAACGCTGTTCCCCTTTCAAGAATGTTTAAACTCTTCATTCAAGCAGTGAGAGGGAAACGCTTGAGCCGCACACTCAAGAAAATACAGATTTCCATTCTGGCCTCACGATATATTGCTGGTGGGATTGTGGGTAAGTTGCTTAACTTCTCTAGGCCTCGGTTTTCTCATCTGTAAAGTGAGCTCCAGCATGTGGCTTAACTGAGATAACACATTGTTCATGTCAGCTCTTTCTTTCATGCCAGCTCTACCTGGATCTCCCCGTGGCAACATGATGAGAGCTCTCTGCCTGTGTGTCATTTTTTCACTAGCGTGAGAATGCTGTGAGGAGCAATAAAAACATCCCTGGGCTGGAGGAGGCAGATCTCAGTGTAGCAAGGGTTTCTGTCCATATCTTCTATTAAGAACCAGCAACCAGGGGCCGGGCATGATGGCTCATGCCTGTAATCCCAGCGCTTTGGGAGGCCAAGGTGGGCGGATCACGAGGTCAGGAGATCAAGACCATCCTGGCTAACACGGTGAAACCCCGTCTATACTAAAAATACAAAAAATTAGCCGGGTGTGGTGGCGGGCACCTGTGGTCCCAGCTACTTGGGAGGCTGAGACAGGAGAATGGCATGAACCCGGGAGGCAGAGCTTGCAGTGAGCGGAGATCACACCACTGCACTCCAGCCTGGGCGACAGAGCGAGACTCTGTCTCAAAAAAAAAAAAAAAAAAAAACCCCGCAACCAGGAATGCCATTGTGTAGTTGCTTTGAGACATGGCCTGCGGTCTCCGCACAAGGCGACAGGGCAGATTTCGACACGTTTTTTAAAATCTGCCTTCAGAAAAAGACACAGCCTCATTTTATGCCTGTAAGTCATTTTTTTTTTCTGTGTCATATCGTAACTCTGATAAAGATAATTACATCCGAGCATCTAAAGGCAATGATGTGCTTGATTAAGCATATGCATGTTGTTTGGTCCTTGTATATTTATATTTTCTTCAAATTTAAATGGACACTAAGTCCTCTCAACACAGTCGATAGATTGTTGGAAACTGTGACTTTAAGCAAAATGACGTGTAACAGAATACATTTTACCATAAGATCATTGATCTAAACGAGAGGTAAGTTCCTGCAGCACATTTCTGGTCATAAAAACATCACTGATCTTCTAAATAAAGACCCAAAACACTTCTAAAATTAAACATGAAAACACATGTGAACCATGCATACATTTTAAAAAGATTAATAAAGGGCTGGGCACGGTGGCTCATGCCTGTAATCCCAGCACTTTGGGAGGCCAAGGTGGGCAGATCACCTGAGGTCAGGAATTTGAGAGCAGCCTGATCAACATAGTGAAACCCTGTCTCTACTAAAAGTGCAAAAATTAGCTGGTTGTGGTGGCAGATGCCTGTAATCCCAGCTACTCGGGAGGCTGAAGCAAGAGAATCAGTTGAACCCAGGAGGTGGAGGTTGCAGTGAGCCAAGATCGCACCACTGCACTCTAGCCTAGGTGACAGAGCGAGACTCCATCTCAATAAAAATAAACATAAATAAAGATTAATAAAAAACAAGCAAGATAATTTACCCAGTTTTTGATGAGTCAGTGAGTGATGGTGGTGGTAGGCATGGTATGTTACATCAAAAACTAATTTTTTATTTTTGCAAAGCAAAAATTGTCAGGAGCACCTCCCCCCATCACACAGTTCAAAAACAATGACTAGCATGGCAGACTGACTGGGCACCTTCATACCGCATTGTTTATTTTTGTGCATTTTTTATGATTAGCATCTACTTTATCCGTTTTTATTTGACAGTCATGAGTATTCATTCTTTCATTTTGCTTATCCCAGTTCAGGCTTTCGAGTGGCTGGAGCCTATCTTAGCATCTCAGGGCACAAGGCAGGGACCACCCTGGTCAGGATGTGCTCACACCCATACTCAGTCACGTGGAGACGATGTAGACACACCAGTTCCCCAAACACGCACATCTTTGGGTTGTGGGAGGAAACCAGAGTACCCGGAGAAAACCTACGCAGACATGGGGAGAACATGCCAACTCCACACAGTGGGCGCAGCTGGCAATCAAATTTTTTTCTTATCAATGTTGTAACAAAATATTATTCAAAGATCTGGTGTACTCTGAACTGTTCATTCTCCTAAGGGTCTTAAAAACTTGAGGACATTGAAATGGTATGGCTCACCCTTCTATTTTAGTTCTTACGTATGTTTTTACTGAGTCCTATGAACCTTCTTAGAACTCAAACTGGGAGGAAATAACAGCTAACGGGGGGTTGTTCCTATTTTTGTTGGCACGGTGAGGGAGGTGGTGACTGAGCTCAAACTATATGGAAGGATATTTTATCTACTAAAACAAAAGAGGCAATAATTTTTTACTGCAACATTAGGGATTTATGCTAGATAAAAGGAAGTTCCCACAATCCTGGGGAAGGGTGCTAAGCCAAGGCAAAGATTTCACAGCTATTGGGAAATTGCTTTCTGAAAATACTAAAGGACACAGTGCCAGAGTCACTGGCCATCTGCTAATAATTTATGTTCCTCGTCCCCACAAAGATAAATAACCATTAAAGAACCATCCATCGGCCGGGCATGGTGGCTCACGCCTGTAATCCCAGCACTTTGGGAAGCCGAGGTGGGCGAATCACGAGGTCAGGAGATCAAGACCATCCTGGCTAACACGGTGAAACCCCGTCTCTACTAAAAACACAAAAAACTAGCCGGGCGTGATGGCAGGCGCCTGTAGTCCCAGCTACTCGGGAGGCTGAGGCAGGAGAATGGTGTTAACCCGGGAGGCGGAGCTTGCAGTGAGCCGAGATCGCACCACTGCACTCCAGCCTGGGTGACAAAGCAGACTCCGTCTCAAAAAAAAAAAAAAAAAGAACCATCCATCTAGAGATACATTTCCAGCCCACCTGTTATCTAAGCAGTGACATGTGACTGAAATCTGCCCAGTGACATGTGGGGAGAAGTGCCTTTTTCAGGACTGGCCCCCAAAGGCTGTCTCTGGGATGCTCCAAACTTCTTCCCCCCCCCCCATCCTCTGATGAATACACACTTGACATAAATTGCTACATGTTAGAAACTGAGTTGTCATCTTCTACCTGGGTCCCTGAATGACTGTATGGATCAAGAAACTCCCCACTCTTCCCTGCCATGACAAGACTAGCCACAGTCATCTGGAGGGTAATAGCATCCAGCATTGTCATCTGTCTGTAATAGCATTTAGCATTGCCTAACATCATACTAATGGAACACTGCATATTTTCATCTGAAGTGGTATCAGTGGAATTTCAACTGAAAGCAAAGATTTAGATTTTGGAGCAATAATCCTTAATATTTGTCAGTAAGAGCTTACTAAACTTAAGTACCAATCCCAGTGCTTAAAACTTTTTATGTGCTGTCTTCTTTCATTTTCCTTCCAACTCTCTAGTTTGTATCAGTCAGGGAACACCAAGTTGTGCTGTGGTAACAAATAGCTCTGAAATCTCAGTGGTATAACACAACAAAGGTTTACTTCTTGCTCGTGAAAATTCACTGAGGTTCTAGGACACTCTCCAGAGAAGCTCTTCTGCATGTATCGGCTCATCATTCCCAGTGGTTTTACTCTTAGGAACCCACCATATCAATAAATAGTTCCACATGGTCCCAGGGGAAGTCCACCTGGATGTCTCACAGTGGTAGTCAAGTGCTTTGGCAAGGAAGTGACACACCCTACTTCCACCAAATCCCATTGGCCAGAACCAGTCACGTGGCCTCCTTTTCCCTCCTTTATCCCTACTATGTGCTTAGGAAAATAATAAACCAGATAGTGAAGCAGGAGGAACTATATGGAAGAATATTTTCTTTATTAAACAAAAGAGGCAATAATTGTTTACTGACATGTAGTACAAATGAAAAGGCTGGAATTCAGAGAGCTTCAGTCTCTTGGACGAGGTCATCCAGTTAGGAAAGCACAGGTTTTGTGATGAAGAGTGTCACCCAACAGAGCTTATTTCATTGAAGAGCCATTTCTAAAATTACATTTCTGTGTTATAACAAAAAATAATAACTTAGTCCTTGAGCATCTTGCAGTTCAAAGTTGGAAACAGACAAGTTAAATGACCAGTTACCTGCCTTCTAACTAGTACTAGACATCAGATAGCACTTTACATATCATTACCTAATGTCTTACATAGGGATAGAGGAATGTAAGAAAACTTTTGCAAGTCATCACAAAACACTTTTCTCAGGGGCATAAAAATCCTGGCCTAACATGGATTATCATGTAAGAGGTTGAGAGCAGGGTAGTGGAAAGTTAGCGAAGCAATGTCCCCGGGACACCACAGTGGGTAAAAGTGTGTTATGATTCATGACCTTATGGATGGACGGTATTCTCGTCCGTATGTCCTTGGCTGGGTAGCTGATGGAACATTGATCTGCTTCTCTGAGTATTTGGGAGAAATAAATAAAAATCCACAGTAAAATGAAGCTGTGTTCTGCATTTTACTCAGCATGAGCGTTCCGTCCTGAACTCCAAACCTTGTGCCCAATGGGGATGTCTGCTGTGGATACTGGTGTGGTGTGTGTGTGTTTGTAGGAGCATGGGAGAAGCAGAGGGATATAGGAAGAAAGAAAGAGAGATAAATATAGAGAGGAAGAGAGAACCCCAGAGAGAGAGAAACAGAGAGTGAAGGAGAAACAGAATATTTTCCATTTATTTCAAGTCAGTTATCCCAAGTTTTAGTAGGATCAAAGCAAAATAGATAAAAATATATTTATTAAATATAATATAGATTTTTAAGATATATTTCCTGGTTGCTAAAAAATAATCTTTTCTCAAGGCATAAGAATGATACATTGGACTTTGGGGACTTGGGGGAAAGGGTGGGAGTGGGGTGAGGGATAAAAGACTACCAATTGGATGCAGTATACAAATTACGGCTCTGGTGATGGGTGCACCAAAACGTCGGAAATCACCACTAAAGTACTTATTCATGTAACTAAACACCACCTGTTTTCCAAAAACGTATGAAAATATGACAATAAAAATAATTTTTAAAAATATTTGCTTAAAAATGAGGCTACCTAAATGGTGTTATGTTTTCTTCTATTTTGGCTCTACCTAGATAAATGTTAATGTTTTATGCCAAACTGTTCATGCTTAGTTCTGTTTTTGTTTTTGTTTTTGAGAAAAGGTCTTGCTGTGTTACTCATTCTAGAGAGTAGTGGTGCAGTCATTGCTCACTGTAGGCTTGACCTACTGGGCTCAAGCAGTCGTCCCACCTTGGCCTCCTGAGTAGCTGGGACTATATGCATACACCACAACACCGGGTGATACGGTTTGGCTTTGTGTCTCCACCCAAATCTCATCTTGAATTGTAGTTCCCATAATCCCCCATATGTCATGGGAGGGACCTGGTGGAAGGTAATTGAATCATGGGAATGGCTAGTGAGTTCTCACAAAACCTGATGGTTTTATAAGGGGCTTTTCCTCCTCTGCTCTGCACTTGTCCTTGCTGCTGCCATGTGAAGAAGAGCCTGTTTGCTTCCCCCTTCTGCCATGATTGTAAGTTTTCAGAGGTTTCCCAAGCCGTGCTGAACTGTGAGTCAATTATACCTCTTTGCTTTATAAACACTAAGTCTCAGGTATATCTTTAGTAGCAGCGTGGGAACGGACTAATACAGCTGGCTAATTTTTAAATTTATTTGTAGAGACAGGTTGCCCAGGGTGGTCTCAAACTCCTGGCCTCAAGCTGTCCTCCAATATCAGCTTCCTAAAGTGCTGGGATTATAGGTGTGAGCCACTGAGCCCAGCCCTCTGTCCTTTTTAAAGTAGTATACATATTCTATGTATGGGTTCATGGACCTGTTCATCTTCTTTTTTTTCTTTTCTGAGACAGAGTCTCGCTCTGTCACCCAGGCTGGAGTCCAGTGGTGTGATCTCAGCCCACTGCAACCTCCGCCTCCCGAGTTCAAGTGATTCTTCTGCCTCAGCCTCCCGAGTAGCTGGGATTATAGGTGCCCACCACCGCACCCAGCTAATTTTTGTGTTTTTAGTAGAGACGGGGTTTCACCATGTCGGCCAGGCTGGTCTCAGACTCCTAACCTCATAATCTGCCCACCTCAGCCTCCCAAAGTGCTGGGATTACAGGTGTCAGCCATCGCGCCCGGCCAGACCTGTTTGTCTTTTAAGGGTTTATGTTCTTTGACTTTTTCCATCGCAAATTTTTATTCACCTCAATTTGCTGAGAACTATTTCCAGGTAAGCTGGAGTCATAACACACATTTGCCAATTATCTGGAGAGGAGCAGTGCTTCCTAATTATGTGGTCAGTGAAGAGCTGGTTGATCATTAAGCTACACTGATATGCAAAGCCACAATAATAAACACCAGACAAGATTAAAAACTCCGTAAGACATAATCCCTTATGGTCCTCTTCATAAACATACAAATAATGAAAAAACAAAAACACGTTTGCTCAATTCTGCAAAACCAGAAATGTCACAGGGGGGATGCATAATAATAATTGTATCGAGGGACCAATCTTGGTTAGATTCTTTTGTGGGATATGTAAACTCAGACATAAACCTGCAAGGTAGGCATCATTATTCTCCTTACCTTTCTACAGATGAGACCAGTTGAGGCTCAGAGAGGTAAGTTCCCTGACCCCACACAGCTGATAAAGCACCAGAGTTTAGATTCAGGGTCAGATTTTGTTATCCCCAAAGACTGAAACCCTCAAAACATGTCAAGTCTTAACTGATGCCTAAATGGAGCTCAATTTTTCCAGAAAGACAAAGTAAGCATTGCCACAGTCCCCTGGATATCTCATTTGGGCCTTTTTTTTTTTTTTTTTTTTTGACCCTTTTTTTTTTTTCCAAAATCATAATTGCAAAGGCAAGCTTCTGAAGCATTGATGAAGAATATATTTTGCTTTGAATGAAAAATGTGAAAAACAATGTGATTTTAGAAGAATGCTGTAAATATTTCTCTCACTTCATTTTCTTTTCCATTCTCCTTTTTTCCATGCCGTGCCTGTTGAGTTATCCCTACGTACTATAAGGGCCAGGTAGGTCCACGTGGGCCAACCACAGTCTAATGAGTTCCTACACCATGCCCATCCCTAATGAAGCCTCCTCAAGTAGGATTTCCAAAGACCCAGGGAAGCTTCCCCTTTGGTGAGTTGCAAAGTCTGGCGACTTTAGAATTTATCTCCTGCGCAGGGTTTTGTCTCTTTGCTTTTCTGATGATCCCTGTGAAGCACGAACCCAACATTGGAAATGTTGCCTTCCTTTTCATTAGAAACGGTGGTTATTTATTTGAGTCTTTTAGGGTCCTTTATTGTGTTAGCTTGGCTCTTGGCAGATGGTATGGGGTTCCTTCCCCCAGCTGTGTTGGCTGTTGTTTTGGGGAATAAGCCTCGCTCTTTTCCATGCAGACCTCTACCCTGAGCTCTGATGGTCTAGCTAAGGTGAAGCAAACCGTAGGTGAGTGCTGACTGGGGATGGCCCCTTCCTGGGCAGAAGGCAGAGATGGATCTCATTTCAGTCATGTTGCCTTTCTGTGAAAATACTACATGACCTTCTCAGAAACAGGTGATCTATTGATCCCCAAGCTGCTAAGGGGGCCTCCCTCTTGGGTCCTGCTTAGCTCCTTAATGACGGACTCACAGCTGTGTTTATGGAACTAGAGGCAGGTTTTACTGGAGAGTCTCAAACTTTGTGAAAATTGGATGTGTGTCCCAGATTCTTAGCTTTGGTGTTACGTCCCTCAAGGATGCCCCTGAGATTACATGTCCAACACAGTCAGAGACATGTCAAGGTTTTCTTTCGCCCTAGGCATTCATATAAACCAACCATGATCAAATCAGGGCATTTTTGCTCCCTGAAGGATATAGGTAATCTTTGGTTGTTGCAATTGAAGGGATGCCACCAGCATCTAGTGGGAAAAGCCAGGGGTGCTGGGCTGCTACACATCCAACAAGACACAGACCAGCTCCCTGCCCACCAAAGAATTATTTGGTTCAAAATGGCAATAGCATCGAGGCTGAGAAAGCTGATACAAGCCATATTAAAATGCACCCCTTTTAGATATAAAACACAATTTTGTGATAGTAAAAATTTCCAAAGAATTTTTATCACTTTGCTATTGAAGTGAATGAACTCTTAATAGCTCATTGAATTTATGATTAGCTACTATTTCTCAGTAATCATTGCCTAAACTTCAAAATTCTGATGAGAGAAAAGTAATGTACAACTTATTTTCCAACATAATAAAATGTTTATGAACACTAAATGTAACAATTAATGATGCTGACATAATGTTGCATTTTGGAGAAATATAATTAAACAGTTATTAATTTTGTCTTTACTCCTTGAAATGTTAGCACCAATAATTTTTTTTTTCAATTTTTAGATGCCCTTGGACCTCAAAGGCCCTAACACTGCATATGGAGTCAGGTGCATAAAACATCTTTGAATCTATTAATTCTGGACCTCCCCAATCAAAGGTTAAATTCATTTAAAACACTTAAATGATGACATCATCAATCCAAGAGGTCAAATAAAATCAGAATTTAGTCTTTTTTTCTCTCCTTTCTCTTTCCCTCCACCATTTCTCTCTTCTCACTTCTTCATTTCTCATCTTCTTCCTTTCCCGTCCGCTCCTTCCTTTCTTTCTCTTCTTTCCTCCCCTTCCTTTTCTTCCTTTCTCTTTCCCTTCCCTCCCCATTCCTGGCTTCCCCTCCCCTCCCCACCCCTTTGTGAACCGTTAGAGTTCATTTCAACAGAAACTGAACTGAGCTACAGTTCCAGCTGGTTTTCTAAGGTACAGTTCAATTGTTATTAATATTATTCGCAATTTTTCTCCCCTCCTCTCCTCTTTTCTCCTTTCCTTGAATCTATTAATTCTGGACCTCCCTCTTCTTCACTCTTCTCTCCTCTCCTCTCTTGTCTCTTGCTAGGTGTCTCTCCCTCTCACCCTTCTCTTTAGTGTTCACTCCATTCTTAGGTAAATTCTCCCCACAAGGAAGAGGATGAATAGTATCAGAGCCAGCATTCTCCACTCAGAACACCAGCTGGAAGATAGAGATCTCATTTCTTGGTTGCTTCAGGAGAAGTCCCAAGAGTAGTTCTCATGGGTCCTAGAATAAATAAATCACTGTGGTCTGGGGCACATGGCACTGATTGACCAGCTTGGAACACATGTGCAACTTCAGGACTGGGAACTACCTTTGCCTGAGACACCTGGTCTGAGAGTGGGAAATGGGTGGGTTGCATGCAGAGCAATGGGCCTGCTGATGCCAAACAAGAAGAATGATACCAGCCAATCAACAAATGTCTGCTCCTTACACAACTGCAATGTTAAGTTTTAGGGGAGCATCTCACGCTAGCCCCGTGTATGAACAGTGCTTAGTCAATGGAGGAAATAACTAGAACTTTATTAACTTCCATTTTACATTTTATTGCTTTCCTCCAAGTAATTGGGATTGGGGAGAGCATCTTGTTACCTGTCTCCTTTTTAATTGGATTCTCTCCATTCTCAGTAACTGTTAGTTCTTTGCTCTCTGGCTGGTTTTGTCAAGGTAACTAGGTATTTTAAATCACAGTGCAATTTCTTGTGGCTCAGAAAACTGAACTGAAGTAGTAACTTTTAATAGGTCAATTACATTATTTTTCAGCAGCCTGCTGCAGCCTAATGAAACTGCAGTTTAATTAGGTTGGTGTGATGCCAAAATAAATGTTTCATTCCCAGCTTGTTTTATTTACTCATTGAAAAGTAGGGAAATCTACAAATAATAGGATTGGAAAATGTTAAAGGCTAATCAGTTTGGCTGCACTGGTTTGTAAAGAAAGACGATTGTATCCTCATCGTTCCAGTTTGGTAGATGAGAAAGCTGAAAGACAAATAAACAATAACAACAACAACATTAAAAAAAAAAAGAAACTCAGAAATGTAGGATTCCAGAGTAGAAGATTCTTTTAACAAAAATAAAGTCAACTGCAAATATTGAAATACCATTCAGAAAGAAACGTAGCGAAGTCAGAGTCTCCTAATGTATTTTGGGTTCCTATTGTGTGGTAAGCATTGTACCTGGTTTAATTACATCTATTTTCTCAGTAAACCAAAGGGAAGTCTTGTAGATGAAGTTTTAGGGCTCATCAAAGGTTAGTACTCTGAGTGTGATCAAACCACACTTTCATTATTTGGAGCTCAGTGAGTTAGGAACTGGAAGAGCAGAGAGCAGCAGAAAAGCTGTGTTTTATTTTCCTATTTTTTTATTTTAAGACATGGTCTTAGTCTGTCACCCAGCCTAGAGTGCAGTGGCGCAATCTCAGCACACTGCAACCTCTGCCTCCTGGGTTCCAGCAATTCTCTTGCCTTAGCCTCCCCAGTTGCTGGGATTACAGGCCTGCCCCACTACACCCAGCTAATTTTTTGTATTATTAGCGGAGATGGGGTTTTGCCATGTTGACCAGGCTGGTCTCAAACTCCTGACCTCAAATGATCCACCTGCCTTGGCCTCCCAAAATTCTGGGATTACAGATGGGAACCACCATGCCGGGCCTGCGTTTTCTTTTAAAATACAGCACCCCTGAATGACCTCTAGCTACCCCCAGTCCTTCCACCCTCAGCTAGAAGATGGGAATTGCCACCCACCGAGGCAGGACCAGCCTGGCACCGATCACTGAAGGATTTGGATTAAGTTAGATGGTTTTGCCAGCAGCCTCCGGCCGATGTCTCATGCCGAGCTATTGTTTCAACAAAAAAATCAGGATGTCTGGTCATGTTCTGTCTTCCTGGAGCAGAGATTAGGGACTTCACTGGTGTTGAAAACCAGTGACAACTTCCCTTTGCCTTACTTAAGATAAAGGGGAATCAGGCATAAGAATGTTCAACCAAAACTGCAGGCAAGCAGATTCCCAGGCAGAGAGACACCTGGTCAGGACTTTGTAGGCATCAGTTCTTCTCTGAGACACACAGAGCTTGGTGTCACTGTGCACTTTGATAATACACAATGGTTAGCATTTTAATCTCTGGCAGCCTCATGCAAAGAAAAAGGTTATTCCAAGGCAGTGCCAGGAATCCTAATGTCCTCCAGGCTATTTTTCCAAAACGATTCCTTAATAGATAACTATCATCTTTCCTGTCTTAGAGAAGAGGACACCGTTATCATCATATATGTGTGAAAGAAGAGGTACATTTGTGGGGCTGCCATGACGCATTGTCATTGCACACATGTATGGTGTGAGGCGGTGCTGTTATAGTCTCAAAAACTTTGGAGTCATCTCTTCTTGCCTTTTACTTTGACTCTGTTTTCAATTTTAATTCTAAGGTTGACTTGTATTCTCAGTCCCTTCTGAATAGAACCGTAGATCCCCCATGTCACATTCAGAAGACATGTTTCAAGTGCCATTTTTCATCTTGACGTTTTGCAAGGTCCTTGCCTTTGTGACTTTGAGATCTGTTTAATTCCCTGCAGTGGGCTGCATGGGGCTCTTCCAGTCTTGTGATAGTGCTGTGTTGCTGGTTAGATCAAAGACACAGACTCTTTCTGTTTAAGAATAATGCAGTAAGCAATGGTGAATGCTCGGAATGATAACCGTAATCATGCACCTGTTCACTGCAGTTCAAAGGGGGCAAAAACAGGTGTACCCTTGCTGGTCATCACAGCAAAACTAATTTTGTTTTTTTTTTCCTTCTCTCCTGCTCTGACAATTTATGTAAGGGTATGTGCATTAAAATGGATAATTTTAAGGTAATTCTGTAAAATAGGTATGCACGAGTATTGTAGAAGTATCATGTAGTAGACATCATACACAATTATTTCTGTATTTTAATTAACGTGTGTCCAGATACCTTTAAACAACAGTTTTAAACTTTTAAAACAGTAGAATACATGTTCCCTAATAAGTGAATTAATATATACTGCAATGTGTAAAACAGGTACTAGCTGTATTTAATTTAATAGTAAAGTTATGGTTAATTTGAAATGCATCACATTTACTTATAAATCCATCATCTGCAGTAATGTTTGTTATGATTGATTCAGACATTTAGAATCAAGAGGTCTGGATGGCAGCCGTAAGCAGTTGTTTATACATTCAGACTACAGAGTATCGAGAAAATCCCAATTTGCTCAGATAGATAGATGTCAAAGCCAACAATTTCTTTGAACTTCCCATCTTGCAACCTCAGAGTATTCCGTATTGTGCATAGATGACAGAAGAAACAGTCATTCCTAAGATGCCTATAACATGAGCAAAACCAGCAGCATAAATGGACCCAGTAGTAATCCATCTCCAGTGGGTCTTAATTTTGTGCATCACCCATTTGTGACTTTCTTTTCTTCTCTTAATCAGAGATCTTTTCAGTGGTAGGTGACATATGCCCAACTTGAATGGGTTTAAGGAAAAAAAAAAAAAAGATTTTCTCATGTGCCTGAAACATCTATGTATATATAGCTGGTCTGGGGCAAAGTTGAATCAAGATGATCAGATGATGTTGCCAGGAATACTTCTTCCCAGATTACACACTCTTCTGTATGCCGTGTATTTTCAGGCTGTTCCCTTACAGTGGCAAGATGGCTTCCAGCAAGGATACGCTTACATCATCCCAGCTCAGGAGCCTGATGGCAAAGAAAACCTTCTCTTCAGTGGTTCAGGATAAGTCCTGGCCAGATCTCAGTTGCTCACCCATCCTAAGAAACAGGGTTTTGTATTAACTGCACTATTACCATATGAACTGATTATAGGAGAAAGGGAAAAGGTTTCTTCAGTTGAGTCTTTAACATTAAAAAGTTGACACTAAAAATTGTATATTATGTAAAATGTGAAGTTTTGAAATATATCTGTATATGTGTATATATATTATATATATATATGGTGGAATGCTTAAATTGGGTTTAAATGGGTTAAATTAATACATGCATTACTTCCCCTATTATTGTGTGTGTCTGTGTGTGTGTGTGTGTGTTGAGAACACTTAAAATCTATTCCTTTAGTAATTTCCTAGTATACAGTACCTTATTATTAACTGTAGTCTGCATGATGTACAAAAGGTCTCTTGAATTTATTCCTCTTCCCTAACTGAATTTTTGTATCCTTTTGACTAATGTCTCTCCACCTCCCCTCTCTCTGCACTGGTAACCCCCATTCTGTTCTCTGCATTTATGGGTTCATTTCTTTAAGATTTCACATACAAATGAGAGAATACAGTATTTTTCTGAGTTTGGCTTTCTTTTTTTTTGAGACAGAGTCTCACTCTGTCGTCCAGGTTACAGTGCGTTGGTGCCATCCCAGCTCACTGCAAACATCACCTCCCAGGTTCCAGCAATTATCCTGCCTCCGTCTCCTGAGTAGCTGGGATTACAGGTGCGCGCCACCATGCCTGGCTAATTTTTGTATTTTTAGTGGAGACAGGTTTTCGCCTTGTTGGCCAGGCTGGTCTTGAACTCCTGACCTCAAGTGATCCACCCACCTCAGCCTCCGCAATTGCTGGGATTACAGGCATGAGCCACCACTCCCAGTTGTGTGGTTGGCTTTCTTTAATGCATCCTAATGTTAGAAGAAGCCAGAGCCATGACAGACAAGTAAAAGAGAGTTAAAATCTACTAGGGTACAGGTTTTTAGGGTAAAAAACGGAGAGATGATTTTTCAAAGAAAGAACTCTCCTCAACCTTCTTTTTACATATAAACTTGTAGAAAAATTAAAACACACAGTGAAAACCCATATAACTTTTGCCTAGTTTCACCAACGATTAACATTTTGTGACATTTACTTTCTACTCCCTGACTTCCCATATATATTGGACTATTTGAACATTGCAGACACCATGAACAACTCATGCCTGAAGGCTTCAACATGCTTCTCTTAAAAACAAGGCAGTTTTGGCCAGGCACAGTGGCTCACGCCTGTAATCCCAATACTTTGGGAGGCCGAGGTGGGCGGATCATCTGAGGTCAGGAGTTCGAGACCAGCCTGGCCAACATGGTGAAACCCCCATCTCTACTAAAAATACAAAAATTAGCCAGGCGTGGTGGCACAAGGCTATAATCCCAGCTACTCAGGAGGCTGAGGCAGGAGAATTGCTTGAGCCTGGGAGGCGGAGGTTGCAGTGAGCTGAGATTGTGCCACTGTACTCCAGCCTGGGTGCAGAGCAAGACTCTGTCTCGGAAAAAAACAGAAAAAAAAAAACAAGGCAGTTTTGCTACGCAACCACAAAACAATTCTTATTTTTTTTTTTCATCTAGATACTAACTGGAACTTGCATTGCATTTAGTTGTCCTTATTTCTTTCACAGTTGTTGATCTAGAAAAGTACCCTTGGCCGGGCGCGATGGCTCCCGCCTGTAATCCCAGCAGTTTGGGAGGCCAAGGCAGGTGGATCGCCTGAGGTCAGGAGTTCGAGGCCAGCCTGGCCAACATGAAAACCTCTCATCCACTAAAAATACAAAAATTAGCCAGGTGTATTGGTGCACAGCCTTAATCTCAGCTACTCGGGAGGCCGAAGCTGGAGAGTCACTTGAATCTAGGAGGCGGAGGTTGCAGTGAGCCGAGATCATGCCACTGCCCTCCAGTCTGGGCAACAGAGTGGAGTCTGAAAAGCAAAAAATGAGAAATGCACCTTCCTCCCTGCATTTTTTGGTCTTCTGTGATGTTGACTTAAAAAATTAGTCTTGGACTATTTTCTTGTAGAACATCTGAAAATCAGGACTTGATGATTTCCTCATCGTTTAATTCAACTTCAACATTTTGTGGAGAGTGCTCCCCAGGCCGTGCTGACAGCAGTCTCACTGCCTCCTTAGCTGGGGGCATTTGATGGCAGTTTCTCCCATGATGTGTGGCAGTAAAGTTGGTCACTGGGTAACTGACAGATTTCCCCAGGATAAAGTAGTCTTGTACGTAGGAAATAACCTATGGGTCTCTACTTTGATACTACCTAACTATCCTTTATTCCATCATTCTTTCATCATTGAGGAACGTTTTCAGAATGGGTTATTACACTGATAGTGAAATGGTGCTTTTCTAATTTTATCATTCCATCTACATTAAAAAAAAAAAAAACCCTAAATATTGGCTGTACCCACTTTAGTAGAACCATGGCACCCAGTTAGAATACCACTGCCAGAAAAGAAACTATTTTGAAACTATTTGGCAAAAATAACAGAACTCTGTAACCACCTGATGGGCTCTCCTTGCCTGCTGCTTAGACAGAGCTGATTTATCAAGACAGGGGAATTGCAACAGAAAATAGGTTTAATTCACCCAGAGCCAGCTGTATGGGAGACCAGAGTGTTATCATTACTCAAATTAGTCTCCCTGCAAACCCAGGAATTGGGGTTTTTAAGGATTATTTGGTGGGTAGGGGGTCAGAAAGTGGGAGAGCTGACTGGTCAGGTCGGAGACGAGTCAGCTCCTGGGTGGGGTCCACAAGACCAGATGAGCCAGTTGATTGATGTGGGTGGTGCCTGCTGATCCATCAAGTGCAGAGTCTGCAAAATATCTCGACCATTCATCTTCGGTTTTACAATAGTGATGTTATCCCAGGAGCAATCTGGGGAGGTTGGAAATCTTGCAGCTCCTAGCTGCATGACTCCTAAACCATAATTTCTAATCGTGTGGCTAGTTTGTTAGTCTTGCAAAGGCAGTCTAGTTCCCAGGCATAAAGGGGGCTTGTTTTGGGAAAGGGCTGTTCTCATCTTCGTTTCAACATTCAACTGTCAACTAGATTCCTTCCAAAGTTAGTTCAGCCTGTGCCCAGAAATGAACAAGGACAGCTTGGAGCTTAGCAGCAAGATGGAGTCAGTTAGGTCATATCTCTCTTTCACTGTTTCGATTTTCTCAGTTATAATTTTTACAAAGGCAGTTTCAACTCCACCTGTAGCTACATCGTGGGCTTGAAGAAAAGAATCAATAATGACCACAATTTCGAGTTACTCCTCTTCTGAAAGGTCAAGAAGTAGCTCTAAGTCTTGGTTGGGGATCTTACGGTCAAAAAGATAAAGGAAAGGGAAAAGATAACTGAAATAGTGACAACTGAGAGAAGAATGATAGTGTTTTGCATGCATCACCATTTTTCCAGCATTAAATACTCAGAATGGAGTGTGGGAAACTTTTATGTTCACATGGCATATTTAAATTCTCCTTGTTTAGAATTTCAAGAGCTACTATTTTTCTTTGATTCCGTTCGATTATCTTTCATGATCCTCAGAAATTGTACTTTTCTCCCCCTTTCAGACTAAGAAAGTCCTTAGCCAAATGGCCTCAACCATTGGATTTGCCTGTAGGTGCCACTCATTTTTGTTGTTTCTCCCCCACCTCCCTGGGGTTTTTCAATAGTGCTTCCTTTCAATCAAAAGCTAATTTTCTTTGTGTGTGTAGGTGGTATAGAATTCCATGCTTTTACACAGTAGCAGGCCTGTATTTGATGTACCTGGTTCAGAGACAATTGTCCTTTATAGCTTTCGGGAGTGAATTCAATGAAAGCCCCATGCGACTAGTTTGTAACTCATTTAGTGAGAGTTCTACAGGATTATTTCACAAAGCAGTTCTCAGCTTAAGAAGCTAAATTGGCTTTATGGTGCCTAGCTGGAGGCCTCTTCATCCCTGCATTCGGAGGATATTTACATGCATACTAGGAATCTTTCTAGAAAATGGGAGGAGGGTATATATTGATGGTCGTACATTTCCTCAACTTTCTCTTAGCTGTCCCTGGAGGGTGTTGGGATGGGTGTTTGAGAATTAGGGAGAATATTTTTTTTTCATAATACAGGGACAGCTATGTTATATTGGCAAGTGCGTTTGACATACCAAGAATTATACAGTTCTAAGGAATGACCTGTGGCAAAAGTAGACCATGCATGTGACTTTGGAGTCACAATGCATGGGTCCCCATGCTGGACTACACCTTGGGAAGTTACACAACCTCTCTGAACTTGGTTTTGGTACTTGCAAGATGTGGACAAGTATAATTGTGAGCTGGGCAGGATAGCCTATGTGAAATATTAAGTGCTATGGTTATTCTCAGATTTCTTTGTCTAAGAATTGGCATACTATATATTATACAATAAATACATTCATAATTGAAAAACCTGGCCAGGCATGGCAGCTCATGCCTGTAATCCTAGCGCTTTGGGAGGCTGAAGAGGGCAGATCACTTAAAGCCAGGAGGTTCATGTCCAGCCTGGCCAACATGGCGAAACCCCAACTCTACTAAAAATACATATTTTTAAAAATTAGCTGGTGTAGTGGTGCCTGCCTGTAGTCCCAGCTACTTGGGAGGCTGAGGCATGAGAATGACTTGAACTTGGGAGGCGGAGGTTGCAGTGAGCTGAGATTGTACTACTGCACTCCAGGCTGGGTGTCCTAGTGAGACTCTTTGTCTCACAAAAAAAAGGAAAAATAAAAACCTTTGTGTTATACATATTATACAGAGTCCTTTCTAAAAAGAACAGCAGGGTGACCCCTGCCTGAGTTCCTGGTAGGGTTGGGAGAGGAGACCATTTATGCGCTGGGAGTGACCCAGTCATTTTTGTCAGATGATAGAAACTGTTTTTCATCAGTAGCTCTCTGTCTTAGTCTTAGCTGTTGTGACACGGGGCAACTCTAGTACCTTCTGCTTTTTCTACAGTTTGATTTCTATCTAATTTGTACTATTATATTTGATTGGAAAGTTGCCCAGAAAGCAGAGTCTGCATTTATAAATGAAGAAGGAGATGCATTTTAAATGCACTAACCTCGCTTTTTAAAACAAGATTAGCATCTTTTACATGAAGGAACCCTTTTGAAAGAATTTGGGAAAGGACTTGAGAAAATGCATTTGTTTTGTGAACTGGAGTTTTGTATTTGGAACTGGCTTCACAGAAGACAGAGATGTTAAGTAATATTTGCTGGGTGTCTACTCTGGGCTGTATGCCTTCCTAAGCATCCTATTATTTAATCGTATAGTTGTAAATATAAAACTTAACAGTTTCAGACTTTCATGTGTGTGAAATTGGAGATGTGGAGACTTTAGACACATGCTCCAATGTCAGGGTAGGATGACTGAGTCAGTTAAAATTTCACATGCGTCTCTCCAACTTCTTTTCTTTCTGTCCCTCCTTTAACGTCTCTGCAATATTTCAATTTAGGAAAATTGAAAGAATAATAACTACCAGACATTAGACTTTCTTTTGTGTGGTACAAGGCAGTAAGATGGACATTACATACATATTAATGATAAGCTTCCTCCATGGTGGATATTATCTCCTTTTATATGTTTCTTCTACCTTTTCTTAGCTATCTACAAAGGGTCTGTGGATGGGCGCTCCATTAGGAAGAATATTTTGTTTCGTAATACAGAAACAATGGTGTCATATGGATGAGTGCATTTTACATGGCAAGAATTGTACAGTCCTAAGAAATGACCAGTGGTAAAATAGACCATGCATTTGTACATTTAGGTTAGGATAGTGAATATGATGAGAGACTTTGGAGTCAGACTACGTAAGTCCAAATACTGGCTCCACCATGTAATGGCTTTCTTTGCCTTGAAAAGTTATACATATGGGGAAACTGAAGTTCTGCAACTAAGTGATGGAATTTGCTATCTGTTTAGTTCTGAAGCTCACAGTCCCCTGAGAAAGGCCGTGTGTGTGTGTGTGTGTACCCACCTGTGTGCAGATATGCACAGAGAGCTCCACTGGCAGATGAAACAGGGGATATTCTGTAGAAGGCAAATGTTCCCTGGACATTAAAATACTGGATTCTAGTTCTATTCACCAAGTCAAGCTGCTGATTGGCTGTTCTTTCTCAGGGGTTTTTGAGCATGTGATTATGCAGAGAGAGTGGAGATCATCGACTGGGCATGGTGGCTTATGCCTGTAATCCCAGCACTTTGGGAGGCCGAGGCGAGTGGATCACCTGAGGTCAGGAGTTCTAGACCAGCCTGGCCAATGTGGTAAAACCCCGTCTCTACTAAAAATACAAAAATTAGTTGGGTGCAGTGGCAGGTACCCGTACTCCCAGATACTTGGGATGCTGAGGCAGGAGAATCACTTCAACTTGGGAGGCGGAGGATGCAGTAGGCCAAAATCATACCACTGCATTCCAGCCTGGCCAACAGGAGTGAAACTCTGTCTCAAAAAATAAAAGAGTGGAGATCACCCTCTTCCATGTACCCATCTCTCTCTGCCCTGCTGGGTCTCATGTATTCCCTAAAATGTATTGCTCAGTACAGGGTGTAAGTGTACCAGGTGTTGTTATAATCAATTCAGGCACTAAAAGAAAGGGTTAAAATCATGCAGAATCACAGAGAAAAAAAAAATGATCTGCCTATCCTTTTTCCTAAGAGTTTCCTGATGCCTCAAGAGGAAATATTCAGTTTGGTGATCGCTTCTTTTTGATGACATTTGCTAGTTTTCCCCGTACTAGAGGGAGAGTTGAGCCCCAGGCTGACAATGGGATCCATCTAGAATCAAGGATTGTGGCTTTGCTTTGGTCCTATTTGTTTTTATAGGTTCTTTCTCTTCTTGATTGCATTCCTGGTTTTCAAATTATGCTGGTAATGTGAGTGCCCTTTTCATTTATTTTTCAAAATTTAATGTATGCCAATAAAAAGGTGAATTGTTTGAAAGAAGTCATATTTTACTTTTTCTTTATTTTACAGAGGCACGACATTCAGTAGCACTGGAACAGAGAGGAGGCGTAATTGGATAGCAGAAAGGCAGGTGGCATTAGCATATGTCAGATTTTAAATGAGGACTATAGAGATGGCAGTATTGGGAAGGTGATCTCTGAATGATGGAAATTTAGGAAAGATGTTTCAAGTGCTTGTCTCTCATTGCCTAGCGATTTACTGTCATTGTAGACTCCACCCCACCCCACTGCTTTTGTTCAAGTTGGTGTTTAGGATTAGTCATGCACGTGGAAGTTTCCAGCCTCCCTCCTCCCAATGTTACAGCTTGGACTGAATATTTATTAACTACCCAGGGAACATCACACTGTTTGAGGATGCTTGAGTTCATCTGTATCCACAAAATGTGTCCTCATCAAGTTGAAGTGGAGAAGCAATTCATAAGGAATGACAGGAGCTTAGCAAGAATATATGGGGGGAAATCCTTTGTCTAGCGAGAGCGTGAAGTGCCCAGGAAGGTGCCTCCAGCCAATAATGCTAAATGTTGGTGGCTACTAAAGGAAGGAGGAAACATAAAGTTCAGATTTAAAAGAGCCAGACAGCCATTCTTCCCATGACCCTGGAAGGCAGACAAGATCCCATATTTAACCTATCCTTACCAATGTTATGAGGAAAACGAGAATGCCTGTGCGATTATAAATGGTGGCTGACTTTCAATTTTAGGTTGAGATACAAAAGCGGGTGGTGGGGTCTGTGGCAAACTCAGCAACAGATGAAGAGGCTGCCCAGCTCTCACAGATTGTTGACATGTAGGAATCAGTGGCTCTGATTTTCCAGGAAAAGTCAAGAATCTAGGTTTTTAATGCAAAAGCTCCTGTTTTTCAATTGTGGGCAACTAGTTTATTATTTAAATTGCTTGGGCCAATACCAAAGGGCTAGGACCACTAAATAAGTATGTTCAGAACCCAACACACTCATTCTTTGTACCTTTTTTTTTGTTAATGTTTTATTGAGGTTCACATACTATATGGTATGTATATGCCACAAAATTCACCTATTTGAAGTGTACACTTCAGTGTTTTGGCTTTTTGTTTATTCGTGTTTGTTTGTTTGTTTGTTTTTGTTTGTTTTATTTTGAGATGGAGTCTTGTTCGGTCACCCAGGCTGGAGTGCAGTGGCGCGATCTCAGCTCACTGCAACCTCCGCCTCCTGGGTTCAAGTGATTCTCCTGCCTCAGCCGCCCGAGTAGCTGGGACTACAGACACGTGCCACCACACCTGACTCATTTTTGTATTTATAGTAGAGACAAGGTTTCACCACGTTGGCCAGGCTAGTCTTGATCTTCTGACCTCGTTATCCACCTGCCTCGGCCTCCCAAAGTGCTGGGATTACAGGCATAAGCCATCGCACCTGGCCTTCAGTGGTTTTTAATATAGTCACAGAGTTGGGCAAACATCAACACACCATCAACACATTCTAAATTTAGTATATTTTTATTGCTCCAGAAAGACACCTTGTCCCCATTAGTACTCACACCCTGTGCACCCTTACCCCACCCTGTAGCCCTTTGCAGTCAGCCTTCTGCTGTGTCTCTATAGATTTACCTATTTTGGAATGTCATATAAACTGAATCATATAATATGTGGACTTTTGCATCTGGCTTCTTTACTAAACATAATGTTTTCAAAGGTCATCAATGTTGTACCATGTGTCAATTTAATTCATGTTTTGTAGCCAAATAATATTCCCTTATATATATATACCGTGTTGCGTTTGTTCTTTCATTGGTTGACAAATATTTAGATTGTTCCCACTTTTCAGCTATTAGAAACAAGGCTTCTATGAACATCAATGTACAAGTTTTTCTGCATACTTATGTTTTTATTTCTATTGGATATATACCTAGAAGTGGACTTTCTGGGTCATATGGACTCTATGTTTAACATTTTGAGGAACTTCCAAACTGTCTTCCAACGTGGGTGCACCATTTTACATTCCCACCAGCAATGTCTCTGGCTTCCCGTTTTCTCCACATCCTCACCAGTATTTGTTATTATTTCTCTTGGACAATAGCCATTCTAATAGGTGTGAAGTACAGCTCACTGTGGATTTGACTTGCATTTCCCTAGTGATTACTGGCATTAAGCATCTTTTTAATGTGCTTATTGGGCATTTGTTTTATCTTCTTTGGACAAATGCCTATTAAAAAATACTTTGTCAACTTGTAAAATAGGGCTATTTGTCTTTTTATTAAGTTTTATTATTGGAAACTTTTTAAATTGTTTTATATAAGGGTTTTAATGGAACTTTTTAATTTTTAAGTTGTACATACGAGTTCTATACTCTGAATAAAAACTTTAAAATCACATATATGATTTTAAAATATTCTGTTTCATTCTGTGGATTGCCTTTTTACTTCTTATAAGAGATTTTAGCAGCACAATTTAAAAAAGGATACAGTCCAATTTTTCTATTTTTTATTCTTTTGGTGTCACTTTTTAGAATCTGTTTTTCACCCCAAGGTGACAAAGATTTACTCCTATGGTTTTTTTTTTTTTTTTCCTAGGAGTTGTATTAGTATTAGCTCTAACGTTTAGGCCTAGGATTCATTTTGAGTTAACTTTTGCATGTGGTGAAATAAGGGTTTACATTTATATCTTTGCATGTGGATATCCAGTTATCCCAGCACCATTCATTGAAAATCCTATTCTTTTCTCACTGAATTGACTAGGCACTTCATACTGACTTTGACCCTGGGGTGCGTCATTGCAGTTGTTTACTTGTAGAATGTAAATATATGAAGGTGTATTAATTTTCCTACTAGGAAAAAATTAACTGCAAAAGGAGGGGTCCCACTCCTGTCTTCCTGCCATTTTTACTTTCTGCATCAGCCTCGACTCTGGGACAAGAGATGGGTAACTGTTAATGAGAATGGAACTTCAAAATAAAAGGCTGAACTGGAAAACAACTTGATTTTCAGTAGGCTTGTTCATATGTTGTATATGTGTGACTTAGATAATCATTTTAATTACAGCTGATTGTATTGAGTCTTTTGAATTGTATGTCTTAGCTGGGCTCTGAGCAAAGCCCTTCTGCCTTCTTGGACATACATGCATACACAGCCACACACAATGCACAAACGTACCCTGGTGGATAAGTCATTTACAATTGAGAACAGCTGATAGTTTATATAGTGATATATCGAGATAGAGAAATAGCTAAAGATGTAAATATAGACACCCTTGATACATTCATACATAAACACAGCATTAAGTTAAACCCAGGCCGCCCCTGGTTTCTGCCACCAGCACAGCTTTTTCTGAATGAATGAGCTCTCACGAGGGGAACTTATCGGAAAGCTTTTTTATCAACTAGGTAAAGGTTTGATTTTCTTGCCCCCTACAGTGGCTGTTTGTCACCCTGACTGCAACTAGAGTTGCTGTGTTCTGTTCCTTTTCTGGATAAATTACAAAAGGACTTGACATCCACTGTATAAAATGAAACCTAGCACATTTTATAAATTACTAAGGACAATTCTCTTATCTTCATATCTCATCTCCAGCATCCAAGGAGGTGGAGAAGTAGTTGGGTGCATATTCACCTACCTTTGTTTTGCAGTAATGTGTGTCAGTTTTATACCCTAAAGCCATCTGACTCTCCTTTTCCTTTCCCTGTTTCCATTATCCATCTAGATAAGCCAGATCTTCAATATCCTAGCCTCCCTTAAAACCAGGGACCCAGCCGGGCGCAGTGGCTCACACCGGTAATCCCAGCACTTTGGGAGGCCGAGGTGGGCGGATCCACAAGATCAGGAGTTTGAGACCAGCCTGACCAACATGGTGAAACCCTGTCTCTACTAAAACTACAAAAATTAGCTGTACATGGTGGAATGCACTTGTAATCCCAGCTACTCAGGAGGCTAAGGCAGGAGAATCACTTGAACCCAGGAGGTGGAAGATTGCAGTGAGCTGAGATAGCACCATTGCACTCCAGCCTGGGTTGAGAACAAGACTCCATCTCAAAAAACAAAACAAAACAAAAAACAGGGACCCAGTTCTGGCTGCTGAAGCATCAGAAAGAAGTCCACAGGGAAAGTGGCCAGCATTTTCTTCCAGTTTAAAAGGAAAAAGCCACATAAGCAGCCACCTTCTGCTGCACTCATGGTTACCTGTGCCTTGCCTTTGGGTGTGGTGTTGATGCTTGGAGCTGCCATGGCCATCTTGACACCATGAAGTGAGAATCCTCAGAACAAACCTCTATTGGGCTAAAGAGGGTGAAATAGAAAAGTGGAAGGAACTTTGGTCCCTAATAACATCATGGAATTGCTCAGAAAGTCCAGGGCTGCCCTTTATTCTGGAATTCTTATTTAAGACAAAATGAATATCTTTATGGTTACGGTCACTTTGGTCAGGTTTGGCTGGTACTTGTGTCAGAAGGCATCCTTATAGATGCACCTGTACATATACCAATGTATCCACATCCATGTCTCCACACACACATCTGTTTCCTATATGCAGAACATGCATTCAAAAATATGTAGGGTTTTTTAAATGTGATCAGACACCACATAGTTTCTAACTTGCCTATTTTTCATTCCATTATATAATTAAGACATCCTTTCTTGTCAGGATCTAAACTTCGTATCTACTGTTTTAAAAGGCTGCATGTTATTTTATATTATGTATGGACCTGATTTATTTAGCTCCTCTCCTATTAGTAGATGTTTAGGTAGATGTGAATTGATTGGCCAGTACAAAGTAAAACTGCATCTAGTATTATGAAACTAATGTTCTTGTCATCTCCCAGTAGTAATCCTATTAATCAGTCTGTAGAAATTAAAGAGGAGGTCAGACAGATATATACAAAGATGATTAGTCCAATATTAAGTATAATGGAGAAACATGAGAAACACCTTAAAAGTTCAATAAAAAAGGACTTGTAGTTTACGATCTATACTTATGATAAACAGTATGTGACCATTCAAGATGATTTTTAAGAATATGTAGTGGCTGGTAGGGCGTGGTGGCTCACGTCTGTAATCCCAGCACTTTGGGAGGCTGAGGCAGGCAGATCACGAGGTCGGGAGTTTGAGACCAGCCTGACCAACCTGGTGAAACCCCGTCTCTACTAAAAATACAACAATTAGCTAGGCATGGTGGCACGCACCTGTAATCCCAGCTACTCAGGAGGCTGAGGCAGGAGAATCGCTTGACTCCAGAAGGCAGAAGTTGCAGTGTGCCAAGATCGTGCCACTTCCCTCCAGACTGGTGACAGAGCAAGACTCCATCTCAAAAAAAAAAAATATATATATATATATATGTATATATATATATACACATACACACACATATAGTGTCAAATGAAAGATTTCATAAAGACATAAAGCCAAGAACAAAACCATAAAGTATGGTATTTATTAAAAATTTATAGTATGTAGGGTGAATATTGACAAGATCTGTCTCAGAATGTGAATAAAGGTTTTCTCTGGGAGGTGAGAAGATGAATGGTTTCAGATTAAAATAAATACCAGTCGGTATGTTCCAAATAATCTGACATGGTCATTTGGCGTTATCCATGTACCTGTAACAAATGTTTCTCTTCTCACCCCCATGTCTCTACTGTTCTCATCCACAGACATGTTGCAAATCATTATCCAGAATGTGGGTACCGATGACTGCGCTATTCTTGGGGCTTTGCCTAACTTCAATAAAGCAAAACCACATTTCTGAATCCATTTTAAATTTGTAATCAGCCAGGGGTCCTCTAATGGTTGCGTGTGTTGGGGAAATTGTGACCTAGGTAATAAGTCTCTTGCTTGGGAGTTAAAGTACTCTGGGAACATACACCATCCGTCTTAGAATACTTTGCTTAACTAAGAATAACAAGGAACCTTAAAACAAAAAAATACTAAGTGACACATCGAAAAGGTTTAAACATTAATAAGTGAGAGAATCTAGTGGTTAGGAACTTCAGTTCTCAAGCCAGTAACAAAACTCCTACCACTTCTTACTTGCAAAAACTTGATTTTCCCCTTTGTAAATAGGGCTAGTGTTTTCATTCCTTTACTAGTGACAGTAATACTATTCAGCAGCCATATGGCGGAGTGGTTCAGAACTGCTGCTGTGGAGCCAGACGTCTCCACTACTCTGGTTCCCATCCCAGTGCTCACCACCTAGTTACGCCATCTTGAGCAGGTGCATTTAACTTAACGCAACCTTAAGTTCTGTATTTCTGAAAGGTAATTAATGAGAGCACTTAGCTTGGAGAGCTGTGAGCATTAAATAAGCTAACACTTGTTAGGCAACTAGAACGGCACCCAACACATAGTAAATGTTCTGTCAGTGGTACAAAGTGTTAACCCACAATCAACAAAGCATTGAACGCAGTCCATAACTCACAGTAAGTGTTTGCAACAGGTTGTCCTATTGCTGTCTTCTTCCCAAAGCCCAGGTAACGGCAGAGGGCATCCGGGTGGCATTGCTGGGACCAGAACACGTAGAGGAAAAAGGGTTAGGGAGGCATTCATGGGTTTTTGAAGCTCATTTTTCTCACTTTCCTGAGAGGACCCATCACCCAGTTTAGTGGGACACAGACTCAGATTATTATTACTTTTTGTCATCTCAGAGACGCATTTTTCCGTGAAATTAATGGTGGTGCTGATGAACACAAAATCCACCAGACAGAATCCCGGAGCTTTTGTTCTCAGTCCTCCCCTACCTGGTTCTCTCTCCTCCCCCATTCCCTTCCTGCCCAGCATCGAGCTCCAGCTGAGCCACTGTCAGGAGGCTGCTCTGCTAAGCAGCCTGTCACATGTTCCATTACAATCATGTTTTATTATAGCTTTCAAAAGATGACCTCTCATTCTGCACACTCGTGTTTATAGAGGACTTCTGGCATTCTGAAAGGAACCAGATAGCAGAGTCTCCAAACCCTTTATTTGCTTCAGCTGATAACTGCTCTGGCCAGAGACGAACGCTGTGGCGATTATAAGATGTAATTTACTACAAAAGACAGTTAATATTACTTACAAACCTGTCATCATTTCTGGGGAAATCAGTGCTGAAACAGTGGACGGGACACATCTGAATCCACCTAAATATCTCGGCCTGATAGAATTACAAGTTTATAGATTTATCATTTAGGAAACAGCCCCGTTATGAAACATTTGTCCTCACAGACAGACAATATAAGTAACAAGCAAGATTATATCCTTTTATGTGGATCAAGGACATAGTCAACGTAAGAAAGAAAGAGAAAGAAAAAAATCCCTTAAGAGGAACGTAAATGCTGCCCTTGTGAATTATAACTGGGGAATTAGATCTCTGCAAAAGCCTCTAATATGACTAAACAAAGTCCCTCAGGTGACACTCTGAGTCAGAAAAGTGTGAGAAAATATAGTCTCTTAAATGTGATTATAGTCAGAGCTGCAGTTACTCCCTGAGAAAGGACATAGAAGGTAGAGGAATGAAAGGGAAAAACAATGTTTGAAAACTTTTTGTGTCAGACCAGAAATTATAGCGTAGCAACAGCTTAGGGATTTAAGTAACCCCTTTAGCCCAATTCTAAAGCCTTTGTGCTTTAAACTGAAGAATAGAAAGGAATTAGATATCCAACCTAGGACTTGTTTTTTTTAAAAGCATGAAATGGAAGAGTCTTTTTTGCTGAATGACGAATTGGGCCAGCAGATAATTCCAACGGGGGCTATAATTAGAAAGATATGGTTCTAGTATTTGAGCTTCTTACACACTCCTCTCTCTCATGAACTTTCATTAGAGTTTCTTGTCTACTTGCTTATATTTAATGAAGATGAAGGTGAGAGTTTCGGTGCTTTGGTTGGTATTATGGCGAGACTCCAGGAGAGTCCTAAAGTCAGTGTTTGCCATCTACTTCTCCTCTTACAGAAATGTTAAGGGAACTCTACATACAAGAAGCTATACCAGCATAAGGATGCTGGACCGTTCTACTCATAGTTCTGCAAGTGCCCTGTGCTTTGAGTTAGCTCTGGTTAAAGCCTGTAAAAGGATCACTGTTCCTCCATCCTATCCCCTTTCCAATCCTTGGGACTAGCTCACTTAGGAACTCTCCGATGTACGTATTAAAAAGAACTTATAAGAGACCACATCTGTAGGAGAGACTTCATCTTAAGTCATTCTCCCAGGTATATTTGGACAAGGGCAAGGAAGGAGAAAAGATATAGCTGAGTTTAACCCAAGCAAAGAGGACCTTGCTCAGTCAACCAGTTCTGCCCCCATGGAATTGAAGACAACGTTAAAGAGAGGGGTTACAGCTCGAAGAGGATGTTAAAGAGAGGGAGGGGTTAGAGTCACAGTTTATGCATTTTAAAGCACAGTGACCTCAACTGGTAGTAATGGGGTCAAATCATTAATTCGAGCCATTCAGATACACAACTCTTCTCTCTTGCCAGGTAGGACAGGGGATCGAGGAATGAAGTACCTAGAAGCAGCTTGGCAGGAGAAGAAGGCATCCCATTTCTCTCCTTTCCCTCCATTATTTATGTATTCCCTAAGTTGTTTATTGACCATTTGTCTGTATTCTTTGGAGAAATGTCTGTTCAAATCTTTTGCCCATTTTTTAATTTGTTAGTTGTTGTTGCTATTGTTGAATTTTAGGAGTTCTGTATATATTCTCGGTATTCATCCCTGATAAGATAGGTGATTGGCAAATATTCTCTCCCATTCTGTGGGTTGCCTTTTCACCCTTTTAATAGTGTCTTTTGAGATGCAAAAGTTTTTAATTTTGATAAAGTCCGATTTATTATTTTTCCCCTTTTGTTGCCTGTAGTTTTTGTCCTAAGCTGTTTATAAGGAAAACAGCAAACTGTTTATTTGTCTGAGTACAGGATGCTCTCTCTAGAGCAAGAAGGGAAGGCAGGTGAATCTCATGACTCCAGCTAGAAGGAGAGGATCAGTCTGTGCTGAATCCCCAACAGCTGACCTCCAAGATGTCGTGATGTTCTTACAGAAAGGCCACCTGCAGCACAGGGTTGTGTGTGCTGCTGGGAGGCCAGGCAGGGACTCCTGGGAAAGCCTCCTCCTGGCTCCAGTTCCGTTTGGCTCATCTCCAAGGTGGCCAGGTACTCACTGATGCATGAACAGCTCATATGTTCATCTGTGAACAATGTCCAGACTCAAGACGAGCTGGAAGTGCAATTTTTTTGTTCCACTTGCTGCTTTATCCCTTCTGGGCATTCCTCTTGCTGTCATTTAGCACCTATAAAAATGTAGAACTCAAGAACAAAAAGACAATGGAAGCTCATGCCACCCGCAGCCCATCACGTGCAAATGAAATTACTGAGACCTGGAGTGCTTAAGATTCTTGCCCAAAATCCTGTCAGTAATAAAACTAGAGCTGGAGATTGGGAATCTTGACTTGAGCCAGTGCTCTTCTCACCCTTGTTTAAATCATCAATCCACCCGAGGAAAAAGAAGTTTCCCAATTTTATTTATTTCAGTAAGTATTTACTATCGTTGTCTATTCTTCATCCTAGTAGCAAAAAAATAAAATTTGCAAGTGGAAGCTAATCACTGTTGTGGTCTTAGCTGAATTATTCTTTGCGTGATCTAAAGAGAGACCACAGAAAGATCTGAATGGCAGCATGCCTTAAGGACAAGATTGACCCAACTCACTTGTCTCAGGGGCAAGTATACGGCACAAGTCAGTGGTCTAAAGGGGAGACTGACCCTGGGAAAATGCAGCTCACATTGCCAGAGCTTCTGATTATTTCAAGAGAGCCTGGCAATTGGAGTCTTGTATGAAATAGCTCAATGTGCACAACTAAAGGATTTAAAGGAATCCGTTTCTTAAAATTTAACATGAAGGCCACCATCTCCTGCACAAAACAAAAATCTGTTTGTGTTATCAAATGGACTGTTGATTTAAGAACCTTGCTTTTGCCTTAGATCAGAGCCCTCAGACACATTGGAAGGATCTGGACAGCTTTAGAAAGCATGCATGCCTTAGCCCCACTCCAGACCACATGATTCTGAGCCTCTTGGGGTAGGCTCTGAACATTGGAACTTGAGGGAGCTCCCTGGGCAGCTGCTGTGTGCAGCCGGGGGTTACACACCACCAGGCTGACTGTGGTGTGAACAGTGAGGACCCTACCCCAATCCCCTCCTTTCCCATGGGTAAGGACATCTGGACTGTGATTGCTGGACATCAGGATGGCCTTAATATTAGGGTTAATATCTGGATCACTGGCTGCCTTTGTTATCTCTCGTCCTGCTGTTTGAGTACTTTATAGACATAGACAGATGTCCCCGTGACCCCATTTGCCTCGAGTTGCTTCTGTAGAGTTCTGATCCCACACTTTGTGATGTGTCTCAGCTCTGGGGTGAGGGGGCTCTTCAGTGAGGTTTGTTTGTGGCTTCTTCTGTCTGATCTCCTTTTCTTCTCCAGCCTTGGGGGTTCTGCAGCTAAATGTGGTCCTTTTATGTAGCTACCTTTGGTCTTCCGGGGACTTTGAAGGTTTGCCTTTGAAGCACCAAGATCCCTTTTTGGTTCCTTCCTATACCCCATCTGCTGCTCTCCACTCCCTTTACTGTTGGCATAGTCCCCTCACCTTGGCAGGCCAGCTTTTGAGAATTACTGTGATTAACCCAGCAATTCCTACTGGGAAGAAAAAGAAAAAGTGTGGACAGGGAGCTGTGATAGGCACATCATGTCTATCAAAGCCATCAAAATGGCTATTTTGGAAAAAACCTCTATCTTATTGTTGATAGTGTTACACATGATAACAGCATTTGCGTATTTTTCTATTTAACTTTTTAAGAAATGGGGGCCTTGCTTTGTTGCCCAAGCAGGACTTGAACTCTTGGACTCCAGTGATCTTCCCATCTCAGCCTCCTGAGTAGCTGTGCATTCTTGTTCTATAAGAAAGTGTCCATAATTTCTAGTGGCACAATTGGATTATAAAGGAGAGGTTAAATGATAGGAACTCTGGAGTTGCTTAAAATACTTTAGAAAATAAATGAATAGGTAAATAGCAAGTTAAAGCAATGGTAGCAAGCTCTTCATTACTGTTGAATATGGGTACTGGGTATACAAAACCTATTATATAACATGTTCTTTTGTGCGTATCAAAACATTTTATTAAGCATATACACTTGTACACACACATATAATTCTCAGGCCTGTAATATTCTACGGTTCAATAGGAATATGTGATTCCAAGATTTTATAATTCTTTCTTTCTTACCAATTAATTGGTGCTTAAGATTGATGTAACTGAGTGAATAGATGACTTTGTAAACAGTAAACGAGTCTGGGCTTAGTAGCACAAACCTGTAATCTCAGCACTTTGGGAAGCTGAGGCAGGCAGGTTGCTTGAGCCCAGAATTTGAGACCAGCCTGGGTGACATGGCAAAACCTCATCTTTACCAAAAAAAGTAAAATAAAATTATATATATATATAAATATATATATAGTGTGTGTGTGTGCATATATACAAAAATATATAAACACATGCACGTTGTGTGCATATATATAAAAATATATAAACACATGCACATGTGTATATATATAAAAATATATAAACACATGCACATGTAGCACTGGCTACAGCAAAGCCGCCAGACAATGATAATTCACCTGCTAATGAGCAATCATAGAATGGGAGAACATACTTAACATGCCTTACATCCTCATTTAGCTTTTAAAATGCTATTTGTCCTCAAACGTCCTCATTTCTGGAGTTGGCAGCGTACTGAAATAGAACATATACAAACTTGGAGACAGCTTATGAGCTTGACCTAAAACCTTAACTCTGCCCCTTTACTGGGAAGGCTTTGGTAGGTGATACATTCTCTGTAATGTTTTATCTTCTACGTCAAAAACCACTGTCTTCCACAATGGCTGAGCGAATTTACATTCCTATTAGCAGTGTGAAAGCATTCCTATTTCTCCACAGCCTTGCCAGCACCTATTGTTTCTTGACTTTTTCATAATCGCCAAAAATGGCTGTACATTTTTTAATGTACCTGAGGCCACTGCCTTCCAGACCTACTGACTAACAGTCCCTGAGAGTGGAAGTCAGGACTCTGCATTTTAACAAGCTTCCTAGAGAATTTGTGGGTGAATTTATATATATATGTGTGTGTGTGTGTGTGTGTGTGTATGTGTGTGTGTACATATATATGTATATATATGTGTGTGTGTATATATGTGTATATATGTGTGTGTGTATATATGCAGTATATACACACACACAAACTAGCTGGGCACGGTGGTGTGCACCTGTAGCCCCAGCTACTTGGGAAGTTGAGGTGGGAGTATTGCTTAAGCCCAGGAAGTCAAGGCTACCGTGAGATGTGATCAAACCACTGCAGTGGGTGACAGAGCAAGACCCTCTCTCAAAATAAAATAATAATTTATAATAAAAGCAACACATACAATTAGGAAAATAAATAGGCCAAATACCATCTAAATTTCACCTTCCCAACATGTTAGCTTTTGTAGTTAGCTATCTGACACTTGTTTCATTGCTGTCCATCTAGTTTGGAGTTTTGCTTTATTGATTTATGATATTCTCAAGCACAGACTGTGAACTGGATCTTATATTGTGGCAATATTAGCTTTCTGGCTGCTTTGAATTTGCAGTCTTAACCCCCAAAGAGAGAAATGACAGCATTTTGGCCAAATAGAAGCGTCCAGTGGATTTGCCATTGGAGTGATCGGAGTGAATCTCTCATTTTTGCTTGCACTGCTACTTTATATGTAGTGACTTCAAGTGCAGGATGAAAACTTAGTACTCATTCATTGTTTAAGAAATAGTTTTTGGGTACTGGCTCCCTGCCAGACTCTGGGCAGGGCCAAGATGCTATGTCAGTGAGCAAGAGAGATTCAATCCCTGTGTTCGCGGAGGTTGCATTCAGATGGGCATTTCATTATGAAACAACGCATGGGAAACTATACTTCAAATATGTATCTTGGCCAGCCACAGTGGCTCACACCTGTAATCTCAGCACTCTAGGAGTCCGAGGCGGGTGGATCACTTGAAGTCAGGAGTTCAAGACCAGCCTGGCCAACAAGATGAAACCCTGTCTCTATTAATATTACAGAAATTAGCTGGGCATCGTGGGGAGCAGGTGGGGACCTATGGTCCCAGCTGCTTGGGAGGCCAAGGCAGGAGGATCACTTGAACCCAGGAGGTGGAGGCTGCAGTGAGCTGAGATCATGCCACTGCACTCCAACCTGGGTGACAGAGTGAGACTCCGTCTCAAAAAAAGAAAAAAAAAAGAAATATATATCTTATAATGCTGAATGTATTTCCAGTAACATGCAAATGTTGTGGGGAGATAGGCAGAGACTTAGACAGGTAAACGGAGGCTAAAATAGGAATCATGTGAAGTACTACTGCCTTTGATATTTTGTTGCATGCAACACATTAGCCATTTCTTCCTGGAATTCATGTGTCCAGGCACATTTTTATCTTGTGAATGAATTTGGGGTTGCCTGTCTCAAAAATGACTGTACATGTTTTTAAATGTTATTTTTAAGTTCTGGGATACATGTGTAGCACTTGCAGATTTGTTACATAGGGCAATGTGTGCCTTGGTGATTTGCTGCATCTGTCAACCCATCACCTAGTTACTAAGCCCCACACGCATTAACTGTTTATCCTGATGTTCTCCCTCCCCCTTCCCCACTACCAGGCCCCACTGTGTGTGGTTCCCCTCCCTGTGTCCACGTGTTTTCATTGTTCAGCTCCCACTTATAAGTGAGAACATGTGGTGTTTGGTTTTCTGTGCCTGTGTTAGTTTGCTAAGGATAATGGCTTCCAGTTCCATCCAGGTCCCTGCAAAAAACATGATCTTATTCCTTTTCATGGCTATATAGTATTCCATGTTGTATATGAACCACATTTTCTTTATACAGTCTATCATTGATGGGCATTTTGGTTGACTCCATGTCTTTGCTATCGTGAATAGTGCTGCAGTGAACATACACATGCATGTATCTTTATAATAGAATGATTTGTATTCCTTTGGGTATATACCCAGTAATGGGATTGCTGGGTCAAATGGTATTTCTGGTTCTGAGTCTTTGAGGAATCACCACACTGTCTTCTACAATGGTTGAATGAATTTACGTTCCCATTAGCAGTATAAAAGCATTCCTATTTCTCCACAGCCTTGCCAGCATCTGTTGTTTCTTGACTTTTTAATAATTGCCAAAAATGGCTGTACATTTTTTAATGTACCTGAGGCCAGTGCCTTCCAGACCTACTAACAGTCCCTGAGAGTGGAAGTCAGGACTCTGCATTTTAACAAACTTCCTAGAGAATTTGTGGGTGAACAGATGAGCGTTCATCTGACTACTGATTGGGGACAATGACAGAAAGATATCAGAATGTGCTTTGAACCTTCCTGGAACAATTCGCTGTGGTTATTAGGATTAAAAGGGAAGAGAAATGGCCGGGTGTGGTGGCTCACACCTGTAATCCCAGCACTTTGGGAGGCCCAGGCGGGCGGATCACGAGGTCAGGAAATCAAGGCCATCCTGGCTAACACAGTGAAACCCCGTCTCTACTAAAAATACAAAAAAATTAGCCGGGCTTGCTGGTGGGCGCCTGGAGTCCCAGCTACTCGGGTGGCTGAGGCAGGAGAATGGCGTGAACCCGGGAGGCGGAGCTTGCAGTGAGCTGAGATCTGGCCACTGCATTCCAGCCTGGGCCACAGACCAATTTACAGTTATAAGCAGTTAGGTCTCTCAGTCTCTTTCCTCTCTCTTTCTCTCTCCTGTCTTTGTCTTTCTTGCTCTCTCTTTCTCTCTCTTCCTCCTCTGTCTCTCCTCTGTTTCACTCTTCCTCACTCTCTCCTGTCTTTCCTCTTCCACTCTCTTCCTCCTCTGTCACCGTCCTCTTTTTCTCTCTCCTCTCTCTCTTTTCCTCCTCTCTCTTCCTCCTCTCTCGCTCATCTCTCTTTCTCTCTCCTCTCTCTCCTCTCTCTTACTCTCTCCTCTCTCTTCCTCTTCTCTCTCCTCTTCTCTCTCTGTTTTATGTCTGCCTATGTGGGTATGTGAATGTACAAATAAGAAATAGTTATTTTAGAATTGTTGTGGTTTCCCCATGCTGTATATGGCTGCAAAATTCACTGGCTACAACAAAGACCCCAGACAATAATATTTCACCTGCTAATGAGCGATCATAGAATGGGAGAACATACTTAACATGGCTTGCATCCTCATTTAGCTTTTAAAATGCTGTTTGTCCACAAATATCCTCGTTTCTGGAGTTGGCAGCATACTGAAATAGAATATATACAAACTTGGAGACAGCCATAAGCTTGACCTGAAACCTTAACTCTGCCCCTTTACTGGGAAGGCATTGGTAGATGATACATTCTCTGTAATGTTTTACCTTCTACATCAAAAAAAATCTTCATTATACAGAATTTTGAGAGAAATTAATGAGTTAATGTCTAATAACATCTGAAACAATAGGTTCTCAAGAAATCTTATTTCATTAATTACTCCTCATTTTCTTAACTCTTATCAGACCTATTTTGAGTTTGTGTCCTTGGAATAATCATTTTTTCTCAAATTATTTGTAAGGCAGCATTGGTTTGTGTCATAATCATTAATAGATACCTGAATTAAGTGAAATATTTCAAAGTAAAGCCATATAGTATCCGGTGGGGGAGAGGCCTGTCTTTTGGAGCCAGAAAGACTGGCTTAAATCCCAGTATTATTCTTCACCTCTTTGTGAGTTTATTTTGTAAATCTATACACATTAGTTTTTATCATCTGCAAAATGGGGATAACAGTTTTCACCTTTATTCGTTTCCTGACTATTTCCCAAATCGTCACAAGCTTATTGACTTAAAACAACAGAAATTAGCCAGGTATGATGGCTCACATGTGTAATTCTAACATTTTGGAAGGCTGAGGTGGGAGAATCGCTTGAGACCAGGAGTTTGAGATGAACTTGGGCAACATGGCAAGACCCCATCTCTACAAAAATTAATTAGGCATGGTGGTGCATGCCTGTGGTCTCAGGAGGGTGAGGTAGAAGGATCACTTGGGTCCAGGAGTTTGAGGCTACAGCGAGCCATGATTGTACCACTGCATTCTAACTTAGGCAACAGAGTGAGAACTTGTCTCAAAAACAAACAAAAACAGAAGGTGATCATCTTACAGTTATGGAGATCAGAAGTATGTCTCACTGGACTAAAATCCTGTTGCCAGCGAGGCTGTTTTTTTCTTGAGCCTGTAGAGGAGACCTTTTTTCTTGCCCTTTCCAACTTTTAGAATCCACTCTGCTCCCTTGGGTCACAGCCTCTTCCAAGTTCAAAGCCAGCCATGGCCAGGCAAGCCTTTCTTCCATCATGTCACTGTGACCTGACCCTTCTGTCTTCCTCTCCCATTTTTGAAGACCCTTGTGATTACCTTGAGCGCATCTTGATGATTCTGAATAATTTCCCTATTTAAGGTCTCCTGATTAGCAATCTTGATTCCCTTTTACCATGTCATATGATACATTCACAGGCCCCAGGACTGACATGGACATCTTTAGGGGCCATGATGCTGCCTTCCACAGCCGCTTCATAGATGGTTGTTGGAATTAGTGGGAAGATGTAGTAAAGTTCTTAGCACAGTGGCTGGGTATAGAGTGTAGTAGGTTCTGAAGATGGAGAGATCAACGTGGAAAATGATTTTCTTTTCTTTCTTATATTTATTTTTTGAGACAGAGTCTCACTCTGTTGTCCAAGCTGGAGTGCAGTGGTGCAGTCTTCACTCACTGCAATCTCTGCCTCCCAGGCTCAATCCTCCCACCTCAGCCTCCCAAGTAGCTGGGACTACAGGTGCATACCACCACACTTGGCTAATATTTTGTATTTTTTGTAGCAGTGGGGTTTCACTGCATTGCCCCGGCTGGTATGATTTTTCTAAAATCAAGTCATTTCCTTAATTTAAAAAAAAAAAAAGTTTGCTTCTTGCTTTACTGGATTAGCTGTTTGGGGGAATCCTGAAGTTAATTTACCCTATGTAAAGATTCACTCAGGTGGTTCCGTGTTTCCTTCATAGATAACACCCTTTAAAAACACTAACAATGGGCCAGGCACAGTGAATCATGCCTGTAACCCTAGCACTTTGGGAGGCTGAGGCAGGCAGATTACAAGGTCAAAAGGTCAAGAGCATCCTGGCCAACATGGTAAAACTCTATCTCTACTAAATATACAAAAATTAGCTGGGTGTGGTGGTGCGTGCCTGTAGTCCCAGCTACTTGGGAGGCTGAGGCACGAGAGTTGCTTGAACACGGGAGGTGGTGGAGGTTGCCGTGAGCCAAGATCACGCCATTGCACTCCAGCCTGGTGGCAGTGTGAAGCTCTGACTCAAAACAAAAGAACCAAGAACCCACTAACAATGATGATGTGGGGGAAAATGGCCAGATGGAAATAAAATAGGAACACACGTAGGTGACATTCAATGTGTGTTTCATGGACCTCAGGTTGATTCTCAAAGCCTGAAGCTGTTCAATTTGCATTAGACTAAATTATCATTCTGCTGAGAGTGCATCTATGTTTTCTTTTCCACTGTTTGTTTTTAAATGTTGTAAAAATAATAATAAAGTATGGCATCATTAGTAAGCATGAATTATGGAAGAAACTCATCTGGACCAGGGAAACATTGACGTTATTCTTGTTTTAGAGGGAGACAGAGTATCACACTGTTGCCCAGGCTGCAGTGCAGTGGTGCAATCATGGCTCACTGCAGCATCAACCTTGCAGGCTCAAGTGATCCTCCCGCTTCAGCCTCCAGAGTAGCTGGAATCACAGGTGCATGCCACCAACCTCAGCTGATATTTTTGTACTTTTTGTAGAGATGAGTTCTCCCTCTGTTAGTAAGACTGCTCTCAAAATCCTGGTCTCACAGGATCCTCCCACCTCAGCCTCCCAAAGTGCTGGGATTACGGGTGTGAGCCACCACACCCCACCCGATTAACATTATCCTTATTATATATTAACTCAGGTGAGCTTCATATATGTGAAGAAACCCTGAAAGATCAGATTGCCAAGTGGTCTTGTTACTCAGCAACTTCTGCCAAACAATGACTACCATGATAACATCACCAACAAAGTGTCGGTGGCTTTTACATCCCCTGCTCTGAGAAGTAGAAATGAAAATGTTCTGGGCATACACACCACTTATGAATTGACTGCCAAACTGTTCTTTTAAAAGGAGGCCATTCGATATGCCTGTTCCATTGATAACATATCATAATATATAGTAGACCATAAAATGTGGAAGATCATAATATACAATCTGCATTCACTTAGCGGCAACGTTTCCCTTAGCTAGAGCACGGATATACTTAACACCAAATTAGAACAAAGTGTATGTTATTGTGGAAATGAGATTTTACCATTAAGGCCTAAGAAGCAAAAACAGGAAACTAAAAGGAACCCATAAATGGTTGAGGATGACAAAGTGGACTGTAGTAGTCTTTGTCTGCTTATTTTTTGTGGCGGGGAGGGGAAGAGGTCTCACTGTGTCACCCCGGCTGGAGTATAGTGGTGCAATCTAGGTTCATTGCAACCTCCGGCTTCCAGGTTCAAGCAGTTCTCCTGCCTCAGCCTCCCAAATAGCTGGGACTACATGCACACACCACCACGTCTGGCTAATTTTTGTATTTTTGGTAGAGACAGGGTTTGCCATGTTGGCCAGGCTTGTCTTGAACTCCTGACCTCAGGTGATCTGCCTGCCTCAGCCTCTCAAAGTGCTGGGATGACAGGCGTGAGCCACTGTGCCAGGCCATCTTGATATGCTTCTATATGATGCCTCCTGTTTCCGTTGGAGAGGTCTCCATGGAAGCTGTTTGCCCCTGTGTTATTCTGGTACTCACACAGCTTGGCATTTCTTCTCATCGCACGAGACTCCACAGTGAGCATGGTTTTTCCTATCCGTGTTCCGCTGTTCAAGGAAACTGCCTGTAGATGCGCAGAGCTGTCTTTCTCCTTTCTTTGCTTTTTCAGAGCAAGGATGATTCCGGCTTACCTTGTCTGTGACTTCTGGATATTTTCAGCCAGTAGAGGGCATGAGTGGAAACCCTGACTGCAGGAGAAGCCAGAACTTGTCTTCCCCTCTCTCTCTGCTTCCAAAGGCACCCGGAGTCCTCCCTCAGGGCCCTCCTCCAAGGCCCTGTCTCCCGTTGGGCAGTGTCCACCATGGCACATGACCCTGGTTTCTGGTCTCTGAGGACACCTCCTCTTCCCATTGGTTGCAGGGGTCTTGGTAGCTTCTGCAGTCACTTCTTTCTCAACTGTGTTACCGTTCCTTCTTTGGCTTCTCAGATCTCCCAGGACCTCTCGATTTAAAAATTCCTTTTGGTTGAAAAATCCCAGAATAGTTTCTGTTTCTTGCATTATCCTAATATATTTACGTCTGAAACAACCCTCCCCTCTTGTATATGATACATGATGCATCTAGGGATTAACCCTGGTAAGAATTTGCTCATCTTTTTTTTCTGTTTGTTTAATGATTTTGAAGGAATTTTAGACTCAGGGTAAGTTTAGCTTTATACAGAGTCCTAGTATACCCTTGACCAACTTTCCCCTAAGTGTTAACATTTTGCATTATCACAGCATATTTCTCAAAACTAAGAAATCAATGTTTGGATGATATTATAAACTAAACTCCAGGCATACGTTTTTAATAGAACCAACATTGCCCTTGCTTTCAAAAGAAGTAAATAAAAACGCATATCGTATGTGCATATGTGTGTATGTGCAGATCTCTAATTAAATATATTGGCTTACTTAAGTTTCACGTGTACCTTATCTTACAGCAGAAACTGCTTTTACAAGGTAGTTGGAATTCGATGGTGAGCTTTCCACGAGTCTAGGACCATTCATTTCCCAGATGTTAAAAATATTTCTTTGGCCCAGGAACAGTTGCTCACGCCTGTAATCCCAGCACTTAGGAAGGCCGAGGCAGGCAGATCACTTGAGGTAAGGAGTTCGAGACCAGCCTGGCCAACATGACAAAACGCCTCCTCTACTAAAAATATAAAAATTAGCTGGGTGTGGTGGTCGGTGTCTGTAATCCCAGCTACTCAGGAGGCTGAGGCAGGAGAATCGCTTGAACCCAGGAGATGGAGATTGCAGGGAGCCAAGATCATGCAACTGCACTCCAGTCTGTGAGACAGAGTGAGACTCCGTCAAAAAAAAAAAAAAAATAATAATAATATAATATTTATTTGTTCCAGAGGGCTGTTTCCTTAAAACTGAAGGTGAGGATTACCAAACTCAGTGTGACAAACAAAGCCCCCATGAAGTTTACGAGCCAAGTGAGAGAAGGCAGGTGCCAGTCCCAGCATATGTGTGTATGTTTTGGAATTCACAGGATAAATACTGTGGTACAGGAACTGTCAGGCCTGATTGGTACTTTGTACTTGCAGTGCATGTGCCTTGATCTGTAGGCATTATGCTTGCTGTGTGGGTCTCTCACAAGGCAGCCATTAGCATCAGCTTCCAAGCAGCTCCCCCACTGTGAGCTTCCCCTCCCTAACATAGGCGTGGCTGTCGTCTTTGCTAAGGGATTTTCAGGTTGGAAAAAAATTTGCAATAAGGATAAACTTGGGAAGGATGGAGAGCAATTTCCTTTGAATGCCCAGAGTGCTGGGACCTGGTTCTTAGCACAAAGAAAGTCCATATGAGAATGTCCAGGACAAAAGGGCGGAATGACTTCTGTATGTGGTGAAGTGTTTAGTACATTAAACCCTTAGGCCTCCTTAAAGTCTTCCACTCCAACACTTAAACAGTTAAGCGTATAGAGCAGCATCACTTCCCTGTAAGGACATTGTAAAATATGACATGTTTACAAAATGCTATGGAATACTAGGTGATTATTAAACATAATGAGGTAGAAATCTAATTGCATAATATGAAGATGTCTATGTTTTATTAAACAGAATGAGCAAGTTGTAGAGTCACATGTGTAGTGTGTTATCTCATTCTTAAAAAAAGGTAGATAAGTACCAAGGCTTGAGGCCAAAAGTTTGAGACCAGCCTGGCCAACATGGTGAAACCTCATCTCTGCTGAAAATACAAAAAAAATTAGCTGGGTGTGATGGTATGTGCCTGTAATCCCAGCTACCTGGGAGATGGAGCAGGGAGAATCCCTTGAATCTGGGAGGCCGGGGTTGCAGCAAACTGAGATTGTGCCACTGCACTCCAGCCTGGGCGACAGAGTGTGACTCAGTCTCCGAAAAGAAAAAAACAGAAGATGGATTCAGATACTGCAAAAATTTGGAAGCTTATACAGCAGTTACTAACCAGAGTTTTTCTTTTGCAAGTGAGTTTAGGAGAAATTTTGCCTTTCTACATTGTAAGTTTCTTTATTGTTTGCAGATTTTATAATGAATAGGTAATATTTTTGGAATTCTCAAAAAATAGTGAATGTCCCATTACAATAGTATTTTCTACAGATCATATCATTCAGATCTTGTTTCTTCTAAGTATTGAAATTCTGATGCATTTCAGACTGCCTGCTGCAAGTAAGGATGTCTGAAATGGACAATAAACTAAAGATGTAAAGAATCCCTTCTGAGTCTTAACGTTGGATAGACATCCTGCCCTCCAACCGTCTTTAAATATCATGCCAGGTATCAAGAATTAACATCCTTGATTTTTTTCGGAAAGAATATTGGTGTCTCCCTAGAAAGAAGATGGTTATTAAAAATAATAAAAGCAGACCTGGTTTTTCATGTCCAGTTAATCTTTACCAGGACACGGCAAACCAATCACTGTGGAATGTTGTGTGGGTGTCCCGGGGCTGCTGTAACCGAGTGTCACAGAGTGGACGACTTAGAACATCAGAAATGTATTCTCTTAGTTCTGGAGGTTGCATGTCTGAAATCAAGGTGTGGGCAGGGTTAGTTCCTTCTGCAGGGTCTGAGGAAGTAGCTGTTCCATGCCTGTTTCCTTACTCGTGGTGATTTGCCCACAATCTTTGGTGATCCTTGGCTTGTGCGTCTATCACTCCAGTCTCTGGCTTTATCTTCGTGTGGCATTTTCCATCTGTCTCTGACTTCACATGGCCATTTTATTTATGAGGACATCAGTCATATTGACCGAGGGACTCAGTCTACTCCAGGGTAACCTCATCTTAACTAATTATTTCTATTAATAAAGTGACTCTGTGTTTGAAAATGTTTGCATTTGGAGGTATCCAGAGTTAGGACTTCACCATATCTTTTTGTTGCTAACAGACACGTTAAAAATATAGATGCCTGCATCCCAATGCCCAGTCAAATTGTTTTGGGAATTATTTATCAGGAGAAATAACCATTGTGATGCACAAGATCTGTGAGCCCCGTGCCGCAGACGAGGGCCATGTGGATGGTATCCTGAAAACAGTTGCATCTTTGCTTAAGGCAAACTCATTATATAAAATACAGTTTGCAAAACAGTTATTTTGTGGGTGGCCTATTTTTCCCTCTGTAAATGGCATTTTTTATTCTATAAAGGAATAAAAAGTTCTTATATAGAGAACTTCCCAGTGAATTTAAACTAGAATCTCATTCACTGGTGCTAATAATTCCACAGTACATTCGTATTTAAGATCCTTATACCAGTAATTCTAGTACTTTGGGAAGCCAAGGTGGGTGTATCACCTGAGGTCAGGAGTTCGAAACCAGCCTGACCAACATGGCAAAACCCCATCTCTACTAAAAAAATACAAAAATTAGCTGGGCGTGGTGGTGGGTGCCTGTAATCCCAGCTACGTGGGAGGCTGAGGCAGGAGAATTGCTTGAACCCAAGGGGCGGAGACTGCAGTGAGCCGAGATCGCACCACATCACTCCATCCTGGGAGAAAGAGCGAAACTCCATCTAAAAAAAAAAAAAAAAAATCCTCTGTCGCAATAAATATGGCCACAGGAAAATTCCTCATTTCCTCAAATAAAGAATTTCTTTCATGTGAAATGTCCACATGCTTGCCATCAGTCTTTCCCTCTCTAGGAGAACATCAATGCAAACACTCATATTTCCCTCCTTGGAAAGTCTGTCTATATAGCTTCAGTCTATTGCCATGCATGTGAGAAATCAGCTCTGCCATTAACAGCAGATGGATTGAGACACAGCCGCATTTTCCTTCTCCCAGGCACTGTCTGCTTGGCACGTGGAACTGTGTTTCCTTGCTCGCGAATCCTCACGTCATACGCATCTCCCCACCCGCCATAACCTCCCTCGGTGCAGAAACTATTTGTGAACAGTGGTACCAGTCCCTTGACATTGTAGCTTGACTTGCTGAGCTCTGATTCTGAATCCATATATAGATGCAAGGACACTGCCCAGTTTTACATTTAGGAAAGTCAGACGGTCATCGATGTGGACGGCTGTGCAGCAGATGAGGACAGAGCCCCAATCTCAAACTGGAGCATCTTTTATGGGAACTGTCAGGCCTTTTTGCAGGAGCAAATTTTTCATCCTTGTATGTGCATTTACCTTTTCTGTTTCTTTGGCACCTGGTTAAATAGTCAACAATAAATGCATGTCTGTGCCCATATTCCCCTATCCTTTAAAAAGTATATTAATTTATTTTTAATCAGTGTATTAGTTGTATGCTATATTACATGCTATAATCTGTAGAGAACCCCCCCGCCCCAATCCTGCCCAGTATTAATAATGACTCAAATACAATAAAAATGTTTGGGTTTTTTTGGCCAGGTGCCGTGGCTCATGCCTGTAATCCCAGCACTTTGGGAGGCCAAGGCGGGCGGATCACAAGGTCAGGAGATCGAGACCATCCTGGCTAACTCAGTGAAACCCCGACTCTCCTAAAAAAAAAAACAAAAAATTAGCCAGCCATGGTGGCAGACACCTGTAGTCCCAGCTACTCAGGAGGCTGAGGCAGGAGAATAGCGTGAACACGGGAGGCAGAGGTTGCAGTGAGTCGAGATCGCACCACTGCACTCCAGCCTGGGCAACAGAGCGAGACTCTGTCTCAAAAAAAAAAAAAAAAAACTTACTGTGGTAATGCTTATCCCCAACCCCCCATAGTAATACAAAGTCCCAGTGTTCTGGTATTTATGCCTAGGGGCTCTGGTTATTTTATATATATATATATATTTATGTATATAAATTTATATATTATGTATATAAATATATATATATATAAAATATGGTGGGGTTTTTTTGAGACAGAGCCTCACTCTGTCACCCAGGCTAGAGTGTAATGATGCAATCTCAGCTCACTGCAACCTCCACTTCCCGGCTTCAAGTGATTCTCCTGCCTCAGTCTCCCGAGTAGCTGGGTTTACAGGTGCCCACCACCACGCCTAGCTAATTTTTGTGTTTTTAGTAGAAATGGGTTTTCGCCATGTTGGCCAGGATGCTCTCGATCTCCTGACCTTGTGATCTGCCCGCCTCGGCCTCCCAAAGTGCTGGGATTACAGGGGTAAGCCACTGCACCTGGCCAAAGAAAACCAAACATTTTTATTCCAGTTTTTAGTAGTCCACATTGGGCATTGTTCATCAGTGAGTGGCTTTCTTCCACACTGTGATTCAGGGATCCAGGCTCAACCCATCTTTGGGACTGGTCTTCCCCTAGGGTCTCTGATTTGGTTTGGCTATGTCCCCTCTGAAATCTCATCTCAAATTATAATCCCCACATGTCAAGGGAGGGACTTGTAATCCCCACGTGTCGTAGGAAGGAAGTGATTGGATGAAGGGAGTGGATTCCCCGTGTTGTTCTCATGATAGTAAGTGAGTTCTCATGAGAGTTGATGGTTTTAAAAGTGTTTGGAAGTTCCACCTTCATTCAGTCACTTTGTCTCGCCTGCTGTCATGTAAGACGTGCCTTGCTTCCCCTTTGCCATCTACCTCTTGCCATGGTTGTAAGTTTCCTGAGGCCTCCCCAGCCATGCAGGACTGTGAATCAATTAAATGTCTTTCCTTTATAAATTATTCAGTCTCGGGTAGTATCTTTATAGCAGTGTGAAAATGGACTAATACAGTCCCCTTGACATCATCAATATATCCTCCTCTTCGTTCTCATCGTCATCACCATTACCTGCATCCAGCAGGTAGAAAGGGATTTTAAAAAGTCTCAGCTTAAAATTGACATCTCATTTTTCATTGACAGTTCATTGCTAAGAATGAATCATATGGACACATCTTTGTGTAAGGGATTTTGGGAAATGTAGCCTAGCTGTGAGCTAAAAAAAAAAAAGAAAAGAAAAGAGAGAAATGAGATTTTTGAGAACAATAAACAGACAACCACAACTGGATATATTTTTAAAGAAAATCTGCGTGACTTAACATTGAATCATTTTTCTTCATCATATTGGATTCAAATGAAGGCATCTCAAGTTATCTTTCCTATAATAACCAGAGCCTCTAGGCATCAATTCCAGAACATTGGGACTTTGTATTACTGTGGGGGGTTGGGGATAAGGATTACCACAGTAAGTTTTTTTTTTGTTTTTTTTGTTTGTTTGTTTGTTTTTTTGAGACAGAGCCTCACTCTGTTGCCCAGGCTAGAGTGCAATGGTGCAATCTCGGCTCACTGTAACCTCCGCTTTCCAGCTTCAAGTGATTCTCCTGCCTCAGCCTCCCGAGTAGCTGGGATTACAGGCACTCACCACCAAGCCCGGCTAATTTTTGTGTTTTTAGTAGAAACGGGGTTTTGCTTTGTTGGCCAGCCTGGTCTAGATCTCCTGACCTCAGGTGATCTACCTGCCTCTGCCTCCCAAAGTTCTGGGATTACAGGCGTGAGCCACCATGCCCGGCAATAAATTTTCTTAATTCGTTGCAAAAGGCAGGGGTTTTCTGACAAGGGTGAGCTACAGCCATTATTCTGATTAACGCTGCCATAATCTAACATCATGGAATGGCAAACTAGAGACCATGAACCACCTCTGGCCTCTGTCTGTTTATGTAAATTAAGTTTTATTGGAACACAGGTATGCTCATTTGTTTACATATTGTCTCTGGTTGGCTTCCTGCCAGGACAGCAGGGTTGAGTTTTGCAATAGAGACCTTATGTCCTGGCTTCGAAGGTACATACTATCTGCTTCTTTGTAGGAAAAGTTTGTTGATCCCTGGTATACAGCGCTGGTCTTTGAGCAGGGTACTTAAGAACCTAGGGGTGCTTTTGCCCACTGTGAAGGGTTTTGGAAGACGTAAGGTGTAAGTGGTAGGAGGAATGGTCCTCCCGCCCTGTCTATAAGCACATGTCCACCTTGATCTCATCTGTATAGGGTTCAATGAAACTTCTGCTTGGAAAAATACATGTTGAAATCAATTACATGAAGCAAATATTGTCTAGAGTGTGAAGGAAGGGGAATCTGATCTTCCTACTTGGAGGTCTACAAGGCCTCAAAAACAGATAGGCAGTTGCCCTTACCTGTACAACAGAGATGTTGTGTATGTAAAGGCATGGACGTCCAGCTAGGAATTATGACCTAGGGGTCATATATATATATGTTATACATATATAATATATATAATTTATATAGATATCTATATAATTTATATAGATATAAATATCTATATATTTATAGCTATATTTATTTTTATATATTTATATCTATGTAAATTATATAGATATATATTTATATATATATTTTATATATATATAATAACCAGAGCCCCTAGGCATAAATACCATGCACAGGGACATGAGGAGGGGGTAGTTTGGGTCTGACTCTCCAGTTCACTTCTCATTGATGTAATTGATTTCAAACTTGTATTTTTTCAAGCAGAGATTTCATTGAACCCCATAGAGATGAGATCAAGATGGACACGTTGTTCTAGACAGGGCTGGAGGACCTTTCCTCCTACCACTTGCACGTGGGGGCTCCAAAGTCTTTACTAAATTCTTTGCATGTGTTCCAGGTGTCCGCACGCATCACAGGCAGGGTTTTGACTCTCGGGGAGCCCACAGTCTTGTGGAGGGAAGGTGGACGATAAGGAAGAAGACACAGCGTGTATGATTTGTACAGTTTCAGCTGGAGGAAATATGACAAGACAGTAGACAGTGGGGGATAAAGTACAGCGATTTTCTTTTATTTAGGAAGATCAGAGGATCTCTCCTTGAGGAAGTGATGTGGGTTTTGATAACAGCGAAAAGTACCGTGGAGGTCTAGGAGTATCTGGGGCAGTGGTAACAGCAAAAACAAAGGTTGTCAAATGTGGAGGTGATGTGGGTGCATGCTGGTGTGTTGCACGTGCATTCAGAAGGCTCCCCGTATCTTTTCCTGTCCACCTGGCAAATGCCTCCTCATATGCATCCAAGACTTTGCTCAAATGCCGCAATCCTTGGGTTTCTTTCTGCTGCCCTAGGCAGGAATCCCACCCACTTTCTTCCATCTTATCCTAAACATCAGTGCTCCCAGTGTTACAGTGACATGAGGAGGGGGTAGTTTGGATCTGACTCTCCAGTTCACCTCTCAGCACCCTGCCTAGTGGTCTACCCATCACTGATACTTAGCAGTTATTGAATATGATTATGTGTGTACCTTAGAAAAATAAGCAACAAAACCGTTCATTGTAATAGGCAACATTGACTAAACATTTACTTAGAACACAGTTTCAAGCCTTCAGCATATATAAACCCATCCAGTATCCCCAACAACCATACAAGGTAGGGACTCTCATTATTTATAGAAGAAGACACTGAAACACAGGAAAACGACTATGTCAGAAGTCCTACATTCTAACAATAGTAGTACCCATGCACAACTCCTGATAATCATTATGCATTTACCACTAGGCATTTAATGTGGATTTTGCATGTAATCCTCATAAAAGTCTCTGGAACAAATACTCACATGATACTCATTTCAGGGAGGAGAGAATCAGAATACAGAAAGGTAAAATCATTTGTCCAAGGTTATGTGGCTAGTGCATAAGAGAACTGGCTTTCAAATTCATATGCACTTTGTTTCTCTGTGCCTCCACACTTTAATGTGATGTGTTGGTATTAGAAAGGGAGAGCATTTCAAAAGCCCTCACCACCGTATTATAAAGCTGGCCGCTCGAGGTAAACATTCTGAAGAATCCACCAACACAGTGTCCTTGGAGTCCGTCGGCGTGCCTGTGCCGCCGCACCTTGCTTCTCTTGGTGAAAAATTCACCTCTTTGAACACTGTGTTTACTCTTGTTGTTTCCTCCCCTTAAATGAGGAAGGAGCAGGGCCATCCACAAAAACAGAGTCATAGGGTGAAAACACATCACAGAGAATGCAAAAGGTTTATTTATAGTCCGGAGTGGGAAGCTGAAAAGACACTGTGAGAGGAGCTTAATCATTTCCCAGGGGATCAGGGAGAAAAGTGGACAGTGGCGATGCCGCACTCCAGAGGGTCAAGGTTGCATGCCAATTAAAATGACTTCCAGACACTTAACACACACATGATACTTCGCTAGAGACCGGTGACATGTTCCAGCCAGGAAGGAGGGAAAAAAAAAAAAAAAAAAAACCAACTTCTGATGTCTCACGCCTCTGGTCCCCACTTAAACAGTGAGGCAGCTGGGCTAACACTGTTATTGCCAAACACCTCTAATAATTTCAGGTTCCATGATAATGAGTTGGTGGCCTTATAATTCTCGTTTGCATATCTTGATACAAGGAAAAACGTTCAGTTCAGTATGACTCTTTAAATAGCCATCTATGCCAAGCCCCACATCAAAGGCGGGAGGGCTTGTTGACGTTCCTTTTTGCTGCAAACTCATTTGTGAAACTACATCAATTACAGTTCAGCCAGTTCTCCCGTTACTTTTTCCTTCTCATTAAACTTAGGCCTTTCTGCTTAGTTAGGAGAGGACTCTAAACCCAGCTTAAGCAAAAATAAGAAAAATAAGAAGAAGGACTTACTCATTCTCATGAAACCTGTGCATCTAAGGGTAGGAGACTGCCTTTTTGGCATGCCTGAACCTGTGCCCTTGGGAAACTCTCTACTTCTCACAACTGCTTTCATCTTTGTTGGTTTTCTTTTCTTTTTCCTTCTTTTTTTTTTTTTTGTAACTTTCATTTTAAGTTCAAGGTTGCAATGCACCATTCTTTATTTTATTTTATTTTATTTTTTGAGACAGAGTCTTGCTCTGTCTCCAGCTCACCTGGGCTGGAGTGCAGTGGCACCATCTCGGCTCACTGCAAGCTCTGCCTCCTGGGTTCACACCATTCTACTGGGACTACAGGCGCCCACCACTACGCCCGGCTAATTTTTTGTATTTTCAGTAGAGATGGGGTTTCACCATGTTAGCCAGGATGGTCTCGATCTCCTGACCTCGTGATCCACCCGTCTCAGCCTCCCAAAGTGCTGGGATTACAGGCATGAGCGACCGCACCTGGCCACAAATGTCCCGTTTTTATATAGGTAAACTTGTGTCATGGGGACTTGTTTTACAGATGATTTCATCACCCAGATGGTAATCCGAGTACCTATTAGTTATTTTTCCTGATCCTCTCCCTCCTGCCGCCCTCCACCCTACAAGAGGCCCCAGTGTGTGTTGTTCCCCTCTGTGTGTCCATGTGTTCTCATCAGTTAGCTCCCAGTTTTAAGTGAGAACAAGCAATATTTGATTTTCTGTTCCTGTGTTAGTTTGCTAAGGATAATGGCCTCCACCTCCATCCATGTTCCTGCAAAGGACATAATCGTATTCTTTCTTTGGGACCACATTTTCTTTATCCAGTCTATCACTGGTAGGCATTTAGGTTAAAGCAAAATCATAACAGTTTCTTGGACCACAGCATAATCAAATTCAATATCACTCAGAATTCAGTCAAAACCATACAGTTACATGGAAATTGAATAACCTGCTCCTACATGACTTCTGGGTCAATAATGAAATTAAGGCGGAAATCAAGAAGTTCTTTGAAACTAATGAGAACAAAGATAAAATATACCAGAATCTCTGAGACACAGCTAAGGCAGTGTTAAGAGGGAAATGTATAGCACTACATGCCCACATCAAAAAGTTAGAAAGATCTCAAGGTAACAGCGTAACATCCCAATTAAAAGAACTAGAGAACCAAGAGCAAACAAATCCCAAAGCTAGCAGAGGATGGGAAATAACCAAAGTTGGAGTTGAACTGAAAGAGATGGAGACACGAAAAACTATTCAAAAGATCAATGAATCTGGGAGCTGTTTTTTTTTTTAAACAACAACAACAACAACAAAACAAAAATGATTAGCTAGATTAATAAGAAGAGAGAGAAGATTCAAATAAACATAATCAGAAATGACAAGGGGGAATATTGCCCCTGGCCCCACAGAAATACAAACAACCATCACATAAGATTATGAACCCCTCTGTGCACAGAAACTAGAAAATCTGGAAGAAATGGATAAATTCCTGGACACATAGATCCTCCCAAGACTGATTTACAGGAAGAAATTTGTTTTACTTTCAAGCACGTTCTCATATGGTCACCAGAACTCCACACTTAAATCCCTTGTATTCTTTTTATAGGACTGCCTTAACAAATTACTACAAACTCGTGACTTAAAACCACAAAACTTTATTTTCTCAAAATTTGAGAAGGCAAAAGTCTGAAATCAAGGTGTCAGAGGGGTTGATTCATTCTAGAGGCTTGGAAGGAGAATCTGATCCTTGCATCTCTCTTATCTCCAGGGGGCTTCCAGCACTCCTTGGCTTATAGCCACGTCACTTCAATCTCTGCCTCTGTTGTCACATGGCTGTCTTCTCTGGACGTCTCTGTATTTTAAATCTCCCTCTCCTTTCTCTTATAAAAATGCTAGTCAGGCCAGGCACAGTGGCTCACGCCTGTAATCCCAGCACTTTGGGAGGCCGAGACGGGCAGATCACGAGGTCAGGACATCGAGAGCATCCTGGCTAACATGGTGAAACCCCGTCTCTACTAAAACTACAAAAGAATTAGCCGGGCATACTGGTGGGCACCTGTAGTCCCAGCCACTTGGGAGAGTGAGGCCGGAGAATGGTGTGAACCTGGGAGGCTGAGCTTGCAGTGAGCTGAGATCACACCACTGCTCCAGCCTGGGCAACAAAGCAAGACTCCATCAAAAAACAAAACAAAACAAAACAAAACAAAAAAAACACTAGTCATTAGTGTCAGGCCGTACCCTAAATCCAAAATCTCAAGAGCCTTAACTGAATTACATCAGCAAAGCCACTTGTTTACAAATAATGTCACATTCACAGGTACCAGGGACTAGGCAGTGGGCATGTCTTTTCGGGGGCACCGTGTGATTAACTACACATATCACTGTATCAACCCCATTGCAAACAGAGCAAATCCCAAAAGTCATGGGCCAATGCTCGTTAGCTCTGATCACCTGGCCTAAGTCACAGATTAACCTTTACACTAATCACTGCAGCTAGAAGGATTCAGTGAGATCCAGTAGACACTGTCCAGTCCAGGACATGTGCCGACGCCAGATAGAGAATATACCATTGAAAGACCACACACATCACACAAAACCTGTTGAGGGACGCTTGACAAACAAGGTGTGCACTCAGTGTGTTAAGTGGATGACATGATTAAAAAAAAAAAAACTGAAGAGCTAAGAGAAAGTTATGGTGGAAAAAGTTGTTACACAAAGTTACTGCATGATTGCTGCTATGTTCATGGTGGCCAAAGGGGCTTACACCATTTTCAAGCATTTACAAGACTTGAGAGTGATGTGTTGGTTTGAGTTGGCATCAGTGTGGAAAGGGAATATGTATGGAATATTATTAAATAGTTTTACTGAATTATTTTACTGAATTCTTGGCATATTGTAGGCATTCCTTAAATAGTTTACTGAATGATAGGATAAAATATTGTTGAATATTTTTACTACATTCTTGGCAGGTTGTAGGCATCTCTTCAGTGTAGTTCTGCACCACATAATGACGTTTCATTCAACAGCAGACTGTATATATGACTGTGGTCCTATAAGATTATAATGGATCTGCTCCATACAGATGTACCATTTTTTATCTTTTATATTATATTTTTACTGTATCTTTTCTATGTATAGATAGAGTTAGATACATAGTACTTACCATTTAATTACAGTTGCCTACAGTATTCAGTACAGCAAGAAGCTGTACAGGCTTATAGTCTGGGACCAATAGGCTGGACCATATAGGGTGCGTGTGTAGTAGGCTGCACCATCTAGGTTTGTGTAAGTGCATCCTGTGATGTTGTCACAATGATGAAATCACCTCACGATGCATTTCTTAGGATGTATCCCCACTCTTAAAGCAACACTTGACTGTGGTTTATTGAATGAAGGGATAAAAAATAAATGAATATATGAGTACAAAATAATTTTTAAAAGATGAATGAGGCCGGGCGCGGTGGCTCACGCCCGTAATCCCAGCCCTTTGGGCGGCCGAGGCGGGCGGATCACAACGTCAGGAGTTCGAGACCATCCTGGTTAACACGGTGAAAACCCGTCTCTACTAAAAAATACAAAAAATTACCTGGGCGTGGTGGCGGGCGCTTTTAGTCCCAGCTACTCGGGAGGCCGAGGCAGGAGAATGGCGTGAACCCGGGAGGTGGAGCTTGCAGTGAGCTGAGATCTGGCCACTGCACTCCAGCCTGGGCGACAGAGCGAGACTCCATCTCAAAATAAATAAATAAATAAATAAATAACGAATGAATGAGCAATTTGTCCTTCACTTTCCTCCTGAGATTTGCTATTTTTGAAAGTGTGCTGGAATTTTTGTCTTTATAGTTAAGTAATAATTATAGAAGCCACTGATGCGCTGGAACTCATCACACGTTGCTAGGCACAGTGTGAATGTGGAATTTCGTTTTTTGTTGTTTTTGTCCACATGTTGTTCTGCCCAGTTGGGCAACATAATGCCCCCACAGAATGCTAGTTAATGCACTTAACTCTCTCATAGTCTTCTTTCTTTCAACTCTTTGACATCCTGAAGCAAGTAAAGAAACTGCTGTTTTAATGAACACACCACATCTTTAATAAAGCCTCTTGGGCCAAAGAGCTTTGTCAGTCTGCCATTAACATATATTGCAAAGTACCTTCTGTGTCTCAGGAAGTATTATGGGAACTGGGAACGTGTGGGTGAACTAGCACAGGCTCTGCATACCCCCTTCCAAAAGTTTACATTCTAGTGGGGCAAACGTAACATATTCATGCAGATGAATTAGGTTAGTCAATTTGAGGTTGTCTGGGCGGGGGCTGCTTTTGTGCAGGAGACAGAGCTAACCTGGAATTTGGAAGGTGCAGTTGGGCTTAGCTGTTTCAGTGACAGCGGGGAGCAGAGATGCTGAGAAGGGCCTGAGAAGGACAGTGAAACCCAAATGACAACTCAAGTGTTCTGGTTGTCAGTTTCGTGCAACCCTGCTACTGAGTCCATGCTGTGTATTGTTAGGTGAAAATTCTATGGTCCATTTTACAACTACATACCACAGAAAAGGGAGATATGGACAACATCAGAAAAACAAAATTGTAAGTATGCAGAGGAACACAGACTTGGATATGAGGAAGGGGCATAAGTGCTATATATAAGCACATGGTTACTGCATTTCCTAAGGAACAAGCCAAGGAAACCTTTGGGTCAGTAAAATATCTCATTGCTTCCTTTGCAAAACTACCTTTTAATAGTCTGTTTTTAGAGTTCTTAAAAAACAAACAAACAAAAAAAAACCTGTCCATTGCCTACTTTAAATTCTTGGCAATTTTTTTCTGGTTTTGGTGAGATCAGGGTTTTGCAGGGCAGTAACCTTCATTGTATCTGTCAGAAGGCTGAGAAATGAGTGGGGATGGTGAATCAACCACAGCCCTTCTGAATTTCTCACAAGGTAATCTACCTAGCAGAACATACCACCTTCCACCCACCTTTGTTCTGGTAAAGTGATATTCTGTCCCTCGGCAGTGAGGACATCTTTCCTTCAAATGATTTTTGTAGGACTGGACTCTAAAAGGAGCTACAGTGCAGCTGCGTTTTAAATGAAAACAAGTGGGGTTTTGTTGGGTACATTTTGTGGCATTTCTTGAGGTCCCCAGAAACTCCTAGAGGTGGCTGTAAAACAAAGACAGAAGAAAAAGGCTGGAATTCACTCCTCCTGCTGTTCTAATATCAAGTCAGTGAAAGTAATTCTTTCATTTTTTCATTTTTTCAGTGAATACTTAGCATATACCAGCATATACCATGTATAAACCCCTTGCAAGACCAGCCCTTGTCTTCTTAGAAATGGCATCCTGGGCTAGACGCAGTGGGTCATGGCTGTAATCCCAGCACTTCGGGAGGTCAAGGCAGGTGGATCACGTCAGGCCAGGACTTTGAGACCAGCCTGGCCAATATGGTGAAGCCCCATCTCTACTAAAAATACAAAAATTAGCCACGTGTGGTGGCGCAGGCCTATAATCCCAGCTGTTTGGGAGGTGGAAGCAGGAGAATCTCTTGAACCTGGGAGGGAAAGCTTGCAGTGAGTCAAGATCATGCCATTGCACTCCATCCTGGGCCACCAACCTCATCTCAAAACAACAACAACAACAACAACAAAAAAGGCATTCTGGTGGATAGTGGGGGAGTGGCACACCCGCAAAACAATTTTCACAAACAATTATTTAATTGCAATTGGGTTAAGTGCTAAAGTGAGAAGCAGAGAGAATAGAGTCGATTTAAATTAGGAAGAACTAAACGATGTAACTAATTTCTTCATTCCTGTAACCCAGGGTTTGAGACAACAACAGTTTGAGTGAATCAGTGAATGACTAACTAAATGGCATGTACAAGTGCCAAGTAAAAATCCTGTTGTAGGTAAATCCTCAGTTGTGAAATGGGATACAAAGTCGAAGCTCCTTTCCTCTTCTAGGTATTTCAGATGGGATTCACTGAGTTTGTTAAAACTTTAAGAAAGCGCTGTCTCTCTTTTATTTTTCTCTCTGCCTACTCAGATCCTTCCTCCGTTCTAACTAGTGGAGGCCAACCTTGTCATGGTTTTCAGAACTATGTAGTTCCCCCACCCCCACCCCACAAAAAAAAAAAAAAATTTGCAGAGCAATCTGCCTTATCAGTATCTCTTCCAATTAATGTAATCTTGTTTCTGTTATTTCCACCATATTTTGCAATCCAGTGAGCCTCATTACATTTGCAAGTGCATTAAATTAGAGCCTCTATAGAAGGAGAATGATGATTATCAGCTAATTTAATTATGTTTCTACATTTGCAGCATTTAATGATGTCTGCCATTGTTGTTGGGGATTCTTACATTGGCTCTAGGTAGAAATTAGCTCTGATCCCATGTAAAGTTTACGTTATCAGATAATACTTGACAGCTCATTGAGGTACATGTTCAGTAATTTTTGAATCTAATCAAAATTGATTTATGTGCAATCAAATTATAGGAATAAAGAAACAGCTTCACCTAATTTAGTGGCTGATTATAACGTTGCCTGCCTCTGAAGTCACACCCACATGCGTCTCTTAGTTTTGTACCAACATTGAATCAAGGCCTAAGATTTTGCAGGGTTTTGTTTTTGTTTTTTTTTTTTCTTTCTTTTCCCAAGTTGCATAGTGGTTCCATATTCCTGACCTTCTGCTGTCCATCAGATTGAACATTTATGCCCTCTGATTTTGTGTGCTTTTCAACTAATGTTGCCCGGGTGTCCTTTAAGTGTTGACCATGTGACTCTTGCCCTAGAGGCCTGGGTCACCCATGAACCTGGGAGGGAAGATCCATGGCATGGAGGAGTGGGTGTTGCAGGAGCTGGGAGTTGAGATTTGGGAGGGCTGATTCATCATTCCTCCTCCTTTCCTGTGGATTCTCAACCAAGGCAAAAATAGGCACACACACTTGACAGGAGTTAAGGTACAGAATTCACTCTAGGCATGGTGGCTTATGCCTGTAATCCCAGCACTTCGAGAGGCCGAGGCAGGCAGATCACCTGGGATCAGGAATTCAAGACCAGCCTGGCCAACATGGTGAAACCCTGTCTCTACTAAAAATATAAAAATTAGCTTGATATGGTGGTGGGCACCTGTAATCCCAGCTACTCAGGAGGCTGAGGCAGGAGAATCGCTTGAACCCGGGAGACAGAGGTTGCAGTGAGCCAAGATTGCACCACAGCACTCCAGCCTGGATGACAGAGTGAGACTCCATCTCAATAAATAAATAAATAAATAATAAGTAAAATAAAGCACAAAATTCAGTTTATCACCCGTGAGGCTGTCTTGCAAAAATGCTTTTATGTTTATTTAACAAGCACTTGAGTAATAGTTATTTTGTGCCAGACACAAATTGGAAGAACCTTATACACAAAGGCTTTTTGAGTTGTCATGATAGCCTAAAGACAAACTTATTATCCTCCATGCACAGTTTATAGATGAAGAAACTGAGGCACAGAAGGCTGGGCTATGTTGCTCAAGGCTACCCATCTGGCTTCTGAAAGAACCAGGATTTGACTCCTGGTGGTCTGGCTCTAAAATCCACCGCTGCTGAACACAAAGTCCTGTTGTGCCTCCTGAAGCTGAAATTAGCATTCTGTCATCCAACCCGCTTTACTCCTACAACCATAGCTAGATCTTGGGATGGGCAGAGTAGTTTGAAGGATGTTGGTCCAGCACAGGGGAATGAGATCCAGAGAAATGGGGCTTTGAGCTGGCCTCTAGCAGGTGGGGCCCTGAAACTTCCCCTGCCTAGGTGTGCTTACCTGTTCTAGGTATACCTTACCTGCTCTAGGTGAGCTGAAGACACACGGATCAAAAGCAAAACGTGACTGCTTGGAGGAAGTGAGAGAGACAAAGAGAGATGGAGAGAAAGAAAAACTTTTCCGTTTTGAAAAGTTACCCGTCAGAAAGGTGTCTAGGATGTTGATTGGGTGAGGAAGGATATTGGAAACTTGCTCCCTGAAACAGTCATCACACAGTGGAGGATTAGAGTTAGTCTCTAGGTCACAAGGGAGGAAGCAGGAAGGATGAGAAGAAGAGAACTATTAATGCCTAGACTGAGAATATACTCTTAACGCCTATACTTAAGAATGTAAGATGTTCTTGAGACATGTGATAAAGTAAATTTCCAGATAAAATGAGCAGCACACTGTGAAAACAAAGATGCAAAAGTGAGTCGTGTCCGTCAGCCTCTCTGTGAGGACGGAGGGAGAGTGGAGATTTGGTGCAGGTCGAAACTAAAGCCAATTTATAAAATGCTGTGTGTACCCCACAAGGAAGAGAGAATGTTTGAATAAAATAAAGTGTGTCTCGGTACAAAAGGAGAACTTTCACAAAACATTTAGACATCTTATAAAACAGGATTGCTTCATCGCTCCCTGAAGGGGCCATCCTCAACTGTCTCCTGTTCAAGGCGCACTCTCAGCTTCGCTGGATGTCAGCAGCAATAACTATGCCATTGTTACTGCAACAGAGCGACGTCTCCAAGTGTGCAAAGGACATCTCTGGGTCACTGAGCGTGAATGTGCATGAGCCCAACCAGGCTCCCTTCTCTGTTCAGGAGGCAGAAGTTTTCCACTCGCAGTCCCCGATATACCTCTGTGATATTGGTGTGGCGTTACCTTCCGCCTCTTCCTGCTTATGGGTACCTTGGTCGTCTCACCACTCTCCCTGAGGGTTAGCATCTTATGAATGTGTACTCAGTTACAGCCAAAGGAAATTTTGCACCTTGTTCAAAATTTGACTGCTTTCCTGTGAAGGGTTCATTGGTTGAAAAGTACTCGTGTCCTCCTAAAACTAGAGTATGTCCCAACAGCGGTATGCGATTTTATGTTTTGTGGTACATGGATATGCATTTTGTTGTAATTGTAGATGTAGATTTATGAGGTTGGTTTTCAAATACAGGAAATATGAAAGAATCATAATATACTATATACCCACCATTAAGATGTTACAATTCACATTTTTATCATATTTGTTTTATCTCGTATGTATCTATTACTTCATCCAGCAATCCACCTCATTTTGTTTTTTGTGTATTTCACAGTGACTTGCATCAGTACCCGTCACCCTTCAGCAGGGTGTAGATCTTTAATGAGAGGTCATGGTTTGTTTATGGTCTTTTATTTTTTTTTTTTGAGGTAAAATTTATTGATACTGCAATATACAAACCTTGAAAGGACCATTTGATGAGGTTTGACAATGGAGTACACTTTTGTAACATGAAGCTTTCTGAAGATGTGAAACTGTCATTCTTCCAAAGTTTAGGTGTGATCTGTATGTTTATTAGAAAAAGAATCACAGCCTGACCAATATGGTGAAATCCCATCTCTACTGAAAATACAAAAATTAGCCAGCTGTGGTGGCGGGCGCCTATAGTCCCAGCTACTAGGGAGGCTGAGACAGGAGAACGGCTTGAACCCAGGCGGCGGAGGTTACAGCGAGCCGAGATTGCAGCACTTTACTCCAGCCTGGGTGACAGAGTAAGATTCCATCTCAAAAAAGAAAATGAATCAGCATACATACTAAACCTATGATTCCATGAACAGTTTAAATGAAAGAGTCCGTACGTGTGTGTGTGTATGTTTACCTGGACACCTATATGTGTGTATAATTTACGTTGATAAGAAGAATGCAGTATGCAGATGTAGCACAATTTGTAATTGTGATGGAAGTTCCTCTGTATTTGGCAATTACAGGCCTAGGGAAGAGGTAACCTGATCCCATTAGCATTGTCTTCAGAAAGAACATGAGCATATAAAATGCGCGAGGCTCCACTGATGTAACGTCCAAGATAAATGGAAAGAAACACAGTGTTACTCATTTAATTGAGGATGTTTAACGACTTTTGGCCCTGAGAGTACCAACAGCTACAATTTTTCAAAGTCAGCCTTGATTTATGTTTTATTTTTTAAGTACTCATTAATGTCACAAATAGTTAAGTTGGGATCAGCTGTCTTCATTTAAAAAAAAAAAAGGGGTTATACTTTCATCTTTTGACCCTGAAACATGTAGATAAAAATCAACATTAATTGGCAGGATGAATGAGGGTGGTTAGGGTGGGTGTCTGGCTGCAAGATTCTTAGAATATTGGGAGAGATGCTCACAATCCCTTAACTAGAGATGACAACGAGATTTTAATTAACAGCAGGTGAGTCTTGTGGTCAGCCATTTGACATTTAGGTGGATTACAAAATAGCCTTTCCTTTCTAACCACATTTATTTCTAGCTTAATTAGTCCTTCTGAGATAGCTTCGCTATTAGCCACAGCCTCTCCATTTAAGATCCTTTTAATCAGACCTTTTATTTTTTTTTTATTCTTCTCATTTTAGCACTAGCTTAATGTTATGGAAGACCTGGACTAACTCATTTTAACGACCTCTGCTACATAAATGCTAATTTTACATTTGGCTTTATTTTGGTAGGTTTTTTTTTTTTTCCCAAAAAAAAAAAAAAAAAAAAAAAGACCATTGCTTTCAGAAGGACAAAAATGGAAAGATTAAACCCCTTAGTGTCATCTGCCTGAAAAATCCTGTGGTTTCTTCTGACGGGAAGAGGGTTTTCAAATCCCTCCTTGGTCTAAGCTTCTGTGCTTGATATCTCATTATTTTACTCAGCTACTTCAGCATCACCTTCACCCAGTTAATTAAGTAACTCATTGAATGTATTATTCACTTTTGATTCCCCCGTCTGTGACAGAGAGGGATGGGAGATGCTTCTTCATCCTTCTTCTCTTGCCTCTTTCTCTTCTGCCCACACCCAAGGAATGGAAAAGAGAAAGGAGAGGAGAGAAGACATTAATTACTAAATCCATCCATCCATCCACCCATCCATCCATTCCTGGAGCAGATTGTTTGATGTGTTTAACGATACTCGAAAGAAAGTGAAGTTGATGATGGTAAGGATAATGGTCATAGGTCTTAATGGTGATATAACATCACTGTGCACCAGGCACTGTTAAAATTTCCCCCTAACGTGATCTTATTTCATACTGATAACAGCCTGATGAGGTAAGTACTATTCATAAGGCCACTTTACAGGTTAAGAAAGCTAAGATGTAGTTAACAAATTTGTTCAAGTCTCCTTGCTAGTAGGAATCAGAAACCCAGTTTGGGCCCAGAACTAGCTGATTGGCAACACTTATATTCCCTAGAACATTTCTGTTAAGGGTCTCCATGTTTGTAGTCAAATTTAAATTCCTAACATTTAAGCTGGAATTTATGGAATTTATGATGAAAATACCATGAGAAGGATGTTCAAACTCTACATGACCTAAGTTACCTGACCTGCTCGTTACAGGAGTTGAGAGACTTGACTTCCTCTAGGGCAACAGTCCTCAAACCCCAAGGACCTTATTCTCTAGGGACATTTGGCTAAACAGCTGTGATAGATGGTGCTTTATTTGAGCACATTAGACTTCAATAAGAAAATGTTTTAAAGTACCTTATTGAATGCATTTAGATTTGGCGGAGGGAAGGAGGCTATACTTGGACCCAACTCCTTAGTTGTCGACCCAGCTGGAAATAAACAAGACATGACATTTAATATGAATGAAAGTAGAGAGAGAGGGTATTTGGAGGGAGACTGGTACAGAGGGAAGGAGAAAGACTTACTAACATGAAAAGGCAGATAGAAAATGTAGAAGGTCAGAGGCAGAGTAATTGAAATAGAGCCTTGGAAATTGTGAATCTGAGAAAGAACTGGAGGTTAAGTGATAGTTAAGAATGAAGATAAGGACAAGTAAAGGAATGGAATAAAACCAAAAATGGGGGGTGAGTGTATGGGTGTGTGGATGTGCAAGACAGACAGAGATGCATTTTAATGTATATTTAAGAAAAAGGAAAGCAGAACCTTATAAAGAAGATGAAGTCGAAATATTTTTTAAAAACACAATTATGAAACATATTTTTTTTTTGGTAAGGGAAAGTCCTCAGTGACAGGGCGAGCTGTGTAGGAAGGTGTGTGAAAAGCACACATCACATTGTTAAAGTTACTCCATTCGCTCCTGAACAAATATTAAGTGCCAGGTTTTGTTCTAGGGGTCAGAATACAGCACAGAAAAAAGACAAAGGAAAGTCTCTGCTTTCATGGAGCTAAGAAGCTAGTGGATGTGGAGATAGAAAAATAAACAAGGAAATCAAGGTTATAAATGCAAATAATGGTACGTGCAATAAAGAAAACAGAACAGAGAGGATAAAGCATTGCTGGCTGGGGGAAGAGCTCACTGATGAGCTGGTGTCTGAAATGACCTTGGGGTGGGGAGGAGCAGCAGCCACCGGGAGGCTCAGAGCAGCAGCTCTGCAGGGGGCGGGGGTAGAGCAGGTGCATGCAAACACCCCAAGGTGGCCACACAATGCATTTGAGAAGCTGTAATAAGGTCATTGTGGCCAAAGGGGAGTGAGCAGGAAAAGGTAGGAGAGGTCCTTAGGGAAACAGGCAAAGAGCTACATTGGGAGCTGGGTTTTATTCTCAATGGAAGGGGAGGCCATTAGGGTTTTTCAAATACAGAAATCACACCGTTTGGATAATGTTTCATAAGGATGTGCTGGAGGGAGGTGCTGGGTTTGGTTTCTGAGTCTGTCGCTTGTTAATTGTGTGTCCTGGACACAATTGTTGCATCTCTGTGATCCTTCACTTCCTCCTCCTTGAAGACACTTAACTGCATCAGGTTTCTGTAGAAGGGATGCAGGAAGAACTTTAGAGTCTGTTTTCGCTGCATGCTGGCTACAAACTGAAACCATCACAAACAACAAGGACAAAACATCTGTGAAATCTTGCACCAGTTGTAACAAAGATAGCCAGGGGGAAAAAAAAAACAAGATCTGAACTTGGTAGAGAAATAAAAGGACCTCATAAACGGTGTGGAGACCACTTGTGTGTTGTCATCAGTAACTTTGCTGAGAATGATATTCCTGTGGTTATGAGGATAATGTTGTAGTATTTCCTTGCCTAAGTGTCTGTGGCTATTATCCATGTGCAGAATAAAAGTCCACTTGGAGAGGAGACAGAGGCTCCTGTCTCTTGCCACTGTTGATGGATTTCAGTGGAACAAAAATGAGTCTCTTGAGGTTAGAAGGCGGGCCTGGCGTGGGTGTTTTGCTTGAGCCGTTCCATTGATGATACTGGGCCTGACACCTGGCAAAGCCCCTCTTTGGCTGAAGTGCTTGCCAGGCCTAACCAACCTGGAATTTGTTGATAAAGCTTAAGCAGCCGCAAAGCCTGTGACCTCAAAGAGTGACTTAGGCTGATTTTATCAGCCGTGGCTCTTCTTTTCATTATATTTGCTATTACTGGAGCTGATCTTTTTTCTTAAAACCTGTTAACCTTATACAAGGGGATGGGACCATTTGAGCTCTCAGACAGGATGCCGATGGGAAATTGTAAGCCTTCAAAATAGGTTGAGAGCTTCCTGTTGTTTGGGTTCTGGCAGAGGTTACAAAAAAATAAATAAAAATAAAAAGGAGAGGGAAGGGGAGAGATTGAAAAATAAATACTTGATGTGTTTTGCTGGAGTTTGGCCGGCTTCTTCCTGTGAATTACCTTTTTCCAGCCCTTGGAAGAAAGTTGCAATGACTGTGCCCACTTCACAGATGCAGCCTGTGTGCACCCCTGTGTTGAGTGGGGATGTTAGCAGGGCAGGTCAGATGTCCAGAACTTACTTCCTCACATCAGTGGCTTACAGACCAAGAAACAGTCCTTTTCAGTAGGTGGACAGAAACTGTTCTTGAGTCTTTAATTTTTATTTTTTTTTTCGAGACAGCGTGTCACTTTGTCACCCAGGCTGGAATGCAGTGGCAAGAGACTGGCTCAGTGCAACCTCCACTTCCTGGGTTCAAATGATTCTTGTGCCTCAGCCTCCCAAGTAGCTGGGACTACAGGCGTGCACCACCACACCCGGATTTTGCAGTTTTTTTTTTTTTTTTTGCTGTTGTTGTTGTTGTTTTTAGTGGAGACGGGTTTCACCATGTTGGGCAGGCACATCTTGAATGCCTGGCCTCAAGTGATCCACCCACCTGGGCCTCCCAAAGTGCTGGGATTACAGGCATGAGCCACTGTGCCTGGCCACATGTTCTAGAGTCTTTAAATCAATAGACTGTTTTACTTGGCTAAAGGAAGTCCTGTAGTTACTTGGTTTCCAGCCAATTACTGATGACTATAGTTAGCCACATGTTTTAGTGACTTTGGAATCGAGGCTCTGGCTAGGCGCTGTAGCTCACGCCTGTAATCCTTATGCTTTTGGAGGCTGAGGCGGGAAGATCACTTGAGTTCAGGAGTTTGAGACTAGCTTGGGCAACATAGAAAGATGTATCTCTATAAAAAAATAAATAAATTAGCCATGCATGGTGGTGCATGCCTGTAGTTCCAGCGACTCAGGAGGCTGAGGTGGGAGGATCGCTTGAGCCAGGAGGTCGAGGCTACCATGAGCAATGACCACACTACTGCTGTCCAGCCTGGACAACATGAGTAAGACCCCATCTCAAAGAAATCCAGGCTTTGTGTAAACCGATGCATTTCTTATTGAATAAACCTGCACACACACACACACATGCACAAACACACACATATACATACACACAGAATAGATCTATATTCTGCTCTACTAGTTACTATAATTCATGGAGGTTCAAAATGGGTAGAAAAGTCAATAAATAGTAAAGTTGCCTTCGGTTGTGTGCTCATTCACTCTTCCATTAAAAAATATTTATGTTATTACTTTAAGAAAATGATTAGTGCAACAGGCAGGCAGATTGGCTGAGTCCCTGAGATCACCGCTTCTGAGTCAAACAAATAAGGTTCCCATCCCAGAGTCAACAACTGTCAGCTCTGTGACCTTGGGCGAAAAACCAAACCTCTGTGAGTACGTTTACTCTAAAATAGGGATAATCACTGTGGCTGCTTCCTGGGCTTAGTGACATTGCATATGTATTTAATATAATAGATATAGACTTATATAATATATCCATTTAATAGAATACCTGATATATACTTTTATATTTTTAAATATTATATACAAATGTATATTTAAAGTATTCAAATATATAATAATCTATGTAATATATAATTAAAGTATTATATAAATGGAAATTTATACATGTTATATAATACAAATATATGTATATATGTATATGTACATATTTGTATTATATATAATACAAATATACAAACATACATATTGTACAAATATGCCTATTTGTATTATATATAATACCTTAAATTTAAATTTAAAATATAAATTAAAAATAAACATGTTATTTTTAAAAAATTATATGTATTGTATAATAATATATAATATTTTTAAAAGTATAATATATAATATACTTTAAATTAGTAATTTAGTTTATAGTTATTACATATTATACATGTTTTAATTTATATATATCATATGTAATATAATACTTTATGTTACACAAATTATATATAACCTGTATATTTTAATACTTTAAATATGTGATATATATTTTAATTTATATCATATATGTTTTATATATAAAGTATTATATATAAGTATACATTATGTATTTTATTAAATGTATATATGAGTTTAATATATTTTATGAAAGTTTTAATATGTATTACAGAAATTAATATTTATGTACATATTTTAATTTATAATATATAATACTTTCAATTTATATATTTATCACTAAAATTGATTTTTTGGAACATTAGTTCTTGTTGTTACCCTTGCCTTTGGGGCGCCGATAACCTCATGAAAAAGTCAGATATTGTATAAAATGCCCTGTAAATATGAGTACAAGTGAAATCTTTTCCACCATAGCCCATGATCCTTATCCATGCAGGATCAAAGACTTGGTGCCACAAGGAACAGTCAAATCTGGATAGGGAGGTAGAGGAGGAAGTGACAACAGGTTTGGTAAACAGATAATTGGGTGAACAGCAGGAAAGTGATTCAGGAGGAGACAGTGAGCCAAGTCTCTGGAATATGAAAGAGGTATGAATAAAAAGGTTGACATGGAACATAGGGTCTGGGCGGAACATACCAGAATATGAGTCTAGGAAGGAAAGTGGAATAGGGGCAGAAGTAATTTCAGTAAATCCAATGAGTCTCATGCTTTTGTGAATTCAAAATTATTTTTGGAAAATCATGCTGCCAAAGGGAGATCAATTTATTTTTATTTATTTTACCCGACATAAACTATTTTGATGCACTTGACCAGTCAATCTCAGGGTTTAGGTAACTGTCAGATTCACCTGGATAAATGCAGCCTGAATATGTCTTATTCAAAATGCTCGAGACCAGAAGTGTTTCGGATTTGAGATTTTCTTTCAGATTTTTGGAATATTGACACATACATAATGAGGTAGCTTGGGGATGGGACCCAAGTTTAGACCCGTCATTGCTTTATGCTTTATATGCATGTCATACCCATAGCCTGAAGGTACGTGTATACATGTTTAATAATTTATGCATGAAACAGTTTTGAGTGTATTTTGACTGCAGTCCATCATATGGAGGTCAGGTATTGAATTTTCCATTTGTGGCATGATCTCGCATCTCGGCACTCAGTTTTGGATTTGGGGGCATTTGGATTTTGGATTTGTTGTTGTTGTTGTTGTTCTTGTTGAGACGGAGTCTCGCTCTGTCGCCCAGGCTGGGGTGCAGTGGTGCGATCTCGGCTCACTGCAAGCTCCGCCTCCCGGGTTCACGCCCTTCTCCTGCCTCAGCCTCCCGAGTAGCTGGGACTACAGGCGTCTGTCACCGCACCTGACTAATTTTTTTGTATTTTTAGTAGAGATGGGGTTTCACCGTGTTAGCCAGGATGGTCTCGATCTCCTGACCTCGTGATCCGCCCACCTCGGCCTCCCCAAGTGCTGGGATTACAGGCGTGAGCCACCGCGCCGGGCTGGATTTTGGATTTTTAGATTGGGAGTGGTCAACCTTTAACAACAATATTAAAAACTTACTAAACCTCTAATTAATGTAGCAGATACCAGAAGATTTCTATTTGAAGTTATTTTTGAGAAATAAAAGTTGTATTTTTTGTGTACGTGATATTTTGAAATGGGTAAACATTGCGAAATGCCTCAACCGAGCTCATTCACAGAAGCGTTTATATTCTATTTGATTGTCTGAATCTCACAAATCTGGAAGTCATAAAATAAGCCAAATATATACATATATTAGAACGTGCATTTAACTTTAAGAGGTTGAAACTCTAAAGTACCCCCCCCCGATAACTGGTTGTGAATTGGGAGCCAGATTATATGAAGTGGCAGCAGAAAGTTCACCTGACCATGCGTGCAGGGTCTAGAAGAATCTTGTCACACATCTGCATCTCTTCAAGAACACAGTGAGTTGGAGTTATTTAGCAGGAGGGCAAGACAGTCCATGGTCTCCAAATCTTGGAGGTCCTTTCTGCACTGGATTACAATACTGAAACTCACCATCTGTATTTAGAAAAGTGGACACAGTGAATTACATTTTTCAGGGATTTTACCCGAAAATGGTTAAAATGACGTAGTCTCTGTGCTTAAACAGATGAATTAGCCTTCATAATTTTCAACAGGCAACGTTTAGTTTTTCACGTCATTCCCAGGATGACATGCATGACTGAAGGATGTAAGACATCCTTAGGGGTAGACTAAACTTCTGCCACTCTCTCCCAACAAAATATCTATGTCCTATGAATGTTGTAGTCCTGCCATGGCAAAAGAGAAAGTAATCAAGACTTTAATGGGATTATTCTTAATTGTCTTCTTGCATATAAAAACGAAATGACAGGTTCTGAAAGGAAACTCGGAATTTGTGAAAGAGGGTGGAAAAACCAGAGAAATGTAATTATCCTACACTATATTAAAGTACATTTTTCCTATGCTCATGTAAAAATTAAAATGAGTGTTTTAAAGAATAAGTTACTGGTAAATCGCAGGGCAAAAAACATACATGTTCATTTTTTTCGCTTTATTTCAATTTTCTGAAAAAATTTAAGTAGTTATTTCTTAGGTGAGTTTTTAAATTCATCCTTAGAGATTGGAAGCTCAAGGGCCATGTATTAAGACTTATACATTTATTATAATAAAATACGTTTCTGGCATATTAACTTTTACTTCCATGTTGTCAAACTTAGAAATATTTTAATGGAAACAAAACCAAGAAAATGGTTATCTGTATGTTCTTTGATGAATGAAGGTGTGTACACATGGATTGAACAACTTTTTTTACAGTAATTTATATAATGTTTAGCCCTTCAGTGCCAAATATTATACATTTATATTGTCTTATTAAGAGCACTCATTCCAGAGTATGAAAAATTGAGAGGAAAAAACAAAAGAGACTTCTCTTAGCTATTGTAATTCCATGCTGGTTTGGTTGGTGCAGGTGTTTGGGTGATGGCCACCATTTTGGTCTTGTCAATTGCTTAAGGCTGTAGACAATAAAGTTTGCATTCCTGAAATAAAGAGCTGGTTCCTTAATCTTGTGGAAAGAGCCACTGTTCATTTTCTACCAGGAAGCAAAACGCCAAGGTCACAGGGACAGAAAATATTGCTTCCCAAGAAACTGTGGTTGACGAAATGGCTAGAGTTCAAGTGAATCCTGAAAGTATCTGTTTCCAAGGAGAGCTGTGGCCCCATCCAGTCACTGACAAAGCTAAGCCATTGTCCCACTCAGAGCAGCAGCTATTTCTTGGAAACCGGCAGTTCATTTCTGGATACTCAATAGGATGCATAAGAATGATATATATATTTTTTTCAAATCATGTGCACTACCTCTGTTGACCTTCAGCTGTGCTGCGCCTTCTTTAATTGGCATAAATCTTGGACTGCCCATCGGATGTCTTTGTGGAATATCTGAATTCCTAGGAGGAAATGAAATATTCAATTAAAAGGTTTTGTTGAGTCCTTGTCATGTTAGGATCTTTCCAAGAGTGGTTTAGTAGGTGTTGAGATAGACTGTCTATCAGCTTCCCTTCTCAGGAGAACTTGTCCTGTTAGAAATTGCATCTTTTGTGGCCAGTAGTGGTCTATTTAATTGACTGAAATAGTAATGACCTGGAGGAATTAAGACAGTTTTTAGAAACATCTTATATTGAGAAGGAAGAACAATAACTATGATAAAATTATACAACGTACACAATAATAATAAATACACATAATTTAAAGATTATAATTATGGGCCGGGTGCGGTGGCTTACGTCTGTAATCCCAGCACTTTGGGAGGCCGAGGCGGGCAGATCACGAAGTCAGGAGATCGAGACCATCCTGGCTAACATGGTGAAACCCCGTCTCTACTAAAAATACAGAAAAATTAGCCAGGTGCCGTGGCAGACGCCTGTAGTCCCAGCTACTCGGGAGGCTGAGGCAGGAGAATGGCGTGAACCTGGGAGGTAGAGCTTTCTGTGAACTGAGATCGCGCCACTGTACTCCAGCCTGGGTGACAGAGTGAGACTCTGTCTCAAAAAAAAAAAAAAAGACAATTATGACAGGTATTTTGACCCCTACCTGTGTGCCAGCACTCTGTACAGTTTATCTCACTTAATACTAACACCCATATGATGATACCATAGCTATTAACCCCATTTTCTGAAATACAGAAACTAAAGAACAGGTAAGTTGCTGCGGAAAGCCATGTTACTATTAAGTGGTAGAGGCAGGATTTTAAACAGGGTACACTGGTTTCTTTCTTATGTATTTTTGATCCACACCTAGAGGTGAAATTCAAATGCAGCTTATTGAATTTTTTCTCAAATATTATGGTGAATTATTTTATTATGTTACTGTTTCAGATATGCATTATGCCACCTTTCCTCAAGAAGTTGATATACTATTAAGAACTAGGCTATGTTTTTAATTTTTTGTTAATTTAAATCCTTTATAGAGGCTGGGCGTAGCACTTTGGGAGGCCGAGGTGAGTGGATCACTTGAGGACAGAAGTTTGAGACCAGCCTGGTCAACATGGTGAAACCCTGTCTCTGCTAAAGATACAGAAATTAGCCAGGCATAAAGCAGGTACCCATAAGGCAGGTACTTGGGAAGCTGAGGCAGGAGAATTGCATGAACCTGGGAAGCAGAGATTGCAGGGAGCTGTGATCACGCCACTGCACTCCAGCCTCAGCGACAGAGTCAGACTCCATTGCTAAATAAATACTTTATAGAAACTGTGGGAAGTAGGTACATTTGGGGTATATCACATATAGGAAACACTGGGCAAATACTCATGACCCTCTAGAAAGGAATTAAAAAACTCCTTCTGAAAGATACAAGTTCCAGTTCTGGTTTTTCAGTTGGCCTTCAACCAGGATACTTTCTCTGGGCCTCTCTAACTAGTCCCTGCCATGCTCTAGCCCCATCCTGGGATTAAGGCTAAGACCCAAAACAAGCAACATGAACCACACAACAGCACCAGAAACCCCAGGTAGGCTCTGCACCTGAAAATAATGACCGTGGCAGCCATGCTATTCACATGGAAGTCCTGGTTTCTCTTTAGAAGGAACCCAATTGCCAAGTAAGTTCCTAGCTGACTTGATGGGTGTAAACTCACCTTTCTGCATCCCACTTTCTCGATCTTCAGTTCAGTTGCTTAAATGGAGTGCACTAAACCTCAATTTGATAATTGCATCCTCGAAACCTTTAATGAAGGTGCCTATCAAAGTGTAAATAATTACCCCGTAATCTTGTATTTGCAAACTGCATCCTGGCTGTTTACGCTTCACCGCGGTTCACATCAGAGGTTCAGGGCTCCCCCAACCCTCACATTCTTGTTGAGGTAGGAGGAATTTCGAGGACCCAGAGGACAGCATCATAAAACAGTTCTCCAACCAAGGCATTCACCTTCACTCCCTCCCAACACTGACCTCTGTCATTTTCTGTTGCTATTTATAAATGTGAGGGAGTGCTGCTGTTTTGTTTTGGTGCTGGTGATGCAGAGGCTTATCCTCATCAGAAGTTTTGCCCTGAGGCTGGGCACAGTGGGTCACACCTGTAATCCCAGCACTTTGGGAGGCCAAGGCGGGCATATTGCTTGAGCCCAGGAGTTTAAGACCAGACCAGGTAACAGAGGGAAACTCCGCCTCTATTAAAAATACAAAAATTAGCTGGGTGTGGTGGTGGGTGCCTGTCATCCCAGCTATTCAGGAGGCTGAGATGGGAGAATCAGTTGAACTTGGGAGGCAAAGTTTGCAGTGAGCCGAGATGGCACCACTGCAGTTCAGCCTGGGTGATAGAGCAGGACTCCGTCTCAAAAATAAATAAATAAATAAATAAATAAATAAATAAATAAATAAATAAATAAAGTGGTTCTGCCCTGAGACTTTCAGGCCTGACCTTGTTGCTCTGGAAGTTGCTCCCTCCTGACTAACTTGTTTCCTTCTTTGGAGATTACCCACTTTAGCTCACCTGAGGCACACACCACTGACCCCCGTTAGGGCTTCTTCCAGCCCCTTCTCTCTTTTTTTTCTATTCTTTTGATTGCATTAATTATTCACAGGAACCCATCAATGAAAGTGCCAGGGATCATCCAGGAGGCTAACCACCAAATTAGAACAAGAAAATACTTAAAAGAGTTTGCATGCTGTCTGAGGGTGCAACTATGGAGAGGGCATGTTTTAGGTGCTGGGGTCTAAGAGAAATGAAAAGAAAAACCAAGCCAGGTGACTGACAGAAGGCAGGCGACAACCCAGGCTTCCCGGGCTAGCATTTTCTCTTCGGTGCTGTGTTTTTCAGCACACCAACTTGCTGAGAGTTTGCAGCTGACATCTCGAGAAGTATTCTTCTTAAAACTGAGAGAAAATTATTCACCTCATGCAAAAACAAGTGCGATTTACATCTAATATGGGTAATTACTTTTACAGTTAATTAAAAGCGCTCTCATTAAACTCCAGCTGTGATGCCAATGCATAGCTCTTATTTGCAAACAGACCCTTGGTTTCAGCTCACCTGGTGACAGGAGACTCCCACCTGAAACGGGGATGCCTTTCTCCGTACTGTGTTTAATTGTGCTGAGCCAGCAACCCTCCAGTTACCCGGCCTTTTCCCCCACGCCAGCTCTGCTTTTCTGCATGGCTGGATTTTGAGATATGGAAGCCTCTTGTCCTCTCATAACCACACTCAAAAAAAAAAAAAAAGTAAGATGAAGAAAACAAAATAACTCATGGAGGTAGGGGTGCCAAAGAAAGGTAGGAGACTCAAAGAAGTCAACATGAAAAGCCTGCTATCTTTATTTGAATAATAGTTTGGTTGGAGATTGTTGTTTTGTAGTTGTTTTGGCCTTACAGCTTTTTCCTGCCTAAGAAGATACTTACTGTCAAAGAAAATTTCTGCTAGGCCCCCTGAAATTCCTCCAAATGTTTATAAAATCAGCAGCTCTGCCCTGCAACCTACCCAACGAAGGTAAACTTTACTCCCTTGGTTGAATTGATTTGTGTTGAGATTTTACTTAGTTTACATGCGTTGTTTGCTGTTTGTATGATTTCAGGTGAAACATCTCTTACAACCTGAGTCATCTTCACATTTAGCTTGAAGCCATAGACTTTTCGGAATATTCTTTGCCTTGAAACAGATCTCTGCCACACTGAACCTTCTTAAACACATATTAATAAAATGTTTCCTTACATGATCACATCCCTAGGACGTAATTAGGGCTTAGTAATGAAAGCATACGGTCATTTGAGACTTAAATTTTGAAGGCACAGAAAGATTGAGAAATGTAACAAAATTTACGGACCTGATGAATTAGATCCTCTGGTATAGGGCTGGGTGCTTTTGGTATTTTTTGCAAAGTTATTTGCTCCCATCTGCTGGCCATATGTGATATTGCAGGTGCTGAGCAAATTTGTGAATGGAAAAGGAAGTGAATAAAATCTATCACTGCAAACATTTTATACACTTCTTCATGTATTCACGTGAACTGATTTGAATCTTGGTTTTTTTGTGTGTGGCTGGAGGGGGGTAAGTGAACACAGACCCTGAAGAATTCTGCTGAAAGGCAAGCATGATTTCAAATTTTTACTAACATCGGAGTTACTCAAGTTTTGAAAGCCAGAACACACTCGTTTTCTATAATAAGGCAATTAACTTTAGAACATTAGTTTAAATATTCAAATTCAAGCACAGTATATTGTATAAGGGAAAGTATAAAATACATAGCTGGTAGACCAGATGGATTTCAATCTCCCTTATGCCATTAACCATCGGAATATGAGGCCAATTCCCTACAGTCTGAAACTCAATTTTTTCACCTGTAAAATGGAAACATTGGGCCACAGGGTCCCTAAGGCTTAAGCTTATTCTAAAAATCTGAGTCTTTGTGAAGGTTAAAAAATAATAAGGCTGAGCGCTCTGGCTCATGCCTGTAATCCCAGCACTTTCGGAGGCCAAGGTAGGTCAATCACCTGAGGTCAGGAGTTCGAGACAAGCCTGGCCAACATGGGGAAACCCCATCTGTACTAAAAATACAAAACATAGCCAGATGTGGTAACATGCATCTGTAATCCCAGCTACGAGGTAGGCTGAGGCAGAAGAATCCCTTGAACCCAGGAGGCAGAGTTTGCAGCGAGCCAAGATCACGCCACTGCACTCCAATGTGGGTGACAGAGCGAGACTCCATCTCAAAATAATAATATAGGTTGCATAAAATCACCAGTATGTTCTTAGTATCTAAACTCATATTCATTGACTTGTTTTAAATTAGAAGCAGTTGTTATTTTCAGAAGAATAGGGAACGGAAGCATGCCTCCAAACTATCAGAAAGCTTGCCTTTGCAATAGGAGACCATTTGTAATGTTGAGTGAAGGTTTAAAATGCAGTTTGAATTCTTTTTGGAGTCTGATGTCAAAATGTAGCTTGTCTGAGTATTATAAACTGTTCTGCCATAACATTTATTTTCTGTTGAAAAAGGAAGAGCTAAACCTTCTTCCTCAGCAGTAATCATTTCCTCAGTTGATCACAAGCCAATTTGGGCTTGTTCGATGGAACCTTTGGCTGTGTCTCCCCACACTCCTGCGTAGTGGCTGAAACTCTCCTGTATTTCCTATGAAAAGCTCTCTGGGACTTTGTATTTGAATCCAGGAGAACAGTGCTGTGTCCAGGATATGTGATCCTTACTTAGCTTCTCATGACAAGCATAAGCATCCTGGTCTTTTCTTTCCATCGCTCTTCCAGAATGAATGACTATAATTTAGAGGTTTTCAGGGGCTGTATTGTGGAAACACCTGGGCCCCGGAGCATAGCATAGCTGCCTATGATTGCCCTGGGATTCCTTTAAAGGAGTTTTTCTTGTCCCCTAGAGCTTAGACTAACTGGAGGTGACCTCTGGACCACAGTTATCTTTTCTCAGTGTTAAGTAGCCAAGTATCATGCAAGAGAGATCAGCACAAGGAGCTCCTTGATCCTCCGTATTTATTTTCTGTGACTTCTGTAGCAAATCATCACAATCTTAGGTGGCTTAAAACAACCGAAATATATTCTCTGACAGCTCCAGAGGCTCTAAGTCCAAATTGAAGGTGTGAGCAGGGCGGTTCTCCCAGCAAAGGTTCTGGGGAGAATGCATCCTTGCCTCTTCCAGAGTCTGGTAGCTGGGTGTCCCATGGCTTGTAGCAGCATCTCTGTAATCCCCACCTGTCTTCACATGGCTTTCTCTTCTCTTCTGTCTCTTAAAAGGATACTTGTTATTGGATTTAGAACCCACACAGATAATACAGGATTTTCTCATTTCAAGACCCTTAATTATGTCTGCAAAGATCCCATTTCCAAACAAGATCACATTCACAGGCACTAGTGACTAGTCGCCTTGAGCATATCTTTTGGGGGGCTACTGTTGAACCCAATACTGGCTACTCGCTTCTAAACCCTCTGAGCTCTTGGGAGCCTCATCGGCCGGGGTTTCTCTCCACCTGTTCTCGGGAACCTTTCAAACTGCCGGATACTTCAGAGCTAAGAATGATGCTGGTACGGGATCCAGGATGCTGGCATCCCTGCATTGTGGGCATGAATAACCCTGACCTACAAAAATTATCAAAAACAACCAACACACCAAGTGTAGAAGAAAAGACATCTCTCTCAGGAGAGAGAACTGCTTCTGAAAAGAACGGACACACCAGTGCTTTGATGTCTAAAAGCTCGAAGAACTGAGAGACAGAGAAAACTTTAAAAATAGAAAGGTTTTTTTATTTTTTATTTTTGAGACGGAGTCTTGCTCTGTGCCCCAGGCTGGAGTGCAGTGGCGAGATCTCGGCTCACTGCAAGCTCCGCCTCCCGGGTTCACACCATTCTCCTGCCTCAGCCTCCCGAGTAGCTGGGACTACAGGCGCTCGCCACCACGGCCGGCTAATTTTCTTGTATTTTTAGTAGAGACGGGGTTTCACCGTGTCAGCCAGGATGGTCTCGATCTCCTGACCTCGTGATCCGCCCATCTCGGCCTCCCAAAGTGCTGGGATTACAGGCTTGAGCCACCGCGCCCGGCCATAGAAATGTTTTTAAGTTCTCAATGCTTCACTCAGAACCAGATTTCACAAAGCCTGTTGGAAGATGTCATCAAGGAGAGCTGACATTTACTGAGAACTTGCCATATGCTTAAGACCCTGGCATGTATTGGGTACGCCTAGCCACGAACGAGGCAACCGTGATTGTTGTTATCCTTCTCTTACAGATGGGGAAACTGAGGCTAAGCAAAGCCGGCCTCCTTGTGCAGGGTTCCAGAACTGGTGTGGATGAGTCCAGTAGGAGAGACCCTAGCAGTGTGATTCTGCTATCTGTGCAGAATACCATCTGTCACCAGCAACAGAGCCTCCGCTGTTCAGGGTTTCCCAGCTACAAAAAGTAGAAGGGCTGGCCTCTGTCGGGAAGTTGATTGCTTGGTGATGAGTCCACAGCTCGAAATTCATACTTAACACTTAAGTAGTTGAGCTGTTTTCCAAGTGAAGTGGTCGAGTGGGGCTGAAGTACTTGCTTGACGACTCCGGTTCAGAAAAGGTCAGGTCGGAACCCATCCAGAGACACCAGCTCTAGGCAGAGCGATCCGAACAATAATTTGTTCTCGCCAAAGTGACATTTTTCCAATTTGAGTCCAGCATTGTTCAGAAGCAAATGCGGTCCCCTGGGGTGTCTCCCGCATAGATCTGCAGCAGATGACGAACCAACAATATCATCTAAATAAAAAATCCAGCATGGGCTTAGTAAATTAATCCTGACAAGAATAAATTGAATAATCTTAGGGAAATGGCAAGAGCTCTGATTCTGCCAGATGGCTCTTTTCTGTCGCTTGCGTGGGTCCTCGGTGGCAGATTAAGAACAAAAATCTGTCTTTGGTTTATTGATTTCGTTAGTGCGTTGATTAACACCTGCCACTTCTGTGTGGGTAAATCATAATCGGATATGGACTCTTCTTGGCAAACCTAACATATTTTCGCTCGAGGAGAGAAAGGAAATGCTTATTTCACCTGGTCAGAATGGGCACAAGCAGACAGAGAGCTACTTTTTCTCACCTCATCTCTCAGTGATATTTTCTAGGTTTAAAAGTAAGCTGTGGTTTTCATCACTCCCATTTCGAGTTAATCTCCCATTTCTGTTTAGGTTTCTTAGCAGACAAATTCAAGGAGAGGTTTTAGTAAGAGTGAGGGGGTATTTTTTCTGACTCAGTGTCCGAAGTCAATCAGAGACTTCAGCCATTAATTTAGGAGACAGGGTGAGAAAAGGAAGATACCATGTGTACACATGATCCCGTGTCCTAGGAATGGGCCTTACAGGTCGTCTGGGAACCTTGTCTTAGTCAGCCTGCGATGCCCTAACAAACCACCATTGACTGGGTAGCTTCTGAACAGAACGTTTACTTTATCATCGTTCTTGTGGCTGGATATTCAAGATCGAGGTGCCAGGACTGTCAGGTTCTGATGAGGGCGCTCTTCCTGGTTTGTAGACCGTCATTCTCAGTGGGTCCTCATGTGGACATTCCTGGGCTTGTGCTACCAGAGAGAGAGAGAGAAAGAATAGCTGGTGTCTCTTCTTGAAAGGATACTAATTCTTTCTTTTTACTTTTTTTTTTTTTGAGATGGAGTCTCGCTGTGTTGCCCAGGCTCAAGTGCAGTGACATGATCTTGGGGCTCGCTGCAACCTCCGCCTCCTGGGTTCAAATGATTATCCTGCCTCAGCCTCCCAAGTAGCTGGGATTATAGGTGCCCATCACCACACCTGGCTAATTTTTGTATTATATTGAAATACAATGGGATTTCACCTTGTTGACCATGTTGGTCTCGAGCTCCTGACCTCAAGTGATATACCTGCCTCAGCCTCCTAAAGTGATGGGATTATAGGCGTGAGTCACCAAACCCAGCCAAGGACACTAATTCTTAGGACCTCATTTAACCTTAATCACTTCCTTAGAGGCCCCATCTCCAAATACAGCCTCACTGAGGATTACAGCTATGACATATGAATTTTAGGGGGAACACACACATTCAGTCCATCATACTACTTGTTAAAATGTTGATTCTGATTTGATGTGTCTGGGGTGAGGTGTGATGTGTTGCATTCTTTTTTAAAGACGGGGTCTTGCTCTGTCACTAGGCTGGAGTGCAGTGGTACAATCCTAGCTCACTGCACCCTTGACTAGAGTCTTGTTCTTTGTCGCCCAGCCTGGAGTGCAGTGGTGCAGTCTCGGCTTACTGCAACTTCAGTCTACCAGGTTCAAGTGATTCTCATGCACACCTATAGTTGAAATTACAGGTGTGTGCCACCACAGCCAGCTAATTTTTGTATTTTTAGTAGACACAGGTGTTTCACCATGTTGGCCAGGCTGGTCTTGAGTTCTTGACCTCAAGTGATCCACCTGCCTTGGCTTCCCAAAGTGCTGGGATTACAGACGTGAGCCACTGCACCCGGCCTCAAGTGATCCTTCCATTTCAGCTTCCCAAGTAGCTGGGACCACAGGCGCATACCACCCCACCTAGCTAATTTTTTTCTTTGTTTATTATGTTTTTTGTAGAGACACCATCTCACTAAGTTTTCCAGGCTGGTCTTCAACTCCTGGACTCAAGCAATCCTCTAGACTCGGCCTCCCAAAGTGCTGGGATTACAGGCATGATGCATTTTAACCAGCTCTCAGGGTCACCATAGTTGCTGGGGTGCAGACTGCGCATTAAGTAGGAAGTTCCTCATACTTCCCATATGCACAGGTGAGGGAAACTTGCTGAAGGACTGCATGGTTATTAAATAGTGGCACCCTGCTTTAAGAGTCTAATGCCGTGAGTCTAATGTCAGGCGTCTCATACCAAAACTGGAATTATCCGCACCTGTCCTCCCACCCTTCAGTCTTCAGTCCACTGCCACATCCCCTGGAGGGCTTGGTAGCATGCATCGATGGGCCCTCACCCGTTGAATTTTGGATTCAGTAAGTGAGGATTCTTCCATGCAAACCTCTTATTTTTCGCTTCGGGAGAGAGCGGAAATGCATCTTTCACCTGGTCAGAACAGGCAGAAGCAGACAGAGAGCTGCTTTTTCTCACCTCATTTCTCAATGGCATTTTCTACAGAAAATAGAGCCTGAGAATGTGGATTTTTTTCCTTATTTATGTTAACTGACAAAAGTTACATATATTTATCTTGTACAACGTGATGTTTGGAATGTGCGTACGTTGTGGAATGTCTAAGTAGAGCTAATATTATATACGTTACCTCACAATGTCATTTTTTTGTGGTTAGAACACATAACATCTACTTTTTAATCAATTTTCAAGATTACAATACGTTATTGTTAACTGTAGTCACCATGTTGTATAATATTTGAACTTACTCCTCCTAACTGAAATTTTATGTCTTTAGGCCCATGTCTCCCCAACAAACCCCCTGGTAGAGTGGGGAGTTCTTGCCAGCCCCAGGTAACCACCATTGTACTCTTTAATATATTTTTTATATTTGTTTCATGCAGCATTGGTCTTTCTGTAACTAGTTTATTCAACTTAACATAATGTTCTCCAGGTTCACCCATGTTGTTACAATGACAGGCTTTCCTTCTTTATTAAGGCTGAAATGGTATTCCATTGTGTCTATATGCCACATTTGCTTTATCTGGTTCTTCCTTGATGGACACTTAGTTTTTTGCTTTTTGGTTTATTTCAATAGGTTTCTGGGGAACAGGTGGTGTTTGGTTACATGAATGAGTTCTTCACTGGTGGTTTCTGAGATTTTGATGCAACCATCACCCAAGCAGTGTACACTGTACACGATATATAGCCTTTTACCCCTCACCACTCCCCAACCTTTCCCCTGAGTCCCCAAAGCCCACTGTATCATTCTTATGCCTTTGCTTCCTCATCGCTTAGCTCCCACTTATGACTGAGAACATGCAATGTTCCATTTTCCATTCCTGTCTTATTTCACTTAGAATAATGGTCTCCAGTTCCATCCAGGTGGCTGTGAATGCCATTATTTCATTCATTTTTATGGCTGAGTAATATTCCTTTATATATATATTGGGGAAGTATTTTATTACATATATATAATATATAGTATTCCATTGTGTGTGTGTGTGTGTGTGTGTGTGTATTGGGAAAGTATTCTGTTTTATATGTATAGTATATTATATATTGTATTCATATATATATATACACACACACACATAGCATTCAATATACCACACTTTCTTCATCCACTTGTTGATTGATTGATGGGCATTTGGGCTGGTTCCATATTTTTGCAGTTGTGAATTGTGCTGCTGTAAACATGTGTAATATTCAGTTTGATTCCCTTTCTTAGCTCTTGTGAATAATGCTGCAATGAAGAAGGAAGTGCAGAGATCTCTTTGACATATGGATTTCATTTCCTTTCAGTGAATATTCAGTAGTGGGATTGCTGGATCATACAGTACATCTATTTTTAATTTTTTGAGAAGCCTCCACACCGTTTTCCATAATAACTGTAAGAATATGCATTTTTAACAGCAGCTCATGCTGCTGGTCGGAGAGTCTCACTTTGAGAAGCACATCTAAGCAAGGAAAAAGAGTGAAACCTGTGGCCTAAATTACGTTAGCTGACCAAACCACCTTGAGGAAAATAAAATTACCTGGAGGGAAGGGAAAGCACCTGATTGGGGACCGCTTCTGGTTTCGGATTTAAGCTTCCTCATTGTGTGATTCAGGGTCAGTTACCTAATGGCTAGTGACAATTATCACACCACAAGGTAACTAAGGAATACCCATTTTGTTTGATTGTTGGTAATTTAGAGGCAGTAAGAAAAACACCATGCACAGTACCTGGCACGAAAGAGGGAGGTATTCAATCGTTGCTCACCGGTTCAGTCCCACTTGACTGATAGGAAACAGTCTGTTCTACATAAAACAAGACATTTGGTATACAGATCTTCACCTTATTATATTGTCTCTCTTTGTTCCACTCTGGATTCAAAGGGACCTAGAATTTACTGGGTTTACTAATAAATCATCAGCTTCTCATATTAACCTTTCCTCATGATGCATCCACAGAGAGAACCCCACTACTTCTTGGTGAGAAAAACAGCATTTCTATCGAGTTAACCAAAGTGGAGTCCCTAATGTTTTTTGTTTGTTTAAGTGGTTGGTTTGTTGGTTGTTTTTTGGAAATGGAGTCTCACTTTGTCGCCCAGGCTGAAGTACAATGGCACGATCCCAGCTCGCTGCAACCTCCGCCTGCCAGGTTCAAGCAATTCTCCTGCCTCAGCCTCCCAAGTAGCTGGGATTACAGGCGTGCACCACCACACCCAGCTAGTTTTGTATTTTTAGTAGAGACGGAGTTTCACCATGTTAGCCAGGCTGATCTCGAGCTCCCGACCTCAGGTGATCCACCTGCCTCGGTCTTCCAAAGTGCTGGGATTACAGACGTGAGCCACCATGCCCAGCCTGGAGCCCCTAATGTTTGTAACCCCCTATACCACCCTGCACATCCATACCCTCCCTGCCTCCATGGAGAGCATGGCCAGGCTACAGACCTAGCAATGACCCCTAGCCACCATCTTTCTCTCCCACACGACATCCTCTCTTTAAAGACGTCCCTTTGATTCTGTCTGGCCTCTGACTACTTCTCTCCCCTTCCCCTGCCACATCCTCATCTAGCCACCATCATCTCACACCTGTGACTCCTGTGGTAGCCCCCAGACTGGTCTCTCTCCACTTAAATTTGTAACCCCTGACTGCCTGTTCTATTAAAATAGAAGTCAGGTCATGACTGTCCTCTCTCCAGAATGCCTGAGTGAAACCCACAAGTGCCGCTGAGGATGTGGACAGATTGGAACCCTTGCGCACTGTTAGTGGAGATGTAAAATGGTGCACCTGCTATGGAAAATAGTAGGGTGGTTCCTCAAAAAATGAAACATTGAATTACCATGGGTTTGGCAATCTCACTTCTGGGCATACGCGCAAAAGAATTGAAAGCAGGGACTTGAATAGATACGTACACACCCATGTTCATAGCAGCATCGTTCACAATAGCCAAAAGGTGGAAACAGCCCAAATGTCTATCCACAGATGGTGCTTATGAATGGATAAACAAAATGTGGTCTGTCCATACAATGCAATGTTATTCATCCTTAATAAGAATGAAATTCTAACACATGCTACCACATGGATGAACCTTGAAGACATTATGCTAAGTGAAATAAGCCGGGCACAGAAGGACAAATGTTGTATGATTCCACTTATACAAGTGTTACAGCCTCAATTGTGTAACTCTAAAATTCATATACTGAAATCGTAACTTCCAATGTGACTGCGTTTGGAGATTAGGCCTCTAAGGAGGTAATTCAGGTTAAATGACGTCATGACTCTTAATCCAATAGGATTGGTGGTCTTATAAGAAAAGAAAGATGGCCAGGTGCAGTGGCTCGCACCTGTAATCCCAGCACTTTGGGAGGGTGAGGTGGGCAGATCATGAGGTCAAGAGATTGAGAGCATCCTGGCCAATATGGTGAAATCCCATCTCTACTAATAATACAAATTTGGCTGGGTGTTGTGGTGTGCGCCTGTAGTCCCAGCTACTCAGGAGGCTGAGACAGAAGAATCACTTGAACCTGGGAGGTGGAGGTTGCAGTAAGTCAAGGTTGTGCCACTGCACTCCAGCCTGGCGACAGAGCTAGACTCCATCTCAGAAAAAAAGAAAGGTAGATAGATAGATATCTCATAGATCTGTCTTCCTTTCTCTCTCTCTGAAAAAGTACAGAGCAGCAGCTATGTGAGGCACCGTGAGAAGGAGGCAGCTACAAGCCAGGAAGAGAGGCCTCACCAGAAACCCCGACAGGACCCTGACCTTGAACTTCCACCCCCAGAACTCTAAGAAAATGAATTTCAGTCGTTGAAGTCACCTAGTCTCTAGTATTTTTATGGCATTCCTAGCAGACTTATACAATGAGCGGAGTCTAGAATAGCAAAATCCACAGAGACAGAAAGCAGAAGGTGGTTTTTAGGGGCTCTGGGAGGGGAAAGTGAGGAGTTACTGTTTAATGGATACAGGTAGAAAAATGAAAAAATTCTGGAGATGGAGGGTGGTGATGGTTGCATAGCAGTTTGAATGGGTAATGCCTCAGAACTGTGCACCTACAATGGTAAAATTGTTAATGATACGTGTATTTTATCACAGTAAGATAGTAAAACTCTGAGGGGTTTCTCATTGTTCTCAGAATAAAAGTAAACATCTTCCTGTGATCTCATTCACCTTTATTTTCCTCCCTTTATTTTCCTCTCTTGCTTCCCTCTAGCCACAGTGGCCTCCTCTTACTTGGCTCTGTCCAATGCATTTCCCCCTTGGGGCTTTGAACTTGCTCTCCCTTTGCCTGGGACATTCTTCTCCCGTTGGCTACTTGGCTCATCCCCCTAACTTCCTTCAAGCCTTTGGTCAATTTCCACTTTTTCAACAAAAATCAACATCTTATTCCCCTATCCTTGGCATTTCCCATCCCCTCTCCTTGGCTTATTTTTCTTCATAGTACATATTCTTTCTGGAATACCATTAAGTGATACGCATTGTTTAATGCTTGTCTTGTTTAGAAGAATGTAAACATCACCAGGACGGGCCTGCCATGTGTCTTGTACATTGTTCAGTCCTCCATGCCTAGAACAAGGTCTGGCAGCCAACAGATGCTAAAAAAAATCTTCCATATAAATAAATTAATGCCACAATTGCTTGTGGGACTGTGCCTGTCATTTTGTCTAATTAGTGAGTTCTCTGAGGGTAGGAATTATGTTTGTTTCACCTTTTCATACCAGGACAACAAGAAAAAAATGCAGAAAAAATAGGTGTGCAGTAAACATGAATGCGTGAATGAGTGGAATGGTAGATGGATCAGTGGACAGATGGATGGGTGGGTGGATGAGTGGCTGGGTGGAGGGATGAATGGAGGATACATGAAGGAAGGAAGGATGGATAGATGAGTGGATAGAGGATGGATAGATGGATGGATGGGTGGGTAGATGGATGGGTGGATGGATGAATAGGTGGGTGGATGGATGGATGAGTAGATGGATGGGAGAAGGATGCAGAATAGATGGATGACCAGATAGATGGGGATGGCTGGGTAGATGACTGGATGGATGAATGGATGCAAAGATGAATGAGGGTGGATGGGCAGGTGAGTAGATGATTTATGGATAGAGGATGGATGAAGGATGAATGGATGGATGGATAGAGGAAGGATGGGTGGGTGGATGAATGGATAGATGGGTGGATGGATAGGGGAAGGATGCAGAATGAATGATGAATGGATGATTAGATGAATAGACATGGATTGTTGGGTGGATGGATGGATAGAGGATGGATGGATGGATGGTTGTATGGTTGGAAGGATAAAAAATCGATGGTAATAGTTTGTGTTGAAGTGAGAGATATCTGACTATCCTCAATTTTGAATGGCAGAGATATTAAAGGTAGTCTCTGCTGATGTGAACAATTGTATGGGGTGCAGATTATTTTATGAGTCATCAGTTCCTCTTTGCTATGGCCTCTGATCCATAGCCTTTGCCTACACTCCACATCTGAATGTAATAAAACTTACTTATGACATCCATATGTCTCCAATGCAAACACCGCAGCATATACCTCTAAAAAGCACTATAAAGAGCAATGACTCGAGAAGGAACTGTTAGAAGCATGAGCTCTTTATTATTTTAAAGGGCATTTCAACAACACCACTGAATGTTCTCTGACCATAAGTCTGACTCCTGTTCCTTCTCTCACTTTCCTTTCTTTTCTTCTCTTCTCAGGATATCAAAGCAGACTGCAATACCTGCGTGGAAATAGAAGACAGAAAGGCGAGTCAATATTTTTCATTTTTAGAGTTTCAAACAGAACAAGAACTCTCTAAATGGAACCCCAGTGTTTAAGTCATGCCTCTCTTGATGATGGTTTGTAGGTGATTCATGGTCTATTACATATTTAAAGATGATCAGACTTAAAAATACTTGTCATTTTACTCCTTTACAATCTGTGTTACTTCTGATGGCTTCATAAAGAGTGCGTATTGCAATTTTTATAAAAAATATGGTGCTGATTTCTCTTTCAGTCGTACCCTTCTTTTCAGGAAAATACTTAATCTGTTAACTCTTGTCCCATTGAAGTTGAATATTGATGTTGATGTTTATTATGTATATCATATGTATGATTATATTATTACATACATTATAGAATATATAATATTGGGCTTCCCGGGGTGCGTCCCTATATATCTGGCTCATACACTTGAAAAAGAGTTCACGGCCAGTTGTGGTAGCTCATGCCTGTAATCCCAACACTTTGGGAGGCAGAGGTGGGTGGATCACCTGAGGTCAGGAGTTGGAGACCAGCCTGTCCAACATGGTGAAACCCCGTATCTACTAAAAATGCAAAAATTAGCCGGGTGTGGTGGCACGCGCCTGTAATCCCAGCTACTTGGGAGACGGAGGCAGGAGAATCACTTGAACCTGGGTGGTGGAGATTGCGGTGAGCGGAAATTGCACCAGTGCACTCCAGCCTGGGAGGCTGAGGTGGGTGGATCACCTGAGGTCAGGAGTTGGAGACCAGCCTGTCCAACATGGTGAAACCCCGTATCTACTAAAAATGCAAAAATTAGCCGGGTGTGGTGGCACGCGCCTGTAATCCCAGCTACTTGGGAGACGGAGGCAGGAGAATCACTTGAACCTGGGTGGTGGAGATTGCGGTGAGCCGAAATTGCACCAGTGCACTCCAGCCTGGGTGACAGAATGAGCCTCCAGCTCAAAAAGGAAAAAAAAAAAAGAGCTTGCCCTCAATTTCTATCATGACACATTCACACGAGCCACAGCTTCCTATTTGAGATTAAGGGGGAGGGGGCAATGTCATTTTCTACATATTTAGAGTCCCTTCACCCATTTATCTTCTTTGCTACACTTAGTGTGAATCCCCTCAGGAAAAGCAACTGTTAGACAATTGTTTGTTAATATTTTCACAGTCTCTTTTTATTGACAAGAGTTCACAGACATTTCTGTAGCAAAGCACATCCAAGGAGATCAAATTTTACCCTGTGTACGCCTTGGATCCAAAGAGGTCAAATAAGCGAGTTGAGAGTATATACCTCCTGGCTACTTTTGACATCGTTCCACAAGTTTGAAAGATGTTTCCCTTTTCAAGTGTACCATGATTGTCAAATGGGTTATTATTTCAAGCAGAGGTTTTCAGCTCTGATTGTATGATGACTTGGGCATGTCTGCTGATTAATAAGGTGGGGGAGGACATCTCAAAACAAAAATTTGCTTTTAAATAAAAAGCAGTTGCCACACATTATTTTAAGGAGCGCTAATCTCCTCACACTGGGAAGAATAATGATACAGTAGGTTAAATTCAATCTGCATGATCCCAGCTTTCAGTTGTGTGTTGCTCTAGTTTGCAGGCAGAGAAATTTCAATTCACGTTTGCGTTCACCATGTGTTTGCGTGCTGGTATATGCATGTGTGTATTCTGTGAGTTGGACAGATGGAATTGCTTCGGTGAAGCGTGTGTCCAAAGTCTTTCACCAATGTTCTGCCCAGCCCAATCATTCCACTCATGTCACAGTGTTTAGAAAGCACATTCCCCAACCTGCTTCCAAAGGTCATTTGCGTTTCCCTTGGACTTTTATGGAATTCATCAGCATGTTTGTCCAGTATCTTTTTTAAAAATTTAACTGCCAACAGCGCTTGCAAGATCACATAGGAACTGATGCTGTTAGAACAACCTGAGCTCCATCATGCACAAGGTAAATAAGCAGCCAGGGTAAGCTCTGGTCAAGGAGAGCCACCCAAGCTCTGCTGCACCTGTGCGAACTGCCTGTGGTTAAGACATCATGATGATGACAACTGCCCAGGTCTCTGCTACTCTGTGATGCATCTTGGTGGGACAAAGTCATTAATGGTCATACCGTGCATATGTGATTTCAGCTCTTCCCAAGAAAGGGGGAAAATATGCACACACAGACACACACACACACACACACACACTTCTAGTTTTTCCATAAATTGTTGGATTGAGGCAAAAATGTCAAATGAAACCTTGTTTCTGATGAGTTTTCCCATTGTTTTCTCAACTTGACCTCATATGACTGATAGATAAATTTCCGAACAGTTCGTTACAGTTAATTGATGGTGAATCTTAGTGATAAGAAAAGTAATACCCAGTTAAAATTCTCAATGTCTTACTCTCTAAGGACTTTTTATTCTCTATTTTAAAAAAGGTAACTCCTCTCCTCTCCTCTCCCCTCCTCTCCTCTCCTCTACCCTCCCCTCTACCCCCTCCCCTCCCCTGCCCTCCCCTCTACCCCCTCCCCTCCCCTGCCCTCCCCTCTACCCCCTCCCCTCCCCTCCCTTCCCCTCCTCTGCCCTTCCCTCCCCTGCCCTCCTTCCCCTCCCCTGCGCTTCCCTCCCTTCCCCCGCCCTTCCCCTCCCCTCCCCCTCCCCTCCCTTGCCCTCGCCTCCCCTTCCCTCCCCTCCCTTCTTTTCTTCCTTCCCTCTTTTCCCTCCTCCTTTTCTTCCTTCTTTCTCACCTTCCTTCCTTCCTTCCTTCCTTCTTTTTCCTTCCTTCAAATTCCCAGTAATACAGTGAATCTTATACTCAGGCTATAGTTTCTCTGGTTCTAACTATTGTTAAGAAGAGGTTGGGGGTGAGGTTTTAGGAGGTTGCTTTATATATTGGAGATAGTTCTCTTAATTGAAAAGTCAAGAAGCAAACTCTAATGATCCCACAGAGGCAGCGTGCCCCTCACCCCAGCAGTAGAGCTCCGTCCCCCTCCCTCTCTGCTTGGTGATATGGTGTGAGGCCACGCAGGGAGACGGTGGCTGCAGCAGCTGGAATGATTACCACCAGGTTCTGGGAGTGCACTCTGGTGCCTCTGCCACACGGACGTGTAGTTAGGAAATTTCACCACTGGAGTCATGACACTTGCTCCCCCACGTGTGTCTGTGCGTGTCCCTCTCCATTTAATCCAAATGCTTCTGGCAAAATCAGTAATTTGATAAAGTGGAATTGTAGTGACAAGAGATGACAGAGGTGCCAAAATAATAAGTAAACCTGTGTCTGAAGTGGCAGCCTCTTGGCCCATGTGGATTTTTACGACTGTTGAGAGCTCTGAAAGAGAACTGGTGGTGCTTTCTTTAAAGCTTTTTTTTTTTTCCTGGTTTTGTTTTGTTTTGTTTTGTTTTGTTTTGTTTTGTTTTTTTTTAGTTAAGGGAGCTTCACAGAATCCCTATAGGATGCAATGGCTTCCCAAGAATCACATTATTTTTCATTATTTTTGGTTTTGCTTTCACCTCCCCTGGCTTTCTGTCTACTTCGATTCTAGATATTCCATATAGAAGGATATATTTGTGTACCTTTATCTATACCTATGTATGTTGTTGAATATCTTCTTGATAGAAGAATTTTAGAAAAGATAAAATCTTAGGTTTTCCGTGGAGTCCTGTGGGGCCTCTTTGATTTGTGCCTCATTCTCATTTTCTTGCATTCAGTGGGGCCGTTTACCTTGAGATGAGAGATTTTTCCAACTGAATCTTACACCAGACATCATGATAGAAGATAAATGGTGAATTTCAAGAGTGGAAGAGAGCCTTTTTTTGGAAATGAAGTCTCCCTCTGTCTCCAGATTGGAGTGCAGTGGTGTGATCATGATCTCAGCTCACTGCATCCTCTGCCTCCTGGGTTCAAGCAATTCTCCTACCTCAGCCTCTCAAGTATCTGGGACTGTAGGCGCTCACCACCATGCCTGGCTAATTTTTGTATTCTTAGTAGAGATGGGGGTTTTACCATGTTGGCCAGGATGATCTCGAACTCCTGACCTCGTGATCTGCCCACCTCAGCCTCCCAAAGTGCTGGGATTACAGGTGTGAGCCACCACGCCTGGCCGAGAGCCCTCATCTTAAGAGCAATACAATCGTTCTTCTTGGTCTGCACACAGTCTGGGCTCGATCTGAGGCTTTTCATAGAATAAAAGAACGTTTATCCTCTCCTGTTTTTCTATTTTTCTTTACCCCAGAAGCCTATTTTCTCTCAGGCTGACAGGAAACTAATTATCATTTGGAAAACCTTGCCTGGCTGTTTATGTGGAAATTCATAATGTGTCTTGGAGAGTGGTTTTATGTTTTTCTTTTGCTTCCAAGCCCGCCAATTAGCAGAGCCCCTCTGAATGTACCTCTGCTTGGATGGGTTCCTGGTCATTGCTTACATTGTCCCAGAGGGTGTCCTAGGGAGATCCTAAGGGCTGGTGGAGTTTTTCACCCTTTAATAGGAAGCAGGAGCACAGGTTTTTGTTATGTTTTGTTTTGTTTTCCTCCTGCAGGTGAACATTGTGGAGCTAATGCAGATTTACCAAAGGTGACGCGAGGTAACCCATCACTTGGAGTACGGCCTCACAAAACCCCATGCATTTGACATTTATAGTACCCGTGTTTCCGCTGGGGCACTGAGGCATTTAAATTCATTTTTATTTGTGGTGCAAAATCCATCTGAATTTCAATACTATTACGAAGACTGAGATTCAGGTGATGAGAGGAGAGGCTGATGGATCAGTCAGGGGGAGAATCTGTCAGGAGGAGACGAGAGCCCATTTGTCAAAGGCTGTAAACACAGACGGGGCTTCCTCTTCTCACTTATCGCCTGGCCCGGTGCAGCTAAACGGGTTCAGATCTGCTATAAAATTGCATGAAAGGAGTTTGAGTGGTTTTCCAAGTTATGGCGACTTTCAGATTGAGTCCCATTGAAGCTGCCGTTGGGAGATAGAAGCTTTCGTGCTGTGGTTAACACTGAGAGTTCTGAACTCATCTTTTTACATGTCTTCTTCCAGATCAGGCATCTTAAGTACTGCCGGATACTTAAAACAGCTGTGGGGTGGAAGTACCATCATTTCCCTGTTTTACAGGGAAGATAAAGGAAGCTCAGGCACGTTCAGTGATTTGCCTGAGATCACTCAAGCAAGAGGCCAGGATTTAAGCTCAGAGATTCTTACTGCAGAGTCTGCGCTCTGCGGTTTTATACTACTACCCTGCCTTGCATAAAATAAATAAATAAATAAAAAACAAGAATTACATTTGTAGAGTATGAGAATTATACTTCCCAGTTGATGGATTTGTGCCTCGACTGGCATCTTCATTTATCGCCAAGTAAACGATATGGCTTTCAATATGGGGCAGGCTGTCGGCTCCCACATTGCAGCTGTAGCTGGCTCATGGTGGGGGTTCTTCACGGTGTTCACGAGCATGCCCCTCCGGGAAGTAGCTGGCGCCCAACAGTGGGGTGGCCAGATGTCTTCTGGCTTTGAGGATGAGGGACAGTAGCACCGGAACTGGAGTGCTGACCTTAGTTTCCAAAGACCTGATTCGGTTCCTACCTTTGGCAGTTTCAGCACAGTAGACACAAGGATTAGAACTTATTGCTTAAAGAGTATTAGGGAGGCTGAGCGTGGTGGCTCACACCTGTAATCCCAGCACTTTGGAGGCTGAGGAGGGCGGATCACAAGGTCAGGAGTTCGAGACCAGCGTGGCCAACATCGTGAAACATCCTCTCTACTAAAAACAGAAAAATTTGCTGGGTGTGGTGGTGCGCACCGGTAGTCCCAGCCACTCGGGAGGCTGAGGTGGGAGAATTGCTTGAACCCGGGAGGCGCAGGTTGCAGTAAGCTGAGATTGCGCCATTGCACTTCAGCCTGGGCAACAAGAGTGAGACTTCATCTAAAAAAAAAGAAAGAAATTTTTTGCTTAAAGAGTATTAGGGAAAATAGCTAATGCGTGCTGGGTTTAATACCTTGGTGATGGATTGATAGGTATAGCCAACCACGATGACACACGATTACTTACATAACAAACCTGCACATCCTGCACATGTACCCCAGAACTAAAAATAAACATGAAAAAGTAATTCTTGCATAGGTAATGGTTGGTAGCTCACACACATTAAGTCACTTACCCAAGATTATTCAAGATGTATCATGAGGCCAGGACTTGAGCTCAGAGATTCTTACTCCAGAGTCTGTACGTAGCCTTTGGAGCTTGAAATGTCTGGGTTTCAATCCCAGCCCTCCCAAATAGCAGCTCTGTGACCTTGAGAAGCTTTCTTACCCTGTATCTATCTCCATCTGCTTATCTGTAAATTGGGGGTGATACAATCTGCTTGAAATATTGGTTTGAGGAATTTATAATACTGCAAATCATGTTATATAATACCTGGCGCAAAATAAGAACTCGATTAACTGTAGCTGCTGTTATTTTTATTTTTACTGGTATCCACACCTACAGGCCTACCATGTCATTTATCATTACATTTATTTTATAAAATGAGGCCCCGGAAAGTCTTAGGGGATCTCAGGGGAGTAGGCAACCAATGAAACCTAGTAGACCTTGGAAATATTTCATAGAGGAAGGGGATCCTTGGTGTAGGTCAGGAAATGCAAATGCACCTGCTTGCCCAATCCAGGTAGGAATTAATGAATTAATGGAGAGGGGAACGGAGTGATTGTCTTTAACGTGAAGTCCTGTGCACTGCAGCGACCTGGAGGGTGATGCCTTCATAGCTTGGGAACTATTATTCAGCTAAATGGGGCCATGTGGAATATTGATTCAGTACTGATGTTTTCTAAGCCAATCTGGATTTTCCTGTGATACCACTGATTTTTAACACACTATATGCAAGCCAGATGAAGCAGTTATGCAGAAAAGTTTCAAGAGACGAGACTTGAGTGCTGCAAGCTAACTCTCAGTTGGTTAGAAAGAGCTCCCATGTACATAATTCCAGGCTTTGTCGGTCTACTAAAGGCCTTTCTGGCAGAGGGAGCAGCATGGCGAGGACAAGACGGTGTAGAGAACATGGTCTGTTTACGGCAAACGCAAGTCTGGTGTGTGTGTCTGAGATTGGCCAAAGGAGAGACTATAGCAGTGAGTAGGTAACAGCTTATGGAGGGAATAGTTTATCAGGCCGATGGATTGAGGCTCTGTGTCAATCCTCTGTGCCCATGGAAGGCAAATCTTTACTGGATGGGGCCAGCGTTACACAGCACCAAGAAGCTACTTAAACTTTGTATGAAGAACCCAGCCAAAGTGAAAGTCATCAGGGGAATAAGAACTGGGGATGGAGCCCAGAGAAAGACCCAGAAGCTGGCCCTGGGGTTGAGTACAGGAAGCTGAACACTTTGACTCGAACAAGATGAAGTTAGCCTGGACCTTGAGAAATCACAGGGCTGAGTTGCCCCTTTTTTGTGATGTGTGACAGAGTGAACATGGGAATGCAACTGTGTCTCTTTGAGATGGTGATTTAAGCGTTGAGATGCCTGGATTATTTGGTAGTTCGATTTCTCATTTTTTGAAGGACCTCCATACCATTGTGCATAATGGCTATAAGGGTATTATATAAGAATATCCATGTTAATAGCATGGAAGTTCTACAATGGAATATTATTTAGCTGTTAAAATGAAGGGAATCCTGCCATTTGCAACAAGATAGATGAACCTAGAGGACGTTAGGTAAAGTGAAATAAGCCCGACACAGAAGGGCAAATAGTACATGATCTCACTTTTACGTGGAATCTAAAAAATTCAAACTCAAAGAAGCAGAGAGTAGGATGGTGGGTTGCCAGAGACTGGGGGGCGAAAAAAAGGGAGGATCTTGGTCAAAGGATACAGACTTTTGTCTATAAGATGATTAAGTTATAGAGAAGTAATGTACACTGTAGTGATTAGAGTTAATGTATTTTAGACTTGAAATGTGATAAAAAGAGTAGATCTCAAGTGTTCACACACACACACACACACACACACACACACACAAAGTAAGTATGTGAGATGATGGATATGTTAATTAGCTTAGTAGTAGTAATCGTTTCATAATGTAAACGTTTATCAAAAGATCACATTGTACCTGTTAAATACATGCAATTTTTGTTTTTTACTTGTACCTCAGTGAAGCCAGGGAGAAAAATAGAGACAAGGTATAGAAGTGGAACACATTTTCCTGCAGGCCAGTATTGTACAAGTGTTGAAACAGTTAGATTAGATTTCAGGTGGCAAACAAGGTATCTTCAAGCAGTTCATGGATATGGTATCAAATCACATAGTAGGGAAGTTATTTCCTTGTCAACTATTTCTTAGACCTTAACATTACATCAAAGACATAATTTGGTGGTTGATTAAAAAAAAATACCTAAAAGACTCAAATGTTTGATCATCTACCTTTTTCTTTTCTTTTTTTTTTTTTTTTTTTTTTTTTTTTTTTTTTTTTTTTTGAGACGGAGTCTCGCTCTGTCGCCCAGGCTGGAATGCTGTGGCCGGATCTCAGCTCACTGCAAGCTCCGCCTCCCGGGTTCACACCATTCTCCTGCCTCAGCCTCCCGAGTAGCTGGGACTACAGGTGCCCGCCACCTCGCCCGGCTAGTTTTTTGTATTTTTTAGTAGAGGCGGGGTTTCACCGTGTTAGCCAGGATGGTCTCGATCTCCTGACCTCGTGATCCGTCCGTCTCGGCCTCCCAAAGTGCTGGGATTACAGGTTTGAGCCACGGCGCCCGGCCAATCATCTGCCTTTTTAACCAAGAGACCCAGAGCCCTTTACAGGCAGTTCTGGCATGTGGCTTTAACTGAATAACAGTGTTTTACTTTTGAATTAGAGTTACTTTCTACTTATGACAAAGGATACTGCTCTTTCTGTTTACTTCAACGAGCTGTTTCCTTTCTTTAAAATAAAAACTTAAATGACTTGTAACACATTCATTAAGAACAAAAACAATTTAAAGAAAAGCACATGAGTGTGGAAACATTGTGAGTATGGACTGCACATAACCGAAATGTAGGGCACACTGTTTTCTACTGGTGGGTTTGCATTCAGGGGAGAGTTTCTTGTTTGCATTATTTAAGTTTCAAACTCTCCTTGTGTGCAGGAGGGAACCAGAAGTGGGCAGAGATGGACAGAGGAGTCCAGGGTGGAAGGCAGGTCGGAGGATGGGTCTGAACTAGAGGCATGCAGGAGATGGGGAGAAGGAAGGTTTGCATTTTCAAGAGAGTGGATAAGTCCTATCCACATGACTTACTGATGATGGATGGGCGTCATGAATGGCTCCACCCAGGAACTTGTCAGAGATGGTTCAGCTTAAGTATTTGTGTACACTTTGCTACCATGTGGAAGAAAGGCGTTGATCAACACTGACAATAGATTAATCTCCTGGTTTAGGGCTTATGTGCCAATGAGGCTGCATATGAGCATGACATAGCCAGCAGGATTGGTTTCTATTAGTGCCGCTCTCTTGCCTCTGGGAATACGAGTGGACTAGATCTCTGCACTTCTGATAGCAGAACAAAGACGGAAGGGGAAGGTTCACTCCTTCCTGGGAGGGCCTCTTTCTAGAATGGGGAGTATTCATGGAAGAGTTTCCCTTCATAGACCGAAGCGAGATATTTAAGGCAGATAAGGGCAGAGGTGCGGTGAGCACCCATCTGGATGAGACTCACAAAGTCCCCTGGGGACTGGATTTCTTTTCTGCTTCCAATGTCCTTTGTTTAAGGCTGGTTATGCGTATGCATTAAAATGGAAGAAGCTCCAAAATTCCTGGAATCTTTGGAAATGAAAATTAGAGCATCCTGCAGGAAGGGTATTTGAGTTTGAGTCTGAAGGGAGATGGGGTGGACAGCATCCTGGGCCAGGAGGGCGTCTGGAGGTTGAGCATGGCATGACTAAGGAACTGAATAGAGGTCAGTCTAGCTGGGGGTTAGGCAGCAGTGGGAAAAGTGGCTTGAGATGAGGCTCAAAGCAGGCAAAGGCTAATCCACCTGAAACCTTATGAGGAGGAAGAGTATTATGTCCTTTAATAAAGAATGAAATCTATGTCACATGGAATGTGCTATCACCATGAGAAATGGTCAGATGTGTAAAAACAGTTTCTTTGTCTTATGGAGTCTACTTGCTCATAGATTATGTGTGTGCATGACCTTTGAGACTTCTGTCAGTTCCCTCCTGGTCCAGCCATCTCTAGCCAAGGAATGGGACAGAGAGATCTAACACCAGCAAAGCCTTTCGCTGTGTTGCTGGGCTTTTCTGTTCATTCTACATTTCACAACTTATGCAGATTCCCTGAAACTGTCAGTCTTCTTCAGATTAGTAACCGTCGTTCCTCTTGGGCATGGCTCTCATTCCAAACTAATGCATAGCTGCCAGCCAGCCTGTTGTTTAGGGCAATACCTCACCCCTGGTCCTACGATCTCTGGTCAAAGAAAGGTGCACGATTACCTAGTATGAGCAAATCATCTTGTATCTGCAGACCTGCCTCAGCTCCTTTGCTTAGTAAGAATTTGTGGATGGCTTCTTGGTGGGACATGGTGCATATATCACAAGTAGATCTCATTGTGCCTTTGTGCTCTGCTGAGAAGCAGGGCTGCGGGAGAGAAAGCTGCACATGTAGCCCACCACCAGGGAGATTCAACATCATTTTTACGGAGACTGGGGACCAGGCAACAGCAGAGATGATGAATCCAGTGTCTGAAATTGCGTGTTCAGAACCCATAGATAGGAGGGGACGGAAGTCAATCCTGGAGATATTCAGTTGGTGGAGACGGGCTGCTGCCGGGAAATCCTCAGCAGTTTTGTTCACTCCTCCTAATTTATTTCGAAAGACAAGGTAGAAAGACGGTTTTACAGTCAAACGGATCTGGAGTTGAATCCTGATTCTGCCTCTTCACCAGCTGGCAGACCTTGGAAAAGTCACATTCCCACATTCCTGTCTGTCCACAGCTGCATCGTCTGTGAAGCAGGGACAGACATTGTTTGTAAATCATGCATCCCATGCATTGTTCTTGTGCACAGCCTTAGCCGGGGCGTTTTCAATTGTCATAGAAAATGAAGTTGGACCAGCTTAAGGAGAAAAATACATGACAGTTATGAGTAAAATGGGGCTGTCTTCTGGCATAGCTGGATGCTGGTGTTTTAATTTCACCAGGTGCTAAGGACGGTAACCACCAGCTGTATTAACTCCCACCTGCGGAGAGAAGGAGCTTCTGAAAAAAGTGGCTTAGTACAATTCCTGGATGTGGCTTAACAGGTGTCTCTTAGCTATAAAGGGCAGTGTCCCTCCTGTTTGTTTCCCTCAGCCACCCCAGAAGTGGGATGAGGGTCCAACTGTATGACTTAAATGGACTTAAAAAAAAGAAGGAGGGGGCTGGGCATGGTGGCTCATGCCTGTAATTCCAGCGCTTTGGGAGGCCCAGGTGGGCAGATTACCTGAGGTCAAGAATTGGAGACCAGCCAGGCCAATATGGTGAAACCGCGTCTCTACTAAAAATAAAAAATAAAAAAAAATTAGCCAGGCATAGTGACGGGCACCTGTAATCGCAGCTACTTGGGAGGCTGAGGTATGAGAATCACTTAAACCCAGGAGGCGGAGATTGCAGTGAGCTGAGATTGTGCCATCACATTCCGGTCTGGGCAACAAGAGTGAAACTCCAACTCAAAAAAGAAAGAAAAAAGAAGAAGAAGAAGGAGGGATTGTCCGCTAAAGAAACCTTGACTGGTATTTTTTTTCTAGAAGGGAAAATTAATAATAATAATAATAATAGCAACTACCTTGCACTGAGGATTTACTAAAGGCCATAGACCATTTTTTAGTACTTTATGCATATTCTATTATTGAATCCTTAAAAAGATCCTTTAAGACAGATACAATATTTATCCCCATGTTACAGATGAGAAAAATGAGGGATGGAGGTGATATGTCCCCACCCAAATCTCATCTTGAATTAGAGCTCCCATAATTCCCACATGTTGTGAGAGGGACCTGGTGGGAGGTCACTGAATCATGGGGACGGTTTCCCCCACCCTGTTCTCGTGGTAGTGAATAAGTCTCACGAGATCTGATGGTTTTATAAGAGGAAACCCCTTTCGCTTGTTTTTCTGTCTTCTCTGCCACCATATAAAATGCGCCTTTTGCCTTCCATCATGATTATGAGGCCTCCCTAGCCACATGGAACCGTGAGTCTATTAAACCTTTCTTTCTTTATAAATTATTCAGTCTCAGGTATGTCTTTATCAGCAGCATGAAAACAGACTGATACAGGCAGAGTTCAAGAATGTGACTGAGGCCAGGCGCAGTGGCTCATGCCTCTAATCCCAGCACTTTGGGAGGCCGAGGTGGGCAGATCACCTGAGGTCAGGAGTTTGAAACCAGCCTGGCCAACATGATGAAACCCCAGCCCTACCACAAGTACAAAATTTATCTGGGTGTGGTAGTGGGCACCTATAATCCCAGCCACCCTACTCAGGACGCTGAGTTAGGAGAATCACTTGAACCTGGAAGGCAGAGGTTACAGTGGGTTGAGATCACGCCCCTGCACTCCAGCCTGGGTGACAGAGTAAGACTCTGTCTCCAAAAAAAAAAAAAAAAAATGACTGAGGTCACCCAGGTGGTAAGTGTGCAGGTGGGATTCAAATCCAGGAAGTCTTGGTTTGAGTCTTAACCTTTAGACTGTACTGCTTCTTCCAAGCATGCTTCACAGGAACAAGAAAACATGTCCTTTCTATGCTCCACATGCTTAGGGCCTGACACGGAGGTAAACAGTGACTTTCCTTACGAGAGTTATTGCAACACAGCCCTCAACAGAAATAACCTGGGCTACTGCTAAATGCCATCCTGTGATATATCTCTGCATTTATATTTCCTCCCAGTTACTCAGCCTAAGGTATTTATCTCAGAGTCCTCAATGAGTCTGCTCCACAGAACCATCAAAATGCTCATGGTTCCAGGCAGTGCCTCACTTGCCAGCACAGCTGACAGTTATTTTTGTAGGCAAGAGCTTCTGACTCTAGGATGGGTCTCTGCACCTGCCTTTTATATTTTATTCACAGGTTAACTCTTTTACTAAACTTTGAAAATGAGATGTGAGTCGTACTTTCCTCTTTCATTTATTTTAGGAAAATGTGAGGGTGGTGGTGGGTTGCGGGAAAGGGAGGCAGGTAAAAAGTCGCAGCGCTTCTAAAGTGAATGTGATGTTGAGTTAAATTAGCCTCTGATGGGCCCGAAACCTACATGACAGATGATGAGAAGCCGCTGGGCACCCTCAGCGGTGCCATGGGCACAGTGGTAACCCAAAGAGTGCAATGAAAAGCACTGAGGTAGATCGGGCTATCGGTCTCATACACCCTCCATCAGCCTTGAAGTTGGCTTTGGGAAGCGCGTCTAAAGAATCCCAGGTATAATCGTGTGGCTAAGAGCTTCAGCTTAGGATTCTAAAAGGCCTGGCTTTGAACCCCAGCTTGGTGGCTTCCTGGTTATTTAACCTCTCACATGCTCAAGGTCTCATATAAAATGGAGAGGAGGAGAGAATATTTTCCAGGGTCACTGTGGGACTCAGTGAGCTCTTACACTGAGGGTACTTATCATCTTCGCTAGGCACAGGATGCACCTTGAATAAGTGCAAGCTGGCTGGGCACGGTGGCTCACGCCTGGAATCCCAGTGCTTTTTGGACACAGGTGGGAGGATTACTTGAGCTCAGGAGTTTGAGACCAGCCTGGGCAACATAGACCCCATTTCTGCAAAACTGAAGAAAAAAAAATTAGCCACATAGTTAGGCATGATGGTGCATGCCTGTAGTCCCAGCTACTCAGAAGGCTTAAGGAGGAGAAGGATCTCTTGAGCCCAGGAGTTCAAGGCTGCGGTGAGCTATAATCGCACCACCGTACTCCAGCCTGGGTGACAGAGCAAGACCCTATCTCTAAAAAAAAAAAAAAAAAGATGTACAAGCTGCCTGATTATTACACTTATATCTGCTTTCCTGCTACTGTTTTTTAAATCTTTGACTCTGTGTCTTAGATTCCTAGTGAGATCAGAGTGTACATCTAGGACCAGTTAAGATGATAGCAAAGTAAATTACAAAGCTTAAGCTGGATACCAAACCCTCAATTGCCTGTCTAGAGTTTTGTGTATTCTGTAGCTACTTCTCAATCTGAGTGAAAGAGCATGGAGTTGAGAAAACTAAGTAAAGGTGCAGACCAGGGATTGGAAACAGATTGAATCTCTGGTGTCAACTCAGATTGATTGTGGCTGCACAGAACACCTTGTTGATGAGGAGTCTCAGATTGTGGCGTGTGGCTTCTCCCAGAAAGAGTGCATGATTGATTAGTGATGCCTGCCAAGGGTGGAGGAGTGAGAGCCACAGGATACCTGCCAGATGTAGTTTAGTTGTTCCTGGCACAGAATCTGGCAACTGAGGAGTGATACAAAGCCACATGTTGTGTGTTTCAGCCCAAAGATGCTTTTGTTCTTTCGGGCATGCCTGTTTTCCTTATGTTATGGATTTGCAGCTTAACAAGGCACCAGTATTTTCATGCCTAGTACATGGCTTAAAGATAATTTAACAAGTGAGAGCTTTATATCAGCCATGGGTAGCCACACTTTTCCTAGGTACTTGAGAAGCCTTCTCTATTGATTACATTATGGTAACAATTCACAAGATGTCATCCTCAGATAACAAGGGTTATGTTTTGATGCCTTAATTTTAAAAGTGTGATTTGTCTGTGATGATATTTGTCATCTCTTTGCAATTTTGTATTAATTGGGGATGAATTGCTTACATTTTAATACCACTAATTATAGCTATTACTTTCATGTGCCACTTATTTTACTTAAAAGAAGCAAGTCTATTCTTTTGTGTAATTTTTAGCAAACTTCTTTCTTTAAACTCTGAATGAAAATGCATTTAGGAAATGCTTAATCAAGCACAGAGCTATTTTTCTAAGATTGTTCTGTCATCTCTTCTAAAAAAAAAAAAAGGCAGTGTCTTTTTTTGTGATGAGTGGAGTGAACGTTAATTAATTTTTCTTTCTCTTCAGTTGGTGGGTTCTATTATCCCACTTCTTGATGTGTGATTGGGTGACTTCACACTTTAGATAGAAAGCATGCCCTGTCCAAATGTGATTTATGTTTTCCCTGCACTTTTGCACAGTTCAGCTGAAATTTTCTTCATGTTGATCAAGGTCAGAAAACCCCGGGATTGTGCCATCCATCTCAGCAACTAGGTTGCTGAAAAAATTTGTGATGGAACATGATGCAATAACAACAGAATCCAAGGGTGGGGTGGGAAACTATGCCCGTGTGTGTGCGTGTGTCTCCCACACAAACATCACCCAATTCACTTCTTATATTGAGCTGCTTTTTATCAAGTTACGAGGCGTTTTGGCCAATTCTGGGTTAGGATTTATTTTTGCATGAAGTCATAAAAACTGCGTGATCTTCTTTTTACTGTGGCTACTTTAAACTAACAGCTATCAGAATTTGCGGATCAACCAGAGGCTTTTCATATTTTCTTTGTTTTTCAGATTGATTGAAGTATGATTGACAAGTAAAAATTATATGTTTAAGGTGTACAACTTGATGTTTACATATTCATAGACGTTATGTAAAAGAGGCAGAGCTTGCAGTGAGCCGAGATCCCGCCACTGCACTCCAGCCTGGGCGACAGAGCAAGACTCCATCTCAAAAAAAAAAAAAAAAAAAAAGAAAAGAAAAAAGAAAAAGTCATTAGAATCAAGTGAATTAACAAATCTATCATCTCATATATTGCTGGGGTTTTTTTTGTTTGTTTGTTTGTTTTCTTTTTTGTGTGTGTGAGTGTGGTGAGAACACTTAAGATATACCCTCTTGGCAAATTTTATATTTCCTATTCAACCGAAAGGTTTTCTGGGTGCTTTGGAGGACAGAACCTTCAGAATAGAAAAGGTCCTCAGCTTAAGGAGTTCTGGCTTTTGGTTAAGGGAGCACAGTGGAAAAGCAAATACTCACCATGAGCCAGGCTGGCAGATCTGGCTCAGCCAGGGAGGCAGACGGCCCTTCTCAGCCGAAGTAACTGACCTATGGTATGTGGAGAATCAAGTCAAGGGAGTAATTGAAAAACTCCAAGTCTACCTGTGCGTCCCTTCAAAATAGCACCCTAACTTGCAGTAAGGAAAATCTATGTCTGTCTGTCTGTCTGTCTATATCTATCTATATCTATCTATCTATCTATATCTATATATATCTCTATAGAGAGAGAGAGAGAGAGAAAGAGAGAGAGAGAGAGATCGAGACGGGGTCTTGCTCTAGTGCCCATGCTAGAGTGCAGTGGTATGATCATGGCTCACTGCAGCCTCAGCCTCCTGGGCACAAGTAATTATACAGTACCAAGTAGGCATATTGTACTCAGTGTGATCCTCCTACCTAAGCTTCCCAAGTAGCTGGAACTACAGGAGTGCAGCGTTATGCCTGGCTATGTGTTTTTTTTGTTTTTTGTGTGTGTTTTTTTTTTTACTTCTTGCAGAGATGAGGTTATCCCTGTGTTGCCCAGGCTGGCCTCCAAGTCCTGAGCTCAAGCAGTCCTTCTATCTTGGCCTCCCAAAGTGCTGGGATTACAGGGGTGAGCCACTGCTCCCAGCCAAACATATGTATTTTTAATTTGATCTATTCAGATGGAGTTTTCATGTTGATTGAATTCATCAATTCACGAGTTGACAAATGTTAATTTTGCCCCATGACTGGAATGTTTTCATAAAGAAATCATAAAATTATAAGAGCTAAGGATATAACAGAAAACATACCCCTCAGAAAGCATAAGTACACTTAAACACACATTAAACACCTTTCCTTGATAGTGGTATGAAAAATTAAAACCATATAATATACCAATCTCTATCTACTAAAATTAGCCAGGTTAACATGAAATAAGAATACTACCTTTTCCCGTATCGGTGACGTTGTTATAAGACTGGTTTCCTTATTTACTGGGCATGTTGCAATTTAGTAGAAATCATTTAAAAACCAGAGTACTCATACCTATGAACAACCAAACAGGTAATTATTTCTTTTGACCCAATCTTATTCATTATTTCTTATTATTCCAGTCGAATGGAAACAAAGGGACACCTGGACTAGGCCACCATTGTTATTTTACTTGCAATGTCAAAATATTGACAACAAACTAAATGCTTAATCTTAAGGTAATGGCTTACTATGTTGAACACAGAACATGATAGAGTATTATACGGTCATTAAAAATGATGAATAGGCCGGGCGCGATGGCTCAAGCCTGTAATCCCAGCACTTTGGGAGGCCGAGACGGGTGGATCACAAGGTCAGGAGATCGAGACCATCCTGGCTAACACGGTGAAACCCTGTCTCTACTAAAAAAATACAAAAAAACTAGCCGGGCGAGGTGGCAGGCGCCTGTAGTCCCAGCTACTCTGGAGGCTGAGGCAGGAGAATGGCGTGAACCCGGGAGGCGGAGCTTGCAGTGAGCCGAGATCCCACCACTGCACTCCAGCCTGGGTGACACAGCGAGACTCCGTCTCAAAAAAAAAAAAAAAAAAAAATGATGCATACACTTGTGTCAGAGGTCCATGGAATAGTAATTGATATAATGTTTAATAAAAACACACCTTATAAGCTAGCATATGCTTCTGATTTTAACCATGTGTAAAATTTGCATGGAAAAGAGAAATATTTATGTTCACATTCAAACATCATTTTATTAGTTTGATATTTGAACATTGGAAAGTAAGACATAATAGAAGAATAGGAAAGTCTGTTGGGATGCATCTAGGAAGGAATTTAGGACCCCGTTTGGGCAAGTTCCTTAGCCTTTCTGCATATCAGATTCCTCTTCTGAACCCAATTTGTATTTTTTTATTCCTCACCTGCTTCCCGCCCTTTCCTCCTGAGTCCCCAAAGTCCACTGCATCATTCTTATGCCTTTGCATCCTCATAGCTTAGCTCCCACTTAGGAGTGAGGACATACGATGTTTGCTTTTCCATTACTTCACTTAGAATAACAGCTTCCAATCCCATCCAGCTTGCTGCGAATGCCATTAATGCATTCCTTTTTATGACGGAGTAGTATTCCATCAAGTCAGCACATCCCAGTAATTATAAGAGTTCATGAAATTGTTGTGTGCCATTTAACATTCAGACCGCCTTTTCCCATTCCAAGATACCTTTAAAAACTGTTGCGACTACTAAGTAGACAGGATGATAACTGTGAAATACCAGTATCAAACAGTTGATTTTAAATTGCTGGGTCATATGTGAACTTACGCACTGTGCCAAATGTTTCTGACATTATTTGGAATTGGTGAACCTTACCCAATAGTTGTTAATCACGTTCAATTTCAAAGACTGTAGGTTCATCTCACCTGGTATTGGAGGTATAATACCAGGTATACTGGTATTGGAGGCTAAGGCAACATTAGCTAGAAATAGATATTTATCTTTTATTTAGTTTCTATTTATGAGCTTTTGGAAATGTAAAGGTCATTGAGATATAATCGTCTCTTATAATCCACCACCATGACGCTTAGATTCTGTTGGAGAAATATATATCAAATATAAAATAACCATATAAATAGAATTTTTCATACATGGAGAAGATAAGGTATAGGCTATTGTGGCAGGGAGGGAGGAGAGTGAGAGAGAGAAGAGGGAGAAAGAAAGAGAAAGAAAAAAGGAAGGAAGGAAAGAAGGAAAGAAAAAAGAAAAAGGGAGGAAGGGAGGAAGAAAGGAAGGAAGGTGGGAGAAAAAAGAAAGAACAGAAAAAAGAAAAGAAAGAAAGAAGAAATTCTGTTTATGTGACAGAATCTTAAACAAGCATATAAGACTACTGACTTGAGGTACACATGGATCCAGGTCCTGAAATGATTCCACAGGAAACCTTTACCCACCATGATTCCACTTCTGCTTGTCTGCTTTCCTTGAGTTTGGCTTACCTTGTGAAGCAGTGAGGCGGACATCAGCAGTGTCAGGCATACCTCCCACCAGTTCACCAACTCCAGTAGAAAGAGCATTTCTCTTCCCAAGCAGTCCTAACTTAAGCCTATTTCTTAGGTGGATCTATCTCTGATGTTATGGGTCACATGCCCTGCCCCCCTTTCCCACCCAACAGATCCATTGACTAACCTGAGTCCCCCTAGACCCCAGGCAAAGGCGTGTGGGATTTTGATCAACCTGGCCTCAATTGTACCCCCTCCCCTGGAGTGCTGATATGAAGCCAGTGCAATGTTAACAGTATGGAACCACAATAGGGGGAAAACAGCTCCCTGAAGAAAAACTGTAGTGCTTCTTACCAGAGTTGGAATAGAGGTTGGTCAAGTAAATGCAACACTTGCTTACAGCAGAGAGAGGTGCAATTTACAGGTGATCAGTGATGCCTACAGTGCCCAGGCTCATCCTTTTATGGTCTCTATACTCCTTCCGGACTAGTCTGCATCCCATCTGTGTCTTCTCCATCCACTCTTTGATCCTCAAAGGTCACTCATATCCCTGTACGAAGTTGCAAGTACCAGTCATTCAAAAATGTATTGAGGCCAGGCTCAGTGACTCACGCCTGTAATCCCAGCACTTTGCGAGGCCCAGGCAGGTGGATCACCTGAGGTCAGGAGTTTGAGACCAGCCTGGCCAACATGGCAAAACCCCATCTCTACTAAAAATACAAAAATGAGTCGGGTGTGGTGGTGCACACCTGTAATCCCAGCTACTCGGGAAGCTGAGGTAGGAGAACCACTTGAACCCAGGAGGTGGAGGTTGCAGTGAGCAGAGGTTGTAGTGAGCCTACATCGTGCCACTGTACTCAAGCCTGGGAGACAGAGCGAGACTCTGTGTCAAAAAACTATATAAATGTATATTGAACATAAAGTAATGAAACATGGGGTTGACTTGCCGGGCTGGAGGACCAGCTTCATGACAGGGATTCTGTGACTCATGTGCCTGGCAGAGAGAAGAGGCTATGGACAAAGGCAAGGACAGAAATGTATCATCTGTCAGGAAGATAAGCTGCATATTCCTGTTCACAAAAAGGCAAGTGTACAGTTCTGGACAGAGAATGATAGCCAAGACAGTGCCAGAGAGAAAAGTAGTTAGAGATATTAAGAGGAGAGGCAAACACTTGTTGGGGGAAGTGCCATATTGGGAGGGCCCTGATATGGCCAGGAGGGCCCTGGCCATTCCACTGGCCAGGTGGAATAGATCTGCACACCTGATCCGTCCAAGGGAAGAGACTCTAGGAAGGGAGAAATAGGGAGGAATTACTTCCTTTAGAGACACGTTAAGAGAATCCTATTTTAGGATTACCCTAGGCAACAAGTGGGAGATTCAGCACACTCTTAGTTATAATAGAAATGCCATTCGAATTGGCTTAAGCTAAGATTGGCATTAACTCCTTGTCATGGGTCGAATAGAGGCCTCCAGAAAAGATATGTTGAAGTCCTAGCTTCTCCCACCCCCCACACTTGTGAATGTAATTTTATTTGGAGATAGGTTCTTTGCAGATGTTATCAAGTTAAAATGAGGTCATCCTGGATTGGAGCAATCCTAAATCCAGTGACTGGGTTATTTATTTATTTATTTATTTTATTTTATTTTATTTTTTTGCATCGGTGTCTCGCTGTGTCACCCAGGCTGCAATGCAATGGTGCAATCTCGGCTCACCTCAACCTCCACCTCCTGGGTTAAAGTGATTCTCCTGCCTCAGTTTCCTGAGAGCTGATATTACAGGCACCTGTCACCATGCCCGACTAATTTTGTATTTTTAGTAGAGACGGGGTTTCACCATGTTGATCAGGCTGGTCTCGAACTCCTGACCTCAAGTGATCCGCCCACCTCAGCCTCCCAAAGTGTTGGAATTACAGGCGTGAGCCACCATGCCTGGCACGACTGGGTTCTTATAAGAAGATGGAGACCTGGAGAGGTAGAAATGCAGACTCATAGGGAAGAAACCGTGTGTTGACTGAGGCAGAGACTGCAGAGATGCACACACAAGCCGAGGAGCATAAGGGGGTGTTGGCCACCACCAGAAGCTACAAGAGGCCAGAAAGGATTCTTCCCTAGAGTCCCCAGAGAGAACAAGACTCTGCTAGGACTTTGATTTCAGAATTCTAGCTTCCAGAACTGGGGGAGAATACACTTCTGTTGTGTTTTGTGGTTTGGTTTTTTTGTTGTTTTTGTTGTTTTGTGTTTTTTTTTTTTTTTTTTTGAGACAGAGTCTCACTGTGTCACCCAAGCTGGAGTGCAGTGGCATGATCTTGGCTCACTGCAACCTCTGCCTCCCAGGTTCAAGCCCTTCTCCTGCCTCAACCTCCTGAGTAAGTGGGACTACAGGTACGTGCCACCTCGCCTGCTAATTTTTGTATTTTTTGTAGAGATGGGTTTTCACTATGTTGACCAGGATGGTCTCGATTTCTTGACCTCCTGATCGATCCACCTTGGCCTCCCAAAGTGCTGGATTTACAGGCATGAGCCACTGCACCCGGCCCATTTGTTTTAAGCAACCCAGGTCGTGGTGATTTGTTGCAGCCTCCCTAGGAAACTAACGTATTTCCATGTCTGAAAATCAAGGGATATTTGGCTTTAGGCATGCCTAAATGTAGGTGGTCATGCTCTTGTCATCAGAAATATATCGGTCCCCATTTCTGGGTTTTTTTTTTCCTTGGAGTTGACTGCAATTCAGGTGGGCTCTTCCCAAGCAGAGCAAAATGGACCAGAAGATTATTTCAAGACTTGCATTTGACACATTTAGTGAAAAAGCCATGGGCTTGGTCCGATTTGCATCCTGTGTTCACTGCTGAACCAGGCCCTGCCACGGTAGGCATGGTGTGTTAGTCTGTTTTCACACCGCTGACAAAGACATACCTGAGACTGGGTAATTTATAAGGAAAAAGAGGTTTAATGGACTCACAGTTCTATGTGGCTGGGGAGGCCTCACAATCACAGCAGAAGGAAAGCACGTCTTACATGGCGGCAGGAAGAGAGAATGAGAAAACAAGCAAAAGGGCTTTCCCCTTAGGAAACCATCAGATCTTGTGAGACTTACTCACTACCCCGAGAACAGTATGGGAAAACCACCCCTATGATTCAATTATCTCCCGCTGGGCCCCTCCCACAACACATGGAAATAATGGGAGCTACAATTCACGATGAGATTTGGGTGGGAACACAGCCAAACCATGTCACATGGGATGTGCTGTTTGTCCAGGCCTGAGACCCTTGTGAATCTTTGGGACTTTGGAAAGGTATCAGCTTTACATGGACACCAAGGGAAATGGGAGAGGAGAGGTTCCCAAAAGGAAAAGAGGTCCTCAAAAGGTTTTTTAAAAGGAAAACTGAAGGGAAGTCAAGGTAGGGGATTATGGTCAGGGAGTGTTATTATCAGAAGTAAGTAGAAGGAGGCTGCCTAGAGAACACACACAGAAACACACACACACACACACACAAACACACACACTTCCCTAGGTCAACTAGGATCAGACTGTAGAGGAACAAGAATGATAGACAAGAAAGATTTTTCGGTACACAGGTAGGCTGGAGAATAGTAGAGGTGAGTGTTATAGTTACAAGGAGTTTGGAGGAAGGCCTTTTGTGATCAGAAAGGTGTGTGGAGAAAGTGGATAGGGAATAGAGTACCATCCTGCCTTCCAGTCAATTCTAGGGAGTCATGAGCTCTTTCATCTTTACCGTGACAGCACCTGCCGCAGTTGGGCAGAAAGGTCCTGAATGGGGAGGGCCTTGGCTATGAAAACCCTGATTTGCTCATTACACATTCTGTGCATATAATCCACAAACACATGTACCCTATCCGTATGTAAAAGTATTTTGTATTGATAGGTCCAGGTCGAAAAAAGGACCTGGAGCCGTTTCCAATGTTAACTCTCAACTTTCTTTCCTTCCTTCCTTCCTTCCTTCCTTCCTTCCTTCCTTCCTTCCTTCCTTCCTTCCTTTTTTTTTGAGACAAAGTCTCACTCTTGTCCACCAGGCTGGAGTGCAATGGTGTGATCACGGCTCACTGCAACATTTGCCTCCTAGGTTCAAGCGATTCTCTTGCCTCAGCCTCTCGAGTAGCTAGGGTTACAGGTGCCTGCCGCTACGCCTGGCTAATTTTTGTATTTTTAGTAGAGACAGAGTTTCACCACGTTGGCCAGGCTGGTTTCGAACTCCTGACCTCAGGTGGTCTGCCCACCTCGGCCTCCCAAAGTGCTGGGATTATAGGCACGAGTCATCATGCCTGGCCGTTAAGTCAACTTCCTATGCACAGATCCAGAAGACCAAAAGACTTCAAAAAGAATAGAAGGCACTTTTGAGTACTAAATGCTTTCTACCTGCAAGACTGACTGCTTTACAACTGTGATTTATTTAATCTGCCTATTTAAAAAAGTAGATAGGTATTTTTTTTTAGTTGATGAAATAGAATTCCAAAATATTCAATGAATGTTCCAAGCTTACATAATGAGTCAGTGGCAGGGTTATAACCAGAATATAGGTTTTCCCTACTCTAGAGACCATAGGTATGTTAGCTCCTGCCAGAAGCCACAGAATTAAGGGTGGTCAACACATCTGACATTCCTTAAGGCCCTGTTGTAACACTCAACTGATATATTTCCATAGATACAAACACATGTAAAGATGTAGAGATATGTGGTACATTTCTGTGGAGACTGGAAGCCTATTTTATTACTCTAAGATCCATGGCCTTATTGCCCCTAAAAGGCTACCTACATCAAAAGATCCTATAAAGAAAGTTTTAAACATCCAGCCTAAATTAAGAATTCCATATCAAAAACATCAGGGAGCTAGGATTAAATAAAAATTAAGCCTGGAAGCAGAGTAATGACCCTGCAGTTCATTACAGCCTTACATTTTCAATCAAAGATAAAATCTCATTAAAAGTATATCTTTGATTAGGGAACTAGTTTGGACTGTTCCAAAGTTGGATGGCTTTATCCATAGACATATGAGCCATGAAATCCTTTTTCCCTCTTTTCTTACTTTAAAGATAGTCAGCTATTTATCTTCTGACATCATTATACAAGTTTTTAACATAGAGGAAAACTGAACAATGGTGGCAAAGCTTTTTATGTATCTGCCAGTGACTTTTACCCCATAAAATTAAAGTGCCTATTTATAGAGGCTCTTCCAATTTTAGGAGCAATTTTTATATATTACTGAAGTGATTAATTAGTAAGGAACTGTAAAGAACATGTAACCCAGTACTGCCCAATAGAAATATAATGCCAGCCATATATGTAATGTTATATTTTCGAGTAGCAACATTAAAAAAGCTAAGAAGAAACAGTTGAAATTAATTTTAATAATATAATCTATTTAACCTATATAGCCAAAGTATTATTATCACGTACTTGAAATAAAAGGTTTTTTTTTTTGTTCTGTTTTGTTGAGTCTCACTCTGTAGCCCACGCTGGAGTGCAGTGGCACAATCTCAGTTCACTGCAGCCTCTGCCTCCTTGGGTTCAAGCAATTATCTTGCTTCACCCTCCCAAGTAGCTGGGAGTATAGGCGTGTACCACTACACCTGGCTAATTTTTGTGTTTTTAGTAGAGACGGGGTTTCATCATGTTGTCCAGGCTGGTTTGAACTGCTGACCTCAAGTGATCCACCCATCTCAGCCTCCCAAAGTGCTGGGATTATAGGCATGAGCCACTGCACCTGGCCAAAAGTTATTTGTGATATATAATATATTTAGGTGTGTATATCTGTGTGCGTGTATGGGTACTAAGCCTTCAAAATCTGGTGTGTGTTTTACACTTATAAAATAAATAAAAGGGTGAAACCCAAGATTTGAGATTTCTCTTTAGAGGTTTTGTGATAACACAACCGTTTCTATTTTGACAGCAGATCGCATACTAGATTTTTTCCTTCTTGCTTTAGCATATGTGGGAAATGATACTTCTGAGACACAAGATACACAGAACCAATGTAGGGAATCCTTTAAGCTCTGTGTATCTCAGAGTAGATGCTCTGACCGATTAATTGGAAGAAGTGCTAAGATACCACTGACTTGAAGCTTTGAAAGTTCATCACTGACCATGAATAGCTGATAAGGCTTGGAACACGGTTCGTCCAGGAGGTTGAGTGAGGCTGGGAAGAGGAGTAGTTTATCGCATTGTTTCCAAGTGTAGCATAAATTCCACTCTTCTTACATGAAGCCATCTGGGGTGGCGCATGGATGTGGCATTCAGTATAATCGAATCATAGAGTGAGACACTAATTTCCTTCTCAAATCCATTTCCATCTTTCACATGTCAAAGAGATCGACTCTGCATGTTGCTATTATATCTCTAACACCTCTCTAACCCTTGCTAATCTTTTTGAACAGAGAGAGAGAGAGAGAGAGAGAGCAAGCGAGCTTTCAACGGACAAAATATCCAGCCAGAATTTAACAATTGAGGAACATTGCAGTATTCAACCCATTCAGTCTGAGTCTCCATCTATTTATAGCAAATGAGACTGGTTTTCAGTTTTGGCGATGACATGAAATCATGTTTTAAAGTTTACTGACACATAAAAAAAGTCAGTTCAAAGAAAAATAATAAGCTAATCATGGTAAAGGTGACTCATGGAGACGATAACAATGGCGAGCTTGGTATGTGGATGTTCTGATGTTTGGGAAATGCTTGTCTTGCTGTATTGGCGACGGAAAGGGGAGACGTCTCCATGCTTGCTGCAGACATCATTGCAGTGCCTCGTTTCTTGTCTCAGTTTCCCTTCCTGGACCTGGGAAGTTTCCACAAATGATGCTTCATGGTTGCATTCTTGATCACATCTTATAGACCAATGGGCAAACATGTACAGTCATACCCCTCTCTTCTAGGAGGTAGCGTCATTATCTTTTTATGCTAAGTACGAATAGATTGGAAAGGGTGTAACATTTTTTGAGCATCTCCTTTGCTCAAAACTTTAAAACGCATGTATAAAGCATAGTCTAACCACCACACCATACAAGAGGATTTGAGTGAGTTCTTTGAGGAGGAAATGGATGAGGATGTGGTATTTGTGCATGTAACTTCCCTTCCTTTCTCTTTTCAAGTACATTTTGTGCACTATTAATTCATCAGAGACTCAGAGAAAGGCTAAACAAACACTAGAACCTTCTTCATAAAGCCATTGTTTCTACTTTTTTTTTTTTTTCATACTTTTCTGAGCTTTACTTAATGGTCTCATGGAGTTCTTTAAAGTAGTGGTTTTTTTTATTATTATATAATATCATTTACATGAAAGATCCAGAATAGGCAAATCCACAGATACAGAGAGCAGGCTAATGGTTGCCAGGGTTTGTGGAGAGAGGGAAATGAGGAGTTAATACTTAACAGGTCTGGGGTTTCCTTTGGGAGTAATGAAAATGTTCTGGACCTTAGAGATGGTTGCACAACATTGTGAATGTACTAAATGTAACTGAATTGGGTACTTTAAAATTATTACAATGGCGAATTTTATGTTATACGTATTTGGCCACTATATATATATTCATTCAATGATCATGTTCAAATGGTAACAAATTAATAATACCAACTTTCCTCATAAGTAAGTAAGGAAATTGGTAATCAGTTTTACAAACGTTTTCAAAGTTAATACAAAGTATTAAATTTATTGTCAAGGCTTGATGTGGTAGCTCACACCTGTAATCCCAACATAAAGTAGTGTTTTTATATAATCTGCCTGAGAGGCAAGACAGGGTGGTTGAAATTTATACTCCCAAATACGACAGAGTTCAACCCAGTTCTGCTATTTCATGACAGTGTGGTCTTGAGGAAATCTGAAGATGTTGGCATCTTTGAACTTCAGTTTTCTCATCTGTAAAATGGGGTCACAGGAGAACTACCACATAGGTTGTGTTTGGGAATGACAAGAGATGGAATAGCGATTTTGTATGGAGCTGTGCATATACTCAGTAAGTGGCAGAATTACAGTTTTTACTACGAGTATCATTCCTCTCTTTGCTTTTTCTTAGACCCCTTAGGGGATGATGTGACTTGGGTTCTATTCTAAAATAACAATAAAGTTTCGATTTTATACTCTTATTTTAGTTTTCCACTATCAAAGTTAAGTTTACCACTTAGAGGTAATATTTAATGAGTGACTGTTGCGGTTCTGATTTACATCTTTGTTTTATCTTTGTAAGGCAGAAATATGGTAGGTGGGCACCTAACTTTGCAAACCATTTTTTAAACAAATGTTGCAATATTAAAAGCTTCTTGGTCAAAACATGAATGAAGTACCTTTCACTGTTTCAGCTAGCATGGCGAGCATAGAATTGAATCAATATTTATACAAAGATTACAATATAAATGCAAATTGAGCTGCATGATAATTGGGCCTGAGTAACTTTTAGCCTAGTTCATAGAAAACTTCAAATTTCTGTACTGGTCTCAAAGTAAGTAGAAATTGATTTAGGCTGGGCGTGATGGCTCACACCCATAATCACAGTGCTTTGGGAGGCCGAGGCAAGTGGATCATTTGAGGTTAGGAGTTCAAGACCATCCTGGGAAATATGGTGAGACCCCTGTCTCTACCAAAAATACAAAAATTAGCCAGGCGTGATGGCACATGCCTGTAGTCCTAGTTACTTGGAAAGTTGAGGCAGGAGTATCACTTAAGTTCAGGAGGCAGAGGCAGAGGTTGCAGTGAGCCAGGATCATACCACTGCACTCCAGGCTAGGTGACAGAGCAAGACCCTGTCTGGAAAAAAAAGAAAAAAATCTATTTTGATCGTATATTGTTTAAAAGTCTTTGCTACCTTGGTTAAAATGTGTGCTATCTTGGTGGCAAATTTTTATCAGCTGGTAATATTTGCCTGGCGAACTATGTGAAGAAGCATTCAGAAGTATAACCAGATTTAGCAGAAGTAGTTCTGTGATCAATTAGTGATGTTGTCCTTGTCTCCAGAAGAGAAGTGTTTTCCATCTCCAAACTTTAGTCAGTTGAGAAAATAAAATAACAATTTTTTGTTAATTTGGCCCATTAGTTAAAGCCGTAAACAAAGAAATAAGCAATAACACATAATCACAATTGCCCCCATCCACAACGGTCATTTAAGCAGAAAAAAAAAATCTTTCTCCAATGAATAAAATGTTCAAATTTATCTGATGATATTGATAATATTATAATTAATAGACATAACCACTCTCTTTGTGATTCATTTCTCACATCTGTAATATGGAGAAAATAGCTGCCCTTTCTGTTCAGCCAGGATACTCTAAAGACAAAGTGATCTATTTTGAGTAGCAATCCAGTAACTCTTCAGTCTCTTCTGCAATTCTCCAGGAATATGCTTGTGAAAAGTCAAGTATGTCCCTTAAAGTAAGTTTTGATGTTAATATCTTTCTTTTCTGAACCTTGATTTCTTCTTCCAAACCTTGAAGTTGTCTCAAAAGGATACAGCGTTACTCCTGACTGAGAACTCGTTGCTCCTATCTACTTTTAGATCCAGTTCGTTTTACCCAAGAGAACAAAATGTCAGGATCCTTTTAAAGCTCTTCCTGGGCAATAGTGAAGTCCCTGTGCCTTGAATGTGGATTGTTTGCCTGTAAATTGCATTATCTGTGCACAAGGATTAGGGTAATTAGCAGCAACAGCAGCAACACACAACACAACAGAGTCTGCGCTTTCAGCTCCCACTGTCAGATTCGAAGCTCCCAGCCCTGTCTCCTCTGGAGGGGATTGAACGCTCAGGCGTCGATTTCCCAGCTGACCACTAGAGGCGCGCCTTGTGCCTGCACCGCAGGTGCTGCCATCGGACTTGGAAGCTGATTGCCCCTTCTTGGGGGAAAGTATGAAGACTGAAAACATGTGTTTCATTTCATGGAAGATGAAAGTTAGACATTTGTTAAATATTAATGACATTAATGTGCTTAATGATTTTGTGGCAATGGAGAAAAGGGTTTCTCAATCTTGGCATTGTTGGCAAATTGGACCAGGGAGTGCTTTGCTGCGGAGACTGTCTTGTGCATTGTGGATGCTGAGCAGCAGTTCTGGTCTCCACCTGCCAGATTGCCGAGAGCTTTTCCTTCCCACACTGAGACAACCAAAAATGTCTCCAGATGCCGCCAGGTGTCCCCTGGGGCGCGAAATTGCCCACGATTTGACGATCATGTGGGACCATGTTATCATTACCAGTAGATTCATACTAAAATATTTTGGGGTGAAATTTTCACGGTTTATTTTCAGATAATCAGAATTCAAAACAGGATAAAGGCAAAAAGAGAACATTTTTGGAAAAAAGAAAAGAGAATTAAAAAAAAAAAGGAAGGATAAGAAAAAAACTATGAGATCCAAAATTCATATGCCAGGCAAGTCACATCAGGCCTCATAGGGGTTTACAAGCTGCAGTGCTGAGTGCTCTACACGGCCGGGCAGGGAGTGAGGGCAGCTTCTCCATTCATATGACCCTGTTTATAGGAGAAGAATGCACGTGATACAACATGTAGGATACTGGAGACTCAACTTTAACCACAGGGTTATTTATTTAATGATGAAAGAGCTAACTAGCAGATGCCTATTTTCCTTGGGCATTACACAGAGGACTTACATTAAATTGTCACATGAAAATAAATAAATAAATAAATAAAAAGGGTGGGGGGAACTGTTCTAAATTTAAAAAGACAAAAAGGACATAGTTCCAATGCAGAGGTCAAATTTTTCAAGCCCCTTAATGACCATCGAGACCTTTACGGTCCTGGGCATTAGATTTAATTTTGAATCAAAGTTAATATTTTTAGACGTGATCATGGAATTGCGGTTATGTAGGAGACTGTCTTTATTAGGAGATGCATGTTGATGTATTTGGGGAGGATATATCTACATCTTTTAAATGGTTTAGCAGAAAAAAATAACCCTGTAATACATACATACACACACACACACACACACACACACACACACAACTATATATCACCAAAACTATATGTATGTAGCTTTTGTTTTATTTTTGTTACAAATATATACATGTGTGCATACACATGTGTATATATGTGTGTGTGTGTGTATATCTGTGTTTGTGTTTGCATATCCAAACTGCATAGACCAAATGGCTCATACCAGGTTTAAGGTGAAAGCAAGCCCTCAGATCTGCACACCCTGGTCTAAGTACAGCAGGGTGTGTGAGATGGTGAGACGCAGTTCGGGCAGTGCCCATCAGAGATTGAGCTTTGCAGTCAGACATACCTGGATTCCAATCCTCCTTCCACCAGTTAACAGCAAGTTGACACTCCATGGGTTTAGTAACTTTGAAGCCTCAGCAAAATGGAAATAACGCTTTATTTTACATGAAATGCTTGTAAGAATAGAGTGAGAGAACGTATGTGAAAACAGCTGTCAGTCAGTGGGTGCCTGCTAATACCTCTTCCCTTCCTTTCTCCATGGTAACTGACATGTTACAGGGTGGGGAAGATTGGTCCACGGTGTGAACAGCAACTTGTGGGCACCCTCAACTTTGCTTTCATCTCATGTCATGTGTGTGTATACCGTATGTTCAAACAGAGAAAACAGTAGAATTTCCCTATAGCTTTCAGGGCTATTAGCATGTTTTTATGGTTCGACTTTAGGATCTGATGTTAAACACAAGGATGTATGCAAATGTTCATTAATTTCTTATACATGGAACTGGTGGGTTGTGGTGTAGAGGCTAATATGGCCAGAAGATGGCAGTGCACGATAAAGAAAAGCTCCCTGGCACCAGCCACTGTTTTAATTAGCTAAAAGGAAGACAGGTATGCTTTTATATAGTTTTTGATTTTGTAATCTTCCCAAGCAGCCATTGAGGGCAGATGTGTTCATCTTTTCCCCCAGTTTAAGTATCAGAGGAGGGGGAATATCAAGATGCAATCAATTGCTGGCCACGGCAAACCCCCTGAACTTAAGTCTTGCAAACATCATCAGCTTGTACCATCTTAGGAATTGCTGCAGTGGAAACAGGCACGGAGCTATCAATTACTTCTAGGGCTGCAATCCACTCTGTCCTTGAAAAGGAATCCAGCTGATTCTGTGGGTGAGATGAGGGGACAGCCATTGGAATGGGAGGTGGCTTCTTTATCAGTGTCATAGAAGTTGATCTAGAGCCCTAGAGGAAGAAACTAAAGATCAGCTTAAATTGTGCATGAGGGCCCAGCCCCCTGTCATGAATGACCATTAACTGGTCAGCAAAGTAATTGAAACATGAAAGTCTGGAGGAAAAGAAAAATTCCTTAAAGCATTTTTTTTTTCTCCTCTAGTTGTTTCCTTTGTCTTTAGAGTGAGAAATCCTTCATGCAAAAGGAGCTAGCATGTTCTCTATACATACGAAGTCCTAGGCATACTTTATATGTTTTCTGGCTTTACTTAGGGTGATCTTCAATTAATCTCTTTGGCAGGCTGTATTAGTAACATTTTACAAAAGGTGAAAATGGGGCTCAGGAATAGTGAGGAACTTGCCTAAGGCTGCAGGATGACTGAAAAGTTACAGGTGAAATTCAAACCTCCGTCCCTTGTCATTTCCCTATTTCCTGTCCAGAAAGGAATGCTAAGTAAAAATTAGCTGTCACCTTTTATATTCTGTTCCATTTCTTTATTCCTGCTGTACTTACTAACCAAAAATAAAGACAGGAGGTGTTGTTAATCATTACACTGGCAATAAATGACTTTGAATAAGTGTACTAAAAGAGGAAGAGTGTTTTTTTCTTTTTTTCTTTTCTTTTCTTTGAGATGGAGTCTCATCCTGTTGCCCAGGCCGTACTGCAGTGGCTCAAACTGGGCTCACTGCAACCTCCGCCTCCCAGGTTCAAACAATTCTCTTGCCTCACCCACCGGAGTAGCTGAGATTACAGGCATGTGCCACTACACCCAGCTAATTTTTTTGTGTGTATTTTTAGTAGAGACAGGGTTTTTCCCTGGTGACCAGGCTGGTGTCGAACTCCTGACCTCAGGTGATCCGTGTGCCTTGGCCTCCCAAAGTGCTGGGATTACAGGCATGAGCCACCGCGCTCAGCCAAGAGTTTCAGTTTTTGATCACACTTAAACCAAGTCCAGACATCATTTGCTAGTTACACAAAAGTCATCCATGCTTATTGTAGAACATTTAAAAATACAGAAAAGGACAAAAATATGATGGCCTCACCACTCAAGAATACCAGCTTTAACAATTTGGTGTCTGCCCCCTATCCTTTTTTTCCTCCATGCACCTGCAGTTTTAACAAACAGCCTTCACACAATGTTGTTTTCATTATGTCATGAAAGTGTTTCCTACAATTAATAACTATTTCTCTCTTAAAGACACCATTATTAATGGCTTCATGTCCTCTTCCTTTATATGGACATTTCCTAGTTTTTAAAAAGCTTTTCTTTTTGTACACTTAGGTTGATTCCAGTGTGACAAAACCAAGTAGGTTCTGTCTAGCTTTTGCAAGACCAAAAAAAATACCGCATATTGACAAAGATACTCTTTGAAAACGTACCATATGTTTGGCAGGGCCCGACACCGTGCTCAGCACTGCATTATTTCATTTAAACCCTGCAGCAGCAGCAGTAGGGACTATCATTTCTTCTACGTATTAAGCAGAGAGAATGTGAAGGAAGAAATCCCTTTGATGTAATCAGACAGGTTTCCACGGTTCAGATGTTCTTATCACTCAGGTAGGTCTCAAACTAGACGAGGCGGTAGTCAGGGCCCTTCATAGCAATCGAAGGCATCTTTCTACATGGGAACTTCACAGAATTGTGTGGGCTTAATCTTAGCCCTCACCCCTCCTCCTTTGCTCTACTGATGCTTCAGGAAGCCTGTGGGCCATTCAGTTTCATGTCGATGACAGTACACCTAAGAACTGCTATGCCCAGGCCTCCGTTGTACTCACAACGCAGCTTGTTTTTGCATAATTTAAGCACTACGTGGTTGTGTCGTTTAAGTTCTGTGAAATTGGTGTTCTTCCATCCATGAAATTATATACATCTTGGGAACATTTCTCAGTTGCTAAAGGGGTGAACACATTCTTCAATAGGGTTGAGACAGCAGTGGAGTTGATAGAGCTTCCCCGCAAAGCACAGCTATCTCTCCTTGTCCTGTTGAGACACAAAGGTAAGCATTTTCTTCTTTAATGCTAAGGAAATGCAATTGTGAGGCTAACCTTCCCATTATGTTTCAGGTCGTAACTCTTTCCTTTTCCCCCAACCTCCCCCATCACACACACCCCAATCCAGTTAACACATCAAGAGACCCACAGACAGATTGCACATCCTTTTTAAACATTCTCTGCGCTACTGCTACTGTCTTGTATTTTGAGTGCTTAAGAAAATGATGATGTTCCAAGAAATGCTTTTGATTGATTAATTTTGTGTACCTGATTTGCATGTGTATGTAGATTCTGCTTGCAATGATATGATGTGGAAATATTCATTATATAAACACAAACCAATAATACGTCATCATGGAAAAAGCATGGTTAAACTCATTTCAGAAATCTTTGCAGTGTTAAATACAAGGACGGCTGGTATCTAGTTCCTGAAAGAATCACACTTACAGATGAAGGGCTTTTTTTGTTATTGTTGTTGTTGTTGTTACTCGGGGCATCCGTAGAAATCCAGATTATAATGAGTATCCTTTGAATTCTTGGTTTTAATATCAGGTAGTAAATCCCGTATGTTCTGACTTATAAGTAGGAGCTAAGCTATGACTCTGCAGAGGCACACAGAGTGATTTGGACTTTGGAGACTCAGAAGGGGGAGGTTGGGAGGGGAATGTGGGGGTAATAAACTGCATATTGGTTACAATGTACACTACTTGCACGACAGATGTACTAATATTTCAGAATTCACCACTGTATAATTTACCCATGCAACCAAAAACCACTTGTATATCTCAAAAGCTACTGAAATTAAAAATACATAAAATTAAGTTAAATAACGAAATTTAAAAGTGTTGATCTCTGTTAGTCAGGATGAGCTAGTCTGTGCCTCAATAACAAACATGTCATGATGTCTCAGTGTTTTATCACTTGCAAGCTTATTCCTTGCCACAAAACGCACTTCAGGTCTAGTAGTTCTCTAAGAAGGTTCTCTTCCAAGGGGAAGTGTGAGGATTCAGGCTGTTCCTGTTTCATATAGCTGTATATGTCCTGTATGGCTTTTCAAGGTTGCAGCGGCAGGGGAGGACAGAGGATGGAAGGCTCACACCTACTCTGTTATAGGCCAGCCCAGAGTGGTTACATGACATTCCTGTTACTCCCTATTGGCTAGAACAAGTCACATGGGCCCAACCTAACTGCAAAGGAGTCTGGGAAATGTGTGCTGTGGAAGCACGAAATGAATGATGACACAGTGAATGCATGTTATTTCTCTCCACCATATTTTCAAAACAATCATCTTGAGTGAGAGTTTCAAAAATGAAAGATGACACATGCTAACAAAACTACTCTAGGAAACATCTTGTATGCCAAGCACTATGCTATGCACCTCACCTGTTGTATTAGTCCATTCTTGCACTGCCATAAACAAATACCTGAGACTGGGTATTTTATAAAGAAAAGAGATTTCATTGGCTCAGGGTTCAGCAGGCTGTACAGGAAGCAGCACGGCTTCTGGGGAGGCGTCAGGAGACTTTCAATCATGGTGGTAAGAAAAAGAGAAGCAGGCATGTCTTACATGGGTATAGCAGGAGGAGGAGAGAGATGGTGGGAGGTGCTACACACTTTTAAACAACTAGATATCATGAGAACTCAATATCACAAGACAGCACCAGCACTAGGGAGATGGTGCTAAACCAGTAGAAGCCATCCCCATGATTCATTCACCTCCCACCAGGCCCTATCTTCAACACTGAGGATTTCAGTTGGGCATGAGATTTGAGCAGGGACACGGATGCAAACTGTATCACCTGCATTCTTTTATTTAGACCCCTTGGCCACAGCAGTGGGGATTTTCATTTTCTCCGTTTAAGAGGTGAGGAGAGAGAGGTTGAGCAAAGTAACTTCCCAAACACCATAGTGGGGACAGTAGGAGCCAAACCGAAGGCTACCAGAGGTGAAGCCTGCATCACTGTCCAACCAGCCATTTGGCCTGCAGATTCATATTCTTTATTGTTATTATTATACTTTAAGTTCTGGGATACATGCGCAGAATGTGCAGGTTTGTTACATAGGTATACATGTGCCATGGTGGTTTGCTGCACCCATCAACCTGTCATCTACATTAGGTATTTCTCCTAATGCTATCCTTCCCCTGGCCCTCCACCTCCCAACAGGCCCTGGTGTGTGATGTTCCCCTCCCTGTGTCCATGTGTTCTCATTGTTCAACTCCCACTTATGAGAGAGAACATGCAGTATTTGGTTCTCTGTTCCTGTGTTAGTTTCCTGAGAATGATGGTTTCCAGCTTCTCCATGTCCCTGCAAAGGACATGAACTCATCCTTTTTATGGCTGCATAGTATTCCATAGTGTATATGTGCTGCATTTTCTTTATCCAGTCTATTATGGATGGGCATTTGGGTTGGTTCTAAATCTTTGCTATTGTGAACATTGCTGCAGTAAACATATATGTGCATGTGTCTTTATAATAGAATGATTTATAATCTTATGGGTATATACCCAGTAATGGGATTGCTGGGTCAAATGGTATTTCTTGTTAGAGAGTTCATCCTCTAAGGCGGATTGTGTCTGGAGTTTTTGTAGGAAGTGGTTGCAGGATCCTGAGGTTGAATTGTTTCTTGTTTTCATATGTGTTTATAATTCACATGAAGTGATAGAATAGACTTTGAAATATAAGGAAAGTATTTCTCTTAAGTCTTCACCTCCACATGTATTATATATGAAAATGTAGATTTATTTGATGTGGGTAACAGATAATACTTCTTTCCTAAAAATGTTATTTTTTTAGATGATAATTTCTTCTCATGTGTTTTAAATACTCATCTTCTAATGCGGAGTAAGTGTATTTAATGCACAAAATAATGTTTTAACCTTATGCAAGAGATATTTACACAGGACCTATCTTTCCTGTGAAGTGCCTCAGCCTGTCTATGACAATGTCTACTTTAAAGGATATCAAAGGGTTTGTGTATTTGGTATCTTCCTGAACATAGACACATTCCCTGGGGACAGTTGTCATGAAAATCCTCTGGAAGTACTTTGGTGACACGTCCATCATGCATGTTCTGTTTGGTTCCTCCCTGAAACTCCCACAACATGGAAATAAACAGAGAGCCCAGCTGTTTTATTTCTCTGTCTTCCTACAAGGAGAGACGCATTGCACAGATCTCTTGAGTGAGGGCGGTAAGCTTTGTCTCCTGCAAACACATGTGTCTCTGAATGTGGTTTCCTTTTGTTTCAAGGTTGTGAGTGTGTGTTTGTGTTTTTCAATTGAGAATCAGCAATGATGAGGTGTAAGAGTTGACTGTTCCCCAGAGCGTAGGGGCAAGCTGATAGAAAATTAGCTTTGGATATTGATGATAAACAAGTTAATCTTCTTTGGGCAATCTTTTGAAAAGAAATCTTGCTTTATTTGTTTTTCAATGCTTTTTTTTTCCTGTAGGGAATTATCCATGAGTGAAATAAAAAGGCTTAGACGATGGTCTTAGATTTGAGCCTCTAGCTTATAAGGATTTGAATAAATGTTATATTACACATGAATTAAAACATAGGCTAATTCATCAGGAGTTCAAAGAGCATGACTCTCTAAGAAGATACTCGATTTTGTCTTATTGGAATATTAGGATGTGGAGAAACAATGATAATAATATGTGTGTTTTTAAGTGTGCATAGAGTGATAACATCACCCATGCAATACGCCTTTCTAGAAAAGATAATTCACAGATCTGTTCATGATAAAAATTCGTATAAAGGACCATCACACTTTAAAAAAAAATGGAGGGATTATTTAAAATGCAAAATGATTTTGCCTAATGTAGTTTAACATTAAAGAAAAAATATAAAATTAACTTATTTGTTTAAAAATTAGTATATAAGTAAAAGGCAAATTAAACCTCAAAGATCTTCATTTCAAAACCGTGCTAATGAGATGCTAAGATGATCTTATGTATCATTATTTAGTAAGACCAAGCAGGGATTGGTTGACTGACTGGCTGCTTAGGAATCATAAACCTCTGCTTTTAGTCAATTATAGTACAGTAGGAAGTGGGTTGAATCAAAAACTGTATTTCTAACTCCAAGATATTTCAAGTTTGGTTTGGCATTTTTTTTTTTAACTTTAGAAGTACCATGAGCCAAGAAATGTACTGTCTCCAGGCCATCATTTTTCTTCCTCTAAATTCACATTACTGAATTTCTCCCCCCCTTGGACTCTGAAACATAATCAGGGGAATTGGCAGGGTTGGGTTTTCATTTTCACCTCTGGCTAAATCTGTCAACCTGTGATGAGGTTGGCAGGGCATCATCAGGAAGCGAACTGTTTTCCTATTTGTAGAGTGGAAACAAGTACCCGTGCTTGCAGCTTCCAGTCATTTTGTTATTCATGTTACATCATGTTCCTTCTGATTGTTAACATGACAATGTCACTTCGTCTTGAGAGATGTTGGGAAAAGTAAAAGGGAATTACAGAGTTCTGGAAATAAATCTCCCAACCATGTCTTTTGTATCAAAAAGTGTCTGCTATGAGCTGTGGGGGAGCTAGATGTCACTCCCATCAGAGGATGGTTTCCTGTCCCTATAAAATTATTCCCACGTCTATATGGAGCATCTCAACATGTGCGTGCTACAGAGGTAGGGGGTGGCAGAGTTTTAAGCCCATAATAAACGTAGCTGTTTCTTAAGAAAGCTTATTTTGCTGTCATTCTTCACTTCTATCTGTCCATTTCCACCTTCCCAATCCAAACTTGTCACTTTCAACACCTATTAATTCTACTTCCTCAGTACCTTTGCCATCTATTCCTTTTTCTTTCTTTATTTTTTTTGGGACTGCCACTCAAGTTTGGGAAGTAAAAAACATTCTGAGTAAATGCTGTGTCGCAGGGTGTCCCGTTATCACATTACACGCTTTATACATACCATTTGATATCATCTTTACATCAATCCCAAGAAGAAAGAATGTGTGCCTCCACTGTTTAAGATGACCTAGGCTCACAAACGTAAAATGACAATGGCAGGCAGGATAATGGCTCCTCCAAACTCTCCACATCCTAATCCCCAGAACCTGTGGATATGTCACTGCACGTGGCAAAGGAATTTTGCAGACATGATAAAGTGAAGGACCTTGGATTGGGTAAAATTAATTATCCAGATGGGCTTAATGTCATCGCAAGGGTCCTTGAAAGCTGGGCACTTTTCCTTGCTCTGGTCAGAGGAGAGAAGTGACAGTGGAACAATGGTCAGAGAGATGCTACTTTTCTGGTTTTGAAGATGGAGGAAGGGGCCATGGACCAGGGACTGTTGGTGGCCTTTTGAAGCTGGGGAAGTCAAGGTCATGGATTTTTCCCCTACAGCCTTCAGAAGAAACACAGCCCTGCCTGTTGACACCATCATTTCAGTCCAGTAAAAGACATGTCAGACTTTTAATATAAGAACTACAAGATAATAAATGAGTAGTTAGTTTAATTAAGTTAATTGAGTTTAAGTAAGTTAATGATAACATATTCTCCTATTTTACAGATGACAAAACCAAGGTAACTATAAAGATTACTTTGTTACAAGTTTAGCATCAATAGGAAACTAATTCAGTGACCTCCTTGTAAGATCACCCAGGGAGTAAGCATGTGTCTGAGCTGTGGTTTGAATTCATACCTCTCTAACAGTATAGAGCAGATGTGGTTTTCCCTAAGTGTTTCATCCCTCTTTATTTCTTACCTAGATCCTTGAAGTTGTTTGCTACCTGGTATCTCTCCCTAGAGTTCCTCTCATTTAAATCCATCCTACTCATCACTGGTACGTTATTCTTCCTAGAACACGGAAATGTATAACTACTTTCGATGACCCTGTGGCCTAACAAAGAAACAAACAGCGTGTGTCGGCCTCCTGGTTCCTCTCTGAATTACTTCCAGTTACGTCGCTGATTCACCTACACTCTAGCAAAGCTGGAAAATTTTTGGTGTCCTCCTTCCACCATGCACTTTTCCATCCAAACACATTTTTTCACTGCTTCTTCCACCCGAATGTGTTTCCCTTTAACCAATGCCTACTTGAAATGCCAACAATATACTCCAAGTCAGAGTAATTTCTCTCTCTTCTGATCTGTTCTAACCCACCTCTGATATCAATATCATCATCATCATAATTGTCACTATCAGCGCTATCATCACCACCATCATTAACATTATCTTCATCCACTACCATCACCACCATCATCATCACCACCATCCTTATCTATTACCATCACCACCATCATTATCAGCATCACTTCATAGTACTACCATTACCACCATCATTATGAGCATCATCATCATCCACTACCATCACCACCATCATCATCATCCTAAACCACTACCATCACCACCATCATCATCATCCTAAACCACTACCATCACCACCATCATCATCATCCTAAACCATCCTCAGCAACATCATCCTCCCCCACCATCACCATCATCAGCAACATCATCCCCATCCACTACCATCACCACCATCATCATCATCCTAAACCACTGCCATCACCACCACCATCATCATCATCCTAAACCACTACCATCACCACCATCGTCATCATCCTAAACCACTACCATCACCACCATCATCATCATCCTCCAAAACCACTACCATCACCACCACCATCATCATCATCCTAAGCCACTACCATCACCACCATCATCATCAATATCATCCTCCTCCACTATCATCACCACCATCATCATCAACATCATCCTCCTCCACTACCATCACCACCATCATTATCAGCATCGTACCCATCCACTACCATCACCACCATCATTATCAGCATCATCCTCCTCCACTACCATCACCACCATCATCATCATTATCCCCATCCACTACCATCACCACCACCATCATCATCATCCTCCCCCACTACCACCACCACCATCATCATCAACACATTTTTATTCACTACCATCACCACCACAATCATCATCATCATCCTCATCTGCTACCATCACCACCATCATCCTTATTCAACAATTCCTTAGTGTTCACAAAGTGCCATATACCATGTTAGATCCTTTGTGAGAATCATCTAATTGTTTACCCACATGAAGGAGACACTATTATTTCTCCTGTTTCACAGATGACAAAACCAAGGTAACTATAAAGATTACTTTGTTACAAGTTTACTTTTCTGTTGTAATATAAGCATGTGTATGTCACTACTCAGATGCTGAAATGTTTGAAACAAATTTCAATAATTCAACACCTAGATTTGGAGAAGGATTTCATCTTTTGTTTATCCTCATCATGACTCTGGTATCTACTGGAGTTTTCTTTGCTCCTGCTGAATAATCCCTTTTGGGCCACTACTATTGCATATTGTCAATATTCTACCCATTGTGCAATTCTCTGATTTCTGTTAAATTAGAGAGGAGGCTGGTGTGTGAGTCAATTTTTCTGTCCTATTTATCTTGACAAAAAATGTAAAAGATTATGTGGCATTTGGAGTTGGCACAGATTAATTATGTAGATTATATCCACAGTTCTCATCCAAATTCCATTAGAAAGACAGGAAGAGAAAACTGGTTGGTCTTACCATGTGAAAATTTTATTTTGGATATAAAGGGGAAAATGAAAATATTGGTGATCAAAAAATGACTGACCCAAGGAAATTCCAGAGTGTTTTAGTTACATGTTCTTGACGTCATTTCTTTACACATTTTGTTCACTGAGGGCTTCTTTACTGGCTTGGGTGCAGGAACTCAATCTCATGTCTGCCATCCCAAAGTTCTGCCTTTCACTGTGTTGGTCTTTCATTGCCATTGTTTTTCCACATGGTAGCAAGATGGCCACCGGGAGCCACCAGCTCTGTTGTATTCTTCCAGCAACTCCATTGATAATAGGTATAAAAATGAATTCCAGCATTGCCTCTCATTTCACTAATTCATGGCAAGGGCTTTTCCCTGCGTCAGTCACTGTGACAGAACACAGTGATTGGACAGACCTGGTGTAGAACCCAGCCCGGGAGCCCTGGGAACCACACGGCAACACACAGAAGACAGCATGCTTGGTAAGCAGGACTGAGCGCTTGTCAGATCTGGGGGGGAAAGGTTGTTGCATAGTTCAATACCACAGGTGTCACTGTAGGTGGAGGGAAAAAAATGACACAGAGACGTTCTAAAAGCTGCATTTCCTACTAGATCAGCCAGGCTTTGATGCATATGGAGAAGAACTTTTAGATGACTGGTATTTCAGAAAGCCCTTGTCCCAGTGGATGTTAATGTGTGTAAAAAGAAAAAACAACGGCCGGGCGCGGTAGCTCGTGCCTGAAATCCCAGCACTTTGGGAGACCAAGGTGGGTGGATCGCCTGAGGTCAGGAGTTTGAGACAAGCTTGGCCAACAGGGTGAAACCCCGTCTCTACTAAAAATTAACAAAATTAGCTGGGCATGGTGGTGGGTGCCTGTAATCTCAGCTACTCAAGAGGCTGAGGCAGGGGAATCGCTTGAATCCAGTGGGCAGAGGTTGCAGTTACCTGAGATCATGCCACTTCACTCCAGCCTGGGAGTAAGAGCGAAACTGTGTCTCAAAAAGAAAGAAAGAAAGAAAGAGAGAAAGAGAGAAAGAGAGAAAGAGAGAAAGAGAGAAAGAGAGAGAGAGAGAGAGAAAAGAAAGAAAAGAAACGAAAGAAAAGAAAAAAATAGAACAGCGTAATTAAATGTATCTGGTCACTGTTGGATTAAGCAAGTTTCTTTAAGATTTCTTGGAGCCCTCAAGTGGCCGATGCACCTATCATGAATCTTTCAGGTATGAGATACAGAATGATGAGCACTCTCAATATATTTCCACTTGGAATCTTCTTTAGGGAGAATGTATTGTAAAAAATGATCATAGTGTCCAGCCTATTGTTAGTACTCAATAAATATTAGTCAAGTAAGTGAATGACTATCGCTCATTTGGGGAAATAATAGTTCAAGAATCGTGAATGCTCTCTGTAATTCTTGTAGCAAAAGTAAATAACAGTTCTTTGATGTCTTCGTTGTCATGTCCTGTTTTGTTCGTTGGTTTTGTTTGTTTTCCCTGCTGGAAATCTAAGGGGGCTTCAGGATGAACATCTCCATATAGCCATGAAGCTATGGGAGGAAATTGCACATGGTGAAAATAGCGGACAACTGACTGTTCTTTTGATAACCACATTGCAATAAACTTTTAAAGAGATGTACATACTTACACACGCTGATCTGGTTTCTACAGTGTATTCACTTAAACTGGCAAAGAAGTTTACCTTGCTTGAAGCAATTGTTGTATCTAGAAAACTGTGAAAATTGAATTAAATTACAGGTAGAATACACTGGGGAGCTCATTACTAAATGGATCCTATACTGAGTGTTTTTGCAGAATGAGGAATTATTTCGTAAAAGGAGTAATACTCTCTAGTTGATATAATAAGTATTCTTAAATTGAGGTATACAATATCTGTTTATACTACTATTACAGATACATAATTGTCATTTATTTAAACTTATGTCTGAACTAAGTGAAATATCTGTGACTTTGTCTTATAAGTTTTCTTTGGAAAAAAATTTTAACTAGCAGTTTCTTTGTAATATGCAATGGGTCTTGTTTTATATTGAAACCTCAATTCATTTTCTTCCTAGTAAAAAATGCTTTTTCATCCTCTCTGAAATAAATAATAATCTTTGAAATTGGAGTCGATGTAAATCCAGGAGTAATGAGATTCAATTTTTCATTGTAGCTGAATTAGATGGAGAACTTCAAATATTTATTTGAGGTTTAATTTGAGTAATTTAGAAAAACATTGAGCTTCCTCATTCATAAATGATAATTATGTCTCTTCATCAAATATTATACTATATTCCCTTCTGCTATCTGTTCAGTCTCCTTCAGATATGAACAATTTTACATCTCAAAGGAGATTTTTTTTTCATGTAACTTCCTTGGCTTGTTTAACTTACAAAACCTTTAGAAATGCAGTTTGCTGTGCCTGTGTTTGGAGTGTTTAGTTTTGTAGAGAAAAAGAGGTGAGAAGTAGAATAACATTTACATTGATTTTCTTTAAGGGTGTGCTCTACTGAGAAATAGTATTTTGTCTTACTAAAGCACATGTTTAAGAAATGGAGATTGCTGTCTTGCAAAACTTCCAATATAAACTCCAGTAGGCTAAAATGCCTGTAGCCTCTAGTTGATTATAATTCTGTACTAAATCAAAAGTGACTGCATTTAAAAACTTCCACAAAGAAAAGCTTAGGCATTTCAAACTCATGCTTGGCCGATGCAAAAATCTTTATTCCTTCCCCTTCAGAATTTCTTTTGGGTAAATGCAAAAGAAAAATCATATGAATTGCTTGAAGATACTCAGGGGTTGACTAGAGAAATTGGGCCTCTACTTTGGTAGTGATGATGTTATACATTATAAAATGTGTATATGGTCTAGTGGTCACTATGGTGGTAGCTGCAGTAGTGGACCAGGTTTTTAACTTTTCTGTATCAGTCCTTTTCCACCCACTGTGGTCATGATACTTGACTCTGGTCACTGCGCTTGCCAGAGGAAGTCATATTAAGTATTCCACCAACCAGGGATCCTTCAGGGGCAAGCGACAGAAACCCAATTCAAACTACCTTCAGCACAAAAGAGAAATATACTGGTTCAGAGGAAAAAGCCCAGGGTGAGACTGAGTTCAGGAATTAAGGAATCCAAAATCCAAATGGTGTCCAGAATCTAGTATCTCCTTATAAATCTGCTTTCCACTGTGTGATAACATGATCCGTTCTCACTGCAGCAGCTTGAGTCAAAGGCTTATCCTGGAACTGGTTTCTGTGTTGGTGGATGGAAGGATGATGTGGGAGCACCAAGCCAAGGTCATTTGCTCACCTCTGGACTAAAAGGGGAAGAACAACCCCGGAGAACAAATGACGTTTCGGATGATCCTTCCCCAGACAAACAGGCTGTTGTCCACAAAAGGAAGGAAAACAGATACTGAGCAAACCAGATCAACCGAAGACCCAACCTTGGTATTGGAAGTCCGTATCTCTACATGGCCCACCTTTAGCCATCTCCAGGGACACCAGATCTGCCCAGACAGTAGAAGAACAATTGTAATCAAGTGTCAGATACAGCCAGAAGACCAAAAGTCTCTTTTTTTTTAAAACATCCTTTCTGTTAAGGAAGCAACCAGAGAGTTGATTGATTGGCCTATGGTATGCACTTAATAATTATGTCCCAACTGATCAAACTTATCATCCTCCCCAGTAATTAAACTAACTAGAATTGTCTCTTGTCCCACTGCACACTGTCTGTGAATTTGGAGTTATTTCAACTCTTTGGAAATCATAAAATATGCATTTTGTTACTCATGAATTAGGAGCTAGAAACCAGAAATCCACTTATATTTCTTCCAACTCCCTTAAAATTTTGTGTTCCCTCATGCTCCAGTTTGACAATTAGATCATGTAAATATCATTATGTAAAAGAATACAGCATTAAGATGTACACAGAAGGTGTGGGGGGTAATCTATTTCTGCATCTAAACCAGTCCATTTTTCTAAGATTTATGAGAATGTGGGAAAGTCTGCATTGATCTTCAAGCGCAACTTTTTAAGAGAACGCAATGGATGGTTTAGCTATGAAAACTAGAGATTCTTAAGTAAGACCATTCTTGTGAAGTTCTCCTGTGGCCGCTGTAACCCAAATCAATCCTGTCAGTATCTCTTCCTGGGCTGGGCCCTGTCTTTCCCCATGTGTGCTTAACTCTTTCTTTTGTCTCTTCAAATTTTTGTTTGCTCTTCGGAAGTCATCATCATCAATTAGTATTTGCCAGAGCCCCACAGGGTCTCACATGCCACTTCTCCATCTGTTATTCACTGAGGCAGACGTGGTGGGACCACCCCTTTTTGGTTAGAATCACATTATTCTATGCTATTTTCAGCATCTCCCACCTGCTGTCCTCCACGCCGTTCTCAAATCCCACATCTTTGTTCTGCCCTGTTTTCCTTCCCCACGGTTTGACTTTCTAAGCATTACGCAATGGTGAGAAATGTGAATCCCTTATACTGATATTGAATTCCAGCTCCCCTACTTTCTAGTTGATATGACCTTGGAGGGTTTTTGGATTCTTTGTGATATTTTCCCCCTTATTCATAAGAGGCATATTGAATGTTCCGTAGTGTACGAAGACTGTAGAACATGGGGTGATGGTTGTGAAAATGAGCTTAAAGTTTGAGAATGTGGCATTGTTCTTGGTACATATTAGGTACTAAAAATGGGCATTTCTATTACTATCTTAGGGATTCGAGTAGGCAGGCGAGTGACAATCATAATCAGCATGCAGCCATCGTCACTATGAGAAACTGTCTTCAATCCATTTGAAGTGCACTCCCAGGCACCCCTGTCATGTCAGTTTTTAAAATATTTTTATCAGTATGCAAGGCAGCATATGGACTACTGTTCTGGGGCCACCTTAGCCTTGAACTCTCTTCAAGTTCACTGTTACCCGGATTTCCCTTCATAGTTATCCTCCCTATGTGACTTTTTTTTTTTTTTAAACATAACTTTCAGCATCAGTGACTAAAATAAGGTTCTCCGTAACGGTCATAATATGCAGGTATGTTCTATGCAAAAGCGATGTCTTTCAGAGTCAAGACTGTGCTGCGTATCTTTGAAGAAAGCAGCCTGCATTTAAAAGCAGTATTAATTCAGTTAATTTCAGCACGTTATATAATGTGTCCAGTGACCTATAAACGCTGACTGGTCAGGCACTCCAGTAACACCAAAGTGAGTGATATGTCATAACAGACAATTGGACTCTTTAGACTGGACGATGGGAAGAGTGTGTTTGTTGGGGTGAATACTCATCTGTCAACAAGCCCTTGCCCTGTTCTGATGATGGACAAGGCATTGGGTTAACACACTGGGACATAAAATGGCATGGCCCTTGCCCTGAAGGAGTTTATGATCAAGGTAGGAAAATGAGGCATAAGGACATGAACATACGCAGGCACGGCGAAGAAAAACTCACGATAGTTGGTTGTAGATAAGTGCCAAATGAGGGGTCTGGGCACTAAGGATAGCTATTCTGCTGCAGGTCTTTCAATTTGGGCCCAAAGGCAATGTTAAATTTGTGGACAGATACAAATTGTTCTGAGTTATTGCGTCAAAACGTAATTTGCCCTGGTATGTGGATGAGCTAGCTGTCATACATGTGTTCAGGGTATCCTTTCCTTCTCTTATGATTGGCAAGAAAAGCTTAAAACCTCTCTCTCATTGAATACTCTCCCCCACTCACTGCAGCAGCCCTGAATAAACCAGGTGGGTACCTGGGAATTGTAGAGGCATTCCCCTCAGGTGATGTATTTGATCATCAGAGCCAGAGTAAGGGGACTTGCTCAATTTTTCACCTGGAGAGGAACATGAGAAGTACATCATGTGCTGTCCTCTCCCGATCTCAGGCCTTCCTCTCAATAGCTGAACCCAAGCCTTGTTGAAATGAAAAATAACGGTATAGCCATCACATGCTTATATATATATTTTTAAATGTCAGCACCATAGGAAGGGTTTAAAAAAAAAAAAAAAAGAGTAATTTTGACTGGGTGCGGTGTCTCACACCTGCAATCTCAGTACTTTGGGAGGCTGAAGCAGGCGGATCAGTTGAGGTCAGGAGTTCGAGACCAGCCTAGCCAACATGGTGAAACCCTGTCTCTACTAAAAATACAAAAAAAAAAAAAAATCGACTGGGTGAGGTGGCGGATGCCTGTAATCTCAGCTGTTCAGGAGGCCGAGGCAAGAGAATTGCTTGAACCCCGGAGACAGAGGTCTGAGATCTGCTGAGATCGCACCACTGCACTCCAACCTGGGCAATGCGAGTGAAACGCCATCTCAAAAAAAAGAATAATAATAACTTTAAAAAAATTACCGTAAGTAGATTCCTGAAACTGAGTCACCTGGTAAGACAGACCTTCTCAATACTCACAATTTCATTATTGCTACATTTACCTTATTATCTATGCCATATCCTAGTAAGTAATTAAAAGTAGTAGTTCATGACATATAGAATTTACCTAGTCATGAAAACTTTTACTAGGTGTGTTTTTTAATGCTCCAAATATCCTCTTTACCCAATTTGCTAGTCACGTCCTCAGACTACTTAACCATTGTTGGAGGTTGGGTTCACAGATGATCACAAGGCATTGGGAGTACCAGATGCTTATGAGGGATCCATACCAGTAAAAGAAAGGAGCAGAGAGTAGAATTGGGTAGAGGGGGTGAGTCAGACTATGATATGAGCCTGGTAAGCCTCAGCTGACCCACTGGGGAGCTCCAGAGGTGAAGAGTTTATCCATCTGTGTGTGTGTGTGTGTGTGTGTGTGTGATGTGTTTACCTTCAGATGAAATGGCTGGGACTTTACCCCTTACCTCTCTCAGTCATTGGATGCAGGTTGCCCCAAGAAGGGTGTGACCCTTGAGTAAGAAAGCTCTCTGCAGCTGAGGCAGGGCCTGAAGGGGCTGACCGCCGTGGCCGCCTGCTGACCTCAACCCCGCAGCTGGGCAGGGGTATCTGTGAGATGCAGCTCCATTTTTACCATCGTCTTACTGACTCCACAAAGTGGGAAGACATCTGCATTAGTCTGTTTTACATTGCTATAAAGGAATACCTGAGACCGCATCATTTATAAAGAAGAAAGGTTTATTTGACAGCTAGTTATATAGGTGGTACAAGCATGGCAACAGCATCCGCTCAGCCTCTGGTGAGGCCTCAGGAAGCTTCTATTTGTGGTGGAAGGTGAAGGGGGAGCAGGAGTGTCACATGGTGAGAGAGGAGGGGGTGCCAGGCTCTTTTTAACAATCACGTAAAGGCACATGTACATGTACGTTCATTGCCCAGCACTATTCACAATAGCAAAGACGTGGAATCAGCCTAAATGCCCATCAGCAGTAGACTGGATTTTAAAAATGTGGCACGTGTACATCGTGGAGTATTATGCAGCCAGAAAAAGAATTAAATCATGTCCTTTGCAGCCACATGGATGGAACTGGAGGCCAGTATTCTAAGCAAACTAACATAGGAACAGAAAAGCAAATACTATGTTCTCACTTATAAGTGCAATCTAAACACTGAGTACACATGGACACGAAGGAACAACAGACACCAGGGCCTGCTTGAGGATGGAGGGTGGGTGGAGGGTGAGACTCAAAAACTACCTGTTGGGTACTGTGCTTATTACCTGGGTGACTAAATAATGTGTACACCAAACCCTTGCAATATGCAATTTACCTGTGTAACAAACCTGCACATGTACCCCTGAACCTAAAATAAAAGTTTAAAAAATTAGACTTTGTGGTAACTCACTCATTACAGCAGGGACAGAACCAAGCTGTTCATAAGGGATCTGTTCCCCTGTGATCCAGACACCTCCCACCAGGCCCACCTCCAACACTGGAGATCACATTTCAACATGAGATATGGAAGGGACAAATACCCAGATTGTTGGCCAGCCGTGGCCGTGTGGGCTCATGCCTGTAATCCCAGCACTTTGGGAGGCCGAGGCAGGCAGATTACCTGAGGTCAGGAGTTCAAGACGAGACTGGCCAACATGGTGAAACTCCGTCTCTACTAAAAATACAAAAATTTGCCTGGCGTGGTGGTGCATGCCTGTAATCCCAGCTACTCGGGAGGCTGAGGCAGGAGAATCGCTTGAGCCAAGGAGGCAGAGGCTGCAGTGAGCCAAGATTGTGCCATTGCACTGCAGCCCGGGCGACAGAGCGAGACTCCATCTCAAAAAACAAACAAACAAAAATCCAAATTATATCAACATTCTATTCCTTCTCAAAAAGTTGTCATGAAGATTAAATAAGGTCATGCATTGAAGATACTCAACCCAGTGACTGCTGAGAATAATTGCTCAATAAAAACCTGTAAAGCAGTTGCTGTTCTCTCTGGTTTTTGTTTTAGCCTTTAGATTTAAAAATTTTTTTTTGTTATGGTAAAATAGACATAACATAAAATGTACCACCTTAGTCATTTTAAATGTAGAGTTCAGTGGCATTAAATATATTCACATCGTCGTGCGACCATCACCACCATCAGTCTCCAGAACTTTATGTGCCACATGGAAACTTTGTACCTATGAGACATTAACTCCCCGTTCTCATGTCCTCCCAGCCTCTGGCCACCAGCGTTCTGCTTTCTGTCCCTGTGGATTCGATGTTCTAGGTACCTCATCTAAGAACCATATGACACTTGTCCTTTGGTATCTGGCCTATTTCACTCAGCATAATGTCCTCAAGGTTCATGTTGCAGTGTGTTATTCTTATTTCCTTCCTTTTTAAGGCTGCATAATATTTCATCGTGAGGATATATCATGTTTTGTTTTGTTTTGATATATCATGTTTTCTTCATTTCTCTGTTGATAGACATTCAGGTCGTTTCCACCTCTTGGCTATTGTAAGTAATGCTTCTATTATTTAATTCTTCTTATTTATTATTATTACAGAGCTCTTAATTCCGTTTCATAGATAAGAAAGCGGCTGAGAGTGGTGGCTTACACCTGTGATCCAGCACTTAGGGAGGCCGAGGCAGGAGGATTGCTTGAGCCCAGGGTTTTGAGGCCAGCCTAGGCAACATAGTGAGACCCCATCTCTACAGAAAATGTAAAAAATATTAGCCAGGCATAGTGGTACATTAGCCAGGCCTGTAGTCCTAGTTTCTCGGGAGGCTGAGGTGGGAGGATCGCTTGAGCCCAGCTGTTCAAGGCCAGCCTGGGCAACACACTGAGACTCTGTCTCTAAAATAAAAATTAAAAAAAAGCCTGGTGTGGTGGTGCATACCTGTGGTTCTGACTTGGGAGGCTGAGGTGGGAGGATCGCTTGAGCCTGAGAAGTTGAGGCTGCAGTGAGCCATGATTGAGCCACTGCATTCCAGCCTGAACGACACAGTGAGACCCTGTTTCAAAAGAAAAAAAAAAAAAAGGAAAGAAAAAAGAAAGTGGCTCTAACAGTTCAAGGACAAGAGCAGCAACTGAATCCACATCTGTCCAACCCAGATTCCAAGCTGCTGACTGCCATCTGGGTGGCCTCCCCTCTCTGAGGATAACTAGCCACTCTGAAAAGCACCTTCCTGTGTTATGCCTGAGGCTACAGCAGACTCCTGCTATCTCATATAAAAGAGGCCTCGGCTTCCCAGCCTCAAGCAAAGGGAACTTTCTAGGTCCCAGTCCCCCTGCTTTGATTTTAACCCTCTCTGTGTCTCTCATCTCTGACTTCCCCTTCCTTGCTCTCCATCTAATTCCCCCTCCTCGTCTAGCTCTTTGAAGTTGAGGGAATCTGTACTGCCAGGCACTATCCTTGCTCTTCTGATTTCTTAATTCATTTCACCTTCCTCCTAGCCCCATGGGGCAGGCATTGTTATTATCATCCCCATGTTGTGTGTAAGGAAATGGGTCATGCGGGAGTTAAAAACCTGCCTAACTTTCACGCAGCTAGTCAGTGGCAGAACCACGAATTGAACAGCCAGTCCCTGCTCCACAGAGATATGCAATGCTGCCTCTTGAGCTAACACAGAAATTCAGACCCCACTTTGTAGACACAATGGCTCAGCATTAGAAGACGACCCTGCAGCCAAACCTAGACAAACATGAGGTGGTGCTGCTGTCCTGAGCTTGCTGTTCACCGTCTCTGCCCACATGGCTCTAGCTGGGCTCAGGACTTTCCTCTTCACAGCAGGCTGAATGGCAAACCCAGAGGCCATTGCAGCTGCCTCAGTATTCTACACCCCCCTTGGGTCTAGAAGTTGTTGGAGGCAGACATACCAGACTGTTTGTAATATGGCTGCTTTCCCCTTCACCTAGCTGGAGCCAACAGGGGTGGGGGAAGACTGAGAGAGAGAATGAGAGAGAGAGAGAGAGAGGGAGAGAGAGAGAGCCTGCCTAACTGCCTATTTATCCCAGATCCATATATTATTTTGGAACATTCAGTATTGCAGAAATACGTGGAGGGATAAATCATTCCTTCTGCCATCTGGTCTCGGAGAACCTTCCCAAGAACTGTAGCTTCGTTTAATTTTGCTGTGTTCCTTTCCCAACCTCTTTGTGCTTTCCATCATCTTTTCTTGGCTGCATTTTTGAGTTTGTTTTGCCTTCAGTTTCTTGCTCTTTTAGCTGTTTCTGGATTTCAGTTTTTAAAAAGGAATAACAGATCGCACTTATCCAAGTCGTGCCAGATTCTTTATTTGGCATAATGCTACCTCATGGCTATTTTTTAACTTTCATCTGGAACCTTGGAGTGATGTGTGGATTTTTTTTTTTTAATGCCCCAACCAGATGCACTAAGCAGCTTGATGGTCAGTAATGAGGCAGCACCAGGACCCTGTGGTCCTAGAGTTTCTTGGCAGTGCCTTCATGGCAAATGTTTCAGTGAGATGTGCATGGCAGACCCAGCCCAGCCATTGCTCTGTGGTTCCAAAGTCCTTTTAAATGAACAAATGGGTTGGTATTCACCTAGTGGGACTGCAACTCCAATGAGATTACTCAAAACATAGTGGGCAAAGGTTTCTCACTGTTTGAGTGGGAGGTTACGAGGCAAGAAGTCTAGAGTGATCCATGGTATGATGGATGGGAGTTGGCATCAGAATGAATCATGTTTAGGTTAATCGAGACACAGATGATTAAGTATAGAAATACCTACAGACATGCATACATCCCTGGGTTAGTATACACATAGATCTTCTTGCTCTGTCAGCTTAGACGTCCTGGAAGCCACAACCCCCCAGCAGCAGTGAGCATGCCTACTACCCAGATCTCAGTTTCTAATACCATTCTCCAAAAAGGGAACAAGGGCTCCTTGGAGAAGTGGCTGCTTTTAGGACTCGGCTATGAAATATACAAGATGAACCTGATAGTGGATATTTTACAGTGCAAGGAAGTGCTCACAACAACAACAAAGCCACTGTGTTAGAGTACGTCTTATAAATGAGAAATAAAGAGGGATAAAATTATAAGTTAGGGCCTGGCATGGTGGCTTAAGCCTGTAATCCCAGCACTTTGGGAGCCCGAGGCAGGCAGATCACTTGAGCTCAGGAGTCCAAGACCATCCTGGGCAACATGGTGAAACCCTGTCTCTACTAAAAATACAAACATTAACCGGGCGTGGCGGTGCATGCCTCTAGTCCCAACTACTCAGGAGGCTGATGTGGGAGGAGCACTTGAGCCTGGGAGGTCGAGGCTACAGTGAGGTAAGATGGTGCCACTGAACTCCAGCCTGGGTGAAAGAGCAAGACTCTGTCTTAAAATATATACATATATGGATAGATACAGGTTAGATGGACAGAATTGTTGACCACCTTTCACGCCTATTAAAACCCGGATGCTTAGCAGCAGAGACTGGCTTTGTACAGGCATTGTAACCTTTGTTGTGACAGGGTTTGTGTTGAAAACTTTTTACTGCTCCCGTAAATAGGTAAGATCTAAATTCCTCTTCTTAGGTTCACAACCGCAGTGGCTTTCCTGGTCGCCCACATCCCAATTTTGATGATAGGGCAACTTGAAACTAAAAGAGTGAAAAATAAATCACATTTACGAGGAGAAAATCAAGTCATTGCAACTCAATTATTAATGTGCAAAACTGTTATGCAATGTAGCAGCCCAATTAATAGGTGTCTCTTGGGGAATAATCAAGGCTTAATTTGGCATGATAATTAGTAGCCTCCCCTTCCAGCTTTGGATGGGGGGCCCCTGTAGGACAGCCTGATGGCTGGTAATGAGGCAGGATCACTTACTTTGCTGCGGTGTTAATTGTATCTTTCTGTGCATGGGGACAAAACAGATTTACCTGTTTCTGGATGCTGGGATGTGCCATTGGTCTAATAGAGTTGTACTTGTTTCCTGGTCTTGCCAACACTGGCCTTTCTGAAGGGCAACACTGTTACACTTTTGAGATGTCTTTAATTGGCTGAGTTGTTTTAATGGCTACAGCTGCAGTCTTTTTTTTTTTTTTTTTTTTTTAATAGAGTGTGTGGCAGAGTTCCAATCTTACAAGACATATGGCCAGAGCTGGCATATTCTTAGGAATAACAGGAAATTGTCCTGTTTAGGATATCTGTAATAATAGGTGACCACAAGTCATCTGGTGTAGGTATCTGTCTCCTCCATGTGTCTCAGAGAACTCCTGTTTTTTGCAATATTGCAAGATGTTTGTACAAGCTGTATAGTCACATAAAACAAAAATATGAAAAATTGCAAAAGCATGCTATTTTTACTGACAAATACGGAACAGCCCAGAGAAGAAAATAGTATATCATCTCTAATCATCCATCAGCTAAGAGATAACCACGTCAACATTTCGGTATAATCGCTTTCCAGTCTTCCATGCACACACACACATTTCTCCCCACATATATTTAATCCAGATGTGATTTCTGTTTGCAAAAAGGAAATTGTAAGGTGCATACTATTTTGTTAACTTGTCGTTTGATCATAGGAGCAGATTTTGAACCAGATCAATACTAGCATTTCCTAAACGGTCCTCCTCCAAAATTTGGGAGCTGCTGATCTGTGTTCTGAAAGAGAGGCTGAGATAAGAGGCATTTATTTCCTCTCCTCCTCTAGGTAACACACAGTGAACATTCATGTTTCAAAGTCTCCGTTTACATGTTGAAAACGTCATTTAGGGAAATCATATGTTAACAGCTCCTGCAACTGTTTTCCTCAAACTACGCTTGGGAAGATGCTAGTGAATATTTAGATGGCTTCCCATTTTTGTTTTGTTTTGCTGTTGTAAACATCACTGCAGTGAACATCCTTGCACACACATCTTGGGGCATTTCTAAGATTTCCTTAGAATCAACCCCAAGAAGAGTTGGCAGTCAAAGGACATACTGAATTGAAGATTTTGGATCTCCTTGGATGAACTGCCCTCTCCAGAAAGGAAGGGCATGTACATTTGCAAGCCCAGGAGAGCGATAGGAGAGTGCCCCTCCTCCCTGTTTCTGCTCCATAGCACATTTTTAATTCCAGATTCTGCAACTTTAGTAGCCATGTAGGAGACCAAAAGAGAAAGTTTATTAAATTCTTATTTATGTGTTCAATTTGCATCCGCCTTCTCCTTCCCCAAGCTCAAAGCACCACACAGAAAACATTAAGCTTGTAACTCTCGGATGCGCTCCTCTGTGAGAGAGGGACTTAGGGGAAGATTCAGGGAATGGAGATGAGGAAAGAAGAGAGGAAGAAGCAGGATGCATTGCAAATGAAAACCTAGACATCAGCTAGTGCTGCAGAGGATTTCAAAACCCTAGTTTCAGAAGGAAGGCCCTTTTCCATCGTCTTTCCCCTTGCTTCCCTTTTGCATGCGTAGTAGGAGAAACCACAGTGAACAATTTGCAGCTTTCGTTTACTACTCACAGACACCTGGCTTGGGGAGGGGGAATGTTGGGGCTTATGACTTTTCCCCTTATTTCTTGTCAAGCCCCTCCCTTGTTGTTGAGTCCTCCCTAAATGGTCACTCTTATTTATTATGTTCAAAGTCATTGTGTGGGCTAGGAGAGTCCCAAAGCATTTTTGAACACACACACACACTCTCACACACTCACACTCACTCACAAAAATCACTGTCTTCCCAACTACCTTGAGACCATCTTCTGTTTTCTTACTTTCCATCATTTCTTCCTAAATCAGACAGGAGTTAACTTCTAAAATGATAGGATTTTGTACCTACCATTTTTGTGAAAAATGTTCCTTTCTCCCCACACTGCCCAATGAGAGTCCCTTAAGATCTTTGCATCATGTTCCTCTTCCTCCTGTGTTAGACAATTTCACACAAATATGTTTTTTGCCCAATGATTTAAGATGCTCTTAATTGCTTTACTGAAGGGAAATAGAACCCTTTTTAAGCCAACAGCTGAGCGATTTGCTGTGACAATTCTGCCGCTATGCATTCACTTAATTTCCAATTAATCAAACATTCAATAAATCATTAGTATAATTACACCTGTTCTCTTCTTGCCCTAGCACATTAGCTCAACTCAGGCAGTCCCTTCGACTGGCTGTGGGGAAGGTGTTCATTTGTCTGCCCTGGCTGGGTGCACATTCTTACTCCCTGTGAGCCTTGAGAAATGACGAGTAAGAAACTGTAATTATTTCAGGCACCAGAAGTTTGCTTGGTTTTCCTCTTCTCTGCTTCCCACTCCATTGCGTCCCCAACAACTTAAGCCAACATCATAGTGGCCTAGTAGCGGTGGCTGGTTAATTTCAGCAAGCTTTTCTTTTTTTTTTTTTAATCATTTTTATTCCCCGACTGTGCCTCTTTTCTAATTACACCATCTCCCCAGGTGAGCAATAATTCCCTCATCACCATATATCTCAAGCACAGATTATTAAAATAATATAGCTTATGTCATATAAATGTAACAGAAAGTATCTTAAAGATGCTTTATTGAAAGCTGGTAAATTGGTTCAACAGATGAATGTTTTAAGGCCTGTTTTTAAAAGGTTGCACAAGTATAAACCCACTGAATTACTGCTGCAGTTTCACACGAGCGGATGCAATTATTTTAAGCATCTAACTGTGCAAAAGACAGATCTGAAAGGGAAGGAGCTAAATTCTCTGAGATTAATTAAAGGGTTTCATTTTGCTCTTGATTTAAAAATAAATTTCAAGCATGCATCACTTGTTATTCTCTTGAAGAATTTGCATTATGGGGTTTAAAAAAAATACTGAGAATGTTAAGCTTCGTGGGTTCTTCATACAATATAGCTGACAGCTCTTAAAAAGAGGGGTTGACCTGTTGTTGCAGCAGCATTTTCTCCTACATCCTTCTTTCTACTTTTCCATTTGTGAAGGGTATTAATCTTAAAACTCATTTCCAATGTACGATTGTGCATTTACATGAATCTCCCATAAGATTGCTCCTGATTCGATCTATGCTCATCGATTTAATTTCTTTTACCTCTCAGAGCCAGTGGTGCTGAAGGGTTTATGGTAATTGTAGTGTTGTGGGTTTCGGTGGAACAGTTCCCTGGTAACTTAAGTGTGGGTTTGATTCCCTCTAAACTCGCTCAGCCCAGGAGTTAGTGTGGCAGGCACCTTGGAGGCAGAGAGCTTGCAGGCCAGATCAGAATGCTGGCTGGTACACAGCCGGAAGGTATGGGGAGGCAGGAGAGGGAACGGCCGGGGGGCTACTGGCCAGATGGATCGCTGTTCTAATGGGGCCCTTTTAAGGTGAATCACTTGGCAATTTTGTGAGTTGGCAGACGGCACAGCCACCTGTGCTCAATGTGAAATGAGATACAGGTAACCTACTGGTCTGAAATATGCTGCTCACCCTTTGAGAGACGGTACAGTGTTGCAAGAGGTGATTTGCATTAATAGTGGGGTATCGGGGAGGAAACCACAGCAAAAATACCATGAGTTTTGGGACTGAGGGGAGTTCAAATCCAAGCTGTGTGTCTCCAGAACTGTAGTTTCTAATTTGGTTTCACTTCTCAGAACTGAAATGTTTCTCACTTCTTTTCCTTAACTTCTCAAAGCCAAATTGTTCCTCTGTAATAGCATTGTCCAGAAGAACATGATTAAAGCTGCATGTCTACTTTTAGTTTTTTAATGGTCATGTTTTTTAAAAGTAAAAATAAACAGTTGAAATTAATCTAATGTATTTTATTGAACCCAAATAGCCAAAGCATGATTATTTCAGCATGTGATCACTATAAAAAGAAGATATTTTACATTCTTTTTTTCATCCTAATTTTTTGGAATTCATTGCGCATTTCACACTGACAGTGCATCTCCATTTACATTAGCCGCATTCCAAGTACTCAGAACCTCAAATGGTGATGGTTACTTTATCTAATGGTGCAGGTCTAGCTGATCTGTTATCAGAATAGTACCATTTGCAAGTGAAAGAAACCTAATTCAAATGAGCTTCAGCAAGAAAAGAACACTTGTCTCAAGTATGACTGAATCTAGCAACCCACCTGCTGCCGTTCGGAAATTCCCCGCATCAAGGCCCTGCTTGCTCTTGGGTGGCCCATTAGATGGTAGGAAAATGGCCCTTGGCAACCCCAAGCCTTAGGTGACCCTTACGTTTGTGACCTCAGGGAATGAGAGATCATCTTCCCCTGTAGCTGTAGCCAAAACAAATTTGGTGAGGAGAAGGAGGAAAGGGACAGGCTGCATTTGTGACAAGTGTCTGAGAAGACTCCTTCTAGCAGAAAGGGAGGGGATGATGGGCAAATCCATCAAGGCTACATGTAACGGGCAGTGCAGTTCCCCAGAGAAGCTCCACCGGGCAGAAAAATGGCACATACCCATTGCAAGTGAAATGATACAATCTGCCTTAAAGGTTATGGTAAGGATTGCTTAGGCCAAAACTCTGCAGTCTTTCTTGATACTTCTGTGTCTCAAATATCGTGCATCTAATCTCTGACCCAGGAAAACCTGTTGGCTTAAGAATTTATCCAGAAATGTATTGCCTGCCACCACAGGAACCATCATCCTGAGGAGGTTCTGTCTTTTCTTGCCTGGATGATCCCATCCTCCTCCTAACTCTGCTTTCACTGTTTCCTCTCCGCACGCCCCTCCCCACACCATGGCTTCTGTTTCACTGAGAATAGAAGAAAAAGTCCTTGAAGTTTTTCACAAGGTCCCCGCACTCCGGTCCCTACCAACTTTGTCACCTGGTATCTTGTTCTGTCTCACCGGATAATGGTTTGGCTCTGTGTCCCCACTCAAATCTCATCTTGAATTATAATCCCCACGTGTCAAGGGAGGGACCTGGTAGGAGGTGACTGGGTCATGGGGTTGGTTTCTTTCATGCTGTTCTCATGATAGGGAGTGAGTTCTCACAAGATATGATGGTTTAATAGTGTTTGGCAGTTCTGCCCTCACTCTCTGTCTCTCCTGCCACCATATAAGACATGCCTTACTTCCCCTTCGCCTTCCACCGTGATTGTAAGTTTCTTGAGGCTTCCCCAGCCGTGAGGAACTGTGAGTCAGTTAAACTTCTTTTATCAAGTCTCAGGTATGTCTTTGTGGCACTATGAGAATAGACAGATACACTCCTCACTGAGCCTATCTCACCACCTCTCATTCTAGATTTGGTTTTCCTTCAAGATCTTTGCATTGTCTAGTTCTTCTACCTGCAGAAACCTTCCCCAGCTACCCTAGGTCTTATTCCTACCAAATTTTAGGTCTTTACCCCTAAACCACTCTTTCAGTGAGACCTTTTCTATCGAAAATTGCATTCTCCTACATTTCTTATCTCCCATTCTTCCTTTGTAGCTGAAGCATTTAGCATAGTATATGTTTAGTGATTTTGTTCTCTCTCTCTTTCTCTGTCTCACATACACGAGATGGTAAACTCCATCAGGAAAGATATTTCTGTGTAGTGTTACATTCCTCTACCTAGAACAGACTGATTAGAGAGGCTCAACAAATATTTATTGAATGAATAAATGATGGAAGTAGAGGTGCTCAATGAACAGTAGCCATCATCATTATTTGCTGTCAGAGGCTATTTCTATGTTCAGCAAGGTTAAAACTCAAAATAGAACTCTGCTATGAACCCTTAAGTGTCAATGCTATCAGTCTACAAGGTGTTGTAACCTTCTGTCATCTGGGTCTGCCAAATACCCATTTGCCCATGTGTGCCCAAGGCCACGTTGTTGAAATGTTACATCTGTCTTGGGCGTGAACTAGATAATCTGCCTAATGACTGGGCCACAGTAATAGGATTTTGAGAGTTTTACTGTGCACTGTCCTAACTGTTCCTCTCATCTCCCTAGGATTGTTTTCTACCAGTTTTTTCCATCTCAATGGATGGTATTACCATCTTCCCAGTGGCCCAGGGCATCATCTTCTGAAACTCAACTCCCAAGCCTCAGTCTAATGTCAACCATGGCAAGATAACATAATTTAATCATTCCTTTATTCAGAAAATGTTTATTAGGTCCTATCATGGCATAGGCACTCTGATAGGCATGGCAGCCAAAATGCCTCCTAAATATCTTTAAAAACATACCCGCTTCTCGCCATCTCCCCTACTGTCACCTGGCAGCTGGACTATAAAATATTCTTCTTAGCAGTCGATATGGTTTAGCTGTGTCCCCACCCCAATTTCATCTTGAATTGTAGCTCTCATCACCCCCATGTGTCATGAGAGGGACCCAGTGGGAGGTAATTGAATTATGGGCGTGGTTTGTTTTTTTTGTTTTTTGTTTTTTTTTCCTGTGCTGTTCTCGTGATAGTGAATAACTCTCTTGGGATCTGATGGTTTTATAAAGAACAGTTCCCCTGCACATGCTCTCTTTCCTGCCGCCATGTAAGACATGCCTTTGCTCCTCCTTTGCTTTCCACCATGATTGTGAGGCCTCCCCAGCCATGTGAAATCACGAGTGTATTAAACCTCCTCTCTTTTATAAATTACCCAGTCTCAGGTATTTCTTACAGCAGTGTGAGACTGGACTAATACACCAATCTTATGTTCCCTCCCAGTCTTGCCTATCTTCCGTCTGTCTTCTGCCTAGAGCCGGGATAATCTTTTCCTTCTCACAGAGTTTCCTTCCAACTCTGATCATATCATTCCTGGGTTTTTTGTTTGTTTGTTTAATAATAACAGTCCCGCATTGCTCACAGGATAAAGTCTCAAAGGCTCACAGGAGTCTTGACGATCTGGTTTCTGCCAACCTCTGCATCCCCATCTCTCACCAAACTCCTCTTAAACTCTAATCTCCAGTCCAAGATTTCTCAACCTTGGTATTGGAACATTTAGAGCTGAATAATGCTGTGATATGGGGGCCTATCCTGTGCATTGTAGGATGTTGAGGAGCATCCCTGGCCTCTACCCACTAGATGCACATAAAACCCCCTCCCCAGTTGAGAGAACCACAGATCTCTCCAGATATTTTCAAATGTCCCTTTGTGGGCAAAAATAAAAATCCTTCCCTTCCCCATTGGGAACAACAGCTTCAAACAAAATTCAAGTTACAGTTGCCCAAACATCCACTGTCCTCCCTTGTTTTTAGACTTTTGCACAACCTCTCTTCCTCTCTCTTTCCGCATCTACCTCCTTAGTTATGGCTGGTGACTCCTGCTCACCCTTCATGTCTCAGCTCTGACAGCACCTTCTAGGAAAGCTTTTTTAGACTTCTCCCAGGTAATAGGGTGATGGCAAGATCCTTGGTAAGACTTGGGGACTGATAGCACGTGCAGAATATGGACAGGAAGATATCATTGTTTGCTCAGCTGGGTTCTCCCAGAAGCAGACCTGAGGCAATAATTCACATGAAAGTAGTTGATATGGTTAGGCTTTGTGTCCCCATGTAAATCTCATCTTGAATTGTAATACCCATGTATGGAGAAAGGGAACTCATTTAATTATGGGGGTGGTTCCCCCATGCTGTTCTTGTGACAGTGAGTTTTCACAAGATCTAATGGTTTTATAAATGGTAGTTTTTCTTGCACTCTCACACACTCTCTCTCTCCTGCTGCCATGTAATACACATGCCTGCCTCACTTTCCGCCAAGACTGTAAGTTTCCTGAGGCCTCTCCAGCCATGCAGAACTGCTAGTCAATTAAACCTCTTTCCTGTATAAATTACCCAGTCTTAGGTATTTCTTTATAGCATTGTGAAATTGGACTAAAACGGTAGTTTATTTGGGAGGAAACACCAGTGGTCATGGTGGTGGTGATGGTGGTGGTGGTAGAAAATGGTGCAGGGGAGAGAAGGCCACCTACAGAATTTATTTTGTGAAGCCCCTGACTACGATGTGGAACTGAAGCTTAATCCCACTATAGGATCCTTGGAACCAGTGTAGACCCATATCTTAGTATTATCCTACCCAAGGGCAGGGGGCTTGGGGTATTTATACCTCAACTCTCATTAGTCATTGGTCGAGGGATTCGGCTTTTCCTGCTGCACAGGTAGGAGAAGTGATTTCGCACCCAGAAGAAGAAATGTAGGTGTTGAACACGACACATTACAGCCGGGTCCTTGTGCACTGATGCCATAAAGGTGTGGGTAAATTGGTGGAGCTCTGGAGTGCCTCACGTGGTGACTCTGAGGTGTTGCATCTACACAGCTGGGACATGGGCAGTGCCATTGTCTAAACAGTACAATTTGTTGGGAGGAGAAACTGGCTTGTTTCTTTGAACCACGTGTGCTACGTCCATAAGAGGCTGCATCTGAGGTTCTGTTTGGGAGGCAGAATAAAGTCTCTAGAAGGCACCTGGAAACAAGGAAGCTAAAAGTGGAGTCAGATTGGAGCTGAAGACTTTAGTCGTAGAGGCCCCTCGAAGGGATTGTGGTTAAGCCTTGAAGATGAGTAAGGTGGTCAGAGGAGTTGCAGGTCTAGGGAGGAGGGATAACAGGAGAGAAATCCATATTTGGGATTAGTTTTGTTCCTTCTCCTAACGTCTGTGTGTGGCAGCAGGGAGTGGTGAATGCAGTCAAGATTTGCCACTTGGGACTAAGCCACAGCGTTTCCAAATAAAGACTTTAACAAACACTCCTCATTCAGAATGAATTTAAGGGCTAAACCTTATCACTCACACACACAGAACAAGGAACCTTTCCCTGAGGCAATGCAGGAGAAAGTTTTAAAGTTTTTTTTTTTTTTTCTTTTTTTCTTTTTTTAACCCTGTTCTGTTGAATTATCTTCAAAAGTGCCTTAGAGTCTGGGACCAGGGTGCAGAGGGACAGATGGGGTGAGTGATTTTGAATGCTGCAGCTTTATCTTGCTGCATTACAAATATGTGATGCCGTTTAACATAGCAAGCCATCAGGTTAATAAACAAATGATTGCCAAGTTTGTAATTGGCAAGGAAGGAGGTTATAATCTATAAGGAGCTTTGTGTCCCAACCAATTTATTCTCTAACAGAACTTCATTGCCTCCGTCACTGAAAACTCCCGAAGAGTCTTAAAAGCTAAAAACCCAGATTGGCTGAGCTAGTTTTCTCTTGTGGTCTCCTTTCTGGCCTCATCTCCTATCCAGATAAAGATACTTGGAAAACCCATTTCTTGAAGATGAAGCAGACTACCTGGCCCAGAAATGCCTGCTTTCTTGTTTATGAGTGGTTTTTATCCAGTGAATTGGAAAGAAGTGAATTGTGTGGAAGAATCCATTTAAAGTCCTTTCAGCTACACAAAATTGGAAAATAAAATGTGTGAACCAAGATTGTCTGAGTTTCTTAGGGTATGAAGACCCTTTGGGGTCAAGGCTCAGCCTGCTACTATTACAGCCTCACACCCTGCTTCTCTCTTCCTAGTACGATGATTAAGGATACCACACAATTGGCCAGGTGTGCAGTGCCCAACTCTGTGGGGCCATTAACTTCACAGCCTACATAAATGAAGCCGCTTATGGTTTTGTGAGCTCACCCTGCTCAATTGTACATGATGGCCCTGGTGACAATATGTGCTTTTGGAATTAGATTAGCCTGAGGCAAATTCTACAAAAAATAGAGTGACCTTACATAGGTTGCTTTATTTCTAAAACAGGGGGTTACAATACCTTTCTCATAATATTGTTTACAAAAATGATGCAAGAGATTGCTTGCCTTTGTATGTGTTTTCCCTTTGCCTGGGTTACTTACTGCAAAGCCATCTTTATTTTTCATAAACCACTTCTGATTTCTTCTGTGGGGTATTTTCCATAACCTTCCCTCTTGCTCACTCATCTTTGCTATCTCTGAATATATGTATCTAACTGGAAGACTGGAAGTGCCGTTTTAAAGTGGCAGAATATTTTTTTCTTCATTTGTTGTGTTTTGTTTTATTTTGCTTTATTGCATTTTTCATATTTTTGGCTAAATCTATTATTACCTGTCCGTTTCAGCAACTAAAATCTGTTTGCTTACTTGTTTACCTGCATAGAACTTACTCTTCCATCTTCTTGGAATGGAACTTGTCTCAGAATCTTTTGAGCAATTGCCTGAGTCCTTCTTACAGACAGGACTAACACTCCCCTTGGACCCCAGGTATCTGCCCATGACTCAGTCTTGTTCAATCAGCATTTTCCATTCCTCTGGCCTTGATGTTTTGTTCACCAGTGGGCATGTAACCCAATTCTATCCAGTTAGACTTGTGCTGGGAAGGGATTTTTTTTTCCCCTGGGGTTGTGAAACTAAAAGATAAAAGTCTGGGATAGCTGATGGCCATGTTGACATTATGCGAGTGTTATAAACTGAATGTTTGTATCCTTCCAAAATCCATACGTGGAAATACTCTCAATGTGATGATATTAGGAGGCGGGGTCTTTGGGATCTAATTAGATCACTAGGGTGGAGCCCTCACAAATGGGATTAGTGCCCTTATAAGAAGAGACAGAAGAGCTTGCTTTCTGTCTTTTCTCTTAACCATGTGAGGATACAGTGAGAAGGCTGCCGTGTGCAAACCAAGAGTTCCCTCCCCACACATCAATCCATCAGTGCCTTGATCCTGGGCTTCCCAGACTCCAGAACTGTGAGAAATAAATGTGTGTTGTTTAAGCTGCACAGTCTATGGTATTCTGTTACAGCAACCCGACTAAGATGGTGGGGAAAGCCAGTGTGAATGTAAAGCAAAATGTTAAAAAAAGATATCCATTTCTGACATTATTTGAGTGTCAGTACTTGCATCTAATTGAGCCAGAAGCCTTGAACTTTTCAGTTTTGTGATGAATCTCCCCTTTTTTGCGTATAAGATAGTTCAAGATGTATTACTGAACTGTGCATCTTCCTACAGAGTCTTTTCTACGACAGCATAAGAAATTTGAGAGCAGAATGGCAGACCTGCATGACATGTTTTGGCACTTGTTATGTTAAACTCAAAAATTCCAAACTTCGAGGTTTAGAAGCAGAGATTTAACAACTAAAAATTGTGCATAGTCAACCTGATGAACTAAGATAGCCTGTGAGCCTGAGATGCCGAAGTCATTTTTTTTTTTTTTTTTTTTTTTACCCAGAAATGTAGTGATTTTTTTACATGTCACATCCTGGATTGACTCTCTCTGTCAGCTCAGCAAGTGTCTCTTCAGAGCTGACAAGTGATAAACCAGTTGAAAGCGCCAGTCACATTGTTTGGTTATTGATAATGCTGCGGTACCAGGGATGTGTCATTAGTATGTGTTCAGGGGCTGCAATTCTCAATGTGCACCCAGCAGAAAATATCGGGTACTTCAGGCCTTCTTGTTATTTACCCAGACGGTGTTTGGTGGGATAGCCCTTGCCTAGAGCAGATCTGGCATTGAACATATGAATAGGTGCATTTCTTTGTCTAATTTTAGAGCCCCTGGTTACTTCTTACCCAAGCTGGTAGGTTTTTTTTTTTTTTTTTTTTTTTGAGACGGAGTCTCGCTCTGTCACCCAGGCTGGAGTGCAGTGGCCGGATCTCAGCTCACTGCAAGCTCCGCCTCCCGGGTTCCCGCCATTCTCCGGCCTCAGCCTCCCGAGTAGCTGGGACTACAAGCGCCCGCCACCACGCCCGGCTAGTTTTTTTTTTTGTATTTCTTAATAGAGACGGGGTTTCACCGTGTTAGCCAGGATGGTCTCGATCTCCTGACCTTGTGATCCGCCCGTCTCGGCCTCCCAAAGTGCTGGGATTACAGGCTTGAGCCACCGCGCCCGGCCACTGGTAGGTATTTTTTTACAGAAGACCTGATCACCGAGTTCCTTGCAAAGACGTCTCCATCTTTTGCTTCCATTTTCTCATTAGTAGGAACTCATAATATGAAATAATAACAGCAATTAATGTTTATATATTGGTCTTTTTCATATGGTAGGTATGTTGGCACCATTCCATGTGCTGGAGTTGGAGTGGTGAATGGAATGGACGTGTCCTTGTCTTCAGTAAATACACTAAAACTTGTATATTTTAGTGGGAGAGATAGATGATAAGGAAGTAACTCTATAACTGAAAAAGATAATTACAAGTTTTGAAAAGTGATGTAAGGAAATCCACAAGGTAATGCAAGTAAGAGTAATTGATGATGGTGATAGGGGTTCACGGTTGGACAGTCTTGAGAACAATTAGTTCCAAAGTGAAACCACCTTTAAGGAGGCAACATTTGAATGGAGACCTGACGTGGTTTGGATTTGTATCCCCGCCTAGATCTCATGTTGAATTGTAATCCCCAATATTGGAGGAGGAGCCTGGTGGGAGGCAATTGGATCATGGGAATGGACTTCCCTCTTGCTGTTCTTGTAATCATGAATGAGGTCTCACAAGATCTGGTTGTTTAAGAGTGTGTACCACTCACTGAAGGTAACCATAGTAACAAGAAAATCCCAAATGAGCTAAACTCACAACTAGGTTGACTCCAGTCTCCACATGAACACACTAGTAGAAGAGATGTGCATGTTTCTTTCTTTTTTCCTTTATCTTTTTGGGGTTTTTTATTTTTTACTTTTTTGAGACAGGGTCTTGTTCTGTTGCCTAGGCTGGAGTGCAGTGGCACCATCTCAGCTCGCTGCAGCCTCAACCACATGGGCTCAAACTATCCTCCCACCTCAGCTTCCCAAGTAACCGGGACTATAGGTGTATTTCAATGTGCCTGGCTAATTTTTGTATTTTTTTGTAGAGATGAGACTTTGCCATGTTGCCCAGGCTGGTCTCAAACTCCTGGGCTCAAGGGATTTACTTGCCTTGATCTCCCAAAGTGGTTGGATTATAAGCATGAACCATAGTGCCTGGCTGAGATGTACATATTTCTATGCAAAAATACTATTTACTTCAGTCTTGACTACTTTCCTTCATGTCTAGGATTCAATATTAAAACAGAAAAAAACGAGGAAAAAAAAATCCATTTAGACAAAGGATTCCCAATCATTTCAGGAATCACGTTCACAGGCCTATAAGCACCCCCCACCAACCCACATTATCCCCCCAAAATAATGAGACCTCACCTGGCCTCCACATTTCCACATCCCTGCTCAAGGCCAAATCCATTCCTGTTCCCTTGCCCTGTCCTAAAGTTCATCTATATTACAGCATGTGTCAGAATTTCCTTCCTATTTAGGATTAAGCAGTATTTCCTCCTATTTATCTATTGATGAACACTTGGTTTGCTTTTCTCTTTTGGCTATTATGAATAATATTGCTATCAGCACAGTTGCACAGATATCTCTCTGGGACCCTGCTTTCCATTCCTGTGGGTAGATACCCAAACATGGAATTACGAGATCATGTGGTATTTCTAGTTGTAAGTTTTGGAGGAACCACTATCGTGTTTTCCAAAAGGCTAAACCATTTTGCATTTCCACCCACAGTGCCTAAGCATTTCTATTTCTCCAAGGCCTCTCCAACTTTCGTTATTTTCTGTTTTTGTTTGCTTGTTGGTTTTGGCAGCAGTGTTTATAACAGGTGTGAGGAGGTCGTTCTAAGTAATCTTGGCCATGTCCTTAGGAAGTATGTTATTTGCAGAGCAGCTGGAAACATCTCATTCTCCTCCATCCACTCCTTTCTGATGAAAGTGGCATATTGCACTGATGGAATATTTACCATGTAGATAAATACATGGCATTTTGCCCTAACAAGTAGTTTTCTTATACTCAGTACCATGTTTGTGTGATATCAATGAGAACTTACAGACTTCTTTAGAATAATCAAGAGGTCCTTAAGTTTCTGTCTTGTGTACTTGAAAATATGCAACTGGTAACCATTTAAATATGGCTAAAATTCTGTGTCTCTCTTGCAGTTGTACAACCCATAATTAAATGATTTGTGGGAGCAGTCTGAATTAAGGGCCCTGTTCATCAATACTACATGAATTATGTAGCCATATCTTCATTTTTACATTATTTATCTCAGCGGCCAGATGGGTACATGGGCTGCAATATTTATCAGTAAGAAATCCAAATGTAGCTTTGGTACACTGACATCTGTGCCTGGTCTGGCCCCCCGTGGGGTAGAGTGAATATGTGTGGTTGGGGACGAGGAGGCTCTCTGCTTCTAGGCAAGACAGGAGTTCTGCAAGTGCTGGTATTTGACACTTTATTAGTCACCCCCTAAGTAGCTCCCATCAGAGCTAAGCGGAAAGGATCGGAGAGCTGCCAAGCCTTTGGGGAGGGGATGGGCAATGTCCCATGAGTGGTGATGTGGACATCAGAGTTTTCACAACCCATTTGTCTTGGTTGCTAATGCTCTGTAAAACTCGGTAGTAGCTGATATTTAGGAAGGCAGTGTAATGTAGTGGATAAAAGCGTGGGCATTGGGGTTTACATTGTGGCTCTCCCGCTAATACTGTGTGGCTTTGGGCAAGCAGTTTCCTCATGTTTCTTACCTGGACAATGATTTAATATAGGCACCTACTGTGTCAGAGTGGTTGTGAGGATTCATTGAGTATAGGCAGGTTATAACATTGAGTACAGCATGCAACTGTGGGTTAAAAAGGTCAAGACTTAGAGATACCACTGTGGAGTTATCTCAGAGATACATTATTGGTGAACACTCAAAAGGGCAAAATGTTATATATTATAGGTTTCGATTTGGGTAGACAAAGCAATACAATTACAGATTGTGTTTGTATGTGCATGACATTTCTGGAAGGTTCTAACACCAATCATTGGTTTCCTCTGGAGAAGTGGACGGCAGTAGGGGATGTCTTGAGTGAGCACTGTTGTATGCTGTGATCTTTATTTTAATTTTACTGTGTACATATATTAGTATTTTTGAGGAGCCAATAGTTTCATTTTGAAAACAAGGAATGACTTACAGAAAGCTGCATCTGTCTCATGTGAAGATATATATATTTTTTGCAGTTACATAGGAACCTGGTGATGAGGGTCACCTAGATTTCTGGGGAGTCTTCCAACTATGTACTCAGGATCTTAGCTTACTGACCCGTGTGTCCTGCACTGGGTCCTCACCATTTTTCCCAACTCCACACCCTGGCCAAATACAGAACATTCACCCAGTCGTGGTCCATCAGGAAAATGGGAAGTTGGAAGTGGCCTCCACTTTGTCCCATTGCTGAGGGCAAGCGCGATTTTCACTTAACCATTTGGGAGAAGTAGATATTTGCCTCTACTATGGTCTGAATATTTGTGTACCCTGAACATTTATATGTTGAAATATTTATACTCCAGGTGATAGTATTAGGAGGTGATGAGGTCATGGTGGCAGGGACTTCATGAATGGGATTAGTGCCCTTATAAAAGAAGCCTCACAGACCTCCTTCCCTTGTCCTGATATGAGGACAGTGAGAAGGCATCTTCCGTTTGTCTGTTTGTTTATTCGTTTGTTTTTTGAGATGGAGTTTCACTTTTGTCACCCAGGCTGGGAGTGCAGTGGTGTGATCTTAGCTCACTGTAACCTCCGCCTCTCGGCTTCAAGCGGTTCCCTTACCTCAGCCTCCCCAGTAGGTGGGATTACAGGTGCACACCACCATGCCCAGCAAATTTTTATATTTTTAGTAGAGACGGGATTTTACCATGTTGGCCAAGCTGTTCTTGAACTCCTGACTTCAGGCGATCCATCTGCCTTAGCCTCCCAAAGTGCTGGAATTACAGGCGTAGGCCACTGCACCTGGCTGGCATCTTCTATGGACCAGGAAGCAGGCCCTCACCAGACACCAAATCTACCAGCACCTTGATCTTGGACTTCCCAGCCTCCAGAACTGTAAGAAAATACATTTCTGTTATTTAGAAGCCACCCAGTCTGTGGAATGTTGTTATAGCAGCCTGAATAGACTAAGACAGCCTCAACGTCAACATTTAAGAGTTCAGATTAGACCATATAGTGTAACATTTTTTAAAATTTTAATTAATTTTAAGTTCTGGGGTACATATCCAGGATGTGCACGTTTGTTACATAGGTAAATGTGTACCATTGTGATTTGCTTCACTTATCAACCCATTACCTAGGTATGCATTAGTTATTTTTCCTAATGCTCTCCCTCCCCCAAACCCTTGTAGGGTAACTTCCTGACATTGCTGTAGCATTTGTAAATGGTCATGGCACTAGTGGGAGTGTCTTTTGGCATGCAGTTGCATTACAGTTAGTGTATAATGGGTAGTGAGCACAGCCAGGAGTCACTTTTGTTGCCCTCTTGGTTTTGGTGGGTTTTTGCTAGCGTTTTGTTGTTGTTTTTTTTTTTTTTTTGAGACGGAGTCTCGCTCTGTCGCCCAGGCTGAAGTGCAGTGGCCGGATCTCAGCTCACTGCAAGCTCCGCCTCCCGGGTTCACACCATTCTCCTGCCTCAGCCTCCCGAGTAGCTGGGACTACGGGTGCCCGCCACCTCGCCCGGCTAGTTTTTTTTTTTGTATTTTTTTAGTAGAGATGGGGTTTCACCATGTTAGCCAGGATGGTCTCGATCTCTTGACCTTGTGATTCGCCCGTCTCGGCCTCCCAAAGTGCTGGGATTACAGGCTTGAGCCACCACGCCCGGCCTTGGCTAGCTTTTTATGGCTTCTTTTTACTGACGAGGTCTTTGTGACCTGTACCTGGTGCCGAACATCTATCTCATCCTGTGACTCACAATGCCCAGCCTACTGGGAATACAGCCCAGTGGGTCTCAGCCTTAAGGGATGAACCCTCAGTTTTGGGAATTGCCCACCCTTTTCCTGGAAAACTCAGAAATAATCCACCCCATTTAGCATGTACTCAAGAAATAACCGTAAAAATAGCCAACCGTCTGCTCTTGGGGCTGCTATGCCTATGGAGTAGTCATTCTTTATTCCTTTTAATTTCTTAATAAATTTGCTTTCACTTAAAAAAAAGAGTTGAGATTAGTTCTTCTAAAACTCCATATTCAGGGTAGATTTTCCTCTGTTTTCCTTTTCTATAAATGAACCAAAAATGTTGAAAATTCTATCATTTTAAGCCATTTTCTGGAGCCGTGTGTGCTCTTCGAGCATTGGGTTGTACAATACTGTTTGCCTTTTTTCCAGCAGTGTTTCTCATTTGATTTATCAGAGATGATACTTGGTAATTCAGTTTGATATTGTTCCCTGTATCCGATGATAAACACTTGAGGGAAACCAGGAAATCTATTTTTTATGTTAAGTAATAACACTGGCCCTTTCATTATCCTTTCAGCATTGCAAATCACCCTTGCTCTCTCTCGGCAAAGAGAGAGGAACTAAGATTTGTTCGGTGTTGACTCCTACATAATTATGTTATTCAGCGTTAAATATGAGAGAACTTTGTTACACAGAGCCAGGAGGGGGCAGTAAATTTCCTTTTTTACTGTTATTAAAAATGGATCCTGCGTTTCATGCATAGCAAGATCTCATCCGTTTGCTCTAGAATACCACTGTTTCCTACCCCCTACCCCAGTAAGGGAAATTTTTTGAATTCATTGTGACTCTGGTTTTTTGTAACACTCCCATTAGGTTTTTAAGTAGTGTGCTTTCACATTACTACCTGTCAAGAGGCAAAAGCAAATTTTTGCATTTGCCAAAAAAGAAAACACAAATAAAAATAAAAGGCTATCTTTTTCTTTTTTTTTTAACTTTGCAAAGGAGATACAGTCACGACTTGTCTTAAGATCTGTTTTAGCTCTTCCCATTCCCAAGTAGGTGCAGGTGGAACTATCACTGGATAAACTGAAATCAAAGTACACTGCCTGGACATGTTCAGGTTCTTGTGAAAAATGAGACAAGGGAAGGATGCCTTTAATGTACATAGCTGCTTTCCTGGTCATATTCCACCGTGTCAGCAAACACTGTGATTTCAAACAGGTGTGCCTGCGCAGACAACAAGCTTGCTGATCAGCGTCTGGACTGGACCCCTGGGCTTGCCTGTGCATTTTCCCTTCCTTCTGCAGTGACTGCTACTTCTTAAAACTTATGTCTTTGAATATCATTAACTTACGTAATTGCTATGTTCCCTACCAGGGTACCTAATATATCTGGCTAGTTTTAAGGAACACCAAGTTCTCTCTGTGGGATGATTTGGGGGTGGCTTGGGAATTATTATTGGCTGTGCTATAAATGGCTGAGGAGGGAAATAAAGGACACGTTCAGGACACAATTAACACTTTCTAATGGCACAGCCTGTGTGCTATCCAGAGACAGGGAGGCAGTCCAGACCCAGAGAAATAATGACATACAATGAGAGTTCCTCATGACCTTCAGGTATTTGGACTGAACACACACACACACACACACATACACACACACACACACACCACACACACACATATAAATATATATAAAACACACATGTGTATACATTTGCCTTCAAAAATCACAATTCCACAGAAAGAAGAGGTGAGACTCACTCTCCTGCAATTCTGACAATCCTCCAACCCGCAGACTGGACATTTCTGGCCACTTCTAAAAGGTAATAATAGGTTAACGCAAAATTAATTGCATTTTTTGCCATTTCTTTCAGTAGCAAAAACAAACAAACAAAAAAACGCAATTACTTTTACATCAACCTAATAGAAACTATCTAAAGCATATTTTCTTAAGTATCCAGGTTCTCATTAGTCTTCATTTTACAATTGTTACTGGTTTTTTTTTTTTTTCCTTCATATCTCCCTGCTGCTTCCACCTACACCAGATGAAGCACAGGGCACAAACTGGATTATATGCAAATTGTACACTGATTTATTAGCCTGAGCCAGAACTTTAATGAGGGGAGAGGGAACCATACAAACAGCTCTTGGGACCTATGCTTGAGTGGAGTTTTATTGCTATACTAAGTTTCAGTGTGAATTTGGGATAGGGTCTTCTACCTCCTCCTTCCTTAAGGATTGAGGAATGTGTCTACTTACAAATGTCGCTGATACACCTGTCAAACAGGCTGACACATGTGAGTTTCTCTATGAAGTACGTCGCTGAGTTCAGTGGAATTTATCCAATATTTTTTTGACGGGCATTTGAGGTCTTTAATGTTTTCCAGGGCGTTTGACTTTGTTTCTCTGTTCCTCCTTCTCAGGCATGTTAGTGGGGTTAACGTATAGTCTGGTATTTACCTGATTCCATTTGGAAATCATGCAGCCTGTTTTGGAATCATAGTTCTACCACGTACGCATAGAGATGAAGGGAAGAAAATTCTTTTGGTCTCTTTAAGTTCCTCATCTGTAAATTGAAGACATTGTAATATTTCCATCCTCACAGTTTTGTTTTGAGATCTAAGTGACTTACTGCAGTCAGGATTTTAGCATAGAGCCAGCCACAAAGTGAACATCAATAAATGGCTCATAGTTTATCATTAGTTTTGACTTTTGTTTTTATATCCATTCATTATGCTTTTTGGAAAATTACTTCAAGCAGTGTCACTTCTTACAGTCACTGTATCACCTTAAGTGAAGCTGCTGCAGGACTGCTACATCGTGGTATTTATGCCTTTAAGCAGTTTTCAGCTTGGGGAAATACAAGGTTGCAATTTACTTATCAAATAGTGAAAAACGTAAGTTGAGCAAATTTCTCTCTTGTGTAAACAGTTAAAACCCAATGTCTTGTCCTTTGTTTCTTCTTGTAGAAGAGGCTATTCCTTGAGCCCAACTGTGTTTTGAATGTTTCATAACCTTGGAAATTGTTCATTGCTATGAAGTAATCCCTTTTATTACATAATATAAAGGGAAGATAAAGTTGTTAATTCTCAATGCATCTGAAGTGGTGACATGTAGCAAACAGCTCATTATCCCCCACACAAAGCACAATTACTCAATAGAGGGAAGCACTGCTTTCAGAAGCTGCCTCATATTTGAGCTGCCCCAAGCTGGCTAATGTTGGATATTGATTCTGAATAATTCAAATAGCAATAAAATTGGGTTTTCATGACAGTCGATCAGAGGCATTTTATATTTAATGCTCAATAGAAGAAACACGGTGTCTTCTTACCTCCTGAATTTCAAAGCCATTAAAGTAATTGTAGGTCATTACGCTAAATTTATCTGCATAATCGGAATAGTTAATCTAATTCATGTAGCATTCAAAACAGTGGCGAAAGAAGAACTGATGAATTTTTAGATATGATATATATAGTGCATGTATACATATGCATACATACACACACGTATATATGTATACATGCACACACGTTTAGTCAAAGTAGTGTCACTTTACCAGCATTCATTTCTGTTAATACGATCAACAAAGCATATGGGGATAACTTTAAATAATTCATTTGATCCTGTTTCTCACATATTCCCAGTGGCCTCAGAAGTGAATAGTTTCTGTTGAAATGGAAATACTAAACTAAGGAGTTTAGTTCTTTATATGATTTTGCTGATCTTTTCTTTTTAGTTTTCATCCATCTTTCCAAAATAGACTTACCTGGGAGATATATATAATTACATGTATATAATTGGGGTCACCAGACCCCAGAGATTCTGATTTAATTTATTTGAGATTGGGGCCTGAGGATCAAGATTTTTTTTAAAAGCTCCTCAGCTGATTCTAATGTATAGCGTAGAGAAACAAGGTAAATATAATTCAGCCATTCACTCACTCATTAATAAAATTGTTTATCAAGTACCTGTTATCTTCTACAGTCTTATAGGTGTTCTGATGGCTAAAAGGTGAGGAAGATAGTATTGTAGGAGCCTTCCCACCAATCCATTAAAAAGTTTTAAAGTGCCAATTTAGACATAGAAACAAAGAAGATGTTTATATGCAGCTGCCTGGAAAGCCTAATACTTCTGCCTCTGGGAATATTATCAAAACCCTAGAGGGAAATGGGCTTCTAAAGGCTTCTTGGCTGTGTATAGACAGTATCTCATTCTGTTCTAACTTTAGACTTGCAACCCTTAATATATGACCTCGGATTAGTTTGTTGGAAGGTAGAGTGACACACGAAAGCAGAATTCCACCTTACTTGGGAGTTGGGTTTAAAGTCATGCTCTGCGTTAGTTTAGGATGAGTTTGTTTCTAGTGTCTACAAGGCAGAGATACTTCTCGTGGTAAATGCTGAAGTATCATGGGACAAATGGAGTTTGGAAGAAAGCCACTTAGAAAGGATAATGGCCCGGGAGGTACAACATGTAAAACTTGTACAAGATGCCTGATTCCGAGAAGAGAGAATGGCTTATCAAAAATTCAGATCCTGATGCCAACAAATGACTCTACTTGTTGAACATTTTTTGTCTAGGAAGTAATTTGGAGAGCTTGGAAATAATCGTGGAGATAATCTTGATGCTCTTTATATATTCCTGGGCTGCCTGTTAGAAGGACATCTCTCCACCTCTGCAATTCCTGCTTCCTTTGACTTAAGTATTTGCTTCCCTAAAAGAAGCCTTCAATAATTATAACTCTTTATCCATCTGGAGAAGAGGAGGGGACTTGGGAACAAAGCCTGAACAAATATAAATGGTTCATCTAGGGAGATGGTAGAATTGTACACCAGTGTAAAGCCCTAAGGATGGGGGTAGCAATGGTGAGAATCCTTGAATCTCATTTGTGCCCAATTTAGAATAAGAAATACATCATATAGTAAGCAGTGAGCACGTGGAATCTCTCTGTCTCTATCATCTGTGTATCTATGATCTATCTCATCTGTATCTAATCTATCAATCTATCTAATTATCTGTCCGTCTGTCTAATTACCTATCTGTCTAATCTATCCATCTATCTACCTGTCTATCTAATCTAACAATCTCTCTCTCTGTGTATCTATCTATCTCTCTCTCTCTCTCTCTCTCTCTCTATCTATCTATGTATCTCTCTATCTATGTATCTCACTATCTACAGTCCTGAAAAAGGGATTGGATTCATAGGTGATAGTGATATCATTGTCTAATGTGAAGACTGGTCATTTTGTGGAAAATCTTCAATCATGATGAAGTTATAACTCTTAGATGAAATGCCACTGTCCAAACCATTTTTAAGGTCACTGCTAGGGGTAAACAGACAAAACTGATTATTTAGTGGATTATGAATTGTAGAGTTGGAAGATGGCTTAGATTTCATTTACTAGGAGTTTCTCATATGTGGCTGAGGAGCAGAGCCACAAGTGGACTTTACTAAAGATTCCCAGACCCCAACCTGCCTCCTTGAATTAGAATTCCCACGTATGGGGTGTGGAGATTTATATCTTTGACAGGCTCCCAGCTAACTCCACAATGATCGAAGAACCAGGAATGAGGAAACACTACTTTTGTTGGTATCATTGATGTTAGAGATAACAAAAGAGAGGTTATGTCTTGCAACCCAGATCAGAAGGCAGATTATAAATTCCTAACTCAGGAATATCCTTTTCCTTTGGAAAACTGGTTATATTCTTCCCTTGGAAAGCCTGAATTAGAAGATGAATACAGAGGAACTGCTGAGGACAGCTAGAATTACCGAAGGGGCAAGAATATAGGGAAGATACAGATCAGATCCTAGAGGAACTAAATCCAAATGCTGAAGGCTAATGGGAAATGGTAAGATGAGGTGGGAAGTGGAGTTCTGCACAACTAAAAGGGACACAAAAATATTGCTGCAAGCATAGACAGATACTGATCATATATCATTGTGGATCGTTGATATATAGGGCATGACTATACTTTAGAAACAGGGGATCAGTGACCCCACGTCTTATCTGTCGTAGCACACTGCTACTCTCTCTCCTTCATCCTCTGGGTTTGCCATCTTTTTTGTGCTCTTGCAGACTTCTAGCTGCAAGCATCTGTGTTTGAAAGTATTTCCCAGGATTATGGAAGTTGCTTTGCCCATGCACAATAGGAGATGAGAATTGTGAGGCAATTAATACTCCAGGGAACAGCCCTCAACCAATGGCTCCTGGGAGCTGGAGTGTAAATACCCCAGCTCCCTCACCCCATGGGTAGGATAACGCTGAGGCACATGTTTTGAAAGTTTTCCCACATGACTAGGCCCATTATGTATCTGGCTTCTTAGCCCATCTTTTATTAAATGATGCTTTTTTTCTTCCCTGTGCTGATTTCTCCATTTCTCCCTTCCCCATTGCTGTTTCCTACCTTCCAAAATGAGCAACTTGTTCTAAAATCCTTGGCTCATTGTCTGCCTTTAGGGGAATCCAAACAAACAAAGTATCTTTGTGTTCCTATGTTTTCTTGCACAGACAGTTAAAATCTGACATCTAGGAGTAATGTATGAAATTAGCTGAGCCTACTAAAACCAAATTTGAATCAAAAGGGAAGGTTTTTTTTTAAAGGATCTAGGTAAATTCTGGTAACTGTATTGGAATGACTCAAGCTACGGCTTGAGATCTACCTCTCTTTTAACCTTTCTTCCGTTTCTCTTTTGGTCTTCCCTTTGCATCTGACTCTTCTGCCTAGTTTCTGGTCTCTTCCCCCTAAGCATCTTGATCCCTCCTCCTTTCCAAAGACTGGCTTCCCCTACTTACTCACAGTTTCTGCTTCTCTGCAGTCTCAGCTGGCATGTAACTGGATTACAGTGGTGTTAGATTTGGCCAAGAATCCACATTGAAATTCCAGTTCGAGAATTCACTCTCTTGGCCCCAGGCTCCAGTTCAGATTCTCATGAGAGAGCGAGTCTCTGACAGAGGCAGCATTCCTTGCTAGGAATCAGCTTCCCCGAGGCAGGTGACCTCCCTGGCCCAGGCACCTGCACTGCACCTGCACTGGGGAGTTGATTGAGGATGGTGAGGTCACCTGGTTCTTTGAGTATCTCTTCCAGGGAGATGGGCTTAGTATTGTAATCTAGGAAACAGATTTAGTGTGGCAGGCAATTGCTTTTCATCCTGAATAGGCAGACTTTCCTCCACGATTAGTGCACACAGTAGGTCTGCAAGGCAGGGACCCTCTGTGTTAATGAAAGGACAGTGACGTTGGGGAGAAGAGCAAGGTGAATGTTTAGCATTTATATAGAATGCTGACATCCTCTGTTGCCTAAAGCACATAAGCCTGATTTATGCCACGTGAGAACTAGTACATTCTGCCAGTGCCTCTGTACATGCGGCACACCTACATTTTTAAAGAGTAAATAATGAGGTGGAGTTTTTTTGTTCATGTTTTTGTTTTACCTCGGACAGCCTTTATGTAAACTTTTCACAACAAATTTGCATCTGAAAGTTTGTTAATCTATGTGTGATATTTCATGACAAATGATGAAAATACTAATTTCTGAATAAAGTAAAAGCTACTTTTACACATTTATTTGCAGAAGGAATTATAGGGCTCCCTCTTACATAAACAGATCCTGAAAACATAAAGGTATGAATATAAGCACTGTTGAATACAAATATCAAAATGTGAAAAATGAGCAAAGCTAACCCGTCATCTCCCATACGTCATTAGAAAGTGCTTCTTCACTATTTATTTATTAGCAGGTGCCAGAGCCCTGGCAAACTCCCATTTTTGAAATTTGGCCTTCAGTGTGATAGAAACAGAAATGTGACTTGGGCATATATGTAGTCCTTCCATCCTTCCATAATCCAGATATGCTGAACTGATCTGTATATCCATGTGTCAGAGCAAAGCCTGTGCCTGTCACCTGAACCCACTCAGTCCTATAGCCTTCCTGAAAATTAAATTAAAAAAGGTTTCTTGGTGAGTTTTATAAGGGCAATAGGAGAATTTGCTAGGTCAAGCTAGTCAATATTTTTATAATGAACCATTTAATAATTAATTTGTAGCAAATATAAATAATGGTTGTAGCCTGCATTAGTTAAAAACCTGAGCTCCTTACAGGAAGCAGCCAGGCGTGGTGGTGTGCACCTGTAGTCCCAGCTACTCAGAAGGCTGAGATGAGCAGATCGCTTGAGCCCGGAAGCTTGAGGCTGCAGTGAACTGAGATCACACCATTGCACTCCAGCCTAGGCAAAAGAGCGATACCCTGTCTTAAAAAAAAATTCTGACCTCTAAAATCTGTCAAAGCTGGGTTCTACTCCCATCTCTGTGACTTGCTGCTGGAAAGCAGGAGCTCACTCCAGGGCTGACGTTCACCCAGAACTCGTGGCCAGTGTTGGTTCTGATTGTCAGCACTATCCTGTACAGGGTTTCAGTTCTTAGACAGTCTGAATAGCATCTTTGTCTATCTTTAAGGGTTGCCGTAAAGACAAAGTTTGTAGGACACAGCGTTCCGTCCCTGGCACATCATTACAGTTGAACACGTGCTTGTGTTTCTTGCCATGGTCGTTTTAGAGAACTTTTACCCAGCTGCCTGGATATGAAGTTCCAATCTTATTACCAGAATTGCACAGGGATCTGCCAGAATTACGCAGGGTTCAACAGGTTTATTTGACTTTTTTTATGCTTTTGATTTCAGCCCACATCCATGCAGCTCTGCAATTGTGTGATGTCTGACCCCTCTGTCCAACTCCCATTGAATATCTATGAATGCCCTTTGTTAAGCAATGTGCCTGGGAGGGCTGGTATAGATGTATATTCTTTGTTCAGAAGGAAGAAAGACTATCCTCTGGGCTCAGTTTTGAATTCACAAGATTGCTAATCATTGATCATAACAGCTCTAATTTAGTGAACACTGACAGTTATGTAGCCATTTCCTTTATGTGGATTATCTCATTTAATCCTCACGATAAAGGTCGTGGTATCGCCTCATTACAGCTGAGGACATGGGTCCTGGAAGTTAAATCACTTACTTGAATTCTCCCAAAGTACAAGTGGCCCAACTAGGAGTTCAGTCCGTGTAATTAAGACTGTGTTCTTAACTACTCTCCTAAACTCTCTGGAGCTAGGTCTCTATTCCTCAAACATTCTTTGCTTTGTGATAGTTTCTTCTCTCATTCTACACAGATTTTATCTTATTTGTGAGGGAAGAGTCAGAAAGTAGCACTAGACTTCAGTTCTTCTCTCTTTTCTCCTCCTCCCTTTACTCCTATCCAACCGGGACAATATAAATTGTACTTAAGATTTGTGGAAAATATTTCTTACGAAATCTAGATGCTTAAAGCAAAACAGGTGCAACAAGGAAAAGATGAGTCATTTTCAGTAGTTCTCGATGCCTGGTAAATGTTATTAGAATGTGTTATTAGGATGTGTTTCCTCACTTGAGCCCAGGACTTTAAGATCAGCATGGGCAACCTAGTGAGACTGGGTTTCTATAATTTTTTTCTTTTTTAAAATTAGCCTGGTGTGGTAGCACGGCATATGCCTGTGTTCTCAGCTACTTGGGAGACTAAGGGGGAGGGATCACTTGAGCCAGGGAAGTCAAGGCTGCAGCGAGCCATGATTAAACAACTCTATACACTCCTTCCTGGGTGGCAGAGTGAGACCCTGTCTCAACAACTACAACAACAACATCAACAATGAAAACCAAACTGGTGGTTTATTGCTAGATGCACATGGTTTAATGGAAAGGGCATGGTTCGGAAGTTAATTACACTTGGCTCTTACCCAACTCAGCCACTCACCAGTGGGGTCATATTGGTGAAGTTACTTAAATTCGAAACCTGGTTACTTAGTGCTGTCAGCTAGGGAGCTTGTACCTGCTATTCAGGGCTTTCCTTTTAAGGTTGGAAAGTTGTAAATAGGCAAGTGGATAGATATTTTTCTATCTTAGTCTCTGCAGTGCCTGTAAGAGACTAAATCTTCAGAGAATACATATTCAACAGTTATTTATTCGGAGACCTTTAAGTGGTAGCTACTGTTTGCCGTTTAACTATTTCTCGCCTCGCGGACGTGACTTGTATTTGCTTATGTCCCATTGCATGGCTAAAATAACTTGAAACAGAAGTCGTGTAACATTGGATAGATCAGAAAATGTTTGGGTAACTATGCTGAGACTCTCTCAAATCCCTAGGGGTTGCATTTCTCCTAAAAGCTGAAACTTGGTTATGAGAAGCCCCAAGGCAGGAGTCTACTATGATAGTCCCCGAGTGGCATGGGTGGTGATCTGTGGTTCCTCTCCCGAATCCTTCAGCTGGAACATTGGTTACATCATTCACAGGCCCTCCTCCTGAGACCTCTGGAAATAAGCAGATGGTTGAAGAATGAGGTAGTTTTTGTTGTCGTTTTTTTGCCTTTTGCTGTAATTTTTGGAATAATTATGTTTACTTCCCTAGTTGGGCTGCTCAGGTGAATTAACTTTTTTTTTTTTTTTTTTAAAAGGGATTTAGGAATCTCAGCATGGTCACCCAAACATTTTCTCATCTACCCAATATTACCTATTTCAAATTATTTTAGCCGTGCAAGGAGACATAAATACAATTTATGTCTATGTTGTTACCATGGAAAACCAGTTTATTTTATTTTTTAATTTTATTTTTCCATAAGTTATTTGGTACAGTTGGTATTTAGATACATGAGTAAGTTCTTTAGTGGTGATTTGTGAGATTTTGGTGCATCCATCACTACATTGTATTTGTAGTCTTTTATCCCTCACCCCTCTACTCTTTCCCCCAAATCCCCAAAGTCCATTGTATCATTCTTATGCATTTGCATCCTCATAGCTTAGCTCCCACATATCAGTGAGAACACATCATGTTTGGTTTTCCATTCCTGAGTTACATCACTTAGAATAAGAGTTTCCAATCTCATCCAGGTCATTACAAATGCTGTTAATTCATTCTTTTTTATGGCTAAGTGGTATTGCATCATATATATACATACCTCAGTTTCTTTATCCACTTATTGAATGATGGGCATTTGAGTTGGTTCCACGATTTTGCAATTGTGAATTGTGCCACTATAAACCATGCATGTGCAAGTATCTTTTTCAAATAATGTCATCTTTTCATCTGGGTAGATATCCAGTAGTTGAATTACTGGATCAAATGGTAGTTCTACTTTTAGTTCTTTAATGAATCTCCACACTGAGAAAACCAGTTTGGAAGGAGAGGTTGTGATTTGTAGCATGTGGTGGTTCTGACCACGTGTGGAATGCTGTATTCATACATGTGAATTCCAGATGTGGATACCCTGGAAAGTGGGATACCTGGAGTCTGAAGTAATTGATTGGGAGCCCAGGTATAGACTTAGCAGGGAAGAGTGCCATAATGGATTAGTGGTGTCTGCTGTGAACGTAGCATTGGGAAGCGACAGCTTGTGTGCCCTGTGTTCGCCACTTATCCCTGACATGGAACTGTCTGAAAAGAGGAGCCTCATTTAAGCAGTATTCAGTGAAAACCTACCATGTGTCAGATACTTCAGTGGGCACTAAAAAATCAATACTAAGACAGTCCCTGCCTTCATAGGGTTTACAATAGGGGAAACAACAGAGGCAAAGCTCTAAAGAATATTGGCAAGAATTAGGGCTATTCAGCTAAAGGTCAAGTGAAAAATAACGCAATATAATTTGAATAGATAAAGTGTTATGATATTTTTTGCATTTCTCTGTATTTCTTCCTACAAAAGTTCACTTGCGATGATCCCTGCCCTTATATGTTATTGATAGATTTCTTGTTTAGAAGTATAAAAATGCATCAGATTTATCTGTTGTTTAAATTACCAGGTAAAACCTAGAAGAAATCTTGGGCCTGCAGGTAAATGTGCATCACAGTATTAAAATAGAATTCAAATATTCGAAAGTTAAAAAGAACAGACATGTTACTCCTTGTCCAGTTCAGCTAGGCAGAGCAGCTACTACGCGGTGCCTACGAACTTTCTGGAACTCACTGCTGCTCAACCTCAGTTTTTAAATCTGGACTCTGCTTCTAGGATGTGTTTTCTCGCCTGAGGCTTGTTGGATGTGAAGGCTGAGCAAATAAATACAGTTGGGAAGAGTGAAGAGTGTTGATCAGGTTCAATATAGGCTAGGTTTTTTCCTCAAAATGTCCCACAGCCTTAGGTTGGATGAACGTCTAGGTACACAAATGATATACAGGATTTAAATAATAGTCCATTTATTAATAAGAGGAAAGGTAGCTTATATCAAGATTGTTTATATTTCATTTAGTTAACTCTTTTTATTTAGGACACTGCAGTCTTTTCCCAAACAAAATGTACGATAATATTTTAGAGATGGGGGAAACCATGAAGCCTAAGTTACATTTAAACATTTGTTAAATAAGATAATAAGTAAACATTCCTTAGCACAATGCTTGACCCAGAGAAAAGTGCTAAATAAATTCTAACTATTGCCACTGGGAATAATCACGTGTGTGTACAGCGGAAAACAAAAACACAAAGGGCTTGTCTTTTTTTCTAGTAATTCTTAAAAAAAAAAAAAAAAAAAAGTCAGACATCTTCATCTGGTCAAGATGGTGTAATAACGACCAAATTTAACCTCTCATTTTAAATGACTGTATGATGATCAAAACACATGAAACAATGGTTTGCACAACACTGTACGTCAAACAAAGATGGACAGCGATCCTTGACAGGAGCCAAGGAGGTGAGTCCTTTCATTGCCCCAGCTTACTGCCTTAAGCGTTTCCATGAGGAGAGGAGGGGAACTCAGGTGAAGCCTGCAGTACTCCCTGTATTGAGGAAGTGGAACTGAGGGTCCAGGGACCAAGGTACCTGTCATTCTGAGGATAGAGCACCAGAGAGGAGAGTAAGAACCCAGGAGAGTATTTATAGGAATTCTAAATGTGTTTGCATCAAATAAAAGAGCTGTAAAATCTGTGAAGCAAAAACATATATAATGGAAAGAAAAACAAATATATGAACCCACAATTATAATTGTAAACCTAAACATCCATCTTGCAACAAGTTATAGAATGACCATATAGGATGTAAGGAAGGATAGAGGAGAACTCACCACCATCAACCAACAGGATGTCATCAACAATTACAGAACACTTTACCCCAAAACAGCAGAATACAAATTCTTTTAAGGAGCCCATAGAGCATATACCTTGAGAGACCATGTCCTAGGCCATAAAATAAATGTCAGCAAATGTAAAGACAGTGAAATCTTGGAGTGTGCTCTCTGACAACAGTAGAATCAAACCAGAAATTAATAACATAAAGAGAACAGGAAAAAATCTCAAACACTTGGAAGATAAACAGTAAACTTCTTGGTCATCCATGAGTTGAAAATGAAGTCTCATAATACATTTTAAAAATGACATTGAACTTAATGAAAATAAACGTACAATGTATAAAAATTTGTGTGACACAGCTAAAGCAGTCCTTAGAGGGAAATGTATAGCCCTAAATGCTTTCAATTTAAAAATGACAATTCTAAAATCAATAATATAAGCTCCCACTTCAAATAAAAACAGGGAAAGAAGAGTTAAATAAACCCAAAGCAAGCAGCAGAGTGGAAATAATAAAAATTGGAGCAAAAGTCAATGAAATTGAAAACAGAAAAACAATAGAGAAATGCTAGTTCTTTAAAAAATATAGAAGAAAATGGCAAACTTCTAGTAAGGATGATAGAAAAAAAAAAAAAAAAGAAGGGAATAATTAACAATATGAGGAAAGAAGCCAAGAATATTACTATAGACCCTGCAGACATTAAAAGGATAATAAGAGACTACTCCTAACAACTCTGCACTTACGCATTTGACAACTTAAACCAATTCCCTTGAAAAGCACAAACTACAGTTCACCCAATATACAATAGATAATTTGAATAACCCTATAACTATTAAGGAAATTGAATTCGTAATTTAACGCCCCTCCACCCCCTGCCCCTGGCAAGGGAATCTCCAGGTCTAAATGGCTTCATTGGAGAATTCTACCCATATTTTTAAAACATTTAATACCAATTCTACAAAATATTTTTTAGAAAATAGAAGGTGGGCCAGGTGCGGTGACTTACGCCTGTATTGCCAGCACTCTGGGAGGCCGAGGTGGGCGGATCACTTGAGGTCAGGAGTTCAAGACCCGCCTGGCCAACATGGTGAAACCTCATCTGTACTAAAAATGCAAAAATTAGCTAGGCATGATGGTGGGCACCTGTAATGCCAGCTACTCGGGAGGCTGAGGCAGGGGAATTGCTTGAACCCAGGATGCGGAGGTTGCAGTGAGCCAAGATTGCACCACTGCACTCCTGCCTGGGCAACAGACCGAGGCTTTGTCTTAAAAATAGAAGGTGGTGGCACACATTCGACTTTATTTTATGAAACCATTATACTCTGATCACAAAGCCAGACAAAGAAAGTAACAAAAGAAACAAGAAAACTACAAAGCAATATCCCCAATATAGAATTTACACTATTTAAAATATTTTTAAATAGAATCTAGCAATATACAAAAAGATTTATGCACCCCAACCTAATGAGGAATAGTCCAGTAATGCAATACTAATTCAGTATTTGAAAATCAATTGATGTTATTCACTATACTGGTAGGTTAAAGAAGAAAAATCACATGCTCACATTAGTTGATGCAGGAAAAAGTTTGAAAAAATTGATACACAGCCAGAACTCTCAGAAAAAATAAGAATAGATAGCAGTTTTATTAATTCGATAAAGGACATGTGCAAGAAACCTACATGTAATATTGTGTGTAATGGTACAAATGAATGATTTCCCCTTAAATATAAGAACAAGACACCACCTCTATTCAACATAGTAAGGAATTTCTAAACAGTGCAATAAGACAAGAAATGTAAATAAAAGGCATACAGGTTAAAATAAAGAAATAAAACTATCCTTATTTGTGGATTGCATGGTTATATAGAAAACCCCAAAAATGCAAAACCTGCACACATTTTGTGGACCAACAAGTTAGCTCACCAAAGTCGCAGGATATGAAATCGCATTGCGAAAAGCAATTTCTAAATTTCTTGCAGTAAACACATAAAAACAACTTAAAATACAATACCATTTTAATCACACAGAAAAAAGGGAAATCCTTAGGTGTGCATCTGACAGGACTTGTATGCTGAAAATTATCAAATGCTGATGAAAAAGGCCAAGATGGAAATGGATGGAAAAGCATAGTGTTTTCATGGATTGAAAGACTCCACTGTGTAAAGATGCCATTTCTGCTCAAATTGACACACAGATTTAATGCAGTAATTTCAAAATATCAGCAGAGCTTTTAAAAATAAATATAGAGAAGATTATCTCAAAATGTGAATAGAAAAGCAAAGAAGCTAGAATAGTTAACACAGTTTTGAAAAAGAAAAATCAGGTGGGACAAATCAATGTACCTGGTTTCAAGACATTATGTAACTCCAGTCATCCTCACTACATGGTGTTTGCTCAGATGTAGATACCTAAATCAATGGAAGGGAAGAGAAGACACAGAAATAGCCCCAGGCAACTATGACCAACTGATTTTTGCTGATAATGCAAAAGCAATTTAATGGAGGAAGGACAGTCTTTACACCAATGGTGCTGGAACAATCGGCTATTCATAGGTAAAATAATAATAATAAATAATCCTGACCTAAACTTCACATCTCATAAAAATTAGCTCAAAATGGATCACAGGTTAAATTGAAAACATAAAACTGTACAACTTTCAGGCAATCCTATAGGAAAAATATCTTTCAAACCTAGAGCTTGGTGACATGCCACCAAGGGTCTATAAAATAAAAAAAATGATAAATTGGACTTCATTAAAATTTGGCTGGACATGGTGGCTCACGCCTGTAATACCAGCACTTTGGGAGGCCGAGGCAGGTGGATAACCTGAGGTCAGGAGCTCGAGACCAGCCTGGCCAACATGGCGAAAACCAGTCTTTACTGAAAATACAAAAGTTAGCTAGGCGTGGTAATGCATGCCTGTAATCCCAGCTACTTGGGAGGCTGAGGCAGGACAATCGCTTGAACCAGGGAGGTGGAGGTTGCAGTGAGCTGAGATCGTGCCCCTGCACTCTAGCCTGGGCGACAGAGTGAGACTCAGTTTAAAAAAAAAAAAGATTAAAGATGTAGTCTCTGAACAATCCTGTTAAGATACTGGAAAGAAAAGCTATAATGTGGAAGAAAATTTTGCAAATTTCATATCTAATAAAATTTTGCAAATTTTGCAAATTTTGCAAATTTTGCAAATTTTGCAAATTTTGCAAATTTTGCAAATTTCATATCTAATAAAGGACTAATATCTACAAATTTATAAAGAAGTAAAATGGTGGTTACCAGAAACTGGAAGGGTAAAGAAATGTTTGTCAAAGGATACAAAGTTTTAGTTAGATAGGAGGAATAAGTTCAATAGATCAATTGTACAACATAGTGACTGACTGTAGTTAATAATTCTGTATCGTATCCTTGAAAATCATTAACAAAGTAGATTTGAAATGTTTTTACCACAAAAATAAGTGTGTGTGGTTCTGCATATGTTAATTAACTTCAGTTAGCCATTCTACAGTGTGTACATTTTTCAAAACATCATGTTGGACGTGATAATTATATACAATTATTGTCAATTTTAGAATGTCAAAGAGTAAAAACCAATCCATTTAGAAAATTTTTAAAAATGACTTGAAGAAATATTTTACCAAAGAGGATATATGGAAGAAATTAAGAACATGGAAAGAATTCGACATTACTGGCTGTTAGGGAAATGCAGATTAAGACTATAATAAGATATCATTACACACATGTTAGAACAGATAAAATTTAAGATAGAAACAATATCAAATGTTTACAAGGATGCATAAAAAGTGCATCTCTCATACATTGATTATGGGAATGTCAAATGACACAACTCTTCTGGCAAATACTTTTGTAGTTTCTTAAAGAAAATAAATAGACATTTACCAATGAGTCAACAATCACATTTCTGGACATTTATCCCAGAGAAATGAAAGTTAATGTCCACAGAAAACCCCAGAAACCTAAACACAATTATTGTCAGCAGTTTTATTTATGAGTCAAAAACTAGAAACAACTAAAATATCTACAGTAGGTGAATGGTTAAAGAAACTATGAGATACCAGTAATGGGAACTATTCAGCAATAAAAACTTCATGAACTATCGATATACATAACACCTGGGATGAATCTCAAGGGCATACTGTTGAATGAAAAAACAATCTCAAAAGGTATAGACTATACGATTTTATTTATTTACATAACGCTTTCACCATGAGAAAAGTATAAAGATATGGTGGTTGTTGCTAGTATGGTGGGAGAAAAAAAGATGGGTAGAACTATAAATGTACAGCATGAAGGAGAAATCTCCAGTGAATTAGTTCTGTATCTGGATTGTGGTGGTGGTTACAGAAATTTAGACATGTAATAAAAGGGCATAAAATTATACGAACACACTATATCAATGTCAATATCGTATAGTACAATATGATGTAGTTTCATAAGATGTAACAAATGGGTTACTAATGTCACCAGCAGGATAGGGAAACAGGACCTCTCTATCTTTAAAACTGTCTGTGAATTTGTAATATTTTCAAAATACAAAGTTATAAAGATTTCCCTTTTATAGTGTTACTGTAAACCCTAAAGCTTCCACTAAAAAGATGAAATGCAGAGTTATAGCTAATAAGCCAGCAAAGGAAATAGAATAATAAAAATTTTCAATTACTCCAAAAGAAGACAGAAAAAAGAGGAAAAGGGAAAGTTGGGACAAATAAAAAAACCAATAGATTATAGGTTTAAACCTAATTCTATCAAACACATTAAATATTAATGTTCTAAATATACTCAGTTCAAAGGCAGGGATTGTCAGTTAATAAAAATAAGATCAAATTATAGGCTGTGTTATAAGAAACACACTTTAAATATAAAGACACAAATATGTTAATGAGGATAAATGGTAGTACACACCTGTAATCCCAGCACTTTGGGAGGCTGAAGCAGGAGGATCCCTTGAGCCCGGGAGTTTGAGACCAACCTGGGCAACCTGACAAGGCCCCATCTCTACAAAAAATTTAAAAATTTAACTGAGCACGGTGGTGCATGTCTGTAGTCCCAGCTACTTGGGAGGCTGAGGTGTGAGGATCACTTGAGCCTGGGAGGCTGAGGCTGCACTGAGCTGTGATCACACCACTGTACTCCAGCCTGCACTCCACTGCACTCAGGAGAAAGCAAGACCCTGTCTTAAAAAAAAAAAAAAAAAAAAAAAAAAAAAGGAAAGAAAGAAGAAAAAGGAATAAATAAATGTTCATTGTTATTTTTTTGTCCATGTGTTTTTACTATTTAAAATTCAAGTTCATTTATTTCTGATTATTTGTAACACATTTTCCTGTATATTAATTAAGGATATTAACCATTCATCTATGGTATATGCAGTAAATAATTTCCCAGTTTTTCATTTGTGATTTAATTTTGTCAATGTTATCTTTTCAATATATAAAACACGTGGTATATTTGCATGTTTAAACAAAGTGTAATTTTTTTCCTTAAAAAAAAAGGATAAAGATACAGAATGCTATCACTAATCTAAAGAATACTGAAGTAACTATATTGATATCACACAAATACATTCTAGAGAAAAATACATCAGGGATAAAGAAGGTAATTTCATAATAGAAAAGGTGACTTAATCAAGAAGACATTAAATATTTATGCACTTCAGCTTTAAAACATATGAAACAAAAACTGATGGAATTGCAAGGAGAAATAGCCAAAGATTTCAGTGCTAGTCTCTCAATAATGGACAGAATAAATAGCTAGAAAATTATTAAATATCTGAATAGTAGTATTAACTAACTTGCCTTAATTAGTGACTATAGAACCCTCTATCCTAAAATAGCAGGATACATGTTAATTTCAACTACATAAGGAAGCATTACCAATAAAAGAGCTATTCTGGACTGGACTATTTTTTTAATCAAGAAATTTAAGATAATTGAAGTTATTTCTCCAACCACAGTGGAATCAAACTAGAAGTAAATGACAGAAATATAAAATGAAAATGAAAATGTCTAAACACTTGGAAAATAAGCCACACTTTAATAAATAACCTATGGATCAAAGAGGAAATCTAAAGGGAAATCAAAATAAACAGTGACCTGAACAAAAATATACATATGACATATCAGATTTTGTGTAGTGTTACTAAACAATGCTTGAAGAGAAATTCATAGCATTAAATATCCATATTAGGATAGGGAAAAATGGTCTTAAATCACTTACTTTATCTTCTGCCTTAGAAAAATAGATAAAGAAGGTGAATTAAGTTAAGTAGAAGATAGGAAATAATAAAGATCAGAGTTGAAATCAATAAAATGGGTAGCAGGCCAAAATTGGAGGAAATCTTTGAAACCAAAAGCTGATTTTTTGAGAAAATTAATAAAATCAATAAATACACCTTTAGCCAGGCTTAGTAAAGTTAGGGAGAAGATACAAATTACCAATACTAGTATAGAAAGAGGAGACATCACTACAGATTCTAAAGGTGTTAAAAGAATAATAAGGGCCGGGCGCGGTGGCTCACGCCTGTAATCCCAGCACTTTGGGAGGCCGAGGAGGGCGGATCACGAGGTCAGGAGATCGAGACCATCCTGGCTAACACGGTGAAACCCCGTCTCTACTAAAAATACAAAAAACTAGCCGGGCGAGGTGGCGGCGCCTGTAGTCCCAGCTACGGGAGGTTGAGACAGGAGAATGGCGTGAACCCGGGTGGCGGAGCTTGCAGTGAGCTGAGATCGCGCCACTGCACTCCAGCCTGGGCGACAGAGCGAGACTCCGTCTCAAAAAAAAAAAAAAAAAAAAAAAGAATAATAAGATAATAATATGAACAACCTTGTTTCATGATATTAAGGTTTAAGGGCGAAATGGGTAAATTCCTTGAAAGAGATCTAAGAACGCTCACTCAAGAAGAAACAGATCATCTGAATTTCCTGATATATATCAAATAAATTAAATCTGGAGTTAAAAATCTTCCCACTAAGAAGATTCCAGGCCCAGATGACTTTGCTAGTAAACTTTACAAAACATTTCTTTCAGAAAATGGAAAAGGAAGCTATGTTTCCCAATCCATTCTATGAGGCAACCATGACTGTAATACCAAAACCAGGAAAAAAATTCACAAGAAAACCCTCCCGAAACTGCAGACTAGTCTTCCTCATGAATACCTATGTGAAAATTCTAAAACAACAAGCAAATAAAATCTATTGATACGTGAAAAGGATACTATATCAAGAATAAGCAGATTTTGTTTTAGGATTGCAAAGATCCCTTAACATTTGAAAATCAATTTGTGAAAGGCCAGCAGGCCTTTTTTTTTTTTTTTTTTAAATAAAAACTGCCAAATGTATTCTAAAATTCATATGGAAATGGAAATGAACTAGAGTGGCCAAAATATCATTGAAAAGAAAAATTTGGGAAGATGAATCCTGTGTGATTTCCAGACTTAATGGAAAGCTACAGTAATGAAGAAAGTGGTGCACTGGGCATAGTGGCTCAAACCTGTAATCTCAGCACTATGGGAAGATGAGACAGTTGGATCGCTTGAGCCCAGGAGTTCAAGACCAGCGTATGCAACATGGCAAAGCCTCATATCTACAAAAAATACAAAAATTTGCAGGGCATGGTGGCACATGTCTGCAGTCCCCAGCTACTTGGGAGGCTGAAGTGGGGGGATCGCCTGAACCTGGGAAGTTGAGGCTGTAGTGACCCGTGATTGTGCCGCTGCACTCCAGCCTGGGTGATGAGTGAGACACAGGTGTCAGAAAAAAAAAAAAAAAAAGTGGTATTGTTGTCTTATTAATCCTTAACTATTACCAATTAATTGAAAGTTTACATAGGGTAGAAAAGTGAAGTATTGATACAAGTATACAATAATCAAAAGTGAAATATTGATACAAATATACAATAATCAAGATATATTTATAATCCAAAGGTTGCTAGTGATCCCAAGTCTGTTATAGGAATGTGAGATTTTATTAAGCATAACAAGCCAAATGTTGATGTCCAGTTCATAGAAACTCCATCTCCTAGCAGTCTTCTCAGTATTTTGGGAGACTCTAGCAGGTGTCTCACTTGGGCTCAAACTAAAATCTCATGTCTCTTGTGGAGCTTTACTACTGTGCAGATATCCCCTCACCACAGCTTACTGAGGTGTTAGCCTACCAAAGTCCTAGCAGACCTCTGCAGAATGCCTCACAGTACCCTAGCAGGTCCCTATACCATGCCAAATGGGAGATCCTTAAATTATCTTACTGGTTGGCCAGGAGCAGTGGCTCACACCTATAATCCCAGCACTTTGGGAGGCCAAGGTGGGCAGATCATAAGGTCAGGAGTTCGAGACCAGCCTGAACAACATGGTGAAACCCCGTCTCTACTGAAAATATAAAAATTAGCCAGGCGTGGTGGTGTGTACCTATAATCCCAGCTACTTAAGAGGCTGAGGCAGGAGAATTGCTTCAACCCAGGAGGTGGAGGTCATAGTGAGCCGAGATCGCACCATTGCATTCCAGACTGGGTGACTGAGCGAGACTCCGTCTCAAAAAGAAAAAAAAAAAAAAATATATATATATATATATATATATATCTTACTCGTTTACTTCTTGTCACCTGGGATATGTAAGAAGCCTGTTGGGCAGTATTGACATAATCTCTATTAAAAGTGGTATTTTTAGTATCTGCTCTGGCTCCTCTCTTTAAACATCTCAGATATTGTCTCTCGTATAAAAAAAGACAAAGTTGCTGTCCCACACCATCCCTACTGTGTCCTTCTGATTGCTGCCTTTTTTGTACAAGCAGAAATACGTCTTCTGGGCACCATCCACTTCATGGACAGCAACTCATACAAAGAGATTCCTGGGAGCTGTGAGTCTACGTGCTTATAGATAGCTGAATTGTGACTTATCCTCAGTCCCTACCCGCCATCCAGAGTCATTTTTCTGACATAAAACTTTCATAGGCAATCCACACCTTATGGCTTCACCATTGTAAAACTGGTAGAAAGCACAATGCGCTATCAACTTCAGCGTCATGAGGATTGGGCTGTGTTTTCTACATCCTTTCTCTTTTGAAATGCACATGTTATAGAAGGCTTAGGTTGTGTGATATGAAGGATTTTTCATCAATAGGGACACCATTATTTATGGAATCATTTTACTGATACTTTTTTGTGTTAACTGAAATTGTATATGTAATTATTATCTGGTAGGATCATTTTTTTCCCAATGTTATTTATGGCATGATTTACTAGCATCTCAATTAGGCAATAAATGCATATTTAATTGGGTACCATTATAGGTTCAGTACCACGCTGTGCATAAATACCAGAGTTATACAGACCCAGCCTTCTTTTCTGTTTCTCTTTCTACACACACACACACACACACACACACACACACACACATAACTATATACATATGTATGTATGTATGAGCACAAATTATTTGGGCTGGGCACTGTGGCTCACGCCTATAATCCCAACACTTTGGGAGGCTGAGGCACAAGGATTGCATAAGCTCAGGAGTTCAAGACCAACCTGGGCAATATAACAAGACCCTGTCTCTCCAAAAAATAAAGATAAAATATTAGCTAGCCATGATGGCATGCATTTGTAGTCCCAGCTACTTGGGAGGCCGAAGTGGGAGGATCACGTGAGCCCAGAAGTTCGAGGCTGTTGTGAGTTATAATTACACCACTGCACTCCAGCCTTAGCAACAAGGCAACACCCTGTCTCAAACAAACAAAACACCGAATTATTTGGAGTATATAGAATTTGAACTTGTTATGTATGTGTGAACAGAAGTTATGTGGAGTATATAGAATTCAAACTTGGCTTAGATGTATGATGAATTCTCAGAGGTTATGATTAATTATTTTTACCTTTCATTCTATAAGATTTTATTGAATACCTTCTAGATGCTAGAATTTCAGCAATGAGCAAGACTGATAAGGTCTTTGTCTAAGGAAGAACATAGACCCCATAAAATTGGTGTTATGGTTCTTTTAGAATTTGTCTAGCAGGTTTTCTGTTTTTTGCTAGAAAGCTCTCTAATAATTTATAAAATAAAAATGTTTTTGAAAGAAGAATTAAAAATCATGGAATTAAATGACAGGAGGAGCCAATCTGGATATACATAAAATGACTGATATTTCTGTCCACAGTTGAGTGAAAAGTATTGGAAACTAACATTCACTGAGCAACTACTAGGAAGGCCAGGTGGCATTCGAGAGAAAAAGTTGTAGTCTCCGACAGTTCTGGGTTTGGATCCTGCTCTGCTATGCCTTCTAGGCAGGATCGTGTTTAGACAAGTTGTCTGTCCCATCTGAGCCTGGATTCCTCATTGGTGCAGAAATTCAGTAATGGCATCAACCCAATTAAATGAGAGAACAGATGCACACAGGACGGATGCATTCCGCACGGTGCCTGGTTCAAAGTAAGCGCTCAGCACATAAGTGCCACCATCGTTCCCCTAAGGAGGCATGTGATGGATCCTGGTTCTTGCTGTTATGGTCACTGAGGCACTTTAGACTCATAACCGTCCTGGGAGGTAGAATTTATATTTTCCCCAGTTTCCAGATAAGGATACTGAGGTTCAGGGGATTTGAACTAACCTGCCTTTGAGTACATACCCAGCAGGCAGCCATGCTGATTTCGGAGCTCCTTCTCTTTTCATTCATTGCACCGTTTATTGACCTCATATACATTCTTCATCTCCCGGAGTGTCTCTCCTAATCAGTACATCAGGGGTAACAAATCTTAGTGACCTCAGTGAATAATAAGCCCAAAGGATTGCAGTGCACGGATTCTTGCTTAAGAATAACAGCGAGTTGGAAAGTTTTTCAGTGTCAACAGAGCAGCCTTATGATTAAAATCACTGAAGAATGCGATGTAAAATGTTTTTATTTCCTCTTGCTTTCTGTCTCCCTTGGAATAATAGTCAGCAGGAAGCACATTTCTGAAAGACTTCTCCATCTCTACATCCTCAGAATATAATAAGGGCCAAGCTGACTGTGTCAGGGTGTTCAGAGTTAGTTGGCACACAAATGAAAAGATGGTACTCTCAGAGTTTTATGAATTTTTCTCTCTAGCAGTCTTGGGGTGGAAGGACATCTTTGAAATTGATGTAGCTATCAACCAGGGGCTAACATTAAGATTTCAGTCGAGGTGTACAGGGTTATGATCTTTCTGTTACTGTCAGAACTGCAGCTGTTGTATTTGCATTGAGTGGTGTGCCGGAGAGAGCAAAATGGGATGTAGGAGAAGGAAAAAGAAATAGCAAAACCTATTGAATCGTGGGCTCTACCGGAGGGCATTTGTTAAAGGTAAATTCATCAATAGCTGTTAAGTCATTTGTATTGAATCATTCTCATAGCCTCACAGCACTTCTTAGTTTTAATAATGGGTCAGAGAGAGGAGCTTGGTGATGGATGCCTTATTATGGTATTTAGGCACTTAATTGCAACTGGGCTTAAAATAGCAGCAGAAGCTGAAACCAGGGTGGCTCAGGAGTAAATTATGTTTTCAGTCTACCAAAACACCCTTTTTAAATTCAAATGTAGTATTTCTTGACATATGTTTCTTGATACACTGTCACCAGCAGTTTATCAGAGATGGAAGAATGTTAAAATAAACTGGTGACTGGAGTATGGTATCTAAAGACTTTCCTTGTTCATCACCATAAGAGATATTTCAAAAGAAACATTTCGACCCACGTTAAAAACACCTGCAGTTATGCTGGGTTGGGGGTGTTCATTCATTCTTCATTCATTTGTCATTTGTTGCTAATGTTAAGGGGATGGGGCAATGTATGAGACACACCCTTGCCTTCATGGACTAATTATTACTCCAGTGGTGGCAGTGAGAAAAACATAAATAATAATAACAATACATGCCAAAGGAGATGTGTGTGATGAAGAAACCAGGAAGCTGAAATAGTGAGTGATGGTAGAAGATACAGTAGTTTTTGCTTCAGATCAGTGGGCCAGGGAAGGGCTCTTGGAGAAGAACCCATTTAAGCAGAGGTCTAAGTGATATGAAGGTCCCAACTGGCCAAAAGTGGGAAGGATCATTAGAAACAGAAACAACATGTTTAAAGGCCCTGATGTGGGAAAGAACTAAAAGGAGACCAGGGTGGCCAAGCTAAGCAGAGAAGTCAGTGGAGGGGTAGGACATAGGTTTGAATAGCAAGGTAAACGTCAAGTCCTGTGTGGCCTTTTCAGTTACTTTACATTTTATTCAAAATACAGTGAGAAACAATGAAGAGTTTTAAGGATGAGAGTATTGAGCTCTTATGTATACTATTAGGAGATTCCTTTTATTGACTCTAGAATGGATGGGGAGTAGGTGGCTAAGGAGGAAGTTGGCAGCGGTGCAGGAGAGAAATAACAGTGGCCTCTACCAGAAAAATGAATGGACTGAAAATGCACTTAGAAGACATGCTAGTAGACAAAGAGGAACTAGCTAGGAAGTTCCCTAAACCTGGGTGGTCTGTATTCTTGGGGCATTTGCACCCTGATGACTGAACAGCCTGACTCCCTATGTCTAAGTCCATGTACAGCAACTCTTTGCCTCACTTGTAGGTGAAATGATTTTAGAGTCACTAGTTGGATAAAAAACTACACAGGTAGAACACACAGTACTTCCTCCGCACATCTGATTTGGGAGTTTTGAACTTTACTTGTCTTAGACTGCATGAAATGTCAAAGGAAGCCAATACTATTGGTTCATTTCTTGAGTCCGTTGGTTATCATCAGCTTGCTACTTACAATATATAAGCGGATAAAACTAGGGACGGCAATTCCAGGCATTGAACCTGAGTTGTTTACTGCCCCTGTGGTCTCATGAAGAATGGGTGATTATCGTAACCCACTTGCTATTATTTTCATAACAAAGCTGTCTCTAACCAGCTACAATCTTGGACTTACATAATTGAATTTTAGATGGAGATGCGCTGCTGGTTTATATGAATTTTCCACGGGTACCAGCATGAGTCCAGGCTTTAACAAACAATATTTTTAATTGAGATTTTATGTCTTTGCCCTCAAATCAAGCACTTTAATAGGATCCCAGTTGGAACAGGTGACTCAGTAACAAGTTACCACTGCTTTCAACTTCAGAAAGGTGTTAATTTCTCTAACTCCTGCTGGGCGTCCATCTACTCCAGTGACCCACTGCCTGCATGTACCATAAAAACGAGTGTTTTGCATTCCATTATGTTCAAAGTATAGCCTTAGTAATCTACGTATGTCTTGTAGGAGGTGCTGGCTTTGTTCCATCAGACAACATTAAGATGGAAAAGTATTAACAATATTGATTTGTCATTTATAACATTGAAGTGATAGATTGAAATGCAATTTGGATGTACTCCAAACCTCCAATAAGTTTGACATTATCGCATGAAATACAGTGATCTCAGTCTAATTAATATGCTGTGTCCATATGACAACAGTAGAGAGAATGAAGCAAGAAATTGGCCACAAGGAAGTGATGGCTCCATGTTTCAAGTATTTGTAGAATTTAGAGATTGAATATGACATTCTCCATCGCTGGATCTTGCTATGTGCTGGAAGCTGTGTTCTTTCCATGTTTGTTCATCTTTGAAAGCGAGTTAGTGCATTCCTAGAGAGTAGAGTGATACTCTTCACTGAACTTTGTAAACTTCTTTAAGCTTCTTATTATGACATCTTGCCATAATGTTCTTCCATTCCCCTGCTCTGGAATACTGGTAATAACTCTAACACTCACACCTTTCTGTGCATCAGTTTCGTGCAACATGTGCACCTATCTTGATTTCAGGCTTTCCTATCCCTCTTTCCCTTACTGCTTCTTGACTTCCACCCTTTCCTGCCTGTTATGAAATTCTCAAACTTTATTCCTACTCCAAGTTTTTCTTTTTCTTTGTCTTTTTTTTTTTTTTTTTTTTGCAGGGTTCTATGTTCTCTGTCAGCCTCTCTGCTCACATATTTCAGTTTCTCTGTTGTCCCAGAGAATTTTTATCTTCCTATTGGCAATATGTTTGTACAGTGTGAATATGTAATAATTTTACTTGGTTGCTGTGGAGAAGGGAAAATATACAAATGTGCAAATTTCAAAATTGATTTTAACTGTTTCATAGTGGTCATACAGTATTATTAGGAGGTAATGCCATAAAAACTATGAATATTGAACAACTTGAGTAAACATCATGTATGCTGAAAATTGTAGGGGGCATTTTAATGATATCTGAAATTTACTTTGAAATGCACCAAAAATAAGATGGGTTGATGGTTGGAGAGACAGATGGACAGATGGAAATAGCTTGGATAAAGCAAGTATAGTAAAATGCCAGTAGTAGAATATAGGTGGTAGATATACGGATGTTTGCTGTAAAATTCTTTCACCTTTGCTGTTTTGAAATTTGCATACTGCAATATTGGAAAAATATGGTACAAAAGTGAATAGTCATATAGTTAACTCATAGACTGAGATAAAAATCGTGTGCCTGCATTAATATCTATTCTTTTATTCAGGGATGCTTTCAGGACCATAGTTGCAGCAAGATCATCTTGCCATAACCCAGTGTCCCCTTTTCATCTCCTATACCATGTCTCCCTGCCTGTTTTCTTCTTCTCTTTGAATATTTGTTACATCTGTCTTCATAGAAACTGTGCAATTTCTTCTCTTCATCAACGCCTGTAAGTAGAACCAGCAACAGAGCAAACGGGAGAAAAAGAAACGTACTTCTTGCCTTCCTTCCTTTTCTGTCTCCCCACGCAAAGGCTGGTGCCCTCCTCCTCGCTTGTGTCTTGTGTCAGAGTTAGCAGAACAACTCTGCCCTCCTTGGATTTATGTGACTCGGAGTGAGAGAATGCTGCCACAGCTGAGGCTGTTGCCTGCTCTACATTGATTGAGTTCCTGGGCTTGAGGGATTTTTGCCGAGCTGAGTTTTATGGTTGATATGCTCTCGGTCATTTGTCATAAAATCATTCCAACCAAGCTGTTGACTGGTTTGAATGCTTAATTACTGAAGGAGAAGAGACTCGCTCCTTTTGGAGCTGAGTGTTGACTTGGATGCTTTTTACTGGGTTATCTTTAACTCTTCCTGAGTAGTTTTATACAGTATACATACCACCCTTCAGAATAAAAAAAATAAAGACCCCCATGATTTTACCTAAGTATTTGGAACAGTACAAAGACGTATCATTTTACTTCGTATTATGACAGCATTTGTCTTTTGAGTAGAAATTGATTGCAAAACTCAACACTCAGGCAGCTACAAGCTATGAAAGGATCTATGCTCCGAGGTTCAGATGAGAATGTTCACCTGGTTTCTTCAGATCAATTTCCAGAAATGCATTGCTGACTCTCCTCTAACTCAAGATCCTCAATCCAAATTGCATAAATGGTGTTGGATACAATTATCTCTCTGAAAATTTTCACCTAAATTGGAATTAAATTTATTTGTAAAAGCAAAGTCATCTTGGGAATTATATTTCAAAACCTGTGGTTGAAGATTTAGTGAGTGAAGCTCTTTCCTGGTGCTTCCTCCACAATTTCAGCTCGTCTTTTTCATGAGGAACATCAAAGCACTCTTTGGGTTCCCACTGCTCCCTCCTCAGCACTAATTCGCACATAAAATTTCTCTCTACAAATTGGCCTCCACTAATTTTTGGCATTGGTTGTGTCTTGTTGAATTTTTCAGGAGCACACTTTTATATATGGGCATGTTGTTTTGGAGGTGGGAGAAAGAGAGAATAAGAGAGATAGGCAGGAAATGGAATGTTTTAATGCCAACATAACCTGTCAGAACACCTGAAATATTTACTACATTTTTGATGTTTCATTTATCTCTTAGTCAGCGGGGCATTGTGTTGTTTCATTGTTTTATCGTGGAGTACTGTGGCTCTTTTAACTGTAAGGAATTAGAACTTTAGTAAAAACAACTTTTAATCACTTTGCTATAAAGGTAATACTACAGAATTATTTTATTGTGGTATGACTTCCCTGTTATTCAAAAACAACTACTTGTCACCCTTTGTACTTTGGGCTTCTTTTTTTTTTCTCCCCTTCTTTTAACTGTTGCCCCTATTTGGAGCGATTATACTTAAAGTAATATGGATTCTTTCAGAGCTGCCAAAAGGTGAAATTGACTTTTTGAGAATGTATTGCTGAAAACTGCAGCCGATGCACTTTTCCCACGTAGAAACATCCTGTGTGTTAAGACCGAAAGGGACAATTTACAGCCAGTTTCAAATTGCTAGCTGAGGTCAATAAGTGCCCACTTCTGCAATCACATCAGCCCTGTTTGGATGACAATACACAATGAGGTGCCTCCCAGGGAGTGACCACCTGGGAACTGGCCACCTCCATTGGCAGCAAAACCCTTTTCACAAGTTTTATTTGGTCATTCATAGTAGAAACCTTTAAAAGTCTTCAACCTTTAATTTCAACCATTTAAAAAATACATACTGTACTACCATTTACATATAACTGGGTTTATTTAAAAATTATATGAATTGGGGAAAGGATACCCTCTTCAATAAGCAGTGCTGGGAAAAATGGATATCCATATGCAGAGGAATGAAACAAGACCCTATCTCTCACCGTCTACAAAAATCAACTCAAAATGCATTAAAGATTGAAACCCGATACTATAAAGCTACTAGAAGTAAACATAGGTAAAATGCGTTAAGACATTGGCCTGGGCAAAGATTTTATCTAAGACTTCAAAGGCATAGGCAATAGAAACAAAAATATACAAATAGGACTATATTAGACTAAAAAGCTTTGGCACAACAAAGGAAACAACGAATGGAAGGAAGGGAGGATCTGTAGAATGGGAGCAAATATTTGCAAGCTATTCTGTCAACTCATATCCAGAATATAAGACAAAGAACACAGTCAACTCTATAGCAATAATAATAATAATAATCCTATTTTAAAATGGGCAAAGGATCTGAATAAACATTTCTCAAAAGAGGACATACAGGCTGGGCACAGTGGCTCACACTTGTAATCCCAACACTTTGGGAGGCCGAGGTAGGTGGATCACGTGAGGTCAGGAGTTCAAGACCAGCCTGGCCAACATGGTGAAACTGTCTCTACTAAAAATACAAAAAAAAAAAAAAATTTAGCCAGGTGTGGTGGTACATGCCTGTAATCCCAGCTACTTGGGAAGCTGAGGCAGGAGAATCCTTTAAATCCAGGAGGCAGAGGTTGCAGTGAGCTGAGATCGTGCCATTGCAGTCCAGCCTGGGCAACAAGAGTGAAACTCTGTCTCAAGAAAAACAGTCAACAGATACAAAAAAAAAAAAAAAAAAAAAAAAAAAAGCTTAACATTACTAAAAACAAACAAACATGCAAACGGCCAACAGGTATAAAAAAATACTTAACATCACTAATTATCAGAGAAATGCAGATCAAAACTTCAGTGAGGTATTATCTCATCCCAGTTAGAATGACTATTATCAAAAAGACAAAAAATAACAAATGCTGGCAGGGATGTAGAGAAGAGAGAACTTTTATGCACTGTTGGTTGGAATGAAAATTGGCACAGCTAATAGGGAAAACAATACAGAGATTTCTAAAAAAACTAAAAGTAGAACTACCATAAAATCCAGCAAAATCCCACTATGGGTATTTACGCAAAGGAAAGAAAATCAGTATCTCAGAGGACCTGCACACCCATGTTTACGCAGCACCATTTACAGTAGCAAATATATGAAATCAACCTAAGTGTCCTTTAAGAGATGATTAGATTTAAATGTGGTATATATGTACAAGGGAATACTATTCAGCCCTGAAAAAAGATGAAATGCTGTTCGTCACAGCAACATGGATGGAACTGGAGAGAAGCCATTATGTTAACTGAAATAAGCTGAGCACAGAAAGACAAATATCACATGTTTTCACTCATATATGGGAGCTAAAAATGTTGATCTCTGGAGGATAGACAGTAGAATCGTGGTTACCAGAGGCTGGGAAGGGTGGAGAAGTTAGGATGAGGGGAGGTTGGTAATAAGTACCAACATACGGTTAGATAGGAGTGAGTTCTAGTGTTCCACAGCATAGTATGGTGACGATGGTTAACAACAATTTATTGTACATTTCAAAATAGCTAGAAGAAAAGATTTGAAATGTTTCCAACACATAGAAATGACAAGTGTTTGAGGTGATAGATATCCCCAATTACCCTGATCATAACACGTCGTGTGCATGTATCAAAATATCACATGTAACCCATAAATATATACAATTATTATGCATCAGTAAAAAAAGATTTTAAAAATTACAACAAAATCCAGGTTTTCTTGTTTTTTAATTTGTTGTTGTTGTTTTTAATGAGGTAAACACTGTCCTGTATTACACTGAACTGTCACACCTTTAAGAAGTTGGTCCAAACTACTATCTTCTTTATACCAATAAGAAGGATCAGGACATAGAAAGTTAAGTAAATGGTCCAAGTCAGTAAATGTGGATTCATGATTTTGAAACTGTGTGGTCAGATTTCAGGTACTGTCCTCTTAATGTCTTGCCGTGAGATTTGAGATCCACGATAACTTGGCATTGTTGAGATATTGGGAAGCTACTATCAGAATCAGTCCTCTGCTTGCTTTGTTAGTGTAAACTAGAGATAATTTAGTATAAAATGTCCCAATAAAAACGTTCCCCCAAGCATATGTAAACCACGACATAATAGATGTATCAAAGTAGCAGAATGCTATTATGTGCAAGAGATTAACCAGACCGAAGCTATTTGTCATAGCAACGGGTGCTAGAGTTGACAAATTACAATTGAACCCAGTTTGTAGCAAAATGTTAGACAGAGCCTTGGCACTGATTAATTGATGTGAGCGTCCAGCCTAGAATACATTAGAGCAATTTAAATATCATTCAAAACAGAATATAACCATGCTCTCTAAAACATCCCAAACTGTACCAGGCAACTACCTTTGTTTGATTCTATAATGCAAATATTTTATGCCTAAGACTTTTAAAGCACAGACTGTTAGTAGCCAGACACACCACCAATTTAGTAATTTTTAATGAAAAAAAAAAGCATTTTACATTAAATGCTTATATTGATTGTCAAGGAGCCTGACTACAGATCTTTTAAAACTTGCAGCATAGGGTTAAGAGGGACCATCCTCTCTTAGAAATTTCTTAAAAAGAAATTTTAACGCTGGGTAATGTGTTTACCCTAATTAGATAAGAAACTTCATCCTAATAAAATTAATGGACTGAAGGTGACATGTGTTCAGGGAGAGGAGGGAAAGAGTTTAGAAAGCGGAAAAAATTTTGCTTTCTGAGCTAGAAAAATGGATGTTGAACTTAAATCTCTTCAGACAATGATGAGCTGGTCATATCATCACAAGAATAGGCTACCTCTTTCTTGCATTTAAGGTTTCTGTTATGAAACAGGGAACATGGTTATATTCTACTGAAAAGAAAGTTGAAATGGAGTAGAATCAGTGGAGTTTCATATTACCTATCAATTCTTTTTTTTTTTTTTCTTTTTTTGAGATGGAGTCTCACTCTGTCTCCCAGGCTGGAGTAGGGTGGCACAATCTCAGCTCACTGCAACCTCCGCCTCCTGGGTTCAAGTGATTCTCTGGCTTAGCCTCCTGAGTAGCTGGGATTACAGGCGCATGGCACCACACCTGGCTAATTTTTGTATTTTTAGTAGAGACGGGGTTTCACCATGTTGGCCAGGCTGGTGTCGAACTCCTGACCTTAGGTGATTTGCCTGCCTTGGCCTCCCAAAGTGCTGGGATTATAGGCATGAGCCACTGCACCCAGCTCCGATTAATTCTTTACTCAACCAACTTCATTTCTTGATATGTCAGTCATCTCTCTCTGTCTCTCAGAGTGTGTGTGTGAGTGTGTGTGTGTGAGTGTGTGTGTGAGTGTGTGTGAGTGTGTGTGAGTGTGTGTGTGAGTGTGTGTGTGAGTGTGTGAGTGTGTGTGTGTGTGAGTGTGTGTGAGTGTGTGAGTGTGTGTGAGTGTGTGTGAGTGTGTGTGTGAGTGTGTGTGTGAGTGTGTGAGTGTGTGTGTGAGTGTGTGTGTGTGTGTGTGTGTATTTTCAGTTTTTGTCCATCTGACAGTTGCTGCTGTTTTCATTGTTAGCACATGAGTTCCAGTTCCAGTATTTCTGTGGCAGAGCCTTTTGTTCTTTTAACATGTAGGGATTTATTTAGGTCCATTACTTGTTTTCACTTCGTCTTTGCCTTTTCTTAAATTTCAACTTTAATAGAATAACAGTGCATTACCTTTCATTGACTAAATTTATGCTGAGGAATTTATGCTAAAGAAATAATAAGGAATGTGTGCCAAGATGTGGCTATGAGGATGTTCATTACTAGATTGTTTATAATAGCAAGACAGTGGAAAATTACCCAAATGGCTTATAACAGGGAAGTGATGAAATCAAGTGTGGTATAAGGCTACAGTTAAATTCTCATTCATTTATTCATCATCTATCAAATATTACTTGAGAGGATACTTTTTATCAGCCATTTTGGAGACTCTAAATATGTAGCCTTCAAGGGCATTAATAGTGATATGGTGGAAGAATCGTCAATGGCACAGCAAAAGGCCAGCATATAGCTCAGGCAGTCCAAACTCAGTGTGATCTTATTTTCATTAAAAGATAAAAGGACAGTAGAAATATATTTTCTTAAGAAAAAATCTGTACGTACGCAAAGATAAGTGTCGCTTTGTTTGACTCCTTGGATATTTATTCTCTAAATAGTTTGTAATGAATTCCTCATGTCTTTAAGCAGAAAACAAATTGTAAATGGTTTAAAAAGGCAATTGTTTTAAAGGGTTGAGGAGAGCATTGGCACCTATGTTTCTGTTATCTATGAAGGTGAAAGGGGAATCAAGATGGTTTCAGTCTTTTGTTTTTAAAGCCAATGGAATTCTTCAACATCTTAACTATCTTTTAACTCTTGCTATTATAAGAGGTGATATTTTAATGTTTAGAAAAGGCATGTGTTATGAAGACAAAATAAGATAAAATACCAAGGATATTAGCAATCACCGTGGACTGGATGGTATGTGGAAAGGTAGGCAGTAAATGCTTTTAGAAGGAATTGTTAGTCTTCTCGACAGTTTAGCATTCAATCTAGTTTTGTGTTGGTAGACTGGCTTGAAGAAGTAGACTGAATTGGGTGAGACAAATAAAATCATGTACTAGAGTAGAGAGATCCAATCTTTCCCTTTCTCTGCAAGGTTTGTATTTAGGTTATAAAAATAATTGCGGGAAGGAAGATTAGGGCAAGGCACAGCCTTGGTGCAAGACGCAGAGATGAGCAGTCATGTATTTCACACAGAGTAGGGTCAGAGAGTGCACCTGGAGCCAACACCAACAGTGTGTGGCCCCAGGGAGTGGCGCTAACTCTGGTCAATGCCACCCATCAGGATTGGACTGTAATGGATAGATCTTCTTAGCACTGCCTCTGGTCAGTGACACCCATCAGGATTGGACTGTAATGGATAGATCTTCCTAGCTCTCTCCCTAAAAGTTGACTCAGCCATCTTTCCAATTAATAAGAAAATACCAAACAGAACATTAAAGTTTACAGCTTCACATTTTCAAATTAAATTATCTATTGATTCGTAGGGGGCTGTCGTTAAAAATCAGCACCACCACAACTGACAGTGCCTTGCAAATATTCATCATGATGACTTTGATCAAATTGTAAATGTGGATCTGAACTTTATTTTAGAAGTAAAGGAGGCAAATGAGCAATAAATTTGAAGCCCAGGTAATTGGGGGGAAAAGTAATCAATTTAATCAGTCCCAAGAGCTAAGTGATTCAGAGAATTGACACTTGGATATTTGGTTGAAGCCTTTTGTCTGAAAATGTCATTTGTATATGTTTAAGAAAATATTCTATTCCAGACATACATCTAGTCTTTGCATCTCTTATACTGTTAGTTTTTAGTTTTTAAGCATACACTCAAGGTAATAGTTTTCCTGTTAGTTTTTAGTTTTTAAACATACACTCCAAGTAATAGTTTTCCTTTCTCCCAATCTCCATTTTTTTTTCTTTTTCTTTTTCTTTTCTTTTTTTTTTTTTTTTTTTGAGACAAAGTATCATCGCTCTGTCACCCAGGCTGGAGTGTAGTGGTGCTATCTTGGCTCACTGTAACCTCTGCCTCCCAGATTCAAGCAGTTCTCTGCCTCAGCCTTCCAAGTGGCTGGGATTACAGGTGCCCGCCACCATGCCTGGCTAATTTTTGTATTTTTAGTAGAGATGAGGTTTCATGAACTTGACTAGGCTGGTCTTGAACTCCTGACCTTATGATCCACCTGCCTCGGCCCCCTAAAGTGCTGGGATTACAGACATGAGCAACCACGCCAATCCCTCTCTCTCCTTGTTGCTACTACACCATCCATACTCCAGTCACTCAAAACAATTATATCTCTCATTCCAAGCAGGTACTTTCTTTCTCACTCTAACCCCACATTGTCTTCACCTCTAGACTGAAGATCATTCATCTCTGACATTTTTTGTTCAACCACAGCCCACTTATGCCTGCCTTCTCATGTGCCCCTCAAGCTTGACAACTCTACAGATGCTAAGATGAAATATGGTGTATATGTTAAAAGGATTCCTCTGGAGCCTGATCTCCACATCTGGTTCTATCTCCTGCTAGTTGAGTTACCTTGGGAAATTAACTTAGTTTTCTGCTACCTCTGTCTTCTCCTCTGTAAAATGTAGTAGCAATACATAAAAATTCCTTAGAGTTATAATTAGAATTAGATAAAATAATGCTAAATAATTGCAAATAACCTATTATGTAGAGAGTGATAGGTTATACGTGTACTGTTGTCTAGAATTCAGACTTCTAGTGAAAATACTGAATTGGGTCTTCAGTAAACTAGTAATATGTCAGTGTTGGCTTTTTCATAGTAGATTTTAGCCATGCTTACCAGTGCACTTAGAAGCTAAATATTAGCAAACAGTACTTAATTTGAACATACCACCACCGACAATGAAATTACAGGTTACCCACCTGTAAGAACAAAATAAAAGGTTTAGATCTTTGGATTAGTTTATGGCTCACCAGTAGGACCCCTTTACAAGGTATACTCCCACGGTCATTATGTTCCAGGATTGAAACCCTAGACTACTATATTTAATTCTCCTCAAGAATCTTAGATGTGAAAGGAACAGCAAAAGTCATTTTACCAAGATTTAGTCCTGGTGCCAGAACTGCATTAAACTTGGCATTTGATTATTGGTTTTGGGACCCAGTGATTTGCTACAGAATCGGTTGAGTTCTAGAGATACAAATATAGTAAGGTGAAGAACCTTACCCCAAGAGGATAGCGGCTAGTCAGGGAGACAGGCAAGTAAACAGGCAATTGCAAAATAAAAAACAGGTGTTACCAGAGTCATAGTGACTCTGAAAGGAGGTACATCTCCTTGCCTTGGGTGGGACTCGGTGGGTACAAAAAGAATTTCTGAGAAAGGTAACATCTGAGCTGAAACCTGAAGAATAAGTAGGAGTTCCCCAAATGAAGGTAGAGGAATAGAGCAAAGAAGTTTGCCCAGTACAAATAGAAACATGCAAGATAGAGGATGCCACATTCATTCAGTGGCTATTTATTATTAAGGTCCTATAATATATCAGGACTGTATTATGAGAATTTATGTAAATGCCAGACCACTGTCTCTCCACCTCTAAACTGAGTTTTTTCAGGGCAGAAATTGTCCAATTTATCTTTGCTAACCTAATGCCTTCGGCTGAATGTTTATCAAATGGAAGATATTCGATAATTATTAGTTGAAGAAATGAATTAAACAGTACATGGTTTATCATCAATTTCTTCCTGCTAGTGAGAAGCAAAGTCATTAGAAAAACCATTGACCAGGATGGGGGTCAGGGATAGAGACTTGCAGCCCATCACTAGTGATTACCTTCCTGGTGGAGAGCCATCCATTCTGTCAGTACTGTTTGGCACAACCATTCCACCAGCGAACTGTATCTTCACTGGGCCTGTACACCTGTCTTCTTCATGGATGTTCCACAAGCATAATGGCAGATGTGTGATTTCTGACCTCTCCTCCAACCCGGTTGACTTGGGTTATAGCAACAGAGAAAATGAGCTTCGCTTGGGGTAGTTTCTTGACAAACTATCGTTGACCATTATTCATCAACAACCACTTGCCTTTCCAGTGTCTCACCAATTCTATATTTCATTCTCTGTTCTACCTCCCATTAAAGTATCAGGTCTGTTTTAGAATCTACCTTTTTATTAGAATGTTTGCCCCTTTTAGCCTAATAGCACCTTTATCATTCCAAAACCACTGGACGGATTCCACACAAACGTTAAATGTTTAAATGTGTTCACACTGAAATGTGTGGGAATAGCAAATGGTCTTTTGTTGTAACTTTTAAAGATCTTCTGAAATTCATCTATTTCATTTGCGTATTGAAGTACCTGCTTATGTTCAGGAACCTGTGCTTAGCGTTTGTATATATCCTGTGGTTCCCAATATTAATGAGGCCTGGAGAAAGTTGAATCTGCAAAGTTCTTTACGGTGGCCCTCAGGGAATGAGGTAGCAGGATGTTAATGCTGTCTGCATGCTGTGAAGGATGATAAACTGTACTTGGGTGACCTTATTAATCACTCATAATGTGATCTCAAATGTATGTGCATTTTCTGTGCCTCCCAGCCTTTGCCTATGGAGAGGGAAAGGTGAGCATTCCCTAGTCACCTTAAGCTCTAGATGCCCTCGATGTCTTCCACTTGAGCATCTGAACTTCACCCCACTTTTATGACAGCAGCTGGCATGCAAATTGGCTGGACTTAAAAGCACTCCAGTTTACCTCCCTTTGCTCAATCTGGGCACAAATGATCAAGCTCAGCAATTCTGAAAATGGCCCACCCTTTTAAAGGGAAAACCTAAAATACTTTCAGTCCCAATGATAGTTGGGCCAAGCGGTGTCTGGTAGCCCATTCTTAGTTCTGTTACCAGCCAGTCATGCAGGTTAGCTTGATGAGCACAACTCTTTGTCATCTTTCCACCTGTCCTTCTCTGTCCATTCACTGATTCATTCATTCATTCATCCCACGGATGCTTACTGAATGTCCACTGAACGTTGGAGCAACAACAGGAAATAAAGACATGGTTTCTGTCCCCATGGGACTTACATTCTATTTGGATATACTAGGGAGAAAAAAGAGTAAACAAAACAATTAGAGATGATAATTATTAACAGTAAATGCATAGGCCAGGTGCAGTAGCTCATGCCTGTAATCCCAGCAGTTTTAGAGGGTGAGGCAGGCAGATCACTTGGGGTCAGATGTTTGAGACCAGCCTGGCCAATATGGTGAAACCCTGTCTCTACCAAAAATATAAAAATTAGGCATGGTGATGGGTGCCTGAAATCCCAGCTACTCAGGAGGGTGAGGCAGGAGAATCTCTTGAACCCAGAAGGTGGAGGTTACAGTGAGCCAAGATTGTGCCACTGCACTTCAGCCTGGATGACAGAGTGAGACTGTCTCAAAAAAAAAAAAAAAAAAAGAGTAAATTCATGGGACATTGTAATGGAGAATCATAATGTATGTGCTGGCTAAGGTTTTCAGAAAAAAAAAAAAAATCATGGTGACATGAAATTTAAGCAGAAACCTTAAGTCCTAAAGAATGCAAGAGAATCTGGGGAAGCATGCTCTAGGCTGATGGAACAGCAAATAAAATGATAGGGAATCTGAGAACATGTTACCTTGCAGGAGGCTCTGAATGCAGCACGTGGTAAGGGAAGGGGTGGACTAAAGGCTGGAGGAACAGAATGAGGCCAGAACACACAGGTTCCTGCAGGCCAAGATCTGGGTTTGATCGCAAACACAATATCTATCTCAACTTTACTTTGCACTCAACAAAATCTGTTCTGTCGACCACTGGAAATAATAGCAAATATGGCTTGTTAGAAAGTCTGTGTGTAACTTATCTCTTATTGTTGCTGAGAGGATCAGGAAAAATAACTGTCAAGTATTAGACTAAATACCTGGGTGATAAAATAATTTGTGCAACGTACCCCCATAACTCAAGTGTACCTATATAACAAACCTGCACATGTACCCCTCAACTTAAAAGTTTAAGAAAAAAAGAATGCTGGTGGGAATGTAAAGGAGTACAACCTCTATGGAAAACAGTACAGAGATTTTTAAAGAAGTAAAAGTAGGTCTACCATGCGATACAGCAATCCCACTACGCAATACTGGATCTCTACCCGGAGGAAAAAAAGTCACTCTATCAGAAAGATACCTGCGTGCATATATTTATCGTAGCACAATTCACAGTTTCTAAGATACGGAATCAGCCTAAGTGCCCATCAACCAATAAGTAGATAAGGAAAATATGGTATACACACCATGAAATACTACTCAGCCATAAAAAAGAACGAAATAATGTCTTTTGTAGCAACTTGGATGAAACTGGAGGTTTCTTCTAAGTGAAGTAACTCTGAAATCGAAAACCGAATACTGCATGTTCTCGCTTGTCAGTGGGAGCTAAGCTATGAGTATGCAAAGGTATGCAGAGTAGTATGATGGACACTGGAGACTCGGAAGACAGGAGGGTAGAAGAGGGATGAGGAGCAAAAAGCGATTTAGTACAATGTACACTTCTCAGGTGGCAGGTGTACTAAAATCCTAGATTTCAACACTGTTCCATTCATCCATGTAACCAAAACTAACCTGTACCCCTAAAGCTATTGAAATTTTTCAAAAAATCTTGAAAAAGAAAAAAGCAAACTTTTAGATATGGAAGAAAAAAAAAAAGACATGAATAAGAGCCCTTCAGTCCAACTAGCATTTGATTTCATTTTCCTCTCCTTGCCATTGTCTTTATACAGCTCTTTGTCTCTTTCCAACAGAAAAAGTAAAGAATGTTTCCTTTTTGATTTAGTTTTTTAATGTTCAGAGTGGAAAAAAGCATAACTTTTCCTACTTGAGCATTTATCTGTTTTTTTCATTGTTAAATATTATTATAGTCCCTGTAGCCTGGGAGGCCTTTCAGAGGTCACTTGGCCTTTCCTAGTACAGTCACATGCCCTTCTTCATGTTTAAATATTTGAAGGGGAGAGGGGAATGAGAAAAGATCGCAGAAAAGCACTGTCCAACAGAACTTTCTGCAGTGACACTCATGTAGTGTATCAATGTCTATGAGGTACCCACTAGTCGCATGTGACTGCTGAGCACTCACACTCAAGCTAGTGTTACCGAGGAGCTGAATTTTAAATTCTATCTAATTAGCCACATGTGGCCAACAGCTGTCATCTTGGACAACACAGCTCTAGAGCCTCTTCTGAATGCTCTGCCAGTGAATTCACTGAAATTCACGAATGGAATTTACACAGGTGATGGTCTTCACATGGGCTTCCGTTAATGACTTTGGTGAAGTTTCAGGCGAGACCTAAAGGATGGGAGGGGATCTGGGGAAGCATGTTGTGAGCTGATGGAACAGCAAGTAAAAAGACACTCAATCTGAGGACATTTGACCTTGCGTGAAGCTCTGAATGCAGCCTGTAGTACTAGCATTTAATAAGTCGAGGGAGGCGGAAGGCTGGAGGAACAACTTTCTAGCTGACCAGCACCGATTGTCCGGCACTCCCTAGTGAGATTAACCCAGTACCTCAGTTGAAAATGCAGAAATCACCGGTCTTCTGTGTCGCTCGCGCTGGGAGTTGGGAGACTGGAGCTGTTCCTATTCGGCCATCTTGCTCCGCCCCTTGTTAGGTCTAGGTCAATTCCAAATCAGTTCTGTTCACGGCAAGGTCTTTTACACAAAATCACCATTGTTTTCATCTATTCGGTCTCCATTTCCTCATCCTGTGGTCCTATAATTGCATTTTTCTTAGGGGACCACCTCTCTTGCATTTTTCCTCCATGCTTCCAGACAGCTGGCTCCTTACCAAGCTCTAGAGTAGGGTATGGAACCTAAACCTAACCAGCTGGTGTAACTCCATCTCCCAGCCACAGGGATTGGCTCATACGTGACCAAGTGGCTCAAGTCTCTCCAGGAGACTCAGTCTCAGAACCCTTGCTAAAGCTGTTAGAGACTGAACACATTGAGCCTAAAATTGCTGGCCATTTCTGCCTCCCTGAGAAGGTGGCCAACATCCTAGAAAGACCACAGGGCTAGGACTGAGTCCCAAGACCCTGAATGTAGCCCTGCTGCAATCTAGAGCTATCCTGAGATTTTTCACTTATGTGAATGAATACATTTCTTTTTTTGCTTAAGCCAATTTGAGCCAGTGTTTTAATTTAAAACCTCACTCAAAAAAATTTTGATGAATACAATTATGTTAAATATAGCATTTGTGACAGTATAAATCTTTCAAATCCCACAGCTCATGCCTAAGAAGTTATGGAGAGGCTGGGCGCGGTGACTCATGCCTGTAATCCCAACACTTTGGGAGGCCGAGGCGGGCAAATCACAAGGTCAGGAGTTTGAGACCAGCCTGGCCAATATGGTGAAACCCTGTCTCTACTAAAAATACAAAAATTAGCCAGGTGTGGTGACAGGCGCCTGTAATCCCAGCTACTCGGGAGGCTGAGGCGGGAGAATCACTTGAACCTGGGAGGTGGAGGTTGCAGTGAGCCAATATCGTGGTATTGCACTCCAGCCTGGATGACAGAGTGAGACTCCATCTCAAAAAAATAATAATAACAATAATAAAAAGAAATTATGGAGAAAACTGGACAAAACTGGGAGTACAGAAGTGGAAAATCACATTGTGAAGGAGCTAGTGGATTTTCTCCCTTAGTTATTTAGCTGGAAATACGAATCTGCTGATAAAAGTGGATTTGCTTGTGCTCCATAGGCAGAGGTTGCAGTGAGCAGAGATTGTACCACTGCACTCCAGCCTGGGCAGTAGAGCTAGACTCCATCTCAAAAAACAAAACAAGACAAAAACCAAACAAAAAAAATAACGACCTCACTTTTTACTCCATATACATTTTTTTTCTGTTTTTGCTTTTTTAAACAATAAATGTTTGTAATTTATATGACAATAAAGGATCTTATTAAAAAGTATTTCAAAAATTATTTTTCTTCTAGGGTAGATAGTGTAGTTTTCTTATTTTTTGAAAATACAAATATAATTGCTCCAAGCAAATCAAACATATAAGAGTACAGAGAGAGATAAAATTCCCCTCCCAACCCACACAAGCCTTGTAAATGCACTTCCGTTCCCCGAGAAAACTACTATGAACAGTATCTATTTTCTATGTATTGACAAAAATATTTAGAGATAGTGGGTATGTATGAGAGAAAAAGATGGATCAATAAATATACATCTACAAACATATATATGATTTGGTTTAAATATCACCTATATATTCATTAGCATACATATGTACAGGCATATACATGTAAAATATATATGTACCTATTCGTATCTATATAAGTATATATCACTTTTTTTTTTGAGGCTTGTTTTGTTGCCAGGCTGGAGTGAAATGGCACGAACTCAGCTCACTGCAACCTCTGCCTCCAGGTTTCAAGCGATTCTCCTGCCTCAGCCTCCCGAGTAGCTGGGATTACAGGCGTCCACCATCACGCTTGGCTAATTTTGGTATTTTTAGTAGAGATGGGGTTTCACCATGTTGGCCAGGCTGGTCTTGAACTCCTGACTTCGTGATCTGCCCTCCTCGGCCTCCCAAAGTGCTGGGAGTTACTGGTGTGAGTCACTTCGCCCGGCCGGTATTACTTTTTTTTCTGTTTAACAGTTGATACAGTTTGGCTGTGTCCCCACCCAAATCTCATCTTGAATTCCCATGTGTTGTGGGAGGGACCGGGTGGGAGGTAATTGAATCATGGAGGCGGGTCTTTCCCATACTGTTCTCATGACAGTGAATAAATCTCACGAGATCCAATGGTTTTATAAGGGGGGATTTCCCTGCATAAGCTCTCTCTTTGCCCGCTGCCATCCATGTAAGATAAGACTTGCTCCTCCTTGCCTTCCGCCGTGACTGTGTGGCCTCCCCAGCCATGTGGAGTCCATTAAACCTCTTTCTTCTGTAAATTGCCTAGTCTTGAGTATGTCTTTATCAGCAGCATGGAAACAGACTGATAATACAACAGTACATCAGGAATATTTTCCATGGGGTACATCTGCACTGCAACATTCTTTTTAGCAACAATGCAGCATTCTGTAATTTGTATGTGTATCCTTGATGGTTTATCACCTGCCTTTTAATCAACATTGGGCTGTTTTCCGTTTTTGCCTGTTGGTGACAATGCTGAAACGGCTTCGTTGCACATAAGCAAGACTTCTTTATGGCATCTCCAAATGATGACTGTTGGGTCTAATGTGTAATACAAGTGGATCTTCCACATCCCTCTCTGCTAATGTTTCCTGCTGATGTAGGATAAGCTTATGTGGCTTGATCTTGGCTGATAATTTGGGTGCAAATCTAATAAAGGGAGGAGATGCATTCTAAACTCACCTCTAGAAAAGTCAGGGTTTATTTCTGCAGCAATGATGCTGCAAAATGCATTCTGAGGACAACTCACCTCAAGTTTGAAGATGATTTATTTGGAGCGATTTGAAATCAAAGTTCAAATTTATTTCTCATAAGTCTGTTGTTTGGAGGGGGATTTCATGAACTGTTCCTATCTATCTGTCTCATGCCTGCAGGCTACAGGTCCTTTATGAGATGGATATTTTTAAAGGAACAGCTCTATTCTCGGGATGGTTGACAGGACTTTTAATGAGGAAAGAAATTAGAAACCAGAGCTGGAGGCAAAGTGGTCAGCAGAAAGGAAAGAAAAACAAGGAACAGAAAGGCAGCTTAATACGCCCTTTCAAGTGTCTGTTATTGTAAATATTCTTGTATATATCCATTAGAAGTCATGGGTGAGAACTACAGAATTTTTGGGGCTATCATCATAGGAAAGTACTTATCACATATCCACAGGCTCCTCATTTTACTTAAACTTGACCAAATCCAATAGCAATTGAAATTGTATAAATCAAATAATGTATTTAATGCCACAGGGCAGGGGTTGGAAAACTGCAGCCCATGGGCTAAATTTAGCGCACTTGGATTATTATTATTTTTGTAATAAAGTTTTATTATTTATACCCAGCTGCACCTATGCAAGCCTGTATTTCTGCAGCAGCTTTTGGGCGCCACGGCAGAGCTCAGTATTAGGATAGCCCTGCAAGTCGAAAGTATTTACTTTCTGCCCCTTTACAGAAGATGTTTGTCAACCTAGGGAATCTCACAATTTCAAGGTGTTCCCTGTTGAATTTTTCTTTTTAATGTGAGAAAAGAAATCAATCTCTATTCAGAGGCTGCAGAGCCTTCCTGGGAGGAGAGAAGAGGCCACAAAGTTCTCTGTGTGCCTGGGAGGCAGATGCAGATGAGAGGAAGTGGGAGAGGCTGAGCTGTACCTGCTGGATTCATTCTTCTTGTCTCCCCAGTTAGGGAAGTTAAGGAAGTTACTCTTTATATGACAGGGAGGAAATGAGTAGTGGAGGGAACCCAATTCTAAATACTAGGACTAAAGTCTACCATGGGTAATGCAACACAGTTATCAGTGACACAAAATTATGTGCTTGGGTCTGAGAATTACCTCTTATTTGGAGGCTGAATTGTGTCTCCCCCACCCCTAATTCTAATGCTAAAGTTCTCACCCCCAGGCCCTCAGAATGTCAGTGTGTTTGGAGACAGGGTCCTTAGGGAGTTAATTCGGGTTTCAGGAGGTTATTAGGTTGGTCCCGAATCCAGTATGTTTGGTGTCCTTATAAGAAGAAAAGAATTAGAAGTTAGACACACAGAGAGAATACCATAGAAACAGCACACTGGGAGAAGATGGTCGTCTGCAAGCCAAGGAAAGAGGCTTCAAAAGAAAACAACTCTGCAAACACCTTAGTCTTGAACTTCTACCCTCTGGAATTGTGAGAAAATAAATTTCTGTTGTTTAAGCCACACAGTCTAGCGTGCTTTGTTATGGCAGCCCTGGCAAGCTGACACACTTCTGCTCAAGTCTATGTGGGTGTCTTCTTAGATATGACGTAGATGGTACACAAATCTTTCTGATGCCTAAGTCAACAGCCCTAGCAAGCTAATACACTTCTGCTCCTGTCTGTGTTGGTGTCTTCTTAGATATGATCCAGATAGTACAGAGACTTTCTGATGCCTAAGTCTGCAGCCTCAGCAAGCCCTAGCAAGCAGAAGCCAACGCACTTCTGCTCAAGTCTACCTTGGCGTCTTCTCAGATACGGTGCAGATAGTATAGAGACCTTTCTGATGCCTAACTCAGCAGTTCTCAACTGTGGACAATTTTGCCCCTCGGGAGACCTTTGGCGATGTCTGGAGGCATTTTCGATTGTCATCATTAGTGGAGCAAGGGCACTATAATGCTACTGGCGTCTAGTAGGTGGAGGCGACGGATGCTGTTTAACATCTCACAATGTACAGGACAGCTCCCTAGGACAAACAGTTGCCCAGTCTGAAGTGGCAGTTGTACCAAGACTGAGAGTTCCTGGTGGAGCAGAAGATACATTACTGTCATGCTCTGTCTCTTCCCTTCTCCCCGTTAGACCTTTGGTGTTCTTTGAAGGGGCTGGAAGAGGTTATCTCGTACTCTGAGCATTGTGTATAATGCCCATATAAGATCCTCAAAATAACTGAAAAGACTCCCTTCGGCTTTTTCTGCCATTCCAGTAAATTCCTGCTAAGTTACGCTCTAGGAAAACTGTATGTTTTTCTAGAGGTGCTATACGATTTCTGTGACAGAAACTGTGGGTTTCCTGAGGAACAGCCTTCCTTCTAATGCTGTTAACTTCCCCAAGTTTGTGGCCTATTGGTGGTGCTGGTGTGGGCAAAGAGGAATGAATGATTGATGGACTGTGAGGCTCCCAAGCAGAAATGGGCTGGTGGGGAGTTTTTTTTAATATCATATTTTATATACAACTGCGGGTCAGGCCAGGCTATGGATGTACAGTGCCTGACCCTAGTACAGAGGAAGTATCGATTGTGCTCAAACAGTGAGCTATCCCAATGATTTATTTATGCAGCAATGCAGCTCTCTGCTTCTTTGGAGGTGGGTACAGGCTGGAAGCGTTTTGTGCGTGCGCACGTGTGTGTGTGTGTGTGGGCGTGGGGTGTGTTTGTATGTGTATGTGTGGGTGTGGGCTGCATTTGTGTGCGTATGTGTGGGCCTGGGGTGCATTTGTGTGTATGTGAGTGTATGTGTGGGCCTGGGGTGCATTTGTGTGTGTGTGTTCATGTGGGGTGCATTTGTGTGTATGTGTGAGCGTGGGGTGCATTTGTGTGTGTGTATGTGTGAGCGTGGGGTGCATTTGTGTGTATGTGAGTGTATATGTGGCCTGGGATGCATTTGTGTGTGTGTGTGTGCATGTAGGGTGCATTCGTATTGGGCTTGGGGTGCATTTGTGTGTGTATATGTATGTATGGGTGTGGGGTACATTTGTGTGTATGTCTGGGCATGGGGTGCATTTGTGTGTGTGTAAGTGTATGTGTGGGTGTGGGGTGCATTTGTGTGTTTATGTGTGGGTGTGGGGTGCATTTGTGTGTGCATGTGTATGTGTGGGCGTGGGATGCATTTGTGTGTGTATGTGTGGGTATGGGGTACATTTGTGTGTATCTATGTGTATGTGTGGCAGTTGGGTGCATTTGTGTTGGGGGGCATGGGGTCATTTGTGTGTGTATATGTGTGGGCATAGAGTGTGTTTGTGTGTATGTGTGGGTGTGGAGTACATTTGTGTGTGGAGTGCGTTTGTGAGGGCGTGGAGTGCATTTGCGTGTGTGTATGTGTGGGTGTGGAGTGCATTTGTGTTGCGGGGGCATGGAGTGCATTTGTGTGTGTGTATGTGTGGGTGTGGAGTACATTTGTGTGTGGAGTGCATTTGTGGGGGCGTGGAGTGCATTTGTGTGTGTGTATGTGTGGGTGTGGAGTACATTTGTGTGTGGAGTGCATTTGTGGGGACGTGGAGTGCATTTGTGTGTGTGTGTGTGTGGGTGTGGAGTACATTTGTGTTGTGGGGGCGTGGAGTGCATTTGTGTGTGTATGTGTGGGCGTGGGGTGCGTCTGTGTGTATCTATGTGTATGTGTGGGAGTTGGGTACATTTGTGTTGCAGGGGCATAGAGTGCATTTGTGTGTGTGTATGTGTGGGAGTTGGGTGCATTTGTGTTGGGGGTCCATGGGGTGCATTTGTGTGTGTATATGTATGGGTGTGGGGTGCATTTGTGTGTGTGTGTATGTGTGGGTGTGGAGTGCATTTGTGTGTGTGTGTATGTATGGGTGTGGAGTGCATTCGTGTTGCGGGGGCGTGGAGTGCATTTGTGTGTGTATGTGTGGGTGTGGAGTGCATTTGTGTGTGTATGTGTGGGTGTGGAGTGCATTTGTGTGTGTGCAGACGCACATGGCTCTCATGATCCTCCCATTTTCAACTGAACCTGTAATTAGCTCCTCAGAGACCAGATAATCACACTTTGCTTTTTCTACCTATAAATGCTCATTGGCTTTCTGATTTCCTGTTAATTTCCTAGCTTTAAATCACCAAGAGTTGGACTTTTTGCAAAATACCAAGTTATCGGAACAAAGACTGGCATTCTGGGAAGACAAGTGAAAAATTCCAGAGTCTCTGTAACTCGGATTGTCTGTTATTAGTAGGTTTCTCTGTCTGTTTGGTTTTATATACATTTGAAAGGAAGCTTTTGAGGAATTCATGGAGCGTGTGTACTCTGTTCCCTCCCAGGTGATATGGTGTCCCTCCAGGAAAGCATCAGATTGCGACCATTAGGGCTGGACATTTCTAACTGGCCAAGTCTACACAGGCATAATCAATTGAGCACTTGCCATTGAAATCACAATGCCTAAAACTGGGCCTCTAAATAATAGGTTCCAGAACCAAATTAAATATCAACAACGTGATTGCCTTTTGTCTTTGCTACCAAGGATGAATTCTGATAGTCATTGTCTTCTCTATATTCAGAGAATTATATTTAAGGGGAGAAGCAGCTAATGATAATTTACTGGTGGTTAGAAACAGTCTACATGTCAGCTATATAGAGTCATCTGTAGGAATTACCTATATGAATATGTCAGGAATATATAGAGTATTCTTAACAGTAAATTCGCATTAGCATTATAACTATGAGTATTATAGCATTATAACTATTAGTTAATTAGTTCAACTGTTGAGTTGAACTTTCTGCAGTGGTGGGAGCGTTTTATACCTGGGCTTTCCAATATAGTAGCCATGAGCCATATGGGTCTATTGAGCATTTGAAATGTGATTAGTGCAACTAAGGGGCTTTTAAAGTAATTTTAGTTAATATAAACTTAAATAGCCCCATTCAGTAGTGGCTACCATATTGGACAGTATACCTCTGTAGGCCCTGATCTCATTTCCTCTTTAAAAAGAATGAATATATATCTTCATTAATAATCTGTGTTCATATCTTATATAACATACTTAAAAATGTAGACAAAAAGCCTACAGAGAGACACACCCAACTTTTAAGACCTCTCAGGTTGGGATTAGAAAGGTATCAAGAAAGGATTTTAACATCTTATGTTGCCTAATTCCAAAAAGAAAAAAAAAAGGTGGTAAGATTAAAAACGAATCAAATAAATCAGATGTGACTAATTATATCATGGAACCAGTTATGTCAGGCCATCTCTCTGAATTAATATTAAAAGAAAAAAGATGGAGGGTTCTGACAGTTATCTCTATAATCCAGACAGCCCTTTCCCTCTCTCTGTCCCATTACAGAGGAAGTGAATTTGGGAGCTTCAGTCAAACATCCCTTATTTTTCGTACAATCATTGCCTAATGTCATCATTATGGTGGCTTTCAAAGGTGTGAACCAGCAAATGGGTGACAGTGAGAGGAAGGAACAAGCATATTCCTTGGTATCAGAATGGCTGCATTCTGATACTTTCCTGGAGGGACATCATCTCACCTGGGAGGAAATAGAGTACACATGCTCCATGAATTCCTCAAAAGCTTCCTTTCAAATGTAGACAAAATCAAACAGACAGAGAAACCTACTAATAACAGGCAATCCCAGTTACAGAGACTCTGGAATTTTTCACCTATCTTCCCCGAGTGCCAGTAAAGTGAAGGAATGCATGAACCACAGTCAGTCTCTGAGTCGAAATCCATGTGTCTGATGAAAATCCGTTGTTGTTGAAAGCCATTTGCAGAGCTTCCACGATCCTCACTTGGCTGGTGCACGGCTGTGAGTGCTTCTTTCCAAGTCTCCTGTGGGTGATGGGGAAATGGCTCACCAGGCATTGTGTTCACAGGCATATCGATTCCAAGTTTGATCACAGCCACAAATTGCTTTCCCAGGTTAGTAAGAAGAAATCAACACTTTACTTTCTTGGATCATATGTTTTTAAACGTTAGTACTGAGGAAATAAAGAAAGGGAGAGAGGAAGAAAAAAGAAGTACAAGAAAGAATACACTGGGCCGGGCGCGGTGGCTCACACCTGTAATCCCAGCACTTTGGGAGGCCGAGGCAGGCGGATCACGAGGTCAGATCAAGACCATCCTGGCTAACACGGTGAAACCCCGTCTCTACTAAAAATACAAAAAATTAGCCGGGCGTGGTGGCGGCGCCTGTAGTCCCAGCTACTTGGGAGGCTGAGGCAGGAGAATGCCGTGAACCCGGGAGGCGGAGCTTGCAGTGAGCTGAGGTCGTGCCACTGGACTCCAGCCTGGGTGACGGAGTGAGTCTCCATCTAAAAAAAAAAAAAAAAAAAAAAAATACACCAAGGAGAAGCAACACGGTGCAATTTTTAGAAATGCATGCAATTAAAACCCATAGAAGAGGAACCTCCGCTAGGATTACAGAGCGTGATCAAATCTCATCCAGGATTGACACCGTTCGCTGGGTGATTTGGACATTCGGAGCCTCTCTGGGTAGGGAGAGTTGACTTTATCCCTGTCAAATCGGAATGCCATCTGTACATACCCAAATTATTATAAAGGCAACAAGGTTATAAGCTCCCCCATGCCTGCCAGGACTCAGTGCTTTGCTGTGACTGAACCACAATAGGTGCTAAACCTTTCTGCACTGATGCCATCAAATTAGAATTTAAATCTGATACTGTAACAAGTTACCTACCACCTGGGAACAGAAATGCTTTGCATTTTATTTTTTCTTCCTAGCATTGTGAAATGAACATGGCATATGGCACATTTTAATTACAGCAAATATTAATTTTTAATGGGAAGTGTACACCTGGCTTTGTATTGTTCATAAATTATCTGAGAGGTTGAAATTTATTTATGTGATTTTGATGCAGTTGTAATTAAAGTGAAGAAACGAATAGCCTTCTGTAATTGAAGGCACATTAATCTGAAAGCTACCTGAGGGCAGGGATTCTGTGTTAAGCATGTTGTATACTCGATTCAGTAAAACACAAGACTTGGGATTAGTGGTCTTCTATGCAATGTGTACACATTTCCAGGTATTTCCAGGATATTTTCTGACCTTTAGAAAAAGGATATTACCTAGTACTCTAGGTAATTATGTGCTAAGAAAACAGGATTCTATCACATCATCTGGCATTGCTTTTTTAGCTTTGTAATAGAGTAATTGATTAGTACTACTGCACTTTAGCAAGGTATTTTCCTCCTATATCTAGTGAATGATGTTTAAGTTAACTCTATTTGTGTGTCCCTGGGAAAGAGAACTGAGGCAGAGGCTCGGGGGATGGGAGAGGGACAAAGAATCCAACCAAATAACGTTAGGTGTCAGTTTTCAGCTGCATGTAGACTCAACTTATTTTTTAATGATTTTATTAGGAAGGCTTCTGTATTCTATTTTGTAATGCATTTCCCTGAGGGAACTTTAGACCTTGCAGGCCTGTTTGCAATTCCTATCAGATTAGGTGGGGGGGTGTGGGGTGGGGGGGGGCGGGAGAAGACAACAGAATAATGGAAATTTCACATGTTATTCAGTGTTTTAAAAATCCAGTTTCTTGGTCTGACAGTTTCTTAAATCTGTAGACCTTGATGTTTTAATCTCATGCATTCTGATGGAGCTTGATATCCATAACTGGTGGGTTTGATAAATTTTTAACCAGGAAGTTGAATATGATGAGAAAACACAAGGGGAGGTTTGTATTTTGCACCTTGTCGTCAAGCTTTCCAGTTTCATTTTCACTTTTTGCACTAAGAGTATTCCTTGGAGGTGTCAGAGCTGCCCAAAGCTGACTTCCATCCATATTGAAATGACTTTTTCTGAGCTTTCCAAAATTCCAATTTCAGTGCAGGTGGTAATATCTGAATGTGAGCAGCAGAATAAATATCAGTTTAAAACTCATAGAAATACACATTTATGCTCCATGTGTGAACTCATAAGGTATGGGATAAATCTTGTCATTTCAACATAAATGGAATAACAAATAGATTGAAAGTAGGATGCAGTGCTGAGAAAACATATTCTGGATGCACAGTGCGATTTCACAGTGATGGTTTCATGAGAATTGAATTCCAAAGATCACACGATCGATTAAAACAATTCAGTCTCCCTAGTCATTTTTGTCAGTAAATTAAGACATTAATTTCATCCCAAGAATGTTTTTCAATGTTTTTTATTATACAAAATCACAAACATATGCAAAAGTAGAGAATAGTAACATGAATCCTCATGTACCCATCCCCAGATTCAACCATTAAAACTTATAGCCAATCATGTTTAATCTATATCCCCACTTATTTTCTCCACATTCCTGAATTGTTTTAAAGCCAAGACCAGACATCACACGTTTTATCCATAAATGTTTCAGTATGTATCTCTAAATATAATTACACCCAGTCCTTCAACATTAACATTGATTCCCTAAGAATATTAATATCTGATCGCTGTTCAGATTTTCCCAATTCTCTTACATATTTATAAAGTTTACTTGAACTGAAATCCAAACGAGGACTATAGAATGCAATTAGTTAATATGGCTAGAGTTCTTTAGTCTATAAAGAACTTTCCACATTCATATTTTACTCTTTTTTCTTGGAATTTTTAAATTAAAGAAACTGGATTGTCTTCCTGAGTCTTTTTTGAAAAATATGATTGTGAATTCTTTTTCTTGTTTATCTCACATAATAAATCCACCTTATAAATTATTGATTGAACCAATAAAACCTGTCAAAATGATTTAATTGTATACACATACACCACACACTCTAGTTTTTTTTAATTTTTAATTTTTATGATTATGTAAGAGTTGTACATATTTATGGGGAAATTTTTATAAAAGCATACAATGTGTCATGATCAAATCAAGGTAATCAAAGTGGCCATAACTTTAAACATTTATCATTTTGTTGTTTTGCAAACATTCCAAAGCTACTACTCTGGTTATTTTGAAATATACAATACATTATTGTTAACTATTGTTGTCCTATTGTGCTAGTGAATACTGGATCTTATTTCTTTTATCTAACCATATTATTGTACCCATACATTTACCTACTTTTAACTCCCCCTTGCTCTCAACTCCCCTTCCTAGCATTTGGTAACCATTATTCTACTCTGTGTCTCCATGAGATTAATTTTTTTAGCTCCCGCATATGCATGAGAACACACAATATTTGTCTTTCTGTGCCTGGCTTATTTTACTTGGCATCATGTCCTCCAGTTCTGTCTATGCTGTTTGGAATGACAGGATGTCATGCTTTTTTGTGGTTGAATAATATTTCATTGTATGTATGTACCACATTTTTTCACTCAGTTCATACATTGGTGGACACTCAGGTCGATTTCATAACTTGGCTCTTGTGAAGAGTACTACAATAAACATGGCGGTGCACATATCTCTTCTATATACTAACTTCCCTTCATTGGAATATATACCCAACAGTGAGACTGCTGAATCATACGTTTGTTTTAGTTTTAGTTTTTTGAAGAACCTTCATACTATTCTCCAGAGTGGCTGTACTAACTTACATTCCCACCAATAGTATACAAGGGTTCCCCATCCTCCATATCCTTACCAGCTTTCATTATTGCCTGTCTTTATTTATTTCTATATATTTTTTCTTTTTTGTTTTTTAGTTGTTGGTTTTATTTCTTTGTTGTTTTTAATATATATTGCCTGCTTTTTGAGACAGCCATTCTAACTAGGGTGAGATATTTCATTATAATTTTGATTGGCATTTCTCTAATGATTAGTGATGTTGAGCATTTTTCCACATACTTGTTGGTCATTTGTATGTCTTCTTGAGAATTGTCTATTCAGATGTTTGCTTGTTTTTATTTGGATTATTTGGGGTGGGGGTTTGTAGCAAGTTGTTTGAGCTCCTTACATGTTCTGGGAATTATTCTCTTGTTAGGTGGGTGGTTTGCAAATATTTTCTTCCATTTTGTAGGTTGTCTTATCACTTGTTTGTGGTTGCCTTTGCTGTACAGACACTTTTAAGTTTGATGTGATCCCATTTGGCCATTTTTGCTTTGGTTACCTGTGCATTTGGTGGCTTACTCGAAATGTATTTACCTACACCCATATCTCAAAGCATTTCCCCAGGGTTTTCTTGTAGTAGCTTTATTGGTCCAGGTCTTACATTAAATTTTTTAATCCATTTTGATTTGATTTTTGTAGATGATGAAAAATAGGGACATAGTTTTTGGTCTTCATTATGTTGATGTGATACATCATGTTTCTTGATTTGTATATGTTGAACCATCCTTTTATCCCAGGAATGATTCCCATTTGATCATGATAAATGATATTTTTAATATGTTGAATTTGATTCAGTAATGTTTTGTTGAGGAATTTTGCATTCATGTTCATCAGGTATATTAGTCTGAAGTTTTCTGTTTTTGTTGTGTATGAGGATAATCCTGATCCTGTAGAATGAGTTAGGAAGTATTGTCTACTCCTTGATTTTTTAGAATAGTTTGAATAGAATTGGTATTAAGTCTTCCTTATTTGGTAGAATTCAACAGTGAAGTTGTCAAGTCCTGGTCTTTTCTCTGGTGGGAGTCTTTTTATTACTTCTTCTATAGCATTACTTACTGATTTATCCATGTTTACTATTTTTTCATGGTTCAATCCTGGTAGGTTTTTTTATGTCCAGGAATTTATCCATTTCTTCCAGATTTTCCAAATTGTTGGCATATAGTTGATAAAAATACTCTCTAATTTACCTTCGAATTTCCGTGGTATCTGTTTTAATATTTTCCTATCTCTGATTTCATTTATTTGGGCATTCTCTCTTTTTTCTTAGTCTGGCTAAAGGTTTGTTGATTTTGTTTATGTTTTCCAAAAACACATTTTTATTTTGTATTTTGTCTCAATTTCATTTATTTGTGCTCTGATCTTTAGTGTTTCTTTTCTTTGACTAATTTTGGATTTAGCTTGCTCTTACTTTTCTAGTTCTTTAAGATGCATTGTTAGGTTATTTGAAGTCTTTTTACCTTTTTTTGAGACAGAGCCTCGCTCTGTCACTGGGCTGGAGTGCAGTGGTGTGTTCTCGGCCTACTGCAACCTCCTCCTCCTGGGTTCACGTGATTCTCCGGCCTCACCCTCCGGAGTAGCTGGGACTACAGGCATGCACCACCACACCCAGCTAATTTTTGTATTTTTGGTAGAGACAGGGTTTCACCTTGTTGGCCATGATGATCTCTATATCTTGACCTCGTGATCTGCCCACCTCGGCCTCCCAAAGTGGTTTTTTTTTTTTTCCCTTTTTTGATACAGGCATTTATTGGTATAAACTACCCTCTTAGTACTGCTTTTGCTGTATCCCATAGGTTTCAGTGTGCTGTGTTTCCACTTTTATTTGCTTTAATAATTTTTAAATTTCCTTCTTAAATTATTTAATTCATCCAGTAGTTGTTCAGGAGCATGTTATTTAATTTCCATGTATTTATATAGTTTCCAAAGTTCCTCTTATTGATCTCTTCATGTTTTCTATTTTTTCATGGTTCAATCTTGATAGGAATTTTACGTCCTGGGATTTTTGTGTCCAATGAATGCTTATTGATTCCTAGTTTCATTCCATTGTGGTCAGAAAATATACTTGCTATGATTTGGATTTTTCTGAATTTCTGAGACTTGTTTTGTGGCCTAACATATGGTCTACCCTGGAGAATATTCTATGTGCCAATGAGAAGAATGTCTAGTATTCAGCTGTTGGATGAAATGTTTTGTAAATATCTATTGATCCATTTGGTCTGTAGCACAGATTAAGTCAGATGTGTCTTTTTAAATTTTCTGTCTAGGTTTTCTGTCCAATGCTGAAAGTGGTATGTTAACTTAGCATTCCCAACTATCATTGTACTGGGGTCTGTTTCTTTCTTTAGCTCTAATAATATTTGCTTTATATATCTGAGTGATCCAGCAGTGGGTTCATATATATTTACAATTGTCATATCCTCTTGCTGAATTGACTTCTTTATCATTATACAATGACCTTCTTTGTTTCTCTTTACAGATTTTGTCTGGAAATATATTTTATCTGGTATAAGTACAGCTATTTATACTCTTTTTTGGCTTTCTTTGGCATGGCATTTCTTTTTCTGTTCTTTCATTTTCAGTCTGTGTGTTTTCTTAGGTAAAAATGAGTTTCTTAGAGGCAGCATACAGTTGGGTCTTTAAAAAAAATGTATTCAGCTACTCTGTCTTTTATTTAGAGAATGAAGTCAATTTACACTCATTGTTATTATTGATAGGTGAGGACTTACTACTGCCATTTAGTTACTTTTTTGTTGTCGTTTTGTTAGTTCTCTCTCTCTCCCTTGTTTTTTTCCTCTTGTCTTCCTTTGTATATAAGCAATTTTCTGGTAGTGCTTTAATTTCTGTCTTTTAATTTTTTTGTGTCCCTGCTAAAAGTTTTTGCTTTGTAGTTACCATGAAGCTTGCAAAAAAAAATCTTATGACCAATTAGTTTAAATTGATTAAAGCTTAACTCCGATCACAAAGGAAAAACATTAAAAAGGAGAAAACTAAACTCTATACCTTATCTCCATCTCCTCCAATCTGACTTTTTGCCCTCTCTATTTATGTCTTTTTTATTGTCTTTCAACAAATTGTTGTAGTTATCATTATTTTTCATAGGTTTGTCTTTTAGTCTTCATACTAAAGATATGAGGGGTTTACACACAATTATAGTATTAGAATATTCTGTATTTATTTGTGTGCTTACTTTTACCAGTGAGCTTTAGACCTTCAGGTTATTTCTTGCTGCACATTTGTACCCCTGTCTTTCATACTGAAGAATTCCCTTCAGCATTTCTTGTAAGACAGATCTGGTGTTGATGAATTACCTCAGCTTTTTTTTGTCTGTGAAAGTCTTTACTTCTCCATGTCTGAAGGATAACTATGCTGGATACAAACTTTAAATATGTCATCCCACTCCCTCATGGCCCATAAGGTTTCTGCTGAGAAGTCTTGCTGACAAACATTTGGACTCCTTTATATTTTCTTTGCTTATTTTCTCCTGCTACTCTTAGGGTCCTCTTTATGTCCTTACCCTTTGAGAATTTGATTATTATGTACCTCTGGGTTTAATCTGTTTGGTGTTGCTTGACTTTCTTGTACCCGAATATTCACTGGGTTTGAAAAGTTGTCTGTTATTTTTTTGAATAAACTTTCTATCCCAATCTCTCTACTTCTTCTTCAAGGCCAATGACTCTTAGATTTGCCATTTTTAGTTTTTTTCTAAATATTACAGGCATATTTTGTTCTTTTTTAGCTTCTTTTTTTTTCTCTACAGACTGTATTTTCAAATAGCCTCTCTTTGAGCTCACTGATTCTTTCTTCTGCTTGACCAGTTTTGCTGTTGAGACCCTCTGATGCATTTTTCAGTTGTTGATTGAATTCTTCAGCTCTGCAATTTCTGTTTGACTTTTTTGTTATTATAATCTCTTTGCTAGATTTATCTGATAGAATTCTGAATTCCTCCTCTATGTTATCTTAAAGTTTGCTGAGGTTTCTCAAGACAACCATTTTGAATTGCCTGTCTGAGAGGTCACGTATCTCTGTATCTCTAGGACTGATCACTGATACTTTATTTAGTCCATTTGCTGATGTCATGTTTTCCTGGATGTTCTCCTTGCATGAGGGCATTTGTTAATGTCTGATTTATATATATATATATATATAAAGGTGCTTTATTGTGTGGATACTTGTTCAATTTGGTGTTCCTGTGGTGGGGGGTGGTGGGGAAGTAAATCCCTGGAATTTTCTATTCAGCCATCTTGTTCCAACTCATATATTTCATTTTTTAAAAGAAAAATGGGTAGAAGTTGAAAGAGTTGCACAAGAGCTAAATGAAGGTGGGCTGGAGTTGTCACCAAGCACTTTTCTAAGTTGCTTGAAAAATAGCACAAGCAATATTTCTTAAGTGCTCATATAGGGATCTTTCTTCCTTGGATAAACTCACGGTTGGCATTGACATTGATTTGTTGCACTTCTGAGTGAAAAAAACATAGGCATTTAACATAAAATAGATTACTCTTAGGAAATAGTGACTTTAGAAAGTGGTCGTGGTTCCTTCCAAAAATATTCATTATTAAATTTAGTGTTAAATTTCATTTCTGAACAAAGAGATCTACCAGATCTTGTCTGCTCTGGAGAAAAAAATGACAGAGGAGAGAATTTGAGGAAATCTCCCAGTGTCTTCATAACTAAGAGTTGATAAAAAAAAAAAAAAATTATTCTAAACACCATGGACAGTGGGCCATAAACCATCTCATTTCTCCAGTCATCTCTGTGGTTCAGCAAATTTCCCAGTTGCCCTGGGTATAGAGCTTTGAGAGAGTGGAGTTATTCTTGCTAAAGAGAAGTCAGTGTTTCTAGGTTGGGCAAAACTGCATTGATCCTTAGGAAGAATCTAGACTAGACAGTAGGCAATAAAAGCCATTTGTATCTGGGCAACACCTTTCCATCCTATCTTCAGCAAAGCACATTCAGCCATATTTCCTCTTACCACTTAAATAAAAGCTTCAACATGTGGGGACAAGTTTTCCATTAAATATGATATTTTTCCTTTGTTTCCACCTGCACAGTAACCATCAGAAACACTTACCTAATACTTAGTTCCACGTTCCATGTACCAGGTTCCATGCGAGCATGTTATAGGCACTGTCCAGTTTAATATATGAATATGAAATACCAATTCCACTACTGTTATTATCATTTTCCAGATGAGGATACCAAAGCAAATGCAGGAAACAATGACAGCAGGATGACAACTTGCTTTAGAATACAGAGCTAGTAAGTGGCAGAGCTAGAATGAGATTCAAAGTCCATTAGACTCTAAAACTGATGCTGCTCCTCAGGCTTCCCTTAGCGTTTACAAAAAATGGCACTGTGACTGAGGGACCTTGTGTACATGCATGTGACTTCTCAGGTGGTACTTACCAACTGACCACCCTTCCAAATAGCTGCCCCTTAAACACCCCGTCTTGAACTTAGAGACACACACAATTGCTGGTGTCTGCACTGGGGAGAATGTAGCTGGGGCAGAAGCCTGTTCAGGGCCTGGAGTGGGCTTAGTCACTTTGGCAAAAGTCTGCATGACCTTGGGTCCCCCTGAATGAATGGAGTTTGGGGGCCGGCCAGGCAACCATTCCCATGACTCTGTGGACTCCTCATTCCTTGGGGAGGGGTGTGTCAGAAGAGGGTCAGAACTGGACCCTCACAAGTATGGGCCTGGCCAGGAGCCAGGGCTTTTTGGCTCTGAGGTCTCTTAACCACTAGTTATAATTCCTCCCACAACACCAAGGCCCACAAGGTGCCTGCACAATGATCAGAGTCCCCACTGTCCTAGACAGCATTATTCTCCTTGTACCTTTGGGCTTCGTGCATCATTTTTCAGGAGGTAGATGAAGTGGAAGAAACACTTTTACAGGGAAAAAGCAGAAAAATAACAACAAAGAGCTGTGTAGCCCCTTAAAAGACTGTAGCCGTGAACATTTCAGACAGAGTTCAGAGATCCTCAAAAGGAAACAATAAGCCAAAAACCTCTCCAAAAATAAATAATAAGGACAAAGCTGGTTCCCCTGGTCCTTATGAAGGGGATGAGGAGAATGAGTGGTGCTCTGTACCCATTTAGAGGTCAAGTAGGTCAACAAAGGTCTGTTTTCCCTGAGTGGGGACCCTGGCACTGTGGTACTCACATCTAGCTCTTTCCTTAAACAGTTGGATATGAGATACTTAGAGAAACTCCACCCAATGGAAGTGGACGTGAGGTCACATCAAGGGTCATGGTCACAATTGACTAAAAGGGTAGGGAATTGATTTGAGGATAGCATATTTCAGACCAGAAGGAAGAGAATTGCTTAGCCAGCAGGTTTTTTACTTAAAAAAAAAAAAAAAAAAAAAAAGACTTATTGACTCTTAGGGACCTTATCTGAAAGTGAGATGACCGTGTCTCCCCCCGCACAGGTCACCCATCTCGCTAAAACCCTCCTGCTTTGGGGCTCAGGTTGGAATGTCAGAAATGTATTAGTTCCTTTGAATTTTGAATACGTGAAAAGAAAGCATCCCTCATAGAATGTACCTTCACCAAGATGCAATGATTTCCTGCCCCAATTGAGTGCTCTCCAAGAAATGTTGATGAAACATTTATCAGATGTGTGGAGTGAAGGTCATATGTAGCACGCTTGTACAGAAATAAGCTGGATAAAGGAGGCAGCATTCTCTATGCAGTTCCCTAACTGATCTGCCCATTCTAGTCAGCAGAATCTTAAGAGTAAAAGCCAGGTTGGTCCTGCCATGTTCGGGTACTAGTCAATAACAGCACAAAAAGAAGTTCTTTCAACTCAGGATTTTATGCAGAAACAGTGAAATGATTAACGTCTGAAGTAGCCACAATGCCGTGTGTTTTCCAAAACTATTTTATGTTTTCCCTTGCATGGGTGATGGCGATTTTAAATCTTGAAAGGAACATGTATGTTGAGTTTTCCTAGATGTGGAAGTAAATATAGGAAGTAAATATAGGTAGAGTGTGAATTGGAGCCTCCCTATGGTTAAGTTGAAGTTATGTGACTGTATTCTGGACAATAGAAAGTGGGTGTAAAGTATATTAATTTGTGCCACTTCCAGATTGAGCCATAAACCACCTGCGAGACTTCACAGTCTCTGTTCTCCATCCACTGTCACCTTGGAGGCCGGGTTCTGAAGACGCGTTATGACAAGATGAAAGAGATTGCATCGCTGAGTGATTCCTGATGGTAGCATTCCATTGATTAAACCAAGCTGCAAATGAGCATGAAGCTTCTGCTGGCTTAATCCCCAAAACCTGCAGTTGTAAAGGACTTAGTCTCCCTCCATACTACAACTTAATCCAAGTCTACTGAAATAGAAGTATATTTATATTCTATAAAGTTAACATAAGCATAACTCGATACTATAGAGAGAAGTTTTAATATTAATAGCCAATCTGTCGTTACTAAACAACTGGTGAAACATAAGCCACTGAGTCCGGGCACGATGGCTCATGTCTATAATCCCAGCACTTTGGGAGGCCGAGGCGTGTGGATCACTTGAGGTCAGGAGTTCGAGACCAGCCCGACCAATGTGGTGCAACCCTGTCTCTACTAAAAATACAAAATTAACCAGGCATAGTGGCACATGTCTGTAATCCTAGCTACTCGGAAGGCTGAGGCAGGAGAATCACTTGAACCTGGGAGGCGGATGTTGCAGTGAGCCGAGATGGTGCCAGTGCACTCCAGCCTGTGCAACAAAAGTGAAACTCCATCTAAAATAATCATAATAATAATAATAAATAAATAAGCCAGTGAGGTCTGCTGCATCATACCTGTTCTGATTTGAATAGAATGTCCCTTTTCCAAAATTCCCCACCATCTGCAGAGTATTTTATTCAGGTTCAACACAAGCTAGTGAGGCATCTACCTACCTTGTACCTAGTTTCATAATAATTATTATTCTCTGTCTGAAAATAGTCAGCCGGCTTTGGACACCGGTGCTCCACTGATTTATTTTATTTTATTTTATTTTTTGAGACGGAGTCTCACTCATCGCCCAGGCTGGAGTGTGGTGGCTTGTCCTTGGCTTACTGCAAGTTCCGCCTCCCGGGTTCGCGCCATTCTCCTGCCTCAGCCTCCTGAGTAGCTGGAACTACAGGTGCCTGCCACCACTCCCAGCTAACTTCTTGTATTTTTAGTAGAGATGGGGTTTCACTGTGTTAGCCAGGATGGTTTCGATCTCTTGACCTCGTGATCCACCCACCTCAGCCTCCCAAAGTGCTGGGATTACAGGCGTGAGCCACCGCATCCTTGCCTCGCACTGATTTTTCTAAAGACGCTTCTGTGATATCATACAATGTGCCAGTTTCCATCTTATGTCCTAAAATAGCATCACCCCACTTTTGAGAAGAAGTATTATCACTCTGTAGCTAACTCTCTGCTCTAAGAACTCAGCATCCCCAAGCCAACTTCCCGAGTTCTTCCTGGCATTATCTATGTGGTTTTATTCCCTGAAAAGTCACTTCTGGATGGACCCAGTCTGAAGATGGTTCTCCTCTTGTATAGAAATACGGATGTCGTGAAACTTCCTATGGGAAGCTATTAAACAACCTCCCTGAATTTAGCAGATTAGGATTTTGGTGAAAAATTACCGCATGACCCAATGCTTGCGGGTAGAGCGTTCCTGAGAAAAAAACGTTAAGGTTTAAAGACTGCAAGTCATGAAATGGACGTGACAAGATGAATGTCATTGCGTCATTTCCCAAGCCATGACCACCATGGTTCACCAGAACTTAAATACAGCAGATGATATTTATAGCCACTGGTATAAGACCTTGTCTTCAGGGTGGTGAGGTTTGGCTTTGGGATGTATTCCAGAATGTTACAATGTTAAAGGGTCCTAGGTGTTGTTAATATCAAGTCTACAATTTTTAAGACGAAGAAACTGAAGTGTGTTGAAGGCAAGAGAAACACTAATGGTGTCGAGTTGGTATTTTAGAGAGAAGCAGTCATTTCATTCTCAGTTATTACCTATGCTGGTTATGCAAATTTAAGCAAGTTATTGGACTCAATAGGCACCATTTTCTGTATCCATAGACAATGGGGACTATTTGACTCAGTGCCCATCTTTGCATAAAAGACATTTTTACATTTGTATGCATTGGTACGAGTTGTCTGTTTCTCTTGCCCATTTTTCATCCTTTTCTTCTTTCATTTTCTCCATGTCTTCGAATTTTCACATTAATTTGCATAGAAGTCTGCAAAGTAGTCTCTTACAGTTTTAAAAAAAATCTTCTGTTTTAATGGTTATCCTCTTGTAATTTCTTATTTTCTGTCTTTGTGCTTTCTCCCCCTTTTTCTTCATTAAGTAGTTAGCTACCTTTTTTTCTTATTTTCAAAAAATATCCTCAAAACATGATTTGGTTTATTAATTAGATCTATAGTTATTCTCTTCCCTAACTTACTGATTTCTGGTCTTCCCTAATTTACTGATTTCTTATCTTTATGAATCCTTTCTGAAGCTTTTTTGTTTGTTTGAATTCACTGTTATTTTTCTAAATTTTTGAGTTGGAGATTTAATAAACTTATTTATATTTTTCTATTTTATTGAAATTTTTCATGCTATGAATTTTCTTGTTCTGATTTAAATGTGACTCTTAGATTCTGGATTTTATTGTATTCTATTATTATTATTAGTAGTATTAGTATTATTTTGTGATAGACTCTTGCTCTGTCACCCCGACTGGAATGCAGTGGTACAATTTTAGCTTACTGCAACCTCTGCCTCCAGGGTTCCAGCGATTCTCCTGCCTCATTTTGCCGAGTAGCTGGGATTACAGGCACCCGCCACCATGCCTGGCTAATTTTTGTATTTTTAGTAGAGATGGGATTGCACCATGTTTGCCAGGCTGGTCTTGAACTCCTGACCTCAGGTCATCCACCCACCTTGGCCTCCCAAAATGCTGGGATTACAGGGGTGAGCCACCGCGCCTGGTCCCCTCCATTGTTCTTTTTGTTTTGTTTGCATCATAGTCTGCAAAGTGTGGTTCTCCTTTCCTAATCACCTTCTATTCCCCCGAACCATTGTTTTCCCAACACTGCCTTCTCCAATTCAGCACACATTTTTAAGTCTCTTTATTGTAGTTAGGACTCTGAGCTTCCTGTTTTGTCTGTCATTGTTTTCGTGTGTATGGTGGATGTGATTTCAGTTCAGTCTTGGCTGTCCATCCCTCTTTCTTCTTCCTCTCTTGTGTCTCTAGACCCTCCTTATTCTTGTTAAAAGCTCAGGATGGGAAATAGGAAAACAGTTCTGCTAAAGGGTGGTATTTATTTTCAAATCACAGTTATATAACTTTATAGTTTTATGTGTATCATCAAATTATGGTAAAGGTGTGGTTTTTGTGTAGTTTATTTGCTCCTGTTTATCTTTCTGTTTTTGTTTTTGTTTTTTTGAAATGGGGTCTCATTGTGTCAGCCAGGTTGGAGTGCATTGGCATGATCTTGGCTCACTGCATCCTCCACCTCTCAGGCTCAGGTGATCCTCCCACCTCAGCCTTCTGAGCAGCTGGGACCACAAGCACACCACCACCATGCCTGGCTAATTTTTGTATTTTTTGTAGAGATGGGGTTTTGCTATCTTGGCTAGGTTGAACTCAAACTCCTGACCTCAAGAGATCCTCCTGCCTCAGCCTCCCAAAGTGCTGGGGTTACTGGCGTGCACCACCACACCCGGCCTGTTCTTGTCTATCTTTATAGAGTTGGGAGAAGATGCTAGGAGTTTCCAGCTGCCATGGACTCAGCTGCATGGAAGTTGCTTCTCTTTTTTAATATGTTCATTATGTATGATTAGTTATTGATTATTAATTTTAAAATATTTTGCATCAAATTATCTCTCTTTCCAGGCAGGACTGGCTGTCTAATAGGTGCAGCCCTGTGAAAATGAAAGTTCAGGGCCCCTTCCTAAAAAATTGTTAAGAATTTCAAGACGGCAAAAGTAGAGCATCAGGCCAGTCACAGTGGCTCACACCCGTAATCCCAGCACTTTGGGAGGCCGAGGTGGGTGGATCTCTTGAGGTCAGGAGTTTGAAACCACCCTGGCCAACATGGTGAAACACCGTCTCTACTAAAAATACAAACAAGTTAGCCAGGTGTAGTGGTGCGCGCTTGTAGTCCCAGCTACTCGCGAGGCTGAGGTAGGAGAATCGCTTGAACCCGGGAGGCGGAAGTTGCAGTGAGCGGAGATTGCACCACTGCACTGCAGCCTGGGGGTAACAGTGAGACTGTCTCAAATTAAAGAAAGGTAGAGCATCAAACCAAGTGCAGGACCCCTTGAGTGGCGTCCCTGTGTGTACACAGTCACACCTCCAGGAAGGTGGTACTGCTTCAATACTTTTATGGATTAAGTAACTTTTGTTTAGTAACTTTATATGTCTTAAGTTATCTAACATAGAGAGAAAGAGAGAGAGAACTGGAGACTGGAACTTAGGAGAGCCGAATTCTATTCCCAAATGTGTCGTGGATTTATAGTGTAACTTTGAACTCTGGAGTTCTGTTTTCCTACTTGAAAAATGAAAGATTTTACCCTGAATTGTGTTTCACAAACTATCATATATATTACTGATAATACCTAAATAAATTTTAATAGTGGTATTAATTATATCATACAAATAGAAAAAGATTGAAACGCAGAAACTATGCTTTTTATGTATGTTCTTTCTTAGGAGGTAGTTAAGATAATAACAAAACAAAGTCAATTCTAAAGCACTACTGGGGAATTATAAATATGGGTGATATTTAGATATTGTGAGAATCGTGAAGATTACACAAATACATCTAAAGTTTGGAAAACTTTGCTCGGGATGATCCCTAAAGACACTTTCAGGTCCTTTCAGCATTTTAGGATTCTATAATTGCATCTCTTTATACAGAATTATGTGTATTTTTGATTTGGCAAATAGGGAGATTTAAATATATAATTAAAGGTCAACTTGTTCACACCTTCCAGAAAGACTGGGGTGAGATGAATTCCATATTTTTGTGTCATCTACCACCACAAATTTTATTTCAATTTCATCTAAAGATTAAAAACTGTGATATGTCCCTATGTACACCCAACGCCATGTAGCACTCAGCCTCCTACTACCAAGTCAGGGTTACAAAAAGCCTTCATGTAACAATGGTATCTAGGGTAATTTGATGTCAAGTCTTTTTCACTTCTGGTTTTCATGTCTGCTGTGTCTGACACTCTAAAAACTTCAAAATAGATTGTTCTTGAAGAGGGTAAGAAAAGAAGTGATGGGCCGTCACAGTGGCTCACGCCTGTAATCCCAATGCTTTGGGAGGCCGAGGCGGGTGGATTATAAGGTCAGGAGCTCAAGACCACCCTGGTCAGGATGGTGAAATCCTGTCTCTACTAAAAATACAAAACATCCAGGTGTGGTGGCGGGTGCCTGTAATCCCAGCTACCAGGGAGGTTGAGGCAGAGAATTGCTTGAACCCAGGAGGTGGAGGTTGCAGTGAGCCGAGACTGCACCACTGCACTCCAGGCTGGGCCACAGTGTGAGACTCCATCTGGAAATAATAATAATAGAAGTGATGATGCTGTACATCTGTTAACTACTTGGATGTTATCTGCCAGATCACACAAAAGTCCATGATACACCTGCTGTCACCTGATTTGGGTGTTATTTTTTTAAGAACCCCAGAAATTAAAACAGATAAGATGATCCTGTTGATCAAACAGTATAATTTTTTAAAAGGTACTGTTTGTTAATTTTAAGAATATTCCAGTGGACCGTTTGGAGTAGAAATGTGGTCCCCCTGTTAGGCTTAGATTTTACATACAATTTTTAAAATGAAATTTGATTGGAGAAGTTGAATTTTTTTTCTAAAATATGATTTTCTTCAATTGAGATTGATGGGACTCTATAGGTTCCCTGTAGGAGGGCAGGACTTTCTTACCTGTTCTTAATGCAGAATTCTCCGAGAGAAATATCCCTTTATCTCAGTGTCTCAGTGGACATTGTTGGTATTCCTGAGTGTCTTGACATTTTGGCCATTTCCAAACATTTGTAAGTCTTTGTTACTGACCTGTCTACATTTCAACTCTTGGCCCTTGCCTCTGTTTTGAAATTACTCATTCTTCAGAAGAGCAAACTGAAAGCTTTACTCTCAAGCAAAAAAAGAAATCTTGAGCCAAAGTATTATAACTTGCTCTGTAGGAAATGAAAATAGTGCATTGGCCATCTTTTCACCCTGTTGTTAGAGTATATTAAATTAAAATAACACAGCAAGAAACATTCGTTTCCATGATTCATTTTAGATTTATGTTGGTGTGTGGATTTGGTTGGTTGGTTGCTTTGGTTAGGAGAAAGTGGTGTGTTAAAGTGGAGGTCTGGTATAGCTGATGGGAATGAGTTTTTTTAAAAAAGGTTATGAAACATATATCTCCCTCTTGAGCAGTAGTCCAGGGGAGTGATCACATACGGAGATAAAAACAAGAGGGTAGTAATACAGCAAGCGGTGTATGATTCAATAACTCCACCAGATTGCTTTATTGGTTAGGTAATGAAGCATGCTAAGGAATTTCTACCAAACAGGAGTCAACACACTGCTCAATAACATTTGAAATGACTGAACTACAAGTTTAGGAAGCATGGGATGAGCTGTACTGTTAAATTGCTCGTAGACTGGAAAGTGTTCCCTAGGTTCTTCCCACCACTACCTGGAGAAGTTGATGCGGGATTGCTTGGAAAAGGCTTGGGACTTTTCGGTCCTCTCAGAGCTCTTCACATTGTTCCATGTTGTGTGTTGTCTTTCTGTTCGTGATTTTTTTTGTTTTTGTTTTTGTTTTACCATGAAGGCATTCAAACCAGGCTAATACAAACATGAGGCATTCTCACACTACAGGAAATGGCTTTCCTTCACGGCATACTTTAAAAAAAAAATGGTGTTTAATTACCTGCTGCTTCTCTATTGCTCAGATTCCCCTCAGGATGCAGGGGGAGGGATGGGAGAGAAGTTTCCTTTGCGATTTAATGTAATTATTCATAATGACTACATATGGTCATTTTATAAGTTCCTAATTATTTTAAGTGATTGGTGCATGGTCATTTGCATAGGCTGTTTAGCAGAACACTCATTCAGTGACCTACATATAAATCATGGAATAATCTCTAGCCATGTAAAGCAGATGAGAGAAACCAAACCCTTCCCCCCATCACTTACGGTTCCAATGTATGCATCCCAGAATGTTTAATGTAAATCATAATAGCAGCTTGGATCCAGCATTCTTCATACAAATGGGTGGTTGATGTAAGGAAACACGTTTAATTTTTTCTTTCAGTAGCAGATGGTACATGGATTTTTATTTGATGCAGACACTGCTTTCCAAGGTAATTGTCAAGGGCTTTTTTTCCCCCTATGAAAAAAAAATGGAGGGAAGGCCTCTGGATCAACCCATTCATTTTACAGATGAGCAAACTGAGACCTCAAATATTGAGTAATTTTCCCTAAATCACCAGTTTTTAGACAGAGTGAGGGCTAAAACTCACATCTCCTGACAGTCAGCTTAATTCTCTTTTCTTCATACTGCACATTTTCTCTTGATAGTTGATGTGATATATGTCACTTTAAAAAAAATGAGTTTCCATTTCTGGTTATATTTTATCTACTTTCCTCCTCAGAAAGCCAAGTTCTATTGATTCATAGTAAGGACCAGATATTTCACGGTGCTAATTCCGAGTTGGGTATAATTTGTGACTTCTAGGTTACCCACTTGTCTCCAAAAACCACCTAAATTTTTTAAATGTACACAGTCACCTTGATAGAAGGGGCCTTGAGAGCTCATCTAATTCAGAGATTTTTCCAACACTGGTTTCAGGGCTGCTGATGTGCTATTCCATTTCACCCAAGTCCACAACAAAATAAGAAAAAAAAAAAAAAAAAATGAGTGTTGGGGAGTTTTGTCCTCAAGTTAAATTAATTCCCTTTTATTTACTTGTCTTTATGAAATGTTGATCCTTAAAGATAGTCATTGTTGGCCGGGCGTGGTTGTTCACACCTGTAATCCCAGCACTTTGGAGGCCAAGGCGGGCGAATCACGAGGTCAAGTGTTCGAGACCAGCCTGGCCAATATGGTGAAATCCCGTCTCTACTAAAAATACAAAAATTAGCCAGGCATGGTGGCGGGCACCTGTAATCCCACTACTTAGGAGACTGAGGCAGGAGAATCGCTTGAAACCGGAAGGCGGAGGTTGCAGTGAGCCAAGATTACACCACTGTACTCCAGCCTGGGTGACAGAGTGAAACTCCATCTCAAAAAAAAAAAAAAGATAGTCGTTGTTGCCTTCTTTTATTTTCACGAGAAAACAAGAAATGACACGTATGTCAGCTTTCCACAAAATTCCCCCCCACCTTCCCCTTACTTCCTTTTACGTTCTCATGTTTTTATTGTGTTTACCTATCAGTTAATCCAAACATTGAGAAACATTGGGATAAGGGAATGTTATTTTCTAGGAAACCCAAGTTTTAAAATACCATGGTTACTGTATTAGTCCGTTTACATGTTGCTGACAAAGACATATCTGAGATTGGGCAATTTACAAAAGAAAGAGGTTTATTAGGCTTACATTTCCACGTGGCTAGGGAGGCCTCACAGTCATGGTAGAAGGTGAAAGGCATGTCTCACATGGTGGTGGACAAGAGAAGAGAGCTTGTGCAGGGAAACTCCCATTTTTTAAACCATCATATGTTATGAGACTCATTCACTATGATGAGAACAGTGCAGGAAAGACCCATCCCGGTAATTCAATCACCTCCCACTGGGTTCCTCCCATGACGTGTGGGAATTGTGGGAGTTGCAATTCAAGATGATATGTGAGTGGGGACACAGCCAAACCATATCAGTTGCTATACTCATTTTTTGGCAAAACCACGAAATAGCAAATTTGAGCCCAATACCTTAAAACAGATAAAGTGTCCTATCACCCATTGCCAAATCAACAGTCTCTCTTCCTCTGGATCATTTTCCATTTTCTACAAATAACTGTTTCATCCACTGTAGATAACAGAATAGATGTTGTCTATGAATTCACTGCTTAATTTTTCATTTATCTACTTCCTTCTACCTTTATTCATAGCTATCCTGGACACCCTACAAAGGAACTTTCTCTCTTTAAAAATTATCTCTTATAATTCTTAAACAGGTACAGATGTTACCAATTGGTGACAGGTTCTTTTTTGATGCACTTTCTCTCCTGGGTACACATGTATGATCCTAAAGTCCCCATGAAGATGTGTCTACATCTGCCTTCCAATTTCTTCTTAGCCATAAATATCTACATTGTTTCACTGATAAATTTTGGGAATGATAGAAGACAGTAAGTTGTATGATGACTACCTGTCTTGTTTTTTCTTAAATGTACCTATGTCTCCACCTGCTTTCTTCCACATCTCAAATTGGAAATCATTGAGTATGAGGAGAGAGAGGAAATAGGGCATTCCTTAGTGGGAAAACATAAGATGCCACGGGCAATCTAAATGTCAAGATTTGGACTGCTGGTCTAAAAGGTTTCCACTCTCTGGGTTGCTCTAGTGAAGCAAATAAATAGCGTAACACATCAATCCTCCCACAGGTAGAAGGCTCTGCTGTTCGTCGTTTTACTACTCTGCTGACTGGGAGCAGCAGCAGCAGCAGCAGTATTTGGTAGCAAGGATGAGTCTGAGCCACCTATGTTTACTAAGGAATGTGTCCAACTTGGCCGTGCCTTTGATGGATATTGTTATTCCTCCATGACACCGTCCTTAGGATCCTGGTAAATCTCCGAAAACTCTATACGAAGTTACTGTTTAAGAGCAATGAATGTGGGCAAAGGTGAAAAATCATTATGAAGCAGAAAGTGGAGATTATCAACAGGTGGTCGAAAGAGAGAGCAAGAGAGAGTTGCTCTGTTGCCCAACAGCATGAAGATAAAACAGTTAAACACACATATCCTGTTTCCCCCAACAGAAGCCTAATGCTCCTGATTTCAGGTTCCTCTGACATCATTCAGTTACTGCACCTATTATATTACAATGGGGGTAAAAGCAGCATTTTCAATTCTCATGAAAGAAGAAATAAAGCAGCAACAGCATTAACAATAGCATATTGGGCACTGTAACTGTTGTCCTTGGTTCTGGAAGAGTCCTAGAGATTTATGAGTAAATCGGACCATTCCAACTGTACGCATTAAAGTTCTGGTGTTTCCAAACCTCGTTGGCTCTTGGGTGCGTTACACCTGGTTTTATGATGTTTAAAAATTCATTATCATTCGGTAAGAAGTAACATTATGTCTGCAATCATGAGCTCTAGAACTACTCGACTTGAATTTCTCTCCCATTTCTACCACCTGGTAGCTGGATGACCTTTGGAAAGGTACTTAAACTTTCCATGCCTGTGTTTTCTTATCTTTGAAATGGAGATGATGATGGTAATGATCACGGTGATGCTGATCATGGTGGTGATGATGAAGTTGATAGTGATTAAAAGCCAACACTTAGGGATGTTTTATAAATACGTCTCATTGTGATTGGCAGAATCAGTCAAAGCAGGGCGTTTCTAGTCTGTTCTCTGGTCGTGTCCCTAAGAGAAACTGGAGGTGCCTAAGAATCACTGGGGATACTAGTTCCAGGGAAGAGTTATTGGATCCTGTTACACACTTCCTGAAGCTGTGTAGATTGTACCTAGAAACTTGCACTTTTGATAAACTCTGAAAAAGGTTAAATTTTGAGAATGGACGGACTTGGGCAAACGTGAAAGCCATTCAGAGGCAGAAGAAGTCTAGGCTATCACCAGGTGGTCCTGCTTAATAGATAGGGAGAGTCAGAGAGCTGCTATGTTGTTTAATTCAGAATGGCAGGGAGCTGAAACATTGCCTAATTCTGAACCAGACCCCTGATGCTTAAATAGGGAGCCCAGATAACACCACTAATTCTAACTGCAGCCATGCTAACCGAGATAGCAGCTGTCTGCATTCAAAGACACATATATCTGTGCTTTGTTGACTAGTGCTTTTCGTTTCTCTGGCCAAAGCAAATGTGCTTTTTTGGCTTTAATTTTGTGCTTTTCACTAATTAAGTTGTATGTATGAACTCTAATATTTATACACCCAAGATAATGAAAATAACCCATGATAAATGGAACCAATGGAGTAAAAGTAAAGTAGATTTAGTGGCACCATAGTTTATTGAGCATCTGTGATTAGATTGTGTTCCCTAGGATGCTTCAGGGACTGTAATTCAATCTGCAGTTTGAACTGACGACTCTTCCTTTCTGTAGAGGTTTAGAGAACAAAAAAATGAATTCTTGTTTTTTAATATCTCAAGATTCTCTTCAAACCGCTACTTGTTCCAGCTGGGGGTGGGAGGGTAGTCTTTTAGGAAAAAGAAGAATGGACCTATTTCGTTGCCATCCAGGAGGGAGATTGGGCAGAAAATTAGGCTATATTTGGTAGCTCATCATCTAGGATGTGAGCATGAAGATGGGGTAGGGTGACTCGCTGATGCAGGTGAATCCCAAAACTGGGGCTCAGCTTGGAAGAGTTCTTAGCTTTACTCAGGAAGGAATTCAAAAGCGAGTTGACAGAGGAGAGCCAGTTTATTAGGGGAAACTGTGCACAGCAAAATGGCTGCTCCATAGCCACAGCAGGGCCACCCCACAAGCAGAGTAGCACTCCTGGATTGCGGCTAGCTGTATTTCTAGCTGCTCATAATTATATGCTATTAGGGTGGTGCAAAAGTAACGGCAGTCTTTGTAGTTTAAAAAAAATATGGTAAACACTGTATTGACTTTTGCAGTAACCTGATACATAAGGCGTTAGTTATCCACAAACTTTCTGGAAAAGAGGCAGGGAGTTCCCAGAGCCATTCATGACGGTTAATATTACGTGTTAACTTGACTGGATTGAAGGATGCCTGGAGAGTTGGTGAAGTACTGTTTCTGAGCGTGTGTGTGAAGGTGATGTCTGAGGAGATGAACACCTGAGGCAGCAGCCTGGGAGAGAAAGACCCTCCCTCAATCTGTGTTGGCCACCAATCAGCTGCCGGTACAGCTAGAATAAAGCAGGTGGAAGAAGGTGGTGTGAGCCGGCTTGCTCAGTGTTCCACCTTTCGTCTGTCTCCCGTGCTGGATGCTTCCTGCCCTTGCACGTTGGCCTCCAGGTTCTTCAGCCTTTGGACGCTTGGACTTACACCAGTGGTTTGCTGGAGGCTCTTGGGCCTTCAGCCACAGACTGAAGGTTGCGCTTTCAGCTTCCCTGCTTTTGAGGCTTCGGGAATCAGAGTGAGTCATTACTGGCTTCCTTGCTCCTCAGCTTGCAGATGGCTTATAGTGGGACTTCGCCTTGTGATGGTGTGAGTCAATTTTCCTTAATAAACTTCCTTTCCTAGATATTAAACACATATATCCTATTAGTTCTGTCCCCTTGCAGAACCCTAATACACCATCTAAGGTAACTCTGGGCATTGCCATGGCGTCAGTAAACTGTCATGGTGCTGGTGGGAGTGTCTTATGCAGGTGTATTACAATTCCTAGTCCTACTGGTTTTGGCCAGTTTCTTTACCACATCCATTTTTGATCAACAGAATACTGAAAACAAGTCTTGCTGTTTTCCTGCTTCATAACCACCTCTGTTGGCCCAAGATTGTCCCAGTTTTAGCACCCAGCATTGAAAACCTAGCACCCTGGAAACACCTCAGTCCTGGGCCAACCAGACGGGCTGGTAGTATCAAAAGTCAGCGCTAGCTATTTTTGGTTTTTTATGCAGTAAGTTAAGGAAGTGGTTTCCTACTCTAGGATAGTGCTTCTCACCCTTTAAGGTGATAGGCATTGCCTGGGGATCTTGTTAAATGCAAATTTTGATTCATTAAGTCTGGGGTGGGGTCAGAGCGTCTGCATTTCTAATAGGCTTCCAGGTGATTCAAAAGCAGCCCTTCCGTGCAAACTGCGCCTTAAGTAACAAGCTTCTAGAGGGCGCGGTAATCACCTGGCGGGATGGTTAAAGAGTAAATTCAGGATACCATCGTATTCTACGCTTTCGCAATTCTTTCTTTCTCTCCCTAAATTTTTTGTCTTTTAAATAATCACTTGAGTAGGCCCAGTGGACATTCAGTTTCTCCTAAAAAGACTCCCTTTATCTTTTAGATAAAGTACAAAGTAAGGGTCTCTAGAAACTAGTAGATGACAAAGTAGCTTTTTAAACTAAAATTTCGTGTGAGTGACTCTGTATAAACAGCATACGAAATGGAAGGATTTTTCATTTTCTTCTGCTTATTTTTCCATGAAGTTGGAAGTTATTTCACTTCTTCAAGTGGAAATCTTGAAAATAGTTTGCTATCCGTCTTGCCCCTGTTTGAGTATCTCTCAAGGGTATCTGAGAAGAGCGTGGAAATCAATAAATGTTTGTTGAATAAATGAAAAAGTGAGAATCATTTAACGCAGTGCTTCTTAAACTTGAACGTGCACAGGAATCAGACGGAGAACTTGTTAAAAGTGCGAATTCCCGTTCAACAGATCTGGGGATTGACCTATTAAGCATTTCTAATATGCTCCTAGGTGTTGCTGATGTCCTGGAACACACTGGGTGGCAAGAATCAAGATTGAACATGCAAAAAAAAAAAAAAAAGTTATATATAACATGTATTTTGCCATGCAATTAAAATGCTGGGAAGTGTGATGGTAATTTTGACCTTTAGAACTTACAAATGGGACCTACAGTTGAGAGAGAACCATGCAAGTCTCTTGGTCATGGTCAGGCTTATGTATTTAAGGTATAATTGCATCTATCTTTATACTAGCTTCTTTCCCTTGGGAACTGCTCAACTGAAGATAAATAAGCAAAACAGGCACATGTGTAGCCTAATAGCAAATATAAAGATTATTGAGCCAGTTTATAGTGACTCAATAAAATTCTGCTTGTCATCGATAAGCAAAAGTCGGTGCCCTTGAAGTTTAGGGTGCAGCAAAAGGAAGCCCATAATTGGGGTGGAGGTTGGGGAGAGGGCCAGGAGACTCACGGGTCCATCAGGAATCAGCTAATTGGGCTGGAAAGGTGTTTCCACACCAAACTGAGGGTTGCGCTCCTGTTTCTCGTGGTCCAATAACGAGATGCAGATGAACTGGGGAGGAAGAGTTTTTATTTCTGTAACTGGTTAGATGCAGAAGGTCTGGAAAATACTGCCAAACCAACTCAAAATTACAAAGTTTTCCAAACGTTATATACCTTTTAAACTATATGTCTATGTGTAAGTGTGCATTCATCTAAAGACATAAGTGTTTCGTTTATTCTCATCTATAACTAAGATCTGAGTCCTTGATCAGGACCTTCAGTAAATTTAATCTAAATGCGTCCAGGTGCTGGGGTGATTACCCTTATCTTGTCTCCTGCTAATCATGGAGGTTGAGGGAGTTCTTTTAGACCCCCAGTAAACTTGTTTGTGGAGGCCTGGGGAGTTTTTTCAGACCCCAGTAAAATTTGTTTAATCCTAAACAGGTCCTACTAAGAATTCCTTCAGTATCTTCTCAGGATTTAAGCCCCAGGAAAGGCCTGGGCACAATTCTGGGTGGGCTTTTGTTGCATCCCAGCCTTTGTAGAAGGGCACTGGCTCCGTCAGCTTTTATTTAACTTACCAGTCAGTTCTGAAACAGTTGTTGTAGGGGCCTGTGTTAGTGAGACCTGGTTTGCCACAAAGGGTCCTGTTGTGTTCCTCTGAGAATTTCATTGCTTGGATGTTATTTGACATTTAGCTTTTAACAGTTAATGTTAGAAAGTCCATGGTATGACCCAGTGCAGTGGCTCACGCCTGTAATCCCAGCACTGTGGGAGGCCGAGGTGAGCAGATCACCTGAGGTCAGGAGTTCGAGACCAGCCTGACTAATATAGCAAAGCCTGTGTTTACTTAAAATACAAAAGTTACTCAGGCATGGTGGTGCACACCTGTAATCCCAGCTACTCGGGAGGTTAAGGCAGAAGAATCACTTGAACCCAGGTGGTGGAAGTTGAAGTGAACTGAGATTGAGTCATTGTATTCCAGCCTGGGTGTCAGTGAGACTCTGTCTCAATTAAAAAAAAAATTCCATGTTATTTGATTTTTATATTCCTTTATTCATTTCCGCAAAAGCCATTCCTCCTTGTCGTTGTAAGAATCTCATGGTAGCAAGCTCTTGAAGTAGGTTGACCCAAAAGATTTTTCAGAGACTTGGCTATGAAGAATTTTATAAACGTAAGTTGCCTTTCTTTTAAGGGGATGAGATAGTGGGATTGTGCAAAGAAGTTATTTTAGGTTCCCTTAGGGTTAAATATTTATTGAAGAGGGAAGATGGCTTCTTCCACGACAGTTTTTATTTTCTCCTTTTCTAATCTTGTCTAAAAGTGTTTTAGGAAGAGGGACTTAGTCATTTCCTTTCAAATCAAGATACTTTGTGTGTGTGTGTGTGTGTGTGTGTGTGTAATTTCCCTGTCAACCCACTCTGCAGATGCACAACCTCTGAACTAGACCATGCCTTTTTTCTTTTAAATGCCGCAAGTTGGACATTTAAGGACACCAAGTGATTGAAAATAGTAGAAAATGTTCACTTGACCCTCATTGCCTATGACATTGCTGTTAGCTTTCTGCCTGAAAGTGCAAATTTCAATTTTCAGGAGGGCCCACATCCCAGAACTGGCATTGTTCCCTTAGTCATTGGAAGCAGCAAACTACAACAGGAGTGCTGCCTCCAGCCTTACAGAGAAGAACAATCTGCAGGCACAATCAGGAAATGCTTCCCAGTGAAGGGAGAAAGTGAGACTGGTGTTCTGGCCTTGGAAAAACATTTCTTAATACTTTCCTAGGGACTGAAAATTTAGCTCCACAGTGCAATCTATGTATAATCTAGATTTCCAAATTTCCTAAATGGAAAACAAATAAACAAAAATCTGCCTTCTTAAATTATTTATGGTGGTAAAATAAATAGCAAGAGGATTCCTAAACCAGTGGGACTTTAGCAGAAGAATCATTCACCATTACTAATTTCTCCCTGTATAACTATGCAGATATTTTACCAGTTAGAGAATGGAGACTTCATTTGGGCTTATCTTGCTTAAGAGTAATTCTCAGAATCTATTCTTTCTGAGAGAATAAGATTCCTAAGGAATATTCGTTACATAGTTGTACCGGGAGGTTCACAGGCTGCATTTGTAATTTTTTCCTAAAGAACTCCCATTACAAGATAAAATCATGCTGTAAGCTGCAGAGTGTTACTGAAATGTCAGCTTTTACCATTGTTGTAGATCTGGCATCTTGGTTAGAACCCAGAATTTCCTAACACTTGTATGTTATAACATAAGCTAAATTGTATAGTACATACAGTTCATATAATTTTTTTTTTTTTTGACACGGAGCATTGTACTGTTGCCCTGGCTGGCATGCAATGGCGTGATCTCTGCTCACTGCAACCTCTGCCTCCTGGATTCAAGCGATGATCCTTGTCTCAGACTCCAAAGTAGCTGGCTGGGATTACAGGTGCCCCCACCATGCCCAGCTAACTTTTTTGTATTTTTGTAGAGATGGGGTTTCATTTTGTTGGCCAGGCTGGTCTCAAACTCCTGACCTCATGATCCGCCCACCTCAGGCTCCCAAAGTGTTGGGATTACAGGCATGAGCCACCAAGCCCTGCCAATACATACAAATTTTAACGGAAGGTAAATTGATAATATTTACGAAAAGAGACAGGTCCCTTCCTTCATGGAAGTTAAATTCTAATAGGATCACTAATGCCCCATCTAATCCTGCAGTATTTCAGATTAACAATAATTCTTTGCTGACTGAAGATTTGACTGGATGGTACGTGCTCTCCAATGGAACTAACAGGGTCAACAGCCCTAGATGCATAAATAATCTTCCTGCTACAAATAAAGAATTCTAAATTGGACTCTAAATATTGTATGTGGTTGTTGTGGAAGCTGGGAAGATTGATTGGATTAATATCAGGTTTCACAATGTGTTCTTTCATTAGGATGTCAATAATGAGAATGAACTATTCATTAGAACAGCTAACTTTCTAAAGAGTAAGAGCACTCACCTCACAGGTGACTGGGGGCAGAACATGGTACTATTTACTTCATGAGGGCCATAGAATGGGACGCAGTAGACTGGAGGCCATTCCCTCCTCTATTGCCAAGTATGTGCATTTGCCACTCTGACTTCTTATAGGTAAAGTATTGGCAGTTATGTCCTCCGTAGTCAATTTCATTCCTAAAAAGGCCGTGTGTCCCAAACAGTAACGAAAAACAAGCCAGATTCAATGATTTCTCTCATACACTGTTGGTGGGAGTGTAAATTAGCTCATTGGGAAAAGGACTGTGAAAGGCAATTCATCAAAGATCTAAAAACAGAACTACCATTTGACCTACCAATCCCATTACTGGGTTTATACCCAGAGGAATATAAATTATTCTACCATAAAGACTGTGAATGTTGACTGCAGCGTTATTCACAATAGCAAAAATATGGAATCAACCTAAAGGCTCAGCAATGACAGATTAGATAAAGAAAATGTGGTACATCTATACCATGGAATACTATGCAGCCGTAAAACATGAGATCCTGTCTTTTGCAGGAACATGGATGGAGCTTGAGGCCATTTTCCTTAGCAAACCATCAGGGGAACAAAAAACCAAATATCGCGTGTTCTCACTTATAAGTGGGAGTTCAGTGATTTGAACACCTGGACACGCAGAGGGGAACAGCAGACATTGGGGTCTCCTGGAGGGTAGAAGGTAGGAGGAGCAGAAAAAAATAACTATTGGGTACTGGGCTTAGTACCTGGGTGGTGAAATAATCTGTACAATCCCTATAACATGAGTTTGTCTATATAAAAAACCTGTACATGCACCCCTGAGCCTAAAATAAAAGTTAAAAACATTCTCACTTCACTTATGATCACATTCAAAGGAATACAGATCATCAGACAATCAAGAGCAAATCCAATTATTCCTGGTATCTCTTACAGGATGTTTACAAGGAGGGAATTCTATTAATGAATGCTAAAAACATCTGAAACTTTCCTTACCATCTTGTGCACTGTCTGCATTCCTCACAATGTACACTCCTTCCTTCAAGATTTTTCCCTCCACTGTAAAGTCTGAAGTGTAACACCCAAGCCATGTGAAGATTTTCACATCTTCACTGCCCTGTTGCCCTCAGCATCTATCTTCCCCTTTCTCCTTATAGTGAAACTTGGCTCTTGCCAACACAAAGCACTGGACTTCACTTTTCCTGTTCTATCTTCTTAACACATTGCTTTAGTTCTAACCCATGGAATTCCAAAAGCCAACCTGGAAAAGGAGGAGTTACCTTTTGTGAGTTGGGGAGGGGAAAACCATGGCTATTCATACTCCTAATATTTCCTAGTTACAACTCTATAAGACATCATCCAGCAGCTTGGAGAAGTATATGGTTCACAAAGATGATTCATCCAAGAACCAGTCTGAATATTTAGATGATTTAGAGTGGAATTAGTTAGAATAGAAATTACTACAGAATTGCCACAGGTCACAATATAAGAGAATAATTAGCGAATTAATTAATTAGATGTTGTTCTATAGACAGTATTTGTTTTAGAGATTTTTATGAAGTACTTTTCCTTCCTGAAAGTCATAATAAAGCTTTGTATTAACCTGATGATGTTGAATATTTACTTTAATATCATCCAAAAAACTATAGTGTTTTGAAAGATGGAATTAGAAACTGGTCTGTAATAAGGAAAAAACAAAGATTGTAATACATTTGCATCTTTTTCAAATTCATATGCTAACTAGAGCTAACAAACGTTAATTTCAGAAAATACCTTTGCGGGGCCTATTCTGACCAGCAAATAAAACCATTTGAGTGAGTTCACCTTACATGGATAGTCTTTGGGAAAAATGGATTTTAAGGAGCCTGAACTAGTTCCCAGCAAATTTTATCACATCATTGGTTTTTTAAAACATGCCTTTTACCTACATGCAGTAACAGATTTGTATTATATGTGCTAAAATGATAACATTTATATTAACGAGATAGTCATACATGTATTACCAGAAGAGCATCTTTCTTTTTCTCCCTTTTTCTATTTTTTCTTTCTTTCACATATATCCATCTTTTTTTTTTTTTTTTTTTTTTTTTTTTTTTTTTTAAAGACAAGGGTCTTGCTCTGTTACCTGGACTGGAGTGCAGTAGCATGATCTCGGCTCACTGTAACCTCCACCTCGTGGGTTCAAGTGATTCTCCTGCCTCAGCCTCTTAAGTAGCTGGGATTACAGGCGTGTGTCACCACGCCTAGCTAATTTTTGTATTTTTAGTAGAGATGGGGTTTCACCATGATGGCCAGTCTGGTCTTAAACTCCTGACCTCAAGTAATCTGCCTGCTTCAGACTCCCAAAGTGCTGGGATTACAGGTGTGAGCCACTGTGCCTGGCCTCTTTCTTTCCTTTTAAGAAAATGCTGGTTACACTGTGAGAAACAGATTGGAGATTGGACAGGGAGACCAGTTAGGAGTCTGTTCCAGTAGTTCAAGTAACAACTGATGCCATCTTAAGCTAAGGTATTGAGGGAGATGGTGGGAAGTAAATGGCAGATTCAAGAGATCTAGGGCATACAATGAAGAGAACTTGGCAATAGATTGATAATGGGAATTTGGGGACAAGGATGAGTGAGTCCAAGATGATTTCTGCATTTAGGGTTGTTTGACTGAATGATGGTGCCACTCACCTGGATGGGAAATGTTGGAGGAATGTTGGAGTAGTAGCACACAGGGCTGGGGTCCTGAGTTCTGCACTCACTAATGGGACTTTGCTTGTCGTATGGTATTAAGATGCATATTATGGCCGAGTGCAATGGCTCACACCTGTAATCCCAGCACTTTGGGAGGCTAAGTCAGGCAGATCACGAGGTACAGGAGATTGAGACCAGCCTGGCCAGCATGGTGAAAGCCCATCTCCACTAAAAATAAAAAAGTAAGCTGGGCATGGTGGTGAGCACTTGTAATCCCAGCTACTCAGGAGGCTGAGGCAAGAGAATCACTTGAATCCAGGAGGCAGAGGTTGTAGTGAGCCAAGATTGTACCACTGCACTCCAGCCTGGTGACAGAGCGAGACTCCATCTCAATAAAAGATGCTTATTATATGGTTCTACTGAATATGTATGTTAGTATATATCTAGTTGTGTTGAATATGTATGATAGTATATATATACACACACAGGGTATATGCATAGAACTATATATAACATAATATATGATAGTATATATCTAGTTCTATTGAATATATATGATAGTATATATAGTGTATAATATGCATATATATACTATATATGTATATACTATGTATATATGTACATATGTATGCACATATATGTATATAATGCATGTATTGATTTATGGGGTACATGAGATATCAAGATATATAAATGCATATTTTACCCTGTATGTATATATATATGCATAGAACTATATATAATATGTATATTATACCGTGTGTGTGTATATATATGCACTATCATGTACAATAGAACTATATACTATGATACTCAATAGAGCTAGATATATATACAGGGTATAATATGCATATGACTATATATAATATGCGTATTATACCCTATACATATGTGTGTGTATATGTAGTTCTATTGAACTATGCACTAGCTTCCAGCATGTAGCCTTTATATTCTACTGACGCCCCATCACTTTGGAATTACCTCTTACCTTTTTCTGTCCCGCCTTTCTAATATCACCCCACCACTGATTCCCATCTGATTATGCCTACTTCACTGAAGCACACTTGTCACTCCCTTCATTGCCTAAAGTATTGCTTTCTTAAGTGTTATGGAAGTAGAGTTCCTTTTCTTCCAGTGAATAAACTGCATCCCAAGGACCTCACCCCTTGCTTCCCCAGTGAATAACTCTCAGATGGAAAATAAAACAGCACCATTATTCTCTGAGATTCTTAAGAGGGACAGGTTTGCATACTCAACAAATATTTTCTGATGGAGAATAACTGCCAAATTTATCATCTCAGATAGGGTGTTGGTGGTGGTTATTTTCATTTAAATTTTGAATAGATAATAGATTCATATGAATCTTATTTTACCAGACAGAAAAATGGTATATAGTGAAGAGTAATGCTTCCTCTGACCTCTGGCCCCAGGTAACACTATTCTTTTCTTCACACACAAATACTTGGTTCTCTCTGGGTCTGGCCTTTAACTCTGTCTTCTCCCAGCCGTAAGATACAGTATCTCTAATTCATAGAAAATCACTATATCTTACCAAGGGAATACTTACTGTAACACCTTTAGTAGGGAACAATATCAGATAATCCCAAAGAAAGGTGTTAACACAAACTAAATATGTCCTGAGAAGGACTCTACTTCTATATTTGAGTCCTTGTGGATGAACTGTAATCTAGCTTAATAGTCAGACAAGATTGAAAACCTGACTTAGGAGTATCTGCCTGTAACAATAGCTGAGTTTTGGCCAATCCCAGCCGCCATACTTCAACCACTCATCGACTGCTAGGTGTTCAACAAAGGCAAACGCCTACCTGTCACCAACCCAGCTGTTTGTGTACCTCATTGCTGATTTCTGTATGTCAGCCTTTTTCTGTCTGTAAATCTTCTTTCACCACGTGACTATGCCAGAGTCTCTGAATCTCGTGTGATTCTGGGGGCTGCCTTATCATGAATCGTTCATTGCTCGATTAAACTTTTTTGAATTTAATTTGGCTGAAGTTTTTCTTTTATCACAGGGAAGAAATAAACTAATAGGGATTGCCTCTAAGCACCAGCCACTGCCAGACACTTTCTAAATGTACATTTTTAAAGAATTATTTTTTTAAATTGTTGTGGGTATACACATAGATGTATTGATTTATGGGGTACATGAGATATCAAACTATTATCTTCCTCATCTACATGGAAGAGCTGTCATTCACCGCAGGAGGCAGTGCGGAATAAATTTCTGTGCACCCGAGACTGTATCCTATTGTATATGAAGCCTTGAGCCAAAAGTGCCATACCCTTGGTACAGAGTTGCTACCCCATCAGAAGTCCATAGGAACACAGCACAGAACAAACTGTAGTCTGAGAAGTTCAGGTGAGATTTGTGGAGCTGCAGAAAAGTTTTTCATTGTCTCTGAATTGGTCTTTCCTCAGCGACAGTCATTTATGAGATGGGGGCAATCATAGAAAGCAGTGGCTTTTAAAAAACACTTTAGCTGCCAAAAATCTCATTTCAGGTCTCTGGAAGAGTGCTGTTGTACCAAGTGTAATTCACCAGCCCAGTGCCTTTCTGGAAGTTAAGAAATTGGAGAGAGTTGCTTTTGTACAAATGAATAAACACCACCAAGATGAGCCTACCCGCTTGTACTGAGTTGAGCTTGATATGATCAGACATCTAGAGCTTGTTCTCCTGCGTGTCTCTCTGAGAAAATTCTCTTCTGTCTCTCTCCTTTTTTTTTTTTTTTTCCCCTCTTTTCTGTTAATAAGTAGACAATGCTGTGGTCTGATGGGGTCTCAGGAAGGAAACGGGTATCTATCTTTTCTTGTCAACAATTACCAACAAATATGCCTTTTATGGACAGGGATAGGGATTCCTCTCTCATTGGCTTATGTGTGCAACTTGGAGTGGATTGTTAGCTATCCAGAAAATGTCCATCCCTGTTTTTCTGGGAGAAATTCACTTTTTACCACATTGTGCGATTCAAATGGGTCTGTCAATCAAGGTTTCTGAAAGGTTCAGTGAGACCCCTGAGGGCCATACAGGAGGCTTCTGTGCATTTCTTCCTCTCCTTGTCCAGCTGGTGAAGAGGTAGGCACATAAGCTAAGTGTGGACAATGGTACTCTTTCCTGGGACTTGGACTCTTTAGAAGGATGACTAAAAAGATGGTGACACAAAGGTATCTAATTTTGCATTCATGGCACCGTTCATGAGTCTTGATTCTGTGAATGTCACCATATCCCCCTCCCAAAACCTCTTTTTTTCCCTTTAAGTTAGGCAGTTACAGGTTTGTATTACTCGGTTTCACACTGCTATAAAGAACTTCGTTGAGACTGGGTATTTTATAAAGGAAAGAGGTTTAATTGACTCACAGTTCCACATTGCTGAGAAGTCCTCTGAAAATTTAAAATCATGGTGGAAGGCAAAAGGGAAACAAGCACCTTCACAAGGCAGCAAGAGAGAGAACTGAGCAGGAGCAGAGATGACAGCCTCGTAAAACCATCAGATCTCACGAGAACTCACTTTCATGAGAACAGTGTGGGGGGAAACGTGGCCATGATCCAATCACCTCCCTCCCTCAACATGTGGGTATTGTAGTTCGAGAGGAGATTTCGGTGGAGACAGAGCCAAACTGTGTCGAGGTTCTGTTGGTTGCCAGCCATGCACCTACCAGATAGTTCACTAAACGCTATTCCAGAACAGATTTACACAATTTCTGGAAATAGTTACAGAACACACAGAGAAAAAGTGATGATGATAATATACCGCAAGAAACACCTGGGTACTTGAGAGACCTTGATTGAAAAACAGATTTTGCTGAGTAACTTCTGAGATATCCAATTCTGAAGGAAAAATTAAGTGATATGAGAGTTTGGAAAAGAATTGAACAGACCTGCCTTCGCAGGAATTAACATAAGCAGGGAAAGACCAAGAATGCCAGTAAATTGAGTAAAAGAGAACAAAAAAGAAATAGAATTTTCTCTCAGCTTTGTAAAATAGAATTGAACCCAGTAATACTGGACAAGATTTAAAATATTATGGGGTAGGATCACTTCTATTAAATGTGATTAGGTTTTAGCCAGATAACATTTGATATTTTAATCTTTCATTGGTTATTATACAGTATATTTTTTCTCTACGAATATTCTAAAATTCTTGTTTGGTTTAGGAGACAGATGTTTAAGTGATTATGTAGCTAGTCCTCAGACCAAAATTAATAAGGTACTTCTGTTTTGTTTTTGTTTTTTCTAGAATGGGGTAGATTAGCAACCTGGATGCTAGCATTTAAAAGGGACAGGAGGCCAGGCATGGTGGCTCAGGCCTGTAATCCTAGCACTTTGGGAGGCTGAGGCAGGTGGATCATCTGAAGTCAGGAGTTTAAGACCAGCCTGGCCAACACGGTGAAATCCTGTCTCTTCAAAAATACAAAAATTAGCTGGGCGTGGTAGCACATGCCTGTAATCCCAACTGCTTGAGAGGCTGAGGCAGGAGAATTGCTTGAACCTGGGAGGTAGAGGTTGCAGTGAGCTGAGATCATACAGTTGCACTCTAGCCTGGGCAACAAGAGTGAAACTCCATTTCAAAATATAAATAAATATAAAATACAAGGCACAGAAAAAAATACTGAAATAAGTTGCAGACTGGAATTTCCTATAGATGTTGTTTCTCCTCAGCATGAACAGAGGTGGCCATGCCATTTCTCCAGATACATAGTGCCGTACAAGAGTGTTGGCTGGTTTCATGCATCACCATATAAAGTTGTTTTATTGGTCTCCATATGATGGAGCCTTTATGAGAAACTCACTACCAAAGCAAAATCATTTTAAATTATGAATGATTTTCAAGTAAAGGCCCCATAGGATTCTTTATCTGTCCCCTGGTTAGAATGAATATCTGTGAATATTAAGCTCCTCACATTTCCTGTTTTGTTTAGAAATTCGTTCAAAATGAAAGTCTCTCCCTTTAGACCAAGCTAGGATAGTCTACTAGCAGAACCTGAGAAGGAAAACATAGAATGCAAAGTGCCAGTTAGCACTGCAAACTTTTGGTTCAGTTTCTTATTGATTTTTTGAGATGGAGTTTTAGTCTTGTCACCCATGCTGGAGTACAGTGGCCCAATCTTGGCTCCTTGCAACCTCCACCTCTAGGGTTCAAGTGATTCTCCTGCCATAGCCTACTGAGTAGCTGGGATTACAGGCACATGACACCACACCCAGCTGATTTTTTTTTTTTTTTTTTTTTTGTATTTTTAGTAGAGGCAGGGTTTCACCATGTTGCCCAGACTGGCCCCAAACTCCTAACCTCAAGTGATCCGCCTGCCTCGACCTCCCAGAGTGCTGGGATTACAGGTGTGAGCCACCGCGCCCAGACTTGGTTCAGTTTTTAATGCCTACATGGGGTGTAAATCTTTTAGGACAAGTGCGGCCTCATGCAACCTGGATTGTTAGAGGCTGGCCCCTCATTTGTGCTCATAAGCGACATTTTCCTTGTGGACCTCCTGTTTTACTCCATTAGGTTTTGCATCCAGCAGTACCATAGAAGATGGAGGACTTAGAAATGATGGGAAGCCCCTGAGTCCTTTGTCCATCATGTCAGAGTGACGATCTTTCTAAAGGTCATTGCTGTCTTTGGGGACTGGGAGAGTAGGGAAGTAAAGGAAGATTTTTAAATTCCCTACATCTCTCTTTTTTGTTAGATTTTAAAATAAAACTTTATTTCACAAGAGAGCTATTGTCATGGCAACCAAACAACGCTGACATATATGAAGAAAACCACGAATATATTTTCACTCCCATTTAAAAAAAAAAAAAGTGCAAGCTAACTTTTCAGGTCTCATCTTTGTATGACTAAATATCAGGCCACAGTGACTTTCTACCCCAAAATTGTGATTATAGGAAGGATCATTGGCTAATTACTAAAATGTATGCTTCTACCGTTCCCCAGATACTATTCCAGTTCTTTCTGGCAGTTCTCAAAACAGCCATATTGCATGAAACAACCTTCTTTGTTTCTAGCCTCTGGTTGACCACATCCATGTAACTGCCTTCAGAAGCTTCTTGTTGCAGTTCGCATCTTGAGAACTCTGGTATGGGTTCCCAGGTGTCACCTCTGAATGCTCTTATGGCTCTAGTTTGGGGCCCCCAGATCCTTCTTAGGTTTTCTTCAGAGACAGGGCCAAAGGTTCTCTCCCCAGCCCTGTGCTATGATCTGTCACCTGGTCCCTAAAGTAGCTTTGCTGGTGCTGAATCTCACTGTCTCTCTTTCTTCATCTGCATCTAAACCTTTCTCTCCACAGGTGGCTCAAAATCAATCTGAGAAACTGAGTAGGGGGTGGATGCAATTCCTTTTCATTTTGAATTTCCTTATCACCTTTCCAAGTCCCAGACTCTCTCACCCTATCAAAATCTTCTCCCTCTGTCCCTAGTTATAAAATCAAACCTCCTGGGTATACCAATAGCAGCAGGCACCTGCAGAGATGGGGAGGATTCCTGAGGAAGGAGTGAAGGGAGGAGGTGCTGTTGATACCCCCAACCCCAGGCTTCCCCCTGAGCTCAGCCAGCCCCTTGTTAGGTAATGAAGGGAGATAATGGCCCAGACTGGTTACATTTCCTTCCTCTAGTTACCCAGCAAACTATTAACCAGTCTTTGCTACTAACACTCTCATTGTGGCACTGGCAATATCTGAGGGCCGGTTCAGTGATCTGCACAAAGGGAAATTAGATTCAAACAAACAACTTGTCCTGGAGTGAAAAGCAGATGTATAATTTCTCTCATTTGTCCCTACTTTATTTAATAGCCCACATAGGGAGCTTATTTAAAACTACAACAACAACAACACCCCAAACCAGCCAGTATTCTGAGATCTCATTGCATGATCAACATGATGATGATAACTGTTTTCTTCTTTGATGTAATAATACAGAGGGAAAACTGGGGGAAAGGGAGGACGTCTAAGAGAGTCAGAAATGTCCTCTTCTGCTGTTCAAACTGAAAGCAAGAAAGTTGATTAAGACATAGCTCCTGATCATGTCCTAAGTGCTTCCACTTCTTTCTGTGACATTGTTTTCCTTTCATTCATTCGGTAAACAATCTCTTTGGGTGACAAGCCTGACACTGGGTGGTAGAAGCAGATGGGTGAACAAGATAGATGTGGCTTCTAGCTTCATGGGGCTTAGAGTCTAGTGGGGGGCAGGCATTGATCAAATTAATCAATAATTACAGTCTTTAGTATGTGCTATGAAAAGAAGTTACACTGATGAGCATGATAGACGCGAATCACAGAGATTGTCCAGCAAATGGCGTTTAAGGACACAACTGAATGACAGGTAGGGGATAACTAGGCTAAGGGGGAAGGGCTCCTGCAAGCACAGGGAACAGCAGGTGGAAAGTCTAGGAAACCTGAGGAAGTGAAGTGAAGAGTCCTTCAGGCTGGAACCTTGGAGGAGCAGTGGGGCTAGAGTTAAGGTTGGATAGAAGCATCACATCAAGAGTTTTGGGGTTATGTCCTATGAGTGTTTCTGGAAAGGGGTCTCGATCCAGACCTCAAGAGTGGGTTCTTGGACCTTGCACAGGAAAGAATTTGGAGCGAGTCCATAGCGTAAAATGAAAGCAAGTTTATTAAGAAAATATAGGAATAAAAGAGTGGCTATTCCATAGGCAGAGCAGTGGCATGGGCTGCCCACCTGCTTATCCTTATGGTTCCTTCTTGATTGTACGCTAAACAAGGAATGGATTATTCGTAAGTTTTCCCAGAAAGGAGTAGGCAATGACTGGAACTGAGGGTTTCTGCCCTTTTCAGAACATATAGGGTAACTTCCTGGTGTTGCTGTGGCATTTGTAAACTGTCATGGCACCGGTGGGAGTGCCGTATAGCATGCAAGTGCTTTATAATTAGCGTATAGTGAGGAGTGATGACGACCAGAGATCATTCTCATTGCCATCGTGGTTTTGGCCGGCTTCTTTACCGTTTGCTATTTTATTTTCAAGGTGTTCGTGACCCATATTGTGTGCTGACCTCCTGTCTCATCTTGTGACTAAGAATGCCTAACTTTCTGGGAATGCAGCTCAGTAGATCTCAGCCTTACTTTTCCCAACCTCTATTCAAGATGGAGTTGCTGTGGTTCAAACACCTTTGACATACACAGTGGGAATCCATTGAAAGATGTTAAGGAGATAAGATTATATTTTTAAATTGTCACTCCAGCATCCCCTATGCCAGCCATTATGCCAGTCTCTATCTATACAGTATCTCATTTAATCCTCCTGTCATTAATCTCATTCTACCAATGAGTGAACTTGAAGGCAGTGAGCGACTTGCTCAAGGCTACCTACTTCTGCCTTACCAGGGCCAGGATTCAAACCTAGACCTGTTCAGCTCCAGAACACACACTCTTAACCATTATCCACTCTTCTGTCTGGTCCCCAGCAAAACTCTATTGTTTGCAGCCAAACCTCATTCTCTAATTCCAACTACCTAATAGTTTGCTCTTAATTATTTTAGGGGGAAAAGCTTAATTCTCACAATATTTGTCAACCCTCAGTCTATTGGAATGGGTATAATTTAAAAAGTAATTTACTTCCACCGAAGGAAAGAAAGGACCGTCTCGAGAAATAAGAAACTTGGAGATCTTTGTATTAAGAGTCTTAAGATTGGCAAATCCTTTGAGGAGAAGAGTTTCTTTCTGCCTGTTGTACCATTTAACAATAATTGCCCAGGAACAATGGCTCATGCCGGTCCCAGCACTTTTGGAGGCTGAGGCAGAAGGATTGCTTGAGCCCAGGAGTTCGAGACCAGCCTGTGCAACATGCGGAGACCCCATCTCTACAGAATTTTTGTTTTTAATTAGCTAGGTGTGGTGATACTCACTTGTAATCCCAGCTACTTTGGATACTGAAGTGAGGATTGCTTGAGTCCTGGAGTTCAAGACTGTAGTGAGCTATGATCACGCTATTGTACTCCCACTTGAGCTACAGGGTAAGACCCTGTCTCAATCAATCATTCAATCAACAATCATTGTGTCATGTCTGCCTGCCTGTTGAAAAAGTCTTTTAGATGAAAGTCAGTCTGGGGTTTTGTTGTTGCAGACTGGCCCCAGTTTACTTTCACATAATTTTTTTTTTTTTTTTTTTAGAAACAGGGTCTTGTTCTGTTACCCAGGCTGGACTGCAGTGATGCAACCATAGCTCACTGCAGTCTCCAACTCCTGGGCTCAAACAGTCTTCCCACTTCACCCACCCAAATAGTTGGGACTACAGGTGTGTACCCCCATGCCTAGCTGGTTTTTTTGTTGTTGTTTGTTTTTTGTATTTTTTGGAGAGATGGGGTCTTGACTAAGTTGCCCAGGGTGGTCTCATACTCCTGTGCTCAAGCGATCCCACTGCCTCTGCCTCCCAAAGTGCTGAGATGGCAGGTATGAGTCACCGTGCTCGGCTTCTTTGACTTAATTTTTGCAGATCAATGAATTGCACTTCACATCTAGGTGACTGTGGATGTAGAACTGAAGTGTTAACCTTTGACATGGCAGCCTGCAACCTGCCGAGTAAAGGCTGATCCCTTGACTGGGCCTGTAATACGTCACTGTCCACTTGATTGGATGCAAGGAACTTTGTTGCAGAGATTTTAAAGTGGAATCAGACACCCAGGTGACATACTTCTGACCACCTTAATCTGTCATAGCTTCCAACACATTTAACCAGAACCCCTCTTCCACGTACGAGGATCCTGCTTAGCTGTCAGCTGCACGTGTCACCCTTCTTTAGTGTCTCATGGTAGAAATAATTCAGTTTCAAATTAACTTTCAGCTGGGCACAGTGGCTCATGCCTGTAATCCCAGCACTTTGTGAGGCAGAGGCAGGCAGATTACTTGAGGTCAGGAGTTTGAGACCAGCCTGGCTAGCACCTGTCTTTACTAAAAATAAAAAAAAAGTAACCGGGCATGGTGGTGTGTGCCTGTAGTCCCAGCTACTCGGGAGGCTGAGCCAGGAGAATCGCTTGAACCCAGGAGGCGGAGGTTGCAGTGAGCAGAGATCACGCCACTGCACTCCAGCCTGGGCGACAGAGCCAAACTCTGACTCAAAACAAAAAAACAAACTAACTTTCAACAGACTACACGAAGGTTGTGTGTTTTAAGTACATCTCTGTTATATGAAACTTTTAAGTTTCTGACAAAAATCGTATTAACTATAACTCAAGAATTCATGAAGCCCTCAGAGAATGCGACTCTTATCAGAGAGCAGATGCCATGCCCGACATGAAGGCTCGCCTCATACCGTATTCCTGGGCCATCGCCCAAAAATCTACCGTGCCTCTCTGTTGGGCTTCAGAATGAGATGACCTGGTTTTAAACCCAAGCCTGCCATCCTCAAGCTAAATAACCGTGGGTTAGTGGCTAAACTTCATGTGTCTGCTCTCATATGTCTCCCATGGGAATCAAACTCTCTTAGATGTCATGATGTAATTGCATTATTGCTTCAGATTTTCCATCCCTCCCTCTATGGAAGCCCTTTTCTAGGTTCCTCTGGCTAGAGTACCAGGCATATGGCTTCCTGCCACAGGGATGCTGCTGTTAGTCCTGTAACAATTTGACGAACGAAATGTTAGCAGACTTGATGTAAGCAGAGGCTTCAAAAGTAAGTGTGTAGTTGGATTCACCCACACGTGTGTCTTTCATTACTATGAGAGTGACATATGGAGCTGACCTCACCCATCCCACAAGTGGGACTTAAACCAAGTTTAGATGAAATGAACTTCAGTTGACGTACAGATCCATGAGTGGCCAAAAAAAAAAAAAAAAAAAGCGTATTATTGAATGCCAGTGAGAGTTTTATGAGTGAGTGAATACCAGTGAGGTTTGTTATGTAGTTATTAATATGGCAGTAATACAAGTTGTTGTAAGATTTAAACTCTAGTTCCCTTTTTTCTAAAGTTGCTCTGGTACTCTCATTTAACCTCTAGTACAGCATGTATCACTTGGCACTTGTGATGAATAGCTTCTGTTTTTCAGGCTGTTCTTTCTTTTTCCCCCTTCTTCTGATAAAGCATCTTAGTGTTTCTCTAGACAAGTCATCTCTTCCAGCCTCAGTCTGAGTCATCAGGTAGAAAAAGCCCCAAGCTTCACAAGGGGGAGTGTGATCCAGGCCTGACCACTGATGCTGTTTCATCCTCTTGGCCTCTCTGACTGGTCCATGCCTGGGCATGTGGCCCAAGTCAGTCCAGTGAGATTAAATCTCAGCAATTTACATGGAAGTCTTTGGAAAGAGACTCGATTCTCTCTGGGCATGCTGAACTGGTAGAATGAAGTCTGAAATTTTTGGTAGCCACCTCTCCATGGTTTGAAAGGCGCCTGTCTGAGAACCAAGCTGACACAGAGGAAAATAAAGATGAGCGACAGAGACGGATTACCAACAGCATTGTATAAGCAACTTGAATCAGTTCTATCTGAATCCAGACACCATGGACTTCCAGTTTCATGATCCATCAGTTTCCATGTGGGCTATGGCAGTTTGTATCATATATTTGACCCTTGCACACTGGAGTGTCCTAACATTCTGTTTATTTCAGTATAGAAATCATCTCCACTCCTGTGGTTGGCAATCTTGCCTCATTTAACTTTGTGTCCGCCAGTGGAAATGGCATAGTCCCTTGTACATAGCACAACATTCACTCATGTTTGAATTATTGCTTAAATGAATAAATATATTGGTCTACAGTGAATACATGCACACATCCTTTAACATGGCTGCAAGGTTTAAGTTGCAAAAGGCAATCTTTAGAAACCAAAAGGTATATCGTATAATAGGCAAAAAAAAATTATTTCAAAGAAAGGAACTTGTTTATTAAAACACACTGATAATTTACAGAAAAGCCAGCATTTGAATCCAGCCCTCTGATTCCAGTGTAACCTACAATGTAAGTGCTTTCCTCAAGACACACCTTACAGAGCTCTCCATATCAGGGAGACTGTTCTGCAGAGGTGATGTCATCTGGTATTTTCAGTCATCCTCTGGCTGTGTCCCCACCCAAATCTCATTTTGAATTGTAGCTCCGATAATCCCCCCATGTTGTGGGAGGCACCCAATAGGAGGTAATTGAATCATGGGGCTTGATTTTTCCCATCCCATTCTCATGATAGTGAATAAGTCTAATGAGATCTGATGGCTTTATAAAGGACACAGTCTCTCTTGCCTGCCACCATGTAAGACATGCCTCTGCTTCTCCTTCACCTTCCATCATGATTATGAGGCCTCCCCAGCCATGTGGAACTATGAGTCCATTAAACCTCTTTTTCTTTATAAATTATCCAGTCTCAGATATTTCTTCATAGCAGTATGAAAATGGACTAATACATCCTTTTAATCATCAGATAATCTTATGAGTCCCTAATGGATAGATAGGATTATTAAGGTAACTGTGATAGGCCAGACACAGTGGCTCACTCCTGTAATCCCAGCATTTTGGGAGGCTGGGGAGGAAAAATCAGTTAAGGCCAGGAGTTCGAGACCAGCATGGGAATGCTAGCAAAACCCTGTCTCTACAGAAAAATATTTGAAAAATTAACTGGGTATGGTGGCATTTACCTGTAGTCTCAGCTACTTGGGAGGCTGAGGCAGGAAGATTGTTTGAGCCCAGAAGTTAGAGCCTGCAGCAAACCATGATCACACCACTATACTCCAGCCTGAGTGACAGAGCAAGACCCTGTCTCCAAAAAAAACCAAGCAAAAACAAACAAAAACCAAAAACTGCAATGCACACTCATGCTTAGGAGATTTTTTTCAGAGCCATCTGTGGGCCTCAAATGGAGACTTCTTATTACTGAAAAAGGCCTGTGAATGAGCACAGATAAATGGACCATTGGTCCTTCCAAAGAGGCCATGTAGAAGTTCATTATTTTTGACCCACAGTGTTGCTGTTTTTCATCCTTAGCAGCTTGGACCACACATTTCACGCACAATGGTTGGATGATAATTAAAGCTACCAGTTACTGAATTTGTATTATGTGTTATATACAGTGACTTATAAGGGAGTCTTGGGGTTATCATCACTTAACTCTTAAGATAACCCTATGAAACAGATTGCTATTGCCAGTGTGGGCAAGACATCTTAGAAATGTTAAAGTATCAAGCCACTACACCATCAAAAAACAGTAGTGCTGAGATTCAGTGCCAGGTCCTCCTGTCCATGTTCATGATCCCTTTGCTGGAAGTCGCTCTTGGACTTGGCGAGAAGTCTGCTCACAGCCTCTACTCTTGTAGCTGTTTTAGATGTGGTGATTCTTTACATCTAACCAGGGCTGTGACCTGGGTCTCTGGTGCTTTCCTCTCTTCCCTGTTACTGAGTTTTGCCAGCTGACCTCTTTTGTCCCCAGATTGGAAAACTAGTCTAGTCTTCGATATTGTTTTATTTTAAAAAATTTCAACGAGGTGTATTCCACATAATGTCAATTATTTTTAAGTGAACAATTCAGTGGCACATAGTATATTAATGTTGTGCAACTACCACATTTATCTAGTTCCAAAACATTTTCATTATCCCAAAAAGAAATCCCATGTATATTAAGCAGGTGCTTTTCATTCCTCTCTCCCCCTAACCCCTGGTAACCACTGGTCTGTCTGTCACAATGGATGTGCCCATTTAGGATATCTTACATAAATCGTACAATACGTGGTCTTTTTCATCTGACTTCTTTCACCATAATGTTTTCAAGATGAATTCACATCGTAGCATGTAGCAGTACTTCATCAATTTTTATGGCTGAATAATATTCCACCTTACAAATGAACCAATTTGTTTATTCATTGATAGACATTTGGGCTGTTTCCATTTTCTAGCTATTGTGAATGATGCTGTTATGAACATGAGGGTACATGACCTTGTCTGAGTATCTGTTTTCAATTTCTGTGGGTATATACCTAGGAATGAAATTGCTGGGTCGTATGGTTTAACCCTTTGAGGAAACTTTGTTTTTCACAGCTCCAGTTTCTGATGTGATTGCCTCTACTGTTTGGGGATGGATGATTCTTGGCTGACCTACTTTCTACATGACCAAATAGGGGCAGCATGGTTGTATAGACTTGACAAGTGATCATCAAACTGAGAAATGCCAGTGAAATGATTGTGTGTGATTTTTTTTCTGCAGCCATTGGGGGAGATAGACTGAGAAAGGATAGAGGGAAGCAAAAAGGGAGCTCATGTGCAAAGTCAAGGCAATGTAAGAGGGGGGAAGGATGGATGGTTGGATGACAGTCAGTTTGAAATGCTGGTATGGCAGGTTTCCCCTGAGTATCAATGCTCAGTAGTCCTACTTTCCGCCTTTTCCATTCTATCACCATTATTCTTTCTCGGGCATGCACATTCTTCAATGCCTGTTGACTCTGAGCCTTTCTGTAGTCTGTTCCTGTCACTTGCAAGAATTTGGCTGTCAGGGAAGATGCCAGCAGGTCTTTTAAAAGCCACTGCAAACTTGCATTGCTAACTTGTAACTTGGAGGAACTTTCAGAGAAAGGGTTATAAATAAAACGCATGCATCAATCTGGGTTTCGCAACAGGAATGCAATTCCACTTCGTGGCTAGAGATAAAACATGTCTTGCCGTGCACAGTGAGCTCTTCGCCGTGCTTGCATTTTATTTCCCATCACAATCTAAGTTATGGCAGATGAAGCTGCTCATAAGGTATGAGGTTAGACAACCCCATGCTAATTCACACTTACACACTATGGTGTGTTTTTAAAGATCCAAGCTCTGCTTTCTTCAGCAACTCAGGCTTGAAGGAAGGGAGAAGGGTGGAAAAGAACCCGGAAGAACCTGTGGCAAGGGCGAGTATGGTCTCACTCTCCAACCAGGTTAAGCCTTTTGAGAGCAATAGCGGAGTCTTAGATCTCTGTGCCTTAAAATGCCTGGAAGAGTGATTCACATAAAGAGCGTGCATTAGTATTAATGAGTGTGTGCTGCTGCTACAGAGGATAGTTCTGATAACCATTAGAATTCATGGACAAAAAAACAATGATCCCTAACAGCTTCTCAACATGTAGATACTTTGCTTAGTGCCATATGTGCATTATTCTGATTTCATGTTCATTATTGGCATATATGTTGAATACTATTATTTCCATTTTACAGATGGGAGACTTGAGTATCAGAGGGTCATAGTCATTTTGTGAAGCCTGTATTTGATAAAAGCCAGGACGCTCCCAGCCCCAAAATGATTAGGGGACTTGTGTTCCTTCTTAAGCATTCTACCTCAATGAACTCTTGGCCCATCTGAAATTCTTTTCTTTTTTTTTTTCCAGACAAAGTCTTGCTCTGTCACCAAGGCTGGAGTGCAATGGCATGATCTTGGCTCACTGCAAACTCCACCTCTTGGGTTCAAGTGATTCTCTTGCCTCAGCCTCCCAAGTAGCTGGAATTATATGTGTGCGCCACCACACCTGGCTAATTTTTGTATTTGTAATAGAGATGAGGTTTTGCCATGTTGGCCATGCTAGTCTCAAACTCCTGGTCTCAGGTCATCTACATGCTTTCTCAGCCTCCCAAAGTGCTGGTATTAGAGGAGTGAGCCACCGCACCTGACTGCCACCTGAAATTCTTATAAGGGAGTATAGTATCTCCTTTCTTACTTGAATATACGTCCCTTGATTTTGAATCTCCCTATTCTTGATTTCTTAGGGGTCATTGGAAATCATTCTTGTTCCCTTTTTCATTCATTTGCTCATTCATTCAATATTTACCACCAATTGAAATTTTGAATGTTAAATGTCAGTCACTGTTCTAGTTGTTGCAGATAGGAAGATTAGTAATAGGAGATTCCTACCTTTGGGGACCTAGCCAGGTAATCAGACAAATAGAGGGCTCTGTGTTGCGGGCTAGGGTTGAGGGGATCACAGGATGCTACAGAAAGGAGCATGCTGGAGCTCCACCGAACAAATCAGTGTGAGAAGCGGTGTCCTGGAAGAGGTGGCATCTGGTCTGAATCTTGAAGGATGGATGTGAGCTGGCCCCATGAACGAAAGTGTGGAGAGAGTGTAGAGTTCTCTTTTATCTGGATTTCCATATCTTTGTCTACACCTTGTATTTTACAGTAATGCAATGGCAAAGAGGAGGTTCTAGAATGTAAATAGTTATCTGGCTGGGCGCTGTGGTTCACGCCTGTAATCTCAGCACTTTGGGAGGCCAGGGTGGGTGGATAAGCTGAGGTCAGGAGTTCGAGACCAATCTGGCCAACATGGCGAAACCCCGTCTCTACTAAAAATACAAAAATTTGCCAGGCTTGGTAGTTGGTACCTATAATACCTGCTACTCGTGGAGGCTGAGGCAGGGAGAATCACTTGAACCAGAGAGGCAGAGGTTGCAGTGAGCTGAGATCATGCCACAGCGTGCTCCTGCCTGGGCAACAGAGCCAGATTCCATGTCAAAAAAAAAAAAAAAAAAAAGTAAATAGTTATCTTACTCTCAAGACAACTCAAGATGTTCTATTACTTTAAATAGAAAATGGTGATGGTGCTTTGTAGTAAATTCTGGATTTCATTTTTTAAAAACTAACATTGAGTATATATCCTATTTTTCTTAATAATCATCATAATAAAATACTAATACAAGTCTGTAAGTTAAAGTCATCCTGTTTTGTCAACACATTACTCTGAAGAGAAAATCCATTGGTTATCAAAAGAGGTTCTTTGGAGTCATCACTCACTACCTTGAAATAGTTATTTTTTTCTTGTATATACTCTGTTTTGCTTTTCTTTGAAAAAGTCCAAAAGCTTTATTTGAAAACTTTTCTGGAAGAAAACATTTAAAAGGAATTAAATATATTTTTAAAAAGTTGTAGTAACATTTCAAAGATAATACATGTGGATTGGAAAGAAACACTCCTAACAGTTCAAAAGTGAAATAACGGAAAGTGGTATTGTCGCGTTCCCACCGTCTTCCCTAGAGGCAACCGTTGGTACAGGCTTAAGTGCATCCTTCTAGACTGAGGATTTCTTCTTTCTATTTTTTTTTTTTTTTTTTTTTTTGGAGATGTTGTCTGGCTCTGTCGTCCAGGCTGGAGTGCAGTGGCATAATCTTTACTCATTGCAACCTCCGTCTCCCTGGTTCAAACAATTCTCCTGCCTCAGCCTCCCAAGTAGCTGGGATTAACAACCTCACTCAGCACCCTTGACATTGCTGGTCAGATGATCCTTTTGTGTGTGGGCTGATCTGTTTTGGGAGGCTTCCTGGCAACCTCACTGCCCTTTAGCTACTAGATACCAATGACGCACCCCTTCCCCACTCTAGATGCCAAAAATGTCTCTAGACATTGTCCACGTTCCCCTGGGGAAAAAATCGCTGGTGTTGAGAATCACTGTTCTAGGTATTTTTAAATACACACTTAGAGTTTATGAATTAATGGAAAAGTCAGAGATTATTCAGCAAGGCAGGGATGATTTGCAAAGGGAAAAGGAGAAATAATGACAGGAAAAGGGAGTTGTGTGTTTAGAACAATCAAGCTGAGAACACAAAATGAATCTCACTTTTGGAACAGTCTTTTGATATTCAAGGTCCGGGTACCTACGCATGTGTGAAGCGTTTTTGAGTTCCATTTTCTCTGGCTTTTTGGAACTGCCGTATCCTCTCCCTGGGAGTGGGTATTTATTCACCACATCACTGCAGAAAGCAGGAGTGCTGGATCGGTAACACAAAGAAAGAACCTAGTAGGAGATGAAGAGGAAAGGGAGGGAGGCAGGGCAGTCGATGCCAGGGACTCGTGCAAGGGGGTCCTGAAGACACGCCGCTAATGAAAGGTGACGGTGGAGACAGAGGCAGTGATCCTGCCCAGGAACTTGGATCTTCCATCCGGAACGAGGAATGAATATCTTTGGGGAGCTTCCTGATGTTAGTGGCAGCAAGACTTTAGGAATCCTGTGACTCTGAATTCAAATCCTGGCTGTACCGTAAGGTGCTCAACCTTTAGAGATGTGAGTTTCCCTGTCTGCAAAAAATGTTGCACCTTCTTTACATTTTGGGTAGGCCGACCACATCGTGGTGATGGGCGGAGTTGGTTTGCGTTCATTGCCCAGGTGCCCGCTAGCTATTTATTTCAGCTTGGTCATGCCGTCTAACTTCTCCCTATCCCACTTTTCTCATCTGGAGAAGACAGGACTCATCCTCACCACGTTAGGTTGTATGGATTGAGCCAGCTGATGCATGTAAGAGCTTGGAACAGGCTGAGTGTGGTGCTTTGTACCTGTAATCCCAACACTTTGGGGAGGCTGAAGCGAGAGAATCATTTGAGGCCAGGAGTTTAAGACCAGCCTAGGCAACATGGGGAGACCCCCTTTCTATTTACAGAAAAAGGAATGGGTTCTTACAACACTGCCTGGTACACAGTAAGTGCTCCAGAGTTGTGAGCTGGGATCATCATCACTCAAGTAATTCCCATGGGTTGTTAAGAGGCTTAGAGATGTGAAAAGAACCGAGAACAGTGCCTGGTATACAATAAGCATTCCGTAAGTGGCAGTGCAGGCACAGTCTTGTGGGCATGTGTGATCTTGCGTGTTCGATCTCCTCTCTTTGTTTCCTCTCCCTCTTGACATTTTCCTTTCTTTTTTCTTTCTCTTTGCTACCAGCCTAAGAGCTCAGGAGAGAAGGGACTAACCCTAAGACCAGGCGATTTATTTTTCTCAAGCCCATTTCTGTTTAATAATTATCATATTGACTCTGAATTTATTACACTACAAGAATGACTTTATGTGAAATCTCATGAATTTAAACATTAATGTAAGATAAATTAGTTTTAAATTGAACTTCTCAAATGCAGTTGGATGTGTTTCCGTATGATGCATAAGAAATTTTCCAAATAAAATCTAAATCTCTGATGTTCCATTTTCTGCGCAAATGGAAGAAATATGTGAGGATATTTCATAAGGTTAAAATATGATTGCACTGCAATAGATTAGCCATGCTATAAACTAACTTTTTAGTTTGGGGACAAAGCAGTTTGGGGGCAGACTTTGGTGGATAAAAAGTAAAGATTTCTTGGTACCTACTTACTGAGTCTTAGTGACTTAAATTTAACACAGTTAATATAAGATATACCATCCTTAAGAGGACGCTCTTTTTTACTTTTTTAAAAAAAATTAATTGTATTAGAGGTGGGTTTTTTTTTTGGGGGGGGGTTGTTTGTTTTTCTTGCAACTACTTAAATCTCATTTTCTCTGAAAGCTCTCCTCTTCAATATGATCTCCAAAGGGCTGAAAGTGCTGTCCTCCAAACCTGGCCTAAGAAAGTGGTCACAGATGAAGCAAGTAAATCCATTAAAGAAGAAATGGGAAAATGTGTCGTGTGCCTTATCGGACCCAGCATTATCACTGGAGGAGAAGTGCTTATAGGGAAGAAAGGGAAGTTTGCTCAATTGATGCAGTCTCAGTATGATGACAGCTGGTGACTTCCTGAGGGTTGTTCATCATACTTCAGCAGGGTGATCTTTTCAAAGCCTGAGTGTGACCATGTCACTCCCCTGTTCTCCAGAGCTTTCAACATAAAACTGAAATCCGTCTCAGAGGGCCAGACTCAGAGTATCCCCTGCCAGGCCCATCCTTCACTGCTCACTAGCCGTCTCCTTCCCCCCCTTACCCTTTTGAGGTCTCTTCTCACCCCTCAGGGGCCAGCTTCTCTCTCTCCCATGGTTGTTTGCCTGTGCTGATCCCCCATGTGGATCTCCGGTCACTTCCATCACTCTTACCTGGTTAGCGTTTCCCTGGCCCTTGGATCCCAGCTGAACTTCCCTTCTGCAGGAATGCCTGCCCTGAAACCTCAGGTCCTCCTGTTGCCCCTCTTAGAGCACTGGTAGGCAGTAATTCCAGTCGTAATTTGCATACATTTCTAAGCAGTTTTGATTAATGCCTGTTGTTTCCACTAGACTTTATGCTCTGTGGGGGACAAATCTTGTCTGCTTTTTGCTCATCAATTTTTCCCCAGCACAGAGCTAAATACTGGCACTAGTAGACCCTTGAGAAAATGACTAAAAGCCTCTAAGATCCACGCAGATATGAAGAACCAAGTGAAGAACCATATCCATGCAGATATGAAGTACAGGTGGCATGGGACAGCAGTCAGGAAGTCGTTTGGCTTAAGGAGGAAGGCCGGTGACTCACAGATGGAGTCTGAGAACTCCCCTTGCCCCTGGAAGTGAGAAAGAAACAGTACAAGTGGTCACAGGATAATAAAAATTTCAGGCCAGGCACAGTGGCTCACGCCTGTAATCCCAGCACTTTGGGAGGCTGAGGTGGGTGGATCACAAGGTCAAGAGATCGAGACCATCCTGGTCAACATGATGAAACCCCATCTCTACTCAAAATAAAAAAATGAGCTGAGCATGGTGACACATGCCTTTAGTCTCAGCTACTCGGGAGGCTGAGGTAGGAGAATCACTTGAACGCAGGAGGCGGAGGTTGCAGTCATTTGACCTTGCGCCATTGCACTCCAGCCTGGCGACAGAGCGAGATGTCTATTAAAAAATAAATACATAAATAAGATAGAAGTTTCATATGACTAGAGGCTATGGGCTGATAAGATCCTGAAAAACCAGGTGTGGACCAAGCTGGTTAAGACCAACTGGACCCAACGTGGTGCTGAATTCGACCTAGGTTTCACCTAGAACCTCATGATATGCTTCTTAACATTCTAAATCACTGTGACTTAGGATGTTAATGAGTGACTTAGCATGTTATCATGAGGTCCTAGGTGACCAGCATCATGATTTCCGAGAACACATCCATTTGGTGTAAAAATGAGTGGTACCACAATTCTAAGAAATTTCCACCCTTTTCCAGGAATTTTCATGAATATTCCACCCTTTGGCTAAAGAAACCCGTAAAGGTAGCAGCCCCAAACCCCCTTAGGCATGGTGCTCTCTTGAGTCTGCCTGCACTCCCTTTTCTTGAGTGTGTACTTTTCCTGTTGTAATAAATCTTTGTACTTTCACTGCTTTCTGACTTATCCTTGAATTCCTTCTTGAGACGGTGTCAAGAGCCTGGTCACCTGCTGGGATCAAAGTCCCACCAGTATTTGGGGACCTCCCCCAGCCCACCAGTATCAATATAGTCCCTATAGGTAATTGTCTAATGAGTGGAAGGTGGGTGTAGAAGTTTCAAGAAACCAAAGAAATGCTAGATGTGTCATTTGACCCAAAAGAAAAGCATTTTAGAGGAAGTTAATGAAATGTAGTCAGAAAAAGTAGCGTAAAAGGAGAAACCTGAGAAGTTGTACTTTTAGGAATTTAATCTACATAAATACATATATAAGGGAGCAAGATTATGTGAGGAAGTAAATTCAATGTGTACACACACATATATAGAACGATTGTTAAAGGCTATTAATAGATTGCTTGCATATGTTTTGGGTCTGTCCATGCAATGAAGTACCACTCAACCATTAAAAAAAAAAAAAAAAGTTATAGATATTTAGTATGAAAAAAAGTGCAATTAGTTAAAAACATTTGCATAATCATGTGAATAGTATAAATGTATTTTCTTCTGTTTTTTTTTTTTTCTTTTTCTTTTTTTTTTAATATGGAGTCTCGCTCTGTCGCCCAGACTGGAGTGCAGGGGCGTCATCTCAGCTCACTGCAACCTCTGTCTCCTGGATTCAAACAATTCTTCTACCTCAGCCTCCTGAGTAGCTGGGATTACAGGCACCTGCCACCACACATAGCTAATTTTTGCATTTTTAGTAGGGACAGAATTTCACCACGTTGGCTAGGCTGGTCTCAAACTCCTGACCTCAGGAGATTCATCTGCCTTGGCCTCCCGAAGTGCTGGGATTACAGGCATAAGCCACTATGCCCAACCCTTTATTTTTATTTTATTTTACTTTATTTTATTTTGAGACGGAGGTTTGCTCTTATTGCCCAGGCTGGAGTGCAATGGTGCAGTCTCAGCTCTTTGCCACCTCCGCCTCCCGGGGTCAAGTGATTCTCCTGCCTCAGCCTCCCGAGTAACGGGGATTACAGGCACACACCACCACGCCTGGCTAATTTTTGTATTTTTAGTGGAGACAAGTTTTCACCATGTTGGCCAGGCTGGTCTTGAACTTCAGACCTCACGTGATCTGCCCACCTCAGCCTCCCAAAGTGCTGGGATTACAGGTGTGAGCCACCACGCCTGGCTGAATGTATTTCCTTAACCTGTGTGAAGACGTCAGTATCTAAGAAAAGATTGTGCATTCTGATATACACAACAGGGAAAGTCTAAAATGATACAGAACTATTATTCCTGGTTAGTTCCTGACATTAAGTTTCATAAGAAAATATTACACTTTTTTTTCCTGTTTATGTTTGAATTTTAGTAACGAGAAGTAATAATAGATCAATGAAGAAAAATGTCACAGGAACCCTAAGAGGAAGACCTTAGAAAAATAAGCAGGGTAAAACCATACTGTATGCCTGTAGTTGTCAACTGAGACTATTTTGTTCCCCCAGGGGACAGTTGGCAATATCTGGAGGCATTCTGGTTTGTCAGAATGGGGTGGGGCAATTGCTAACGACATCTGGCTGGTAGAGGCCAAAGGTTCTGCTAAACATAGGACAGTATGTAGAACAGCGCTCACACGAAGACTTCCCCAAGCCAAAATATCAACAGTGTCTAGGTTAGGAAACATTGCTGTAGGCTGGTTTAAATATGGTTCTCTACTCTTTTTTCTGGTAATTTTAGGAGGATGAGGTTCTCAGTTGAGGTGGGAAGTGGTTTAGAGGGTCATCCAGATAAAATCTGCGTTGTCTTTACAATACCCGAGTCACTCATAAAATTATTCAAGATAGTAGCTCTCCCACCTCCTGGCCCGGTTGACATTTCAGCAACCAAGTAGAATTGGTCATATAGTCTGTTGTGAATCCATGGATATTTTATTTAATTGCGATATCTAAAGTTCTCCAAAGGTGGATGCCATATAACCTTCGCATTTACCATCTAAACCTTTTCCCAATTGATCTCACTTTTTCTGCTCCAGTCAAATCCCAACCTCCATCTAAAGTAAAGCTGCATATTACTAAGGTTCATTTTATTTGCAAGCAGTTTTGCTCATAATTTCATTAGCATACTTGGAGGTGGGGAATGAGAGAGGAAAGAAAACGGCTTAGTCTTACCTTAAACCTTGGCTTGACTTGGTCGAATTTTAAGTCTATTCTTGGCTCACCCGAGTCTTACAGTCCAAGATGTAAATTTACAGAAACACTTCTTGGACTCTATTTTTTCTAATGTCTTGTTAAATGATAGATATTTTCTAGATTTTACTGAGTTAACATTTTAGTTGTGTTATGTGTGCAAAAAATTGGAATACTCTGAAACATATTTAAGCACATAATTGTACCTCAGCAAACCCTCCAACCAAATGCCCATTATATATTATTTACTTAGTCTAATACATTTCCCTTTTTGGATATAAGACATTTCCCCTCTGATCATTACATCTAGAGATGGGCAACTGTTTATTTGAGTAACTTAAAAATATTTTCAACAAGAGCCAGGGCTGTGGGAAGTGTCCTCAAATGGAAGAGTTTTAAATATTTTTTAATACAAAGATGATAACTTGCAACCAGTTCCATTATTTATAACTCTTATCCCCTTCATCTCTTGGGTTTGAGAAGAGCTGGGACTTTGGGCAATTACTGATTCCATTTCCACATGTTTGGGAAGGAGGGACAGTGGGAAGAAAAAGAATCCAGCACTTGGGGAGGTTTTATGATCATCTCCATCTGCGAATGCTGGGGAACATCATTTATGCAGTGAAAGAAACAGGAAAAGCAAGGTCTTCCTTCCAAAAAAGAACCTCTAGTTCTCGCTAAAGGGGTGGAATAAAATTGCTATGGCAAAAACGGGAAGATGTTGCTAATGGGAATGTACCGAATGGTATCACTAATTAAATAAAGTACTTTGGAATTAATTGACACCCTGCACTTAAGAATATAATTGCATATTAATCAACCATTTGTAGACAAAACTGACTGCTATTATGTTAGGATCAAACTTTTTCCTGATATTTCAAAGCCCGGGATTCAACTTTATTCCTGAATTCATCTTCGGAAATGAATACACTATATTTGTGTGCGAGGAGCCCAAGTGAATAAATAAGCAGGCGTTTCTGAAGGGAACAACACAGTGGGATTTACCTTGAAAAGAGCAATTGCTGACATATGTCACATGTCATTACCGGAGAGTTGGCGACAGTATTATTCATTATGTGGTTTCAGAGTGTTCTAAATTAGAGAAATGGGTTATTGGAAGTGGATGATTTCCCCAGATTGCTACTTAATAGTGACTGAGGAGTCTGCATTACTCATATGTGCAATGAAAATGGTGCCAAAACCCAGCAGTGGTTGACGGAAATGAAATGTAAGACCTATTGGGTATTATCCTGAGATACTGCCTAATTGTATGCATCTTGCTTGGTATGAATGTCCTGGGGTCTCAGAGGTTGGGTGCTTGCAGCAAGCGCAGATGGAAAGTGAAGGTTTCTAAGTTATTTACCTCTTTATTGCTTCCTGCCTCCTTGCTGCCACACCTGTACACTGCAGTCATTACTTTACCTGCTCAAAATAAGTTTCTCCACTTGCCCTTTTTCCGTTACTGGGAAGGGTCTACCTTTGCAGCTCTCTGTAACTGTCCCTACCTGTTTGAGCTGCCAGACTTCTGCTCTGAGGTGAGCAGCCCAGCTACTGTTTTCATTGATTTATTCTTCAAATAGTTAAGCATCCCAACTATATATCAAAGCCTGTGCTAGACCCTGGTTCTGGATTGACGAACAAACTAGTGTATCTGCATTTGTGTAGCTTTCAATCTCTGGGGAGACAGATATTAAAATTACGGTCACACAAATCGATATGTAACTCATGCTCCGCCTTGACCACTCATCTTCTGACTCACCACGAGTCCTACTGGCCTCCTTTCTCTTATTCGAATATTTCGGGCTCTTTTCTACCTCAGGGTCTTTGCACTCACTCCTCTTTCTGGAAAGCTTTTTCTGTGGCACTTTCCTATTCATTCTTCAAGCTTTTTATTTTATTTTATTTTACTTTATTTCATTTTATTTTTATTTTTATTTTTATTTTTTGAGTCAAGTCTTGCTCTTGTCACCCAGGCTGGAGTGCAGTGGTACACTCTTGGCTCACTGCAACCTCCACCTCCCAAGTTCAAGAGATTCTCCTGCCTCAGCCTCCCCAGTACCTGGGATTACAGGCTCCTGACACCATGCCTGGCTCATTTTTTGTATTTGTTTTGAGACAGAGTCTCACTCTGTTGCCCAGGCTGGAGTGCAGTGGTCGGATCTCAGCTCACTGCAAGCTCCGCCTCCCGGGTTCATGCCATTCTCCTGCCTCACCCTCCCGAGTAGCTGGGACTACAGGCGCCCGCCACCTCGCCTGGCTAGTTTTTTGTATTTTTTAGTAGAGACGGGGTTTCACTGTGTTAGCCAGGATAGTCTCGATCTCCTGACCTCGCGATCCTCCCGTCTCGGCCTCCCAAAGTGCTGGGATTACAGGCTTGAGCTACTGCACCTGGCCCATTTTTTGTATTTTTAATAGAGACAGGGTTTCATTATGTTGGTCATGCTGATCTTGAACCCTTGACCTCAGGTCATCCACCTGCCTCGGCCTCCCAAAGTGTTGGGATGACAGGCGTGAGCTACCACACGTAGCCTCAAGCTTTATTTTAGCTCCCTCCTTCTCAGGGAGCCCCCACCTTGACATCCCAGACTAGAATGGCAGCCTGCCCAGCTACTCCCTGACAGTCTGGCTGATCATTTCCTCCACTGCACTGACACACCTGTTAATATCTTGTTAAAGGTACGTGTCACAGGGCAGAAATTTTCTCTTCCTCATGTCTTACCATTGGCACCTAGAATTGACTGGATGCCAAAGAGACATTTGTTGTGACTAGAGAAAGACTCTAGATGCTATGGAATATTAAAATGAGCAGACTTAATTTGGATGGAAGGTTCAGGGAAGGCCTCTGTGAAGGACAAGGATTGAGGTTGCTGGGTAGGTAGGAATTAGATAGGAAGAGAGAGGGAAAGGAGTGGTGCAGACCGAGGAGACAGCATGAGCACAGCTTGAGGAGGGGAGGAACCTGGAAAGTTTGATGAATCCACAGATGAGTGTGTCCAGAGTGATGTGACAAGGGGCTGGAGACATCAGCCTTGGAGGCACAGTAGGGTTTGGACTGTGTTGTGAGTACACTGGGAAGCCACTGGAGGAATTTAAAGCATGGAGGTATGTGATCCAATAAATATTTTTTTTCATTTTTATTTTCTTGAGGCGGAGTCTCCCTCTTTTGCCCAGGCTGGGGTGCAGTGGTGTGATCTCACCACACTCAGCTCACAACCTCCACCTCCCTGGTTCAAGCGATTTTCCTGCCTCAGCCTCCCGTGTAGCTGGGATTACAGGTGCCCGCTAGCATGCCCAGTTAATTTTTATATTTTTAGTAGAGATGGGGTGTTGGCCAGGCTAGTCTCGAACTCCTGACCTCAAGTGATCTGCCTGTCTCAGCCTCCCAAATTTGCTGGGGTTGCAGGCATGAGCCACCACACCTGGCCCTGATCCAATAAATATTTTAATAAGATTTCTTGGGCTATTGCGAGAATGCTTGTTTGGGAGGAGAAGGGTCAATAGATGCCTATAGCCTTGCCTGGCACAGAGAAAGCACTCAGTAACTGTCTATTGATGAATGAATGAAGGAATGAATTAGTGAATTAATTAACAGGAGATATCAGTAAGTGATTTGTTCTTAAAAAGAAACCTTGCAGAAACTTGAAGGTTTTTGTTTGGGATGACTAAGCAAGGGTAGACAGATTGTTGTCACTCATAAATCTCAATAATGAGAATTATAAAATTTAGAATAATGCTGTCATGCTAAATGATATCTGGAGTTAAGCATCCTCTCTGGCCTGCGACTCCTAGCGAGACATAGTTGCATTTACTCAGGTGACTGTGACTCCCAGAGTCATTCTTAAATGTTTTCTTTTTCTCCCCATGGTGTTTGTGACTTTGTTCATCTGGAAGTCAAGTTCATTTTGGCCAATTAACTTCAAAGGACTGGCTTCCCTTATAAAGATGGCTCCATTAGTGAACACTATGGACTGAGATCCACAAACACAGCTGCTACACAAGTTCCCTTTCAGCATCTTTGTGAGTTTCAGTGTCCAAAGCTAGCCCTGATACAGGCATAGACTCCTTAATATTTTACTCTACATAATCAGGGCAGGAAAAAAATGTAGGATTAAAGTGACACAAGCTTCAGAATCACATTAACTTCTAAATTTCAGTGCCTTAACATAATTTAAGTTTCTATCTTCTTGGCCAGGTGTGGTGGTCACACCTGCAATCCCAGAACTTTGGGAGTCCAAGGTGGGAAGATCACTTGAGGGTAGGAGTTGGAGACCAGCCTGGCCAACATGGTAAAACCCCATCTCTACCAAAAATACAAAAAGTAGCTGGGCATGGTGGTGCCTGCCTGTAGTCCCAGCTACTGGGAGAGGCTTGAGGCATGAAAATAGCTTGAACCCCAGAGGTAGAGGTTGCAGTGAACCAAGATTGAGCCATTGCACTCCAGCCGGGGTGATAGAGTGGGACTCTGTCTCAAAAAAAAAAAAAAAAAAAAAAAAAGTTTCTATCATGTGTAGCTCTAAATGAGCGTCCTAATGGATGGACAGTTCTACTCCATAATGTGATACAGGGACCCAGGTTCGTTCTATAGGTGGCTCCACCTTCATGGTTGCCAAAGAGAGAGAGGATCACATGTGCTGAGCCTAACATGATACAGAGCAGCACCTCCACTCACATTTCATCGGCCAAAAGTGTCATCTGGTCACATCTAACTGCAAAAGAAGCTCAGAAATACAGGCTCTGTCCCTGAAGGAGAAAAGAAACTACTGTTAAATAGCTGACTCAGGTCTGCCACAAAACGCCCATTACAGAAATGGGAGATAATCATGCATTCCTTTTCCACAATTTACGATATTTAATGGGTGAACCATTAATACGTCACTGGGTAACATTATTGAATATGTTAGTTTTTTTTTTTTTCCTCATCATTTCTTGAAAAAGAAGTTGTCCGACAGTTCTAACTTCCCATCTGGCTTCTTAAAATCTGTTTTACAAACAATGAGATAGTTAAGGGTTTTCAGCTCTGCAGTTGAATTACCCCAAAGAAAGAAAGCTGCTTTTGAAGTTAGAAACTGAAACAGCAGCAGAGGCAACCAGAAACCCCATAGGGTTTTAACCTTGTTTTGTCATGTTTCTCAACAAACTCCTGATATGTTTGGGGATTCTGCTTAGCTCTGAGCAGAGGTATCTTGATTTCTGTATCACTTCAAACCTTCCTTCTATGTGAGTTAGCCTTAGGGTATGACCAGGAATGACACCTTCAAATGGGAACCTTTTGTGCCTAGAGAAATCAAATCATCTTTCAAAACTTGGCTTAAGGGGGGTGTATCTTCCATGAAGCTCTTAACAGACTTTCACCCCACTTTGGGGGTGACAGTTACTTTCTTATGCCCCTAATTTATTCCATGTAGACTATGATAGCTCCCCTGCTATAATAACGTCATTCTTCGCGTTTGTTTTCTTAAAGTATAACACCAGTTCATTACAGAGTATTTAGAAATTACAGATGGTTTTAAAAATGAAGTAAAAATTATGTTTGAGTCCATAATGCAGAATACCTACTGCTGAACCACAGTGCCTGTATGGTTAGATTGAGAGCCTGTTGAAGGTAGGCGCTGTATTTCCCATATGTCTTCATCATTGAATCAGCGTCACCAAGCAAAGAGTCTGACACACATTACCTCCATATCAATAGAAGGGTAGAAGGAAGGCTGGATGTGTGGAAGGATGGATGACTCACCTAGCTTCTCAGAAATGAGCACAACCTGTTTACCCGGCTTTTACAGTAAGCCCAGGACAGGGTAAGGATGAGTTGAAAATGATACATGTTGGTTAACAATAGCCAGAGCAGTACTGAGAGTTCCCTTGTTTGCAAACACTTCAGTTTTAAGTTAGTCAGGAAAGCTGGTTTTCTGAGTGTAAATAACTGTAATCAGGTTAGGTTGTACTAGGTAACATACTAACTGTGGATCTCCCTGTTTTAAGACTTGCATTATTGCTCACTTATCTGAGTGTGCTGCTAGTCTGTTCCACGAGGTGGTTCAGGATCCAGGCTGCTTCCATTTTGTAGCTGTGCTACCTGGCTGACTCTGATAAGGAGGTGAAGTCAGAGTTCTTGGGCTCTCTGCAATGGAAGTGACTTCTAATCATGGTCCACCAGCTAGGACTGATCACCCAGTCTCACCCAACACCAAGAGTATTTTGAGCCACCAGGAAGGAGATGAGAACTAAATATGGATGAACACATAGTCTACCAACATAAGCACGTCCTATGTAGTACTACTGGGTAACTGGGGAAGACTACAGTAAAAATGGTTTAGCATGTGAGTACTGGGCTCACACTGATTTTGAGCCTTTGCTGGGAACGATTTGTGCAATCTTGGGCACGTAGCTCAATCTCTCTAAGCCTCACTGCCTCATTGAAAATTGAGGATAATAATAGTTTTAATTAAATAATATGCTAATCACTGAATGTGGGCATTGTGCAAGTTCAGATGAATATTAGTTATCTTTAAATGTTCATGAATACTTAAAATAATGGTCATTATTACAATCCTGCTATCATTGCTAGAAGTGGTAGTACTCCACTTCAGACCAAACTGAAGACTGGCTGAAACCAAGAAGAGGCACTGAAAGCATGCCCAACATCAACGTGACCGTTTACTGTCACCGTGGCTACACCAGGAAGTTACCACCTCTTTCCATGGCAACACCAGGAAGTTACCACCCCTTTCAATGGCAACACTGGGAAGTTACCACCCCTTTTCTGTTTTTTTTTTTTTTTTTTTTTTTCCCATTTTAATTTAAGTTCTGGGATACATGTGCAGAACATGCAGGTTTGTTACACAGGTATACATGTGCCATGGTGGTTTGCTGCACCTATCAACCTGTCGTCTAGGTTTTAAGCCCCACATACATTAGGTATTTGTCTAATGCTCTCCCTCCCCTTGCCCCGTAGCCCCCGAAAGGCCCCAGTGTGTGTTGTTCCCCTCCCTGTGTCCATGTATTATCATTTTTCAACTCCCATTTATGAATGAGAAGATGTGGTGTTTGGTTTTCTGTTCCTGTGTTAGTTTGCTGAGAATGATGGCTTCCAGCTTCATCCATGTCCCTGCAAAGACTGTTAACTCATTCTTTTTTATGGCTGCATAGTATTCCATGGTATATTTGTGCCACATTTTCTTTATCCAGTCTATCATTGATGGGCATTTGGGTTTACTACCCCTTTTCTAGAAATGTCTGAACAACCTGCCCCTTAATTTGCATGCAGTTAAAAGTGGGTGTAAATGCAACTGCAGAACTGCTTCTGAGCTGCTACTCTGTACACACTGCCTATGAGGTAGCCCTCTTCTGCAAGGAGCAGCCCGTCTGCTGCTGCTGTGCACTGCCACGTAAATAAAAGTTGCTGTCTAACACCACTAGTTTGCCCTTGAATTCATCGTTGGGCAAAGCAAAGAACCTTCCTGTGCTAAGCCCCAATTTGGGGACTTGCCCATGCTGCATCAGTAATACATTTGCTCTGCATCCTCAAGGGGCCTCAATTAGTGCCATACACATGTACATGCCTCCAAAGGGTATATGAAAATACTCCATTCTCAGCTTTCTCAGGTGCTCCAGTCATACTCTGAAGGAAAATCACACTGAGAATCTCACCCACACAAAAATGATTCTTCATTATTAAATATCATTCAAGACTGTACACCGGTTTTTTGATTTTTTTTAAGAAAAAATAAGGGGAGTAGTGTATCCATCATTTTCTTTTTTTCTGTATTTTTGAGACTGAGTCTTGCTCTGTCGACCAGGCTGGAGTGCCGTGCTGTGATCTCGAGTCCCTGCAACCTCCGCCTCCTGAGATCAAGTGATTCTCCTGCTTCAGCCTCCCAAGTAGCTGAGATTACAGGCATGCACCACCACACCCAGCTAGTTTTTGTATGTCTTGTTGAGACAGGATTTCACCATGTTGGTCTGGCTGGTCTTGAACTCCTGACCTCAAGTGATTGGCCTGTCTTGGCCTCCCAAAGTGCTGGGATTATAGGCGTGAGCCACTGTGCCCCACCCATCATTTTCAACATAGCTGCCTCAGTCTGAAAGTGATAACTCCTCACTCTACTATTAACCCCACTGACTCCATCTGGGCAGAAAGGCTAAGGTTAGGTTGTCAGCTGTGTCACTGCTGTGGAAACATCGACAGACTCAATAAACGCCCTGAAATTTAACATGCCTCTGCTGTCTGCTGAACAGCTCTGGGCCCAAATAGGTTTCTTTTATTATGGACGGAAAGGCCAAGTGAAATTTTAATCAGACAGACAAGGAGTGTATCTGAGAACACTGAAATGCCAGCCCTGCTGGTATTTCCACAATATTGAACTTGTCTTTCCGGGACCTTGGTAGCTGTTTCAATTAGCTGTGAGACATACAGCCTGTGTTTTTGCAAACTCTCCTATTTTTAATTAAGATGCTGTTCACTGGGATATTAGAAGGCACAAGATTCTTCTTGTAATATGCAAACTATAGAAGAGAAAATTAAGCAGTTGAAGCATTTAGATTTAGAAAGTGAATCGTACTCATAGCCAAAATCATAGCACTTGATGTACTCATAGCTCTAATCATACCACTATTCTTACTTGATATTTAGAGTATTTTCCCCCTCCCCTCCCATTCTCTGGATTTCTTGACTGTCAATTGCATTATCATATATATTTGCTTTAACATATGATGGGCTTATTTTCCTGTTTTCCTTTTAAAATAATATAATATTTGGTATAAACAAAATAATGTCTGTAGTAATTCTGGACACTGGGAAGGATAATAAAACAAAAATCCATGCATTTACTACTCAAAAATTACAACATTTATCAGTGCTATTGAATTGACTTGCTTGCATCTTGGTGAGTGGATTTTTTCATGGAGATAATCAAGCACCATTTTGCCAGTTAAGGTGCCTAAAAACACCATGAATCACTGGCAATTCTAGAATAAAAAGAGGTCTTTCTTTAAGCTTTGTCCATCTTATAGTCACACAGAACACACTGAAAGACCTTCTGAAAAATGAAAAGGCAACTTGAAGGGTGTAAGGGGTTGCAGGGCTGTCTCTGACATTCATTCATTCATTCATTCATTGATCCCTGTATTTAAGGATTCCTGCATTGGTTCCTCCATTGCTTCATTAAATATTGAGTATGATCACAGTCTTCTTTAAACTATGGTTAGTAGGATTAACTGCTATCGTCTGAACGTTTATGTCCCCCTAAGTTTGTGTGTTGAAATTCTAACTCAAAAGTGATGGTGTTAGAAGATGGGATCTTTGAGAGGTGATGTGGCTATGGGGCATAGCCCTCATGAATGGGATTAGTGCCCTTATAAAAAAAAAAAAAAAAAAAAAGAAAAGGCTTGAGGCTGGTCAGTGGCTCATACCTGTAACCCCAGCGCTTTGGGAGGCCGAGGCTGGTGGATCATGAGGTCAAGAGATCGAGACCATCCTGGCCAACAGGGTGAAACCCCGTCTCTATTAAAAATACAAAAATTAGCTGGGTGTGGTGGTGTGCACCTGTAGTCCCAGTTACTTGGGAGACTGAGGCAGGAGAATTGCTTGAACATGGGAGGTGGAGGTTATGGTAAGCTGAGATGACGCCACTGCACTCCAACCTCGGCAACAAAAGCGACTCCGTCTCAAAAAAAAAAAAAAAAAAAAAAAAAAGAAAAAAAAGGGTTGAGACACTCTTCACCCCTTCAATCATGTGAAGTTAAAGTTAAGGGTATCTATGAGGGAGGTGGACACTCACTAGACACCAAATCTGCCAGCACCTTGAGCTTAGCCTCCAGAACTGGGAGAAATAAACTTGTTTTGTGCAAGCCACCTGTTCTTTAAAAATTTTTAGCACCTGTTTTTTTAAAATTTTGTTATACATTTGCTTAAGTTCTTTGTACACTCTGGATATGAGTCTTTGGCATTTTGCTAGCAGCAGGCTATGGACTAAGACAATGATTATGGTAAGATTTAGTTATAAACGTTATAATAATGGTCAGTTATCCTGCCCTTTATACTCGAGTTCTGTTGAGAATTCCTTGTGAGGTTTGATAAGGACATTAGATTTTGTTTACATGCTCATGGTGTTAGACAGCAAACATGCATTCAAGAATGTCAGACAGGGATAAACTGGGAATAGCCTCATTCACACGAAAGAGCCCAAAGGTGTGTTAATTGACATCCTGTTTACCACAATTTTTTTTTCTTTTGTTTGCTTGTGAATAAAACCCTCATGTAGCCTGAGTGGAAGGGGAGAGTCATTAATGCCGTAGAGCTTGATGATTTTCTGAACAACCTAACCTCAGGCTAATGAGGCGAGTATTACCACAGGCCCTTTCTCCTACGAGCTGTCCACCCACAGATGAAGAGCTAATTTTACTCTCAAAACTCTCACAAATGCTTTTGGTTCCTGCTAACGCTTGAGTAGTAAAAGAGTGCCTTAAGCCCTTTGGGGAAAATGGTAGAGGCAATGTCAGGGCACGTGAACCTTCGAAGAAGTGGATGTTGTCCCACCTCTACCCACCTGGGCCATGTAGCTTAAGAGTTCCCTTCTCAAGCCAGTGAACATCACTATCTTCATTTGAATGTTCTTTAGGTAGAATATTTTAGCATAAAACATTGCAGCTGAGTGTTAGCTATTTGAATAGTCTCAGTTGAATAATCTCGTGGACATGGTATCATTCTGTGGTATATATTTTTCTCTAAGGAAATAAAAACATCTATCTTAATTATTTTTTTCTGATCAGAGCAGACAACACATGCCTATCTTTGGAAAGACAAATACTTTGTTCATCTATAGAGAAGAAATTTTCTCCTTATTTAATCCAACTACTTGGAGATTATTCACTGCTTGGGCAAGTTTGCTGACCTTGCTCTGTATTTATATACGAATATGAATGTGTGTGTTTGTGTGTTTAGAAAAACCAAATTGGATCATACATTTTTATCCTGCCCTTTTCAACTTGATGAATATCTGTACCATCTTTTTAATGGCTCTGCAGTGTTCCATTGTATGGACATACTTTATGTATCCAGTTTCCTGCTGATGGACATTTAGACTGTTTTTTTAAATCTATTTTTTTTAAATTTTACTTCAAGTTCCAGGATACATGTGCAGAATGTACAGGTTTGCTACATAGGTATACATGTGTCATGGTGGTTTGCTGCACCTGTCAACCCGTCATCTAAGTTTAAAGCCCCGCATGCATTAGGTATTTGTCCTAATGCTCTCCCTCCACCTTCCCTCAATCCCCCGACAAGCCCTGGTGTGTGATGTTCCCCTCCCTGTGTCCATGTGTTCTCATTGTTCAACTCCCACTTATGAGTGAGAATGTGCAGTGTTTGGTTTTCTCTTCTGTGTAAATTAGCTGAGAACGATGGTTTCCAGCTTCATCCGTGTCCCTGCAGAGGATATGATCTCATTCTTTTTTTATGACTGCGTAGTATTCCATGGTGCATATGTGCCACATTTTGTTTATCCAGTCTGTCCCTGATGGGCATTTGGGTTGGTTCCAAGATTTACTATTGTAAATAGGTTGTTTCTTGTTATTGTTGTTGTTTTCAAAACCGAACACATTTTAATCATATGATTCTCAGAGCAAAATTTTTTGTTACAGTGGATGTCTCTTGAGTTTAAAGAATGGATGAAAATCTCTTTCTTTCTGTGCACCTTTTGCAAAGTTGGACAGCAGTATCAAGTTAGCCAAGGAAGGATGTCACACAGAGTGGCCATGGTGGTCTGATGGAGGAAATAGTAGTTAAGAAAACACATATTCCAGGGAGGAAGAAAAATACACTTTACCTTTTGTATAGCCCACTCTTATTTTCAGTTAATAAAGCTTTGGTCAGACATGGTGGCTCACGCCTGTAATCCCAACACTTTGGGGAGGCTGAGGTGGGCAGATCACGAGGTCAGGAGATCAAAACCATCCTGGCTAACACGGTGAAACCCCTTCTCTACTAAAAATACAAAAAAATTAGCTGGGCATGGTGGTGGGCACCTGTAGTCCCAGCTACTCAGGAGGTTGAGGCAGGAGGATGGTGTGTACCCAGGAGGTGCAATGAGCCGAGATTGCACCACTGCACTCCAGTCTGGGTGACAGAGCGAGACTCCGTCTCAAAATAAATAGATAAGAAAGATAAAGCTTTACAGGTAGTTCCTATTCACATATGAATTAAGTTAGTAGATTTAGGAATGTATCCTTCACTATTCTGTTCCATGCCAAAAGAAATAACAGAAACAGGATATGACCCTTAGGTTGAGGCTCTCCTGAACTCACTGTTCCCTCAATACCTTCATATCCCCTGGATTGTGCTTCAGTATCTAAGAATACAGGGGGAAGAAGTACCAGAATTCTCCACTGTCTCATGGAAATCACAAGGCTTGCTTGGGTCATGTGTAAAATTCACTATTAACAAAGAATATGGGATTTTCTGTCTGAGCATTTCCCCAACAATCTTTCTTTATTTTTCTCTCTCTCTCATTCTGTCTCTGTCTCTGTCTCTCTCTCCCCACCCCCAAATCCCCCTCTCTCTTTGAGCCACCGTGACATCTTCCCTGCATGGCTTTTTTTTCTCTCTCCTCCATCCTTGCCCCTACAGTCCATTCCCCTTATAGCTTCTGGAGGAATCTTCTTTTTTCCTTTTCCTTCAACTTTTAAGTTCAGGGGTACATGTGTAGGATGTAAAGGTTTGTTACATAGGTAAATAGGTGCCATGGCAGTTTGCTGCACAGATCATCCCATCACCTAAGTATTCAATCTGGTGTTCATTAAGGTGTTCTTTCTGATGCTCTCTCCTGCCCCTCAACAGGTCCCCATGCCCGTTGTTCTCTCCCATGTGTCCATGTGTTCTCATCATTCACCTCTTATGAGAACATGTGGTGTTTGGTTTTCTGTTCCTGTGTTAGTTATCTTCCAACTCCATCCACGTCTCTGCAGAGGACATGACCTTTTTCTTTTCTATGGCTGCATAGTATTCCATAGTGTATATGTACCACATTTTTTTATCCAGTCTTTATCATGGATGGGCATTTAAGTTGAGTCCATGTCTTTGCTATTTTGAATCGTGCCTGCAATTAACATACATGTGCACATACCTTTATAAAAGAATGATTTCTGTTCCTTTGGGTATGTACCCAGTAATGGGATTGCTGGGTCAAATGGTATTTCTGCATCTAGGTCTTCGAGGAATTGTCACACCATCTTCTGCAATGGTTGAACTAATTTACACTCCCACCAACAGTGTAAAAACATTTGCTTTTTCTCTGCAACCTTGCCAGCACCTGGTTTTTAAAAATTTTTTGTTAATAACCATTCTGACTGATGTGAGATGGTGTCTCATTGTGGCTTTGTTTTGCATTTCTCTAATGATCAGTGATACTGAGCTTTTTTCCTATGTTTGTTGGCCGCATGTATGTCTTCTTTTGAGAATTGTCTGTTCATGTCCTTTGCCCACTTTTTCATAGGTTTGTGTGTTTCTTGTACATTTGCTTAAGTTCCTTGTACACTCTGGATATTAGACCTTTGTCAGATGGATATATTGCAAACATTGTCTGCCATTCTCTGGGTTGTCTGTTCACTCTGATAGTTTTGTTTGTTGCACAGAAACTCTTTAGTTAGATCCCATTTTCAATTTTTGCTTTTGTGGCAATTGCTTTTTGCATTTTTGTTATGAAATCTTTTACCATACCTATGTCCTGAATGGTATTGCCTAAATTTTTTTTCTATGGTTTTTATAGTTTTGGGTTTTACAGTTAAGTCTTTAATCTTTCTTGAGTTAATTTTTGTGTATGGTATAAGGAAGAGGTCCAGTTTCAATTTTCTGTGTATGGACAGACAGTTGTCCCAGCACCATTTATTAAATAGAGAATCATTTTCCCATTGCTTGTTTTTGTCAGGTTTGTCAAAAATCAGATGGTTGAGGGTGTGCAGTCTTATTTCTGAGTTCTGTGTTCTGTTCCATTGGTCTTTGTGTCTGTTTTTGCACCAGTGCCATGCTGTTTTGGTTATTGTAGCCTTGTAGGTAATCTTCTTAAAGCATACATTTTATCAGGCCACTGTCACTTACGACCCTTCAGTGGTTTCTCGTTCTACAAGGAAAAAATTTCAGAGATCTCACCAGAACGTTCCAGGCCTTGATTCTCTGACATGGACCCATGTACCTCCTTCTTGACCCCCATACTTGACTCGCACTGGTCTTTTATCAGATCCTCCAACAAGCAAGGCTCTTTCATGTTTTAGACTTTGTACCTCTTCTTTATCCTTCTTGGGATCATCTCAGTCCCACCTGTGTATGGCTGTTCCTTCTCATTCTTTATATCTCACTTTAAATGTCATTATCTTAAAAAGGCAAACCTCAAACTGCCACGGACAGCAGATGCTTCGTCCTCAGGTGTTACTGATAAACTAATGCATCTATGCATCTCTGTAAAATGTACCTATGCACCTGCTTCAGGCCATATTTGTATTCCTCAACAAGCACATCACAGTTGTAATCTGTGCCCATTCATATTTCTCTGCCACTAAAATACAGGCTCCATAAAGGTAAAGTCGGTGTTTTCATGCTTATATCAGACTCGTTGCCTAGCCCAGAGCCTCTTACACGGTGGCCATCCAATAAATATTTGTTGAAGACTAAAGACTTGGGAAGGGTGTGTGCATATTTTCAGTCTGTGCCATAGCTTTACCTCCTGTTACGTGAGTTGGCCCGATGATCCCCGATTCTGTGTCATCAAGAAGCATGGACACATCACAGTTCTTGACTCACTTAACAAAGGGTGGCCTCCCAACAGCAAGCTGTATTCCTGAAAACCAGGCCTTTTCCAGTAAGCGCATGGATGATGAGAAACAAGAGACTGCAGTTCGCTGTGTTCTACCAGAAGACAACTAGGTCACAATCAGGGAGAGAAAAATAAGACCACAGCAAAAGAAACATAAAACGTGTAACGTACCAGACAGGGGAGGAACCAAGGGAGCTGTTCTGGAAGCTGCCGCGATGCAAGATTGGAGCTACAAATGTGGAAATGCACAAAGACCTTTGCCCCTATGAATCATGTATTGGGAAAACAGCGGAGCATCTACAGACGTCAAATAACCAATAAAATTTCATGAATGGTAATGTTCGCCAGTATCCAAGAGAATAAGACTGACCTCTCCACATGATCTGCTGACAAAATTAGGCCATTTGTCTTTGATAGCAGATGACCACTTTCTTATTTTTTATTTATTCATTTGTAAGCAGCTGCTTTAATAAGCCTACAGGATCTTGGATGGCATACTCATAAGTTCTAGTAAAGCCTGGAAGAAAATTACAGAGGGAAAGACTGCCTCTAAATTACCCTAGAAAAAGAAGAAGAAAAAAAAAAAAAAAAAAAAAAGAGGTGATGGCTACAGTTTTACCGTGTCTTTGGGGGCAAAGTGATTTCCTTCTTTCTGTGTTCTTGTAGGGGAAAAGGGGAAGGTATTAAATCCCACAGCTGCAAAATAGATTCATTTCTGCCTCTCTTGGAAAGTGAAGTGTCTTTCCTTCCCGGAGAACTTTATCTTTCCTCAATCAGTCCCGCTCACAGACGGTTCATCCACTCCTGTCTTGCAGCTATTTTTTTTTTTTTTTTTTTTTTTTTTTTAGACTGAAGTGCAGTGGCCGGATCTCAGCTCACTGCAAGCTCCGCCTCCTGGGTTCACGCCATTCTCCTGCCTCAGCCTCCCGAGTAGCTGGGACTATAGGCACCAGCCACCTCGCCTGGCTAGTTTTTTGTATTTTTTTTAGTAGAGACGGGGGCAGGTATTAAACATGGCAACTCAAGACCCTACTACCAGGGACATAATATTGGTCATTTAATACTGCATAAAAACAACATTTCATGATATACAGTGTGTATCTCTCGTGCCTTTCTAGGTTGGCTGGGATTTGTCTGGCCTAGACTGTGCTCGTTTGGACAGCTCTGCTTCATGCTGTGGGTCCAGCCAGACTTGTGTTCTCACAACTCCAAGTGGGTCTTCAGTCTACTCTGTGTGTGCACATTCTGGGGCCGGGTCTAGGGAAAGCAGCCATCTAGACTGCTTGGTGCTCCATGGTCGTCTTCACCACAATGGAGAGCCACAGGGGGTGAGCTGGAACCCTACCACTGTGGCCCACATTTTATTGACCAAAGCATGATACGCAGCTGATGTCACAGTCAAGGCGGAGGGAAGTGTGGTCCATGGTCAGTCGCTGAAACGTTGCATGGCAAAGGGAGTGAATACAGGGGGTGTGAAGAACTGAAGAATTGTTGCCAACAGTTCAGTCGACCACAGCGTAACTACAAGAGGCTGATACAGTTATTTGACAGTGATCGTCGAGACTAGAACACCCATCAACCTGTGAATGCTTACACATTTGTATTCTGTTTGCAAACAGTCATATATGGCTTAGAAATTAAATAAAACCTAATCATTTTACTATGAAAAAAATTATTGCCACCAAGACTTCCTTTTTTTTTTTTTTTGAAATGGAATCTTGCTCTGTCACTCAGGCTGGAGAGCAGTGGCATGATCTCAGCTCACTGCAACCTCCACCTCCTGGGTTCAAGCAGTTCTCCTGCCTAAGCCTCCCGAATAACTAAGAATATAGGCGCCGGCCACCACGCCCAGCTAATTGTTGTATTTTTAGTAGAGACAGTGTCTTACCATGTTGGCCAGGCTGGTCTCAAAGTCCTGACCTCAAGTGATCCACCCACCTTCACCTCCCAAATTGCTGGGATTTACAGGTGTGAGTCATTGTGCTCGAACTAAGACTTTCTAATGCTGTATTACCCCACAAAGAGGCTGACCACAGCCTCCTGGTGGGGTGATACAGCAAGTGGCGACACCATGGTGAGCTGCGGCCCAAGACCACTCAGAGGGGGTCACTTCACAGTCACAGCTGGTTGTGACCATGTGGGAAGGTGGGCATAGTATGGCCAGGCTTTCTCATTGGTCTAGAGAAGTCTGGCATCTGCATTTCTTATGAGTGAAATGTACAGTTTTTGAATGTTAGTCATGAATACAATGTTTTCTGTAAATGCTTTGCATGCCAAACAGACACTTCTGTTGACTGCACATGGTCAGCAGACACCCAACTGCCAGCCCATCTTAGACTGAAGGCACTGTTTGCTATTTTCAACATAATTGGTCAAATCTAAATAGCTAGATGAATATCTAAAAAAAGAAAAGAAGAGACAGAAAAAAAGATGACAGGACCAAAGAAAGAATGACAGAGAAGATGTATGTGTGTGTGCGTGTATGTGTGTAGAGAGAGATGATGGAAGGAAGGAAAGGAAGGAGGGAAAAAGGCAACCTAGGTAGATAGATGGGCAGATGGATAGATGGAGAGATAATAGATGGATAATCTTTAATGTTCAGTAACATATGACAAGTCACATTGCCAAGTAGAAGACACTCAGCCAGCGTTTAAAGAGAAAGTTTCACACTCACGGAGGAGCAGGCCAGTGATTGGTGTCAGGGATAATGACCCAAATTCACTGATTGCATTTTCTCAGGTGTCAAAGAGGAACAGAAAAGGATAGTGTGGCACAGAAAAGGACCAGAGGATGTCTTACCTTGGGCAATTCTATCTTGCTTCATGCACACTTTACTAGCAACTTGCTTGCCCTGATTCCAAAGCACGTTTAGATATCCCCACCATTGGCCAGGCTTACGTGTCCCCAAACCTGCAGATTTAGGAAAAAGTAAACAGCTGTTCTTAGGAGTGCGTGAGACCCTCCAGATGTCTCCTTTCTGATTCATACATCGTCATCCCCAGAGGGTGAAACAAAGGAACCAAGAAACTTGCTGAACACCCTTGAATGTAGAGGAAAAAATTATCCACCTATCAGAGAGTGTGTTGACAGTACTGATCTTTAATACTGAACATGTCTCTTCGTGGCACCTAAAAGTTAGCTCCTGCAACATTCTGCTCATTGGCAAAAATTGGGTTCATTTTTTAAGAGAAAGAGATTATGACAAAAGTAGAAAAAATATATTCTTATAGTTTAGATAGAACTGAAAGAACTGGCCAGGTATGGTGGCTCACATCTGTAATCCCAACACTTGGGAGGCTGAGGCTGGTAGATTACTTGAGGCCAGGGGTTCGAGACCAGCCTCGCCAATATGGCAAAACCCTGTCTCTACGAAACAATACAAAAATTAGCTGGGTATGGTGGTGCAGGCCTGTAGTCCCAGCTACTCCACAGGCTGAGGCAGGAGAATCACTTGAATTCAGGAGGTGGAGGTTTCAGTAAGCTGAGTTTGTACCACTGCACTCTAGCCTGGGCAACAAAGCAAGACTCCATCTCAAAAAACAAAGCAAAACAAAACAAAAAAACTGAAAAGCCCACCTGCCATGACTGTCTCCATCATGCATATCCTTAAGACCCAGTTCAAATGCCATCTCCTCCAAGAAGCCACCTTGATTTCCGCCCACTGAAAATCCTTCCTCCCTCTTTTCTTTGTCCATGGTGCCTTATTTTTCTTCCTACCCTGCCTCTTAACTCTCCCTGATTTATAATTATTTGTGTGTGTATATCTCCCCAGTTAACTAGGAAGATGACTTGGATTAGAAAGCTGGAGACTTTATCTTTGAATCTTGCAGTACTATTGATTTTGCTAGATGAACGAGAGTGACAAGTCACATCTTTTTTTCTCGAAGAAATACACCATGTACCCCCTTGTGCATAGAGACCTTCTTAACTGAGTTGGTTGACATGAACTCTTAAGTATTTAGCTTGTTGGATTCCAAAGTAAACTTGCAAGTTCCTGCAACCTGGGGTTCCTTTCCCTTTATCATTCAGTCCTTCATTCAGTGAATTAAGTTGTTCCTCAAATGAAGCAGAAATGATTCCTCTTTGGGGGCCTAAAGTGTAGTGTGAAGTTTTTAAAAAAGTAAATAAATCAATGCATACTTACAAATATTGACAGGTATGATTAAAGAATAAATGACAGTGTTCCACAAAATAAAATTAAGGTGAGTGTAGTTGTAAGAGAACCCTACTTAGGTAGAGTGATCCTGGAGGGCTTCTCTGAGGAGGTGATGGGCAAGCTGAGAGGTAAAGTATGACAAATGAGGTTTGAGTTGAGAACCTAAAAGGAGACCAATGTGGCTAAGGTATAATAAGAGAAAGAAGAGGTGGGAGAGGAAGTTGGAGGAGGAAACAAGGCCAGATCCATGCCCACACAGCTGAGATAATATCCCTACTGGCCTTGACAAATTAAAGCACTTCTTCCCATGCCTTCCACAGATTATTCCTAATGTCACTCTCTTGAATTATTTCTACCTTCCCTCATTCTAACTTCTGTTACATATAGCTATGCACACAAAAAAATCCATTTGTTGGCTAAAATAAGCAATAGTGACAATACCAAATGCTGTCAAAGATCACTCAAATATTGCTGGTGGGAATGTCAAATGACATAATCATTTTGGAAAATCATCTCTCATTTTCTTGTAGGACTAACCATGCACCTGCCATATGACTGAGCAATTGCACACTTGGGCATTTATCCCAGTAAAATGAAAACACATCCACAAAACAACCTGTATGCAAATGTTCACTGCAGCTTTATTTGTAATAATAGCTAAAGACTATAAATAGCCCATATGTTTTTCAATGCATGAATGGTTAAACTGTGATAATCCACGTTATGGAATACTATCTAGCAATAAAAAGGAACAAACTATTGATACACACCAACAACGAGGACGAAACTCCAGGGTGAGTTTCACTCACTTGTGGTGAGTGGAAAAAAGCTCATCTCTAAATCATTTCATCCAATCTCAGCAATCATTTTTTATGTATCTAAAGGTTACATACAAAATGATATCATGTATGTAGCATTCTTGAATTTAAAATTCTAGAAATAGAGAATCGATGAGTGGTTGCTGGGGTCAGGAATCGATGAGTGGGGTGCCAGTAGGGTGTGGTCATGAAAGGCGACCTTGTGTCTGTGGACTATTTTTTGTCCTGGCTGTGATATTTTAGAGTTTTGCCAGATGTTACCCCTGGTGCAATAAGTGTAGGGGTCATGGGCTGTCTGTATATTACTTATTAAACCTCGTATGAATCTACAATTATCTCAAAAAGTTTAATTTTTAAAATCCTTTCACATAACAACTTAGAGTTTGAAAGATTTTTACGATGTATTTTATATATTAAATTTTTATTTAAATATATGTGTCCTCTACCAAACTGTCAGAGCTTTCCCCTTGGAGATTTTGTCTTAATTATCTTTACATGCCTCCTCTCAAGCCTCCTGTTGTCAGGGAAGGAACAAGGCTGTAGGGTCGAGAAGACGTGGGCGAGATAACAAATGCAATGCCAGGCAAAGGACTTTGGCAGATTCAGAGCATGATTTGATAAAGACTGGAACTCAGGCAGAAGGACTGGCAGGTGGCGCCCGGACCCGTAATTCCTCCCTCTGGGCATCCAGGCGCAGACATGGATGATGCCCTGTGTGCTTGCAAAGGAGAGACAGGGATGCCACCCTCCTTTAGCTGTACTTTTTTGGGGGCTAGAGAGTAAGGTGTATTAATTTCCACTGGCTTCTATAACTACCACAGATGTGGTGGCTTAACATGATATAAATTTATTATCTAACAGTTCTGGTGATCTGATGTCTGAAATCAGTGTCACTGGCCTGCAACCAAGGTTTGGACAGGGCTGTGCTTTCTCTGGAGTCTCTTCTTCTAGCTTGTAGTGGCTACATGAGTGCGGTCTCTGCCTCGGTGTTCTCACTGTCTTCCGTTCTGGGTGTGTGTCTGCCTCTTTCTTTTAAGGACACTTGAGGTTGTGTGTAGGACCCTCTGGATAATCCAGGTTGATCACCCATTTCGTAAGCATCAGTTTAGTCACATCAGCAAGGAAATGATTTCCTTACAAAATTTGTAAGTTTCAGGGATTTTGACCTGAGATCTCTGAGTGGCTATTATCCGGCTTATTAGGGTAAGTGTGAGAACAGACTTACAAGTAGGGAACAATTCCTTGTGTCTCAAGAATTAAGTTCGGCGAGATACTTCGTGGCAACTAGCTGTCCAGGAAAGGTGCATGCTGGGAACTAGCTGTCCAGGTAAGGTGCTTGCCTAGGTGAGGTGCACGCCAGGAAATAGCTGTGCCGGTGAGGCGCGGGCTGGGAACTAGCTTTCCAGGTGAGATGCATACTAGAACTGCTGTCCAGGCGAGGTGCATGCTGGGAACTGCTATCCAGGCGAGGTGCATGCTGGGAACTGCTGTCCTGGTGAGGCGCATGCTGGGAACTGCTGTCCAGGTGAGGCACATGCTGGGAACTGGCTGTTCAGGCAAGATGCGTACTGGGAACTAGCAGTTCAGGCAAGATGCATACTGGGAACTGCTGTCTCAATGAGGTGCATGCTGGGAACTAGCTGTCCACGCTAGGTGCATGCTAGGAACTAGGTGTCCAGGTGAGGAGGATGCTGGGACTGTGCTGATGACATCAGGAGACCATGCCAGCCCGGGACCCTATGGATGGATTATCTCACTGGCAGAATTGGAACAGCTGGACCCGGGTGACTTATTGCCAGGCAACCCAAAGACAGCCTCTGGTGTTCCCCTTCACACAGTTCTGTCCCTCCCTCCATATACACCACCTAATGATTGTGCGAACTTGGAAAAGTTGCTTAACTTCTCTGAGCCTGAGTTTCCCCCTTTGTAAAAGGGGACTAATACTGGTGTTTACCTTTAGGGCTTTTGTGAGCGTTACTGATAGTGTATATAAGGTTTGTAGTAAGTGCCATACAAATGTTGGTTATATATATTCTTGTTTTTGATATTGTTGATACCTTAAGGATTGGCTGCATAACATTGAATTTTGGTTCACGGAGTTACTGATGTTGCCTGCCCCCAGCCATTGGGCTTCCTGGTTTAAAAGGCAAATCATCCTGATGGAGGATGGTGCCTACAATGTGTGGTGCTCGAGGACAATCCCTGTCTGCTTGGGACTCTGTCAGTGGTAGATGCTTTCAGAATTTGGGTTAGGAGTGATTGAGGGAGGTTAGCAAATGGATTCCTTCTCCTTGCACTGTGTGAAGCAGTTGGATGGGGTTAATTTGCAGGGCCCATAGTAAATGCTCTCAGCCTGTATGGAGGCTAATTTGTGAACCTGTAGCCATTTATTGCCCTGGTTGGGTTTGTTTACCAGTAGACAACGTCATTGGGATAATGTGCCTCACTGTGCGCAGAGAGGAGCTGCACTCTGACCTCATTTGAAGAAACCACCGAAGGGTAATTTCCTCCCCAACAGATGACTGACGTTACAGTGTGGTGACAAATGATGAGTATGGTAAATGGTTAATATAGCCAGGGCCAGGATCCATATGATTTATGCAAATAATTAGCTCTTCCTGGGTACTGGCCTGCATGTCTAGGTAACTTATTTTTTCAGACAGTCATCTCTGTAATGAGCTATTAGTCTGCAGGCCAGAAAGAAAGAAAGAAGGAGAAGGGAAGGAAAGACCTCAGGCAGTTAAGTCTTTGTTCCTTCCAGAAATCCTCATTTATTTAAAGCTGAATGTGATAACGTTTTCTTTTACAAAACTCCATTGCTCTGTATTGTAAAAGCAACTCAAAATATGAGGGTCTGATGTTTATTCGTTTCAATAATGGTTTCTGGGGTTTAGACAGAGCTTGCATTTCATCTTATTCATCTTCACTCCATTAACACGGAGGGACGTATACCATTAGCACCATTTCCTAGTTAAAGAATGTAAGGAAAGATGGAGGATCAATATGGCTGTATTAGGCAGGAGTGTTTGGATACAAATGACAGAGCCCATGAAGAGGAAAGGGGTTAATTATTTAAAAAGCTTATCTGAGGAATGTTTTATACAAATATGGGATGATCTGGGAAGCCAAATTGTTGGAAATTCAAGGGCATATCATACCTTGAAGACTAATGGAAATAGGAAGTTTAGTGAAGTTGGGACTACCTCTCACCTTTTTTCTGACTCGGGTTACCTGTTTTGCCTGACCAACAACATCTTCTGAACCTCACATATTACCTTCCTGCCACCTAGGAGAAGTGAATAATTTTTTTATTCTGGTTCCTGTATGACAGAGGAGAACTTTGATCACTGAGATTAGAATCCCTTGTTAATGCTTGGACTAATCTTTGGTGGCAAAGGAGTCAGTGCCACCCAAGGACAAGGTTTTACTGTTGGGAGGTGGGTGGGAGGAACAGGTCCTGAGAGGAGAGAGTGATGATCCCAGAAGAAGAGAAGGTTACTATGTAGGCAGTTGACAGATTCCAGCACTATACTGTAAGTTCCATGAGCATGTAGCTATACATGTTCTGGTGAGCACGATACCCCAGTACCCAATATAGTTCCTGGCAAAATGATAAGCATGCAGTGAACATGTGCAGGAGGAAGGGAGAGGGGGAAGGAGGGCAGTCAGAATTCTAGTATACAGGTCTGAAATAGCCAAGAAAAAGCAAGCACAATTATCAGCAGGTAGTCACACAAAGCAGAAATAAGAATAAGAGATCTGGCCGGGCGCGGTGGCTCAAGCCTGTAATCCCAGCACTTTGGGAGGCCGAGACGGGCGGATCACTAGGTCAGGAGATCGAGACCATCCTGGCTAACACGGTGAAACCCCGTCTCTACTAAAAAATACAAAAAACTAGCCGGGCGAGGTGGCGGGCGCCTGTAGTCCCAGCTACTCAGGAGGCTGAGACAGGAGAATGGCCCGAATCCGGGAGGCGGAGCTTGCAATGAGCTGAGATCCGGCCACTGCACTCCAGCCTGGGCGACAGAGCGAGACTCCGTCTCAAAAAAAAAAAAAAAAAAAAAAAAAAAAACAGTAAGAGATCTTTGAACTCTGGAGAGTTATCTCAGTGATGGAAACCTTGATTGCACTTCCTAGATTTATTGGATTCATCTAACTGATGAGCCCTTGGAAGTTTTATCCTCTACCTTTAGAGGATTTTGAGTGATACATTTCCTTTCTCCCTCCCTCCCTCCTTCCCTTTCTTTCTTCCTTCCCTCCTTCCTTTCTTTCCTCCTTCCCTCTTTCCTTCCCTTCCTCCTTCCCTTCCTCTCTGCCCTTCCTCTCTGCCTCCCTTCTTGCCTTCCTTCTTTGCTCAGCACATGTTCACTTCATGGGCTCTGTCATTTGCACCTAAAGACTCCTGCCTAATACAGGCCTGTTGATCTTCCATCCTTCCTTATATTCTCTACGGAATGGTGCTAATGGTATATGTCCCTCTGTGTTGATGGACCTCAGTGAAGATGAAATGAAGTCCCTTCCCTTCCCCTCTCTTCCTTCCCTCCCCTCCCCCTCCCCTCCCCCTCCCCTCCCCCTCCCCTCCCCCCACTCCCCTCCCCCCACTCCCCCTCCCCCCACTCCCCCTCCCCCTCCCCCACTCCCCCTCCCCTCCCCCACTCCCCCTCCCCTCCCCCACTCCCCCTCCCCTCCCCCACTCCCCCTCCCCTCCCCCACTCCCCCTCCCCCTCCCCGCTCCCCTCCCTCACTCCCCCTCCCCCTCCCCGCTCCCCTCCCTCTCTCCTCCCTCTCCCCTTCCTCTCTGCCTCCCTTCTTGCCTGCCTTCTTTGCTCAGCACATGTTCACTTCATGGGCTCTGTCATTTGCACCTAAAGACTCCTGCCTAAGACAGGCCTGTTGATCTTCCATCCTTCCTTATATTCCTCTCCCCTCCCTCTCCCCTCCTTTTCCTTCCCTTCCTTTCCTTCCCTTCCTTTCCTTCCCTTCTTCAATTGTGTATTGAGAACCAGATACTGTGCCAGGCACCAGAAACATCTGAATGATCAAGGCAGCCTCCATCTGCTTAGATCTTTTTAGTAGCTCTTTTATTGCTGAGTATGATGATGTAGAAGTTCTATTCCCAGTTTGTATTATTTTGAAGCCATCTCTGAATTCTGAGTAACTCTGATGATGAGTAGACTATGTCTCCTTGGGGTCCCTGTTTGAAGCTAGGATTTAGGTGAGCAATCCTGATCCCACTATGGAGACAGCAGGATCACCTGAGCCACTGACCTTTAAACCCAGGATATAAAGGTTATCATTGCCCTCTAGAAATACCAAATTGGTAAGAAAGGAAAATGCTCCCTTATGAATGTTCATCAAAGAGTGTTTCCCGTCAGGTGATATTCTGTCCCTTCAGGCCACGGTGGGATTCATTAAAGATGAGAGGACAGTGATGAACCACCTCTTGTGCAGGAATAGTTATATATTCCTGGATTCTTCGAGATATTACGAATTCCAATTAATAAGTAAAGTGGTTATCTCAATCACAAACTACCATGAGGCAATAACGATGGTCCATTTGTCAAAAACCGCCACTCAAGCACTAAGGAGATGTGTGTAACAGTTGGCATTTTAAGCATTGTGATTGTCAACCCACTGATTGACAGACCCCTTAATTGTCAATTTGGATAATAATAATTCTGCTGCAAAATGTTACAGAGAGACAGAGAAAGGGAAAGGAAAGAAGAGGAAGGGAGGGAGACGGGAAGGAAGGCGAGGGAGACAGAGAGGGAGGACGTGAGATAAATATTAGATATGCTTTGGAGTTTTTGAGTAGATTATTGCAAATTGTGTTCAACCCCACATCATTGCTGGCTGGTTGTCTTTTTTTATTTGTTGTGAGGTGATTGCTTCAGAAACCCTGACACAATTCTCTGTAGAGTGATTTTTGTGTGGTCAAGAATTTTGTAACTTTAAAAAGACTTTCCAATTCCTGCTGCCTTGGGACTTTGGCTCTCTCTACGCTGATACGTAAATCTTATTACACCATGTTGATAGCTGCCCTGATCTCTAAATATATCGGGAACTTATTAGGAAGAATCCCAAAGAAGTCAACACCTCTTTACTGAAGAGCTATTTAAAAAGATGTATTGGTAGCATCTAAGTGATCGCATTATTCTTAGTGAATCAGAGGCCTCCATTCTAAGAAGCGTGGGAGAGGTCAAACACCATGTATGCCAACTGAAAGAGTTAAGCCATTTTTCTATTTACATGGTTTATTTCACAAGTGTCTGACTCATTGAGCATAGCCAGCACAGTTAAATTACAAAATTACTATTTGGTCCTTTTTTTATTGACTACAATTCAAGGCTGCTTCAAGCCTCCCAAATTTAATCCCTGAAGCTCTTTGCCAAGAACATTACCTTTTATTTTCAGTGTTAAACTGTGTAAGATACCCCTAAGGCTACATGGAAACTTACTCTCTGTGATAGCAGCTAACGGAGTGTATCAATTGTTCATGATTTCCCATTCTCCTGTAAATTGAGAGAGGCAGGGAGAGCAGTGGAATGCGAATTTTGTTCTGTCAGCACTTTCTTGCCCCAGCTTTAGCCCAAGCAATGCCTGTTTTGGTAATTAATTATAGTGTCTTTGTAGCTCTTCATTCTCAGTTACCGTTTAGCAACCTATCAAATCCTGAGCTAATGAGTCTATCCCATAGAAGTCAATGCATTTACTTTATTTTATTTTTAAGCATCAAGACAGTACTGATTTTTCTTAGGTCAGATGAAGTTGAGAGGGAGATTCTAAACCAGTCTATGGAAAAGGCAAGGTTTTTCTACTCACAAATGTTCATCCCAAGAATGGCTCTGCTTAAAGCTTTTCATTGATGTTTGTCTAACTAGAAATTGGAGTATCCCAGTTATTCATGTGACAGTAATTTAATATTTGAAGGAAGAAGTGTCCTTGTCAAAGTGTTGTTAGTAAACAAAGGTTGAATGGTTCTGAGATTTCTCTCAAATGATGAAGCACACTTTGTAGGGGATGTTTCAGAGGTCTTCCCTCTCTGTGTTGAGAGACTAGATTAGGATATATAGCTTAGGATTTTCATCTAAAATACAGGAAAAAGCAGAGCAGATTCGTGATGCTTTCCTCTTCTCATTGCTTTTGTGGTGGTGTTCTTTCTTCTTTAATTGTGGACTTGGAGGAGTTCTGTAATCTCTTTATGGGAAGGACTTAGGCAGAGCAGTTTGGTTTCAGGGCAGACGGAGAGCATACTCCTTGAAGCTGCTTTCATATCAGGCTTGCTTGTTTTACTCAGAATCATATGGTTACAGCTCAATTAAAATAGCAGAGTTTTCTGAGGATGATTTCATTCGCTTTATGTGAGACTAAGACGATTTCATTGACTTTATACGAGACATATCACTAATCTCTACCGAAGAATAGAAACAATAATTTTCTGGAATTACGTATCAGAATATGAGTATTCAGCTCAGCCTCTTTATGGAACAATGTATACCAAAAACACATCTTTATTCTTAGTTGAAAGTCTTAGAGAACCCAAAAATTAGAGCAATGGCATTCGCCTCTGGTGGTTAGAAGTAAAATCTTCAATTCAGCCCACAAAACTCAGACTGATAGCTATTTCTGAAGCCCGGCTATAACTACAGTATCACGTGGCCGATAAGTTCTGCATTTCTAAAGGAAGATATTTTTTCCCTGTCAATCAAAAGTGAGTAAAAACACATGTACACATTTTAGCTTAGCTGACCAGGTCACAGGGATGTGTACCTGTTTATGTATAAGTGCCAGGAGTGAGGCTGGAAGGAGGAATTAAGTTATGTTCCCTTAATACCACCAGTGTTGTATTTTCCTTAAAAAAAGAATGTATATATACAAATTAGTTCCTCAATCCAATAAGAACATGACTCTTACTCTTTATAAAAATGCCACCTCTTAAGTATTATTTCTTCCCATCTCATTCATTGATAATGTCTATTATATTTTTATAATAAAGAATCAAAGATTCTATGCGAAATTCTCTGTTCTCCTCAAACAGATGAGGGACCATATTCTGATGCTTTTGCCCATAGTTGGGGCTTAATATCGACTCTAATATCTAATATAATTTATTTTACTTGTCGACTCTCTATTAGAGAACTTGATAAGCAGAAGAACAGTTGATCGCTCTTGTTCAGGTCGGCTGCACTAATGCCCATGGACCTGCAAATTTCCCAAATGTGAGTGGCTTTTATGCTGCTTGTAGAAATCTGAGTTTAGATGAGCCACAGTTTGTAGAAAATGCTTCAGAGGCCTTCCTGCAGCCTCTCTCTGTGGATAACCTCCATGGAACTATATTTGGTAGACACTGAAAGTTGTAACCATTTAATTCAAAATTTTTAATTGACTGTGGTATCAGCAAAATGAGAAATGTCTTTCACCCTTGATCTTTGACAATAGCAGACATGTTAATATGAAGTTATTGTTAAGGCTCCAAAAGGCACTGATACAAGTATTTTTTTTTCTGCCATTCTTGTTTCTTTATAGATTCACACTTTTGAGTATTCAGAGCTTGCTTTTCCTTTGAGTTAGAGGAATGCATTGGAGAGAAGTGTTATTGATGAGGGCTGATTAAGCAAATTAATGAATTGAGACAGCTGAATAGTAAGTGAGAAGAATTTGAGGAGTGGAATTGGTTTTTGCTCATTGACTGTAAAGTGTAGGAGTTAAAACCACAAGGGTACCTGATGAAACAAGCTGTATTATCAAGGTAAGTGAAGAGAGAGCATTTGGAATTGTATACTATTTTTCCTTTTCCAACGAATAGCTGTGTGCTAGCTGTTCACTGCTTTCTTGGCATATATTTTTCTTGTTTCATTTTCTGAGTCATCTGCAATAGTGGAAATGATTTCATTCAACAAATATATTGAATGCCCATTATGTTCCAGACACAATGTTAGGCATTTAATGGTACTGGTAGAAATACATTATTTAATATGTCTGATGACTGAATGTTCTCAGTTCTAATGGAGTCAAGTGTTTTTGGCTGGGGGTGGTAATCTTTGGAAAGGATCTTGGAAAGCCTTTGTTATTTCAAACTCTTCAAATCTGCAAATCTTAAAAACAAGGCAACACTTCATGTTGGCTAAGACGTGGGGGCAGTGGGCGCTCTACCGTGATGCTGGTGGGAGTGTATATTGATGCACCTGCTTTGGCGCTCAGTTTTGTAATATCATGGGACATTCAAGATGCATGTACTTTTGAGATATTTCATTCCTAAATGCACACATGAAGGAGACACATAGAAAATTCACTTTGGCATCCAAGTGAAATGTTAGGAAGACAACAATCAACCAAACATTAATTGTCCACCAGTAGGGAAATAGAAAATAAATTGTAGCAAAAGTCATGTCTGGTGTGCCATGTTAAAATGAATAAACTAGATCTCTATGTGCCAATGTGGATAGATCTGAAAACTATAATGCTGAACAACAACAAAAAGTAATTTGCAGGAGGAGACATACAGTATGAATACATCATTTATGTGTGGTTTTTGGACTCAGAAAAATATGTTCAAAAATATGTAAATGTGTTCAAAAATAGATATTCCAAAATATACATTTATATGTATTTATATATGAATGTGTCCAAAGATATGTATTCTCTTGGGGTATATGCATATATGGTAAAACAAGAGAGAGCTATGTGGGAATGATACACAGTAAGTTCAGCAGTATGCCCACCACTGTTAGGGAGTAGGGGAGGGGTTTTAATCAGCGAGAGTGACTGAGAAGGATTCCATTATATTCGTTATATTTTATGTTGCAAGCTGCGGGGTGGACATATGGCATTTGCTGCAGCATCTTTGATATTTTTTATATGTCTGATGTATTGCATAAGAAAAAAGAGTGCATCTGAAAAGCTACAGCTATCGCTGTGTGTGTGTATATACATGCTGAGATTTTTGAGCACCGGACTCTAACCATAGTCTAATCATTTTCAGGTTTGCAAAGGTTTTTGTACAAAAACAAGGTCCATTTCGAGTGCAGTATCTTGGTAAGATTGTTAGGGGCAGATGAGCAAAGGGATGCAGTACCCTCAATCTACAAGGCAAAAGATGGACCAGTCAAGCAGTTCCCTAATGTCTTTGATCAATGTAAACTGCTAATTGCAAGTTCTGACTCTCTTTTCCAAAAGGAATGATTTTCTCCCCCACTCAATTACAAGAATAATTGCTTCAACTCTCAATGTTCCTTTAACTGGGCACATTCAATGTTAGCATCTTAGGCTCTCATTTCATATGAAACTACTAAGTTGTTCCCGTTAACAGCCCCTGTATTGGGTCTTTGTGTTGCAATATTACAGACTTGGCATGCACCCTTCTCTATTTTTCACTGTGTATAATGAGGTCAAATTCGTTTTGGAAGGCCTTGAGGTCTTCCAGATTTACAGCTATTTGAAAACCCTATTGATAATAAATATTTGGCCAAAGTGTTTCCATTTTCATACACTCCCCATCTTTCCTGGCTAGGGTCCCCTAGTTTCTTTCTTTCTTTTTTTTTTTTTTTTCTGTCTAGCCTGCATTTTCTCCCTGCCCAGAAATGTCATTAACATTAACAAGTGCTCTCTCTGGCACTGGCAGGAGGTCTGCAAACAGAACTGGTTTGGAATGTGCAATGGGAGGCTTGAATCAAACAAAAGCTGTGATACAGACTGGAGTGTGTAAGGCAAACTCGATAAGCTCCAGTCAATACTGACAGGAAAAATCACAGCAAAACTGATTGTGGTGAGAACATGTCATTGGCCTATGAGGGAGACTTGGAAGGGATGCTTCAGCAGTAATAACAACAAAAGAGTTTTTCATTTAACTTTTATATTAGGAAGGGTTGCTGTGTGTGTCATGTTTAGGGACAAAGTTAAATAAGTACTGATCCTTACTCTAGAGAGTTACTGGGCATAAGAACCCCGGAGTCCTGGACCACCTCCAGAGATTTTAATTCTGTAGGTCTGGAGTGGAGACTGTTTCCCTTGTGAACAAGCTCACAGGCGATGCTGATCCTGCTGGTTCCTGGTAGCACATTTTGAACAGCAGGGCCCCAGAGCAGGTTCAATGAAATGGAGGAAAGGAGTCAAATAAATATCCTTTCATGCAGTGCTATGGGGAGACGCAATGGCAGAGTTATTAGCAATACTACAGTTACCTAGGAAAAGGAGCAAACAGCTCTGCCTTGCCCAGGGAACCAGCAGAATGGAGGTGATACTTAACCAGCACCTTGAAGAGTGAAGAGATTTCCAGGAGGAAAAGAGAGTTCGTGTTACAGACAGAGGAAATGCCATGAAAGATGTACAGGACACAGCTGGAAAATGAAAGTGATTTTATATGAACAGAGCTGGAGGGAGACTTGGAATCATCCCAGATGCTCTTTAAGAATCAGCTGTGGCTCACACCTGTAATCCCGGCACTTTGTAAGGCCGAGGCTGGTGGATCACCTGAGGTCAGCAGTTCAAGACCAGCCTGGCCAACATGGCGAAACCTCATCTCTACTAAAAATACAAAAATTAGCCAGGCATGGTGGCCGGCACCTGTAATGCCAGCTACTCAGGAGGCTGAGGCAGGAGAATCACTGGAACCCTGGAGGCAGAGGTTGCAGTGAGCTGAGATCATGGCACTGCGCTCCAGCCTGGGTGACAGAGTGAGACTGTCTCAAAAAAAAAAAAAAAAAAAAAAAAAGGAAGACATGCCGCAGCTGGTTTTTGAAGGAATTTGCAGAGTCCTTCTAAGGTGTTTGGTCCATTATTCTATGGTGCAGAGCAGTGGAAGAACTTTTAGAGATTATTGGTGGGAGAGTGGATAAAGAGAAACTATTAAGCAGGGGACCAAAAGTCTAGGTGAAAAAAGAGGAGGGCTTGCCTGAATTAGTTTTTGGAGTAGAGAAGGACATCACACAAAACATTCCATTCTAAAGGCAAGACCCTCAAGGTTGGAAACGAAGTATCATCTGGATGCCGATTGGAAAAAGTGATTAAGAGCAAATGGTCAAGATGAATGGGTAGAGATGAAACGTGGGTCACCGGGAGGGTGAGGACTCACTAATCTTCAAGAATCTATGGCTAAAGAATCAAGACGCCTTACTAAAATTTAGAAAAGTCCCATAATGGAAAGAACTAAGCAAGTTTTGCCTTCTGCTACCTCTACATTCATTATGTTGCGTGTACAAGTAGAACACACAGCAGGGACTGTGTTTTAGTACCAATTACAATTATTTTCTGGTTGTAAATGTAGGTTCAGTGAAATGGAGGAAAAGAGTCAAATAAATATCCTTTCATGCAGTGCTATGGGGAGATGCAATGGCAGAATTATTAGCAATACTACAGTTACCGAGGAAAAGGAGCAAACAGCTCTGCCTTGCCCAGGGAACCAGCAGAGTGGAGGTGATACTTAACCAGCACCTTGAAGAGTGAAGAGATAAATGATAATGAGAAGATAAATGTAAATGACATTAAAGATGTCATCTGTTCCGGGATGCCATTTTTATCTTCTTTGTCAGAAGGAGAGAGAGAGAATGGCATCAAAATACCAAGGTTCTGGGTTTTTTTCCCCTTAAAAAAAAAAAAGAAAAGAAAAAAGAAATGACCCTAAGCACAAATTGGATGTTGGCACTTTTTTTTTTCTTTTTTTACCAAAACCAAATACAACCTTACGGAGGTGATGAGACTTGTGATACAGTCTTAGGAGGATGTGCTATGAGAGGAGCCAAATTAGGTAACCACAAACAAATACCAAGTTCTTTATTGGTATTTTGAATATTTATTAAACAGTTCCCAATCCACTGCCATTTGTTTCCTTCACACTTTATGCTCCCTCCTTCTTCCTTCTCTTGCAAAATCCTCACAACTTGTCCTGTCTTTCTGTTCCTCTTCTTTTTTTGTTGTTGAGATTATGCCTTGCAAAACCTCTAATTAACCTGCCTAGCAAAAGCTAAACCTTCTTCAGAGTACAGAGAGAGTAGAAAAAATAAAAGTGACAAACAAGAAAGCGAAGGAGTCTCTTTAGCAGGAAGGAGGAGGGGTCATTTCAGGGAAATTATTTTAATAATTCTAGTCCCATCACATAAATAATTCATTTTTTCTTCTATATCACTGTATTACTAGACTTCGTCCCAAAGCATAACTCTTCCACTTTTAGACACTTTCAAAAATAAGAAATTAGAGAACACACTTCATTCTTTTGTTATCCTATCCAGTTATTTCAAGACAAAACATTTCAAAAATAATAAATTCAGAGTGCAATAAACGAACGCTATTTGTTTTACTTTTGCAGGCACAGACATTTTGTGAAATCACCAACAATTTAGAAAAGAAATGACATCATCATGGCCAAAATAGTAGAAATGACATAATCTCAAAATAACATTAAAAAAAAACCTTAATTAAAAATTTAGCTTTAGATTTAAACCCCCGTATTTTCCCCTTACTTTTTTTTTTTTTTAAAATCATGGGCTAATATGTCAAAACAGGCTGGATCTATCAAAGGCAGGATGTTTGCAAATCAAAGATCTAATTCAAATGTTTCATTTGCTTCATGATGGAAAATTCCAAACTGGCTTTTAAAGCCTTTTAATAACGTATGGAATCCTGACGAAAAAGTTACTTCCTAGAATATGTTGCTCTGTTCAACCTATATTTTTAAGTGTCTTTTTCCTCTAATGTGGGTTTAAAAACAATGAGGAGAGACATGTACTACTTAGGTATTTTGTTGAGGCCAATTCCCTTTTTTCTGATGTTGTGTGAATGGATACCCATCAAAACAAGAGGGACGTTTTTGGTTTTTCTTTTTGGTGATAAATCGAAAACACAAGAGTAAAAAATGAGCCCTGTTCCACAATCCCTGTGCCATTGTTGGAGTGGGTTTTTCTTTTCTTTTCTTTCTTTTTTTTTCTTTTTGAGATGGAGTTTTTCTCTTGTTGCCCAGGCTGGAGTGCAGTGGCGCGATCTTGGCTCACTGCAACCTTCACTTCCTGGGTTCAAGCGATTCTCCAGCCTCAGCCTCCCACATAGCTGGGATTACAGGTGCCCACCACCATGCCTGGGTAATTTTTGTATTTTTACTACAGATGGGGTTTTGCCATGTTGGCCAGGCTGGTCTCGAACTCCTGACCTCAGGTGATCCACCCATCTTGGCCTCCCAAAGTGCTGGGATTACAGACTGAGCCACTGCGCCTGACCTGGAGTAGGTTTTTCAAGTACTTATAATAATTACTTCAATAATATGTGTTCATTGTAGATAACATGAAACTTGCAGAAAAACACAAGAAAAATCGTTTCTCATTTTACCACTGTTTATGATTAGTGTGCACCATTTTGATATTTCCTTTCTAGCCCCACACACCAAGGTATCTTCATATTTTTTAACACATGGTTAATTATTTGCTACTATGTTCCAGGAATTGTATCGGGTGTTAGAAATACAATTTGTATTAATTGTAGATAATATTTTGTGATCCATTATTTTTTAATTTAATAAGATACTATGCACTGATATTTATTCTTCTTCATGATATGTGACAACATAGTGTTCCCTAATTCATTTAATTAATAAGTTCATTTTACCTTCTCATTTTGCCTCTCATTTGCTATTTTATCACCTTTCACAAATGGGTTTATTTGTTGTATTTTTTCCTGCTTTATTTGTAAGCAGAATTAGATAACAGTTGCACACTGAGAATTTTCAGGTACAATTAACTTCTCCCTTTTTTGCATGTAGGCTTATTTCTTCCTGACAAGACTTTTGCCTTCTAAGTAACTTAGTGTTAAAACATTACCTGAAAAAGCCAACCCATTTGGTTCTTGCCCAGTAATGTCTAAATCATGTAAGAAATGCATTGAAGAAACAATCAGGGAAAAAAGAGGGAGTAATATTGGCTAGCACAACATTTGAATAAATCTGGAAAGAAAAGAATAAATCTGGGTTGAAATAGAAGCCAAAAGACGATATTTTTATGTAAAATAATTCCCCTGTCCTTTTCTTTCCCCAGCTCTTTTTCTATCTAATATGCATTTTTCTTTATATTATAAAAGAGCTTTGCTCACCTTATCTCTGGTAGTTCTTTATTACTTCAATCTCTTCTCATTATTTTTTAATGTTCGGGAAATGTAAACTACTTTCCTACCACTTTTCATTTTTGTGGATAGGGTGGCTGATGGACTTTAAGTTTCAAGCTATGATGAAACAAGGAAATAGATCACTTCTTACGGTGTCATAATGGAACTCTGTTGATGGGTCTAATAAAGAAGAAAAAAAAATCAAACCTTATCCATCATCTCCATGACTTCTAGTGTCTTTCCCATCTGCATCTTTGTGTTAAGCAAAAAATATATAATGCAAAAACTGTGTTTCACAAAGGACTTTTTTTTAATGGTTAGGATTTTCTAAGGTTGTAACTTTTGCATGTATAGTAGTTGCCACACAAAGCATCAAGATAAGGAAACCAGCCCTGATGGGTCCTTAGCTACGTGACAATATCTAAAGGTCATACTGTTTTAAACAGACAGAAAACCCTCTAGTTAGAGTCTGTATTAGCTGTTCTTTATAGATTGTATTTAAAGACTCCATTCTAACCAGCAAGAACACTTCCAGTATGAATTTCCCATAAAGCAGTCAGGTTTTAGCTTGGAGATGTACGAAGTGCAGATGTTTCGTGAGTTTTCATCTTGGTCTTGCAAAGAAAAGCATGAAGCTATGTAAGTCTTTCTGTAGGGAAAAAAAAATACTTTTTTTTCTTCCTTTTTTTTTTTTTTTTTCCTTTCTGATGAGCATCGATGGAGGATGGAGAGCTCCTTCTGGATCATTATTGGCTCTGATGATGGTTTTGTACAAGGAATAAACTCTCTTGGGGTAGTGATTGTTTTTAATGACCTTTATAATCCAGAATTTTTGTTCATCTGAGAAACTAACGAGGATTAAGAGAAGAAAGGGGGCCGGGCGTGGAGGCTCACTCATGTAATTTCAGCGCTTTGGGAGGCCGAGACAGGCAGATCAGTTGAGGTCAGGAGTTCAAGACCAGCCTGGCCAACATGGCAAAACGTCATCTCTACTAAAAATGCAAAAATTAGCCATGTGTGGTGGTACAGGCCTGTAGTCCCAGCTACTCGGGAGGCTGAGGCAGAAGGATCACTTGAACCCAGGAGGCAGAGGTTGCAATGAGCTGAGATTGTCTGGGTGACAGAGCACAGGACTCTGTCTCAAAAAAAAAAAAAAAAAAAGGGATCCAACACATATTTATCAATTAATGTGTCAATTACCCATGGCATCATTGCCTTTATATTTGCTCAGAACAAGTCCTGTTTATCCCTTGATCCTAGTGTAATTGTTAACATTCCCCTTTCTGCTGACAGGTGTCCCAGTTTCAACAATGTATTATACAGTCATTCCATAGCAGCCCTCTTAAACAAGAGAGTAATCAAATATAGAAGTCAAGCATCCTGAACAGATAAATTGGCAGTTGAATTCTGATTTCTCTATTTGCTTCTTCTGAGAAGCTAAAACTACTATATTTCAATTAACTTGTTTGAAAAATAGGTATGATAGTAATGTTTTTCCTATATGGGTGTTGAGAAAATTAATATGTGAAATTTTGATCAAAGTACTGATAAATAGTAAATATTCATTTTACATTAGCAAATAATTCCTATTTTTTTTTCATTAAAGTCTCTCAGTGTTATATGTTACAGCCTCCAGGTCATTTAGTATATAGAAACAGAAGTACTTCCTGGTCAGCAGCAGTGGACACAGGAAGTGGTTTATCATAAGATGGACAGAGAAAGTGACTGGATGGTAAAACAGAGTGGATTCATCTATGATAGATAAGTGTCTGTAAAGGGACTGTGGATCTAGACACATTTCTGTAAGTTTTCTTGTGGGTTAGTGTTCAAACTGGTAAAGTTGCCAGGGCAAGGTAGGAAAGTCAGATTCAAGCCAGTGCTTCACATTTATTGGTTTATGATTTCTTTTCCCTTTTTTTTTCTTTTTTTTTTTTTTTTTTTTTTTTTTTTTTTTTTTTTTTGAGAGAGAGAGTCTCACTCTGTCACCCAAACTGGAGTGCAGTAGTACGATCTTGGCTTACTGCAACCTCTGCGTCCCGGGTTCAAGTGATTCTCCTGCCTCAGTCTCCCGAGTAGCTGGGATTACAGGCACATACCACCACGCCTAGCTAATTTTTGTATTTTTCCTAGAGATGGCGTTTCACCACACTGGCCAGGCTAGTTAGAACTCCTGACCTCAGGTGATCCACCTGCCTCAGCCTCTGAAAGTGCTGAGATTATAGGCATGAGCATGCTGCACCCAGCCAATATTTCTTAAAGATGGGTGATAGGATTGCATCTTTTTGCTTCTTGAAAGATGGGCTTGGCCACGTGACTGACTTTGACTAATGAAATATGCAGGGAGGTGATATGACTGTCTTCTGGGTGGATGCTTGACGTGACATTTTGTGATTTACCACATTTTCTAGCCCTTGCCTTAGAGATTTTTGGATACATGAGTTGAAATAAACCGTCTGTCAGCTCATGTCCCTGAGTGACTACAAAAAGCAAAAGTTCCAGCCAACCTACATTAGGCACATGGCACAAATAAGAAATAAACTTTTATTGCTATAAGCCACTAACTTCATGGGCTGTTTATTATAGCAGCATCATGTAGCCCATACTGGCTGATGCATCTTGCCTCCTGCTGGCCTGTCATATCTTCTGCTGCTTTGCACTCTCATCTCTTCCTTCCCCCACTTGCCATTATCACTGACATTTGCTGACCACCTATATAAGCAAAGTGCTTGGTGTCAATATGTTCCTCATAAGAACCTTATCAAGTAAATACTTTTTATATCTTGCCACTGCTAGATGAAGAAATGAGCTCAGAGGGTCACTGTTCACAAATCCCACAGTCGTAGGCAGAGAAAGAGTCAAACGTGGGTCTTTCAAACTCCAGATTCTGTTATTAACTACTATGCTAGCTGTCTTGTATTAGGAAGGAGTTCACTTACTGTCTTTTGAGTTTTTTCTTTAATGTAAATGCCCTGAGTTTTTCAACACATATAAAAGGGTTGTATGAATCCTTTTTGTTCATAAAAGGAGATTAACATTAATTTCTGTGCAGAGTAGGATGAAATAGAGAAAGGGAGAACAGGAAAAATATAATCGGAATCTTATCAACTCTGATGTCTTAGAACTAGGATTTTTATCCTTGTCAAAATAAATTCTAGAACACACATTCATCCCATTTGCAAAGCCATGTGACTCTAGAGAACCGTGTTGACCGATTGGAAATGAGTAGAATTCTAAACAGCATTAGCTTGATGTGGAATTTCCAACTACTTAATTCTGGTTGGTTTTGAAGACACATGAGCTGACTGCTTCACGGGAATCAGGAATGAAGGGGAATCTGTTCAGAACGTATGTCTCCCCACACTAAAAACAATTCAAAGCCATAAATTACTTACATCATCTCAGCACCTGGGGGACTGCTCACTAGTTCTAGGGCCTATAAAATAAGGGATCAAAGGGAACATTTCCTATGTTGATGCTGTGAGATCTATGCATATCTTTCAGTTCTTTCTTTTTGGATGATGGTGATGATGATGATAATGATGATTTTTGCTTAAGAGTTTTGGACCACCTCGTTTTCACAAGGTGCTAAGGAATGGGTTTTAGGGTTTGGCCCGAAAACCTTATTTCACCTAGAATTTTGCAGGCAGAGCAAGGAGTTAGCAGCCTGGGGTGGGGCAGTGAAGGAGAGAGTGTTCCCTTTGGTCACTTGAAAAAATCAGTGCCTTTTTCCTTGTCAGCAGTACTGAAATTTAGCACTGCTAGGAAACAGAAATCTGATATTCCAAGATGCTCCCATTGGATTTTCAGACATCTCCTTTGCATTTTGATTGTTTCAGCAAGTCGTACCTCACTTCTGATACCTATAAATATCTCAGGTTTTAGTTGACGCACGTCTGGCTAGCTTTGCAACAAGGATTTAAGAGCTTCGTGATATAATTTGCCATGAATAATTGCTAGTAGAACATATTGGATCACCTTGTATAACTTTTGCAGGTTGGTTTTAATTTCAGGTTTGACTGTTATATTGTAGCTTTGCAAAGCAATAACAAAAATCATAATTTAGATGAGCAGAAACAAAACAAATGATGGGAATATTACCATAACCATAATTTTACAGCACAGTTTAATTATTTGGTTCAGTAATGTTCAATAATTATTTCAACACCAAAATTCCTCGCCACCCCAGCCCCTCAACAAACTAAACAACTGTTTCACTACTAGCAACTAATTTATAAGGCAATTTCAGATTCTTATGACTTCTTGTCTCTCTGAGATTTACAGTCACTAATAAAAGGCCCTAACTTCGAGAGGCGTGAATTAAAACTCATTTATAAAGAGAATAAAAATTCAGAGTTTTTCCAGTTCTATCCAGAAGTGTCCATATTCCTGTGGACTTGGATGTAAGTGGATGAAGCCCAGTATCAGGTGAATAACAGGTGCTCATTAAATATTGGAAAGCAAATGAACTCACAGATGCATATAAAGTAGGCAGAGTCTTAGGAATGGACCAGTTGACTTATCTTTCTTCTTACGTTCTTTAGGATGGAATTTGATGAAGGTATTTTTCTTTTCTTTTCTTTAAATAAAACAACTGAAGTTTAATTCCATGTGTCTGAAAATCCCTCCCCCCTTTTATTTATTTTTTTTGAGATGGAGTCTTGCTGTGTCCCCCAGGCTGGAGGCTGGAGTGCATTGGCATGATCTTGGCTTACTGTAACCTCCCGCTCGTGGGTTCAACTGATTCTCCTGCATCAACTTCCTGAATAGCTGGGATTACAGGCACGTGCCATCACGCCTGGCTAATTTTTGTATATTTTAGTGGACATGGGGTTTCACTATGTTGGCCAGGCTGGTCTCAAACTCCTGAGGTCAAATGATCTGCTCACCTTGGCCTCCCAAAGTGCTGGGATTATAGGCGTGAGCCACCACGCCCAGCCTGAAAAATCACTCTTGACTCTTTCCTCACCCTTACCCCTCATGCCCAAAGATCAAGTCCAATGAATTGTCCCCTCGTCATTATTGACTGAAACTTTTTGCTTCTCTCCATTCTCCCTCTATTCTTCTGGCCAAAGCCACTCTTCCCTCTTGCCTGGAGTGCTGTCAACACTTCTAAACTGGCCTTTCTTCCTTCACTCTTGTCTCCATTAATCCATTCTCCATATACCAGTAAGAGTGATTTTCTGTTACATGATCACCATCATTCTTGCTGAAATTTCTACCATACCTCCCACTGATTTTAGGATCAAGTCTGGAAATTCTGTCAGTGGCCATCAAGGTGCAGTTGCTGCTTAGCCTGTCGTGTCCTAAATCCACATTTGATGGCACTTTTTCACTATCTGTGGTCTTTCAGAGACGAAGAGAGAGAGAGACAGTGAGAGAAAGAGAGAGAGAGAGAGTATGTGTGTGTCCCTGGGTGTAGAGCATGGGGATGTCTGAAACACTTTGTATAATCAATCCCGTTGTTGATTATGATTGTGTGTAGGCATCATTTCTGGAAAGCCTCTCAGTTATATAACCCTTAATTGTCTTTTCATAGCATCGTTGTAATGGTACATATTATGTGATAATATGATACCCTCACTCTTTCACCAAATGGAAAACTGTGAGAGCGGTACTATGTATATCTTAGTCATCAACTTATGCTCAGCACCTAGCATGGAGACCAGCACATAGTAGAGAGTTAATAACTGCCGTATAAATGAATACAACACATCTATCCAGTTGGACAACTTGGGGTAGTTGTGCTTCTCTGCAGTCTATCTCCCTCTCTTCCTTTCTCCCTCCTCTCTGTTTCTCTCTTTCTCTCTTTCTCATAGTAATAATAGCTTTACTATGACCATAGCTCTTTTTTTTTTTTTTAACCTATCACCTTTTAACACTTTATGAACTGTTTCTAAAAACTCAACTTAGGAAACAGCTGAATTAGCCCTTTTCTTTAGGTTTCAGGCTTCTCTGAATTCCCTCGAATTCTCTTATTTGAAAGTCTGGTTCCTGTTTATATTGGAAACATTCTTTAAAAAGAGAAAAAACACCTGGAAGGGCAACAAAACACCCAGTTAATGTGCCACTGCTTTGAATATTCCTGCAATGGCAACAGTTAAAGTAGAATCATTGCACACTGTGCTAGCAAAATTTATAATCCAGGGTGAGCTAGATTTACAGTTGTCTCAAAATCTGCCTTTTTTGTCCTTTAGGAGTTAAAAGTGCAAATAATAATAATACTGAGAATAGAGTTGAATTGATTGCTTCAAACAAAATGGTTAAATTCTGTTTGGGTCTTTAAAAGAGTTAACAGAATATGACAATTCAAACACTCTATGTTCCATAAAAATAGTGCTATTAGGAAGAAAGCCATACTTCTCAGTAACCTCCCTGACACTTGCTCTGTTTGAGTTCCCCGGCCGCAGCTGGTCTTGAGTATAATGCTATTGATTTTGAGAGATTTTATAAAGATAATTAGATATACTGGAGCGTATTCTATATTCTCAGCATTTCCGAGGCTATGCAAAGCCACCCAAAGTTTTGAAATCTGTATCTGGTATTTCTTACTTGAGAAACTTTTAGTTTCTATGCATTGGAAAAAAAAAATAATCTATAGCAAACCTTCCTCCTGAAGTGTGAAGAAGGAATAAACTAGGAGTAGAGATTTTTGCCTCCTTTTTCATTTATGTAAATAAACGTATGAAATGGATGTTTAATTTATGCATTAGTTATCTTGGTCCCAAAGCATAACTCTTTTAACACCTTGAGCTTCCTTATGTTGGAGGGAGAAAAAGAGTGTAAAATCATTAGAGACATGATTATGCTTTAATTTAGGTCTTTTAGTTATGTAAGCAGAATGCAATTAAACAAGAAGTGCTCACTATGACTACATATTTCAAATAGGCTTTCAATTTTTCAGTTTTATGTGTGTCTTCTGCAATTGCATGAAGCTTCCTCAAGGCTATGACAGTGAATTATAGCTGTGTTCTTGTAATTATTTTCAGCTTAAAAAAAAAGAAAAACTTTCCTGCATAAACTATTGAGTTAAACACATTACACATCTAGTTTTTATTGGGATTCTGTGAGATTTTACACGAGCTGTGAGATTCTCTCCATTCATAGGTTTAGGAGGAAAATGTGAGAATTTATGGTGTAATCATTGTCACTGTCACTATCACGCTCTCATTGTCGTCATCACCATGAAAATCAGATGCACGTGTGTTTTCTTGCTTAATTATTGGAGCAACTCTGTGAGCTTTGTTGTTGCCATTTTCCAGATGAGGAAACCGAGGCTTTGAAACATTAAGGAACTTGCATAAAGTCAGACAGCTAGGAAGCATAGTATCTGAAATAGGAAACCATTGCTCACTTCAACGGCACATCCACTAAAGTTGGAATGATACAGAGAAGATTAGCACGACCCCTGTGCAACAATGACATGGGAACTTGTGAAGCATTTCGTATTTTTACTAAAAGTAGAAATACTAGTCGATCCAGTATCTACCAAGAGGAAAAGAAGTCATTATATGAAAAAGACACTTGCACACGAGTGTTTATAGCAGCACAATTCACAATTTCAAAAATACGGAACCAGCCCAAATGCCCATCAATGAACAAGTGGATAAAGGAAATATAGTGTGTGTATATACACACACACCGTACTCAGCCATAAAAAGGAATTAAATAGGTCAGGCACAGTGGCTCACACCTGTAATCCCAGCACTTTGGGAGGCTGAGGTGGGTGAATCACCTGAGGTCAGGAGTTTTGAGACCAGCCTGGCCAACATGATGAAAGTGCATCTCCACTAAAAATACAAAATTAGCCAGGCATGGTGGCAGGTGCCTGTAGTCCAGCTACTCAGGAGGCCGAGGCAGGAGAATTGCTTGAACCTAGGAGGTGGAGGTTGCAGTGAGCCATGATCAGACCACTGCACTCCAGCCTGGGCGACAGAGCAAGACTCCATCAAGAATGGCATTTGCAACAACCTGGATGAAGTGGAAGGCCGTTATTCTAAGTGAAGTAACTCAGGAATGGAAAACCAAGCATCTCATAGCTTAGCTGGTTTTCCATTCCTGAGTTACTTGACATTGTATTAATATACTAACATATCCTCACTTATAAGTGGGAGCTAAGCTATGAGGACACAAAGGCATGAGAATGACATAATGGACTCTGGGGATTTGAGGGGAACGGTGGGAGGTGGGGGATAAAAGACTACATACTGTTTGAGTGATGGGGGCACGGAAATCTCAGAAATGACACCCTAATGAACTTAGCCATGTAAAGAACACTACCTGTTTCCCCCAAAGTATTGAAATAATAATAAAAGAAAAACATTGTTTTGAAATAAAATAAGAAACCAAGAAGCCTGGCTTCATAGCCCATGCCACTCATCTTAAAAACGATTCCAAGTTGGGCAGAAAACAGGGAAGAAGCTGTGAGTGGGAACAAGTGTGGTCAAGGAAAGGGGGAAAAATGTAAAGACTCAAAATGTAGGTTGTAATCTTATCTGTTGACTGTGTTACCCTAAGTTGCTTATACCATTTAATCATATAACACCTACAATGCTTATGCACATAATCATCTTTGTAGTTATTACAGTGCTACTGTTGATGATGATGATATTATTACTACTGTAATTCAGGAAATTTCAGTATCTCTGAACAGTTTTAGGTTGTCTAAACAATGCAACTCATTATGGTGGGAGTGAGTTCTTTAGAGAAATATTTGTGTTTTATTCTGTCCTTGATACACAGCTTTGACCTCTCCTGTCTGACGTGACCCACGTCTCTCCAGTTGGTGGTGGTTTTTGAGGGTCCAGTTATAATGTGAGGCTTCTTTCCGTGACTCACACAAAATTGGCTGTGAGTCTTTGAATTTTTTGACTCACCATTAACTGCAGTATACATCAATTCAGTGCTCCGGCAAAGACTACAAATTATGTTTATGTCTGAAGCAAGGCCGTGGTTAAGGAAAATAGTAGACGTGTTAAGGCCTTGTTTATTTCAGCAGAGAAGTTCAGAGTTGAACCACATCTGGATAAAAATAATTTTAACATAGGAGAAGTTATATTTTCCTGATACTGTAAGCTCCCCTTCTCTGGTAGCCTAAATGAGGCAACACTACAGCTGGGCATGGTGGCCCATGCTTGTAATAGCAGCATTTAGGGAAGCCATGGCAGCAGGATCATTTGAGGCCAGGAGTTCAAGACCAGCCTGGGGAACATGGTGAAACCCCATCTCTAGAAAAAAATACAAAAAATTAGCCGGTCATGGTAGTGCATGGCTGGAGTCCAGGCTACTTAAAGGGCTGAGGTGGGAGGATCACTTGAGTCCAGGAGGTGGAGGTTGCAGTGAGCTGTGATCATGTCACTACACTTCAGCCTGGGCAACAGAGTGAACCCTGCCCTCCAAAATAATAATTAAACAACCACAACAAAAAAGCAGGCATAGTAACACACATCTATAGTCCTAGCATCTCAGGGAGCTGAGGCAGGAGGATCACTTGATCCAGAAGAAAGCCTGGAGATTGAGGCTGCAGTGAGCCATGATTGCGCCATTGCACTCCAGCCTGGGCAACAGAGGGAGAAAGACCCTCTATCAACAACAACAACAACAACAACAACAACAACAACAACAAACCAAAAAACCAAGCAAAACAAAAAGAATCAGCAACAAAATCCATCTTGGATTCCTTACATCCAGTCTTTCTATTCTTGGGAATTGTCCTAGAATCATCCAACTGCTTCCTGGTCACCATATTCAGTGGATAATGAATGACTTGTGGACTATTCCACCATCAAAGAAAAATAATACTGATACCATCCAACCCCTGAAATGAGCCTGTATTCTGTGCAAAGTTAATTAGCTGAAACAAAGTCCCTCTTCAAAAATGAAGTGATATCAAAAATCACCACCTTGGTTTTTGTCACTATTTTATCTTCATCACATACCACAGTACCTAGCACATAGTAGGCACTTAATAAATACTTGTTTGCAAAAAATTAAGTCGCTTCTATAAAAATTAATAGACTGAGAAGCCTTGGACTTTATGATGCACCATACTAGAAGGCTTGCATTTATTTATTTATTTATTTTCGGAGTACATTTCACAGCTAGGGTTCTATTTCTTAATCTTGACTGGAACCAAGGAAGTTGTTATCTGCCATCTGATCAAGAAAGAACCCATAGTCCCTGCATGGTAATTGGTGCGCTTTTTCTTATTTATATTTGCATTACAAGAAAACATGAAATAACTGTATCTCCTAAAACTGACCGAAAGATGGATTTCAGATGTGAGGTATGGCATTGGGATTGGCATTCATTATAGTGTAGATGCAAAAGTGCTTTTAGCCCACCAAGTACTGGATACACTATTCTAACCTTTTTTCAAGTTTCTGAAATATTTATGGAAGAATAATTTGTAGAATAATGAATATAGTTTTCCAGTGGAGCAACAAATGCACACTATATTTCTGCTATTGTTTCTTATTAAATATTCATATGTATATTTTGTGTTTGCTTCATAACTGGCCATTTACTGGTGCTTAACAAACATAGACAGTCCTGCTGAAGAAAAATAACACCAAACAACAGTCAACAAAAAAAGCAGATGAATGAAAAAAAAGATATCTTATTTCTGCAGTGGTTACATTTAAAAAGTGCATTTAACATTTTTAATACAGTCCATATTTCAAAAATCGCACATGTTGACATGTCCTAGAGAAAGATGGATGGGTTGACTTGGAGGTATGCCTCTATCTAGTTTTATGTGTGCATCTGGCAGAGCTAATCTTTACTTCCCTTTAGCAGAACACAAAAATGTAATTCTCTAATAACTGACATAACTACATCAGCTTCCAATATGGACTGCATTATTAAATCACAAAGACAGACAAAACCAGAGTAGTGGGGAAGCTTGACTTCTACTTGATATCAGACCATAAAATGCGTACTTACTGCGACCACACAGAAAAAGAGCATTGACTCTCAGGGCTTGGAATTTGGAACAACTTCTGAATTCATAGTCACAGAGTCTTGTGTGTGTGCAACAATATCCGTGTCTTTGCAGTTTTGCATACTGTTTTAGAGTTCACAACACATTTTTATGGACAAGCCCACACTGATATAGTCAGAACAAGCAGTGAAACAGTAGAGGCCCAGAGAAGTTTCCAATATGGTAAGAATTATTTCTACAGGACTTTTAAATTGTATAAATTGCTTTAACACACAGAGTTACATTTTCCTTGTGTAACTAGGAGAATAATTCATCTAACGGTCTTCTTCCTATACCCAAAATACCCATTCAAAGTGAATAGGGAAGGGATTGCCTCCAGACAAAGAACTTAGGTTTCTGCAAATGGTAGTTACAAAATGTACCCAGAGTCTTGGATTGGCAAAAAGTAGGGGATAAGTGCTTCAGAGAGCCGAGTCATGCCGCTTAAGCATATAGGAGGAATTTGAGGATGTTGTGGCTTCTAAGAGGGATGGAGCTGTGAAAGACACATGAGGGTAGGAAAGAGAGAAGAGAGACTGGGTGAGATACATGGTGGCCTGTATGCAAGGACTTCTAAGAGAAGTGATAGCTAATACTTATGTTGCTACAATGTAAATCTTTCAACTTCCCCAAGCAATATATTATATGGTCACCATGCGGGCTCATCAACAAGGATTCTGTCTCTTTCCTGCTGGGCACTGCTTGAACTTCTTGTGATCTGAGTGGGGCCATGAGACTAGTTCTGGCCAATGAACTATAAATGAAAGTGACAGATGCTGGAACGTTTTATTGCTGATGCGAGAGTTTCTAGAAATTTCTTATCCCTCTGACATGGTGGCTAGAAATATTTGAGATGATGGCTTTTCCTTCATCCTAGATTGCTGAGAGTCTTTGAGAAGCAACACCACCCTGCTCATTCCACCAAATTCATGATAGACAGGTGATATGAGCAAGAAATAAACTGCTGTTATTCCTGAACCTTTTAGGTTTGCAGTCGTTTGTTGCCACAGCATGACCTGGTGTATCCTGACTGACACATGCAATGTCCTCATGTGAACATTTTGTTTGTGTGTTTGTTGTCAAGGAAAGTCACTGTGCTTCGTATTAGCGTCAGTTTAATTCAAAGGTAACTCAACAGCAAGAAACAGAGAACGTAACAGAAACTCAACAAGGGCAAGAAATGGAAACCTGATATATCCCGTGAGAGTGTAAGGACCCTGACAGTCTGCACAAATTTTATAAAGTGCCTTGGGCTTTTCACAAACTGTAGAAGGGGTTTCTGGAAAAACCTATTTGAAGTTTTAAGAATCAGAGAGAAATTAACAGCTGTCTTTGATAGTTCTCCCAGTACCCTCTTCAAGTTAAAGAGAAGGGTAGAATTTTTTTTTTCCTGTGTTACAGGAGGAAACTAAAACTCAGATAAATAAATATATACAAATGCTAATAAACAAAGCCCAGATTCCCCAACCATTTGATCACAAGTGTAGTAGTGTTTCAATCCACTCTTTTAAGACGTTTTCAGAAAGCCAGTGAACTAATAGCTTGAATATATTACAGTTTGACCTTCATTTCAGCAGAACAGACAAATCATTGACAAAATGGCTGCAAGAATACCAGCCCTTTTAATAAGTTTTCCAGCAATATGATATTTTTGTTATTATTCAATGAATTGATTTTTGCCGAATTGGCTTTCAGTGAATTTATTTATCAGTCTGTTTTCTGAAGGGCAGCTCAACACTGGATGCCGTAAATTTTATTTGCTATAATTAACTTCAGACACTCTATCCTGTCTTTCCTAACCTCATCTCTCTTTCTGCCCTGTTTATATTTATTGGATGCTCTGGTATATAATTATTAGAAGTTTCCCTTTACTTTTAAAACTGTTCTTTCATCCTTGTGTATATCATTAACTGATGACCCCATCATGACCTTAATTGCAATTTACATACTTCCTTGCTACAGAGTTACAGAGAGGTTAATTAGATTATTCACTATACAGGTAGATTCACCATAAGTTTCCATTGTCATTTTTAAAGCCAGTATCATCCACTAAACATCAATATGTCAGGAGATGTTTTGGGAGCTTCAAGTAAGGTCCAATTGTGTTATTCTAGTTAACTATGTTGTACATCTCTGTTTAATCATAATATTTTTTCCTGTGGAAGTAAATTCTACCTCTGAATCCTACTTAACAGTGTTCCTGGCCGTTACTAACCCTTCCTCTGATTTGACTTTGGAATGGAAGCATTTTTACCCTCCCTGTTCTGTTTATGGTGCTAAATTTACAAAGAGGTTTGAGACATTTTGAATTATCTTGTAAATGTGCAATCTTGCCTCACAGTTAAATCTGGTAATTTCTTTTAAAATATTATTTAAATTTTCATTGCATCATTTCTTTTATCTGCTCAGTGACCTTTCTACTTCTTTGTTAATCTTCCAAAATAGTCTTAATCTTTCATATTTGAAGTGCCTCTGTTTCCTCCATCTATGCAACTAAATTTTCCTCCTGATTCAACTCCTTTCTCCTCCAGGATCTTCCTGGTAGTCCCCTGACCTTTCAAGTTATTTCTTGTCAGTGGTTGGTGTTAGATGCACAGCTATCTAATCATGGGATATTTCACCGAAATCTGCGTCCTCTTTTAGGGCCTAAAAGAGAGCAAAATTTCCCACCTGGGGTAGCAATATGACAAGAAGGGTAAGAGCAGAGTTAACGTTGGGAAACAAATGAGACCTAAGGTTGGGTGGGTAGATGAGGCAGGCAGAGAGACAGCCTCTGTTGTTCCTGACCACTGCCTTGGTTTTCAGTAATATCCTTTCCACTCCAATCACTGCAACCCACTGCCCTGCTGCAGGAATGAACATGTGACCCAGGTCCAACCAATCAGGGTTTGCTCTTCTCCTGTGTTGGTCATTGGTCCAGGGTGGACAAATGATGCAAAAGCTGGGCCAGGCAGAGAGATTTCCGGGAACCTTGCTAGTCAGGTTAGACAGCTTCAGAAATGTGAATTCAGAGGAGGCCTGAAGCTGTTTTTCTTTCTGGACTGTCTGAAATGTGAACTGGAAGAGGCAGGGTGGGGAAGAAATCGACCCAAATAAAATTAGCAGTAAAGAAATCTAAATAAAAGGAGCCCTGAGCTGTATGATGTTCCAGAGTCAGTTTGATTTCTTAGATGATGATTATATTATGATTGTATTTGATTGCATTGTATTGTAATAATTATATTTTTATTATAGTATTTCTTGTATTATTGAATAAATCAATATATAAATGTGTTGGACTTGCTGGACAGCAAACTATATACATTTTATGTGGTTGACAGAAATAAGCTACTTGAAGCTGTTCAACAGAGTGACAAAAAGATGTAAATGCTACATTAGGAGATTCAGTCTAATAACAGTTTTTCAAGATGAATACACCAGTGAGAGCCTAGGCAGGGCTGAAAAATACATGGCCCATACCCTCCACCTTCCCCTCCTGTGCCTATGGCAGACATTGCTAATCAATCATGGCACTGTTACCCACTGAGTGTGAGCTGGCCTTGCCATCCTTCTCAATGCAATGCTCCAGGCTGTGACTATAGATGATCAGAGCTGGCACACAAAATGAAACCCATTTGCTTTCACAAGCTCACAGGCAAGGTTAGCCAGGAGTCTAAGCATTAATTAGATATAAGATTCTCAAGATTGGACCTAGGTAGGGAGAGAGCAAAGGAAGGGATAAGACGTAACATTGACAATATTAGTTTGCTTGGACTGCCATAACACAGTGCCACAGGTTGGGTGGCTTAAACCAGAGTTACTCTCACAGTTCTGCAGACTGAATGTCCAGAGTTAAGGTGTTGGCAAGATTAGTTCCTTCTGAGGCCTGTGAGCAAAGGGTCTGCCACAGGCCTATCCCTGGCTTGCAGAGGGCCATCTACATAGAGAGGCTGTGCATCTTTACATCATCTTCCCTCTATGCATGTCTGTGTCCAAACATGCGTACTTCTCTTCTTGTAAACACTCCAGTCATACTGGCTTATGGTCCACTCTGAGGACCTCACTTTAACTTGATTCCCTCTCTAAAGATTCCATCTCCAAATAAAGTCACATTGTGAGACACTGAAGGTTAACACTTCAACATAGGAATTTAGGGGGACGATTTAACACATCACACTGGATGCTTACCATGAGCCAGGCATGAGCTTATATACCATTATTCACTAGAGCCTCAACACAACCTACATAGTAGGTACTTTTATTCTCCTTATTTTACAGAGGAGGAAACTGAGGCTGAAAAATCTTAAGAGCTGTAGTGGAAGTTACACAGCTGGAGTTGCTGTATAACAGGATTCAGATACAGGCTCCTACTGGCTAATTGACATAGTGTTAAAAGAAGGGAACTTGGTTATGTATTAGACATAAAGGAGAAATTTTTTAAAAAAAATTAAAATCACCAAAGACTCTGGACTTCGTTTCTGGAAAAATGGTGATGTCAGTCTTCCTGTTTAATATTTCAATGGCCCCTATTCCCTGCAGGTTAAGATGTAAATTAGCAGGAAAATCAAGGCTGCTGATGGTCTTCGATGCCTCATTAATTCTGTCTCTAGCTTCTCTCTTCCTGGCCCGTTTGGTCCGGCAACACTGGGCAATTTATTTGCAGTCTCCTCTGTGGGGAGGGGGACAGGGAGAAGGCTTGCAGAGGACAGAGGATGATGAGGAGGAACGACCTGTGCACTGGGTCTCATCCTTGTTGTTTGGACTCCTGGCTACTTTCAGCAGTGAGCAGTATAATTGCAGTTTAGTCACCTGACCTCTCTGATTCTCTCTCTTCCCAGCCTGACAAAATGGTGAAACCCCATCTTTACTAAAAATACAAAATTATCTGGGCATGGTGGCACGTGCTTGTCATCCCAGCTACTCTGGAGGGTGAGGCAGGAGAATCACTTGAACCCAGGAGGCGGGAAGGTTGCCGTGAGCTGAGATCACGCCACTGCACTGCAGCCTTGGTGACAGAGTTAAACTCTGTCTGAAAATTAAAAATAAATAAATAAAAAGATCATGTTTGCAGGGTCCTCAGTACAGTGTCTAGCACTTGGCAGGTGCCCATTGGCTGTACGCATAGCAACCATTCAGTCCGGGATATTTGGAATCTAACATAGCCAACAGCAGCCAAGGAGACAAGTTCCTTACCAAGCTAGAAACGTAAGACCAGGGTGCACGTGGCATTTCTGGGGGTATCAGTTATCTGTTTCTTTGCACCTTTTCAGAGGCTTTATGTTCACCCCTACGAGTGAACAACGATCTTCCTGCCCTGTTCCTATTTTCCATTATACTTATCAGGAGTTATGAATTGAACCAGGATGTCTTAGGCAGCTTCCCCTCCTGTTTCAGCAATCAATAAATTGCCATTTCTAAAGGTGAGACTGTGAATTCTTAAGGCCAATCTGCAGATATTCTAGATGACCCATATGTCTCCTGACATTGCTGTATTCATAGATGGCTTCTCAAAGAAAGCATTATTAATGATGTAATTAGTATGAATGGCTACGGTATATATCAAACACATCATTAAGGCAAAGGTGGGGATGTAGCCATTTATATTAAAGATACATTTTATGTTCTGAACCTAAGCAATAGAAAGAAAGTACTTAGCTTAGAAATCTCGCTTTGCTACACGGTGGCTTTTATTTTTTAAGTTGTCCTAGACCTTCTTTTTGCTTGCTTAATGCTGCTGTCTGTGGGAGTCCCTGGGAATTTGAATGAGTTCATAAGGCAGATTTGTTTGTAAAAGTGTATAATCAAGTAAATCACAGCCTTTAAAAATCACAAATTCAAAATCCAATCAATTTAATTAATGTGTTGGTTCATACACGTTGTAAAGGGTTTTATTTGATTTCACTAGACGCTTTCTCTTAGACACCCATCTGCAAGCATATTTACTTATAACTTGTTGTGTAAAGGGATCTTCCTATACGGCAGACTGCCATATGTAACTGCTCAGCTTACCTTTAAGAGAAAATATTGAAGTAACACCCTCAAGCTGTTCTAGTCTGAGTTCAGAACTTTTCAAAGCTAGATTTCTATCTTTGTAGTGAGTATTGAAACCTTGCCTCCCACATCCAGGCTGTTCCAATATGAGATAAAATAGTTTCTAAGAATGATAGAGTCCAAAAGTTCTCTACAGTTCTTGTAGATGTTGTGAGCTGAAAACACATGTGTTAGTGAAGAGTTTTTTTTTTTTCATCCTTTTCTTTATTATTATCTCTTCCCCCACCCCCCCAGGAATTAATGTCCTTCTTCATAGTAGCCAAAATGTTAAATGTTTTTAATAAAAGCTGAGACTTAAGTTAGAGGGGAACAACTTCACCTCAGGTACAAATGACGTTGCTACTTGCCACGTTCCAAATCATAGAGGAGATGGGGAGATCGTGAAAACTGGGGAGTCACACACAAGGAGGGGGTGTTTTTTCTTCTTCTGACAAACTGATCCTGTTAAGTATCCACTGCAGAGTGGTGGCTGCTGTGTTATGCAAGCACCTGTAATAAGCTGCGGAGGAACAAAGGCGTCTAATGCTGGGCCGAGTTGAGCTACTGCAGACAGAAGCTGGTTCCGAGGCCCCTTCTGCTCACAGGGCATGCTTCCTGGCTCATGTGCAATCAGCCATGCTGCAGAGGCCAGGGACCCAGGGAGCCTGGCAATAAGTGTGTGTCCAGCTTTCCAAACTCTGGATACTGCAACCCAACTGCAGCTCTGAGCCTTGCTTAACCAGGGCTGGGGACCTGGCAGCTTCCTCTGAAGTCACTGGACAACAGCTGCTCTGCCCTCGGTCAGTGCAAGCGACCACTTGTCTACAGAAGGAGTAAGGACAGTAAAATCTTTACCTGCAAGGATCAGACTCTATTCTTATTATTAGTGGCTACAAACTGTTAAGCACCCACCATCTGCAAGGAGCTGTATTAATGACATGTTGCATGTACATCATCTCTTACATTATTGTAAGGCCTCAAGTATGTTTTATTATCCCCATTTTGAAGACATTAAAAAATTAAAAAAAAAAAACTAAATTGGCCAGGCATGGCGGCTCACGCCTGTAATTCCAGCACGTGGGGAGGCTGAGGCGACCAATCACTTGAGGCCATGAGTTCCAGACCAGCTTGGGCAATATGGCTAAACCTTGTCTCTACTAAAAATACAAAAATTAGCTAGGTGTGGTGGCGCACACCTGTAGTCCCAGCTACTTGGGAGGTTGAGGCAGGAGAATCTCTTGAACTCAGGAGGTGGAGGTTGAGTGATCCCAGAGTGCTCCACTGCATTCCAGCCTACATGACAGAGCAAGACTCTGTTTCAAAAACAAACAAAATACAAAAAACCTGCAAATATTAAGTATTAAATGGTAAAACTTGAGACCACAGGCCAGATCTATCTTACTCTAAAACTTTGGTTGTTTCCATTTCAATAATTACTGTCATGTTTTAGAAAAGCAGCAAAACGTTTATTTCACATGAAATCTCCTGCAGAAACTGATATAGAGACAGATCAAATCAGGACTGCTTTGACTGAAACGGAAGAAGGAAAGTCTCAAGGTCCGACTGGACTTCCTCCTCCTTTCCTAATTCCCAGGTAGTAATTCCCAATGACTGAGCCATCACCTTAGAAAACTAGAACTGTGGTTTTTCAGATGTGGTCCCCAGTCCAGCAGCATCAGCATCACCTGAAAACTTGCTGCAGATGCATGTTCTCTATCCTCACTGCAGGCAAACTGAGTCAGAAGCTCTAGGATTGGGGTGTCTCTGAATTAAACAAGCATTCTGGGGGTTGCTGATGCATGCTCATGAGTCAAAAACAAGAGCTTCCAAAACCCATTTTAATAACAGCTGAGTTCTACAGTACCTTTTGGTATTCGTAACAATGATTCCTGAAGACTTTCATGACAAGGTCCAGAATGGTGCATTAAATCTGGTTATGCACTTTTTTTTTTTTTTTTTTTTTTTTTTTTTTTGACAGAGTATCACTTTGTCATCCAGGCTGGAGTGCAATGGTGCAATCTTGGCTCACTGCCCCCGCCTGAGTTCAAGTAATTCTCCTGCCTCAGCCTCCCTAGTAGCTGGGATTACAGGCCCCTGACACCACACCCAGCTAATTTTTGTATTTTTAGTAGAGACGGGGTTTCACCAGGTTGGACAGGCTAGTCTCAAACTCGTGACCTCAGGTGATCCACCTGCCTTGGCCTCCCAAAATGCTGGGATTATAGGCATGAGCCACCGCACCCAGCCTTAGTCATGCAAGAAGTGGATCCTATTTACTCAATGCAACATTGGAGCACGAATGTTCACATTATTAACCCAATAATAAAATAAAATGATTTCTCTTGATTTATTTGCTGTCAAGAATCACAAACCGCATGGACTTGAGAAGAGTGAAAGTTATTAATGAGATTTCATGCATCAAAGATGCTGTTGACTGTCCAGTGAAAGCATTTCTTTGTTTTATTGAGACAGAGTCTCGCTCTGTCACCAGGCTGGAGTGCAGTAGTGCGATCTCAGCTCACTGCAAGCTCTGCCTCCAGGATTCAAGTGATTCTCCTGCCTCAGCCTCCTGAGTAGCTGGGATTACAGGCACCCACCACCATGCTCCCAAAGTGCTGGGATTACTGGCATGAGCCACAGAGCCTGGCCCAGTGAAGCATCTTATGTGTGTGTCACCATTGAAGAAAAAGGTTACTAAATAAATTTTGTCTCACTATTGATTGCAAAAGGCATTCCAGTTTCCAAGATACGAAAATGTGGGCCCAGCGCAGTGGCTCACCCCTGTAATCTCAGCACTTTGGGAGACCAAGGCAGGTGGATCACCTGAGTTCAGGAGTTTGAGACTAGCCTGGTCAACATGGTGAAACCCTGTCTCTACTAAAAATACAAAAAAATTAGCTGGGCGTGGTGGTGCTTACCTGTAATCCTAGCTACTCAGGAAGCTGAGGCATAAGAATCGCTTGAACCCAGGAGGCTGAGGTTGCACCAAACTGAGATTGTGCAAGTGCACTCCAGCCTGGGCAACCAAGTGAGACTCTATCTCAAAAAAAAAAGAAGAAAAGAATGAAAATGTGAAGAAATGTTTGGTTTAGAATCAGTGAAATATAGTAAAACTGAAATAGATGCTTCTGAAATTTTGTTGCATTAGGTCAGTTAGCCAATGTGGTCAGGTGTCTGCGGAAGCAAAACCGTTTCTTTGTACTCAATTTAAAATAGGACAAAATGAACACAACTGCTCTTGTTCGTGATAATTTTTTACACTTCCTGCTTTGATGACCTTCCGTATACCGATGAGTCTCCATACTATGTCGTGTTGTCCAAGTTGCAGTTTCCACGCAGCTTCAAAATCATCATGTCCCCTCACCAAAGTCATGGAGTTCTTTTACATTGTTATTGTTGACTCTGCTGTTCTTCTTGTTATTGTTGGTGTACTGTTTTGCACTTCTTCCTCCTCCATCTCTAATTCTAGTACTTGGAAGGAGTCTATAGAGTAGTGATTACCTGTAGTTGGAGAACTGTGTTATCTGCGAAGATGTTTCAAAGTGTGGTGGGATTATAAAGGGCTTTGATGGTGGGACAGGATGGCATTGAATGAAATAAATTGAGAAGTTGGCAGTTCTCCCTGGCCTTATGGGTTCATTGTGATTTCAAGAAGTAGAAGAGGTAACAGTTGTATCATCTGCGGTCTCCATGAAAACTAATGATCATTTTCTAAACTTTGCATCATCTTTTCTGGCTTTTTCTATTCCTGGAATCATTAATCATGTGTATTAGATGATTTCTCTATATCTGTTTACAGACACAAAAACATACATACTTTTTTTTCCCTTGGGATTCTGCCAGAGGTCTTCAGTAATTAAGTTAGTAATACTAGTTTTAGAAGGGTTTGATTGTTTTTGCTGTTTTTCCATAGTCATCATTTTTTTGTTTGTTTGTTTGTTCGAGACAAGAGTCTCACTCTGTCACCCAGGTTGGAGTGCATTGGTGCAATCTCGGCTCACTGCAACCTCCGCCTCCCAGGTTCAAGTGATTCTCCAGCCTCAACCTCCCTAGTAGCTGGGATTACAGGCACTTGCTACCATACCCGGCTAATTTTTATATTTTTAGTAGAGATGGGGTTTCGCCATGTTGGCCAGGCTGGTCTCGAACTCCAGACTTCAAGTGATCCGCCCGCCTCGGCCTCCCAAAGTGCTGGGATTACAGGTGTGAGCCACCATGCCTGGCCCATACTCATCATTTTTATCACTGCATCCTATTCTGTTTGGGGATTTTGCTTGGGTGATTGATTTGAGGTGTTTGCTTGTGTGTCTGATTTGGGGATGATGTTCCCAGGTAATTAGTGTAAAATTTTTAATAAGCCTCATAAGCTTTACAATTATTTCCCTGGAGGACAGGTTTTCTTTAGAATTTAAGAGCAGTAGGCAGTAGTGGTCACATTTTGAACATTTTATTTCTTTACCCAAAAAATAATTAACTTTTGTGAAACCAATAAAAAGACATCAGAAGAACATGAGGGACGACAATGCTTTATGGGTTTGTGTTTCTGACAGCCCACTCTTCAAAGTAGTTACCCAGTTGGCAATATACAATGAAGAACTGAAGCTGTTTGAAAACTTTTTCATTTTTCTGTGAAAATCCAAACTAGGAAGAGAAGGAGCTTACTGATGTCAACATTTAGAAAGCAATGTTCTCTTTATATAGTCACTTAGTGTCTTGGGTTTCATTTTCGGTTCAGGGGGAAATTAAATTCCCTTGCAATTGCGCTCTTGTCTACCCAGAAATTTTATCTCCACATTGTTTTTATTTGCTATTTGTCCTCTGGGTAAAATACTGTGTCCATAGGGTTGGAAGTGCATTTTAGAGGTCTTTTGGTTCATCAGGCTCTTCCTTGCAAGTCGGTATTTAAATTATTTCTGACCTAGATGTCTCCTGTATTCTAAGATCCTAGGAAAAAGCAGGGGGAAGGGAGACCATTGTGAGGACACAGCAGCTTTACTTTGTGAGCTCATGCCTTGGTTAAAAGATTAACCAAAGAATTTTATTTTTATGATTTTCATACAAAGTAAGTATCTGTATATGTATATTTGTAGATATATTTATGGGGTACATGTGATACGTTGATATAAGCATACAGTGGGATCACATCAGGGTAACTGGAGTATCCATTGTCTTAGGCATTTATCATTTCTTTGTGTTAGAAACAATCTCATTCCAGTCTTTTAGTTATTTTGAAATACACAGTTAATGACTGTGAACTATAGTCACCCTGTTGTGTTACTGAACATTAGATCTTACTGCTTCTGTGTTTTTATACCCTTTATTCATCCCTCTTTATCCCCACCTCCCCACAAAAGAATCATTTTAGCATCGGAATTCATTCTCCTGCCAAGCACATAGAAGTGTTTAATCACTTGCTTACTGTAGGTATGGGCACACACAACTTTTCTATTTTTTTTTTTTTTTTTTTTTTTTTTTTTGAGACGGAGTCTCGCTCTGTCGTCCAGGCTGGAGTGCAGTGGCACGATCTCTGCTCACTGCAAGCTCCGCCTCCTGGGTTCACGCCATTCTCCTGCCTCAGCCTCCCTAGTAGCTGGGACTCCAGGCACCTGCCACCACGCCTGGCTAATTTTTTGTATTTTTAGTAGAGACGGGGTTTCACTGTGTTAGCCAGGATGGTCTCAATCCAACTTTTCCATTTTTTAAGCCTGTCCTTCCACTTGGATTGCAAATAAGTCTTCAGAGAATTGTATGTATTCTCAAATTTGATTGTATTTTTTCCCTTATAGAGGCAGTTTGATTAGAGGGATATCACAGTGGACAAGAATTCCGAAAAACCTGACTTCAAATCTCCATTCTATTACTGTAATATTCAGTAGGTCCTGTTGTTACTGAAAATATTGACTCCTCTGTGAACCACCTCTGTCTTTGAGCCTTTCCATGAAAGTGAGTCTATTCTCCCACCCCATTCTTGTCCCCGTTAGCCCCATGGCGTGCTTTGACCAATGAACTGTGAGCCTAAGTGATGGATGTCACTTTCAAGTGGAAAGTTTATGAGTGTGCATGTGCCTCATTTAGATCTCTTTTCCCTCAGCGGTAAGGCCAGTGATATCTTAGATACGACGGTTCTGTCAACTTGGAGTTCCAGAGAGAAGAGAATGTGGAACAGATAACTTTGAGAAATGGGCTTTTAGCAAATGGGAAAATACGCATGTATTTTGAGCTGTGTGTTGGGGTCCTCATGACTGCAATGTTGCTTACTGTGTCTTGAATGATGATGGTTAGTATTTGCTACATTTACATGTCCAGTGTCCGACTACTTTGTGGAGGAAGGGAAGAGTGCCAATCCATATCTGTAAGCCCATCCTCAGTCCACCAGCTCCCACCATGTAGTCCAGCACCTAATGGTTGTTTAATAAATTCTCAGTGAGCTGTATTGAAATTGTTTTGTGTAATCTTGGAATAGCCCCTTCAGTGGTCAAAACCAGCATTTTTCCAAAGGATGGGTGAGATTTTAGGAGTTCTCTAAGTTTCTTTTAGGTGGTCCACAGACACAGCAGGAAACAAGATCGAATCATCTAGGGTAGAAGTGTTTCCTTTTTGAGTTTTCTTTTAACACATTGTGTAGCATTCAAAACCAACAAAATTTCTCATAGCCACATAGTGTAGTGGATACCTGTAATAACTAGAATTCCAGGAGACCACTGTGTTTATATTTGCACCATTGCTTACCATTTATGGTTAATAATAGTAGTGTCTCATTTATACCAGAAGTTGATTTTATAGATTTTCTTTTAAAATAAGTTGTGTTTAGCGAAGAGTACGATAAAGGAAAACAAATAATATAGGTGGCAAGGTGAAAATGTCAAAACCTGAAGGTATGGCAAATGATTGAAGTTTGCAGAAACACTACTGCGAGCCTTGTGGTACCCTAAAATACTGTTATGAAAACCTAAGGAAGCCGGGCACGATGGCTCACACCTGTAATCCTGGCAATTTGGGAGGCCGAGGCTGGTGGATTGCTTGAGGTCAGGAGTTCAAGACCAGCCTTTCACAAGGTGAAACCCCATCTCTACTAAAAATACAAAAATTAGCCCAGCATGGTGGTGGGTGCCTGTAGTCCCAGCTACTTGGAAGGCTGAGGCAGGAGAATCGCTTGAACCCAGATGGCGAAGGTTTCAGTGAGCTGAGATTGCACCACTGCACTCCAACCTGGGCAACAGAGCGAGACTCCATCTCAAAAAACAAAAACAACAGAAACAACAACAACAACAAAAAAACCCAAACCCAAAGAATGTTTGAATGGGTTTGTGAGGATGGTAAAGTGATAGAATAGATTTAAGGAATCATTGCTTTGGTCCTTGTTTACTGTTCGGTGTTTGTAACAGTCTTTCCTTCCTATCTAGGGATTTCTCTCCATCTTGTCTGTCCCTGATTTGCTGAGATTTCCATATGAATAGCGTATTCCAAGTGGAGAAGGAGAGTGCCTATATTCACTGTCACCTTCTTTTTTTTTTGAGACAGAGTCTTGCTTTGTTGCCCAGGCTAGAGTGCAGTGGCCGGATCTCGGCTCACTGCAAGCTCCGCCTCCCGGATTCACGCCATTCTCCTGCCTCAGCCTCCCGAGTAGCTGGGACTACAGGCACCTGTCACCACGGCCGGCTAATTTTTTGTATTTTTAGTAGAGACCGTGTTAGCCAGGATGGTCTTGATCTCCTGACCTTGTGATCTGCCCGCCGTGGCCTCTCAAAGTGCTGGGATTACAGGTAAGAGCCACCGTGCCCAGCCTGATTTAAGTTTTTTTAACCTACGGATCTACTGTCTGTTCTGTGTGAGAAGTAACTGGAACCTTTTGTGTGGGTGAAAAGAACACTTAGCAGACTCAGTAGAGCTCTAAATAGAAGGGATGAAGTCAAGGGTATGAAGTGAGCATCAAGTGAGAAACTTGAACAGACTCTTGCTTGCTTGTGACTAGAAGTGCTTCCTAGAATTTGTCTGGACTTACCTGGTTCTTTGTGTCTCGGACCCTTGAAAAGTGTGAACTTTTTGAGGACAGCTGTTGCATCTGGTTCCCCTTTGTGTTCCCCGTCCCTTGACAATTGTTTGTTGACACCAGGAGTAGTTCCAACATCCATTCATTCATTAGTGACTCTGAATGAAAGTATACTCATGTGTTCCATTTCAGGTGCCAATGCATCCATTTTTATTATTAATAGTGGCTACAATAATATTTGTAGCAGCTACAAATTATAGAATATAAATCAGGAATCCTGCTAGCGCTTGTCTATAAGAACAACTGCTTGCAGCAGCTTAGCAAGATGGCAATATTATCTCTAATGAGGAAAATGAAACTTAGAATAGTTAATCTACTTGCCCATCGACATAAGATACAGGCACAAAATATAGGTCTATCCAGTTCTGAAAACGCAGAAACCCATTTGCCTTTTCTACCTAATACTACCTTGTTGATGAAGACACACACACACACACATATACACACACGCTCTCTCTCTCTCTCTCTCTCTCACACACACACACACACACACACACACACACAGAGATCAACTACATAAACTTCCCAGTCCTGCCTTATTTATTAGTCTGCGATGGTTAATTTTTTCCAGTGCTCCAGGCATAGCGTTCCTCAGCACCATTGTTCCAAATCACTGAAGCTGGCAGCCTTCCTTTCCTTCCTTAATGTCTGCAAGTTTTAACAAATTGTTAATGCAATGTTTTCCTTGAACGTACTTAACATTTACTTTTATTCATCTGAACGTGAAAGGCAGCACTCCATGAAGGTGCAATCTGTCTTCAGTCTAACGTCTCAGCAAATTCCTGCTGCCCAAAATAGAGCAAAGGTTGAGCCAGCCCAATGTAGGGTTGGCGTGTGATACCGTTATAGCTACTTATTGGACAGCAAGGCCAGCACTGCTTTTAAAACAACCCCCACTCATTCTTGTCTTCCCTTTCTTTCCAGTAAGTCAGTTTTCTGAGTAGGAGCTGTGGCTGGTTGTATTAACCATTTGCATTTTGATCCAGTTTACTGATGCACTGAAAAAAAGAACCTCTTCTGTGTTGCTTACTTAGAATTTTCTGTTGTATTCGTGTGAAGTTGCCAGGTGGACAACATAGGTCACATTTCTTAGTTTCCTTTAAAGCACATTAACTCTTACCCAAATCTCCAAACCCGCTGGTTGGTGATTGGAGACCCTCTTTGCACCCCTTCCCTGGGCAATTTTATACAAAGTTAATGGCCTTTGGCCAAGCAGAGCTGCTCCGGAGCTCCTTCAGTTCTTAATGTTTTTGACAGTAACACTTTGTAAGGAATGCATTTTAGACAAGGCTCTTTGACTGTAAGGTACTGGATCTCTCTAAAAATAACTCACTTGAAAAGGGGGTTTTTTTAAGGAGACTTGGAAAATATCTTACAATATCCAAAGACTGAGGCCAGACACGTTGGCTCACGTCTATAATCCCAGCACTTTGGGAGGCCACGGTGGGTGGATCACTTTAAGGTCAGACATTCGAAACCAGCCTGGTCAACATGGTGAAACCCTGACTCTACTAAAAATACAAAACTTAGCTGGGCATGGTGGCACACACCTGGAATCTGAGCTACTCAGGAGCCTGAGACAGAAGGATCACTTGAACCTGGGAAATGGAGGTTGCGGTGAGCCAAGATTGCACCAGTGCACTCCAGCCTCGGCAACAGAGCAAGACTGTCTCAAAACAAACAAACAAAGAAAAAAGACTGAGAGTGAAGTACAGTGCTCTTTCTACAGATTGGTTAGGAAGCAGAAGTGTCAGAAATGCATATTCTCAAAGCCTCTCTGCCTCTGTCTCTCTCTCTCTCCTGCTTCAGGGTCTTTTGTGCCCCCCTCACCTGTCTGATTTCTGTCTCTGCTCATTTCTCACCACTCACCCCTTCTTTGTTCCTCAGCCGTTCTTCCGTGTGTGACACTGGCTCCTGCTTTTGCCCTGATCTACTTTTACTTTTAACAGCAGAAACTACAATTACTTTTCATTGCAAACACTGCAGTTACCTTTGTACCAACTGAATACATGATCTTTCTCTTCAGAACTTGTGAAAGACTGCCCACCTCACCCGGCCCTCCTAGATTCCATTCTCAGGAGCTCACTGTCTGCAGAATGAATTGCCATCGAATCATCTCTATCACCCCATTTTGCAGGCAGTGGGGTGAGTTTACAGGAAATGGACAAGCTCACAGGGAAGCAACGACTGTGGAGGGAACACGGCTTCTCCCAGAAGAACACCTTGAGAAGTTTGGTTTCTTGTGTTAAATTATTGGGTGTCGGGAAAGAAGGCCCCTAGAGATGAAATTCATATAGGTCATCTAAAAATATACGATCAAGTCACAAATGCACAAGATAAAAAGAAGCTTTTCTTTATCCCTTTACAGAAACTACCTGATTCATCAAAAGATCTTTCTTTTAAACCTGAACTCTAGTAGCTGTGCGATAGAGAGGTCCTTTGTCAGTATCGAGAGCCGGGGATCTATGCTGAGCTCCGAAAGCGGAGTTCTGCAACAAACTGAGTCCATGAGCCCTAAAGTGAATTTAGACCACAAAGAATCTCCTCTCCTGTTTTTATATAAGGAGAAAAGGAGAACAACAGGCCTGTTCCTCCAACAGAGCATTGACCAGTGAAGCCCAGAAGTGCACTTTATCAATGTGGAAACTAAAATATTTTTTCAGTCTAATTTCTGATGAATTTTCATTTGCCTTTATCATGAAGACCAAAACGTATGTATCATCTGTTGAGAAGTATTCTTTCAAGGTATCTAAAAATTATAATCACTAATACAAATATGCTTAATACTTCAGGGCCAGTGGAATGAATTGTTTGGGGAATAGTTTAGGGAGTCTGATAGGGTCACCTGTCACACATAGAGGGAGCAAACTGACCTGGAGAATGAACATAGAGAGAACATGGTAATTAACTAAGTGCTGTGATGTCTCCTAATATTCAAAAGACAGCTCTTTATATGGGTTTTCTTCCCTTGCATAATACTGGATCAATAGATAGATACTGGATAGATCAGTCGATAGGTGAACAGATGCAAACATACGCAGATGATGGATAGAGATAGAATGATCAATAATTGCTACCTATCTGTCTTGTCTATCTGTCTGTCCTCCTTTTTCTTCAAAGTAACCTTCCCATCCATCACTTCTGCATTTTCTGTCACAGACAGCGTTGGTGATTTCAACACAATTTCATAATATGTCTCTGTTTCCAAGGGGTGGTCTGATGTTTATTTGAAATCCCCCAGATAGTTCTGTCTTCTGCATGACTTTGACAGTCAGCCTCATGGATGGGTGAAACGAAGCTTTCTCTTTTGTTCCATTCAGCCCCAGTGGCAGCTCTTCTCCAATTCTGTGAGAGCTTCTTCCTGAATTTGTGCCTTTGTTGTCTCTTGGTTGGAGTCCTGGGAATCTGTCTCATGTTTCTGTTCATACCCTCTCTCCATCGCAACTAGAGGTACTCCCAAAGTGTACACCCAAAACAAGAAGTATTTCTGAAAACACTTGCCCCATTTGGGGTTCTCAGTGCAATTTCATGACAGTTTTAAACTGACATTTTCTCTCACTTTATAACAGCAGGCTAGAGAAAAGTAAATAAGAAACTGATAGCCTTGACCTCACTAAAACATTTATGAATTAAAATTCCGTAAAAAAGTTACCAGCAGATTGTATCTGTTCATTTTTTTCCAGTATCTTTAAAAGCCATTTTCCCTGTGTTTGTAATTTTATTTTGTTTATCAGTTTAGGTAGTAGTCCAGAATAAGACATGTCGGGTTTAATTCTCTGCCACAGTTCTCAGATGGATGTTTCATAAGTAGCATGTGGCTTTCTCAGCTAAAATTAAATGTCTCACTGTCTCCAAATGTTTTCCATCTAGAATTTGCAACATACACCATTCCAGAACTAACAGAGACTCTGAAAATTATCACTAAACAACGTCAGTCTAGTTCATCCTTCTTACCAGCTTAAAATGCTGGCTGTAGATAAATACATCTTTAAAAAATAATCTAATGACTTAACGAAATAGTCTGCTCCTCTTTTCCATAGAAGTTCAGTTCAGAGAAGCAGCAAATCAAAAAAGATGATCTATATTAACAAAGTCCTCCAGTTTTATGATGTTCTAGGAATCAAAGAACAAGTTCAAATCTCAGAGACCAACTGTATATCCCCAGTGGTTCCTGATTCCCAGAATCCCCTGGATAGCTCTAAAAAAACCTACGACATTGGTTCCATTCATGATGATTTACTAAATATGGAATGGGACTCGGTGGGTAGGAGAACTAACTGGTTTACCCTGTTCCTCTGCCTCAGCCACTAGTTATTATTTATATATATGCCTATTTCCCTACTGGATAACAGGCTGTTCATTCATTTCATGATTTCTACAAGGCAGCTACACATGATTGACGAAAGGAAGGATCTATGGTCAGAAAATTTTTAAAAGGAGGAAGTGGAGGAGAAGAAAAAAATGGAGAGTCGTAGATCCTAGAGCTTGCCAATGTTTTGTGGAAAGGAGGCAAAAGTACCTGATAGAAGAAATAAAGGAAGAGTAAAGGATACTCCTGAGATTGCACAAAAGTGGACTACATCTCAACAGTGAGGAATGAGCCCTAAGACAGGTGGAAATCCCAGCTCTGCCACTTCCCAAATGTGAGACTTGGAGCAGTTTGTTTAAACTTCTTGGGATCGGTGTTACCATGTGTGAAACGAAGATCATGAGAGTACTCATCCTCTTATGTCATCTTTTTGTAAAATGTTTTTGTTTTTAATTACGGTAGGTACATAGTAGGTGTATATATTTGTGAGGTACCAAAGATGTTTTAATACAGGCGTGCTGTGTGAAATAATCATATCATGAAGAATGGAGTATCCGTTGGTTTGGGAGGCTGAGGTGGGCAGATCATCTGAGGTCAGGAGTTCAGGGCCAACACGGTGAAACCCCATCTCCATTAAAACTACAAAAATTAGCTGGCATTAGTGGTGGGTGCCTGTAATCCCAGCTACTCAGGAGGCTGAGGCAGGAGAATCACTTGAACCTGGGAGGTGTGAAGGTTACAGTGAGCCAAGATCATGGCACTGCACTGTGCAGTTTGAGACTGTCTCAAAAGAAAAAAGTTTATCCTTTTTGTTACTAACAATTCAGGTACACTCTTTTAGTTATTTTTAAATATACAGTTACTACTGACTATAGTCACCCTGTTGTGCAATCAAATAATATGTCTTAGGCTTTTTTTTTAAACTCATCAACCATCCCTACTTTCCCCTCTTCCAGCCTCTGGTAACTCCTTCTACTCTGTATGTCCTTGAGTTCAATTGTTTTGACTCTTAGATCCCACAAATATGTGAGAACATATGTTGTCTGTCTTTCTGTGCCTGGCTTATTTCACTTAACTTAATGATCTCCAGTTCCATCTTTGCCATTGCAAATGACAGGATCTCATCCTCTCCTGTGTAATCTGGAGACGATATTTCACATGCACTTAGAACAGTGCTTGGGTATCATCAACGCCATATAAGTGCTGCTGTGATCATTGTGTTAGAAAAGTGCCTGGTAAATTATGCTCTATCAATGCAAGGTCTGTGGATTGCTCCCAAGACAGTGAAGACCCACAAATGCACATGGGAAGTGGGAGCATTTGAGATCATAGACTCAGGTGAATTTATAGGATAGAAAGCAGATTGCAGGTAATATAAAAATCAGTGGAAGAGTAGTGAGAAATGATTAGGGAATTTAGGTGACTTTAAAAAAAAATGCATTTGGTGAAAGAAAGTGAAAAAACTCTGCCACAATTCAGAATGCAGCTGACAGCCCATCTAAGGAAATGTGGTTAATAGCAGCTGCAGCAGCAGCAGGGACATAGCTGTGCAGAGCTCCCTGTGCCCAGCCCTGAGCTCTGCACACCTTCCTGAATGCTGGCAGCACCTGACAAAGGCAGCAATGGGTGGGGCTGTTTCTATGTGACACATAAGAAAATCACTGCTGAAAAGTATCTTGCCGAAGCTGGCACAGCAGCTATAGAGTGGAGATTTAAACGTAGGTTGATTGTTTTCCAAAACCCTACTTTGTGACTTCTAGGATGGAGTAGAAAATATTTGCATTCCCCATCTCTACTAAAAATACAAAAATTAGCCTGTAATCCCAGCTACTCTGGAGGCTGAGGCAGGAGAATCACTTGAACCTGGAGGCAAAGGTTGCAGTAAGCCGAAATCGTGCCATTGCACTCCAGCCTGGGTGACAGAGCAAGACTCCGTCTCAAAAAAAAAAAAAAAAAACTTTTGCATTGACTGGGGCATGTCCCGACACAGACTAAAACATGATGTGGCTTCCCAGCACATTTAAGAAAATGGTCAAGTCTAGAAGTCCAGGCCAGGCGTAGTGGCTCACACCTGTAATCCCAACACTTAGGGAGCCCGAGGCAGGTAGATCACTTGAGGTCAGGAGTTTGTGACCAGCCTGGCCAATGTGGTGAAATCCCAGCTCTATTAAAATTAAAAAAAAAAAAATTAGCTGGGCTTGGTGGCGCATGCCTGTAATCCCAGCTACTCGGGAGCCTGAGACAGGACAGTTGCTTGAACCCAGGAGGCAGAGGTTGCGGTGAACTGAGATCACGCCACTGCACTCCAGCCTGGGCGACAGAGCGAGACTCCGTCTCACAAAATAAAAAAGTCCAAGTCCTTAACATGGGTTACAGAGCCCTGCAGTTTCCAAGCTTATCATCTGTCATCCATCTATCCCTTCATACCCTATACCCCCAATTCCCTGGAGCTTTTTTCTGTCTCTCAGGCACCCACTACCGTCTCTGTCTAACCAGGTCGGATCCCCACGTTATAGGTAACTTAAGGTCTGTAACTGCTAAACTACAGCCTCCACATGGACAAGAGACCAGACCAGGTTTTTGCTTTTCCTCGGTGTTTATATCATGCCTGATACTTGGCAGTTATTCCAAAAAAATGAGGTGAACAAATAAATTCTACACCATGTTCAGGACCGATATCCATTTTGCCAAATCATGCATCATAACTGAGGTTGTAGCCAATGGCGTCAAGAATGCTCACAGTCCATTGTGGAGTTTGCACCCATGGCTGCCCCTTTGGCATCAAGCTCTGACTCCAGCTGTGATCACTGGCATCCTCAAGCTGCACTCTGCCCCCTGCCCCCCCACAACCTCTCAGAGCATAGCTTCCTCTTGGATGGAGTGGGGTGACGAGAGGAGTCAGAGGTGAAGGTTAAAGAATGTGAGGGTATTGAGTGCACCCCAGCCCCTGACATTTCAGCTTGTTATGTGGCTGTGGTAGTAAGCATTTGGAATCAGTTCTATCAATTATTTAAGACTCATAATTCAGTCCATATTAAAGATTTATTGCAACAAACTGAAAAACGAAGTGCAAACACAAAGGAAACAGAACATGGGTTCTGCTGTGAGTTACACAGTACATAAACTTCTCATGTCCGTGGGAATAACATAAACAGAAGTATGTTATTAAAATACTGAAGGATTTCTGGAAGAATTCAGCTCTGAGTTTGTGTGCGTGTACATGTGTATATACATGTGTATGTGTGTATAATATATGTGTATAATAAATGTGTGTATAATACATGTGTGCATATGTGTATATGATACGTGTGTGTGCATATGTATAATGTGTGTATGGACACACATCTGTGTGTGTATGCACGCACATGTCTATAATGTATGTGTGTGTAATACATGTGTGTATGCATGTGTATGTATATAATGCGTGTATGTATATAATGTGTGTATGCACACGCATTTGTGTGTATGCACGTGCGTGTCTATATAACGTGTGTGTATAATACACGTGCATGCATGTGTATATATATGTGTGTATGCCTGTGTATGTGTGTATAATACATGTGTGTATTATATACATGTACACATGTGCATATGTGTGCATCTGTGTGTATATGTGGGCATGCATATGTGTGTGTGCATGCACGTGTATATAATGTGTGTATGTGTATAATACGTGTGTGCGTGCATATGTGTTTGTGTATAATGGGTGGATGCAGATGTGTGTATAACGTGTGTGCATGTGTGTATAATACATGTGTGTATGCATGTGTATGTTTCAGGGTTTCCTTACATTCCATTTTCTATTTAGCCACAGGCATTTTCTTCTCCCCTAGAGGCATTAAGGCCCTCTTGGCTCAAAATTCTCACCAAGTGTGAATACGTTACAATTTTTACATTTTCCATTAGTAGTTTATGGGCATTTGTTGGTCTGTCAAGAGCACCGAGTCATCTGCTTGCAATACCCTCTCAGGTGGAAAGGAATGAGTTTGTATTCAGAGACACCTAAAGGTAGTTTACAACTCCATCTGTCACCATCTGTGAGATTTTGAGCACAGGTCCAGAATGCTGTCAGCCTTAGTTTTCTCATCTTTGGAATGGGGAGAATAAATGTCCCTACCTCATCAAGCAAGTGTCAGTTGAAATTATCTCTTCAAATTTCCTTGCCCAGGGGGCCTTACTGCATGATGGTTTTGTGTTGTGCTGTCCTTCAACGTTTACATGAATGAAGTACATCATACTTACTTATTTGAAGTATAGAAACGTTTTCATTGCAAGAAGAAACCAAAAGCAGGTAGGAGCATTTTGTAAGTAAATAATTCTAGGGCTATGTCCAGGTGTGAAGTTAACAATGAAAGAGATGCTTTTGCCCGTGTTCTGACTGTAAGCATTTGAACTATGTTTAGTCTCAATAGCTGGGTGGCTTTGAACAAGGTTAATTTGCCTTACTGTGCTTCTGTTTCCTTATTTATAACATGAGGATGCTCATAGCATCAACTTGAGCATGATGGTTGTGGGGAGGATGAAATGAGTTAATACTCATAAAATGCTGAGGACAGTTCCTAGCACATGAAAGGTTTGAGTTTTTCTTTTGTTATTGCTGTTGGTGGTGGTGGTGGTATTGTTCGTGTTCTTATGCTGAGCCTGCGTGGTAAATTGGAATGTATCTGTGAATAATTCACTTGCTAGTTAAGCGTGTTCAAACATCCCATCATAAAATTCAAACTCACTATGTCTGTTTCTCTGTAGTTCATCCACCAATATCCTGTTCCAAGTTGCCATCATCTCCCACTGGAGCTACCACAAAATCCTTTATGGATCCTTCTGTAACCTCTATCCATGATCCCATCAAGGAAAAAGATCTTAAAACAAATCTAATCATGCTACCACTCTCCCTTCTCCCACTTAAAACCGTTTATTGGCTTCCAGTTGCTCTTAGGATGAAAGCAAACACATCTGCATGGCCGTGGATGGTCTGGCCCTGCCCATGTCCGAACACTCATCTGCTTCTCCGCTTACTCGTTATTTCAGAGCCTTTTTAGTCTTTTCCAGTTCTAGCAATGTGCTAAGATCACAACAAATGCTGTACCCTCTGCCTGGAATTCTACCCTTCTTGATCTCGTCCCACCAACATCACTATTCATTCTTCCGGTCTCAGAATCAGTATTGCTTTCTCCATGATGCCTTTCCTGTGTTCTGTGTAAACTGGGATCTTCTGTCTACGTCTAAGACCCTGTCCTCTTCCTTCACGGTACACAGTGCCATTCCTAACAATCCACTTAGCATGTTATGGTTGTTGGGTGTTTGTCTTCACGTGAGCTCCATGAATGCAGGAGGCTACGTATGTCTTGTTAACTGCTACATCCCCAGCATGTTGCACATGGTAAATGCTATGAAAACATTTGTCAAAGGCGTGAGTGCCATTTCAGATGTTCCCATAACGTTCATTAGAACTAGAAGGACTTCCTGACATTCCTCCCTTTCACCGACATTATGTAGAGCTGAGTGCTGTGTTCACAGCTTGGCCACTGTATATTTCTCAGTTGTGCCTCTCACCCTGTATTGTAAACTTCCCATCGACAGGTTTTGTGTTCCCTGTTAAGAGTGTCTCTTTCATGTCTCCCATCCTAGTGTCTAACATAGGTATTCAATAAATATGTACAGAAGGAAGATAAGGGAAAAAGAAAGTAGAGAGGAAAGATCTGACTTCGGTCCAGTGAGGACAGAATCGCTTATTCACCTCTTCTGTCTAAGCCCATCCCTCTCCCTGGGCTTATTTTAGCAACACTGCAAGTCAAGAGAAGTTTCAACCTGGAAATTCCCCACCTAGCAAGCCCAGGGGTGCAAAATCAAGAGAGTGAACAGGACGTTCCTGCTACCATTGGAGAAGACAATAACCCAGAGTCCAAGAGGTCAAAGGGTGCCTGGTCAAAGAGGTCTGCCCCTACAACTCATCCTTAGTCCATGACTCTCGACCCAGATTGACAGCAAGTTCATGTCTAGTTGAGCAAATCCAGAGACGACTTTTGTTTATGTAATGGGACGCTCAACTCCTCAATTATACTGTGAGAGGATGAGGGGGAAAAAAATAGACATTTTTGCAAAATCTGGCAACCTTCAGTAAGCTAAAATAGTTGAGCATACAGATTTTTCTGTTGTTTCTGCAAAGAGATAATTTGTTACATGGAAGCTCATTTGCTTATTTGAAGTAAATACGGCTTCAGACCCAGTAGAGATTAACACTCATGGATGAGATGGATCGAGAAGGAAGAGACATCATACTTCACTGTTACATTTACTGTGTTAAATATAAAGTGGGAATTGATGAAAAATGTTCTGGAGTTCCCCGTGCGAGCCTAAGTGATGAACTGGGGTTTATTTGCCATCTGGCTTTTAAGGAGGGATTTTTTTTTCATGTCAGAAAAATGGCACCTTCAGAACTATTGCGTTACAGACATCTGTTTATCAGACCTTTGCCTGAATGAATTATTCAGAATGTGCTTAAGGTTGTACTTTACCTGACATATGGAAATATAAAGTCGCATACTTGATATCGGCATATATTTGTCTACATAAAATCAGGTGTCGTACTTGAAACCCGGAGTGCTGGAGCTTGGTAGGTGGTGCTTTTAGTACTTGGGATATTCGTTTTTCTACCTCCTGTGGTTCTTGATGTCTTCCTTTTTTTGGAAATGACTGTGTGGAATTATATGTGACTCCCAGTTTCTGTATTGAAGCCCCGTTTTTGTTTCCACTGTGTTCCTTACAACTGAAATGGAAAGCTACTCTTAGATGATATGGGTTTCATGGCAAAATTCTGTTAGTAATTTCAAGTTTGCCAAACACGTGAATATCTGGAGTTATCAAAAGGAAAGTCTTCGGGGACATATTCAGAAGTCCCAAGAAGAGGAGGTGATTTTGCCAGGTGCAATGGCTAATGCTTTTAGTCCCAGCACTTTGGGACTCTGATGGGGGAGGATCACTTGAAGCCAGGAGTTGAAGACCATTCTGGCTGACATGGTGATATCCTGTCCCTACTAAAAATACAAAAACTGGCCAGGTATGGTGGTGCACACCTATAATCCCAGCTACTCAGGAGGTTCAGGAAGGAGAATTGTTTGAACCCAGGAGGTGGAGGCTGTAATGAGCTGAGATTGTACCACTGCATTCCAGTCTGGGTGACAAGGCAAGACTCCATCTGGAACACAAGAAGAAGTGGTTTCCATACACATCAAGTTTTAAAAGCACCCCTCAACTCATCATGTCATCAGAACCAAATAAAGCCTTAACATTATCCATGAGATTGTACCCTGTTTTCCATCTGTTCGTTTATTTATTTACAGATTGTTTCATCAGACATTGACTAAGCTCCTGCTTTGTGCCAAGTATTGAAGATGTAGATTCTACTCTTTACTTGTTCGGGCCTTACAAGGGAGCAGAAAAGATGGACATAAACAAAATAGTTACACATCAGTCACCATGATAGATGTGTAACTTCAAATGAGATGAGTGCTCCTGTGAAATGAAACAAGGTGTGAGCATCTGTTGGAGCAACCTCACCTAGGATTTCAAGGAGGACTTCTTGGAGGAGGCGACTCTGAAGCCATCATCAGTGACTTCACTTGTTGAAGAAGGGGAGGAGTCTTTCAGATCGCAGGACAGCCATACACAAAGGTCTGGGGGCTAGAGAGCTCACGGAGCATTGCACAAGCTATTTAGAGGCCAGTGTAGCTGCAGCCAGGAGAGCTCATTTGGCCAGAAGGGCTGACGGTTCCTAGAGAGGTCAGCAGCCCTTACAGCCTGGAGTGAGGAAGGTGGTGTTTATAAAGCAAGGGTGGCAGGAAACCATTGCACAGATTCTAATAGGCCAGTTCTCTGCTCCAATTAAAATTGACGAAAGATCCCTAAAGTCTGCCAGCGTCGCTTATCTGTCTTTGAATTCTCTAGTGTCTAGTGGTCAGCAAGTGCTGGTAAAATAAATACATGATGTGGTGGAACCACTTCAATAGGATGTGAGCTCAGAGTGAGTTCCAGAAAGGTACCCTGCAATCACTTATCCCAGAAACTGGTGGGGAGGTTTCAGTCAACCTGTATAAATGCCCCTGGGGACTGTCCTTTGGATGAGCAGGTGGTCTCCTTATCTATGACATAAAAAGAGAGATACCTTTCAGAAAGTCTTTAAGGGGAGCAGAGCAAGCACTGGGAGGGACTAATAGGATGACAAAAGAAAGAAGTGAGAGGCAGAGGGCTGAGGGCCTTTCGGAGCTGCCGCTGCTTAGCCAGAGGAGGGAAGCAATTGCATCCCCAACAGGCGGGCTGTAAAGGGATGCAGCTCATTATTTGGAGAGAGTGGTGAAGCTGGGAGCAAACAGCTTCTAGATCAAGCTGTGAGGGAGGATGTTTAGTAATTAAAGGAGGCTGGTACCATTTGGAGGTACAAATCTACAAATCCAAGGTCCATATCCCAGGGAGTGACCACGGGGTCACAAAACACAGCCTGCAAATGCCCCCACCTGAGGTTGTACAGAGGTAAGTTACCCCATGGGGGCTCTGCAGGTCCAGCAGGTCAGATGCTTTTATTCACCACCCCCACACTTAATAGCACAACTCGTTCTGAGATGATTTTTAAAGGAGAAATGAAAGCTCTATGTCTGTGTGTGTATGTAGACACCATCTTAACACATTGCATGCACTTTTGATACACGTGTGTTCTAGACCATCGTTTGCAGGGACTTCTGTTGTTGAACTTGTTCTCTGTGAGGCACGAATGGTAGGTTTATGAAACCCATCCATCTTTAGGCCGGGTACACTGGCTCATGTCTGTAATCCAAGCACTTGGGAAGGTCCAGGCAAGGGGGATCACTTGAGGTCAGGAGTTTGAGACCAGTCTGGCCAACATGGTGAAACCCCCTCTCCACTCAAAGTACAAAAATGAGCTAGATGTGGTGGCAGGCACCTGTAATCCCAGCTACTTGGGAGACTGAAGCAGGAGAATTGTTTGAACCTGGGAAGCGGATGTTGCAGTGAGCTGAGATCATGTCATTGCACTCTAGCCTGGGCAACAGAGCGAGACTCTCTCTCAAAAAAAAAGAAGAAAGAAAAACCCATACATCTTGTACCTGAGGACTGTTTGGGGAAGCAGCTGCTTTTGCCCGTTGGTTTCTCCTTGGTGTTCTCTACTCACAGGGACCCTCACCTTGCACCTGCTGGGAAGGCCAGTTCACCTCTCCGGGCTACTTGTGTTACACAAAGCTGGAGGAGAATGGAGTCAAAGTGGCTAATTTTGTTAGAGAAGAATTGTTTTGTTCTGCGTTGGGTGAAGTTTCTCTCTATTACACTTTTCTACAAATTCCCCTGTTCCCAATTCCCTCAGACAACAAAACTACAATTTGCTGGATAAACAAAAGCAGTGGGAATGAAGCCTCCCTGGCAGCCAGTCTGTCAGAGGTGCTGTGCTTGTTAGCATGGTAAAAGAGTTAGAGGAATTTTTCAAGTTGTACGAAATTGAATTACTTAATAAACTTGGTATAACTTTCTTCCCTGGGAGTCAGTGTTGTTAAAAAAAAAAAATCCAAAAGACTATTTTGCTGCATTGGCATTTTATAATCGGGCAGGGTGTTCAAACCCTTTTTTCTTCATCCATTTTTTTCTCAATAGCACTTGTTCCTTAGCCCTTTCTTCCTAGCTAATACTCTCTGTAACTGTTTAAAAAAATAATAATAAGAAGAAGAATGGCAGGCCTCAGTGGGTCATATCTGTAATCCTAGAACTTTGGGAGGCAGAGGCAGGTGGATCACCTGAGGTTGGGAGTTCCAGACTAGCCAGGCCAGCATGGCAAAACCCCACCTCTACTAAAAATACAAAAGTTAACTGAGCGTGGTGGCACACGCCTGTAATCCCAGCTACTCGGGAGTCTGAGGCAGGAGAATGACTTGAACCGAGGAGGCATAGGTTAAAGTGAGCCGAGATCATGCCACTGACCTCTAGCCTGGGCGACAGAGTTAGACTCCATCTCAAAGGGAAAGCAAAAAAAAAGAAAAAAAAGTTTAGATGTTTGATTACCCTTTCAAATCGTCTAGCTAGTAGGTTGGACTTTTCGTTTATTCAAATTTTTCCCCCTTTAACAGCATTGCCCCCACCACCATCATCAAAAGGGAAAAAAAGACAGACAGCAGGTTAATCATCCATATTAGGATTTCTCAAATGCCTGGGGCAAGTTCGCATGCCATGGATGGAAATGGTATTTTCAACTGGCAGACTGAGCCGGTCCTGCCTAGGAAACCTGCTGCCTTGGCACGGTGGTATTAGTGGCTGAGGGCTGTATGTTTATTCCCTGGCCCTCTGCTGATCTCTGGAAGCAAAGTGAGTGTCCACAGGCTTTCTCTGTAGTGACACCGACGTCCTTCTGCCCTTGTGTTTCCAAAGTGAGCTTTGTTAGGTGCCAGACTGCAGGATCCTTCTGCAGCTTTCTGAAGAAATCTTGTGCCATGCTCTGGTCGTGCAAAATGCCCAGTAGTATCAGGAACAGTGAGCTCAACTCCACCTGATACTTTGTCTTGGATGGAACGCTTTGCTTTATCATTACAAAAAAATAATAATGCCTCACTTAGGGCTGCAAGCGGTGTTGATGTATTCAATAGCGCATTGGAGAAAATGTCAAAGCAGATTTGCAGAAGGTTCCCATCCTATGGGCACCCCCAAAAAGCATTTTATTAGCTCTCCTCCAAAATATACATTGTCATGCAGAGCGGAAGGATTAAATATTTATGTCTGTTGGCTGAGGTAATAAAATTGTATTCAATTATGTCTCAGGCACTACCTAATGATTGTTGAAAACTTGGTAATAACACCGAAACTCATAAAAAATACAGGATAAACAATGCTGGAAGAAAATTATGGGAAAATAGCCTCTGGCCTGTGGAAATGGGACTTTATTTTGAAATAATTTGAAATAACAGTGTATGCATAAAAAAACAAGTGAGTTTATATAACCACACTCTAATCTCCAGAAACTTTTCTTTATAGTTTTGTTCTTAGTCAAGTCAAAAACAAGGGCTATGTCAGTGGTGTTTCCAGTAAATCCTGGTAGGTTTGGAGTTCCTTGAGGACGGCCCTTTCTTCATCTCTGAACTTTTGGCACTTAAAAAGAGCCTAGTTCAGAGCAGACTGGGTACTTCATAAATATTTGCAGAACTATTTTTTTTTTTTTTTTGAGACAGAGTCTCACTCTGTTGCTGAGGCTGGAGTACAGTGGCACAATTTCAGCTCACTGCAACCTCTACCTCCTGGGTTCAACCAGTTCTCCTGCCTCAGCCTCCGGAGTAGCTGGGATTACAGGCACCTGCCACCCCGCCTGGCTAATTTTTTGTATTCTTAGTAGAGATGGGGTTTCACTATGTTGGCCAGGCTGGTCCCAAAGTCCTGACCCCAGGTGAACCACCTGCCTTGGCCTCCCAAAGTGCTGGGATTACAGGTGTGAGCTGTGGATTACAGGCATGCCCGGCCAGCTTCTGTTGGTTTGCTGGCAGTCATGGGCACTCCTTGCTTGTAGATACATCACCTGAATCTTCACCTGCATGTTTACCATAGAGTTCTCCCCATGAGCATGAATGTCTCTATTTCCCCTTCAGTGAGGACAGGGTCCTATTGGATGAGGTCCTACCCAAATCATCTTTACTTGTTCTTCTGCGAAGACTCTATTTCCAGCACGGTCACATTGACAGCTACTGGGGGTTAGGACATCCACATGTTTTAGGGGGAAACAATTCAGCTCCTAGCAAACAACTTCTCTGCAGCCCTGCAGTTCAGATCCGCGATCTCTGCTCAGCATTGTGTTGCCTGAGATCTGGCATCTCATCTTCACTCTTCCAGCCTTTTGGGCGTCCTCTCCTGCAGCCCTGGGCAGGCCTGCACCCCCAGCCTCTGACCATGCCTCGGGCTTGTCTTGCTCATCCAAGTTCCTCTGCCTTTGCACTCTTCTAACCCCGATGTGGGTCTGTCTGCCCTCCTCCTCCTTTGTCCCAGGAACCTTTGACTTTTCCACTGACACCTGTGGCCTCTGGTGTGACCTCTTCTAGACTTTCTCCCCGGCATGCCCAATCCTCTAGGAAGGCATTTCCAGGTTATAGCTGACAACTCACTTATCACCTCCCAAACTACTTTTAAGAGTGCTTAGCGTGTCTTATCCATGTGCCTGGTACAGTGCTGAACCCATGTGAGTTACATGGAAATGCTTAATGAATCCTGTCCTATTTCTTCCAGAATATGGCCCTCTAATTATCCATGCAGGGTCCAGTTGGGATGAGGAGGGCAGGCTCCAGGGGTCAGAATGCCTTGTCCTTAAACATTACTCACCTCATTGACTCACTGTGCAATCTGGGACCCAGTGCTTAGTGTCTCTCTGCCCAGTTACCTCATTGATAAATGGAGGTGATGGTAGTGCCAACCTCACAAGGCTGCTGGGGGGACTAAATGAGTTTATACAATAATTTTGAACAATGCTAGGTACATGCTAAGCTTTCATGACTGTAGCGGCTATGATAATTTAGCATAATCTTTGCTTCTCCCCAACATGTTCTCTCTGGGCTCTGTTCTTCTGCTTCTGAACATGCTTAGACCTCCGTTTCTGTAGGAGGCTCTTACTGTTGCTGTAACAAATGATCACTAATTTGGGGTAATTTAAAACAACACAAATGTATTTTCTTGCAGTGCTGGGGGTCAGAAGTCCGAAATGGGTCTTACTGTAGTAAAATAAATGGTCAGCAGTGTTGCATTTCTTCTGGAGGTTTTATGGAAGAATGCAGTTTCCTGCCTTTTCTGGTTTCTAGAGGCCACCCAGGTTACATGGCTCATGGCCATTTCCATCCTAAAAGCCAGCAGTGTGGCCTTCAGACTCCAGCCGTGGCTTCCAGCATCACACACACCTCCTTCTCTGGTCTTCCTCTTATAAGGAACTTGGTGATTACTTTGGGTCCACCTGGATAATCCGGGGAACTCTTCCATTTCAAGATCGTTAATTACATCTGCAAAGGTTCTTTTGCCAGACAAGGTGATGTTTTCACAAGTTCCAGAGATTAGGATGCAGGCGTCTTTGGCAGGGGACAAGATTCTGTCTGTCGCACTCTCTAAAGGCATTCCACCTGTCTGATGGCTTTATCTCCAACAAACATGCATTCACATTCAGGCTCTGCCACCTAGAAGCATGGGACATGTAATCTCCCCAAGCCTGTTCTGTCTTCTACAAATTGGGACAATGAAATTATCAAGTGAAGATAGAGGAGTTGGAATCCTTTGTACCTAACACATGGTACATGCATGCTCACTTGTGGCTGTCACAATGACTGTTGTTGGTTTCGGTTTTATTGGTGTTATTTTCTCCCAAGTATGGTTCTTATAACCTGCAGCCATCGGTCTTCCGTTGATCTCTAATGTAAGGTGTGCAGTTGGGGCTGTCTGCTCGCACCACCCTCGTGTGACTGCATTTACCTGCATGTTGGTTCCTTTGCTAATTCTGTTTGGGCAGGATTTGCTTTTTGTTTGCTTAGCAAACTTCATGAGCCATTTCTGATTTCCAGTAGCGCTCCACAGGCAGATCTCTCTTGAAAGGTGTTGTTTGGTTTGTTTACCTCCTGTTCATTATTCTTACCTCTGCAGGCTACAAGTCTCCTAGGAAGGGGTGTTGGACATGGACGTCCCACCCTGGACCGCCGAAAACTTTGGGAGCGTGCAAAGAGATTGGGCATTCTAGAGGGGCTTTGCTGGAACTCTAGGAAGGAGAAAAAGCAGAGTCAAGCAGAAAATGGGAAAAGAGAAATCCTAAGAGGAGTCTCATGAGATGATTAATTCGCATTTGCACTTCATGCATTTTCTCCAAACTTCCAGGATCATGTTGGGAGTTGGGCACAGAGGATCTTGTTAGGGGGCAAAGAGACAGAGTGGTTTCTCCACCCCCCACCCCCACGCCCATCTTCCTATTCCTCCTCCACACACACAATAGAAGAGAGCTTTAACTTCATCTCAGGAATTCTGTCCCCAGGTTTAGTGCTGGGGTAAAATCAAGGACCTGGCTCTGTGCCTGGCTGGGTGATTCCCCACTTGTGTTAATCACTCAAACAACCCAAATGCATTTTCCTGTAGTTCTGGAGGTCACCAATCCAAAACGGCCCTTACTGGGGTAAAATCAAAGCCTCAGCAGGGCTGCATTTCTTTTGGAGGTTTGATGGGAGAAGGCAGTTTGCCGTCTTTGCTGGTTTCTAGAGGCCACCTGGATTACACGGCTCGTGGCCCTTCTCAGCTTCAAAGTCAGCAATGTGCCCCTACAGCAACATCATTTCCTAAAGTGGGGGAGAGGGGGCCTGGGAAGATAACATAGCAAAACCATCAGATCCTACATCTTAAAATAAGAAGACTGTTTCCTTTTCAGTTGACTTTGCTATGTCTAAGCTTATATCCAGAAGAATGCTTCCATTTGGTGCTAGTCTTTATACCTTTGCATTCCTTGCTAATCTCTGTCAGTAAAGAGGAAGGAGGATCAGGCACAGTGGCTAACACCTGTAATCCCAGCACTTTGGGAGGTCAAGGCGGGCAGATCACCTGAGGTCAGGAGTTCGAGACCAGCCTGGTCAACATGGCGAAACCCCATGTCTAACAAAAATACAAAAGTTAGCTGGGCATGGTAGTGTGATGGCGTGACAGTCACCTGTAATCCCAGCTACTCGGGAGGCTAAGGCAGGAGAATCACTTGAACCTGGGAGGCAGAAGTTGGAGTAAGCCGAAATCGCACCATTGCACTCCAGCTTGGGCAACAAGAGTGAAATTCTGTCTCCAAAAAAAAAAAAAAAAAAAAAAAGGAAACTGAAGATTCGAACCTTGGGTAGTGCGTTAGTTTCCTAGGACTGCTATAACAAAGTTCCACAAACTAAGGGGTTCAGCAACAGAAATGTGTTGTCTCACACTTGTGGAGGCCAGAAGTCCAGGATCAGGGTGTCGGCAGGATTGGTTTCTTCTAAGGCCTGGGAGGAGGAGTCTGTCCCATGCCTCTCCCCATGGTTGCTGGCAACGCATGGTACTGCTTGGGTTTTAACTCTATCAGTGTGATCTCTGCCTTCACCTGCACGTGTTCTCCCTATAAGCATGTCTGTCTCCGTGTCCAAATTCCCCCTTTTTATGATGACCTCAGTCATACTGAACTATGACCCATCATGACTTAATTTTGTTACGTCTGTAAAGACCCTCCTTCCAAATCAGGTCTCACTCACAGATCTTACGGGGTTGGGCTTCAACATCTTTTGGTGGGAATGAAGTTCAATCCGTAGTAGACAGGAAATTCTTTTTACCTGCTATTTAATAACACTTTTATTTCTATTGTATTTATTTTACCATGCATAACGGCAGCAAAAAAATTTGTTTCCACTTATAGATCTATTTTTTCTTCTTTTTCAATAAATGAATTTACTTTTTAAAAATTTCAGTCAAGTGATTTTAAGAAAAGTTGTTAACTATGTCATCGTACAGGTGGTCTTCAGATATGGACAAATATGGAAGATACAGTGTAAGATTAGGGCAATATCCTTGGTCCACCAATCCTTTGAGGGTTAGGAGTAGAAAGAACAAGAATAAAGATGTTAAGTAGAGTGAGGTGTGTTCTTCAAAGATTCCTTTTTGCTGACCATTTCTTCGAGAGACAAGTTTTGTTCCTGTGAATAAATGTGCTGTTGCTTTTTTTTAGCTCCATCGTTTATCCTTGCTAGTATTTCACAACTTGATGTTTGAGTTCTATTTCCGTGCCATGCAGAATGAGGTAAATAATCTGAAACTTAAATTCCCACATGGAATAATTTCTGTAATGTGGAGTTTCTTAAGCTTGAGGGTGTGTCGGAAGCCCCTGTTGGCATTGTTAAAATGCAGGTTGCCGCACCCACCCCCAGATTTTCTGACTCAGTAGCTCTGGGGCAGAGCTCTGTTATTTACATTTCTAGCGAGTTCTCAGGTGATGTGGATATGGGGGTGGGGAGGGTACATTTTGTGGACCACAGTCCTACTGGAATGAGGTGTCTGTTCTGTGTGAGTAAAGATTTTTCAGGATCCTTTCCAGCCCTGTGGCTCGGATAGGTCAGATTGCAGCATTCTGGGTGGGCTAAGATAACGATACTAAAGACCTTCTGAGGTTTAGGCTTAAATTATTTTCTCTTTGTTTCTTTTTTTTTTTTTTTTTTTTTGAGACGGAGTCTCGCTGTGTCGCCCAGGCTGGAGTGCAGTGGCCGAATCTCAGCTCACTGCAAGCTCCGCCTTCCGGGTTCACGCCATTCTCCTGCCTCAGCCTCCCGAGTAGCCGGGACTACAGGCGCCCGCCACCTCGCCCGGCTAGTTTTTTTTTTTGTATTTTTTAGTAGAGACGGGGTTTCACCGTGTTAGCCAGGATGGTCTCGAACTCCTGACCTCGTGATCCGCCCGTCTTGGCCTCCCAAAGTGCTGGGATTACAGGCTTGAGCCACCGCGCCCGGCCTCTCTTTGTTTCTTTTACTTTTTCTTGCTTGCTTGCTTTCTTGCTTTCTTTTTATTATTATTATTTTTTTTTGCAAGGTCTCACTGTGTCACCCAGGCTGGAGTACAGCGGCGTGGTCATAGCTCACTGTAGCGCCCCAACTTCCTGGGCTCAAGCAAGCCTCCTACCTCAGCCTCCTGAGCAGCTGGGACTACAGGCACATGCCACCACACCTGCCCGCCTAATTTTTATTTTTATTTTTTCTTGAGAGAGACTTGATCCCACTATGTTGCCCAGGCCAGACTTGAACTCTTGAGCTCAATAGATCCTCCTGTCTTAACCTCCCAAAGTGCTGGGATTTCAGGCATGGGCCACCACACCCGGCTTAGAGCTCCCTGTTTTTGGTCCTCAGGGGATCTTGGTCAATATCTCACCTCATCTGGCCGTTACCCACCGCTGTACTTTATATTCTACTTCCTGTTTCTGCTGGGTGAGGATGGGCTTGTGATTGGTGGAAAAGAGGGCCCAGGCAGGAAAACCGCTACGGAAGCAATGTCTGTCCACCTACCAGGCCTCTGGGAGGCTGAAGAAGGCCTGTTTTTGTTTTGTTTTGTTTTGTTTTGTTTTTTTTCCTGTGGGTTACTTAAAAACACATTTTTTTAATGCAAAAACAGGGTTTCCGAAATTATTATCTGTCCATCTATTTAACTGTTATAAAGTAGCACTTTTAATTCATTTCCATAATTACTGACTGTGTCATGCTGTGCAAAAGATTCAATTGGGGTAAGGAGAACGGTCCCATATAAACCCCCCTATGAAAGTGTGGCCCAGGCCAAGAGCAGCTGCTGTCTATTCCTGCAAGCTGCCGTGTTGTTTGAGAACATCTTTCCTCTCATATCCCCCACCAGACCCTGAGCATGTTGCCATCGGCCTTCCTCACACCCCCGCAACCCTTGGCACCATCATTTGCAGTGCCCCATGCCCAGTGCCAAGCACACTGCCTGGTGTTCAGGGTATCTTTTGAAGGAGAAGTTACAAGTCAGTAGCATCCCCAAGCCTTTCCCAGAGCAAGTCAAGCCCTGAGGCCCACAGATTCTTTGGGCAGCAAGTTGTTCTCCAAGAAGTCCTTGGTAGACCTGGCTCTGTGCCTAGCTGGGCCAGGCTCCGTCCTCCCTAGTGTACCCTCCTAGCTGAGCTTCTGGGCAGCCAGCGGTTAAGTCCATTGTGGGAAGCTATTGAGTCTGAAACACACAGTGACAGCAGGCATGCAAAACTACTTCCCAGCCCTGCATGTGGCATAATTGTATTTTCAGGGAGGGCCAATCTATTAGCAAGGTGCCGGTCTCAACTGTGTAACTTTTATAAAGGAAACACTAAAGGCCTCTTGGGGTGAAGGATATTATAATTATGGATGATTTATACTCCCCAGCTCATGTATACATTGCACTTGATGAGAATGTTCTACTTGACGTGGCCAGAAACATTAAGCAAAAAATAGTGTTGCAGCCTGGGTTAGAAACCCATCCTTTGTTTTATGTCTAATCTATCCAGTGCTAAAATATTTGGAATGATATCTCTGCATGCTGCTGTGAAGGAAATACGAACATAATGAGTGCATTTCTGATTTCAGACCAGATCATCATTTCCTTCTAAAATACCTCACCGAGTTTAGCATATTTATTCCTTGGTGGAATGTTTGCTGCGTATTGCGGTACAAAAGCAGAAGAAAATAATCATTATAATTATAATTTCTGGGCTAGGAGAGACCTTAGTGGTATCTAGTCCAGGGTGTCCTGGTTTAAATTACAGCATCAGCTGGTAAGTACTCTACTTTTTATGATTCAGAATCTAGAAGTTAAAGAAAAGAGGAAGAGAGAGGAGAAAAGACAGTAATAAAGGAGGTACTTTGGCGTTAATAAGGACACAGACCTAGGTGTCTCACCTCTACCTCCTACCTGAGCCATGTTTGATAAGTAAGAATTTCGCTGGACGTCAGTTTTCAGCTCTAGAAGAAAACAAAAACAAAAGCAGCATCCAAAGACAGGAATCAAGGCCAGGAGCAGTGGCTCATGCCTATAATCCCAGAACTTTGGGAGGCTGAGGCAGGAGGATTGCTTGAGGCCACGAGTTCACGATCAGCCTAGGCAACATAGCAAGATCCCATCTGTACAAATAATCTAAAAATTAGCCTGGCATGGTGGTGTGCACCTGTAGCCCCAGCTGCTTTGAAGGCTGAAGCAAGGAGGCGGAAGCAACAAGATCACTGAAGCCCAGAAGTTCAAGGCTGCAGTGAGCCGAGATCACAACATTGCACTCCAAGCTGGGCAACAGAGTAAGAGCCTTTCTCAAAAATAAAACAAAACACAGAGGGATAGGACTGAGACAGCCCTCACTCACATAACTGTTAGAGCGGTAAATCAGATAGTGCATGCATACTATTATTATTACAGCAGTATTGCCAGGCAGCAGGCAGGCCCAGGGTGGTGTAAGTGGGCTTTGCTCATCCATTGATGAAAGCTGCAGAACATTCCTCAGTTGACTAATGTGTGAACTGCGCGATGAGAACTGGCCCGAGGTCCTCCAGCTAATTAGTGGCAGAGCCGTGCTCTCCAGACTCAGGGTCAAGGCGCTGGGTCTGAGCTGCGGCTTTCATCAGGCTCCCGGAGACCCCTTCCCTTGTTCTCCTAGCAGCTGGATGGAGGCCCTGGTCCTCAGCGTTTCTCCTAATTCCATCAAAGAAGGGCCTGGGATTGTTTCCATGCTCTGTGTTGTGGACTAGGGAGCTAACTGCAGTTCCTTTCTGCAGGGAGGAAGCTTGCTCTACAGATGAGGAGGGAAACACACAGCTTCTCCAGCATGTCACTTCTGAACTATTTAACAAATCCACGTAGCACGTCTTATTTCCTTGATAACTTTAAAAAAAAAATTATTCTTTAAACAAATGACTTCCTACTGTAGCCTAAATGTAAAATTTAAACAATAGCTATTTTTTCTAAGTCCTTACTCCCACCCACCCCTCCCCACCTTTTTTTTTTTTTTTTGACACAGTGTCTTTCTCTGTCACCCAGGCTGGAGTGCAGTGCCATGATATCAGCTCACTGCAACCTCTGCCTCTCGGGTTCAAGTGATCCTCCCATCTCAGCCTCCCAAGTAGCTGGGAGTACAGGTGCACACCACCATGCCTGGCTACATTTTTGTATTTTTAGTACAGTCAGAGTTTCGTCATGTTGGCCAGGCTGGTCTCAAACTCCTGGCCTCCAGCGATCTATCCTCCTCGGCCTCCCAAAGCGCTGGGATTACAGACATGAGCCGCTGCACCCGGCCCTAAATCCCTTTTTTAAAGAAATCAGTTGTTGGACACAGTGACTTACACCTGTAGTCCCCGGAGGCAACGGCAGACAGATCACTTGAGCTCAGGAGTTGGAGACCGGACTGGGTAACATGACAAAACCACGTCTGTACCAAAAATATAAAAATTAGCTGGGCGTGGTAGCACACGCACTATTGTGGTCTCAGCTACCCCGGAGGCTAAGATGAGAGGATCACTTGAGCCCAGGAATTCAAGGCTACAGTGAGTCGTGATTGTGCCACTGCACTCCAGGCTGGGTGACAGAGTGAGGCTAATTCTAAAAAAAAAAAAAAAAAAAAAAAAAAAAAAAATCAGATGAAATTAACATCACTTACAATTAACCATGTTGAAGTGTACAATCCAGGGGCGTGTGGAGAATCCACCATGCTGTGCCATCACCGTTTTTCTATACTTTCGAAACATCTTCCTCATGCCAGGAGAGCACCTCCTACCTGTCACATCATAATCAGTCCCCTTTCCTTGCTCCCTCCAAGTTCGGGGTAACCTTTCCTCTGCTTTCTGTCTCTGTGAATTTCCCTATTCTGGGTATTTCATGTAAAAGAATCATACCAGTTGTGGCGTCTGGCTTCTTTCACTCAGCGTAATGTTTTCAAGGTTCTTCCATATTATCGCTTGTGTCAGTGCTTTGTTCTTTTTTGCGCGGGGCGGGGGTGAGGGAGACAGGGTCTCACTCTTTCACCTAGTCTGGGGTGCAGTGTTGCAGTCAGTTCACTGCAGCTTCAGCCTCCCGGGCTCAAGTAATCCTCCCACTTCAGCTTCTGGAGTAGGGACTACAGGCTTGCGCCACCACCATACACCACGCCTGGCTAATTTTTGCTTGTTTGCTTGCTTGCTTGCTTGCTTGCTTGCTTGCTTATTTATTTATTTATTTATTTATTTATTTATTTATTTATTTATTTATTTTTGGTGGTGCTGGGGGGACACAAGGTCTGACTTTATCACCCAGGCTGGAATGCAGTGGCTCAATGTTGACTCCCTGCAACTGCCACCTCTCAGACTCAAGTGATCCTCCCACCTCAGCTTCCCGAGCAGCTGGGACCACAGGCATGCACCACCACTTCTGGCTAATTGTTATATTTTTTGTAGAGACAGGGTTTTCCCATGTTGCCCATGCTGCCCTCAAACACCTCGACTCAAGTGATCTGCCTGCCTTGGCCTCGCGAAGTGCTGGAATTAGAGGTGTGAGCCGCTATGCCCAGCCTTCATTCCTTTTTTTTTTTTTTTTTTTTGAGACGGAGTCTTGCTCTGTCGCCCAGGCTGGAGTGCAGTGGCCGGATCTCAGCTCACTGCAAGCTCCGCCTCCCGGGTTCGGGCCATTCTCCTGTCTCAGCCTCCCGAGTAGCTGGGACTACAGGCGCCCGCCACCTCGCCCGGCTAGGTTTTTTTTTGTATTTTTTTACTAGAGACGGGGTTTCACCGTGTTAGCCAGGATGGTCTCGATCTCCTGACTTCGTGATCCACCCGTCTCGGCCTCCCAAAGTGCTGGTATTACAGGCTTGAGCCGCCGCGCCCCGCCCATTCCTTTTTATAATTGAATAATACTCATGACCTGGACATGTTCCGTGAAAGGGCCGTATGGGCAAAGTGGTCCCCAAATGCTGGAGTTGCTGAGAAACCAAAGTACAAGGTGGAAAAATCCACTTTGACATTAAAGTGTGTTTTACTGGGGAAACTTACAGCTGTCTTGAGTGGGAGAAAGACAGAGCTCCACACTGCTACTCCCCAGACCCAGGGCTTATATACCTTATGGAAAGGGCACAAGTGCTCTGGACAGGACAAATAAAGGCCACCCTCCAGGACAGGCAAGAATGATCGAACTTGACATGTTGTTATACTAAGGACTGGAAATAAAGTAGGAATCGGGAGGCATTCACGGGTCTGGGACTAATCAGAAGTCAATATGGCAGATTAGCATCCAAGATGGAGTCACTCTTGTTTCCACAGGATACCACAGTTTGTTTATCCATTGATGGACAGTTGGGTTGTTTTGACCTTTTTGGTATTATGACTAATGCTTCTTTGGAACTTTGTGCATAGGGTGTGGATGTAGGTTTTAATTTCTCTTGAATAGATCCCTAGGTGTGGAATTGCTGGGTAATGTGGTCTAATACACCTTTGGTTAATGAAATAAATAGCATTTTTAGTAGTTTTCTTTCTTTCTTTTTTTAATTGTTGTTCTACTACCATCTCCAGGACCATTAGTGGCACATATACCACAATTTAAGAAATACCGTAAGCCATTGTGACCTACACACTTGTACGGCTTTCCATCTTGCAGTGCTATTGGCCAGTGTGGCTTGTGTTTCTCTGGATGGTCATCCCCACCTTTCTTGGTCATCCTCTTACCTCTCATTGGCCAAGTTATGCCCATTCCTACTTAAAAACTCTTGCATAAGCTCTGTTTACTTCCAGCTTTCTTTCTACCACCCACTTACATTTTTCCCAGTTTTTAAGGTTGAGTTCAAACTTCGAAGTTTGAATTTGTACCTTGATCTTGTTTTTTTGTTCGTTTGTTTGTTTTTGGGTTTGTGTGTGTATGTGTGTGTGTGAGAGATGGAGTCTCTCTCTGCCACCCAGGCTAGAGTGCAGTGACATGATCTCAGCTCACTGCAACCTCCACCTTCCAGGTTCAAGCAGTTTTCCTGCCTCAGCCTCCCGAGTAGCTGGGATTACAGATGCACGCCACCACACCAGGCTAATTTTTGTATTTTTAGTAGAGATGGAGTTTCACCATGTTGTTGGACAGGCTAGTCTTGAACTCCTGACCTGAGGTTATCTGCCTGCCTTGGCCTCCCAAAGTGCTGGGGTTACAGGTGTGAGCCACTGTGCCCAGCCAAATGATTTTGTCCACAGAGTGGACTGAGTCTCTGTTCTTAATTTGTATTTACAGTAGAAAATCTCAGTGGCCACCTTGGTCCCCAGTCTCACTGCAAAGAGTCTGTCCCAGTTACTGTTAGGGACTCATCTGTAACCAAACACTGAACAGAGGATGTCACAGTTAGTTACTAAGCCCATCTGGTGAAATCAGTATATGGGATTGCACACGAAATGAAGAGTTTCTGAACTTGAGTGTAGCTGTGTGTCTTATAAAGAAATTCACAAGTGCTTTTGTCCTTGATGTGTTTCATTTGGGGAATACATCCATTTCTGTCTCCGCCTTCTTTAAAGCTGAAAGGAAAAGAGTTGGTAGAAATGCTCTGCTCCAAAGGAAGATCAATTCTAATAATGTTCATTTTTCTAAGTGTCTCCTTCTTCTGAAATGAAAGTCAGGGAGCTTTGACACCGGCTCCCTCCCTGCCTTCTACAGCCAAGTAGGGTAGGACTTAAGATGTTCCGGATACCATTTGCTCTTCTTGAAGCGTGCTCTTTGCGCTGTGTGATGAGTAGACTCTTCCCCTTTGCTTTGATGGGAACCTCGGCATTCCAAGTGGACATACTTCATATCCTCACGGCTTGTTCTCTTCCTCTTTGGATCTCGGTAGCAAACATTCAGCTGCCTCTTACAGAAGAGGGCCCTAGGGGAGACATCATCCTTTGTTAGGAATCCTGGAAAAATACCAAGAAACTGACACAAGTCAAAAGAGGGATCATGGAGTCCTGGGTATCCCTTTAGGGTGTTCTTACTCAACCTGAGTCTCAGGGTAGCCTACAGGAGAGCCACTTACAAGTTTGTTAAAAATGCACATTTGGGGCCCGGTGCAGTGGCTCATGTCTGTAATCCCAGCACTTTGGGAGGTCGAGGCGGGTGGATCGCATGAGGTCAGGAGTTCGAGACCAGCCTGGACAACATGGTGAAACCCTGTCTCTACTAAAAATAAAAAATTAGCTGGGCATGCTAGCCTGTAGCCCCAGCTACTCGGGAGGCTGAGGCAGGAGAATCACTTGAACCTGGGAGGTGGAGGTTGCAGTGAGCTGAGATTGTACCACTGCATTCCAGCCTGGGCGGCAGCAAGACTCCATATCAAAAAAAGGAAAACACATTTTTTTAGTAAATTTCTCAGCATCACACACTAATAAAGAGTAGACCTGGGATTTGAACCATGAACTCCTAAGAGAGATCCAGAACCTACTCTCTTAGACATTTCTTTACCTCCTATGGCTTGAAATTTGTTTTAAAAGAAACCCTGGTATGTTCAAACAAATTACTACCATTCGATAGTGGCCGACCGAATCAAACCACTGGGCTTGGTGCCATTGTTTCTGAATTTTTAGCAAGCTACCCGGGTGATTCTGGGGCCCACTAATATTTTTGAACTATAGCTGTAGGAAGACTTCATACGTGCAGAGTATAACTATCTTAAATCCAGTCAAATTAATTGTTAATTAAATTGATGTCTGCCTGGGCCCTAACTCATAACTTTCATGTTGCAATTCCCTCCTGATATCCAGAGGCATCATTTAAAGAATAAGTAACCAGGGACATAAAAATGAATTATTTATTTATCTTACCGAAATCTCATACCCTTCTCAGTGAAAATGTGGTTGCTTGTCACTGAGCGTCCTACCCAGTAGGCATGTCTGTGTTCGTTTCAGAGAAAGAAATCATTCTCTGCCCTCTGAATGCAGAAAACATGAAGCAGTCTCACGTTGATATTATGCTTAATAATTAATCTTGGGCATAGGAGTATGCAGGAGCATTGAGCACAAGCACTCCTTGTCAATAAACAAGTATTTTCAGTGCAACACGTGCAGGCTTGGCCCTTATCTGATGTAAAACATGGAGAAGAAAGTGGTGGTGGGGAAGAAAGTGGCTGTAATCGAGTTGCAGGGGGGTCCTATTTCAAACACCATTTCTCCATTTAATAATAACAGCTAATGATGTTTTTGGTTTTGATACAGAGTCTTGCTCAATCACCCAGGCTGGAGTGCAGAGGCACGATCTCGGCTCACTGCAACCTCCGTTCTTGGGTTCAAGTCATTCTCCTGTCTCAGCCTCCTAAGTAGCTGGCATTACAGGCACCCGCCATCATGCCTGGCTAATTTTTTTTTTTTTTTTTTTTTTTAAGACGGGGTTTCACCATGTTGGCCAGGCTGGTCTTGAACTCCTGGCCTCAGGTGATCTGCCCGCCTCAGTCTCCCAAAGTGCTGGGCTGGGATTACAGGCGTGAGCCATGGCGCCAGGCCCAAGAGCTAATGGTGTAGGTATATTTTCTTTATCCACTCATTGGTTGATGGGCATTTAGTTTGGCTCCTTATTTTTGCAGTAGCAAATTGTGCTGCTATAAACATGGGTATGCACATGTGTTTTTCATATGACTTCTTTCCTTTGGTAGATACCCATCAGTGGGATTGCTGGATCAAATGGTTGTTCTACTCTTAGTGAAGTTCACTCTTGATATTGTCATGGTACAATCTCTTCTCTTCTGCACAAAACTGGAGTCCTTTCTACTGTTTCTCTTGCTTCTTCAGCATAAAAATGACTTGTTTAAGTTGATATTAGAAAGTTAGATGTGTCCTAGACATAAAGGAAGCATCGAGACCACAGAGGCTCTTGTAATTGCCAAGGGCTACCATAACAAATGACCACCTAGCGGCAGGCTTAAAACAACAGAAATTTATTCTATTACTGTTGGGGGAACTAGAAGTCTGAAATCAAGATGTGGAGTTATTAGCTCCTTCTGGAAGCTTTGAGGGAGAATACATTCCATGCCTCTTCCCTAGTATCTGGTGGTTCCAATCATTTGCACCCCTTGGTTTATGGCTGCTTCTCTGCAATCTTTGCCTCCGTCTGCACGGGGGCTTTCCCTCTGTCTATGTGTGTGTCTTCTCCTCCTCTTACAAGAACACCCACCCTGAATCCTGGATAATTCCATCTTGAGGTCCTTAACTTAATTACACCACCTGCAAAAGATTTATTTTCAAGCAGGGTCATGTTCACAGATATCAGGGATTAGGACTTGGACATAGGTTTTTGGAGGACACTATTTGACTAGCCTATAATGACTATCAGAGAATGGATTCTATCGTTACTGGATGAGTTGACCCTTCTTTGACTGGAACACCAAGTCACGTGGTTGTGGTGAAGCCCGCATACTTTGGGAATCGGCAGGTGTTTGTTCGAGCTTCTGCACCATTCACTGGCTGTGTGGCCATTGATAAGTTTCCTAAAGTCCCCCAAGCTGCCATCTCTTCACTTAGGAAATGGTGATATTAATCTTAACTAAATGCATGAGTTTTCTGTTCTGTATTACAAATTACCCACACACACTTAGCAATATAAAACGGCACACATTTGTTTTCTCACAATGTCTGTGGGTTAGAAGTTTGATACAATTTTGCTGTGTCCGTTGTTCAGGCTCTCACGTGGCTGCACGGAATGTGTCAGGTGGATTGTGTTCACATTTGGAGGCTAAACTGGGGATGGATATGCTTCCCTGATCACCCAGCTTGTTGGCATGATATATTTCCTTTGACCGTATGTCTGAGATTGTTGGATTCTTGCTGACTGTTGGCCAAAAGGCATGTTCATCTTCCAGAGGCTGCGTTCAGCTTTCAGAGGTCACCCATAGTTTCTTCCTACATGGTCTTTTCCATAGGTCCTCTCATAACATGACAGCTTGCTTCTTCAAGCAGTGGAGAAAGAACAATTTATGTATATATATATATAAATTATGTAATATATATACATATTTTTTTCCTGGGATTGCTTTCAGTCAATAGACAATATGGCAGGCAAAGGTGATGGAAAGTTATACTGTGATAATGTTCATATATATATATCAACATATATATGTGTCTCTGTATATATATGAAGATGTATGTTGTATACACACACACACACGAACATAATCACCATGTAACTTTCCATCACTTCTGTATTCTGTTGGTTGGAAGCAAGTCCAAGGTGTACCCATAATCAAAAGGAAGAGATTATGCAAGGCTGCAAACACAGGAAGTCAGGGATCAGTGATAGTCACCTTAGCATCTGCACACCAATTAAATATTGTATGAATTAGAATATTCACAAAACTAGCACAATGCCTAACACCCTGTGGCTATTTAATATATATAACTGCTATTGTGAACTGGCAGCTGGAATTACTATTCAGGTTAATCACTGCTCAGATTTTAGGGTCTACACCTTTCTTCACACAGGCTGTTCCCTGTACAACTTGAGGGGCACCTTACACACAGGGGAGGATGTGAAACGGAGGCTGGGGATTAGGTGAAATTCAGTGGTTCTTGCTACAGTGGAGAGATCTGAGCCATTGGCATTGATGGCAGAAAGACTTGAGCATCCTACATTGATATAAACTATAACTGATTCAGATATTGGAAAGCACTGGTTTTCGGTTCCAAGTGTTAGGTGGTAATGGCAAGTCTCGTGTGCTGCAGCCCCTTGCAAGCCCACTGAAGAACATCTGGCAGCTGGCACAGCAGTGGCTGCTGGGTTTTGCTCTCTGCAGTGAGCACTGCCAGGCTGTCTTGCTTCTTCCTGAATTTGTGGGTGGTTGCTAATCCTTTAGCTCATTTTCTTCGCTGTGTTTTTCCACATTTAAAATCTTTTATTTTCCTGCGTCTGTGTTTTCATTCCCAGGAGAGAGTTGGCTTTTTATGTGTGTGTGGAATAAATGAAGGTGTGATTCTTTTACTTGCTGGCTGTTGAATGTGAAGTATACAGCCACCTCTAAGCCAGGTGAGGGTGGAGTAAACTTAGGCTATGTTTTGGGCCTCACTGCATCCACCACTCCAAAAATTCGGAAGTCTTCTGAGAAGATTTTAAACATTTTCCAGTAATTTCCTTATTGTGTGGTGACTATGAGTAATAAATCAGGAAGTCAGCCTTCATCACAGGAGGGATTACGTGATGATGGTGTCACAGAGCACATCATAGTGAGCATTTCCATTTCTAGGTGTCTTCGGGAAGTCTTAAACAAGGGGATCTATATATCTGTATTTCCTTTTGGCCATTGTTGAGAATGACCATCCAGCACATACCCAAATCACATGATGTAAGGTGCATTTAATACACAAACTACTTATAAGTCTATGGGCAGCATATAAGCACACCATAGACAGTGCAGTGCCCTGGGCTGTTTGTACAAGAGTTGTTATCACCCCTAAGCCCAGAGGGCAATAAGAGCAAGTGATTTCTAGAATTCCAAAGGAGATAGGAAAGCAGCTGGTCCAATGCAAGTCTGAGAATAAATACCCTGGTCCCCGCTCCTGGACTTCAGTTGATTGCCTGAGCTCTCCATCAGCCCAGCCCCACAGGCTGCTAGAAGATGTGGTATCCTGGCCAGATGCGGTGGCTCACGCCTATAATCCCAGGACTTTCGGAGGCCAAGGCAGGAGGATCACCTGAGGTCACGAGTTGAAGACCAGCCTGGCCAACGTGGTGAAACCCCATCTTTACTAACAATACACAAATTAGCGGGCATGGTGGTGCACACCTGCAATCTTAGCTACTCAGGAGGCTGAGGCAGGAGAATTGCTGGAAACCGGGAGGTGGAGGATGCAGTGAGTCAAGATCACACCACTGCACTCTAGCCTGGGTGATGGAGCAAGACTCCATCTCAAAAATAAATAAATAAAAAGGTGTGATATTCTGTTAATGATGGCTGACCATCTTCTAGGGCAGAGAGCAGTGTGGAATGGGATGGAAAGTGAATCAGCAGGGAAGCATGGAAGATGCATCAGATATACCCACACACACTTTACTCTTTACCCTTTGACTGCCATTTTCTAGGCTTTAAAGCAGTAGAAGGCCAGGAAAGTGGTCAGGAGTGCAGACATCAAAGCTTAATTAATAGCCTCTTTTGGATTCTCATACAGGTTTGGCACCTTCTAGCCATGAAACTTTAGGCAAGTGACTGAACCTCTCTGAGTGTATTAGTCCATACTGCATTGCTATAAAGAAATACCTGAAGGCCAGGTGTGGTGGCTGACACCTGTAATCCCAGCAATTTGGAGACTGAGGCAGGCAGATCACCTGAAGTTAGGAGTTTGAGACCATCCTGGCCAACATGGTGAAACCCTGTCTCTACTAAAAATACGAAAATTAGTCAGGTGTGGTAGTGCATGCCTGTAGTCCCAGCTTCTCAGCAGACTGAGGCATGAGAGTCACTTGAACCTGGGAGGTGGAGGTTGCAGTGAGCTGAGATTGCACCACTGCACTCCAGCCTGGGTGACAGCAAGACTCTGTCTCAAAAATAAATAAATAAATAAATAAAATAATAAATAAATAAATAGAAAACCTGAGACTGGGTAATTTATAAAGAAAAGAGGTTAATTTTTTTCAGGCTATGCGGTTATGGCTCCAGCATCTGCTCAGCTTCTGGTGAGGCCTCAGGGAGCTTCAGCTCATCATGGAAAGCATGTTGGGCAGGGGAGAGAAACAGGCAAGAGACGGGGGAGGAGGTGCCAGGCTCCTTTAAACAACCGGATCTCATGTGAATTGACAGAGTGAAAGTTCACTCATCACTAAGGGGATGGCAGGCACCAAGCCATTCTTGAGGAACCTATCTCCGTGACTCACATATTTCCCTCCACATATGCCCACCCCCAACATTGGGGATCACATTTCAACATGAGATTTAGAGAGGACACATATCCAGAGTGTATCCTGGATACCTCCATTTCCTCACTTGCAAAATAATGAGACGCAAGTACCTACCTCTTGTCCTTACTGTGATAAAATATTCCTACCTTGATCCTTTTTTTTTTTTTTTTTTTTTTTTTTAAAAAGATGGAGTCTTGTTTTCTTGCCTAAGCTGGAGTGCAGTGGTACGATCTCAGTTCATTGCAACTTCTGCCTCCCGGGCTCTAGCAATTGTCCTGCCTCCGTCTCCTGAGTAGCTGGGATTACAGGTGCAAATCACCATGCCGCGCTAACTTTTGTAGAGGTAGGGTTTTGCCCTGTTGGCCACGCTGGTCTCGAACTCCTGACCTCAGGTGATCAACCCGCCTTGGCCTCCCAAAGTGCTGGGATTATAGGAGTGAAACACCGCAGCTGGCCTATCCTTTTTAATGCGACGAATGGACTCCACATTTATTTATTTATTGTCTTACCCACCCTGTTCCAATGTGAATATAAGTTTCAGGAGGGCAGGGATTTTGATGTATTTTATTCACTGACACAGCTCTAACAGTAAGACTAGTTGGTGGCATAGAGGAGGCAATCCATAAATATTTGGGGGCATCAATAAATAAGATAGTGGCTACAAAGGGCATAGAATAGGGCCTGGAATGTCTTAACAGCTTGCTATTTGAGCAAGTATTTGATAGTAAATATGTCAAAGTTGATTTTAAACATCCAAACACAGACAAGCAAAGAACGGGAAGTCCCCCAGGTAGGCATGATATTTAGAAATAGGAATAAAATAAGCCTGGTGAAATTACCCTTGGTGAGTTCCTTGCAAGGTTATGTGATTTAAAAAAAAAAATCTGTAATTACATTTCTGTATGTAATTTTGTTTTATCATCTTTTTATTTATTTACTTTTACGATTAATTTATTTTAGTCACCTAAATTCATCATTAAGTCTGTAGTCCTGGAAACCATGTCAACCCTCAGATCTCTATGCTTGAAAACCTCAATTCGCTGGCTGGGTGTTGTGGCTCATGTTAGTCCCAGCACTTTGGGAGGCCAAAGTGTGTGGATCACTTGAGGTTGGCAGTTCGAGACAGCCTGGCTGACATGATGAAACCCTGTCTCTATTAAAAATACAAAAAATTAGCCAGGCATGGTGGCATGCACCTGTAATCCCAGCTACTCCAGAGGATGAGGCAGGAGACTCCCTGGAAGCTGGAGGAGAAGGTTGCAGTGAGCCGAGATTACACTACTGCACTACAGCCTGGGCAACAGAGCAAGACTCCATCTCAAAGGAAAAATTAAAAAAAAAAATCTTATTTGGCAGTGACTGGGTACACAGAGTTGTACCACAGGGGACACGCCTGCGGAAGATACCCGTTGGGATCCTCAACACACAGCAGGCCTCAGAATTTCCCCTGCTCCTGATCGGTGTTCAGATGGAGATATTAGGTTCAGCGGGTTGATTAAGTTAATGACATTTGCAGCAGCCTTATAGGCTGCAAGCCAGAGAGAGGCTTTGTGGAAAATTGCAGGGAGGAATCCTGCAGGCTCTGCCTTTGAAAGATAATGCGAGTTGCATGCTGGGGCTCTCTTCTCCCTTTGTCTTGAAGGTGCACAAGACACAGCTTTGCGAGCTGAGTAAACATCTGTGCATGGTGAAGGTAAAAATGCCGTGTAGCTCTTCTTCCCCTGAATTCCTTTACGAACTGGTGAAAGAGAACACACATCTTGGAGACTGAACTTTTCAATGCTTCTTCTGGGTCTCTTGAGTTCTTAAAATTATCTTTTTGATCTTTCTGTCCCATGCTGATACAAAATACATAAACAGCCACGTGACTCTTTATTTTTCACTTGGAACCTGCGTATTCTCCTAGCAAGTACTCCCGCAGGGCCTGTATTTTGTTGTCATTGCTGGAATGCAGTTGCTCCTCCTTCCCTTAGTCTGGCCTCTGCCAGCTTCTCAGCCAGCTTGTCAAGCAGTTGCTAATCCACCACCTATTGCTATTAACCCTTCATTACCTAAATCCACCCACCATTTTTTGTCCTACACCTGTGGGCCTCAAGCTTGAGTTTGCATTAACTTCTCCTAGAGGGTTTGATCCCCTAGAGAGAATCCTCAGAAGTTCTGAATTGTTAGGTCTGGGAGGGGCTCAGGGATTTGCTTTTTTAACAAATCCCCAGGTCCTGCTGAAGCTGCCAGTTCCCATCTTTACTAAAAATAGAAAAATTTGCCAGGCGTGGTGACACACACCTGTAGTCTCAGCTACTTGGGAGGTTGAGGCACGAGAATCACTCGAACCCAGGAGGTAGAGGTTGCAGTGAGCTGAGATCACACCACTGCACTCCAGCCTGGGCAACAGAGTGAGACTGTCTCAAAAAATAAATAAATCTGAACAGTCTTGTGTTAACAGATTGATCATCATTTTCAAAAATGTTTCCTCTCTCTCTTTCCATATGGATGGAAACTCTGTGTGAGCAGATATTTCTTCTTTTTTTTTTTTTCCTTTTTGCTTCATTCACTGCTGTATCCTGGGTGCCTCGAAAAGTGCCTGACATTTAGTAGGTCCGTAATAGACATCTGCTGCATGTTGAATAATAGTGAGGATGTCAGTATCACCTGCTTCCCCTTGGGGGAGCAGATTTTAGGACGCTGTAGCAGGGCTCATTATCCCTGTAAGTCAGTGCCCTATGTAAGGTCTGGAACCTAAAAACCTCCTGATCCATGTTTGTTCTGTTGAATTAAGCCACCACCCTGAAGAGCCAGAAGCCTAACGCTAAAGGAAATAGAAAATGTGGATCTCACAACAGATCACTTCAAGTGTGTACGTATACTAATAGCATACGCTAAACATCATCTAAACACTAAATATAATGATACAATGGCATTGGTCATAATCTTGAAGGTAGTTGCATCTGCCTAAAGTTTCCCACTGAGCTGCTGTTCTGCTGCAGCTGACTTCCACCCCCAAACCCCACTCCTCTAGATTTATAATTTCCCCAACTTGGGTTGAAGCCCCAGATGACTGGGAGCTGCTGCTTTACTTTGGTTGCCTTCAGTCCCTTCAGCAGATGGCACAATTCTTAGTGTGTATGATTGGGATTTTCAGCATTGGCTGCACATGGGCCTTGCATGGGGAGTGTTAGAAAAGATTGATGTCTGGGCACTGTCCCCGAAGATTCTGATTTAATTGGTCTGAGGATCCCTGGGCATCCAGATTTTTAAAAGCTCACAGCCAAGGTTGTGAACCATCAGATCAGGGACGAAGGGGATCTGGAGGAAGACGGGGGCGGGGGGAAGGAAAGAGGAAAAGAGAGTCCTGATTTGTGGAGCCAGCAAAGGGCCCTGTGGGAGCAGAGGTTGTAGGATAATGAAGGGGTGAGCTGGCAGCAAAGAGCTCAGGACATGCTTGAGGAAAGAGCGTTGAACTCAGAAATAAGACTGCTTTAATGCGTTAATTATGCACCCTCTTGTCTTCTCTAATCGCTTTATCCAGGGTAACCTTGTTGGCCCAAGGAAATTATAAATTCCTTGGGATCAGCAATGTGTTGGACAGTTACCCTGTAGCTCCCAAGATCTCTAGCAGCCTTGCATTCATGTGGGATTCTTCAAAAGTAGCCCTCAAATGATTGAAGAACTGTGAGGTCAGAGTGGTAAGTAAAAGACTAAAACGTCTGCCAGTCAATCACGGTTGCATATGTGTATGTGTTTCATCATTTCAAATTGTTTGGTTTCTTTCCACTGTGAAAACACATATGCACACAGAAAAAGAACAATAACACATACAAAAAAATCAGCCACTTAAAACCACCACCACCACCACCACCATCATCACCACAGAAACTTAGAAATGGAGCCCAGTAAAGCATCCGTTGTCAGATATCTGGGCTTCGAGTCCCCAAAGCAGATGTCATCTCTTGTCGCTGGGAAGTAAAGATGTTCACGGTGCTAGAGTCATTCACGCACACGCATGCTTGAGTTCCAAGGGAGCAGACGTGAGCCAGTTAGGAAGACGCCAGGAAAACAGCATGCTTGCCCCAATCCCCAGTCTAGTGTTTTATTCACGGGCCCACATTGCAACTCTTCAATACTTTATTAAACACATCTCTTCTCCTGGACACCGTGCTACCTTCAGAGCAAACACATTGTACTCTGTGAAGCCAAGTGTGTTGTTAACTGCTTGGATGCTACCCTTTATCACAGAGAAGAAGACGATATTGCTAAGGGTTGAATTACAGGTAGGAAACCGGGGAAGCTCTGGTAAAACAGGGCTCTGGCTTGTTTTTTAAATTCATAATGTGAACATAGGCAAGGTTAGATTCCCGGTGCATGTCACCATTGTCAAAAGGACATCCACAAACAGTACTGATGCCTCCACCAGGTAAACAGCCGTTCCCTGGTATATATCAGAAGCGTGCTTTTCTGTATTCTAAGCAGTTTTTGACACAGTGCTTTGCTTTATTGCAAACCACAATGTTTTCAGGAGGCTTAAAAATCCAGTTATGACTGTAGCTGTGAGGGAAAAGGTCTGCATGGGGCCGGGGAAATTTAATTTTTAGCTTAAAAAAAGTACCACCAAATTCAATTTTTCTCACATTTAGGGATTCTCAGAGTTATATCCAGCTTGCATAACTAGTGTATTAGAGAATGTGTTACTACAGGGTTTTTTTTTTTTTAACACATTTATTATTTATGAAATGCAGAGGAAAATAGTTAGAAATGATTGTTTCACGGAATATCCTGTAGCTTTTTTTATTGTATTCAAAGAAGTTGCTCATGCTGTTTTAATTCAAACATTAAAAGTTAAATCTCTTTTCATCCTGACCTATATTTAAAAAACACTGCTTTAGCCCTTATGGAGGACAGAGAATGTGTGGAAGGAAAATACCCACTGTGCGTTTCTTACCCCATAGTTCGTCAGGAATCAGAATGACTCTGGCCGGCTTGTCCAGGAAGTAATAGGAAAAACAGACCGAGATCTCTGTCTTCTTTGCACATCCTTGCTTATCCCCTCTCTCCCAAAGCAAACCAGCCCTGCTGGTTATGCTGGTTTACTCGGCCTGCTCTTCAATGATGAGGAGCTCCATGTCGGCCCCTCAATCTGTGCTAGGGAAATAAAGAGAAGAAGAGAGATATTATCCCATCTCTGATGAGGGATTAATATTGAGAATCTGTTGAGAACTCCTAAAACTCAACAACAGAGCTGATTCAAAACTGAGCAGAGGATTTGAATAGACGTTTCCGCAAAAGATATATACAAATGGCCAATATGCACATAAGAAGATACTCAACATCACTAATCATTAGAGAAATGCAAATCAAAGTCACAGTGAGATACCACCTCACACCCCTCAGGATGGCTGTTTTTGTTGTTGTGGTGGTGGTTGAGATGGAGTCTCTGTCGCCCAGGCTGGAGTGCAGTGGTGTGATCTCGGCTCACTGCAACCTCCGCCTTCTGGTTTCAAATGATTCTCCTGCCTCAGCCTCCCAAGTAGTTGGGATTATAGTCACCCGCCACCACACCTGGCTAATTTTGGTATTTTTAGTAGAGATGGAGTTTTACCATGTTGGCCTGGCTGGTCTTGAATTCCTGACCTTAAGTAATCCGCCCGCCTTGGGCTCCCAAGTTGCTGGGATTATAGGTGTTAGCCACCATGCCTGGCCTAGTTTCCCATTTTTTTAAGCGGTGTAACATCTTTTTGTATGTTTATACATATATCTCTCTCAGAAAGCTACACGGTTTTCTGACTTCATTCAGTGTATGAGCAAATGTCATCTTGTAAGAGAATGTTCTGGATCAATTTTAACTGAAATAGCATGTTCCTATCCAATACTCCCTGCCCCCTTGCCATAGCCGAGTCTTCTGTGTATTTGTATGTATATTTTATATATATATATAGAGAGAGAGAGAGAGAATCTACCCCACCCCCACCCCCACATACATATACTTATTTCCTATCTTCTCCTTTCTGGATTGTAAACTCTTTGGATGTAGAAATCAGGTTTTGTTGGCTTGTTTTCCATTGCTGTATGCCTAACATTTAGAATAGCAGATATTGAATAAATATTTAGTGATTTATATTATAAAAGTTGTGGTTTTAAGAAAAATTCAGAACACGTTGGCCTTTCTTTACTACTAATCTGCTGTGTGGATATGGCATAACATTTTTAACCTGTCCTCTACTGATGGGCATTTAGGGGTGGTTTGCTATTTGTTGCTACCAAAAAAAAGTTGATCGATCGATCGATCTATCTATCTATCTATCTATCTATCTATCTATCTATCTATCTATCTATCTATCTATCTTATCTATCTATCTACACACACACACACATATACATACACATATATACATACATATATGTGTGTGTGTGTGTTTATATGTGCATGAACCACTAAATGTGTAACAAGCCTCTGTTGCCTTGGACCGGCAGGCTATAATCCCAGAAGTAGAACCTACTACATCAATGAGGATGCTCATTTTAAGGCTGGGGACATCTTGCCAATTTGTTCGCCCAAGGACTTTGTCAATTCACACTCTCTGCCACCCTACAATGGAAGACAAATCCCACCCCCCACCCACCACAATGCTTTGTCTTTGCCAGTTTCTATCCCTATTTGAGAGATGAGGAAACTAATGAGAGGCTCATAAACTCAAAGTCAGACAGCTTCTAGTCAGTGGATCTAATCCTTACTCTTGCTTGTGCCAAGCTCTTTGTGGTGGTCTGTTTCCTGTGGTCTGTCACAAACTGGGTAATTGATAAAGAAAAATAAGTGTATTCAGCTATGATTCTGGAGGTTGGGAAGTCCAAGAGCATGGCACTGGTATCTGAGGAGGATGTGGTGAAAGGTATCGCATGGCAAGAGCACATGTGAGAGGGAGGAGGCGAGCAGTGAGCAAGAGAACCAGGGGACTGAACTCATCCTTTTAATCAGGAATCCACTCCCAAGATAACTAACCCACTCCAGTGAAAACTCAATCAGTCCTGTGGTAGCTAACCCACTCCTGCAATAATCCATTCATGAGGGCAGAGCCTTCATGACCTCATCACCTTGGGTTTTTGTTGTTGTTGTTGTTTGTTTTTATTGGTTTTCTTTTGTTCTTATTTTTGTTTTTTGAGATGGAGTCCCATCTGTCACCCAGCCTGGAGTGCAGTGGCATGACCTTGGCTCACTGCAACCTCCACCTCCTGGGCTCAAGCGATTCCCCTGCCTCAGCCTCCGAAGTAGCTGGGATTACAGGCATGCACTACCACATCTGACTAATTTTTTTGTGTTTTCAGTAGAGATGGGGTTTCACCCTCTTAGCCAGGCTGGTCTCAAACTCCTGACCTCAGGTGATACACTTGCCTCAGACTCCCTAAGTGCTGGGATTACATGCATGAGCCACCATGCCCAGCCGAGATCATCTTCTAAAAGCCTCACCTCTCAATACCATTACATTGGCAATTAAACTTCAACCTGCATTTTGGAGGAAACACCGTGCTGGCTGTGGGTAGTAGGCCTCACTTCCTCCTCCCATGGGCCTGTCCACAGGGTGCCCAAACATCCAGCCCTAGGCATCTTCCGTAGAGAGTTGCACCAGATACTGAAGTGCCCAGGCACATTTCTCAACTTCCACTAATCTCTTTTTGTTAAATTTGTTTTTGAGTTGTGTAAAATAGATATAATGTAAAATTTACCATTTTAACTTTCTATTACACTGTTTGGAGGCATTAAATATAGTCACATGGTTGTGTAATCACGGCCACTATTCATCTCTAGAACATTATTCATCTTGTAAAACTGAAACTCTGTATCCATTAAACATTAACTCCCATTCTACCTTCCCCCAGCCCCTGGCAACTACTATTCTACCTTCTGTCTTTATGAATTTGACTGCTCTAGTATCTTATGTAAGTGGAATCATTCAGTGTTTGTCTTTTTGTTACTGGTTTATTTCACTTAGCATAATATCCTTAAGGTTCATCCGTGTCATCACATGTGACAAGATTTCTTCCCTGTCTGAGGATGAATTATATTCCATTGTATGTATAAACCACATTTTTCTTATCCCTCCATCCGTCGATAGACACTTGGATTCCTTCCATGCTTCAGCTACTGTGAATGATGCTATGAACAGGAGTGTACAATACCTTTCAGAATCCCTGCTTCCAGTTATCTTGGGTATATAGCTGGAAGTGAAATTGATGGATCATAGGGTAATTTATTATTGTGTTTTTTTTAGGAACCACCATACTCTTTTTCATAACACTGCATCATTTTGCATTTCCATCAGCAGTGCACCAGGGTTCCAATTTCTGCACATCCTTGCCAACACTTATATTCAATTTTTCAAACATAATAGCCGTCTTGGCCAGGTGCAGTGGTTCATGCCTGTAATCCCAGCCCTTTGGGAAGCCAAGGCAAGCAGATCCCCTGAGGTCAGGAGTTTGAGACCAGCCTGGCCCACATGGTGAAACCTCGTCTCTACTAAAAATGCAAAAATTATCCAGGTGTGGTGGCAGGCGCCTGTCATCCCAGCTACTCTGGAGGCTGAGGCAGGAGAATTGCTTGAATCCAGGAGGCAGAGGTCACATTGAGTCGAGATCACACCACTGCACACTCCAGCCTAGGGGACAGAGCGAGACTCCATCTCATTAAAACAAAAACAAATTGGAAGGATTTAAAAGGCGGTGGCGAAGAAGTATGGTCAGAACACTTTCCAAACGAGTATTCATTTTCCATGTCCGAAATGTTCACGCAATGTTTACCGCTGTTCGTCTTAAGAAATCAATAATTGGGATTTCATTATTATTGTTATTATTATTATTATTATTATTATTATTATTAGTCAAAAGGAAGTTATTGAACAACAAAATACCGGTGTTTGGGGGCTTAAAAAAACAAAAACACTAAAAAACATGGTACTGAAAAGCCAGAGTAGCTATCACTAAAGTTAATGCTCATCCTCTCAGCCCACCAGCCAGGGGTCCGGGAGGGGATGCAATTGCACACTGGGCTAGAGCTGCTGTCCGAGAGGCCTTGAGGGTAGGCATATGACAGTGGCATTGCAGAGACAGTTTGCAATGCTCCTCTGCCACCCACAATGAAACAGGGAACTTCCTGGGCTTCTGGTACAAAGAGTGTTCCTAGTGTATACCTAGCTCCAGTCCCTGGTCTAGGGATTCTGGCTGTAGAACCACAGAGCGGTAACTTGAGTCGCTGTGAAAGCAACTCTTCAGTCAGGACTGAAGCTGCTGCACTTGCGATTTTCTTTTTCATGATGTTTTACTTTATTTCTTTTGTTGATACAGAATATTTTAGGTATTTATGTAATAAATGAGTATTTTTTACATGCAGAGCCTATGTCATGATCAGTATTCGAAAGGGATACCTGCATTTCCATGTTTATTGCAGCACTACTTACAATACTCAAGATATGGAATCAACCTCACTGTCCATCAGTGGGCTAATGGGCAAAGAAAATGTGGAATATGTATGCAATGGAATACTATTTGGCCATAAAAAGAAGGAATATTTTAAAAAGAGAACTAAGTCATGGCATTTACAGCAGCATGGACGGAACTGGAGGTCATCGTGTGAAGTAAAATGACTTAAGCACAGAGAGAGAAGTACCATGTTCTCACTCATATGTGGAGTCAAAAAATATGATCTCGAGATTTTTTTTTAAAGGAAAAGGTTGTGAGGCTCTTTGCTCAATTCAGTGGATCTCAGAGGGAGAGGGGCCACACTTTGGGTATCACCTGAAAGGTCAATTTAGACCCGGCACGGTGGCTCCCGCCTGTAATCCCAGCACTTTGGAGGGCCGAGGCTGGCAGATGACTTGAGCTCAGGAGTTTGAGACCAGCCTGGGCAACATGCTGTGAAACCCTGTCTCTACCAAAAATAGAAAAAAATTAGCTTGGCCTGGTAGCATTTGCCTGTGTGTGGTCCCAGCAACTCAGGAGGCTGAGATAAGAGGATTGCTTGAGCCCAGGAGGCAGAAGTGGTTGCAGTGAGCCAAGATCATTCCACTGCACTCCAGCCTGGGTGACAGTGAGACCTCATCTCAAAAAAAGAAAAAGAAAAGAAAAGCAAGCTTATTTAAAGAACCTAATTGAGTGACCTTGAGCTACATGCCTATCTGGCCTAATTTTCTTATCGAAGTGGGGTAATAATAATAATAATAATAATAATAATAATAATACATAGCTCAAAGTGTATGGTCAGAATTAGGGGAGGCAGCAGAAGTAACGTGCTTAGCATGGTTCCTGGCGTATAGCGTATGTTCAGAGTGGTGGCTTCAGATGATATCTCCAAGTCTTTGACAATTTCCCTTCAAAAAGTGGAACGTCATCTTCCTCCCCACGAATAGAATAGAATGTAGCAGAAGCAATACCATGTTACTTCTAACACTCGATCATATAAAGGAAATGTTTCTCTCTCTCTCTTTCTGTCAGTGTTCTCATGCAATAATAAATGGTTATTGTTGTCTTAAGCCATTACATTTCGGGGTAATTTGTCTCATGGCAGTAGATAACTCATACCTTCAGTAGTATTTGCAGTCAAAATCTGTCATCCTTGAATATTCAAAAATGCGTAACTTATCCCCATTGTTCATGTACACACAAGCACAGGCTCCCCTACATACTTTGCTGTCATCTTATTCCTAAATGTAATATGCCTCATTCAAATGGTGATTAGCAGATTTGAGAATCAGTGTGGTAGCCAAATGAGACATCTTCCTTGTTTTAATCAGAGGAATGGAAAGTGCCTTGTAGAGGCGAGGTGGGCTGTGGAGCACAGAGCACGCATGTCTCTAAGGTATGCCACAGAGTTTATCCTGGGCCAGGATCCTGTGGTCTAAATCCTAGACAGGAGGGATGCTAGCCTGCACATTGGTTGCTAATGGAACCCTTGGGTTTGTGTGACTGGGGACCAATCTGCGCCGATGTGTAAATATGTCTGCTTTGCTTACACTCAGGCAGTGATTGCATATCTGGGGGTTAATGAGCTGAGTTTGGATAATGGCAAGAGGGTGTCTTCTCAATGCACAAGAGTGTTTTGCCTGCATCAGGCTGACTGCGGGCATTTCCTTAGATCTGAGGTTTGCTTTCTGCTCCGGGGGTTCAGCTTCTGTGCACTTGATGGATGCTGGCCTTAATTTGGTGTGTTGCAGTCATTGCGAGCTGTGCAAGGATATTACCTTAAGGATATTCTTTTGAATATTAAATTAGAATAAATTAAGGGATGCTGCCTATTAAGCCTAAATCAGAGTTGAGTAATTGCCTTCCGTTTTATCCCGTTAAGTTTGTTGGAAATGCAAGATATTTGTTTTAATTACCAAGTTGTTGAACCAACTCTCAATGAGCGTAGGCACAAACACAAACAAATAAAAACTTTTTGGTGACTTTGTGAAATGTAGATAACACCTAATTGGATGGATGCATTTTGTTAGTGCCTCTCCTATTATCATTACTTTCTTCCTTCATCTGTCATTGACTAATTGACTCCCTACTATGTATCCAGAAACATAAAATGCTCTGGGGAGGATATTAAGGGCTACATTTTTTTCATTGCTTAATTGTTTCCTGTATATGCCAGCCTAAGCACTTGACATCCCTATAAAATATTCACAGAAGCACTATAAGGTAATTATGACTATGACCCCTATTTCACAGATACAAAACTAAGACTGAGAGAGGATAGCATTAGATTAATATTAAAACAAAACCTCATACAGCTAGAGGTAGGGTAATTCCATACTGCATTGGTAATTCAAAGTAGATAAAATTGTTGCCTCTTGAAAGCCTATGCCCAAAACACTTTAAAGAGGTTCTTTTCAAATGCTCCAAAAGAGTTTCTTTTAAAAGCTGGTCTCTGAAATTTTTAAGATCCACGAGCCAATAATTTTACCTTTAAAATGTTATCAAAAATGATGTTTTTCTTCTAAATTTTTATTCTGGAAAATTCAACTATGTCTGGAAGAAATCAAAATAGTGTAATGGATCCACAGATACTCATCCCCCAGATTCAACAATTGCCAACTCACGACCAACTCTGTTTCCTTTTTATCTGCATTCCCACATCCCCCCTACAACCACCACACATGCACAATGGATCTTTTGAAGCAGATACTTTTCTTTGTTGGTATTTTAATGTGTATTTCTAAAAGGTAAGAATTCTAATGTGGACATGTTCTGAAAGAAATATCTGGCTCACCAATTTGGCTAATAGAAGCCATGCAAAGTAATGTATCTCCTATAGGAAAGTCTTATTAACATGCTCTCTTTTTTGGAATTTTCTAAGTGTTGACCATTTATATGTCAATGAAAAGAGTGAAACTCTGTAAAACTTTGAAGATATTCTGAGTGACATGAGTGATGCAGACGTCAGGAGATCCTGAGAACACATGCTCATGGAGGTCAAGGAACAGCCTGGTTTCATTCATTTTAGGGAGACATGACGCATTAATCAAATATATGTGAGATTTACATTGGTTCGGTCTGGAAAGGTGGGACACCTGGAAACAAGGGTATGGTGGGCTGGGCTTCCATGTTCTTGACAATTGGTTAAAAGAGTTATTATCCATAGAAAGGAATGTCTGGGTTAGGATAAGGGGTTGTGGAGACCAAAGTTTTATCATGTGGATGAGGGCTCCAGGTAGCAGGCTGCAGTGAGATTAGACTGTAAATGCTTCTTATCAGACTTAAGGTCTGTGTTGATGAAATGCTGGTTGGCTTTTCCTGAATTCCAAAAGGGAGGTGGGTATCATGAGGCATTACTGTTATGGCCTGAATCAGTTTTTCAGCTCAACTTTGGAATGCCCTGGCTGAGAGGAGGGGTCCATGTAGATGGTTGGGGGGCCTTAGAATTTTACTTTTGGTTTACACAACTCTGTAGAATTGGGAGCTGAGTAATTGTGATATGGATATCCCTCAGTTTCTGCTTGCTTCTTAGAGGAAATTGCAATCACATACCTTAAAAAAGGAATCTACATATAGAAATGTTGAACTATTCAAGTTCATTGTTTAAAAAAAAATTCTCAATTTACTTTCCTGGTGTAGAATATAATCTGTCATTGTCCAGATTAGATCACTATTCTATAAATATCAGGTAAGTTGCAGATATAATAATCCTCGGCAGATCATTAGCCTTTCTATTTTTTGGTATCGTCACAAGGAAAGTGAAAATTGTAATTGAAACCGAAGCCTATTGTCAGCAAGAAGGTTAAGTGAACAGAGCATGTAGAGCATTACCTGGAAAATAGTAAGGGTCGGAAAAATGTAACTGTTACAACTACTGCTATTGTTATTTTTGGTGTTTTTGCCATCATTTTTCTTGTTAGTGGTGTCTAAAATTTCTGAGTCTCATCCGTAATATTAATAAGGATTAAATAAGGTAAATGCCTAACATTCTAGCATTACTAGACACTCAGTTACTATATTTTTTTTTTTTAATTTTCTCTTCATTTTTTTTTTTCCTTTGGCTATGTGTAGTGGATTTAGTTGGACTGCTTATAGGAGGGCGCTGTAGGTTAGAGGGTAGAAAATGGGGAATGGAAGGCCGGGTGTGGTGGCTCATGCCTATAATCCCAGCACCTTGGGAAGCCAAGGCCAGCCAGATCACTTGAGGTCAGAAGTTTGAAACCAGCCTGGCTGTCATGGTGAAATCCTGTCTCTACTAAAAATCCAAAAATTAGCTGAGTGTGGTGGCTTGTGCCTGTAATCCCAGCTACTCGGGAGGCTGAGGCAGGAGAATCACTTGACCCCAGGAGGCAGAGGTTGCAGTGAGCCGAGATTGTACAACTGCACTCCAGCCTAGGTGACATAGCGAGACTCTATCTCAAAAAATAAAATAAAATAAAAAATGGAGGATGGAGATTTGACCAGGAATGCACTGTAACTATTCTTGTAGTCAATTTTCTTAGAGATCTGCCTTGACATGTGACGAACTCTGGAACATTAATGCTACCATGGGTTTTGTTCTTTTCCTATGATTTTACTCCTGAAGAAACAGTGGTCCAGAAAAATTTATCAACCTGCCAATGTCACACCACTCATTAATGGCATAGTTGGTATTAGAGCTCAGGCCATGGAAGATAAATATAATTTAACTATTAGGTTTTGAAATTTGATATATAAAAACCATAGCGGTTTCCTCACTTCTCAAATATTAGACATGAGTATAATATGAGTCATTATTTTGGGCCAATTTTGCTTGAAATAACAATAAATAACTAGAGTCACAAATAATGTATAACTTGGTCTAAAGTTTTAGGTAGCTTTATATGTGTTTGTGTGTGTATATATATATATATATAGCTATACATAGTAGACATCTATTTTTATCTGGGTTAATAAATGTGCTCTGCTTTGCATAGAATTTAAATACTTTCAGAATTTTTCTTTCTTTTTCTTTTTTTTTTTTTTGAGACAGTGTCTTGCTCTGTCACTCAGGCTGGAGTTCAGTGGGAGTGATTTCAGCTCACTGCAACCTCTGACCCCCAAGTTCACATGATTCTCATGCCTCAGCCACCTGAGTAGCTGCGATTATAGGTGTGTGCTACCATCCCCGGCTAATTTTTGTATTTTTGGTAGAGCTGGGGCTTCACCATGTTGGCCAGGCTGGTTTCGAACTCCTAGCCTCAAGTGGTCAGCCCACGTTGGCCTCCCAAAGTGCTGGGATTACAGATGTAAGCCATCACGCTGGACCAGAATTTTTCATTAAGAGCATATCATAGAACTGGTGGAAGATACATGTCAAGGCTCTTGGTAATTTACTGTTACTCAATTTCACTCCATAAATACATAATTTAATCACAACTCTGGTTTAAATGAGATAGTAGGAATGGTATGGGTGGTATTTAAAGTTTGTATAATTTATACCATCCCCATCACTTTTAAAAGGCACAGGTCAGCCTGGCCTACAGGGCAAAACCCTGTCTCTACTAAAAAGACAAAAATTAGTAATCCCAGCTATTTAGGAGGCTGAGGCAGGAGAATCGCTTGAACCCAGGAGGTGGAGGTTGCAGTGAGCCAAGATCATGCCACTGCACTCCAGTCTGGGCAAGAGAGTGAGATTCCTCTCAAAAATAAATACATAGCCACAGGGGGATTACCTCTGGCTATCAGAGGGCTTGGGCATGAGTCCTTGTTGCTACCCATACAGGAAGGGGCTGCTGTGAGTTGCTCTGACCAAGCTAGGTTTTGGGAGATGCTTAAAAGTGAAATCTCAAACTACATGACCCATTTCCCGTCTGACAATTCCAGGAACTTAACAATTCAGGACCAGCTAAAGCTCCTTTAATCTTCTCTCTGTCCACACAGCAAAAACTGATGAGTGAGTGATGACAATGATGAGTTAGGTAAATATTGATGAAGGGAAGAATTATTCTCTGTACTTTGAATGACATTCCTCTAAATCTAATTCATTCTCTTGGAGAGAAGCAAAAATTGGGTATTCAGGGACCTTATTTGTATACTTCTATATCTGTATGCACACATGTGTGTGTACATAAGTGTGGAGGGAGAAGTGGGGGTTGGTAATTAAACAGGCAGGAAAGAGTCTTAGTTGCAATTTCACTTCAAGTCTATTGGGATATAGAGGCAAGAATCCTCAAGAGATCCATCAGCACACTCTCACTGCTTCCATGCATATGTATATGTCAAGAATTAAGTCCTCTTTGAAATGATATTTCATTATTTGTTTTTGCTCTATGTTTTTGTATTTTTGGTAGAGACAGGGTTTCACCATGTTGGACAGGCTGGTCTCGAACTCCTGACCTCAGGTGATCCACCCAACTCAGCCTCCCAAAGTCCTGGGATTACAGGTGTAAGCCACAGTGCCCAGCCTCCACTATCTTTTTCTTTTCTTTTCTTTTCTTTTCTTTTTTCCTGTCTTTTAAGAAGTGGCTGCTGGCTAGCCATGGTGGCTCACACCTGTAATCCCAGCACTTTGGGAGGCCGAGGTAGGCGGATCACCTGAGGTCATGAATTTGAGACCAGCCTGGCTAAGATGGTGAAACCCCATCTCTATTAAAAATAAAAAAAAATTAGCCGGGCATGGTGGCGGGTGCCTGTAATCCCAGCTACTTGGAAGGCTAAGACAGGAGAATCGCTTGAACCAAGGAGGCGGAGGTTGCAGTGAGCCAAGACGGCGCCATTGTACTGTAGCCTGGGCCACAAGAGTGAAACTCTGCCTCAAACAAACAAAAAAAAGTGATTGCTGTGGCTGTCTCATCGGTGGACCAAGCATTATATGAGGGAATATAATGTCATAGCAAGCTCCCAGGTTGTGGAGCCAGATGGAGCTGGGTGCAAATGAGCTTTACCCTCCCTCCCTGCCTCCCTCCCTCCCTGCCTCCCTCCCTCCCTGCCTCCCTCCCTCCCTCCCTCCCTCCCTCCCTCCCTCCCTCCCTTCCTTCCTTCCTTCCTTCCTTCCTTCCTTCCTTCCTTCCTTCCTTCCTTCCTTCCTTCCTTCCTTCCTTCCTTCCTTCCTTCTCTATGGCTTCCAGGAAGAAAATTAGCCATGTGGAACCTCAGTTTTCTCATTTGGGAAATTAGGAAATCCCTAATTTGAAATAAACACCAAAGTCCTCTAACATGCTATAAAAATGCCGTTAAGTTTTGATCCATTCTTTCTTCCCAGTAAGGGGACCATGCTGGTGGGCTTCCTGAAGTTCCTTGCACCTGTCCACCAACAGACTTGAAATTCCAACAAGACCTCTCATCTACTTCCTCAATTATGCCCCTTGTCTGCCATCCACACCTGTTGCATATTATAAGAATGGGTATATCTATAAAGCAGATCTGTCCTAGAAATAGAGCTGATGGTTAGGAAGGATGGATAGCCAGAGACAGATTGAACTAGGCTTCGTAGGTCTGAGAATGTGGTAACTATGCCAAGTAACAGGTAGAAGGCAGACGAACTCATACTCACCCTATTGGAGGACTAACAGGTAAGGATGAGCTGCTTTTCTTCCCCCTAACTCTCTTTCCCAGCTGGAGTGCAGTAAGTGCAATCATAACTCACTGTAGCCTCAAATGCCTATGCTCAAGCAGTCCTCCCACTTCAGCCTTCCAAGTAGCTGGGACAGGATGAGCATGATGGCTCACACCTGTAATCCCAGCACTTTGAGGGGCGGAGGTGGGCAGATAATTTGAAATCAGAAGTTTGAGAGCAGCTTGGCCAAAGTGGTGAAACCCGTCTTTACTAAAAATACAAAAAAAAAAAAAAAAAGCCACGTGCAGTGGTGCACGCCTGTAATCCCAGCTACTTGGGAGGCTGAGGCAGGAGAATTGCTTCAACTCAGGAGATGGAGATTGCACTGAGCCAAGATGGCACCAGTGCCCTCCAGCCTGGGTGACAGTGAACCAGGATCGCACCACTGTACTCCAGCCTGAGTGACCGAGTGAGACTCCATCTTACAAACAAAAAACAAATAGCTGAGACCACAGGCACACACCACCACACTCAGCTAATTTTTTGATTTTTTTGTAGGGATGGGTCTCATTTTGTTGCCCAGGCTGGTCTCGAACTCTTGGATTCAAAGCACCCTCCACCTCAGCCTCCCAGAATGCTGGGATTACAGATTTGAGCCACTGTGCCCAGCCAGGATGAGCTTTAAGAATGTAGACAACATCTCCGTCTCCTGGGAGATGAAGCTTCCTGGTGAGACTGTCAATTACAGCATGTTCTTGTGGAAGCACTAAGAAGACAAGAGTAGACTAAGGCAAGCGATTGGGTGATGAAGACAGAGTGGACTTTCAGTGCGGGAGATGGTGCTAGGCAGAGTTGAGCGGACGGTGAGAAGGGTGAGATGGTGTCTGACTTGTATGTGAACTTGACACTGGGGTATCTCTTTGGACAAGTGACCATTTAGAGACTCTCTTGAGAGACACTCACAAGCAGGGAAAAAATAAAGACAAATGGTTTTTATGTATTGTCTCCAAGTCGTTCTCAGAAAAGACGGCTGACCCTGAACGGGTTTTGAGGAAGACAGTCCTTCTACATGGGTGTAGTGTGATGCTCGCAGTTTGCAGTATACAGAGCACACAATTCTGGTACCATCAGTGTTCACGTTGGACATTCAACATCACCGTGTGCTTTCGTGACATGTTTTGTGGCTGAAAAAAGCAAACTGGATTCCCCAAGGCTCTTCCTACCCAGACCCAAATGGGCAAGTGGGCAGAAAGCCCCCTGAATGCCTTTGTGGTAGATGCTGTTGGGGTTCAGAGCAGATCCCCCATAGTGAGCCAGTCTGGGTGCTCATTCTTCAGCTGCTATGATATTTGCTTGCTACCAGCTATCCACTCTCCACAGACCTGCCCTTGGCCAAATGGGAACTGCTTTTCCTATAAGGTTATACAGTCCGCTCAAGAGACAGCCAGCAGTCAATGACTGATAAAGGTGTAAGAAGAATAGCCCATTTGTCTTAAAGAGGGTGTTAAAGCAAAGTAAATATGGCTTGAAAAGGACTCCAAACTTCTGTATTTGAGTTCTTGTGGATGAACTGTCACGTAGCTTAATAGACAAGACTGAAAAATCTAACTTAGGAGTATGCGTCTGTAACAATAGCTGAGTCTTGGCCAATCCCAGCGGCCGGACTTCAATCACTCATAGACTGTTAAGTGTTCAAAAACTGTGTTCCAATAAGGCAAACGCTGAGCTGTAACCAGTCTAGCTTTTTCTGTACCTCACTGCTGATTGCTATACGACACTTCCCTTTTTTCGTCTATAAATTTGTTCTGACCACGAGATATCCCTGGAGATATCACGAGATATCTGAATCTGCTGGGATTCTGGGGGCTGCCCAACTCACAAACTATTCATTGCTCAAACTCCTTTAAATTTAATGCTGCCGAATGTCTTCTTTTAACATGGAGTAACCAGTGCTGCAGAACCTGAAACCCGTGGATCAGGCCCAAGTTAAACTCTTTAAGACCGCACTGTGGCTGGGCACAGTGGCTCATGCCTATAATCCCAGCACATTGGGAGGCTGAGGCAGGAGAATCCCTTGAATCCAGCAGGCAGAGGTTTCAGTGAGCTGAGATCATGCCACTGCACTCCAGCCTGGGTGACAGAGAAAAAAAAGACCACACCCTTCCTTGGCCACTTCCCTGCCTTACTTGACCTCCCTTATCTCTATAGAGGTGACAGTGACTTTGGATCAGAGTGATCGTAACCAGAAGTGGTCAGGTTCTGGTATATTTTGGGGACCTCTTAGGAAATGTTTATATTAAGAGACTGGGTCTCCTAGATCTAAGGTGGAATCTTGAGCCACTGTTTAGCTTTTGTGGGGGTCTGGCCATGCATCACAGCCTAGAAAGTGCAGGAACCCGGCTGATTTCATGGTTCAATAAATGGTTTCCTGTGCAACCTTTCTGCCCCTTGACATACATGGATAAACTCTTGTTGCCATAGTACCCTCATGTGGGAGTGTCTCACCCATGCCAACTAGAGAATAACCTGAGGAATGGAGAATTGAGTATGATTTGTCAGAATCCAATTAGCAACTGCAGTCGATTGATGATGGCTGATTCCTGGGTAGCTGTGAATTTGCAGCTCTCAGCTCTTCTGTCTGTAAGGATGAAGGCAGTCTGAAAAGTGGCTGACTGCTGTATGGAGTACTCTTTGCTCCTCCTGGGTGAAAAGGGTCGTGACTTTTAGCAGCTCTTATTCTTATCTTAACATTCTGCATCCCGTGTTCTAATGCATTATTCAGGCTTTGTGAAGACAGAGCAGGGGCCAGCTCTGCACCCGGAGTCCCTTTGCTGGGGTCACGCAGAGGTAGGGGCACAGTACATTGGGATGAGAGTATGGGGCAAAAAGGGCTGTGACCTCAGACTGCTTAGGAAAGCAAATTGGCAGCAAAGTTCCAGCTCAGCCGCTTAATCTTCACATGTCCTTGGGTAAGTCATGTAACCTCTCTTAGCCTTTTATGATGGTGATCATGTGTACACCAGGGGTCTCAAATGCAGATGTTACCTAGGGCCAGACAGCTAATGTTATCAGTCAAATATGGCCCATTGCTGGTCTGAACAATCTGTGCCATTTCTAGATGGCCGTACAGGAATGTAGATCCAAGGGTGTCAGATTTTATCATTTTAAAGAAAACACGGATATTTTGATTTAAAAAAATGGGAAATCTAATTCTCATTTTTGGAAAATACTACATGACCATAGAAAGCAAAACTGTGACTCATGGGCCACCAGCTTGTAACGTTGAAGTTTATTTTTGTATCAGCACCTGCTGGTGCTGGCCGGGCTCAGTGGCTCACACCTGTAATCCCAGCATTTTGGGAGACCGAGGTGGGTGGATTACCTGAGGTCAGGACTTCAAGACCAGCCTGGCCAACACGGCGAAAACCCATCTCTACTAAAAATACACAGATTAGCTGGGTGTGGTGGCAGGCACCTCTAATCCCAGATACTTGGGAGGCTGAGACAGGAGAATCACCCCCCACAAAAAAAGGAATCTGCTGGTTCTAAGCCTAAGCCCCCGGGGGCATTTACCATTTCAAGGCATTCTGGCTCCACTTCCACAGGTGTCTCTTGGCCTGAGGTCTTTCTGGAGCCTCTGGAGCCCCCTCTCCCTACACAGATGCTTCATTGGAAATGTGGGGGAATTAAAGCACACTTTTCCCAGCAACCTTCAATGGGTAATTCAGGATTTCCTTTATAAATAACCCAGTTTTCCTTGCCTCTCAAATGGGGTAACTCCAGATTAGGGGTTGGCAAGTGTTTTCAGTAAAGGACCAGGTATAGTCAATATTTTAGGATTTGGGTACCGTATGATCTCTGTGATAACTGCTCAGCTATACCCTTGTAGTACAACAGCAGCCATATACAATAACATATGGGTGTGGCTGTGTTCCAATAAAACTTTATTTACAAAAATAGTCAGTGGGCCAGGTCTGGCCAGCTGGCCCTGTCCTGGGCCTTTTATTGCTTATCTGTGTCGTAAAGTAGGCTCTATGCTTATTGCCTGAGTTCTGTGATGAAAATAAGCTCTTACCTGCAGTAGTAACTGGCTTGGTAATGGGCTTTCTGCATAGCCTGCTTTCTCCTCCTTGTTTTACGTCTCCCACCCCTACTGGTGTTTCCTAAGAACCTTTCATAAAAGCTTTTTGCGTTTAAAACTTGTTCTCCAAGAACGTTTTGTTCCTTTTTTTGAGGGAGAAGGTAGTGGGGTTCAGTTTCTCATTCAGTCACCCAGGCTGGAGTGTGGTAGTGTGATCACAGTTCACTGCAATCTCCGACTCCTGGGCTCAAGTGATCCTCCTGCCTGAGTCTCCCAAGTAGCTAGGACTACAGGCTCACTCCACTCTGCCCAACTATTTTTTAAATGTTTTGCAGAGACAGGGTCTCACTGTGTTGTCCAAGGCTGGTCTCCAGTTTCTGAACCTCAAGCAATCCTCCTGCCTTGGCCTCCCCAAGTACTAGGATCATATGTATGAATCACCACATCCAGCCCAGAAGCCTTGAAAAAGTTGTTTTCTGGCTTTGGGTTTGGGAGCCATGTGAGTGTGTATTTGAATCCCAGCCTGACCAGTTTCCTAGTTGTGTTGCCTCGAGCAAGTCACTTCACCTCTCTCCTTGCCTCAGGCTCCTCATCTGTAGTTGAGAGAAGGTCTGTGCTCTCTCAGAGAATAGTTAAGAGGATTTAATGAGATAAGGTCTGTTAAATTCTTAGCACATAACCTGGCCCCTGTTCAAGGTCCAATAAATCACTGGCTGTGATTGCAACTCTTCATGTGAAGGATGCAGTTTGTGGTTGTCTTTTAGGAATTGGCCAAAATGATGAGTCAGAAGCTCTTCTTTCTATTTTTCACCTTGATTTTGGAGTAAGGTTACCCTTCCCACGGGTGGGGTGTGATTTAACAGTGTTTAAGAGATAACATTATGAAGACACCTCGGTGCCTGAGCCTTTTGAATCTTAATCGCTCTCTCTGGTTTCCTAAGAGAAGGAACAGATGGGAGAATGGAGACTGGCTTCAACTGGCCGTATTTCAACCGGCTGAGAACATATGTTCTTGGGAAGGATGTAGGAACACACTGAAATAGAGCAAAAAAGAGATGTGAGATGAGAGGAATCCTCCTGAAGCATGAATGGACTTGGGTTCCTGTTGCCCTTCCTTGCAGCTTGCTGCCTCCTGCCTTGTGTAGAAGGAAAACTGTTCCTGGATCCAGAGAGAATGGATTTCAGTTCTGCTTTGTCATTATCTCCTTGGGCAAGCTATGTGACTTCTCTGAGCCTCAGTTTCCTGAAATCTATTTATAAACATTTACTTATGTGGTTTTTTTTTTTTTTTTTTTTTTTTTGAAACAGAGTCTTGGTCTGTCACCCAGGCTAGAGTGCAGTGGTGCAATTTCGCTCACTGCAAGCTCTGCCTCCCGGGTTCACGCCATTTTCCTGCCTCAGCCTCCCGAGCAGCTGGGACTGCAGGTGCCCGGATGGCTTTCTTTTTTAGCTATTTGTCTGATCACATTTTCTCATGCTCTTTTTGGTTTTTTTGGAGATGGAGTCTTGCTCTGTCGCTCAAGCCGCAGTGCAATGGTATATAATCTTGGCTCATTGCAACGTCCACCTCACGGTTTCAAGCATTTCTCCTGCCTCAGCCTCCCAAGTAGCTAGGATTACAGGCTCAAGCCACCATGCCCAGCTAATTTTTTTTTTTTTTTTTTTAATAGAGACAGGGTCTCATCATTTTGGCCAGGTTGGTCTCAAACTCCTGACCTCAAGTGATCCAGCTGCCTTCACCTCCCAAAGTGTTGGGATTACAAGGGTGAGCCACCATGGCCTGGCCTACATTTTCTCATTTTCTTCTGGGGTTTGAGAAGGAGTGGAAAATAAGCAAAATATAAACATGCTTTTTCAGCCAGGCATGGTGGCTCATATCTGTAATGTCAGCACTTTGGGAGGCTGAGGTGGGTGGGAGGATCGCTTGAGCTGAGGCATTCAAGACCAGCCTGAGCAACATAATGGGACCACATCTCAAAGAGAAAAATAAAATAAAATTTTTAATTTAAAACAAACAAAATAAATTTGCTCTCATTGTGAAGCCAGGTAATGGAAACAAACTCTAACATCTTTCTGCCACATGTCCTTTTCTTTCTACCTTTCTTTTTCTTGAGTCTGAGTCTTACTCTGTTGCCCAGCCTGGAGTACAGTTTATCTTGGCTCACTATAAACCTCTGCCTCCCTGGTTCAAGCAATCCTCCTGCCTCAGCCTTCCAAGTAACTTGAACTACAGGCACCCACCACCATGCCCAGCTAATTTTTGATGTTTAGTAGAGACAGAGTTTCACCATGTTGGCCAGGCTGGTCTCGAACTCCTGAGTTCAAATGATCTACCCACCTCAGCCTCCCAAAGTGCTGGGATTACAGGCGTTAGCCACCGTGCCTGGCATTGTGTCAGCCTTATCAGAAACTCCCTCCTCCATCATTTGACTAATTTTTGTAATGTTCACTACTCCATTCGACAAAAAATGCCCATACAGTCCAGAAGAGGTAGTGTCTTTTCTGATAATTGTAGCATAAATCCTGGAGAGGTGATTCAATTTGTGGCATCAGTCTTCTGTCCATCTATGAGCCGATTACAGTGACCAGAGGGACAGCATCCTCTGACTGTCAATGGGGAAGGGAGAGTGGGTTATACCATCCTATGTTGCGTGGACGAGTTCGGTTGCTATGGAATGGGATAGTTTGAGACAGTTTCTCAAAGGAAGGGATTCTGGATTCAGAAAAGAAATTCGACTCTGTGGAGTGTGATTTGTGAAATAGAGAGTAAGGACAAAGCTACTGTCAAGGTTCCTTTATCCTCTGAAATGTAATTATTGATTTTTTTAAAATGTGGATAGGGATATGTAACTGATGTCTTCCCCCGCCCCCCTGAAAAATCTAACGTCTAGAATAAAAGCTACGAAAGATAAATTCCAGGACATAGAAACAAGTCTGTAAGAGGCACCTTCATCAAGAGACAGGCTCACTTTCACAAAACAAACCCATAAAGGGAGAAGAAAGACATGTACCAGTTGGTTTTTCAATCTTCGCTCACCTTTTGTTCCTTCCCTTCAGTGAAACAGGCTTTGTGAATGGCTTTTACTCATTCGACGGTATATTAGCTGGCTAGGGGCACCATAACAAAATACCCCAGGTTGGGTGGCGTGAGCAACACAGTTTTATTTTCTTACCCTTCTGGAGGCTGGAAATCTAAAGTTGGAGTGTTGGCAGGGTGTGTTTCTTCTCAGGCCTCTCTCCCTGGTTTACTGATGACCGTCTTTGGGGTGTGTCCTCACTTGGCCTTTTCTATGTGCATATGTGCGTCTTGTATATCTCTCTTTTTCTAAAAATGGCAGTCAAATTGAATTAAAGCCCCAAACTTATGACCTCCTTTGACCTTAATTACCTCCTTATAGGCCCTACCTCCACATATAGTCACGTTAGGAGTTAAGACTTCCACTAGGAAATTTGAAGGGACACAATTCAGTTCTGGGAATTGTTCAGTTTCTTCTGATTTTTTTTTTTTTTTTTGATCTATGAGCAGAACATCCCTTCACCTGGACAGAATGCAATTCCAAGCTCCTCTGTTACTGAACTATTCTCCCTTTAAGCAGTCTTCATCCTCTACTTTGGTAGCTCCTTCCGTGAGCTCAATCTTTTTATTTTTATTTTTTTTGGATACAGAGTCTCACTCTGTTACCCAGGCTGGAGTGCAGTGGCATGATCTCGGCTCACTGCAACCTCCGCCTCCTGGGTTCAAGTGATTCTCCTGTCTCAGCCTCCTAAGTAGCTGGGATTATAGGCATGCGCCACTATGCGCAGCTAAGTTTTGTTTTTTTTTTTTTGTTTTTTTTTTAAGTAGCAATGGGGTTTCACCATGTTGGCCAGGTTGGTCTCAAACTCCTAACCTCAAGTGATCCACTTGCCTCAGCCTCCTAAAGTGCTGGGATTATAGGCATGAGCCACCATGCCTGGCCAGCACATTCTTTGTCTTTGCAGAGCCATACCCCACTCTGCACCTCACAGCCTCATGTCTACACCCATTGCTTTATCCCATAGAATCACAGTTACTTGTGTGAACCTCTGTCCCTCTGGCCACCACCCACTACCCACTGCACCAGCATGCATGAGAACAGGGTAATGATTCAGCGCTTTGGTATCTTAGTACCTGGCACAGAGTAGATGTTTGATAAATGTTTGATGACCTGAATTGGATTGAAGCTGAACAAATAGAAATTGCATTTGGCAATTATTTCCAGGCTTAGAAATGAATGTGAGTTAGGAGACTTATTTCCATAGCATTAAGATAATACAATATATATCCAGGTGCTGTGTGCCTAATGTAGAAGCTCTAAATCTCTCTCAAGGATGTAGAAAGAGGTGAGGTTCAGGTTGAGTTGAAGAATGAAAAAAGAGTTGCTTAGGGGAACAATGCTGGGAAAGGGAGGAGATCTGGGGCCATGTAATATGGGTAGGTGACTTTCACTTAATATTGTGGCAGAAGGTTCTATCAGAACAGATGCTAATGGACTATATTACCTTCCTCAGCTCTTTTTTTTCCCTCTTTTTGTCTCTCTCTTTCTCTCTTTGTTTCCTTTCACTCTCTTTCTCTCTGTTTCCTTTCACTCTCTTTCTCTCTCTCTCTCTCTCTTTTTGACATAGGATCTTGCTCTGTTTCTCAGGCTGGAGTACAGTGGCATGATCACAGCTCACTGCAGTCTCAAACTTCTAGGCTCCAGAGATCCTCCCACCTCAGCCTCCCGACTAGGTGGGACTACAGGCGAGTATCACCACGCCCAGCAATTTTATCTTATTTTTTGTAGAGACAGAGACTCCCTGTGTTGCCCAGGCTGGTCTTGAACTCCTGGACTCATCCAATCCCCCAGCGTCAGACTCCCAAAGTGCTGGGATTACAGGTGTGAGTGAGCCATCGTGCCCTGCCTAACTTTTTTTATCTTAACCAGTTGAGAAAAGGCATATGAGTGAATGAAACGTAGTGAAGTCACTCATCTTTCTGAGGGGTCAGTTTCCACTGCCTGTAGGCTGGAAACTGGAGTCATTGTCATTATTATCTGAGGGTATTCTGGCTAACTCTTCCTATGTAATAAATCACCCTAGTATGATGGCTTAAAACAATAACGTGCATTTATTTTACTTAAGAATCTGATAATGGAGTCCGTTCATTTAATCACGACCTTTTATATAGTTACATAGTGGCTGAGTCTGGGGTGGTTTTTCACTCATAAGCCTGGGCTGGGAAGACTCCTAGAGTAGGAGCAGGAATACTGGGGGCTACTGAGATCTCTCTTTCTCTCCTGGCACCTTGTTGTCATCTCTCCACGTGGTCTTTTCTCATGGTGATTTCAGGGTAGTCAGCCTTTGTAATTATATCACTTTCACCTCGTGGATTCAATGATTCACACACAGATGTCCACTCAGGTTCAAGGAGAGACTCCACACTTATCTCTCTCATTTTTTTTTTCTTTTTTGAGACAGAGTCTCGCTCTGTCGCCCAGACTGGAGTGCAGTGGCATGATCTTGGCTCACTGCAACCTCCACCTCCTGGGTTCAAGCGATTCTCCTGCCTCAGCCTCCCAAGTAGCTGGGATTACAGGCGCCCGCCGCCATGCCTGGCTAATTTTTTGTATTTTTAGTAGAGACGGGGTTTCACCGTGTTAGCCAGGATGGTCTCAATCTCCTGACCTCGTGATCTGCCCACCTCGGCTTCCCAAACTGCTGGGATGACAGGCGTGAGCCAACGAGCCCCGTGTTTCTGTAGATTTCTGGTTCTGAAAGAACAACCTTAAAGGGAAAGCTCTTGTGTGTGCAAAAAAGTAAGGCTCCAGTTTTGACAAAGTAGTTAACTTAGACCTGTTAGAAACTAAAGTAGGTTGGGCATGGTGGTTCACACCTATAATCCCAGCACTTTGGAAGGCCAAGGCAGGAGGACTGCTTGAGCCCAGGAGTTTGAGAGCAGCCTGGGCCACCTTCTGAGACCCTGTCTCTTCCAAAAAATTAGCCAGGTGTAGTCATGCATGCCTGTAGTCCCAGCTACCTCAGAGGCTGAGCAACAGAGCAAGGGCAACAGAGCAAGACTCTGTCTCCCTTCCCCCACCCCCCAAAAAAGAACAGAAACTAAAAAAAATTATCATTGGTAGAACTATACATCTTTACCTCGCCTGGCAATGTATATTAAGCATTATTATTTCTGTATTGCGGGTGGCGAAACCAAGCCACAAGTACAAAAACAAAAAAGGCTTGAAGGTCTCTGACTGAGTAGAACTTAGGTGTATGTATGCCTCTTTCAACCAGAGGAGAAATAACCATGATCATTGCCTTTTATTTTGCTAAGCTGCATATGTGTCTGGTGTTCTCAGACCTGTTACCTATGATACTCTTTAATCAAATGAAACCTTAAGTTCAAACATATACAACAGAAATGAGACAGAACTCCTCTGAAACAGAAGATGTATGGAGGCTCTTTCCCCAGCACAACTTAATAACATAGAGATTACACTGTTGGCCATATACATGCTTTTGTTGTTGTTGTTTTTTGAGATAGAGTCTTGCTCTGTCACCAGTGCTGGGTGCAGTGGCCCAGTCTCGGCTCACCGCAACCTCCACCTCCCAGGTTCAAGCGATTCTCCTGCTTCAGCCTCCCGAGTAGCTGGGATTACAGGGGTGCACCACCACAGCTGGCTAATTTTTAGTATTTTTAGTAGAGACGGGGTTTCGCCATGTTGGCCAGCGTGGTCTCGAACTCCTGACTTCAAGTGGTCCACTCATCTCAGCCTCCCAAAGTGCTGGGATTATGGGCATGAGTCACAGCGCCCAGCCTCACATGTACACGGTATTTATACATACACATATATAAATATACGTATTTTATATACATAATGGGTGTTGGTACATTTTATAGGCTTGCCTTTGAACATCAAGATTTCAAACTAGTTTGCAACTGATACTGACAACACAGAAAAATAACTGCTGGACAGCTGAATTGAATCTGTCTTTGCCCATTGGTGGCCAAAGCCAGTTGTTGACATAAAATTTTTGTTGTTGTCGCTAATTGCATCTCTTTCACGACAGAGGAGTAACCTGTTATTTACAAAAGTGTTTACGGTTTACATATCTGATAGGTCTTAGGCACATGTCAGGACAAGGTATTGAGCCAAGTGCACATACCCCTCAAATGACAAGAGAGAACTTCTCCATCAACGAGGCTCTAATACAGTGTAACAGACAACACCTAAGGTGTCAGTCACCTTTACAGGCATATCGTAAGTTATAGTTTGGATCTAGTGGTTATGATTTATTTTGATGTCAAAAAGTTACTCACATATTTATGTAAAAAGAAAGTGGCAAATCAACGGGGTGTTGATTTTGAAGGTGCTATGTAATAAATCAGGGTAGTGATTCTCGTCATCTCGCCAATTTTGACAGTAACACTTGCTTATTTATGGCATTTTAAGGTCTGAGGAGTTGATTTATAGTTACAATAACAGTCTTCCATCCATTAGTAGTTCCGGCATGCATAGATGTGCCCCTCGTTTGCATTTAATGATTGGCATTTTTAAAATTACATGACTATAAATTGTCAAGCGGGAACAAAACTCAGTTTAAAACATAATTTTGTTGAAACATTAGTTTTAATAAAAAGGGGGTAGTTCGGGTAAAATACATGTCAACTGTCCTCACTTGTTGTCCAACTCAATGCTTTATTAATGATGATCTTAGATCCTTCTCATGTAGATGGAGAAACTGAGGCAAAAAGAGGTATGACTTTTCTAGGGCATTTCTCCTATATCAGGCTGTTTCATTTAGGGGCTCTCTTAAGCTGCCCAAGTCTACCCATGGGTATGGAGCTGAGCCCCAGAGAACATGCTTTCCAGAAGATCTTAAATCATCACCTGACTTGAGAACCCAGCTTGGAAGCAGGTGGAAGGGTTGGAACCTCATTTCTGTGGCTTAGCAACTTGATAACCTTGGGCAAGTTGCCTTTTTTATGTCAATTCCTGTATCCTCAAATAAAGCTAATTATTCTAACCTTATTAGGCTGTTTTAGGAATCAAATTTAATATGGAGGCTGGGTGTGGTGGCTCATGCCTCTATCATCCCAATACTTTGGGAGATTGAGGCAGGAGGATTGCTTGAGCCCGGGAGTTAGAGACAAGCCCTGGCAACACTGGGAAACCCCATTTGTACAAAAAAAAAAAAAAAAAGTACAAAAAAATTAGCTGAGCATGGTGGCTTATGCCTGTAGTCCCAGCTACTCGAGAGGTTGAGGCGGGAGGATCACTTGAGCCTGGGTCTCAGATGTTTCAGTGAGTTGAGATACCACCACTGTACTCCAGCCTGGGCAACAGAGTGAGACCTTGTCTGGGAAGAAAAGCAAAAAACAAAAAAAGAAATGTAATGCAGAACTCCGTAGCATACGATTAAGTACGTTATCAATAATTATTTTCTCTTTTACCTTTAATCCTTCCCCACATATGCACGCATGCATACAGACACACACACACGCACGTGCACACCCACTCAACACCCCTATATTCTGCACTTACTGATTAATTTTATGAGAACATTGTTCTATGTTCCACTAGTTAGAGGTCCTTAAAATGATCACACTCAGGCAAAATGTGAATCTCATGGAATTAAATTAGTTCATTGCTTGCCTTTTTCAAAGGGCAGTTTTATTCTTCTCTGTAAACATCTTAGCGTAATATTGGTTTTATAGGCTAGTGCATTGTATTGCTCATGTGACAGCAATAAGAGAGAAAAATAATAGTATTTGCCATCTTTTCCTACCCCACCACTTTATTTATTTATTTTTGAGAGAGTTTCACTGTTGTTGCCCAGGCTGGAGTACAGTGGCACTATCTTGGCTCACTGCAACTCCACCTCCCTGGTTCAAGTGATTCTCCTGCCTCAGTCTCCTGAGTTTCTGGGATTATAGATGCATGCCGGCATGCTCAGCTCATTTTTTGTAATTTTACTAGAGATGAGGTTTCACCATGTTGGTTCAGGCTGGTCTCAAACTCCTGACCTCAGGTAATCCAACCACCTTGGCCTCCCAGAGTGCTGGGATTACAGATGTGAATCACCGGGCCTGGCCTCCATCACTTTTTTGAATGAGGGTGAGGACTCACTTTTGATTAAGCAAGTTGTCTTCCCTTTAGCGAGTTACCTTCCCTTTGTTTTGCTTATCTGACTGAGGGCTGCAGAGGCTGGAGTTGTAAATGGGCCCTGGACAGATTGCTAAGTCTGGGAAAAGATGGAATGAGGAGGGGTGAGAATGGAGATAAGGGTACCACACAGGAGATCCTGCAAAGAGGCAGGGGAGAAGGACTTCACTTTGAAGAGTCAGGCTCAAAGAGCTGGGTGAAGAGAGTTTTTAGAGAGTCTTGGTAGGGAATCCCCATTTGTCATGTCCTACATTAATTACTCCCCCAAGTCCTTTGCTGTTGGACTTCTTCAGTGTCAAGACTGGACTCAAGGGAAATGATCAGGCTCCGTTTTCTTCCAGTGAACACTTGCATTTGTCAAGAGTAAGTTACATACTGGGCTTTGTCAACTGCTTCTCAAAGAGATGGTGTTGAAGATTGTAATTTCAGAGTAAGCATGGAGTGTGCAAGGAGAATTGAAGCCTAAGGGTCAGTGGGGGCAACTGTGGCTCTTGCCTCTGCTCAGCTGTGGGAGACAGAGGAGTGAGTGGTTCAAATCCACAGCCTGTCTTCTCTTCTTGTGCCTGCTGTTTGTGACTGGTATTGCTCCAGTTATCTATTGCATCATATCAAAGGCATTTGCTCAGCTTAATGCCTTTGGAAAACAATTTAATATCATCTTTGATGGTCTTGTGGTTTGACCAGGCACAGATGGGTAGATATCGCTTGGGGTATCTCATGTAGTTGTAGACAGAGAGCAGCTGGGGCTGGAGCTATCCAAGGATTTGGATGAGCTGGGTATTCAAGGTGACTTCTTTCCTCATTTGTCTGGCATCTGGGCTAGTTGTGTTACCAGGAAAGGGGTCCCAATCGAGACCCCAAGAGAGGGTTCTTAGATCTCATGCAAGAAAGAATTCAGGGCAAGTCCGTGGAGTAAAGTGAAAGCAAGTTTGTTAAGAAAGTAAAGGAATAAAGGAATAGGCATATTCCATAGGCAGAGCAGCCCAAGGGCGGCTGGTTACCCATTTTTATGGTTATTTCTTGATGATATACTAAACGAGGGGTAGATTATTCATGCCTCCCCTTTTTAGACCATATAGGGTAACTTCCTGACGTTGCCATGGCATTTGTAAGCTGTCGTGGTGCTGGGGAGAGTGTAGCAGTGAGAACGACCAGAGGTCACTCTCATCATCATCTTGCTTTTGGTGGGTTTTGGCATCTTTCCTGCAACCTATTTTATCAGCATGGTCTTTATGACCCGTATCTTGTACCGACGTCCTATCTCATCTTGCGACTTAGAATGCCTTAACCTCATGGGAAATCAGCCCAGCAGGTCTCAGCTTTATTTTACCCAGTCCCTGTTGAAGATGGAGTTGCTCTGGTTCAAACCCCTCTGACTGTTGGGCTGGGATGCCTCAGGGAGGGCCGGGCATCTCTCTTCACACAGCCTCTCTGTGTAGTTAGCCTGGCCTTCCTCCTAGCATGACAGTCGCAGATTAGTCAGAGCCCTTAAAGGGCCCCTCCCTTTTCCCTGCAGAGCATCTCTGACCTAGCCTGAGAAGTCACACAGCATCACTTCCAGCATATTCTCTTGGTTACACAGGACCAGCTCCCACACAGTGTGGGAAGGGACTACTCAGGGGTGAGAATACCAGGAGACGTGGTTCATCGAGGGGCCATCTTTGGAGACTAGCTGTCATGGACGTTAAAGGCAGCGGCTTATCTGAGCTGCAGAAATGGGTGACGGGATTTTACACGTTTTTTGAAAAGCAAGGGGAGGGGAAAGTTAACTTCATATGGGAGGGCTACAAAAGTTGAGGCACAGCATTTTTTCCAGTAAGCTTGGCTGTCTTTGCTGAGCCCTGCACTATGCAGCCATTAGCAGGCTGGGCAATGCTTTGCTTTATGAGGCAATTATTCCAACACACTCTATTCAAAATACACATTAGAACTTAACCTTCTGAATCCTGAAGTAGCATTTTTATCACCCAACATTAGAAAAGAGATGGAGTCAGCATATTTCCCCCCCTTTTTATGATCGGGTATCATTAATAAAGCATTGGGCAAGGGCCTTCTCACAATTCCTCCGGATAATTTGTGACACAAAAGGCGTTCTGTGATACAATCGTCTGTTGACTTACTCAGTAACAGAGGAAACACATGGATTGTTTTAAAAAATAAAGCCAAGGAACTGAACAACCACACGGAGTATTTCCTCTCAACAATGGGAACGCACGCTCAGAGTGAGATGTGACACTATTGGCTCTGCACAACTAGGAACGGGAAGTTAATATGGAATTTCTAATTAGGGTCACATGCTAATGAACTCCCTCTTCATGTTAGTTTTATGCCGCTTCAGAAATTTTTTATCATATGCTTAAAAATTTATGGGCAGAAACATTAATGAAAATGAGGCGTGAATTGGAAATTGTGTCATTATGGAGATGAGGGTGGTCCGGCATTGCTGATTTTCAAGGAGGCATCTTTTATTACCTTTTTTTGAGAACTGAGAAATGATACAGGTAAAATTAATGACAAGGCGTATTCTCCGTCCTGACATAGGCAGCATGGTTCTATGTAAAGTTATAAAAGTTTGATTTTAATAAGATTTTGAATTAATTATAAGGAGAATATTAATCATAACTGACAGTCATTTTTCAGAATAAAACTTCACCATCAAAGTCATATTATAGTTCTTAAGTGCATAAAGATATGGGTTTTTTTTTTTTTTTTTTTTCTATCGGCTTTGTCTTTTCAGAAATTAAAATCCACTTTTTCAGAATACGGTGGATTGGAAAGCCCGGGCCTTTTCATCTGTGAAATACTCGCTCAGTTTCAGATTGTACTTAAAAAGTACCTCTCCTTGCTAAGCTCAGGGGACAGGCAGATTTTGTGAAGTCGTGTTTATGAGGAGGGAGCCAGTGCAGGCATATTAAACTTTCTCTGTTTTGAATCTCTCAGAAACTATTGTTTTCAGTACATCTGATAATTGTCACATTTGAATGGATTTTCAGAAAGGCATTTTGCGGGGTTTCTAAGAATTGTACTTCAAGCTTATCATAGCAGGGATGAAGATGGAAGTTGGAATAAAATCTTATTTGTAGGCCTGATGTCAAGGGAGTGTCTATTTTTTTTTAACCTCTCCAATTCTGTGTGCATTTAGACCCAGGTCTCAGTGACTCTGTGGCAGGCCAGGTCTCCCTCACGGCTGAACAGGCAGGCCTCTGTAACAGCTGTTCCAGCACTGAGAGTGGTTATGTTAAATATTAAAAGCTGAGGCTGGGCGTGGTGGCTCACACCTGTAATCTCAACACTTTGGGAGGCTGAGGCGGGCGGATCACCTGAGGTCAGGAGTTCGAGACCAGCCTGGCCAACCTGGTGAAACCCCATCTCTACCAAAAGTACAAAAATTAGCCAAGTATGGTGGTGGGCACCTGTAATTCCAGCTACTCGGGAGGCCGAGGCAGGAGAATCACTTGAACCTAGGAGGTGGACGTTGCAGTGAGCTGAGATTGTGCCTTTACACTCCAGCCTGGGCGACAAGAGCGAGACTCCGTCTCAAAAATAAATTAATAAATGCTGAGAGAGCCAATGCCCTTAAAGGCTGAAATGTAACAAAAGCCCTCCAAGAGTTTTACCTAGGCCTTACCTGGGGTTTGAAACATGACAAGATAATGAAGGAATTCTTAACAGGACCCATTTAGGATTAAACAACTTTATTAGCTGTCCGAAGAAACTCCCCAGGCCTCGACAGACAAGTTTATTGGGGTTCTCAAGGGACTCCCCAAACCTCCATGATTTAGCAGGAGACGAGCTAAGGGTAATCATCCCAGCACCTGGACCAATTTAGATTAAGTAAATTTACTGAGGAGGCAGAGGAAGGTCTTCAGGACTCAGACCTTGGTTATAGATGAGAAGTTAATCACTTACGTCTTTAGATGAATGCACACTTACACGTAGACATATAACTTAGAAGGTATGTAAGCTCTGGAAAACTTTGTAATTTTGAATTGGTCTGGTGATATTTCCCAGGCCTTCTCCCTGTACCTGGTTACAGGAATAAACTCCCTTCTCTCTCCGTTCTCCTGCATCTTGTTACTGGTCCATGAGAATAAGCAGCCTGACCCTCGGTTTGGTCTGGGAACGACTCTTCAGGAGTCACGTCTTTGTTGTATCTGTTCCCCTGTGCCCCTCACCTCCTTCCAAACTCTGCAGTGGAGACCCCCGCCTGCCTTTCTTCCTGCCTTCTCTCCTTCCTGCCTTCTCTCCTTCCTGCCTTCTCTCCTTCCTTCCCCTGTTCTGGAGAGAGAGCATACTCTTGCGGGACCAGCATCTCCTCTCACTGATGGACCCACTCTTCGTACTGTCTCCACCTCTCACCGCTGAAAGACGGTGCAGAACTCAGACTTTGACTTCTCCAGTCAGCACATCCCTGACGGTAGAGATTGGCCCAGGGTTGTGTACATGACCCAAGCAAAATCAAACATTAAATGCCTGAGGGGCGGGTGTGGTGGCTCATGCCTGTAATCCCAGCACTTTAGGAGGCCAAGGCGGGCGGATCACTTGAGGTCGGGAGACCAGCCTGGCCAACGTGATGAAACTCCATCTCTACTAAAAAGACACACAAAAAAATTAGCTGGGCATGGTGGCGCGTGCCTGTAGTCCAGCTACTCAGGAGGCTGAGGCAGGAGAATTACTTGAACCCAGGAGGCAGGGGGTTGCAGTGAGCCAGGATCGTGCCACTGCATTCCAGCCTGGGCGATAGAGGAGACTCCATCACACACAAACACACACACACACAAAGATTAACTGCATGGGGTAGTAAGCTGATAGGATGTCCCTGAGCTGCTAATGGCCATTTCCTCAGCACCTGCCGAGACCCCACCAGAGGAGAGGGAGAGGGGAGCTAAGCAGTGGAGACAGTCCTGGCCATGCAAGTGGAGCCCCTGGGTCCCTGGGTCCACTCCAGACCGTGTTCAAACTCTAGTAATTTCCCAGCACTGCTATAGTAAATTACCATGAACTTGGTGACTTAAAACAACAAAGATTGTTCCTTTTGTTACCGGAAAGGTGTCCCGATCAAGATACCAAAGGAGGGCTCTTGGAACTTGCACAGGAAAGAATCAGAGCGAGTCCATAAAGTGAAAGCCAGTTTATTAGAGGAATGAAGAAACAAATGAATGGCTACTCCATGGGCAGACCAAGCCCAAGAGCTGCTGATTGGCTACTTTTATGATTATTTCTTGATTATGTGCTAAACAAGGGGTGAATTACGAGTTTTCTGGGAAAGGGGTGGGAACTTCTCCTGGAGGTGAGGTTCTTCCCTCATCTTTAGACCATGTAGGGTAACTTCTGATTGTTGCAGGGCGTTTTTAAATTGTCATGGCACTAGTGAGAGTGTCCTTTAGCGTGCTAATGCGTTATAATTAATGTGTAATGAGCAGTGAGAGCAAACCAGAGGTCACTTTCCTTGCTATCTTGGTTTTGGTGAGTTTTACCTGGCTTCTTCACCACATCCTGTTTTATCAGCAGCGTCTTTATGATCTGTATCTTGTGCGGACCTTCTGTCTCATCCTGTGACCAAGAATGCCTAATCCCATGGGAATGCAGCCCAGAAGGTCTCAGACTCATTTTACCCAGCCCCTATTCAAGATGGAGTTACTCTGGTTCGAAGGCCTCTGACACTTTCATGTTTCTGAAGGTCAGAAGTCCAAAAATCTGGCTGTATCCAGGACCATATTTTCTCTGAAGTCTTGATAGGAGAATCCCTCCTTTCTTCTTCCAAATGCTCCTTGGTTTGTGGCAGAATGACTCCGACTCTGCCTGTTTGACATGACCTTCTTTCCCAGGTGTATGTCAAACCTCCCTCTCCTTTCTCTTGCAAAGAGACTAGTCACTGGCCCACCCTAAATGCAGGACAATCTCATCTTGAGATCCTTAGCTTAATGACATCTGCAAAGATCCTACACATTCATAGGTAGCAAAGGTTAGGACTTGGACTTATCTTTTTAGGAGATAAATTCAACCCGCTACAACCCGTGCCCCGCTACAACCCGTGCAACTTTTTCTGTTACATAAATTACATTTCCCCCGATAAAGGAGCCGGGATTAATATAGCCGCTGTGTGTCCCTGGTATCCTTTATTTTTACTTCAGAAGCTCAGAGGTGAAAAGCACCTTAGAAATCATTGAGTTCAACATGTTAACATGAGGATTGGAGTCAGGAGCTCATGCCTCCCTATAATCCCAGCACTTTGGGAGGCCCAGGCCGGCACATTGCTTGAGCTCAGGAGTTCGAGACCAACCTGGACAACACAGTGAAAGTCTGCCTCTAGAAATAGTAAAACATTAGGAGCAGTGGCGTGTGCGTGTAGCCTCCCAGCTGCTTGGGAGGCTGAGGCGGAAGGATCACTTGGGCCCAGGAAGTCGAGAATGCAGTACGCTGTGATCATGCCACTGCACTCCAGTCTGGGCGTCAGAATGAGACCCTGTCTCATGAAAATAAAATAAAATAAAAAAATAGAAAAAATGAGCCTTGGGATGGGGTGGTTTGGGTGGGCTGGAGTGGGGTTGTTGGTTCTTGCTTAGATCACATAGCAGTTTGCATGGCAAAGGAGAAAAAGAATGCTGACACCGAGCCAAGAATCAGCCAAGATTCATCTCATGAATCAGATCATGTTTCAAACCTTGGACTTGAAACATGATCACTGTGTGAACTGCCCAGGTCCATTGATCCAGGCCCACCTTCCCTCTCCTTCTGTACTGAGGAAGTCTGAGACCCACTTCTGGTACTGCCTGGGGTTCTGGCTGGTAATTGCTACCCAAACCTAGCATCCCTATATTTTTCGGAGTCCTTCATAATTTTCTGCAAAGAGGTAGCATCAAAAGTAGCATTTGCCAGACTCCGTCTCAAAAAAAAAAAAAAACAAAAGTAGCATTTGTGTCGCCAAAAAGCTATCGCATCTTAGGGTCTTTCAACAATGACTGGTTTTTGTTGTTGTTGTTGTTGTCGTTGTTGTTTTTAAATAAGTGGGGTTCTCAGCTTTGAGATAATGGGAATGAAATCTCAGCTGTACTTTTGGAATTGAAACACACACACATACACACACACACACACACACACACACACTTGAAATAAAAATGTGTTGTTGGATTTCTACCAAATGGTTGGTGACAACATAAGTTATCTCATGCTGTCTGAACCACCGGTCGGTAATGAGATATATGTTAGAGGATCTGATTTGTTTGCAAAGGAGTGAACGACTCACTTGCAATGTAAAATGTACATTTTGGCTGTGTTCTGTAGGATTTCAACTATAGGCCATCCTGGAGAGGCAAAACTGTGGGAATAGTAAAAAGATCGAGGGGTGCCAGGGGGTTATGTGGGAGGGAGGGATGAATGGGCAGAGCATAGAGGATTTATTTATTTATCTATTTTTATTTTCTTTTTTCAACATGAAGTCTCACTGTGTTACTCACGTTGGAGTGCAGTGGTGCATTCTCGGCTCACTGCAACCTCCACCTCCCGGATCAAGCAATTCTCCTGCCTCAGCCTGCTGAGTAGGTGAGATTACAGGCATGTGTCACCATGCCTGGGTAATTTGTGTATTTTTACTAGAGATGGGATTTCACTTTGGCCAGGTTGGTCTCGAACACCTGACCTCAGGTGATCCGCCTGCCTCGGGCTCCCAGAGTGCTGGGATTATAGGTGTGAGCTGTTGTGCCGGCAGCATAGAGGATTTTTTAGGGCAGTGAAAATACTCTATGTGACACTGTAATGGTGGATCTGTGTCATTATATATTGGTCTCAACCCACAGAATATACAAATCAACTGTGAACTTTAATGGAAACTCTCCTCTCTGGGTGATTGTGGTGTGTCAGTGTCTAGGGTTATCAAGTGTAACAAATTGCACCTCTGGTAGGGGGTTTTGTTAAGCGTGAAACTATGCCTATGTGGGGTCAATGAGGGTACATGGGGAATCTCTGTAGATTTGCTGAATTTTCTGTGAACCTACTACTCCTCTAAAAAATAACGTTGGTTTGAAGAAAAAAAAAATACATTTTGATTGCCAGATTCCTTCCTTCCCAGGAAGTGCGAAAGCTGAAGTCACAAAGGGTGTCTCTCGTGAGGTGAGGTCCGGAATCACCTGTCCCCGCAATTCCTGTTGCAGAGCCTTTAAGAACTTCGCAGCAGGGCTGTTTGAAAAGTTTAACGCTAAGAAAGGCCTTTGTCTGAAAGAGTCTGGTTGAAATCCCTGCTCCCGGCTCCTTGCTGTGTGACCCTGGGCAAGTCACTACTTAACCTCCTCCCTGACTTAAGCCAGGCTAATCCCCACCTCTGAGGATTAAAGGAGATAACAGATGCCAGGCACTTAGCACCGAGTGCGGCCTATCCTACGTGCTTCATAAATGATGGTGGAAATGATTATGATTGTTTCTTTATTATCTCTAGGTTCTCCTCCTTCCCTGGAGTCTGGGGGTGGGAGTGTTATGTAGCTTCTTCCTGGGGCATGAGGTGGTTTATCTAAATTCTGCCTCCGTGGTTCTCGGGGCCAAGGGCAACTGTATTGCTGCAGATGGCTGTAGTGGGAAATTCTGGGAGAGGTGGGTGGTGTAAATCACTAATGAAAAGGAAAGCATTGCTTTTCACTCATTTGGGTATAAGAAATGGAGAGTTCAGGACTAGAATGACCAAACAGACAGATCCAATTTTCTTTGTTTTTTTTTGAGATGGAGTCTTGCTCTGTTGCCCAGGCTGCAGTGCAGTGGTGTGATCAGCTCACTGCAGCCTCCCAGGTTCAAGTGATTCTCCTGCCTCTACCTCCCCAGTAGCTGGGATTACAGGCATGCACCACCACGCCCGGCTAATTTTTGTATTTTTAGTGGAGACGGGGTTTCACCATGTTGGCCAGGATAGTCTCAATCTCTTGACCTCAAGTGATCTCCCCATCTTGGCCTCCCAAAGTGCTGAGATGACAGGCATGAGCCACTGTGCCGGGCTGACAAATCCAATTTTCATTAAATTCTGGGAAATTTGAGTCCAGTGATTATATTATCAGAATTTAAAAAGTAGATGTAATTGGCTCCAAATGGGAATGATATTAATCATGTTTATTATCCTGGGGTGCTTTCTTCATGGTAAGTACTCACTTATGTCCTGTTCATTAGTCACTCATTTAATCTGCACTGAAATACGTGCTATAGCATTCCATGGGGATGAAGAAACTGAGGCACAGGGAAACGAATTTGTTTGCCCAAGGAAATGCAGGAAATAGTAGCAGAGTTGGCATTTAGCATCAGGAGATCCAGTGCCAGGTTTTTAATGGATTCACTTAGGGCTTTGGAATGGGGAGTAAATGCTCAAAATGCAGCGTATCATAGAAAATCGGAGATACGTTTTCTTATCTTAGAAATAAGAACCTTGGACTTTGAAGGTAGTGATTTTTTACTCTATCACGGGCTTCTCAACCATAGAGTGGGGGCCTAAAAAGCATGTAAGGCATGGATCCACTAAAAGCAGACATTTACACTCTTACCAGAGGCATCCTATCTCTCTGAGCCAGCTGCCTTCTTCTCTGTGTCCCAGCTTCTCACACAGTGCCACATCCAGGGCCAAGGAGTGTAAAATGAGCCTCACCCTTCACTGTATACTCCTGTAGGCACTGAGGATAAAATGGGAGTGAAGGAGAGCAAGTTCTGGCTCTCAGAGCACACACAGTCTAGTTTGAAAGAAGTACTAAATAAGTCATGGCAAGACAGCAGGAAGGGTACATGGCCCTGGTGTAGGGTCGGGGGGCGGGTATTCCACAGGTCCCTGGGTGAGGTGGAGCAGTGGGCTCATTCTGCCATCCACAGAGCAGGATCACAGTAGCTCATTAAGTGGCAAGAGGGGCGGACAGGGGAAGACTGAGAGAGATGGATCGAATAATGCAATGTCTTTGAGAAGGAACGGAAGACACATTAGTTAAAAATAAGGCCAATGGACTGGAGAACTTGGGGTCACAGAGCAAGAGGTGAGGTGGAGTGATATTGCTGTTAGGGATGAGACAGTGCAAGTTGGGCTGAAGTGAAGCAAAATTGATCTGAATTATACCTGTGATGAGAAGTCACTGTAACTCTGTCTACCTCTATCTATCTGTCTATCTGTCTGTCTATCTGTCCATCCATCTATCCATTTATCTATCTGTGTATCCATCTGCTGTTCATCTCTACATCCATCCATCCATCCGCCTACCTATTATCTATTTGCCCATATGTACATGCTTCCATCATCAATTATCTACAAATCCATCTTTTATTTCTGTATGTAGCTACCTACTTATCTGTACATGCATCCATCCTCCATCTATCCACCTATCTATACATTCATTCACCCATCATTCTATTTGTTTATACTTTCATTAATCCATCACTTATTTATCTGCACATTCATCCATTCATCTATGCATGTGTCCATACATTCACACATTCATTTTCTATCTATACATTGATCCATCCCTCCATTCATCCATCCATGAACTATTTGTCTATACATTCATCTACCATCTATCTGTACATTCATCAATTCATTATCCATTATCCATTCATCCATCATTTATCTGTGGATCTGTCTATACATCCATCCATTTACCAGCAGTTGGGTTGGCTCTCGTGTTCCTTGAGCAGGGAAGAGATTAGAGGGAGCTGAAGCCTCATGGGAAGGCCAGTTGAAGCCAGTTACAAAAAGTAATGAGATTTGGAGCTAGGATTAGGATGGGAGCAGTGGATAGATTTAAGACGTATTTCAGAAGGAAATCAGGAACCCTTTCATTTGCTGAATAGACTGACCTGCTTATGTGTTTCTCCTACACGTCTTTCCATTTCATTGGCTTCTCTGGTTCCCTCTGCCCCTCAGTACTAAGCACACTTTGCTGTTGAACAGTGAAGTGTGTGTTCAGGAATTATATTGCTCCTTTGAGGGTCTGGTTCAAGACATTGACCACGGTAGGTCCTTGGTCAAATGGGTCTTCTTTAATTGTTTGTGGCCATCTACCCGTGCAGCTGTGGGACCCTGGGGAATGTGTGGGAGGCAGCAGGTGACCAAGCCCTGAAACTAAGAATGTAAGGAGACAGGGTTTAGAAACAACCAGACATACTTTCTGAAGAATTGGGTTGTCAGTCTGAAAAAAGATGCCCCACATCACTGCTCCAATTCCTCCCACCAACTGTTCGGCTGCCCCGGGTGCTAGAAGGATAAAAACGCTCAGGGAGAGAGGTTGGCAGTTCTGCTGATGACAGCGGGAAGGTGCTGCCTCTGCTCTTGTAAAGAAGCCACGCGGGCTCACATGGCCGGGAGGTGCTTGGGTCTGACCCTGGGATGCATGAGAGAGCCACTGAAATGGATCTTTGGCTCTGAGCTTGCAACCCCGCGGAGACACCACCGCTTAACTGGGCCCCAGGGTGGGAACCCCCTCTCCTTGGGTGTCCTTTAGCTCTCTCTTCAGTTCAGAGTGACTGACAGGCTTTTCTCCTGTTGGCGCCTTTAACTCAGCAAAGACCCCCAGGCAAGCTGTCACTTGGAAAGAGGGTATTTGAAAAGCAGCCTGGTGAAATTAGCAACAATGGAAACAATGAAAACATTTCATTTCTTTTCCTTCTTTTTCCTTCACTTATTTTTCCTCCTTCATCAGGCATTTTAATATTTTTTTCCTGGTCTCATCTCACGCAGCTGAAATGAGAGCATGCCGGCTGATGCTGTCTTGATGGAGAGACGGAGGCTTCTCCCTCCTTTGGCTAAAGTTCTCCCATAGCCGTTTCCTGAGAGCAGTCTTAAAGATTTAGAGGAGGAAGTCTGGCAGGCAAAATCTCAGAATGATGTGAGGGGGTAAATGATGGATTCCTCCCATTCTGTCAGTTTTAGTTTGCATTTACACAACGTGCCACCATCTCACAGGACTCGAAGAAACCCACAAGGAGCCGGCCTGCTGTTGAGTACTCATACCCACTCCTGTTCTCACGGCAGCTGGCCTCATCTCCCTCCTCTCTGCCTGGTACCTTGTAAAGTGGCTGATTACCTTCATTAGCTCAGAACGTGTTCATCCAGGTTCTTTTTTTTTTTTTAACGAAACCTGCGGCTCTTCTGGAAGCTGAAGGGTACTCTTGACTCTTGGATCTGTGTCAGGATTCACATAATAAGGTCATTAGAGGAAAGTTCCAGTCCCACAATGACCAGAGGAGTGGGTGCTCAGGATGTGTACTTTGAGGGAAGGAAGATATCTGAGCAAAGTCAGAATGTTAGAATCTCCTACTTTTTTTCTCCTATACTTAATACAGTTCCCATCCGAGAGGTGTCAAGACCACTTGCAGGAGAGACCTTCTCCTAATGCATTGGTTAAGAGCACGGCGTGTGAAGTTATTCAGACCACTTTTAGCTGTCTGACCCCAAAATAGGTAACTTAACTTCTCTTAACTGCTTACTGCATTCCCAGTGCCTTCACCTGTCATGTGAGAATGATAATGAAGTTCTTGGGAAGAACGTGGAGATTACTGATTTTAAAAATGCTTAGGCAATTACTCAACGAATCCTATTTAGTGCGGGGTCAGGATTAGGGTGAATTGAGGGAGGCGGGGTCACGCAGTGATCCCACATTTAACTTAAAACCTTGGATATTTTGTTCATGATGTTTATTTCACAATGATTAATTGGGATTTTGTAAAGCATTGCATTCAAATGAGGTGGCCGGGTGTGGTGGCTCATGCCTGTAATCCCAGCACGTCAGGAGGTCAAAGTAGGTGGATCGATTGAACTCGGGAGTTCGAGACCACACTGGGCAACAAAGTGAGACCTCATCTCTACGAAAAATAAAAAAATAAAAATAATTAGTTGGGCATGATGGTGCATGCCTGTAGTACCAGCTACTTGGGAGGCTGAGGTAGGAGGATCGCTTGAGTCTGGGAGGCGGAGATTGCGGTGAGATGAAATCGTGCCACTGCACTCCAGCCTGGGCGACAGAGCCAGGCCCTGTCTCAAGTAAATAAAAGTAAGGTAATGTATATTGATTGTTGAGCTCTCTGGCGCCCCCTTCAGTTGTATGCCTCACCCAGGTTCTGGCCCTAATTCTGAGTGTCAGCCATGTGTGAACCATTATACTAACTGTTGGGTATGCAATGTTGTATCACTGAGATTCTTTCAGTGGTCTGTCATAGATTTCCCATGTACATAAATGTCACACAATAAGGATACATGTTATTTTATATAATATAAAGTCCTTACAAGCCTGGGCAGCACACCAAGACACCATTAAAAAAAAAATTAGATGGGCACGGTGGCATGCACCTGTAGTTCCAGCTACTTGGGAGGCTGAGGCAGGAAGATGATTTGAGCCTAGGAGTTCGAGACTGAAGTGAGCTATGGTAGTGCCACTGCATTCCAGCCGGGGCAACAGAACAAGACCCTGAAAAAGAAAGAAAGAAAAAAGGCTTTACATAATAAGAAGGCAGGGTACTTTCAGTGACCCAACAACATCATCACCTAGACTGTTTCTGTCCTTTCATTTCCTCGGTATAGTGTTTTGACACTTAGGTTTGTCTTTTCTCAGTTGCAAGGCAGGTAGTGCAGTTCCCTTGAAGTTTCAAAGCCTTAGTCTGCTCAGGTTGCTACATGAAAATATCTTAGCCTGGGTAATGTATCCACAATGGGAGTGCATTGCTCACAGTTCTGGAAGCTGGGAATTCTAAGATCAGAGGCGTCAGCAGATTCAGTGTCCGGTGAGGGTTCATTCTCTGCCTTACAATTGGTGCCCTGGCACTGTGTCCTCACATGGTGGAAAGGAAAATGCGCTCCCTCCTCCCTCTTTAGTAAGGGTACTTACCCCATCTGTGAGGGCCATACCTTCATGACGTAATCACCTTCTAAAGGTCCTGGCTCTTAACACTATCATCTTGGATATTAGATTTCACTATATGAATTTGTGGGGACACATACATTCAAACCATAGCCCCTGTTAACCCGAATTGGGTCTTATGCCCTATCTTCAAGGGAGTCTGGGAAAAGTAACTACTTGGAATATTCAGCATCAGAAGAAGAAAAGAGGCTCTTCTAGTAAGAGACAACTACAGTAGTAAGGCTCAAAGACCTTTGTGTTGTGCTGTTCCATTTGTCTGAAACACATGCATATAGACATAAACGCATACCTACCCATTTCCTCCTGCCCTTATTTGATCATAGGATGTTTAACAATTTCCTTCAACAAGTATTTCTTGAGAACCATACTCTCTAATCTTCCCAGGACATAGTGATGAACAGGACACATACATTTCCTGATTGGATGGTACTTATAATCTAGTAGAGGAAGACAGACATTTGACAAATGAGTGGGTCCACTAATACATAGGAAGGAAATTATTGGGAAAAAGTATTCAGTATACAGAGATTTTAAAATATAGAAAGAAGTATGCTAAAGGGCAGCTGAGTTGTTATGGGGATTTCTTCTGGAACACCTTGGGGATTCATATATAAGCGGAGATAGAAATCCAAGGACATGTCAGCCACAGAAACATCCATGGAAGAACAATCCAGGCAGCAGGAGCAGGTGACTCAGCCTGAAGTGGGGAGTGTGTTTGCTTGTTTGGGGAGCAGAAAGGGAAGGGTGGTGTAAGATGGGTTTGGAGGGGTTGGCAGGGGTCCCAAAATGCAGAGCTTTTCAGATTGCAATATGAGAGAGAGAGAGAGAGAGAGAGAGAGAGTATGTGTGTGTGTGTGTAAACCGCTGGAGAATTTTGAGCAAAAGAAATGTGTTCCCAGGTTACATTATTAAAAGATCACCAGCTGTTACATGGAATATGGAGTACTGATTGGGGTCGGAGAATGGAGTCACAGATTCCAATTAAGAAGCCATTGCAGTAGTCCTGGATAGAGATGATTGTTGTTGGGGTTGGGGTATTGTTAGCAGAGCTGTGGCAGGGTGGACAGACTGGGGACATTGGGGAGATGTTACTTAAGTGGAGTGTCCACAGTCCTGCTTATGTTGGGTGTGGAGGGCTGGGGAAAGAGGATTCAAGGTGAAGAGCAGAGAAGCGTCTAATGCAAGAGTCTAATCCCCTGCAGTGATCTGCTGGTACCCTTTACATCAGCAGCCTCAGTGGGGTGGTGGCATGGGAACTAGATAGATTCAAGATGCGGGAGAATGTGAATGAACATGGAGTCCATGCCACAGACAATCCCTGCAGACAAGTTTTGCTGTGAAATGATATAGAGAGAAGTAAGAGGGGAACAGAGAGGGTCAAAGACTTTTTTTTTCCCCCTTAAAAAAGAGATATATTACAGCATTTTTTCCCCATTGTGGTAAAAAGCACATAACATCTTACCATCTTAACCATTTGTAAGAATATAGTTCAGTAGTGTCCAGTATATTCATCTTGTTGTCATACAGATCATCAAAACTTTTTCATGCTGGAAATCTGAATCTCTGTATCCATTTAACAACTCCCTAATTCCCCTTTCTCCCTCTCCCCAGCCCCTGGTAACTGTCATTCTACTTTTTGTCTCTATCATAGGGGCCACGCTTGCTACCTTGTATCGGTGGAATTATACAGCGTTTTTCCTTTTGTGACTGGCTTGTATCACTTAGCGTAACATCCTCAAGGTTCATCCATGATGTAGCATGTTTCTTTCTTTTTCCAGGCTAAATAATATTCCCTCGTGTGTGTATCCTACGTTGTATTTATCCGTTCATTTGTCAGTGGATATTTGGGTTGCCTCTACTTGTTGGTGTTTCTGAATAGTGCTGCTTTGAACATGGGTGTACAACGATATTACATCAGATTTTTATACTGATTGGAATGTTCTGGGAGAAGTGGATACATTGATGATGTAGGAGAACAAACAGAAAATTTCAAGAGCAAATGCTTTGGGGACAGACAGCCTGAGTGGAAGGCTGGCCTTGATAGGGATGGAGGCAGAGACGGTCTCATGCGAAAGTATAAGTGGGAGATTCCAGGGGAAACACAAGGGAGGCTGGGTAGATTTGGTGTCAAGTGGGTGAGAAAATTTCTGTTCAAATTCACATTTTTTTCATTAAAGCCAGAGACAAGAGGCCAGGTGCAGTGGCTCATGCCTGTTATCCCAGCACTTTGGGACGCTGAGGTGGGTGGATCACTTGAGGTCAGGAGTTCGAGACCTTCCTGGCCAACATAGTTAAACCCCATCTCTACTAAAAATACAAATAAAAAAAGTTAGCCGGGCATAGTGGCAGACACCTGTAATCCCAGCTACTTGGGAGGCTGAGGAAGTAGAATCACTTGAACCTGGGAGGTGGAGGCAGCAGTGAGCTGAGATTACACTACTGCACTCCAACCTGGGTGACAGAGTGAGACTCCATTGCCTAAATAAATAAAAAGAAATTAAAAATAGAGACAAGGCCATCAGCTTTGAGAGAGAGAGAGAGAGAGAGAGAGAGAGAGAGAGAGAGAGAGTGTGTGTGTGTGTGTGTGTGTGTGTGGGAGGAGGGGTGGAGGGAGGTAGAGGGTATCAGGGGTTCTTCCCCATTAATAGAATAAATGATTAACAGTAAGTACTTGAAATCAAGTTGATGCATTTTCTTATGTGCCTTGCAGACAAAATAAAGCTCAGCTTTGTTGTCAGACAAAAGCAGCACTTATTATAATGGCTGGCATTTCAGAGATAATTCAACTGTAAGAGATAATAACACATCAATCAGTCAGGAAGCATTCTTCCCAATGATATCAACAGAATTACATGCAAGTAATAGACTGTTCTGGACGCAACAAGGAATTTTCTTTGGCTGAAATGCTCCTATTTCTACCGGAAGCTCAACGTTGATTTTTCAGCTTCTATTTGGAGAGTCTGTTTATTTCTTTCTTCCCAAGGGGATTGTGAGATAGATATTGTAAATGGTGAGGACTTTTTATTGTTTTTGACAGTTATCAAAGAAACATTTTTTTTTTTTTAAAAGCTGGACCATTGAGTGAAAAATAAACCCACTTGGGATTTTTTGAGTAAAGTGTGTTGAATCACGTTGGTGATACTCACTTTTAAGTTTTGAGGAGCGTAACTGCACTGTGTTACCCATTAATGGGTAGTTTTTAATTTTTATTTAATTTTTAGTATTTGTTTTTAAGTTCCAGGGTACATGTGTAGGATGTGTAGGTTTGTTACATATGTAAACATGTGCCATGGTGATTTACTGTGCCTATCAGCCTGTCATCAAGGTATTAAGCCCAGCATACATTAGCTTTTTTCCCTCATGCTCTTCCCCACCATCTCCCAGCACACCCCAGTGTGTGTTGTTCCCCTGCCTGTGTCCATGTGTTCTCATTGTTCAGCTCCCACTTTTCAGTGAGAACATGCAGTATTTGGTTTTCTGTTCCTGCATTAGTTTGCTGAGGATAATGGCTTCCAGCTTCATCCATGTCCCTGCAAAGGACATCATCTCATTCCTTTTTATGGCTGCATAGCATTCCATGGTGTATATTTACCACATTTTAAAAAATCCTGTCTATCATTGCTGGGCGTTTGAGTTGATTTCATGTCTTTGTTTAATGGAGAATAGTTTTAACCCCTATGAACACAGAGAGGCATGTGGTATAGTTTTGGGTTGATGCTATAGAAAATAACAGTCCCTTTTGTGGTGCTATAAATCACATTCTTTATTATTATTTTTTTTTCTATCTAAGACAGAGTCTTGCTCTGTTGCCCAGGCTGGAGTGCAGTGGCATGATCTCAGCTCACTGCAAGCTCCGCCTCCTGGGTTCACGCCATTCTCCTGTCTCAGACCCCCGAGTAGCTGGGACTACAGGCGCCTGCCACCACATCCGGCTAATTTTTTTTTTTTTTTTTTTTTTTTTTGTATTTTTAGTGGAGAAGGGGTTTCACAGTGTTAGCCAGGATGGTCTCGATCTCCTAACCTGGTGATCTGCCCACCTTGGCCGCCTAAAGTGCTGGCATTAGAGGCGTGAGTCACTACCCGGCGACCTCACCCTTTTAAAACAACTTTTTTTTTTTTTTTTTTTTTTGAGGTGGAGTTTTGCTCTTGTTTCCCAGGCTGGAGTGCAGTGGCACTATCTCGGCTCACCGCAAAAATAGTTTTTTAAAAGAATCGTTGTAAAATAATCTTCCTCTGTTTCTGCTTCTAATCCTGGAAGAAAAGGTGGAGCCAGATGTGTTCACATGGCAATACTTTTTCTTTTGATCCAATTATATAAAAATACACAGCAGAGTAAGGAGGACAGGAAAACCTCCACACCTCAGGAGTCAGAGAGCAGAGGAAGGTGTTTCACTCTGTGCAGGTCTAGGAGTTGATTTCATGTCTTTGTTTAATGGAGAATAGTTTTAACCCCTATGAACACAGAGAGGCATGTGGTATGGTATAGCTCTGTGGGTTCCTCTAGTGGTACTGAGGTAAAGAGAGTAAAGCTTCTGCCTGGCGCACAGAATTTAAGAGGACTCCAAAATAATCAACAAAGAAGAAATCATGTCTTTTTTTTTTTTTTTTTTGAGACAGGGTCTCATTCTGTCACCCAGTCTAGAGTGCAATGGCACAATCTCAGCTCACTGCAACCTCCGTCTCCTGGGTTCAAGTGATTCTGCTGCCTCAGCCTCCCAAGCAACTGGGATCACAGGCATGCACCACCACGCCCAGCTAATTTTTGTATTTTTTAGTGGAGATGGGGTTTCACCGTCTTGCCAGGCTGGTCTCGAACTCCTGACCTCAAGTGATCTGCCTGCCTTGGCCTCCCAAAGTGCCAGGATTACAGGCGTGAGCCGCTGCACCCAGCCGCAAATGCCCATATGTTGATAGCACCTGGGAGAAGATTGATCAGGTGTGGGTTTCCCATTTGATAGATGAAAAGACTGAGCCACATGATCAGAATTTCAGCCCAAGTTCATAAATCTCTTCCCTTGTAACATCAGTTTATGATTAGCACTGCACATATGCTCCTAGGCTGAAAGTTTTCTACTCCTATGACCCCTAAAGTGTACTTTGTGGGAAATTAGGAGCTTCCTGAGTGAATAAAGATAATAGCAATGGTAATAATAGTAATACAAATAAAACTAGCTGGATGTGGTGGCACACACCTGTAATCCCAGCCCTTTGGGAGGCTGAGGTCACTTGAGGTCAGGAGTTCGAGATCATCCTGGCCAACATGGTGAAACCCCGTCTCTACTGAAAATACAAAATTACCCAGGCATGGTGGTGGGCGCCTGTAATCCCAGCTATTTGGGAGGCTGAGGGGAGTGAATTGCTTGAACCCAGGAGGTGGAGGTTGCAGTGAGCCAAGATCTTGCCACTGCACTTCAGCCTGGGCGACAGAGTGAAACTCCATCTCAAAAAGGAAAAAAAGCAAAAACAAACAAATAACAAAAAAACTAATTGACTAATGCTTGCTTTTCTATGATTTCTACAGGAGTTACCTCAATAGTTCTTATATGAGAATTGTAATTATTATTACATGGGGGAAACTGAGGCACAGGGCAGTTAAGAAACTCAGCTGTACTGACAGCAGGAATTTGAACACAGGCATTCTGACTTTAGAGGCCACACCCTAACTCTCTCCTCTATCCTTGTTCCAACAAACTCAGTCCTGTCCATGAATATATAAAGCACATATTATTTTCAGAATCCAGTTTCCGGAGGCAAGCATGTTTTATACATCTATGGCTACTCGTTTTGTTACAGGAAAGGGGTCCCGATTTAGACCCGAAGAAGGGTTTTTTGGATCTCGCGCAAGAAAGAGTTGGGGGTGAGTCCGTGGTGCAAAGGGAAAGCAAGTTTATTAGGAAAGTCAAGTGCTGAAAGAACAGCTACTCCGTAGACAGAGTAGGGCGTTCCCAAAAGTAAGAGGAGGATCACATCCACCCTAGGTACAATGCTTATATATATGTGTGTGTATATATAATATACATACATATAATATACATATCATATATCATATATATTTTATATGAATCGCATATATTTTATTATATATATGATTTAAAAAGATCTTGGGGAGATGTGCTCTGCTACAGGGTTTGTGATAAAGGATTAATTTTCTTAATTACTGTGTTTTGCAAGAATCGATATTATGATCTTTAAAGCAAAGTTAGGAATGCCTTTGTTCTCCAGATACCGGGATATCTGGAGACTCCCAAGTCTGGTTCTGTTTAGCAAACATTATTTACTTGTTCCCTTAACCATATACATCTAGAGGCCAGAAGTGCCTGACTTCCTGAGAATGCAGCCCAGCAAGTCCCAGCCTCATTTTCCAGCCCTCACTCAAAATGGAGTCACTCTGGTTCGAAGGCCTCTGACAGTTTGACACACGCCTATGGTTCCTAACTCAGGACAGATGGATTCCTGTGGATTCTAAGCTTCTCAGTGGCAGGGCCCTGGCTGGTCATCTCTTTAGCTGTGGCACTAACTCAGTGCCAGGCATATTAGCACTTGGTGAATACTGATTGAAATGAATTGAAATTGTGGGTGGAAGAATGCTGAATAAAGGTCATGTCTTTGAAGAAAAGAGAGAAAAAGAAAGTCTCAGGTGCGGTGGCTCACGCCTGTAATCCCAGCACTTTGGGAGGCCGAGATGGGCGGATCACGAAGTCAGGAGATCGAGACCATCCTGGCTAACCCGGTGAAACCCCGTTTCTACTAAAAATACCAAAAATTAGCCGAGCGTGGTGGCGGGCACCTGTAGTCCCAGCTACTTGGGAGGCTGAGGCAGGAGAATGGCGTGAACCCGGGAGGCAGAGCTTGCAGTGAGCCGAGATCGTGCCACTGCACTCCAGCCTGGGCGACAGAGCAAGACTCCGTCTAAAAAAAAAAAAAAAAAAAAGAAAAAGAAAAAGAAAGTCATCTTATCCCATAGTCAGGGTGGATTGCAGGCACTGGAGGCTTATTTGAATTATCTTGAAAAGCTGGTTCCCTATCTGGTCTGAAAGCAACTCATGAGCTGAGGGGACTCTCCAGGGAGATACCAAGAGGAAACTGCCTCTTCCAGCCTCCCTAGGGAAAAAGAAAAAAAAAAAAAAATGAAAAACAAACCTTCTTTCCCAATGTGGCTGAGTGTGTCTTTGCAAGACACTCAGCATTCTTGTGTCTTTATTTTCCGAGTCCTCCAAGCCCCACCCTGCCTCTAAGCTGACCCCCATACCCCACCCCCTTCATGTGGGTGTCAATTACAGCTGACTTTGCAGGCTCTAGCCCTGAACACAACAGCCGGGCATGATGCCCTGGGCCCCATGGCATACGGCAGTACAGGTAATTAGCCAGCCTTGGCTGTGCCCTCTGTTGCAGTTTGAAATGCTTCTTGAAAAACAAGTTTCTAGCCTTAGCGTTGCTTTGCACTTTATAGATGTTCTGAATATCTTTCTTGTGGTACTACGCAAGAAATTGGGATTCTTTTTTTCCGGTGCTCTATTTTGGGCTGTTCTTTAGAACTAGATATAATTGCTCATACAGATGTCATGAGGACAATGACAGCTACCTCATAGCACATGGTATCTGGAAGAATAGTTATAAACCCTCGATGCATATTGACTCATTACATAAGCCCTCGATGCGTATTGACTCATTACGTTTTCATTACAGGTAGGTTGTATTATTATCTCTATTTTACAGAAAGGGAAGCTGAGGTTCATAGAAGTTAAAGTCACTCACGGCAGTCATAGAGCCCCTTCCTCTTTTCTATATTCTAGGTATTACCAGGTTGGGTGCCTTCCATATATTTTCTCTTGTCATCCTTTCAATGACCTCATGATGATTTTGTTGTCCCTCTCCTATGGACTTGGAAGCTAAGGTTTTGCCAATGGAATCAGGATGTGATAAATCTCAGAGTAAGTTTAGAAGAAGCATTCAAACCCCAGATTTGAACCCCAGTGGCCTGATTCTGGAGTTCATGCTCTGTGGCTACAATATATTGCCTATGTCGGGTAAGAAACGCCTTCGATCCCCTTCGCGCAGAGCTGCTTCATTGCATTTTTGCCTTGATGATGCTTTTGGATGCTGCACAGTGCATTGGAAGGGCACAGAGGCCTGGGGACCACACACATCTTGGTGGAGAACCCCAGTCTGCCACCTGTGCTAAGACAGGCCAACTGTTGACTCTTTCTGACATCCGGGTATAACTTCTGAGGAGAGGAGATAATACAAACGTTGTTATGAAAGCTAGAGAGAATCTGTATAAAATAGCACCTGTATGTTCAACATGATGATTAAGGGCTCAGATAAAATTGCACCAAGAATCACACCTGAATTCAAATCTTGGCTCTAGTGTTGACAGTGTTCGGAAAGTTGAAAGGTTATTTAAATCCCCAAGTCTCAGTATTCCCCCTCTTTAAAAGGTGAATAAGAGGAAAATACAGTAAAATAGTAAAAACCTTAGAGGATTCTATGAGGTTCTGTCTGATTAAACACGCAGGATATAATAGCATTCAGTCAAGGGTAGCTATTAGCTATTAGTGTAATTATGAAAACATTAGTTGAACCTGAGTAATTTCCATGTGTGCTAGACCCACTAAATTAAAGTTGAAGAAAGTCCTTTGAACAGAAGAAATTACAGTGATTTACACCTTCTGTTCTTCCCCCAGTACCTTTCTATTGATTGAGGGGCTGTATGTTGTAGTTAATTAAAATCAATACTTTCAATCGGATACAGAAATGCTTTCGCAAAAGAAGAGATAGCAGGATTGCAGCACAGTACAGGGGTGTGACTCTTTCAATCATAGTTTGGGGAGCCCAGAATTTTCCCTTGGGTTGCAGAAATAAGTTATGTTTCAAGAGAATTTAAATAAGTAAACATGTGAGGCATTGTTATGCTTATAAATATTGAAGGCTCTGATCATTCCTCCTAAACAGTAGATGAAGACTTTCTAGCAATGCAAAATTATCTCGGTGGATATCTTCACCCTTTTCTCCTGCCTACAAAAATGCCAGGTGCACTCGGGCTGCTGATGGACTCTGTGACATGTTTGCTTTGAGCCTCCTGGGCATCTAGGTGTGGCCACAGGGCAAGATCTTGTCAAAGAGATGGAACTGCCAGTTTCTGAGAGATCTCTGGGGAAGCTTTCATTTTCCGGATGTAGTGGGTACATTCTGACAGTTTTTCTCCTTCCCAGCCTTAATGGTGTCATTATAGTGTTAACGGTGGGGCTACAGAACTGGATACATAACCATGTGGGATCTTGACCCTGATGGTAGAGTGTAGCAGAACAGTGACAGCACAGGCTGGACGTATGTCACGTGAGAACATTAATCCCTCTTCAGTTAAGCCTCTGCATTTGCGATTTCTATTATTTGCATCCAAAAGCAATTCTAGCTGAAATAACTTGAAAAGGTACTGCAAAATTTTATTTCCTATATAAATGTGCTGTGTCAGGTGTGAGTGTGCATTTATGATATAAACAATAGTTCTTCCATTTAATATTAATTTTTTGTTCCAGGTGAGGACTAACATGTAACAATTTTTTCTTTTCTTTCTTTCTTTTTTTTTTGAGATGGAGTTTTGCTCTTGTTGCCCAGGCAGGAGTGCAATGGTGCAATCTGGGCTCACTGCAACCTCTGCCTCCCAGGTTCAAGCGATTCTCCTGCCTCAGCCTCGCGAGTAACTGGGATTACAGGCATGTGCCACCACGCCTGGCTAATTTTGTACTTTTAGTGGAGACAGGGTTTCTCCATGTTGGTCAGGCTGGACTCGAACTCCCGACCTCAGGTGATCCACCTGCCTCGTCCTCGCAAAGCACTGGGATTATGAGCTTGAACCACCACGCCCGGCCTTCTTTTATTTTTTAATCTTTTCTTTTTCCTTCATGAGAGCTTACTTGCCATTTTCAAACAGAGAAAGATACATTCACAAAAGTAGAAAAGTTGTCTTCTTACTTTGAAACTCTTCTGGAATTTGTTTGCATTCCTAGGCACACTGGTTATCCACAACCAGAAAAAATGTTTTCCAAGCTAACATTTGACATGAGAATCAAAAGCGAGTATTGAAAAACAGCTTTAATAAAAGTGAGGTGACAGGTTTTTGCTGAAAAACTCCAATTATCAGAAGATGTTGATATTTCTCAAGGAAGAAACACAATATGGCTAAAATTCTGACTCTCCTGGAGAGAATTTGGAGGGAGCAATGTCATCAAAGGAGGGCAGATTTATATGTGGGAAGAAAATGTTCAGGAATGGACCAGGCACAGTGAGTGGCTCACGCCTGTAATCCCAGCACTTTGGGAGGCCGAGGCAGGCGGATCACTTGGGATCAGGAGTTCGAAACCAGTCTGGCCAACATGGCAAAACTCTGCCTCTATTAAAAATACAAAAATTAGCTGGGCGTGGTGGCAGATGCCTATAATCCCATAATCCCAGATACTTGGGAGCCTGAGGCAGGGAGAATCACTTGAACCCAGGAGGTACAGGTTGCTGTGAGACGAGATGTTGCCATTGCACTGCAGCCTGGATGACAGAGTAAGATTCTGTCTCAAAAAAAGAAAAGAAAAGGAAAGAAGTAGAACTGAGGCTCGAGCATTTTGGTAACTTGTCTAACATCACATTGCTGGGAAGTGACCATGCTGGGACATGAGTTACAGTTTTCCACATACCCAAACTGTTAGCTGTTCCATTGTCAGCTTCCTAGCAGGGAGAGCACACCAAGCCTCTACCCTTTCCTCAGGTAGTCCTCATCCTCTAACTCTGTCACCCGCTTTTTCCTGTTGGTGATTGCAGAGCTACTTGGAATCACTAGTAACTTCGTTAGAATGATGTGCAGTTGTCTGTCCAATGAGTTTTGTCCATCACTTCTTTAGCTGTAAATAAATTATCAGGAAAGTATAGAATTATGGAGGGGGGACGTCTTTGAAAAAGCCAGGGTGGGGGAATATCGAGAGTGATATAATTATCTATTTGCTGCTTCTGGTCTGCCAACTTGCTGGCTTTTTTTTTTTTTAATAGGATTATGGAAGATGAAAAGGAAGTGCTTACTTCAGCTTATAAGAGCAATGTAAGCAATTTTGCATTGCACTCACTCCCCAGGGGTGGTGTGAACATGTTTCTAGTAAATTAAAGTATCATAAAAGCATTGGCAACTTTTATATTAATTTCTTAATTTTTCGCAGGCTTAATTATAAATCTCTTGGGAGAAGAGGCAAGGCCTGTGGGTTCCTGCGAAAACAGTGTGGCATCTATAGGCTTGAAGGACTGCTCTTCTGCTCACAAGTGTGTGTGCTGTGATGCAGGCTGGGTGGCTGCTGTAGGATGCATGCACTACTTGTGCCTAGTGATAGTAGTGATGCCCCGTGGACAAGACATCAGGCCGGGAGGTCCAGGTGTGCTGCCAAGTGGAGGGAGTGCTCTTGGATAAGGTGTGTGACTCCTAGCATGAAGTAATATGTCATGAGAGCACAGTCTGTGCAGTTTACTGGGTTTAAAATCTTGGATCCGGCCGGGCATGGTGACCCACCCTGTAATACCAGCACTTTGGGAAGCCATGGCAGGCAGATCACCTGAGGTCAGGAGTTCAAGACCAGCCTGACCAACATGGAGAAACCCCATCTCTACTAAAAATACAAAATTAGCCGAGTATGATGGCAGGCACCTGTGATCCCAGCTACTTGGGAGGCTGAGGCAGGAGAATTGCTTGAACCCGGGAGGCAGAGGTTGTGGTGAGCCGAGATCGTGCCATTGCACTCCAGCCTGGGCAACAAGAGTAAAACTCCATTAAAAAAAAAAATCCTGAATCCTCCTTTACTACTGCTGTGACCTAGAGAAATTTGACTAGCCCTTTGATCTGTGAAATATGATGGTATCAGTGTCACCTGGGGTATGCATGAGAAAGCCTACATCGTGTGGCACTAGTGAGTATCCTCACCAGCCTAGGGCTGTCTCCAACCAGAGGAACCATCAGGAAAACAATAGATATCCCTATGGGTGAAGCCACTGTTAGGAAGGCTTTGTTACTTGCAGCCTAAAGCCCCCTCTCCTTTAGTAGTCACTAAATTAGAATGACTCAGCACCCCCGTGAGTTCTGGATTCACTGAATGTTGGCATATTTACGCTGGGTAAAATCTTAGCTCTACCCAATGAGTTTACCACATGCCTTCTCTACTTATTATTTTTATTATCTGTTTATTTTTTTGAGATGGAGTCTCTGTTGCCTAGGCTGGAGTGCAGTGGCATGATCTCTGCTCACTGCAAACTCTGCCTCCTGGGTTCATGTGATTCTCCTGCCTCAGCCTCCTGAGTAGCTAGGATTACAGGTGCCCGCCAACACACCTGGATAATTTTTGTATTTTTAGCAGAGACAGGGTTTTACCATGTTGGTCAGGCTGGTCCTGAACTACTGACCTCAGGTGATCCACCTGCCTCAGCCTCCCAAAGTGCTGGGATTACAAGTGTGAGCCACCATGCCTGGCGCCTTCTTTACTTATAAATCTACTATGAGGAAAGTGAAAAATCAGAAGGGAGTGCTCCTTGAAAAACCCAGGGGGAAATATCCTGGCTTTGCTGGTCAGATCCCAATGAGTTAGTTCCTCTGGATTTCACTTCTCAAGACTCTGGAACTTTCCAGGCACCTGTTTAGGGTAAAGTATTGCCACTGTCTTCCACTAGGTACAAATTATCTCCTTTCCTTTCCCCTCTCCTTCCTTCCCGTCTCCTCCCCTCTCCTCTTCTTTTCTCTGCCCTTCTGTACGATAGTATGGTTTAAAATGTGATCGGATTGTACTTTAATCATAGATAGATTATTTTCTTCTGGCCTTTTGTCTTTTCTGGGCTGCATGCCACATATTGGTAGGGAATATAACCTATGTTTTTACATGTCTTTCAATTAATTTTGAAATATTAATTGTATGATAGGTTAACTTATGCTTCACACACATACATACACAAAAGATACATGATCTTATAAATAGGTACGGCTGGACAAGGTGACTCAGGAGGCTTAGGCAGGAAGACCACTTCAGCCCATGTGTCCTCAGTCTAGCCTGGGTAACATAGCTAGTCCCCATCTCTTAAAAAATTAATTAACTAAAGAACACTAAGTGTGGGAAATACTGGGTTAAAAAGATTAGATAGGGCTGGGAGCAGTGGCTCACACCTGTAATCCTAGCACTTTGGGAGGCCAAAGTGGGCAGACCGTTTGAGGTCAGGAGTTAGAGAACAGTCTGACCAATGTGACAAAACCCCATCTCTACAAAAAATACAAAAAGTTAGACAGGCATAGTGGCAGGTGCCTGTAATCACAGCTACTCAGGAGACTGAGGCACAAGAATTGCTTGAACCGGGAAGGCAAAGGTTGCAGTGAGCTGAGTTCATGCTACTGCACTCCAGCCTGGGCCACAGAGCGTGAGTTCATCTCAAAAAAAAAAAAAAAAAAAAAACAACAACAACAAAAACTTTTTTTTTTTTTTTCAGGGCTTCTTTGTATGTTTAATTTGCAAACGAGTATGAATTGTAAGTCTCCATGGAGTGATATAGAATAAAGCACTTTCCAAACTTACTGGACCAAAGAAATTTTTTTTTTTTCATAAAACGTCTTACAGAAACTCACTGTAGAGAATCTGCTTATCTCCAATTTTTAAATTTCCTTTGTCTTTGAAAATGTGCAACATTTTTTCAACTTTTTGAAAAATTCTAAACATGTAGGAAAATGTAAGACTGGTAGAATAACCCTCATATACTTCTACCAGAATCACCTTTCTGTATGTATGTATGTATGTATGTATGTATGTATGTATGTATGTAATCTGAGACAGAGTCTTGCTCTGTCACCCAGGCTGGAGTGCAATGGCATGGTTTTGGCTCATTGCAACCTTTGCCTCCTGGGTTCAAGCGATTCTCGTGCCTCAGCCTCCCAAGTAGCTAGGATTATAGGCGTCTGCCACCATGCCTGGCTAATTTTTCTGTTTTTAGTAGAGATGCGGTTTTACTATGTTGGCCAGGCTGGTCTCAAACTCCTGACCTCAAGTGATACCCCTTCCTCGGCCTCCCAAAGTGCTGATATTACAGAAGTGAGCCACCATGTCTAGCCCCAGGCTGGTTTTGAACTGCTGGGCTCAACTGATCCACCTGCCTTGACTTCCCAAAGTGCTGGGATTGCAGGCAAGAGCCACTGGGCCTGGCCCAGAATCACCAGTTTTTAATATTAAGTATTTTTTATTGTGTTTGCTCATCCTCTCTCTCCCTCTTTTCCTTCCCTTCCTCTCCATCTCCCTCTCTTTTTGCAAATTCTTGAGGGATATCTTTTCCTGACAAGAAAGAAGGTCGTCTGGATGCCAGTTGCCGCCTCCACTTGCCTCTAAGAAAATAATTGAACACGCTGTAGGGCAGGTGCCTGTATGTTTCACTTGTCTTGGTTGATGATTTATTATAATAAATCCCATCTTAGCAGAATCCTAGAATCTCAAGATGCATAGGGACCTGAAAAGTTATCTAATCCACCCCTTGCTTACCTGCCCACGCCCCCCCGCCACATTCCTTATCCGTGCCCATCCCACCTGCATTCCCTCCCCATGCTTTCAAATGCCATTTATTATGTTTGCCAGGGTTGGTTGGTGAGTCAGTTCTGAGTGGAATGTAACTTGCAAATGAGGCCTTGTGGAGAGCCTGCCCTCTTCCTGGGCATCATCCAAGCGATCTATTAGCAACTTCCATTTATCAACGTCTTGTGTGGGTGTAGTGGGCCTAATAATGGGAGCTCAGTAAGACAGCAGCATTTTGATAGAGGACCGAAGTGTTTTGCCAAGTCTTGATTACCCGTGATAACAAGAATGAAAACCTTGGCCCCAGTTATGCACAGATTTATTGAATCATGGAATATTCATGCTGGATGGAATCTTAGAATCGTCTGTTTCAGTCCCCGAAGATTTCAGAGGAGGAAGTGAGTGGAGAACAAGAGAGAGTGAGTAGTCTGCCTAAGATCTCATCACTACCATGGTTTCTGATTCCAGGCCCAGGTTATTTCCCCAGCCACTAGGCTTGTCTCAGGACAGCAACAGAAAACTTTTAAGACACACATATATACACACCCCACACGTTGCAAACATTGCAAAGATACTCATATACATGGGCACATCTGTACATAAGCATAGGTGGGCACAGGTGCACTGACATACCCACAATCTCATTCAAAGATGGAATTTCCATTGCGTTGAAATACAGCTCATGACTGGGGACTCCACTGAACTCCAGTTCACAATCTGGAAATGTGGGCTTGGAAATAGAAACTCATCCAAATACATGACCACAGTTTATTCACTTGTTTAGTGCCTCTTGCAGGTAGCAGAGGGGAGGAGAATAAGAACGAACATTGTAAGGCTGCTGGGATGACTGTCTGGTCTGTGGAATGACAGAAGAAATATAGAAATGCAGGTTTATTGGGAGGGCGTCTCAAAGCAGCCACATTTTATCCCTATTCGGTTCAGAACTGAAATGAGTATGATGGCTGGAATGAGATCCCACAGGAAACTTGAGTTTACTAAGTACCAGCTCGGCACTCTTTCCTTGCATAATCTTATTTAGTCCTCACCATGGTTATGTTTCTGGTAAAAAAAATAAAATAAAATAAAAAAATAAAAAAAAAGTTGCAAATGGAAAGGCTATTACCCCAAATTACACAGCCAGTAAATAGTAAAACCGAGAATGAAATGTGGATCCAGAGAACAGTGAGAACGTAGGAATACATAAAAAAGAAAACAAGTTTCAAAGAGAAACCCCCCAAAGATTTAAAAGTGTCCAAACGGTAAACCTCCCCTTAATTTTGGGAAACAAATTTGCATTTTCCTGCTGGTTTCTTCCAGGCGGGACTTTCTCCTCTCACCAAAGCTCTATAGACCAGTGTAGTCTATTGGAGTTTCTCGTGATGATGAAAATGTTCTATAATCTTACTGTCCGCTATGGTAGCTACTGTTTACTTATGGTTATTGAGTGAGTTAAGATATACACTGGATTTTAAAGACTTAGTACATGAAAGTGTGTTAAATAGCTCGTTGAGAATTTTTAACAAGTCGATTGCCTGTTGTGATAACATATTGGGCTAAATATATTGTTAAAATTAGTCTTACCTGTTTTATTTTTTTCTTTCTCCATTTTATGTTATGTTGTGTTATGTAATGTAATGTAATGTAATGTAATGTAATGTAATGTAATGTAATGTAATGTAATGTAATGTAATGTATTTGGGAATGAGTCTTGCCCTGTCCCCTAGGCTGGAGTGCAGTAGTGCAGTCTCGACTCATTACAACCTTTGTCTCCGCCTCAGCCTCCCGAGTAGCTGGGATTACAGGTGCGTGCCATCACACCCAGCTAATTTTTTTTTTTTTTAAGATGGAGTCTTGCTTATTGCCCAGGCTGGAGTACAATGGCACGATCTCGGCCCACTAAATCCTCCGCCTCCTGGATTCAAGTGATTCTCCCTGCCTTAACCTCCCAAGGATCTGGGATTACAGGCACCCACGACTGTGCCCAGCTAATTTTTGTATTTTTAGTAGAGACAGGCTTTCCCATGTTGACCAGGCTACTCTTGAACTTCTCACCTGAGGTGATCCACACCCCCTCGGACTCCCAAAGTGCTGGGATTATAGGCGTGAGCCACCGTGCGAGGGTTTTTTGGTATTTTTAGTAGAGACTGGATTTTGCCATGTTGGCCAGGCTGGTTTCAAACTCTTGACCTCAAGTGACCTGCTTGCCTCAGCCTTCCAATGTGCTAGGATTACAGGTAGGAGCCACTGTGCTTGGCGTCTTTTTCCCTTTTAAAATGTGGCTATTAGAAAAATTTTAATTGCATATATTGCTTGCATTATGTTTCTGTTGGGCAGTATGGATCTGGATAATTTGTCTGTGAAGATACATTTACAATTATATATGCTTCTCTATATCTGTATCAGTCTGTCTTTTGAAGGACATTTTATTAAACAGCATCATATAATGTATAATGAATTACAGTTTGTTCTTATCATTTAACAGTGCAATTAGGACTTTTTTCCTCCCACATATTGGTACCTGTCAGTTAACATCATCCTCTGTGATTATTATATAGCAATCCTTAGATAAACTGATTTCTTAGTTGCCCATCAATTTATACATAGTACCGGGGATGGATATAAAGTATAAGAATAGAAGCAGGTACAGCTGTGGAGAATGCAGACATTTAAGAGGTGGACAGAAGTTATCTCTGCAGACTGTTTGGAGAATAAAGAAATGAAGGGACAGAACCTACTTGCAACAGAATTGTTGATGGAAATGAAGAAATGGAAGTCCCTGAAAGGGGCCAGGTGCGGTGGCTCACACCCGTAATTCCAGCTCTTTGGGAGGCTGTGGCAGGTGGATTACCTGAGGTCAGGAGTTTGGTGAAATTCCGTATCTACTAAAAATACAAACATTAGCCGGGCCTGGTGGTGGGCGCCCTATAATCCCAGCTACTCGGGAGGCTGAGGCAGGAGAATTGCTTGAACTCAGGAGGCAGAGGTTGCAGTGAGCTGAGAGCACCACAGTACTCCAGCCTGGGTGACAAGAGCAAGACTCTGTCTCAAAAAAACCAAACAAACAAAACTGAGAAAATGTCTGCATAGTACATGAAATCTGATTTAGTTTCCCTGTATTAGAACATAATCTTCAAGAGGATAGATACTGTATGTTTTTATCTGCACATATGTCAGTAACGACTTGTAAACGTGCCCAACACAGAGTAGAGATTCAGTAAGTATTCGTTGAATCAGTGAATGGAATGGCAACTCTCAATTTTGGATTTCTTTGCTTCACATTTTAAATATTCTGATAGTGGTAGCTCACGGCTGTAATCCCAGTATTTTCAGAGGCCGAGGCGGGTGGATTACCTGAGGTCAGGAGTTGAAGACCAGCCTGGCCAACATGGTGAAACCCTGTCTCTACTAAAAATGCAAAAATTAGCCAGGCGTGGTGGCACATGCCTGTAATCCCAGCTGTTCAGGAGATGGAGGCAGCAGAATCTCTTGAACCTGGGAGGAGGAGTTTGCAGTGAGTAGACATCACACCACTGCATTCCTGCCTGGGAGACAAGAAAGAAACTTCATCTCAAAAAAAATAAAAATTCTATTAGTATTCACATAGAAATATGATACTGTGTCCCATAGAATGTATCCAAGTTCACCAAGCAAAAGTAACATATATTACGTTGGTGCAAAAGTAATTGCGCTTTTTGTCATTACTTTCAAAGGCAAAAACCATGATCACTTTTGTAGTGACCTAATAGTTGTGAATGTGAGCTTGGACAAGTTTCTTAGGCTTACTGGTGTTCCATGATCTTCCGTGTGCATCTCAAGATAGTTCCAGCCCAAGCTGCTTGTCAAGATTCAGCAAACTAATATACATCAATTAGCGTTGATAACAGAAAACCATGCCATATATAGTTGTTAATTTTTTAAGATAAAATAAGGCTCTCATTTTTTATGGTAGAAAAGTTGCTCTCACAATTTGTTGTGAACGAGAACCACCACATTGTTCCCTGACTGTGTATTTTAAAGCTCTGTGTCCAGATGTTGTAATTTACTACATCACAGTTGGCTATTTGTGGCCAGGCATGGTGGCTCACACCTGTAATTCCAGTACTTTGGGAGGCCAAGGCGAGTGGACCAGCCTAGGCAACATAATGAAACTCTGTATCTACAAAAAAAAAAGAAAAAAAAAAAAGAAAAGACCAGACACGGTGGCCTGTACCTATAGTTCCAGCTACAAGATGAGGCAGCAGAATTACTTGAGCCTGGGAGGTGGAGGTTGCAGTGAGTTGAGACCGCGCCATGGCACTCCAGCCTGAGCAATAGAGTGAGACCTTGTCTTAAAACACAGGTTGGCTGTTTCTGCATGTCTCCATTTCAGCTAATACGTCTGTATGTACAGGCCCTGGACAGGATGCCTGGGAGACATTAACAAGCGACATTCCATTTGGGCCTTAGGAAGCTCATATCCCATAGGGGAACTGACACGATGATTAGCGCAAATACATAGATAACTCTTTTTGAAAAATGAGCTCCCCTTGTGATTATTATGATCAACCCACTTCTCAAATGGTTTTTCTTGTTGTTGTTTTGAGATAGGGTCTCACTCTGTCACCCAGGCTGGAGTGCAGTGGTGCAATCTCAGCTCACTGCAACCTCCACCTTCCAGGCACAAGCCATCCTACCACCTCAGCTGTCCAAGTAGCTGGGACCACAGACTTGTGTCACTATACCTGGCTAACTTTTGTAGTTTTGGTAGAGATGGGGTTTCACCATGTTGCCCGGGCTGGTCTTGAACTCCTGAGCCCCAGGCAATCTGCCTGCCTAGGCCTTCCAAAGTACTAGGATTACAGGCATGACCCACCACGCCCGGCCCACTTCTCAAATGTTAATGTGCACAGGAATCACTTCAGAGTTTTGTTTCAAATTCAGTTTCTTAGAGCCCACCCACCCAGTTTCCCATTCAATCAGTAGGGTGGTGGGGGTGTCCCAGACCCTGTATTGTTAACAGGACTCCCTGTGTTTCAGAAGCTGGTACTATGAAAAGTACAACTTGAAAACTATTGTCAGAGTGTGATCCACCTCTAGAAAATAACGGCCTGTCTTTGCCAGAGTTTCACCCATTCCTTCAGGAGAACGGGTGTAGCTGTCTCTTCCTTTCCAGTCTGTGTAGGAAGCAGAACCAAGCTCATGGAGAAGCAATTTTTTTTTTTTTTTGAGATAGAGTCTTACTCTGTTGCCCAGGCTGGAGTGCAGTGATGCAATGTCAGCTTACTACAGCCACTGCCTCCTGGATCAAGGGATTTTCTGGTGAAATCTCAGCTCACTGCAGCCTCTGCCTCCTAGGTTCAAGCGATTCTCCTGCCTCAGCTTCCCTAGTAGCTGGTACTACAGGTGCCCACCACCATGCCCAGCTAATTTTTGTAATTTTAGTAGAGACGAGGTTTCACTATGTTGGCCAAGCTGGTCTCGAACTCTTGATCTCAAGTGATCCACCCGCCTTGGCCTCCCAAAGTGCTGGGATTACAGGCATAAGCTACTTCATCCAGCCTAGCAATTTTTTATATATCTTGTTCATCCCTTCCAAGGTCAGCTTGGGTTCCTCAGTAGCCATGGTATTTCTTTGTGGAGTTAAATGCACATGAAAGACTTAAAAACTAGGTAAGAAGGCAGTTAAGGATAAAAGTTACACAACTTCAACCATATTCTGTTAGGGTTGCAAAGGGCTTCAGAAATCAGCTAATGATTTTACAGAAAAGATGGCATGAGTCCAAGAGTTCCCATGATCTACCCAAGGTTACTTGTGTCTAGAATTCTTTGTGTATCATGCCGTGACTGATGGCCATGGCCCAGAAAGCCTGATTCCTTCCCTTTCCAAAAAAATAAATAAATAAAAGATTTGTGGTATTTCATCATATTCCATGCCCATTGACCAAGCAGGGTGTCATTCGTGAGAAATTATTATTATTATTATTATTTTTTTTTTTTTTTTGAGACGGAGTCTCGCTGTGTCTCCCAGGCTGGAGTGCAGTGGCGCGATCTCGGCTCACTGCAAGCTCCGCCCCCTGGGTTCACGCCATTCTCCCCACTTAGCCTCCCAAGTAGCTGGGACTACAGGCGCCCGCTACCACGCCCGGCTAATTTTTTTGTATTTTTAGTAGAGATGGGGTTTCACCGTGTTAGCCAGGATAGTCTCGATCTCCTGACCTCGTGATCCACCCGCCTCGGCCTCCCAAAGTGCTGGGATTACAGGCTTGAGCCACCGCGCCCGGCCATTCGTGAGAAATTATAATGGATTTCATTGTAGAATGCAGAATCCTTCTTCCCAATTACTTCTTTGCTTTAAACATGAAGCCAGGAGCCCAACACTGGGAATAGTTCTTGTCTGAATTTCTGATAGATTTTAATTTCGCAGCAGGAGCCTGGTCCTCACAGTCATTCCCTAATTTATTTTGTTAGTCTACTGCATTCATCTCTGGTTCTATGTAGGATCCATAGATGGACTGAACTGTAACACTGGCTTTCTTTTCTTTGCTTCACTTGTCAAATAAAATCATTTGAGGCTGAATGGTATTGATAGCTGTGCAATGACTTGTTGCTTCTGTGGAGGGGACCCTGCACACACCTTCCTGGGAGTCACGTTTGTCGTTCAAATGAGGCTTCTGAGAATCAGGACCTCTTAAAAAAGATAACACATCAATAATATTAAAAACGAACGAATAGGGCAAATCTTCATTTAGCTCTTTTCCATAATAAATTCATTTGCTTGGGTTCAGGGTTTGTAGAGCGTATTCTAAATGCATTGCTGGCTGAGGGATCCGTTAAAGTGGGGAGGAGAGGTGGGGGAAGCCATCCTGTTGCATGGAAGAAATGGAATCTGTGATCAGGAAACCTGGTTAAAGGTCTTTCCCCCTTTGTAATTTTATTCTACATAGCGAGGCACGAGTGGTGCTGGAGCATATGGAGAGACTTGAGTTTAATTGTTAAAATTCCACTCAGCCGCGCCACTTCTTCACTGTGACTTGCACTATTTAGCATTTGTGTGCATTAGGTAATATATTTAATGGTTCTCGCTCCAATCCAATTTGCGTGTGTTTGGCAGCAGCCCAGCTCCATGGGCATGGGGCAGGGGAGACCATAAATCTGCCAGCCTGGAGCATGGAAAGTGTATTGCTACATTTGATAATATGCTTGCATGAACACTCCAAAATGCTTGTGAAGCAATACCACCTCTTCCCTGAACGTCTCTCAGGGACAACATTAATGTATATCATATTGTATTGATTGTAGCCAATAAGTGCCTAAATGATTTGATGCGAGGCAGAGAGATTATGCGGGGAAGAGGGGTAGAGGCGGCTTTAGAAGAAGTATGTGGTTTAATTACTGGCTGAATTTCTTCAATCCACCTTCCCTTTTGGGAGTTTAACAAACAGGCCTCAGTGCACTTTAGCTGTTGCTGACATCTGTTGAAATGATATCTGCCCGTGATGAGGGGAGTCTGGGAATTGGGCTTGGGGTATTGGCAAGATCAGGGAGCCACAGGAAGCTCCTTTTCAGTCTGCAAAATTAGAAGGAGAAAAAGACTGCATTAGCACTCTAAGGTTAAGCTATGGAGTCTAATAGAATTCTGCCTTCCGACTTAATGAAGCCATCTCCATCTTAAATGCAGGGTTGGATATAAGTGTCTAGAGTCTAATGATCTTCAAGTCCCAGGTGTTGATGACAAACACAGAGTTGAGCTGAAAACATGAATAGTGCATGGGCAATGCTTCAGGCACCCAAATGTAAAAACCACCCCCACCTCTTTCTTTTTAATGCCATGCTAAGAACTGTTAGGAAACTTCACATTTTTAAGGTAAACAACAAGTGACCGATTTTCTTGCATTTTTTAATGGAAGCAAAAGAAGCCAAAACCTAGCTAAAATTTCATGTTGGGTCCAGCACCAGGAAGAATGATGCTGTGTATCTGCTAGTGTTTTGATTACATCAATAATTCAAAGAAAGTGTCGTCCACTTAATCTCTTTTATGCCTCTCCACCCGAAAGGATCGTAGTTTTATTCTGAAAGTCCTAAAGCTGTCATATTCCACAGCTTTTTCTGAAATATGTTATTTTGTTATGCTCGAAACATTTATATATGCTACCGACCAAATTGCATGGAAGCCATTTGCTTTCAGAGAGTGATAAAAATTCACTTTTGATGGTAGACCCAAAGTGAGATGTTATCAAAACAAAATTCCAAATTAACTTGGGTATCTCTATCAGAACATATCCCTGACTGGGCATGTGATTCTTGCATTATGTGTGTGTGTGTGTGTGTGTGTGTGTGTGTGTGTGTGTATTGGCCATTGTATTTAAAAATGTGTTTGCATATGTGTGTATATGGAAACATGTGCCTTGTATATGCTGGCTAATTATTGTGACTAAAACTCTCTGGGGTTAAGTGGAAAATTAAAAATTCAGAACAACCGTAGTCTGTTATCTGACACTTGTAATTTAGTCTAATATCTCAATTCTCTTGTTATGGACTTTTCTCCTGCAGTGTGGCTTTACATAATGGGAATTGGATGTAAAGTGATCAATTAATTAGAGCATATGATATACATTAGTCAAACCTGTATTGATTACAAAATGGCTATGATCTGAGAGTAGCTGTGTGTGTGTGTGTGTGTGTGTGTGTGTGTGTGTGTGTGTGTGTGTGTGTTGGAAGTGGTGATACTGTTTTGCATGTGGCCAACTTGGGGAGGGGGATGGATTTTTCACTTTAGTATTGTGATGTGTGATAGACCTATAGGGTGTTTTAAAATTCCCAAGCTGATAATCTTCCTGGTGGTGACAGAAGAGAAAGGTTTTGAGGATGGGTGTGGTGGCTCATGCCTGTAATCCCAACAGTTTGGGAGGCCGAGGTGGGCAGATCACCTCAGGTCAGGAGTTTGAGACCAGCATGGGCAACATGGTGAAACCCTGTCTTTATTAAAAATACAAAAATTAGCTGGATGTGGTGGTGCACACTTGTAATCCCAGCTACTGAGAAGGCGGAGGCAGGAGAATCACTTGAACCTGGGAGCACAGAGGTTGCAGTGAGCCAAGATCGCACCACTGCACTGCAGCCTGGGCCACAGAGTGAGAGTCTATCTCAAAAAAAAAAAAAAAAAAAGAGAAAGGCTTTGCAGTAAAAGCTAGAGGTACTTACACTTGAGATTGATTCAGGTTTTATAAGTCAACAAACAAGTATCTGATTCTTTCCATCTTCCTATGTTTGAACCACAAATTTATTAGAAAACATATATAGGAAAATATAACCCAGTTCCTGTGAGTCTGAAACTTTCTAGTCCCTCATCACTTTTTCCCATTGGAAGTGTATTTATAGCATACAAATCTAAACTTCTCAGCTTATCTTGATAATTGGTCCCCATGTTGATGGCCCTGGGGCATCTTGAAGGACCATCAATGAGCCAAGCATATTCCATTCGTTTTCAAGTAAAGAACATTTTATTGTATCCTAATTCTCTGAAACTTGGTCATCTAAAATAACGTGGCAGTTCCCGATAAATCATTGCTTTTTGATTTCCTAGCGATCCCGAATATAGGAAAGCTTAGTTTAGCCTTAGATTTTAAGTTCATATAAATACAATGATACTCAGTATCTCTGCCTTAGAATAACACTGAACTAGTACTGGGATTTTTAAAATTTGATATTGGGACAGTTCTTTTTCTGTTCCGTGGTTTTGTGCATGTGTGTGTATGTGTGCATATAAACATATGTGTGTGCATGTATAGGTATCTAGATACATATCTAGATGTATATACATCTAGATGGATATATACGTGTGTGTATATATATATCCATCCTCTTATCTAGACATGCATATTTGTTACTTGAAAACACTTCAGTAGGGCTTGCATACGTTGTAGTTACTATTGTAAGTGCTTTACAAATATTTTACTCATTTACTAGCCCAACGACTTTATGCTTTAGGCACAGTGTTTTCATTTTACCAGTGGGGACAGTGAGGCACAAAGAAGCTAATTAGTCTGTCTGAGGTCACAGGGCTACTAAGTGGCAGGATTGGGATTCCACTGATAATGCTTCACACAAATAATGCTTTGCAATATTTGAGCACTTTTCTACATGTCAGATACAGGGATTTAATTTTTTCCTCATTCGATTTTCATAGCCAATCCATGAGTTGGTTTCTGTCATTATTCCTAGTTTGCAGAATGGGACTCAGAGGCTGAAAGAATAACACATCTGTAGTCATAGAGCTAGAAGCTGATGGAACTGAACTTTGCATCCAGGAAATCAGACTAGAGAGTTTTTAATAAATTATCAAGGAAGCTTCTAGGCAGCATTGAAGATTTCCTTGTCAGCTGTATACATATATATGTGTGTATATATATATTTATATGCACACATTTGTAAGTACATTGTAGACAGATAAAAAATAATAAAAGCAGGAAGTACCTTTTGTTGTGTTGACTGTATTTTGCCCCCAAACTTAAAACCCTCAGTAGTTGTCTTTTTTGTTAGCTGAAATTAAATAGAGAATTATCTTAGCATTTTCCCCCAATAATTTTAAGGTTTTTTAAGAGACAGTAAGTCCTTTTGAAGACTAGAGTGATTTGACTCAACTTTTCCTTCTAATAAAAAATAAATCTGCCACCAATACATGTTTGTATTTGTTAAAATAGCATATTTATCAGTATGAAGTGGCATCAGCAAAACCGATGACTTAAAGGTACAATTGTCAACTTACATTGAAAATACGTTGAACTTCCAAGAGGGAAATGGCTGCTTGATCAGAGTTCATTTATATCCAAGAGCATTGCACCAGCAATAAACTTTAAGTTAATGTTAACAATTTTAATTTGTATCTTTTAATTGTTGAATTTGGAATTGCTTTCCAATTTCCCACAGAGTTTAATGTGTATGCAAATTACACAGCCAAGAAATTTAAGATACAAAAGATAGACTGCATTTTGCAAACATACCATAATTATTGCTTAATTTTTAAAAGGTCTTTCTCTTTGTCAGGGTATTGGGTTTCTTGAAACTGAACAGAAGACAACTTTTGGTTAATGATTAGTATAAATCTTGTAATGGAACTTAATTGAATGTTAACTTTGTTGTTCTCACAACTACAAACTACTCAATTTCCTATTTCTCTGAGGTAGGGTTTCTTGCTCTCTTGGTGCAAATAATTTGTCTTCTAGTAATAGCAGGAAAGAGTTATCAGAACATTAGTTTAATTGTCTGAAGGTTGTGCACTACATGCAAGCTCTTAGAAAAAGGTAAAAACAATTCTCATGTCTATTTTAATATGATATTTCTTAATCATTTAAACTGCTTGACAGTCCTAGCAAACTAAAAAAAAGAAACTAAAATTGAAGATAATTGCTGTTCTTTTGTTAAAATTCAAGGTAGGAAATGCTGAGATTTACAAAAAAAATGGATATGAGTATAATGTTTACATTATATTGAGTGTACAATAGCATATTTAGTATATAATTATTTATTTAGTTATTTGGTGTAAAATGAAGGCAGCCAAACCAGTACATTTGGTGGATTAGTAGTGATTTAGCTATGAAGCATTTAAATGTTCAAATATTTGTTGCTAAATATTCCTAAATCCTACGGGATTCTAGAAACTGGCTTAGGAGAGGAGACTGGAGGATGAACAACACTCACTAGTTTCTGCCATTGTGTTCAAGTGTTTACATATGAATCCGAGAAATAATAAGATGCTGCAGATGTTGAAAACTAATCTGAAGGGGGAAAGATGAAGCCAGTGAGACACAGAATGGGTTGGGGATGGGGCAGTTGTGTTAGACAAGGTTTTAGGGGAAAGGTGATGTCAGAGCTCTTGGCGGTGAGTTAGCCCTGCCAAGAGCAAGAGACATAAAGTTCCAGGTGAGAACAGCTGGTTGTATTGAAGAACCAAAAGAGGATTTTAATTTGGTTGTATCATTGTGATTGATGACTGCTGTTTCTTTTTGGTGTCTCAAAATTGTAATCCTGTTTCACATTTTGTGATCTTTTGCCTCTTTTGCCTCAAAATTGCAATCCTGTTTCACATTTTGTGATCTTTTGCCTCAGACTATTCCAAGAATGAAGGATGTTTGATGATGGCTACAGGTTGTCTTGTATAGAAGACTTAACATATCAGGCTCTCTTGAGAGAGTAGGAAGGGTATTTTATTAGAATCTCCAGTCTAAAATTCCTTCTAAGTATTTTATAACATACCCACAAATACTGGAGTCATGTTTCTTCTTTTTTTAATTAATTAATTGTTTTGTTTTGTTTTTGAGACTGAGTTTCACTCTATCACCCAGGCTGGAGTGCAGGGGTGCAGTCTTGGCTCACTGCAACCTCCGCCTCCCAGGTTCAAGCGATTCTTGTGTCTCAGCATCCTGAGTAGCTAGGATTACAGGCATCTACCACCATGCCAGGCTAATTTTTATATTATTAGTAGAGACAGGGTTTCACCATGTTGGCCAGGCTGGTCTTGAACTCCTAACCTTATATCATCTGCCCGCCTCAGTCTCCTGTTGTGCTGGGATTACAGGTGTGAGCCACTGTGCCTGGTCTTTTTAATTTATCTTATCTTATTTTTTTAGAGATCAGGTCTCACTGTGTTGATCAGGCTGGTCTTGAATTCCTGAGTTCAAGCAGTCCACCTGTTTCAGCCTCCAAAAGTGACGGGATGACAGGCTTGAGCCAGTGTGCATGGCCAGGAGCTACATTTTTAGTCCAGATTCATTGGTGGGCCAGAGTGATTTGGTGATACTTAAACTCATTCTGATTTTATTTTTATTTTTTATTTGAGATGGAATCTTGCTCTGTCACCTAGGCTGGAGCATTCTCGTTTGTTTAATGGTGGTTTTGAGATGATTTATTATGAAAAATTTCAAAAATACACAAAAGTAGAATAGTATACTCATCCCTCATATGCTCTACGCCAGGTTTCAACAACTACCAATATGTGGCCAAACTTCTTTCTTTTGTGCTTTAATCTTCCTCTCCCTTCCCATCAGTATTTTGAGGCAAATCCAAAATATACTATCATTATTAAACATATCAGTATATATAGAGGAAAAAAATGAGATTTTTTAAAAAAAGAACTGTATTATCATTAATGTTATTATGCCTTTAAAATTAGCAATGGGCCAGGCACATTGGCTCATGCCTGTAATCCCAGTATTTTGGGAGGCTGAGGTGGGCGGATCCCTTGAGGTCAGGAGTTTGAGACCAGTCTGGCCAACATGGCAAACCCTGTGTTTACTAACAATACAAAAATTAGCCAGGTGTGGTGGCACGCACTTGTAATTCCAGCTACTCGGGAGGCTGAGGCAGGAGAATTGTTTGAACCCAGGAGGCAGAGGTTGCAGTGAGCCAAGATCACGCCGCTGCACTCCAGCCTGGGCAACAGGGAGCCTCTGTTTCAAAAAAAAAAGAAAAGCAATGATTCTTTAAGTAGGCGTCCAAACATCATATTATTTTAAAACATTTCAGTACTTACAATTAGAATATGAGAATTCTTAAGGAAAAAAAATACTGTCATTAGCATTATTTATGGCTTGAAATTAGCAATAATCTCTTAATGTAAGCAAGCATTCTATCGTTGTTCAAGTCTACCTGATCGTCTTAAACATTTTTTTAAGTTTTCTTATTTATCAGAAATTGGAACGTGATTGATATGTCTCAAATTAAAGTTAGTTGATACATCCCTGAAGTTTCTTTTATTATACTGGTGCCTCCTCCAACTCAGTGTTTGCAATCTATTTGTTGAGGTCACCAGGTCATTTTTGTGGAAGAGTCTCTACACAGTCTGGATTTGCTAATTGCATCTCTCTTCTTTATATTTTCTGTTGACTGGTGGTTAAATTCAGAAGTTTGATGAGATTTTTGTTCAATTTTGTTTTTGGCAAAAACACATAATAAATTTTCTTGTGTACTTCCATTAGGAACCACTTAATGCCTTTCTTTCTTGATGTCCTTTTTGGAGATTTTTACCAATCACTAGCAACCATTACCATCACTCCTTTTTCATTTATTAGGTAGAATACGTCTACAGAGAAAAATCTTTAAATGATTCTTTGCTTACCCTGAGATAGAGTTCATATGAGAAAAATAGGGCATACGTATCTTCTTTCATTTTTTTCCAGTTTTCAAATTAGCTTGAGTGAGTTTGCTTGCATATTTCAAAGGAGAGTAATGATCATTCTAAATGTCCATTCTGAAGCTCAATCCTTGGCCAGTGGGAATGTCTTTCTGTTGTCTCCTTGTCCAGATGGAGATCTTCCTTGCTTTGTGAGGTGACAAGGTATTCCTGGTCAACTCATGTATTTACTACCCTGGCCCTGACTCTGTGTGTGTGTGTGTGTGTGTGTATGTGTGTATGTGTGTATGTATGTATATGTGTGTGTGTGTGTATATATATATTTTTTGTTTGTTTGTTTGTTTTTTGTTTTGAGATGGAGTCTCACTTTGTCACCCAGGCTTGGAATACAGTGGGATGATCTCAGCTCACTGCAACCTCCGCCTCCCAGGTTCAAGTGACGCCCCTACATCAGCCTCCCAACTAGCTGGGATTACAGGCATGTGCCATCACACCTGACTAATTTTTGTATTTTTAGTAGAGATAGGGTTTCACCATGTTGGCCAGGCTGGTCTCAAACTCCTGACCTCAAGTGATCTGCCCACTTTGGCCTCCCAAAGTGCTGGGATTACAGACATGAGTCAACACATCGGCCTCTATTATTTCTTTATAGAAGCTTTTCAGAATCAGGTGGCAGCTCAGTTTGAGAGATTTTGTGAACATCTCTATTATTATCATTTTAACTCTATTCAGCACCTGTCTCAGCTTTGCTTAGTAAGTGGGCAGTCCCCGTAGTAAGTGGGAGTCCCCAGAATAGAAGATCAGTTCTATTTTGTTCTTCTGGAATCTCTTATTGTGCACAGGATTGAGCACATGAGTGAACTCTTGGTGTTTAGAGTAACAGTATCCCTGGGCAGGTTGATTGAGGGATGGGTATGTGATCAGGTGGACCACCGAGAGATTCCTAGGGGACTTTGCTGTTAGACTCTATGGAGAAATTATTTTTTCCTCATGGGGTTGTTGAGCTTGTTAGGTGAGTCTAGGGTTATGGTGGCCATCCACCTGTCAACGTAGTGACACGCAATCTAAGAAATTAGGAAAGGGGAAACTCTTGATGCTGTCACTTGTAGGCCCTGGATACACTGGTGCATGAAGTTAATCTACCTCCTTTGGAACTTTGCAAGTATGTGAGCCAATGCATTTTCTTTTATCCTCTAAAGTTATTTTGTCTGTGTGTATGTGTGTGAGCATGTGGGTTTACACATGAAATTGCCCTAATATGAAGGTTTTCTATTTATCCAGCAAGAAAGAGATTTAAAAAGATCTTTTAAGCTATTTTCGTTGGGTGTGGTGGCTCGTGCCTGTAATCACAGCACTTTGGGAAGCTGAGGCAGGCGGATCATGAGGTCAGAAGTTCGAGACCAGCCAGGCCAACATGGTGAAACCCTATCTCTGTGAAAAATATAAAAATTATCTGGGCATGGTGGTGCATGCCTGTAATCCCAGCACTTTGGGAGGCTGAGGCAGGCGGATCACAAGGTCAAGAGATCAAGACCATCCAGCCAACATGGTGAAACCCTGTCTCTACTAAAAGTACAAAAATTAGCTGGGTGTGATGGTGAGCACTTGTAGTCTCAGTTACTCGGGAGACTGAGGCAGGAGAATCACTTGGACCTGGGAGACGGAGTTTGTAGTGAGCAGCGATCGTGCCACTGCACTCCAGCCTGGTGACAGAGTGAGACTCCATCTCAAAAAAAAAAAAAAAAAAAAAAAAGGAGTTTCTGAAGCCCTGTTAAATCCTGTTAAATATGCATTAAATCCATGCATATTTACAGACTTTAAAAATAAAATAAAACCAGGGGTTGAAACCAGGTATTAAAATACCTCTGGAGAAAAACTAAGCTCTTCCAGGAAAGTTTTGTTAGCTGTAAACTCAAAGGTTGATACGTGTAGCATCAAAGGAACATAGGAAAGTTTACTTGGTGCTGTAATTATTAAATACAAAGAATGTAATTCAGTTAGTATGTATTAGAAAAAAACATGATATGCACATCAAGTCTAATTGTATTAATGGAACTTCCTGGGATGAGACTAAAGGACAATTCCTTGTCCAGGTTCTACTTATAAATTGCAAAGACTCACTAATGGTTTTCAGAGTGTTGGTTATTTGGTAAATTGGCTTTCAGTGGGTCAATGAAATGGTCATTAGAAGAACTGTCAATAAATTTATCTGCTTCCCTTTAAAAAATACCCCATTTCCCCAGTGTAGAAATGAGGATTTTTTTTTTTAATAAATGTAACGCTTCACGATTTGCGTGCCATCTTTGCACAGGTGCCATACCACCTTCTCTGTATCATTCTGGTTTTAGTATATGTGTTGCCAGTGCGAATGCTAGAAATCAGTTTTGTTTTGTACTTAATAGAGCATCGTTTTGGATCTTATGCATAGAAGAATAATGCATAGAAGAATGTATAATGCATAAGAAGAAGAATCTTATGCATTATCTTTTGAATCTTATGCATAGAATATATAATGTATAAGAACAATCTTACGCATTATATATCAATTAGATTAAATTAACTCAATTCAGATACCTAAGGTTATATTTGTGTGTTATTAAGCACCTCAACATCAGGGTAAAAGCTAAGGAGACACCATGGCATCATATTCTTGATCCACCTGTTTTATTTACTCTCACAGACCCCAACTGGTCAATGTTTAGCTCTGGTGGAGTCACCATAGCCTGGATTTGGAGGTTTGGAGCCCGGCCCAGGTTTGGAGGACCAGTGACTTGGTATGCAGGCACTCCAAGAGAGAGATCATCTTTTTGCCATGGACACATCCTGCTATGTATCTAAGGTTTATTAGTATAATGAATCTCTATTTAATGGCTTTCATTTAGAATAGTTTTCTTGAAGGGCTCAACACTTGTATGCCACTGTCTGGGCATTTTTTCTATATAGGAAAAATATACAAAAGGCACATTATAACCAGGAAGATGTATGGTGAGCTGGTATTCAAGAAAGGAGAAGTGACTGTGAGACACCAAGGATTGGCTGCACCAGATTAAGAGAACCTAATCCACATGTCTCTGTAAGTGGCTGGATCAGCTGTTGGAACCTACTGGGACAGAACAGGTCGAATCCTTGAACAAAGAGGCCGGGTGCAGTGACTCATGCCTGTAATTCCAGGACTTTGTAAAGCGGGTGGATCACTTGAGGTCAGGAGTTCGAGACCAGCTTGGCTAACATGGTGAAACCCCATTTTTACTAAAAATACAAAAATTAGCAGAGCTTGATGGTGGGTGCCTGTGATCCCAGCTACTTGGGAGGCTGAGGCAGGAGTGTTTCTTGAACCCAGGAGGCAGAGGTTGCAGTGAGTTGAGACCGTGTCTTTGCACTCCAGCCTGGGTGAAAAGAGTGAGATTCCATCTCGAATAACAAAACAAAACAAAATAAACAAACAAGTACCCTCACCTTTGTTGTGTGTGGCACATACAGCATGAAAACATGAGAGCTAATAGCCTTTCCCTTACCTTTCAAGAGAATCTAAAGATTCCTTGCTTCCATTCCAGTCATCTTCTTCCCTTTTCATGAGACTGTGTTCTTGCTTGCTTTGAGGGAGAAAGACTAACTTGACCTATAGAATAGAGGGATGGCAAGGAAACATCCCAATACCGTCAATATTTCTTGTGGAAGGACAAAAAGAGAAAAGTTTCTGGGTTATGTCTAGAAAGATAATTGACATGAATGGGGAGAAGGAACTCAGGAATGGCAAGTGAATGAGAAAATTGGTACTAATGATACGTGTTTTATGTTTTTTATCTTGAGAAATAGAAAAGCAGCTCCTGAAAGATCCTATTGGTGACGGCTTGGTGTTGGTAGGAGCTGGCCTGACACTCACAGATAGACTTTGGTGTTGCCTGTTGAACACAAACAATTTCATAGAACGTCAGCATCGGACAAGGCCATCTCAGGACTGTGGTGGGTCAGGACAGACAAAACCACTAGGTGGTCATGGCTGAACTCAGTCCAAAACATGGGTCTTGTCTAAATCGCAAGATGGCCAGTCATCTTCCTCTGCTGGCTTATGTGAGTGATTGTATGTGACTGCCTGCTGCTGCTTCACCAGCTACAGCTTTCGCTTCCCTGAATTCTTCCCTTCTTCTGGGTAAGAACTATGAAGACACCCAGTAATATAATTGCTCTGCTTTCTGACAGCATCCAATCCAGAGAAAAGCCCCAATTCTTTGAGCCCTACTCAGGATCATGTAACAGAAAGGCAAATCCTCTAAGAAGTTGTCCCTGACAACATCTTACTGAGATAGTCCGTGGTTCCTCATGGTATACGTGCTCCTTTGCAGCAGGTAGTAAACCCTACTTTGTTCAAATACAGGTGTGCCTTTACACATGTTTGGCTAGAGGGCATGGGTAATGTCATGAATTTTTATTTATTTATTTATTTTTGAGATGGATTCTCACTCTTTTTGTTTCCAGGCTGGAGTGCAGTGGCACGATCTTGGCTCACTGCAACCTCTGCCTCCCAGGTCCAAGCAATTCTCATGCCTCAGCCTCCCGAGTACCTGGGATTACAGGTACACACCACCACGCCCAGCTAATTTTTGTAATTTTAGTAGAGACAGGATTTCACTATGTTGGCCAGGATGCTCTCGATTTCTTGACCTTGTGATCCACCCGCCTTGGCCTCCCAAAGTGCTGGCATTACAGGCATGAGCCCCTAAGCCCTGCCAAACAAGGTTTTTTTTTTTTTTTTTTTTTTTTAGAGACAGGGTCTCTGTTGGTCAGGCTGGAATGCAGTGATATGATCACAGCTCACTGTAGCCTCGAACTCCTGGACTCAAGCAGTCCTCCGGCCTCAGCCTCCTGAGTAGGTAGGACAAGAGTTGGGAACCCCCATACCTGGCTAGGTTTCAGGTTTTGTAGAGAAGAGGTCTCCCTCTGATGCTCATGCTGGTCTTGAACTCTTGGACTCCAGTGATGCTCCTTCCTCAGCCTCCCAAAGTGCTGTGACTACAGGCATGAGCCACCATGCCTGGCCATTAATTTCATTAAGAAAAGATAAAACCTATATAGAAGAGGATGCTTAGCAAAATTAAGTCACCTGCCCAAGGACGCTCAGCTCCCACGCAGTGGAACCACACTTTGAACCCTGGCATATTATATCTGAGACTTTGTTCTGCATTTGCGATCACCTCCCCATGTGGACCCACTGTCTTGTCTTTTCCATGTTTTCATAGTCTTAGTTTTCTACCGCTGCCAGAACTACTACACGTTTGGCAGCTTGAAGTAACAAATACGTGTGATCTCACCGTTCTATAGGTGAGAAGTCTAGTTGACTCAACTGGTTCTACACTGTGAGTTTTTCTCAAGGCTGATGTCAACGGTTGGCTGTATGGACTGATCAGGAGGCTCTGGAAAGAGCCCATTTCCAGACTTCTTCAGGTTGTCAGGAAAATCTGTTTCCTTGCAGCTGTAAAGTTGGGGTCTCCACTTCCTTACTGACTGCTAGCAGAGGGGCTTCTCTTAGCTCCTGGGAGCCTTTTACTTCCTTTCATGATGTGTGGACTCTTCCAACTGACAGTCAGCAGTGGTACAAATGCTTCTCATTCTTGAAATCTTATAGACTTCTTCTCCCATGTCTCCCTCATTGCACCTGGAGAAAGTCTTGTGTTTTTAAGGGCTTTTGTGATTAGATGGGTTTCTCCCCAATAATCTAGAATCATCTCCCTATTTTTAGGTGCATACCTTTGGCAACATCTACAAAATCCTATTTGTTATGTCACGCATCGCAATGACAGGTTCTGGGGATTAGGACATGGGTATCTTGGGGAAGCAGGGCATACATTTGCCTGCTGCACATAGTTAAACACCCTCCCATCCTCCAGCCATCTTTGGCTGTTTTAATCATTCTTTCAATGTAACTGTATGTTTCTACTCTTTGTCGTTTGGAAGGTCTTCTCTTTAACATGATTTTGCATATACTTTTGTGCTAACTTCTTGACTATACAGGGTAAACTCCCAAGAAAATCATCTCACTTCCCTACATGCAGGTCCTTAGAAACTGTGAGGATAGGGTAAGGCTGCTGCCACTGAAGCCTGCACACTCCTGTGTGTTTCTGTGGCCGACCTAGTGGGCACCTCAGCATTAGGAAGTATCAACATGGGCGTGTGAGAACCTCCATGCAATCTTCTCAAACTTGCTAGCCAGGCCTCCTAATACAACAGGTGCCCTGAGAAACACATGAAATGGCAACACATTTCAGAAATGGTAGCAAACAAACAAACAAACAAAAAAACCCCAATATAACACTGGGTATCGTGTCTCTCACCCAACTTAGCATTATCTACATTCAGTTGAGAGCAAACTTGGATCCAGTTTTCAACCACACCTACACCTCTTGCCCTTTCTTGTTTCATGTAGAAGTTCTCATTGAAAAAAATATATATCCACTGCCTAATGAGAATAGTTGTTAACACAGAAAATGTAACAGGATGATATTTTTGGTGAATTGGCTTTAGTGAGTCTTGAATGAATAGCTTGAAGTATTAGAAAGTAAAATTCAGACCAGGTGCAGTGGCTCATACTGGTGGTAATCCCAGCACTTTGGGAGGCTGAGGCAGGTGGGTCACCTGAGGCCAGGAGTTTGAGACCAGCCTGGCCAATGTGGTGAAACCCTGTCTCTACTAAAAATACAAAAATTAGCCAGGTATAGTGGCACATCTGTAATCCCAGACACTCAGGAGGCTGAGGCAGCAGAATCGCTTGAACCCAGGAGGCCAAGGTTGCAGTGAGCCGAGATCATGCCACTGTACTCCAGCCTGGGTGACAGAGCAAGACTTTGTCTCAAAAAATAAAAATTAAATAAAAATTTAAAAAAGTAAAATTCAGTGAAGAAGAGTAATAATTCAAGAGATTTAAGGTTGATAGCTGTGAAAATGAAATTCCCTCTCTACCCCCTGCCTCCTCCCTCCCTCCCTCCCTCCCTCCTTCCCTCCTTCCCTCCCTCACTCCCTCCCTCCTTCCCTCCCTCACTCCCTCCCTCCCTCCCTTCTTCCCTTCCTTCCTTCCTTCCTTCCTCTCCCTCTTCTTTCTGTCTTCCTTTCCCTCTTTATCTCTGTCCCTCTTTTTTTTCCTCTTCTCTTCTTTCTCTCATTCTCTCTCGCTCTCTGTCTCTTCCTTCTTTCTCTTTCTTTGTACATGTATAATTTGAAGACCCTGCATCAAGCAGTCTCATACGATCAGAAACACCTTAAAATGAAACAAATCTCTCGCCACAGTGACAAATCCACAGGCCTTGCAAGAAACCCTGCAGATCACTAACACATGGCCATAAGAATATATTGACTGCGGCCCAAGCGCAGGAGAGGATTGATCAATCCAGCAGACTTGCATTAATTGTGAAATAGAAGGGACGATGCGATCAATGATAGGAATGAAAGTGCAGCAGTAACGATGCCACATCCAGCTAATCCAATAATGGAGAAGCTGATGTATAGCATATTGGAATTCTACCGTCTGGGCACTTGTCACCATAAAGAATATCCCACAATTATGGGGAAAAATTGAGCAGGCAGCAGTTGAGCCAACCTAATCAGCCTGATACCACAGTAGTTCTCTTGATTAAACACTAAATTAAGTGGCACTCAGCTCTGTAACCTGCCTGCCTTATGAAAAATAATCCTAGAGCTAACGTGAAAAGTTTGTATTTTAATCAAAGCAAACTATGAATATTAAAATATTCCTGGGCTATTTTGGTGCCATTTAGCTGTGAACATATTTAACAATTTATAAATGGATCTTTTGCCATTGGCTGCAAGGAAAAAGGGTCCGAAGCTATATTGGGAGGTAAGGCTTCCTGTGCTAAAAATCAATTAGACTTGATAGAAGCTCAGAGAACTCTTAAGAAAAAAAAAAAAAATGCACTCAAGAGGCCCTGAGAGAATTCAAATTTAGTTAACTTCTCTAACGGTTTGCCTGAGGGCATCAACTCTATTCTTTGCTGCAAAGCACGTGATCATTCCAGGAGGGGTGAGACTTAATCAGCTGTGAATACTATGAGGATCCCTTATACATACGTGTCATTATTAAGTCCTGAAGTTCAAATCTACAGACAACCTAGGGCTAAATAGCAAATTCTCCAGGACCAAAAGAAAACTGCTTTTCATGAACATTTAGATAACACAAGAGAAAGAACTTTCATTGTGAGCATCAAACCCAGTATGGTTAGAGTTTCTGTGCAGACCCTTACCCTAGGACACACACTGGTGAGACCTTGGTGATTATTATATGCAGTGGTCAATGAGACCTCTTAGAGTTGACAGAGTCAGTGAACATCCATGGGGCTAGATGTCTGGTGGTGGCCAGTGAAGGAGATGTGGTTTGGAAAAGGAGGGAGAGACACTGATCACATCTCCCCTCTTTTTTTTTTTTTTTTTTTTTTTTTAGAGACAGAGTCAGTCTCTCTCACCAAGGCTAGAGTGTAGTGAAGTGATCTTGGCTGACTAAAACCTCCGCCTCCTGGGTTCAAGCGATTCTCCTGCCTCAGCCTCCCAAGTAGCTGAGATTACATTCGCATGCCACCACTGCCCGGCTGATTTTTGTATTTTTAGTAGAGACAGGATTTCCTCATATTGGCCAGGCTGGTCTCAAACTCCTGGCCTCAAGTGATCTGCTTGTCTCTGCCTCCACCTCCACCTCCCAAAGTGCTGGGATTATAGGCATGAGCCACTGTGCCCAGCCCACATCTGTTTTCTTGAGCAGAAGATAGTGTGCTGATAAAGGACTCCCACCAAAGTGAGTCATAGCAGGGCCTTGGGCAAGAGGATAAATTAACTACTTAAGCTGTTTTTTTCTGTTATATTTTGTTTGTTGTTTGTTTTTATTTCAAGTCAATTTGTGGCCTTGTCTTTTAATTGAAAGCAAGTTCTTTTATTTTCCTGGCTGGGAAAGGGTTATTGAAAGAAGAGAGGCGTTCAGCCTGTGTCTTACGTAGTTGAAAAGTCAAAAACTGCAGAAAGATTTGGATTTATTTGATTTCAATAATTAACAGTCATTCGTGGAGTCCTCATACCATTCCAGGGCTGGTTCTAAGGGCTTTTGCAACATTAACTTATATAATTCTTTTAATGATTCTGAGGTCAAGATGCTATCATCATTTTCACTTTGCAGAAGCAGAAACTGAAGCTCAGAAAGCTTAAGTAATTTGCCAAGGTCTTAAAGAGTGCAAGTGTGGCAGATGGGGATGGAAACCTGGCAGGCTGTTTGTGGCTATGTCTTGTTAAAACAGTTTGGGTCTTCCAAGTTGTTTTTGGTTAGTGATATCAGTCATGGGAAATGGGAAGGAGTGGGGTGCCTTTGGATGACGTTAGCTTAACTGGTATTGCATGCTCTTCCACCCCATCTTCTGCAGATTTCTCTCTGGAGATACGCCCTTCATTTGTCCTCTGACATTGGCTAAGTAGATCATGATGTGGTGTTCTGATCAGTGAGGTCAAGGCCAGCCACTGTAGGTCAGACTGGATTACCCAGACCTCCAAAATAGTAAGTGGACTTCAGGTCAGACGTATGGAGTCACCAATGAGAAACAGCTTCAGAATCCATCCAGCAAAGATCTAGAATAATCGTAGGATGAGACTATGATCACTATCATTTATTGACCATCACTGAATGGTGGGAGCTTTTGTGGGTGTTTTTGTTCCACTTTCTTAACTCTTCCATAACTCTGCAAGATGAAAGAAATTTCCCCACTTTTAAAGATACAGGATCTGAGGCTGACAGACTGAATGTCTGGCAGGTGAGATCTCATAACTACTAGTGACAGACCTGGGACTGAATCTTAGGTCTCTTCAGTTCCATCATCTTGCGTCTATGAAAGTACTCATCCTTCAGGTTTCTGAGGCTACATGAGTGTGTCACAGGCAAGGAGCCTTCAATCACTCATGACATGGCAAGTCACCTGTCTCATTTCCCAAGCCATGTTAACAACTCCCTGGAAAAGATAATGAGAAAAACACAAGGATATTGGAATACCTCATCTCTGGTTTCCTTTCTCTCTTGTACAGTGTGATTTTTAAATACTGTTAACAAAACAATGAACAATGAAAAGGAATCGTACTCTAGAAAAAGTAAATGAGATCCAATAGACTTGTTTATTATGGGACAATTAATTTTAAGCTGACTTTGTCAGCAAAAGAAGGCCAGAGTGACTTGCTTTGTAATTGTTGGAAAGTTGTGCACACTGGGTTGGAGGAGAAATAATGTTTCCTTTCAAGTTTTGGCCCATTTTAACAAACTGATATCTTAGTGTGTTCAGGCTGCCATAACAAAATGCCATAGACTGGGTGACTTGAACAAGAGATGCTTATTTTCCCATAGTTGTGGAGGCTGAAAGTTCAAGATCATGGTGCCAAGAAGGTCAGGTCCTGTTGAAGAATCTTTGTGGCTGGCATATGGCCACCTTCTCAGTGTATCTTCGGTGGCTTTCCTCGGTGTGCACAGGTGGGGAGAGAGAGAAAGAGAGAGAGGAGGTAATCCCTCTCTTCCTCTCGTTATAAGGACACTTATCCCATTATGAAGATCTTATTTTATGATGTTATCTTCTCAAAAGTCCTGTCTCCAAATGTTTTCACACTGAGGGTTAGGGATTTCATGTACGAATTTGTAGTGTAATGCTCTGACACTCATTGGCTTTGTGACTGAGAATAAGCCTTTCAGTTCTCTAAGCATCCTTTCTTTGGTGAAAAAGTGCTTGTAGTCCCTACTCACATAGGACTGCCGAGGTAATTCAATGAAGTAAGGTATGTTAGGAGCTTAACTCAGTGTTTTGCTCATGTTACATGTGCAATAAACATAAACCAGTCCCTCTCACTTGGAGGAAAAATTGCCCACTTTCTGACCCAGAGAACATGTGATAATGTCTGGAGACATGTTTGGTTGCTACAACTGGGAGGAGGATGCTACTGGCATCTAGTAGGTAAAGTCAAGGCATGCCACTCAATATCTTGCAATTCACAGGACAGTCCCCAAAGCCAAGAATTGTCTGTATCAAAATGTTAGCAGTGCTGATGTTGAGAAACTCTGGTATAACCTATCATTGCAGTTATATCATTCTGCATATATGATACGATGAATGTTATATCATTCTAATAAAACATTAGAACTACTAATGTTATCTTACCTGTGCATTGGTAGTCACTGCTCACTGCAGCCTCAAACTCCCAGACTCATGCAATCCTTTCATCTTAGCCGCCCAAGTAGCTGGGACTACAGGTGTGCACTAATATGCCTAGTTAATTTTTTTAAAAAAAATTATAGAAATGAGGTCTCACCATGTTACCCAAGTCATTCTTGAGCTCCTGGTCTCAAAAAACCCTCCTGCCTCAGCCTCCCAAAGGGCTGGGATTAAAGATTTGAGCCATGACACCTGGCTAAAATGCTATATATTCTATTCCCAACATCAATATTCTCCCTAAAAGAAGGAAAAGCAGATTTCAGGGAACTTGAGGACCAAGTAGGTAACAGTATTCACTCATCGTATTAAAAACAAATACAGAGTGTAATTGGAATGGCAGATTTATTGGGCCAGGCAGTTGTGTGTGCCAAATAAATGCTCAAAAAGAAGTGTCCAAGGTGCTGAAAGTTTGACGAGTGAAACTAAACCTGTTCAAAATGATGTGTAAACTGAAGGTTTCATTTGTTTGTTTTTGAGATGGAGTCTTGCTCTGTCACCCAGGCTGCAGTGTGCAGTGGCATGATCTTGGCTCACTGCAATCTCAGCCTCCTGAGTTCAAGCAGTCCTCCCACCTCAGCCTCTCTAGTAGCTAGGATTACAAGCATGCACCACCATGCCTGGCTATTTTTTTTTTTTTTTTTTTAAGTAGAGATGGGGTTAGTTATGTTGACCAGGCTGGTCTTGAACTCCTGACCTCAGGTGATCTGCCCTCCTCCCAAAGTGCTAGGATTACAGTGATAAGCCTCCCAAAGTGCTAGGATTACAAGCGTGAGCCACTGCACCCAGCCTTAAACTGAAGTTTAAATGGAATAACTGTCTTTGCAAAAACACATTCAAAAGGTTGGGAAAATATATTTTGGATCTGATTCTCAGTCTTTCGAGGTAATGGGAATGGAATCGTGAGTGAGAGAGAGTGGGTGTTAAACTAGAAACTAAGTTCTTTACCGGGTTTTTTTTTTTTTTTTTTTTGGGGTGGAGTCTTACTCTGTCACCCAGGCTGGAGTGCAGTGGTGCAATCTCAGCTCACTGCAACCTCCACCTCCTGGATTCAAGCAATTCTCCTGCCTTAGTCTCCCAAGTAGCTGGGATTACAGGCATGTGCCACCATGCCTGCCTAATTTTTTTGTATTTTTAATAGAGATGGGATTTCACCATATTGGGCAGGCTGGTCTCGAGCTCCTGACCTTGTGATATACCCACCTCAACCTCCCAAAGGACTGAGATTACAGGTGTGAGCCACCGTGCTCAGTCTCTTTACCAGGTTCTATGGTTCATGAATGCAGGGATTCTGTTTATCTTTTTCTTCTGTTATGGAATAGCACAAACTTGGTGTGTGAGACACAGTCAAGGGTCAGTTCACGTTCTGTTTTTTCTTCTTACTCACTCTCGGTGGCCTCAATTTGTCATGGTGACAGCAGTAGTTGCATCCAATGGCACTGTGAAGGCATTAGTATCGTTATAGGCACTGAAGCTATGGATGAGCATATGGCCTGGGACTGCAAATCAGAAACTGCTCATATTCCTGGAATTGTTCTCCTAGACTATGGAGTAGATCTGGAGCTTGGCTTCTCAGCCTTTTCTGGGCATCACAATCACCTCAGAGTCATATTATAGACTTACGCAATCTGAATCTTCTGGAGTATAAGGCACTGAGCAGGAAGTTTTGGTCAACAGTGTTCAGACAGAGGCTGGGGAGAGGAGAAAGTATTTTTCCCTTCTCAAATCAAACATCAATTAATTCTCAGGACTGCTTTGGATAGAAGGCTGTTCACATTATTCTGAGTTTTTGGCTTATTTAAGAGCCTATTAGACGCCATTTGTGATTCATCTCCTCTTGTATAAAAGGCTCTTTTAAGCAAACAAGGAGTATTTGAAATTTTTTGATGACTAGCAGTCTAGTTATTCACATTTCCATTATGTTCTGTTCTATTCCCAATAATTCATTTTAATAACATTTTCTTCTTTTTTTCTCGAATTTTTTTTCTGATTAATAACATTTTCTGATTTGGGTAGAAAGAAATGTTATTCCATAATAAGCAATTGTGGAATACCAAATTTACTTGGCTTTGATTATATCTATAGAGGTAAGCAACATGTTTCAGGAAAATCTAACTTCTCGATGAAGTGGAAAGACCCAGTTAATTCATCATTTGCCCATCAGTTGGTGTAATAGACAATACCAGTAATTATCGCTATGTGGTTATAGGGTTTTCTTCTTGGGAAGACTGCACTTCCCAGTCAGTCATTGCAGTTAAGTGAGACCATAAGGCTTGTTTTTGCCAATGAGTTGTAGGCTTAGTAAAGTTCATCACTTCTGGGATAAAGCATGGAAGAGGGAGACACCACTAGACACCACAATCCCTTGCCACAGTGAATTTGAAGTCCTTTTTTGAGATCATGAAATCGCCATCAACCTGTATCCCTAAGCAGTTATGTGGAACAGAACCTGCCTCATCCCCAGGATCTATCTTAGACATGTGGCATATCCTTCTGCCATACTGCTCTAACTGAAGATTGAGAGTTAATGTGGTGTCATGGTATCAACTCGCCTATAGAGTTGAGTTTTAGAAGATGGCTTTCGGATATTAAAAACAAGCACTGGACTTAAATTCTGCAGACTGGGTGGTTTAAATCTGGGCTCATGTTCCTCACTTGTTTTGGGACCTAACCTAAGTCACTGAACTGCTTTGATAACAGATACAGCCACAGTGTATTCAGCACACCTATGTGCCAAGCATTGCACACAGCGTTTTGCATGTATCATCTCACGTAATTCCTCCAGCCCCACTTCCACTTGGGTAGACATGCCTCACTTGGTGGACGTGGTAACAGGCATGATACAGGATGCAAAACTAGAAAGTGGAAATGCTGAACTTAAAGTGACATCTGACTGATGTCTGTGACCGTATTTTTCTTTTTTCTAAAGTGGAGTTGATTAAACTATCTACTTCACTGGGCAGTTTTAGGATGCTGTGAGCAGGGCAGGTGACAGGATGTGGTTACCCACTAGGTGAGGTTATTGTGATTTGGGTTCTGCCAGCACTTGCTGTAGAGAACTTAAGACCATTTCTTTTCTGGCTGTCACTTGATCCCTGTGTACCAACCTTGAAATCCCTGACAGGCATTTTGGTAAATTTGTTTCATGTTTTTGTCCCACCAGTAGTAAATGTTTCACCATTATTTTCATCTCCTGGTTGAGCAACCCTTTTGTTTCATGACTTTTGGCTTCATCCTTCAGCCTCTTTCTCTTTTTTTTATGGTTCCATGTTGCTGTGAGCAGAACTCATTTTTCAAAAGACAGATGGTGGCAACCCTGTTCTCTCTAAATAAAAAAGCAAAACAGCTGTTAAGGTGCAAACAGAGTCGCGGCCAGCAAATCGTATCTGCTTCAAGTGTTGGCAAAGTTTCCCTTCAGGGAAGAGGAGCTATCTAAACAAAATGTGCAGCCTCGGCTGAGCTCTGCCAAGGCCCAAGTATAGAATGATGGCAAATAATGGAAATTTATAGCGTACTATAGATCCAGCACCTTTCTATCTTGGCGGGTGCATATTTAAATGCAGTGCTAACGGAGCTGAAATTTATGGCTCTCTAATAACAATAAAATGCCATCAGAGAATGAGATAAATCTTGGCCCCAAACCTTAGCATGCAATGCACACACTCACACGCACACACATGCTTGTAAAATATAGCCAGATACTGCTAACTCAGGAGTCTGAGTTTGGAAGAAGCCAATGGAACAGAGAAAGTAGAAGTGTTTTATAGACGACTGCAAATTGTTGTTTTCATGAGGCTGGGGTCAAGGTGCATTGTGGCCTCAGGTTGAAATGAGTGTTGCTTTGTCTCATGGCTGATATATACTTGACCTTGGTGTGGGAAGCTTTTCCTTTTCTGGATGTTCAATAGCTTTTCTCTTCACCTTTTCACAACCCTGTGACAGGCCAACTTCCAAACAAATACTGATGAATTATCACCCTCTGGGAAAAGAACATCGTGGTGTACTTATATGTTTTCTTCTATTTGTTTGTTTATTTATTTGTGCATTCATTGATTCAGAGAAAATTGGAATCTTAGAGGCTTAGCAAGGATGGAGAGATGAAAGACGTTTACCAAAATGCTATATTTGCAAACGTCAGTGACGTGTGAATTAGGCATGCACTCTTTCTCTTCAGGCACTTGGGGTCTTCAGAGAATGGAATTTTACAAACTGTAATTCAGGAGGCTGTCATTCACATTTGAAAACAGGCCTTGCCCGCTCCTCCAGCTAGCCTGCATGCACACCCAGCCGTGTTCTCTCCATGGAGCACCTAGGTCTTACGGAGGGAAACCCATTTGGAAATCTATCTTAACCCCTCGCTGAATTTCCATGAGCCGTGCATTGGCGGATCCTTCGAAGTCAGTAACTACTTGAAGAGGGAGGCGTTCTCTACTGCCTCTCATTCGAGGTGTTTCCTCCAGCTTCTCCTTCTGCAAGCGAATTTCTAACATTTTGGGCAAGATGTTTAGTTTCAGTGAGAAGCCTAACCTCCAGGAATTGTTTCAGGCCACCTCCATTAAGAGTTAGATACTTCTTTCTAGATGCTTCTTTACACATAATTTTGTGTTGTGTGTATGTGTGTCTGTGTGTGGTGTGTTCATGAGTACTGTCTTAATTGCTCCTGGTTTTGAAATGCAGCGTCTAATCCAGTCTATCATTGATGGACATTTGGGTTGGTTCCAAGTCTTTGCTATTGTGAACAGTGCTGCAATAAACATAATGTGTGCATATGTCTTTATAGCAGTATGATTTATAATCCTTTGGGTATATACCCAGTAATGGGATCGCTGGGTCAAATGATATTTCTAGTTCTAGATCCTAGAGGAAATGCCACACTGTCTTCCACAACATTAGGAGATATATCTAATCTAAATGACGAGTTAATGGGTGCAGCACACCAACATGGCACATGTATACCTATGTAACAAACCTGCAGGTTGTGCACATGTACCCTAGAACTTAAAGTATAATAATAATAATAATAATAATAATAATAAAAGAAATACAATGTCTACAGATTAAAACCCGCTCTAGGCCAGGTGCTGTGGCTAACACCTGTAATGTCAGCACATTGGGAGGCCAAGGTGGGAGGATCTCTTGAGCTCAGGAGTTCAAGACCAGCCTGGGCAACACAGTGAGGCCTCGTTTCTACAAAAAAATTAAAAAGAAAAAAAAAAGCATTCTTGTTCAGAACTGAAAAAACTGTTTCTGGTTTCCTAGGTTTTAGAAGTGTGTGTGTGTGTGTGTGTGTGTGTGTGTAAAGACTAAGAGATAATGGTACTGATTGAGTTGAAAATAACCATTCCTTTGTAATATTTCTAGAATTTTTTATGACACAAAATTATTTCACATAAAACTATATATTGTTAGGTAATTTGGTGTATTTGCCTTTTTTAGGTTTTGTTACGTTGGTGCTTAAGAAAAAAACAGGTAGATTTGGAAAATGTTGATGTTTAGGATGAAAAGGGATCCAATATTTCATACAACATGAATTCTTTGGAGTGAGAGCTTTTAACTGAGATTCATAGACTTCATGAAAGTATGTGTGTGTTTGTGTGTGTGAGAGAGAGGGACAGTGCATTCATGCTGTTGTACTTTTTGCTAAGAAATTTTATACTTTTTGTTAGGTCGGCAAAAGCCCTCTTGTCTGAATCCCTGAGCCCATGGTCCTCTCCTCTGATCTGTGCTGTGGATTTTTGCAGTTACTTTACAGTTTGAATGAATGATCTGTGCTGTGGATATGTAGTTTTATTTTACAGTTATAATGATGTGATCAGAGCTGTTTCTAGGCTAGACCTTTACTGGGAAAGGTGTGACTTGGACCAGAAAAAAAAGTAAGGAAGTGAATTTCATGCTAAAGATAACATGCTTGGTTTCAAACATTGTATGTTTAGGGCTTTGCCCACCAGGTTTAGCTTGTACAAGGAAATGCCCACACCCCAATTCCCGTTAATCCCGAACAGGTGATTCTCTCTAGCTGCTCCACACCTCCAAATCTGTGGTCCAGCAGTACTGACATTTTTACATGTGTTCCATCTAAACCCTGCTCTCTTTCACCTACCAGCCCTTCCACGTTTTGTTCTCTCCACGTGAAACAGCCTTCCCTTTCTTCTGACTGTCTTTTTTGTCTCTGATGAAGTGCTGCTACCCCCAGGAAGGCGGCTGTAGTGTTTTCTAGACCAGGTTAGGTGAACTTTTCATGTCTTCCTCCAGCCTCCCCACTTCCATTGCTAAGGTATTTACTACAGTAGTCATGTCTCAAGCCTCAGGCCAGGTGGAGGGTACCTGGGGACTCTCTTATGCTATCTTTACACCTCTGTGTAAATCTAAAATACTTTCTCCTCCCTCCCTCCCTCCCTCCCTTCCTTCCTGCCTTGATGGAACCTTGCTTTGTCACCCAGGCTGGAGTGCAATGGCACAATCTTAGCTCACTGCAACCTCTGTCAGCCGGGTTCTAGCGATTCTCCTGCCTCAGCCTCCCGTAGCTGGGATTACAGGTGTACGCCGCCGTGCCTGGCTCCTTTTTTGTATTTTTAGTAGAGATGGGGTTTCACCATGCTGGCCAGGCTGATCTTGAACTCCTGACCTTGTGATCCACCTGCCTCGACCTCCCAAAGTGCTGGGATTTCAGGCATGAGCCACCATGCCCAATCTAAAATATTTTCAAAATAAAATGTTTATGAAAATTAAATACAATGAAAAGGAATCTGGGACAATATCTGTGTTTTATCAAAGCAAACAGAAGATCAGACATGTCCACATAAAGAGTGACAAATAAGTATTAACAGAGAAGGAAATAACATTGGACACTGTCTGTGTCAGTACACTGCAGAGGGAAGAAAAGGAAGAGGAGGGAAATGTCCTTCCCTCTGAGAACCGTGAGCTCAGTGAAATCCCCGCATTCCTGCCCACATCCTTAATGTTCCCAGTATCCACCACCCTGACCGGCTTAAGTGAGCCCTTAAGAATTTTTCTTGAGGCCAGGCTTGAAGGCTCATGCCTATAATCCCAGAACTTTGGGGTGCTAAAGTGGGCAAATTGCTTGAGGCCAGGAGTTTTAGACCAGCATGGCCAACATGGTGAAACCCCGTCTCTACTAAAAATACAAAAATTAGTTGGGCATAGTGGCAGGCATCTTGTAATCCCAGCTACTTGGGAGGCTGAGGCAGGAGAATCGCTTGAACCTGGCAGGCAGAGGCTGCAGTGAGTCCAGGTCATGCCACGGCACTCCAGCCTGGGTGAGAGGCAAGACTCTTTTTCAAAAAAAATTGTTTTTTGTTGAATAAATGAATAAATGAAGCATCAAAGGGCAAGGGAAACTCCTCTCTGCCCAGTTAGCTGCTGAATAAATTGTTGTTTCTTATATGTGCTGCATCGGCCCCTACCTTTTTTGGTTACTGCTTGGATCCTTCTGGTTTCATTTTATTTTCTCTCTCTCTCTCTCTATTTATATATTTACTTTTTAATATTTAAAAACATTTTTGAATGGTTTGATATTTATGTTCTTATATGTTTTAAAATATTTTTATTTTAAAAGTATGTTTTATATATTAGTATGTTTTATATATCAGTATTAAATTTTATATAATTTATATTAATATTGTATATAACTTATATAAATTATATAAATATATTTAATAAAATACTAATATATAAAAGATATACTTTTAAAATAAAATATTTTAAAATGTATAATAGATTATGTATTTTTTCATCATTTTATTTTTTAAATATTTTAAATATTTTTTTAAAATATTAAAACAATATTTTTGAGGCAGGCCCTTGCTCTATCACCCAGGCTACTGTCAAACTCCTGGGCCCAGGTGATCCTCCTGTCACTCAGGCCAGAGCTCAGTGGTGCAATCATAGCTTACTGGAGCCTCAACTTCCTGGGCTCAAACCATCCTCCCACCTCTGCCTCCTGAGTAGCTGGGACTGCAGTTGCATGCCGCCATACCCGGCTAATTTTTGTATTTTTTGTAGAGATGAGATCTCTCTGCATTACCCAGGCTGGTCTCAAATTCCTGGGCCCAAGCAATCCCCCTTTGTCAGCCTCCCAGTGTGCTAGGATTACAGGCGTGAGCTACTGCACCCAGCCTTGGTTTCATTTTGGCCTTGATATTTACACTAACATGGCCTTGGCTAAGACTGTGCAGGCTTGGCCAGGCCACTCTGCCAGTTTTGGTATGCGGCTATTCCCAAGGCTTGTTAGCTTCAGACCGTCACCCTCACAGCGGGTCGTAGTGAGGAAGAATGTGCCATGCTGAATAAAATGAAAACATGAATGAATATGGCTAATAAGCTTAAATGCTTCTCCCGTTGTGCCTTTTTTCTTGTACTCATGTTCCTTTAGCATATTGGATTTCTTTTTCTGGGGCTTGAGCACCTAGAATCACAAAGCAAAACCAAAGAAAATACCACTTTTGTCATACTGGTTAATAGCAAGTGACCACATCCATACGTCAATATTCTTTCCTCTGCTGGCGTTTTGTAGGTCATGCCGTGGTTTCTCATGGGAATAGATTGCTTTGATCAAATGGTACAGCCTTGATTATTTTACAAAAAGATAAATACGGTAACAACCAATTTTAAAAGAATTTGAAAGGTTTAGGCGTACTGTAAATATACATATATTTGATACATAATACATTTGTAATATAAAATTGACATTTTAAATGATGTATGTCTTGCCTCTACACTAATATTAACCCTTACTTTAATAAATTAGAAACAGGCTTAAAAGAGATCAAGTATCATAATTTAAGTCTGATAGACAGAAAGTGACAGAGGTGGGATTTGAACCCAGATCTTTCAAACTCCAGAGCCCTTGTTGAGGAGGCTTTGGGACTGGGAAATTACCAGGATTATACCGGGATTGAAAATAAAGCCCCTGCGGCGTGGGCCATACAGGTATTTATGTAATTTTAGGGGCATAAGAAGTGAGACTCATGGAAGAAGCAGTGGAGCAGGTACCTGTGAACCAAGGTCTGTCTCCTGCTTTCTCGGTCAGGGGAGGGGAGGTTGGGAAGAGCCTGCTGAAGTTCTCCCAGACCAGACAGGGTCTTGGCTGCCAGAAGGTGCTCAGGAGTCCAAAGCTGACCTCTTCCCAGCCTCGGGGAAAACTCCAGGAGGTCACTGAACTCCAGGCTGGCAGGGCCCCTTGGGGTTCCAATGGGAAGCCTCCCTGAAGACTTGCCTAGGCCGTTGGACATGCAAAGGGTTCTTAGAAAACTAACTAGAGACCGTCCAGGATTCTGTGGCCACAGCTGACTCTGATTCTTTCAATTCATGGCCCGTTTCCCTCAGTTTATTTGCACAAACTGGATTCAGTGTCCATCATAGTATTTACCAAGTTTTTTGTACATAATAAAAATGACCCTAAAAACAAGAGTAGCAGCTTTTGTTTATTGAGCATTTACTATGTACCAGGTATGCTTGAAGAGCCTTTATATATATTATTTCTAATTATTGAAGGTAGGTAGTATTATCTTCATTCTAATTTGCCAAAACCTGCTTGCTTGCTTGCTTTTTCTTCCTTCTTTCTTTCTTTCTCTTTCTCTTTCTTTCTTTCTTTCTTTCTCTTTCTTCCTTCCTTCCTTCCTTCCTCCCTCCCTCCCTCCCTCCCTCCCTCCCTCCTTCCTTCCTGTCTTTGTCTTTCTTTTTCTTTCTCTCTCTTTCCCTTTCTCTCTTTTCTTTTCCTTTCCTTTCTTTTCCTTTTCTTTCTTTCCTTCTTCCTTTCCTTTCCTTTCTTTTCTTTTTTCTTTTCTTTTCTTTCCTTTTCTTTTCTTTTCTTCTTCAGGGTCTCACTGTGTCACCCAGCCTGGAGTGTGGTGGAGCGATATTCAGTCACTGCAACCTCTGTGTCCTGGGTTCAAATGATCCTCCCACCTCAGCCTCCCGAGTAGCTGGGACTACAGGCACGCACTTAATTTTTGTACTCTTTGTTAGAGATGGGATTTCACCATGTTGGCTAGGTTGGTCTTGAACTCCTAACGTCAAGTGATACACCCACCTCAGCCTCCCAAAATGCTGGGATTACAGGTGTGAACCACCACTGCACCCGGCCCCAAACCCCATATTCTTAAACATGGTAGAGCTGGGATTCAGAGTCAGGTCTGCTTGAACCCAGAGTATATCTTCATGACCCACATCTCCCTCACTCTCTTTTAGTTTAAGGAGGTGATTTGAAATGTCATATTTCTTTTTTTCTTTATACTCCAGATTCCCTATGAGGTCAGGAACTAGGCCTTATTCATGATAACCGTAGTGAAGATCCTAATTTTAAAAATTTAGCTAATATTTACTGGGAAGCTGTTGTGAGTCAAGCACTGTAGTAGGTGCTGGATATAGTAGACCTATCCCCATATAGTGCTGACATGTAGCAGATGAAAGCAGAAAAAAAAAAGTAGGCAAAATGAGAAAAACGAAATCTTAGTATGGGCTAAACACTTTCCTAATGTTTGGTATATTAGCTCATTTTATCCATGAGATGAGTTCTATTCTTACTGACCTGATTTTATATCCAAGGAAGCTGAAGGGCAGAGAATTTGAATAACTGGCTCCAATGTTCACACAGCTAGAACGCTGCAGAACTAGAGCTTGTGCCCCATTGTCTCACTCTTGAGTCTTCATTCTTTATCAGTAAATAGACACAGGCAGGAGGGAGGCAGAATGGGCAGTGAAATGCTTTTGCAGAAGTTGGCATTCAATCTGAAGCTTGAAAAATAAGAAGGAATGACCATTTGGAAAGTAGAGATAAGAGAATCCTATGCAAAAAGCCCAGCCTGTGCAAAGGCACCAAGGTAGGAGAGAGCTGGGTAAATTCAAAGAAAATAAAACATGTAGTGAGAGGCTACAGAAGGAGGGAGGTAGTGACCTTTAAGAAATGAATGGGCCGGGCACGGTAGCTCATGACTGTAATCCTATCACTTTGGGAGACCAAGTTGGGTGGATTGCCTGAGGTCAGGGGTCTAAGACCAGCCTGGGAAACATGGTGAAACTAAAAATACAAAATACACAAAATTAGCTGGGAGTGGTTGTGCACACCTGTAATCCCAGCTACCTGGGAGGCTGAGGCAGGGGAATCGCTTGAACTGGGAGGCAGAGGTTGCAGTGAACCGAGATCATGCCATTGCAGTCTAGCCTGGGTGACAGAGTGAGACTCCATCTCAGAAAAAAAAAAAGAGAGAGAGAGAGATGGGCATGAGTTAGGTGGAGCACTTGATGCCAGGGATTTAAAAACAACCTGGCCAACATGGTGAAACCTTGTCTGTACTAAAAAGAAAAAAATTAGCTGGGCATAATGGTCCATGACTAAAATCCCAGCGCTGCAGAGGCCCCAGCACACCTTGAACTCCTCTGCCTAGGTTATCTCCCTTGTCGTAAATCAGAGATGGGTGTTACTTACTCTACAGTACACACAAACAAGTATCATTTATCAATCCCTGTGTTCTTTTTCACTTAGCTCAAATAGAGCCTCAGAGTCCTTCTGAGCACTCTGGAGTAGGCTGCCATTTTTAATCACCCAGATGTTAAATTTATTCATCAGGATCAAAGTATATCAAATTTGGAAAGGGAGTTGAAAAAAAGACTCCCTGCTTTCGATTCCCATGAGGGCAATAGCTATCCCTCTCCTAGGGGATGTTTTGATAAGATAGCCACTTAAGTTTCTATATCCTCCTGATAATCATATGTTGGAAAAGGATTTAGGAGGAGGATCATAAAACCAGGGATTTCCTAACAGCAGGCTATGGCAGGGCTTACTAAGAATATGCTTCTAATGCATTTTAATGACATGCTTTATATTATCATATTAAAGATTGTAAAAGCATCTAGTAATCATTTAATAAATATTAATGAAGCATTTACAAATTGTACCTTAATTTACAGCATTGGCACTCATATCCTGCTCCGGACATGAATGCCCAGAGACCTGGTGGCTTTGACAAAGACTACCATGGATAAGCCCAGTTCTGTGACATTGTGCCATCCTGGTACCATAAGTGATTTTTTAAAATAGTAATTCTTGGAGGGCAGTTCAGTGCAATGAAGCTTGATACCCAAAGCAGTTTTAGCAATTATTATTCTGTTTGGGGAACATTAAAACATAATCTACCATGAATTTATAATCCATAGCTTCTCTCTCATGCACTTCTTCATAATAGGCAGTAATTATAGGCCCTTGTGCAAAAATTCCTTGCAGATGTTAGGAGATGCTTCCTCGTTCTGTAAACACTGGGGCAGGTAAGGGGTTTATTGCAAGCCATAACCGTGGGATGGCCACTCCCCTGCCACCATCTTTGTTTGATGGTTAGGGAGACCTCCTTTTCTTTACAGGCTCTTAGATACGAGTGGAGGAGCCCCAGGCACAAATTCCTCAGTCCTGCTGTTCTTGCTGGACTCGAGTGCCTTTCAGACAGTGCATTCAAGGTTGAGTTCAGAGCCATCCCTTTCAATTCCCTCTGGACCCTGTTGGATGGTAACCGCGATGGTTCTCACACGGGGCTGGGTGTCACGTGGCTCACGGAAAGCTACAGCTGGAAAGGCCTTAGAAGTCGCCTTGCTCTACTTCTTACTTTATAGAGGAGGACACTGAGGCCCAGAGAGGAACAGGACATTCACAGGCCACACACTGGGCAAGAAGCAGAGATGAAACTGTTACAGGCAAGGGGTCTGGATCCAAACCCCAAGAGAGGGTTCTTGGATCTCATGCAAGACAGAGTTCAGGGCAAGTGCGTAGAATGAAGTGAAAGCGTGTTTTTGAAGAATGTAGAAGAATAAAAGAATGGCCACTCCACAGACAGAACAGGCCTGAGGGCTGCTGCCTGCCCATTTTTATGGTTATTCCCTGATAATATGCTAAACAAGGGGTGAACGACTCATGACTCCCCTTTTTAGACCATATAGGGTAACTCTGTGATGTTGCCATGGTGTTCGTAAACTGTCATGGCGCTGGTGGCAGTGTAGCAGTGAGGACGACCAGTGGTCCCTCTCAAGGCCCATCTTCATTTTGGTGGGTTTTGGTGGGTTTTGGCTGGCATTTTTACTGCCACCTGTTTTTATCAGCAGGGTCCTTATGACCTGTATCTTGGGCTGACCTCCTATTTCATCCTGTGACTTAGAATAACTAACCTTCAGGGAATGCATCATAGTAGGTCTGAGCCTCATTGTACCCAGTCCCTATTGAAGATGGAGTTGCTCTGGTTCAAATGCCTCTGACAAAACCGGATGTCAAGGTGTAAGATCATGCCCTGAGCATTTGCATGCTTCTCAGCCTCACAGCCAAGGAGACCTGGGCATGCCCTGGGGGTATTTTAGAGATAGGGGGGCACCTCTTTATCAGGGGTTCTGGAGAAGGCCTGACCTGGCCTCTGGAGTCTGCCGCTGCCAGTCAGGACGTCCCAGCTAGGCGGGAGCCATGGGCGTCCCAGGGAATCCTACGTACTGAGAGGAGACGGCCAGCAGATGGCGCTGCAGGGATTCAAACTGGAGCAGCCACATCCAAAAGCAACCCCAGGCCAGGAATTCAAAACTCCAGCAACCCGCAGTTGCTGCTTGCAAGTAGAGGCCTGGACTTTAACGACTCCTGGACCCCTCTGGGGAGCTCCAGCCTCGCCTGGAAAGACAGCCGGGTCTAGGATGGGCTGGTGCAGGTATCTGTAGACTGGTCATACTGGGTTTGGGATCAGACCTCGTACCAAGCTGCATAAGGAACAAAGGGAAAACCAGAAGGACTAGCGCAGCTGCTGTATCCCGGCCAGGGTGCTTGCTATGTGGGCAGGACTGCAGCCACAGGCCAGGGTGGAAATGGCAGCCAGAAGGTCTCCCTCTGCGTGGGGTCTCCCTTAAACACAACTTCTTGGGGCCAACTCTAAGGACATCAAGACCGTCTCTTCTGGGGAGGCGAGAAGCTAACACCCATGAAGCTGATGTTTTTCCTTTCCCCTTGGAGGCATGGAGATTGCCACCAGGCCATGTTTAATGTCTTTTAATTAACAGCTTAACTTGGGTATCCATGATGAAAGGGTTTTGCAAAGGAATTCAATTTAGTTTTCAAAATTGCAGAATTAAGTGGATAAAGAAGAGTTTAGGGCAGCACTTACATTTCTGAATATTTAGACTCTTTTTTTTCTTGTTCTTTCATCTTTTTCACACTTCCAATATGTCTCTCTTCTTCTCTCCGTTTCTGTCTGTCTCACACACTTACACAATCACAGCTGCTTCTTATGGCTTCTCCCCCTCCCCTCTCCTGGCAGCTGTGGCGTTTCTCCACAGAGGTGCAGGGAAGGAGGAAAGGCCTTGGGTCCCCTGGGCAGGAGCCGGCTGAAACATCAACCAGAAATACTATCTCTGTACCTCTCAGGTCGGGTGACTTATTGTGCCTCTGAACTCTCTTTCTTCCGTACGTCCCTTTCCCAATTCCCATTCCTCAACTTTGTGCTGCCAGAGGGCACTGTGCCACCTTTAAATCAGATTTAGAAAAAGTTTACGCATGGCACCTGCAGACCTGGACATTCCAGTCAGCTTGCTGTGTCTCCTAGTTGCAAGGGAAGGCTTTGCTTAGAGCAGCCTGTGCCTTGCCTGGTAATACTAGAACTGGCAGCCTCCCAGGAAGGTTGCAAGGGGCCTGGGTGCTTTGCCCTCTCGGAAGCAGACACCAGCACCCCTAAGGTCTAGCTGTGCTGCAGCCACAGCTCACACACCCCTCCATTCTCTCCGAACAATAGGACCCTTGCTGAGATAGTCTGGTGGGAGAGGGGAGGCTCTTTCCTGAACCCCTCTCTCCTAAACACGTTTTATGCTTAAGAGTGCTAAGAACAGTCTACCCTCCTTACAAGACTGAGTGTTTCCTGAAGGCAGGACCTGCATCTTACCGAACTCTCTGGCACACAGTCAACATTCATAAATATTTGTTCAATTAATAAACAAGTAAATGAATAGGATGAATAATCTTTTAGGGTAAGTTAATTACATCTATTTTATTTAACAAGCATTATAGAATTCTGTCTCTGTGCCAGGAACTGCTTAAAGTGTTTTTTAGACATAATCTCATAGATGCCTAACAAAAATGCTGTAAGTTAGACACCATTAACATGTCCTTTTTTCAGATGGAATAGGAGAGATGCAGATTGGGTAGGCAACTTGCACAAGGTCAGGCAGAGCCAGGGTTCAAACTCAGGCAGTCTGGCTTCGGGGCTTTTTCTCTAAATCACTCCCTATGGTTTCTCTTAGTCTTATTCTCCTCTGACCAAGACTAATGTACTTAGATATACCCAACCAGGGAACAAGAATGCATAGAATTTAATCCCCTAAGACCAACTTTCATTATTCAGCTTTCAAAAGACATGGCAAGGAAGGTTTCCAGACAGAAGAGGAATAGTCAGATTTTTTTAATTCACCAAGAAAACGAATAGATTTCTTTCCTTTTATATTTGTAACACACAGATAGCAGTTTTTGATTTTAAACAAGAAAAGGAAGAAGAAAAGTGAGAAAGAAGGGAAAGAAGGATGGAAGGAGGAGGGAGGGAGGAAGGAGAGGGAGGAGAGGGAAACAGGGAAGAAGAAAAGAAGGGAGAAGAGAAGCAAGGAAGGAAGGGAGGGGGGAGAAAAGAAGGAAGGAAAAAAGGGGTAGAAGGAAGAAAGGCAAGAAGGAAGGGAAGAAGGAGAAGGGAAGGAAGGAAGCCTTACTTAATCTCCAGCACAGAAAGTGTTTGCAGCCCTGAGAAACGCGGTTTCTCATTTGCCTGTTACTTGGCACGGTTTCACTGCCTAGAAGCCTGCAGAAATATTGGAAGTCAAGATCCAATATAATAATTGGCTTACAGATTTGAAGAAGGATAGATAGACTCTTCCATTTCCAAGATTCATTAGTCCAGCTTTCCCTATAATAGACAGGGCTTGCTCTACGTGTAAGCCATTTTCTAATCAAATTGGCACACAGTTCGTGCTCTGACTTGGTATAAATGGGCTTCTGTGAAATTGCTCTGCCTCGGCTCGGGCTGGAGTTAGATGGGATGGATTTTTTCTTGCTGACGCTTGATCGTCATGGGCTCTTCATGGAGAAACCCCGTCTCTACTGAAAATATGAAATTAGCCAGGCGTGGTGGCGCATGCCGGTAATCCCAGCTACTCAGGAGGCTGAGGCAGGAGAATCGCTTGAACCCAGGGGGCGGAGGTTGCAGTGAGCCGAGGTTGTACCTTTGCACTCCATCCTGAGCAACGAGTGAAACTATGTCTAAGAAAAAAAAAAAACTCAACCACACATCATTGTGACTTCTATATGTGAAATATTCCCAAAGGATATTTGTCAATGTGAACCAACTGTGAATTATTGCAGGACTTGATATACACAGGAAATTTAATAGGTGCGTGGAGCTTGGTAATGTGGGTATGGAAACCATGGAACATCCAGACATTGGCGATCAACAAAGTCAGCAACATGTGGATGGCTTATGAGAAAAGGTGTGGGCATCGCTCGGATCTGAGTGGGAATCCAAGCTGTGCCACTCAGCTATATGTTGCTAGGAAAGTTTGCAAGCATCTGCGACATAGTGAAAGTTTAAATGACCATATCAGCAAGCATGCGGTTTGGAAGACTGATATTCAGATGAACTTAACTAAGGGTTTCTAGTAATGCTAAGGCTAAAACAGGAAAAAAAGTATATATATATATATATATATATATATATATATGCGTATATATACACTTTATATATAAAAAATATATACACTTTATATAAAATATATAAATATATATTTCTATAAATATGTATGTGTATGTATATAAGTATATATATACATGTGTGCATATATATAAGCCTTATAAATATATATAGAATTTAATCCCCCAAGACCAACTTTCATTATTCAGCTTTATTATATATACACGTTATTTACATGTATTATATATACGTGTATATATATAAGCTTTTTATATATATATATATATATACGTGTGTGTGTGTATATATATATACACGTGTGTGTGTGTGTGTGTGTGTGTGTATATATGAATAAGATCAAGAAGGCCAGAAGAGATTGGAAAGCTGTTTGGCCCTGATAGCAAAAAGCTGATGTGTCACATAGAAGAGACTTAAGTCTTCAGTTCTTCTTTTCCTCTTGTCTTCTCTGTCAAGAAAAATCATCTTCAGTCAGGGTGGAATAGACTTTGGTTTAGGTGACGAAGTCAGTGTTGGTGAAGCAGAATGAAGAGAGTGCTAGCTCTAAAGAAGTCTAAGTATTTTACCTGGACTAATATCCCCAAACAGGAGAGTAACTTGGACATGAGATCATTAAGTATCATTGACAATTTGTGGCAAAAAGCAGAAGGATGTGAGATTCGAAATGGGGAAATATCAGATGATATTCTAATTTTCAAAACAGGTGAAAGAAGCTGGGAGACCCCATAACTGGAGGGTGGTAGCATCTCATGGTATAACCACTATTAATGGTTCACTTGTTTGTCAATGATTAAAGTCCCGTGTGGTCTGATCTGCACATGAGTCTGGACAGGATTATGAAAAGTATGGTTCGTGGATTTCTTGAAGATAAAAGAATGATAACTTGATTCATGTGTCCATTCATTGGGAATAATGTAGACCTAGCAAATGCCGTTTCTTCTCCCTGGAGTGGCAGATTTGGAAAACAGGGTAGACACATGATGTGTGAATTCCAGCAAGACAGTCGACAAGGACACCCTTTTTGGGTACGTGTGTGATCCCTTTGTGAGAAAAGTGGAGGATGGTGGGATAGATATTCAGAAAAGTATGTGGGAAGGTAATACATTATTGGAAATTGGTGCCAAAAATTATAATGAGTGGATTGGCCCATAACCCTGGTGGTTTTCATTGTAGTGATGTCAGTGAGCTTTGTTCTGAGATATGTCCTGATGGCATTTTTTCTGAATGGTTGGATCATGATAGAGAAGGCTGTTCTTCAGTGATACAGATGGGATGGAGTGGAGTGCCTCTGTTTAGTGGAGTCAGGACCTTCATACCCATTTTACAGATGAGGAAATGAGGCATAGGAAATGTATTCATTTCCTAGCATTGCCATAAATTACCACCAACTGGGTGGCTTAAAAACAACAGAAGTTTATTCTTTCATGGTCCTGGAGGCCGCAAGTCTGAAATCAAAATGTCAGCAGGACCAAGTTCCTTCTGAAGGCTCTAGGGGAGAATCCTTCCTTCCTTCTCCCACCTTCCAGTGGCTCCAGGCATTCCTTGGTTTGTGGCCACATCATTCCAGTCTCTGCCTCTGTCTTTACACGGTAATGCCTTTACATGGTAATGTCTTTGTTTCTCTGTGTGTTCTTTTCTCTTTCTTATGTGGATACTCTCTTTGGATCTAGGACCAACTCTAATCCACTATGATTTTGTCTTAATCCTTACCTTATTTACATCTGCAAAGACTTTGTTTCCAAATAACGCCACATTCTGAGGTTCTGGGTAGACCTGAATTTTGAGGGGACACTATTCAACTCATTATGCAATGTATCTCTCTCTCTCTCTCTTTCTTTCTTGAGATGGAGTCCTACTCTGTTGCCCAGGCTGGAGTGCAGTGGCATGATCTCTGTTGACTGTAACCTCTGCCTCCCAGGTTCAATTGATTCTCCTGCCTCAGCCTCCCAAGTAGCTGGGACTACAGGTGCCCACCACCATGCTTGGCTAATTTTTGTATTTTTAGTAGAGACAGGATTTTACATTGTTGGCCAGGTTGGTCTCAAACTTGTGACCTCAGGAGATCCACCCGTCTTAGCCCCCCAAAGTGCTGGGATTATAGGCGTGAGCCACTGTATCCGGCCTCTGAGACACTGCATTTGTAATGAGTTTCCAAGTGATGCCAACATTGTTGGTCCTCAGTCTCAGTTTGAGTGTTACGATCCTGCAAGATACTCAAAGTGAAAAACTGTACTTGGAATTCCGCACCCTCCACTTCCTTCCTTACCCAGGAGTGCCCATTTGGCTGTGGTACCAGCCCATTTATCCTACTTAAAAGGTTCCACAGTTCCCTGTGATTATCCCTCATGATACGGATCACGTTATACACTTAAATTAAATAAAATGCACCCTATCGAATGCACTGCACACAAAAAGAATATTTATTTGAATATTAAGTACAGATAAGACTTCCCTTGGGATTATTTCAGAGCGCATTTGCAGAATTTAATTGCAAGATTTTCCCACTCAGTTTCTTTCTGAACGCTACTTGTGAAAATATTTTCTTTCTGAAGGTAAAGCTCTGCGCTGTTGGTTTATTATTATTATTTTAAATCTGAAGAGCTCTCTGAGCTCGGTCATTACTTCCAGTGTCTAATTAATACTGATGATGATAAAGCAAACAGCCAGGTGACCTAGATTTTCCTTTTCAATTGCTGGCAATTAACATGAATGCCTGCTCATTGTTGCAGAACTTTTGGGAATCTAGTCCTTCCAGTTATGACTCCTTAAGTTGGGGGTTTTAAGAGTTCATTTTGTGTGAAGCATATGTCTTCCAGCACTCCTTCCATTAAGCTTTCCAGGAAGAATGTGAACACACACACACGCACACACACACACAGCAACAATCACCACCACCACCCAGCCAACCCTTTCAGACAACTGAACTGGAAAATTAGAAAATGAATACTCCTCAAGTTTCTCAAGCTACAGAATTGTTCCCATTTCTTAAATAATGACATTTTGTAAAGTCATAGAAATCAGCACTTCAAAAGACATCTTGTGTAAAGATTTCTTCAGATGCGAAAGTCAGAATAGCATGGAAAGACATCCCGGGGATGTCCACCTGGGGTGCCTTCTATCCCTATTTCCTTGTCTGGAAAATGGGTCTCAGGGGACTTAGTTCCCCTTGACGTTGTTTTTTTCCATGATAGTCTTGTAGTTGTTACATGATTGATTTCTTTTGACATTCTCTACAGTTTGTAGATGTGGATTTACAATGTCCCATCCTAAAACTTTCAGAAGCATCAGCCAATTTTTCAAAATCTTGGTTTTGTACCCCTGTGTTATAGGAAAGGAGTCCCAATCCAGATCCCAAGATAGGATTCTTGGATCTCCCACAAGAGAGAATTCAGGGCGGCTGGGTGTGGTGGCTCACACCTGTAATCCCAACGCTTTGGGAGGCCGAGGCGGGCGGATCACGAGGTCAGGAGTTCGAGACCAGCCTGGCCAACATGGTGAAACCCCATCTCTACTAAAAATATAAAAATTATCCAGGCGCGCTGGCGGGCGCCTGTAATCCCAGCTATTTGGGAGGCTGAGGCAGGAGAATCGCTTGAAACCATAAGGCGGAGGTTGCAGTGAGCCAAAATTGCACCACTGCACTCCAGCCTGGACGAAAGAGCAAAACTACGTCTGAAAAAAAAAAAAAAAAGAAAGAAAGAAAGAAAAGCAGAAAGAAAGAATTCAGGGCAAGTCCACAGAGTAAAGTGATAGCAAGTTTATTAAGAAAGTAGGGGAATAAGAGAATGGCTACTTCACAGACAGAGTGGATGAAGGGCTGATGAGCCCCTCATCAGAGTGGATGATGAGCCCCTTGGGGCAGGTTGTTTCCCATTTTGGTGGTTATTTCTTGATGATATGCTAAACATGGAGTAGATAATTCATGCTTCCCCTTTTTAGACCATACAGGGTAACTTCCTGATGTTGCCATGGCGTTTGTAAACTGTCATGGTGCCGGTGAGAGTGTAGCAGTGAGGATGACCAGAGGTCACCTTCGTCACCATCTTCGTGTTGGTGGGTTTTGGTTGGCTTCTTTACTGTAAACTGTTTTTATCAGCAAGGTCCTTATGACCTGTATCTTGTGCTGACCTCCTATCTTACCCTGTGGCTTAGAATGCCTTAGCTATCTGGGAATGCAGCCCAGTAGGTCTTAGTCTCTTTTTTTTTTTTTTTTTTTTTTTGAGATGGAGTTTTGCTCCTGTTGCCCAGGCTGGAGTGCAGCAGCGCGATCTCAGCTCACTACAACCTCCACTTCCCCGGTTCAAGAGATTCTCCTGCTTCAGCCTCCCGAGTAGCTGGGATTACAGGCATGCACCACCACACCGAGGATCTTAGCTTCATTTCACCCAGCCCCTACTGCAGATGGAGTTGCTCTGGTTCACACACCTCTGACAATTGTGATTCTGTCTGCTAAACATCTGAGGATATACTGAGGCAGGTCCAGTCCACTGTCAAGTTAGGAGAAGAACTAATCACAGCAGCAACGACAAATGGACTGCTGAATTCCGTTTACTTTCTTGTAGTGAAAAGGCACGTTATATAGTGCTTTCTGTGTGATAGGCACTCTTGTAATTGCTTTGCAAATATTAACTCATTCAAATCATGTGATGACCCTGCGGGGCACATGGGTAGACCCAGGCAAGGAATTTGTTTAAGGTCCCTAAGCTAATATGGAGTTGAGTTGAGCTTTGAACCTTGGAAGTCTGGCTTTAGAATTTGTTCTCTTAACCACTGCATTTTAGATGCCTCTCAAATGTCTCTCAATTAATATGATCAAGATGACTGCCCTGATAAGGCTATGGCCTGTGTGTCTCTGCTGAATCTATTTAATTGGGATGCAGATTATAAAATTATCAACTTCTGATAAAATTATCATTAGAGCTCTGTAACATCCATTGAGAAAGAAAAAAAAATCCAGTTAAAACGTCTTAACTTGAAAATGTCTTGAGAACATATATTCTATCCAAGTAGAGATATGCAAATGGTATGTAAATCCCCCACCTACCCTCCCCTCCACACTCTTTCCCACCTCTGGATGTAGAGAGGGGGATGATGGGAAAATCTTTGTTGAGATGCTCATTCTACACAGTCAGAGTTTCCTGGCTATAGGGTAATGATGGTCCCAGGAGACATGTTCAGGGAAGCATGCCAAGCCCTTTTAGTTATCCAGGAGATTTTGGTGAGTATTGCCTGAATTTTCTTAGACTGAGCAAGGGTTTGGGATGGGGTTGAAGGAGGGCAATTATAACCCTTGATTATGAAGGAAAGAAATGGTGATTGCTTTTGCTGCTGAAACAAATAGAAATCATCTTTGTAATAACGGCAATTGTTTTCTCCAACCCTCCTCTGCCTCGGTTCACAAAATACCTTATTAAATCTGGAGAATAAAAATGTGCCTGGGGTAATGGTTTATTATTAGAATAAATAATAGGCAATATGTTTCTTCCACCTTGCAAGGTATCAGATGGAAAGACATTTCATGGTTTAGCTTGTAAAGGTGCTTACATGTGTCAGACCAGCCAGGCTCTTCATGGCCAGGGGCAGCCCTTTCATTTCAAGACCAGCATCAAACCTGAAATGAACAACTCCACAAGACTGCATTCTTGCAGAAAGCAGATGTGGGAGGCCGAAGGGAATCTTGGCCATGTGCTGCTTGGGGCTGCCATGTCTTGCTCAATGTTTGTCTATCTGATTAATCTGCCTGGACCTGGGGGACTTCTTTTGTTGATAATGGGGTCTTCACCAAGTGGGTGCATGGCAGACTGAGTGTGAAAAGCACTTCCTCCCAAGAAAACATCTCATTAAAACCTGTAATTTGAGGTTTGTTCAAGTTCTGTGGGCATCCTGACCTCTGACATCCCTTTAATCAGATAACCAACACTTGAATCTCTCCAGTGACTTACAGCCAGAACAGTGAGTCTCTTGATATAAGTACCATTATTACCAAACAATATGATTTTTAAAGGAACAGCAGGAGAAGTGCTCACTAAATGAGTTGTCCTGCCTGGAAGATACCACACCATGGGTCATTCAAGTGCTAAGAATGCTAAGTGTTTTGAGATTTTAGGATGTGCTCTGTAAAGTATTCCTAAGGACTGTTAGCCATAAATTAAATATGTTAGAGCTTTCAGCATTTGGGCTTGTTGTGCAAGTTTACGTATAACAACAAATCCATTATTATTTTTTCTACTTAGTACTTAGCCTTGTCAAGCTCTTTCCTCCATCTTTCTCGACCCTCCAAAGCTGGCATCCTTTCAAAACCAGACAAGATTTTAGCAGCAGATAATGGTCCTCCCCAAGGTTAAGATGAAAACATCATAGGAGAGCTGGGTGGGTTCTCCAAGTTATTTTTTCAAGTGTTTTTTATTTTTTCATTTATACAACATGAGCCAGAGTCGAGTTAATCATTGCTGACTTGAGTCATTGTTGTGACTTTTTGTTTTTATTTTTTAAATTGATTATTTCTCACCTCCTTTCCCGAATCCTAAGCATTTACTACTACAACACACTTTTTCTCCCTTGTGACAAAAAAAAAAAAAAAAAAAAAAAAACTGCCATGACCAGTGGTGGGATCTGTATTTGCTTATCTGACATAAACTATCCTGTCTTCTTAGAATCAGAGGACACACTTTATTGTGTGATACAGTTGTAAAAAGCAATGGATATGATTACAAACATACGTTGGATTGTAGGACTGTTTTATATTCAAAGATTTCAGGCCTTTGTAAACTCAGATATCTAATAAACATTACATAGGAGACCCTAGGAGCAGACTAAGCAAAGTGACCTCTTTTTATTTTACGCTTGTACTTTTACTTTCCTCCTGAAGAGAATCCACACAAAAATATGTAATGTCCCTGCAGAATTGGAGCTTTGTTTTGTTTTGTTTTTCAAGATAGCTACCCTATATTTATTCTTTTGGTGCTATGGGGAGTTATTTTGATGTTATTATTATTATTATTATTATTATTATTTTGAGACAAAGTCTCACTCTGTCACTAGGTTGGAGTGCAGTGGCGTGATCTTGACTCACTGCAATCTCCGCCTCCCGGGTTCAAGCAATTCTCCTGCCTCAGTCTCCCAAGTAGCTGGGACTACAGGCATCTGCCACCATGCCAGCTAGTTTTTTGTATTTTTCATAGAGACGGGGTTTCACCATGTTGGCCAGGATAGTGTCGATCTCTTGACCTCGTGGTCCTCCTGCCTCAGCCTCCCAAAGTGCTGGGATTACAGGTGTGAGCCACCACACCCGGCTGAGTTATTTCATAGCGACCATTAATCCAGCACTTACTATGTGCCAAGCCAGATTTGGCTTTGATGCTCTACAAATAACATCTCATTTAATTATTACAATAACCCTATAACTTAGAAGCCATTTAAATAATATGATTATGGCTGCTCTTTCTATGAATTTATAAAAGCGATGCATGCTCATTGGAAGAAGTTGAAGTGAAATAACAGCATCCAAGATTAACAGTGAGAAAACCAGCTCCACTGCCGCTTCTTCTCCACTGTTGGTCTGGTTCCCAGGACATCATTTTTGTGCTTTTTGTCTGAAGTTTGTTGTTTATCATTCCAGACTTTTTTCCATGTATAAATGGATATTTTTCTGTGCATGTGCATGTGTGTGTGTGTGTGTGTGTGCATTGTTTTTTTATGCATAAATTGATTATAGGTTAAAAATTGTTTTAACTTGCTTTTGTTTTATTTCATCATGGACATCCTTACTTAAATCATTCAGTTTCTAATGGATCCATAGTATTCCATACTATAGATCAAAGATTGGACAATTATGGCCATGGGCCAAAGGCAGCCCACTGCTTGATTCTATAAAGTTTTTTGTTTTGTTTTGTTTTGTTTTGTTTTTGAAATGGAGTCTCACTCTGTCCCCCAGGCTGGAAGGCAATGGCACGATCTCTGCTCATTGCATCCTCCACCTCCTGGGTTCAAGCGATTCTCCCATCTTAGCTGCCTGAGTAGCTGGGATTACAGGCACTTGCCACCATGCCCAGCTAATTTTTTTTTTTTTTTTGGTATTTTTAGTAAAGACAGGATTTCACCATGTTGGTCAGGATAGTCTTGAACTCCTGACCTCGTGATCCACCCACCTTGGCCTCGCAAAGTGCTGGGATTACAGGCGTGAGCCACCGCGCCCGACCCTGTAAGTAAAATTTTATTGGAATACAGTAACAACCATTTGTTTACACACTGTATCAATGACTGCTTTTTTTTTTTTTTTTTTTTTTTTTTTTTTTTTTTTTTTTTTTTTTTTTTTACCATGATGGCAGAGCTGAGTAGCTGCAGCAAAGACAAGAGGGTGTATGGCTCTCAAAGTGTAATATATTTCCTATTTGGCTCTTAAGAGAAAAAGTTTTTCAGCCTCTAATGTAGATGAACCACAATTCTTTTAACCATTTCATTACTTGTGGACAGTGGCATTCTTCTCAGTTCTGGGTCTGTTCCATGACAAGCGCTGTCCTTATTTCCTCATTTGCCCTTGCGCTCTGTTAAAGAGATTCCTAGAATGTGAACCATTGAATTAAAGGAAATGGAAGTTCTGCATTGTGATAAGTGCCATCTGCCCCCTCAAAACAATTGGTACCAATTTAGCCACACTTCTTAAAAAGATAGTATCAAACCTTTCGAAATTTCAAAGAAGCTGTTGCCTTGCGGGACAAAGCCAGGATTTAGACCCAAGTCATTGGACCCAGTACTTCTTGTGAAAACCTGCTGTCTCTCTCATTAATTTGAATACCAATTGCTGGTATTTGCTGAATTTTTAAATGTGCTGAGTGCTTTGCTTAGTAATTCAAATAGATTATGCTCACAATAATAGTAGACACTATGCAGGTACCATATTGTCTCTATGGTACAAATGGGGAAATTGCCTGCAGAGACTATATAATGTGGCCAACATTACGTAGGTGATGTACAAGGACTGGACTTCCTTCGTCTGATCCTGAACCTCCAGTCTCCATTGGGGAGAAAACTGGATCTACAGAAGGGCTTAGTGCTTTGATATCAGAGAAATCTAATTTGGTGGAAATTATTCTGGTCCTTACCTCAAGAAGCCAGGTATGGAAATGTATGTGTTTTATGGAACTAGATAACACTAGCTAGTCAGTGCATGTCTTGTAGAGAAACACAAGTGTGTAAACAGCATCTTGTCAGGGTAGAGTAGCTAATGAGTACCTGCTAAGGACAAGTGAGGCACAGATTGGGGGAGGAAGGCTAACAATGTCGGTATCCATGGTTTTGGCTGATTTACTTGACCCTGGAAGCTGTGTACAACAGTGATTCAGAGAGGAAACCTAGTCAATCCATCTGGATGGTAATTCCCTCTTGAATACTTCCTATCTTTATGGTTTCAGGAATTTACTCACTCCGTGCCTCAGTTTCTCTACCTGTAAAATAGAGCTAGAATCAAATCAGCCAATGAAATCAATTGTCAGCTGCTTACAAATTTCTGAGAATTAACTGAGCTCGTAACTAGGAACTGTTTAGCTCATTTTATGACATGTTATAAACGTTGGATACATTTTAACGACTGTTAGTGTGAAATTTATTTCAGCAAAAAGTGATTAAGGCCGGGCGCAGTGGCTCACATCTGTAATCCCAGCAGTTTGGGAGGCCCAGGCGGGTGGATCATTTGAGGTCAGGAGTTCGAGACCAGCCTGGCCAACATGGCAAAACCCCATTTCTACTAAAAATACAAAAATTAGCCGGGTGTGGTGGCGCGCACCTGGAATCCCAAGTACTTGGGAGGCTGAGGTGGGAGAATAGCTTGAACTTGGGAGATGGAGGTTGCAGTGAGCCAAGATTGCACCACTGCACTCCAGCCTGGGTGACAGAGGAAGAGTTTGTCTCAAAAATAAATAAATAAATAAAGTGATTAAAACAATTACTTTCCTAGCAGCATAGTTAAAATTGAGCAAAACCTATGTTATGTAATCCCAAAGTACCTTCGCTTCCACCCTCCACACCCCAATCTAGTGTTCTCCCTTACTTTGTCCAACTTTTGACTGTGCCATTCACAGTATCTTGTTTCTGTATCCTTGGGGAGATCCGCCTGCTCAACTCCTATTTACTCAGTAAGGGCTACATCGAGGGTCTCATGTCCAGAAACACCTGACTGATGTCTCCTCCACTGCTTTCCTCCTTCAGCAGGCTGGGCTGCTGCCTCTCCTTTGAGCAGCCCTGGAACCCTATTGTTTTCTTTTCTGTCACATATGACCCTGTATCATCATCTTTATTTTATTCATCACTCCTCCCCTGTCTTTTTTAAATAAAATGTACAATGTGTCATTTATTTTATACATTTTTTTGAGTTTCACTAAGAATTTCTTTCATTATTATTATTATACTTTAAGCTCTAGGGTACATGTGCACAATGTGCAGGTTTGTTACATATGTATACATGTGCCATGTTGGTGTGCTGCACCCATAACTCATCATTTACATTAGGTATATCTTCTAATGCTATCCCTACCCCCTCCCCCTCCCCACAATAGACCCTGGTGTATGATGTTTGCCTTCCTGTGTGCAAGTGATCTCATTGTTCAATTCCCACCTATGAGTGAGAACATGCGGTGTTTGGTTTTCTGTTCTTGTGATAGTTTGCTGAGAATGATGGTTTCCAGCTCTATCCATGTCCCTACAAAGGACACGAACTCATCCTTTAAAATGTATGAGGTGTCATTTAGATACACATCCTCTTTCATTAGCACAGTGTTAGGCAGTTAGTACCCAGAGTACACATCTCAAATGTGTATGATAATCCTGAAATGCATCAAGGAAAAGGCAAACTGCGGGGCTCACCTTAGGTACTTGGAGACGTGTGTTTATAGGAAAATGCCATCTTGTTTCAGAAAAATTTATAATGATTACAAAAACAGCAACACTGAGAAATACTCACAGCTACCAATTGATTTGATTTATTGAGTTCTATGCTGCTAAACTTGTCCAGTGCTTTCCTTCTAAGTGATTCACAATTGTCCTGAAAACTGGGTTTTCCATTCTATTATTGCGGACATGAAAACATGCACATCTGTTTATCCATTTATTTATTGTGTGTCGTATATTTCTTTTGACTCCTATTTTCCCCAGTTCAAGTTAATCTCTCACCAATTCCCTCTTGCACTTGACTCTTCTGCCATATTCAATTATTGCACTTCCGTAATCTCACTGAGCTTTCCACACATCCCCGCTCCTTTCCTCCGAATATATATTTTTTTCATTCTTTCCCTGGATACATTGTCTAAAAGACAGAACAAAAACAACCAAACAAAATACACTAACACCTTTCTCAATTCTCTAATACAAGTTTGGCCACCTCCTATGCACTGTGAGTACCTCTTGTACTTTCACTATACAAATGTTCTCTGTATTGTAATTATCCATAGACTTCATCTTTTCCCCCACCTAGACAATAGCTCCAGCAGCCTTCTTTGCTATTGTATTCCTGGCACCTAGGACAGTGTCTGACATCCAGAAGGTGCTTGAGATATATGTGTACATATATATGCATGTGTGGGTATGAGTGTGTATGTGTGTGGGTAAATGGATATATATGAAAGGATGGATGAGTAAACAAGTGGATTCCAACATCATACTCATCTCGAGAAAAGGAAGACTCAGTTCTAGTTCTTGCAGAGCCAGTCTGATGTGTGGGAGAGAAAATCAGACTGGAAATAGGGTCAGAATAAAGCGGGAAGAACTGATAAGAGAGAACTCAAAGTCAGGAGAAGGATGAAAAACGCTGAGTGTGAGAAAGCGTCTTTGGCCCTGTTGGCTAAATGAAGATAGGAGATGGGGAAGATGAATCCCTGCTATTAAACATCCCACTCAACCAGGAGAGCAAAGGGTCTCATGCTGAAGTTTATTGCTTCAGTTTCTAACCTTTCATAAGTGCTTACTTGGCAGCCCTTTCGAGAGTGGTATTTGATTCTGGAAGCATCTTAAAGGAGCAGCGCCCGACCTTCCACTTCCCTTTTTTTTCATTTAGGCCATAAAATATATTGGTTTTGTGCATTACTGCCATGGGAGAAAAAAAATATCACATGTTAGTTTCCAAATGAAATGACATTTGATGAAGTGTACATTTAAGATATGTTTCAAGGCTGGCTTTTAAAGAGTGCTCAGGTAGGGTCTTTCTTCATCACAGACTGTAGGGAGTTACAGGTGCCTTTTTCCAACCCCCCCCCCCAATCCCCGCACCCCGAGCCTCTCCCATAATGGTTATGGGGAAATTTTTTAAAGAGCCTCATTTGTTGCAGCAGTAACTTAGTGAGTGTTCCGAGCACTGTTACACCCTGTTTGGGATGCTGTTTGATGAGCAAGGCTGCAGCCGAAACACACAACACGTGATGGGACTCTGCCATTTTGTGCAGTGGACAGCTCTGTCTTCAGGGAAGATGTGAGGAAAGCATGGATCTGCATTTGTTGATCGCTACTTAAAGGAGGGGAGGTCACTGGCCACCTTACTCATGAGATATGTATGTCACTGAATTGACTCAAATTGGCCAGGGACTCCCACTTCCAAACAAAGGGGTTGGCAGTGGGTGGAGTATGGTGGTGGTGGTGGCATCCAGTTTCTTAATTACTTATGAAATAGTACAGGTGCATGACCCCAAAAAAGAAGCTGGATATTATCACTAGAATATAAGCAAAACAATATGGGATGCTGTGCAGGGAAAAATAAACACAGCAAAAACAAATATGTCTACTATGGAGATTACTTGAAATGTCCTTTTCATTATTCACAAATCTCATTTTCCTTATTAGGCTTCATTTGAAGGGCAGCAAAGCTATTTCCTTGGCTACTGTTGGATTTTGCATTTGACATTGTCTGCAATAGGAATATGATCGTGTGCTGCCACTTCACATAGCACAGGTCAGAGGTCAGCAGGCCACCTGGTTCCTTCAGTGTCAACATTGTGCTCCTGTGAGTCTGGCAAATCCTTGTAATATTTGAAGGCAGATGTTAAAAATACTAATCTAAGATATACTTTTTTTTTTTTTAATAGTGTGAGACAGAGTCTCGCTCTTTTCCCCAGGCTGGAGTGCAGTGGCGCGATCCTGGTTCACTGCCTACCTCTACTGCCCAGATTTAAGCGATTCTCTTGTCTCAGCCTCCCGAGTAGCTGGGAACTACAGGTGTGTGCCACCACGTCTGGCTAATTTTTTTTTTTTTTTGTATTTTTAGTAGAGATGGAGTTTTACCATGTTGGCCAGCCTCTTCTGGAACTCCTGACCTCAGGTGATCTGCCCACCTCGACCTCCCAAAGTGCTGGGATTACAGGCGTGAGCCACCATGCCCAGCCAAGATAAACTTTTTATTAATTAAGGAAAATCAATGCTATCACTATTACTGTACATTTTTTTAAAACACCTGTATTTCTGCAAGGTACTGATATTAAAATACTTTCTGATTATTAATGTCCTGCATGTTACGAAGGATAATTTGAAAACTACAGAAAAGCATTAAGAAGGAAGCATTGCCCTCAGTCTTTAGTTGCATCGGCTATTAGTTTTATATTTTACACATAGATAACGTGTTCCCTTTTGAGTTAATTTTTGTATAAAGTGTGAGGTTTAGGTAAAGGGGTGTGTGTGTGTGGGTGCACATCCAGTTACTCTAACATTATTTGTTCTGGGCATATCACTTTTTATAGGTTTTCTTAAAGGTAGTATTATAACACATATCTTTCTCTCAGTCTACAAGACTCAGTATTTTGCCTCTTTAATTGGAACACAGAAACGTTATCACCCGTGTTAATTACCTTGACTCTCGTGATTGTTTTTACAATTTATACATCCATTAAAATACCAAGTTGAACACCTTAAATATATATAATTTTTATTTTTTAATTGTGCCTCAGTAAAGATGGGAGATAATAAAACTTATCACCATGTATGTCTCTTTTTCTTTAGTCTTTATGTTTTGTTTATCTTTTTTTTTTTTTTGGAGCGCAGGGGACAGTCTTACTCTGTGTGCAGTGGCGTGATCTTGGCTCACTGCAACCTCCGTCTCTTGGTTTCAAGCGATTCTGCTGCCTCAGCCTCCCAAGTAGTTGGGATTATAAGCAGATGCCATCATGCCCAGCTAATTTTTGTATTTTTAGTAGAGACAGAGTTTTGCTGTGTTGACCAGGCTGGTCTTGAACTCCTGACCTCAGGTGATCTGCCTGCCTCGGCCTTCCAAAGTGCTGGGATTACAGGCATGAGCCACTGCGCCCAGCCTATGTTTTGTTTATCTTGTGTATTGTATATCCATAAATTGAAAAGCTCTTCATGCAATTCCCCCTGCCCCTGCCTTTTTTTTTTCATTTTTTGCTTTAAGATATTAAACATTTTTTAATGAACTCAAGAGTACAGTCACCTATTAACATTTACCCATATGTTTACCCTTTCCATTTCCAGCACTTCCTTTCTTGTTGTTTGAAGTTTCCTTCACGTATCATATTTCCTTTAACTGGAAAACTTTCTATAGTGATTATTTTAGAGCAGGTCCATCTGCAGTGAATTTGCTTAGTTACCTTCATATTTCACTTTCATTTCTAAAGGATATTTTCATTGGATTTAGTATTCTCAGTTGACAGTTATTTTCTCAGTTCTTTTGTTTTTGTGTGTGTTTGTTTTTGAGACAGAGTCTCGCTCTGTCCCCAAGCTGGGGTGCAGTGGTGCAATCTCGGCTCACTGCAAGCTCCGCCTCCCGGGTTCACGCCATTCTCCTGCCTCAGCCTCCCGAGTAACTGGGACTACAGGTGCCCACCACCGTGTCCAGCTAATTTTTTGTATTTTTAGTAGAGACGGGGTTTCACCGTGTTAGCCAGGATGGTCTCGATTTCCTGACCTTGTGATCCGCCCGCCTCGGCCTTCCAAAGTGCTGGGATTACAGGCGTGAGCCCCTGCGCCCGGCCTATTTTTTCAGTATTTAAATAACTGGGTGCTACTTTCTGCCAACCTCTCTGGATTTTCATTTGTCTGTTTTGTTTACTTTGAATTTTGTTTTAAATCCATAGTTATTTGAATTGTTGGGTCTTTACAAGTATTGCATTGTTTGTCTGGCTGTTTTCAGTGTGTTTTAATTTTAGGCTGTACCAATGTGATTATGATATATGTGGTTGTGGATTTCATTGATTTTAACTCTTAGTTTCTTGAAACTGTGTTTATATCTTTTGTCAAATGTAGGAAGTTTTCAGCCATTATTTCTTAGCATGTTTTTTCTGCAGTGAACTCTTGATCCTTATATTCTAGAATTCCAGTAACATGAAATGTTGTACCTTTTGATATTTGTTTCACAGTCTCTGAGTTTCTCTTTTTTTTTTTTTTTTTTTTTTTTTTGAGACAGAGTCTTGCTTTTTCACCCGGGCTGGGGTGCAGTGGCGCGATCTCCGCTCACTGCAAGCTCCGCCTCCCGGGTTCACGCCATTCTTCTGCCTCAGCCTTCCGAGTAGCTGGGACCACAGGTGCCCTCCACCTTGCCCGGGTAATTTTTTGTATTTTTAGTAGAGATAGGTTTCACCATGTTAGCCAGGATGGTCTCGATCTCCTGACCTCGTGATTCGCTTGCTTCGGCCTCCCAAAGTACTGGGATTACAGGCGTGAGCCACCCTGCCCGGCCCGAGTTTCCCTTTTTTTTTTTTTTTTTTTTTTTTTTTTTTTTTACATTTTTTTTCCTCTATGTTTAGATTGGATATTTTTTATGTGCTCAAGTTTACTTCTTTTTCTTCTGTTGTCTTCATTCTGTATTTGGACACATTCAGTGAGATTTTATTTTATTCCATTTTATTTAATTAATTTTGTTGAGATGAAGTCTCACTTTTATAGTCCAGGCAGGACTGCAGTGGCACGATCTCAGCTCGCTGCCACCTCTGCCTCCCGGGTTCAAGCGATTCTGCTGCCTCAGCTTCCTGAGGCTGGTCTTACAGGTGCCTGCCACCACGCCCCACTCATTTTTGTATTTTTAGTAAAGAAGAGGTTTCACCATGTTGACCAGGCTGATCTCGAATTCCTGACCTTAGGTGATCTGCCCCCCATGGCTTCCCAAAATTCTGGGATTACAGGCATGAGCCGCCATGCCCAGTCCGAGATTTTGGTTATTTTTACGGTTGTAAAATTTCCTTTTGGTTCTTTTTTTTTTTTTTTTTTTTTTTTTTTGAGACAGAGTCTTGCTCTGTCTCCCAGACTAGAGTGCAGTGGCACGATCATGGCTCACTGCAACTTCCGCCTCCCAGGTTCAAGCGATTCTCCTGCCTCCGCCTTCCGAGTAGCTGGGACTACAGATACCTGCCACCATGCCCAGCTAATTTTATTTTTGTAATTTTAGTAGAGATGGAGTTTCATCATGTTAGCCAGGATGGTCTTGATCTCCTGACCTCATGATCCCCTCGCCTCAGCCTCCCAAAATTCTGGGATTACAGGCATAAGCCACCGCGCCCAGCTCCTTTTGGTTCTTTACATCTTTCGTTTCTTTGCTAACACTGTCCATTTCTTTTATTTTCATTTATTTTCAGTGTGTTTTTTCTTACTCTTTGGAGCAGTTGTGTAACAGCTGCTTTAAAGTTTTTATTTGATAATTCCAACATCTTTGCTATCTGGATGTTGGTGTCTGTGAATGTCTTTTCCCATGCAAGTTTAGATTTTCCTGGTTCTTTGTATGCTAAGTCATTTCGGTTTGTATCCTGGGTATGTTGAAGATTGTGTTATGAGACTCTAGGCCTTGTTTAAATCCCATGGAAGTTGTTGATATGTTTGTTTTAGTAAGCAATCAATCTTGTTGGTTTCAGGCTGAAAGCTCTTGCTTTTCTTCTGTGGATTTGTTTCCAATATCAGTTCTGTTGGGTGTCTCCCATGTACATATCAAGTCTGGGACGTGGGCAGTAGTCTGTTCCTTAGTTCAATTATCAAAGCTTATGGAAACTTTTTAGGGTCAGATACAGACATGAGCAGAGAGGTGAGTGCAAGAGTTTGTAAAAAATAACGTATGAGGGTAATTCTCCCCCATTATTTTCTCTCCAGGATCCTCAAAGTAATACTTGTTTTCGAGGGTTCCCCATTTTTTGTCCTCCACCCAGAAAGCTGGTGGTATTTTGTTTGTTTTTCATTTTTCTGTTCACATGCTTGGCATCTGAGTCTGCATTTAGGGCCAAGTGTCGAGAGAAGAGAGGAAATAAAGAAAAGCAATGGGAGGTGGGAGTTGTTTGCCCAACCTCTTGGGACCGCAGTCGTAGATGTTAAGTGTCTGTAGCCGCCCCACTTGCCACTGTTGTTTATACAGGAACACTATCCTGAGATTGCCTGGAGACTGCAGCGTAAGAGGAGAGATAAACTTTTAAAAAGAAAGAATAATAATAATAAAAAAAAGAACAATGGGGATTTTCCCTATTCTCTAAGCATTAAGATTCCTGTGTCTCGTTTCTCAAGACAAAACCAAAGTGCTTCTCCTGAGTCTCTATCTGCCTGGGTGTCTGATTTTCAGCTCTTGGCTACCTTGCACCCACACTAAGGGGTATTGGTGGTGGTACCACTTATCTGGTGGTACTTTAAATTTTGGTCGTTTTGTTCCCCCCTCCACTTGCTGCTATTTAATTTTTGCAGATCTCGAATAGCTGCCCCGTGCATTCTATACAGTTCTCCTCTCTGCGTTCAGTCAGGGAAGCAGGATGAATTCTTTCGTCTCCATCTTGTCAAGAACCGAAACCTCGCTACCCACTTCATTTATTTTACTGTGTTAAAATACACGTAAAATAAAATTCAGCATTTTCACCATTTTACAGTATACATTTTACTGGCGCTTAAGTAAACTCTCAATGTTGTGCAAATATTATCCAGTTTGAGAACATTTTAATCACCCCAAATAGAAACCTCATACCCATTAAGCAGTCACTCCTCCTTTTCCATTAACCCAGTCCTCTGGCAACTGTTAATTTGCTCTCTGTTCTCAATCAATTTTCCCCACTTCATCTTTTAACAGTTTATGGAGACATAATTTACATAATATAAAGTCACCTATTTCAGGTGTATAATTCAATGTGGGTTTTTTTTTTTTTGGATGTTTATAGAATTGTACCAGTTTCTTTTTTAATTTTTGGAGTATTTCTCCTAGTCTTTTCCTCTTTAGTTTCTTTTTCTTCCTTTACTTTTATCTTTTTTTTTCTTTTTCTTTTGAGACGGAGTTTTACTCTTGTTGCCCAGGCTGGGGTGTAATGGTGGGATGTTAGCTCACTGCAACCTCTGCCTCCCGGGTTCAAGCGATTCTCCTGCCTCAGCTTCCCAAGTAGCTGCGATTGCAGGCACCCAACACCACCACCCCCCAGCTCATTTTGGTATTTTTAGTAGAGTTGGGGTCTCACCATATTGGCCAGGCTGGTCTTGAACTCCTGACCTCAGGTGATCCACCCGTCTTGGCCTTCCCAAGTGCTGGAATTACAAGCATGAGTAATTGCACCCGGCCTTCCTTCCTTTTCTTTAATGATCTGTTTCACTGTATTTTTAACACAAGATAGGAACCCTAATATTGTATATTTCTGTGGTTTCTTTTCTTAAAAACTAAATGGTGTCTTTTAAACATTTTTCAGATCTCTATATTTAAAACTTTGTTTCTCAGTGGTACATGTTATGCTACACTATCAGTATAGTATGTTTTTAATTTTCCCATTATCACACATCATAATTTTTTTTCATAAATAATGCTGTGGTTCATTGACATGGAAGTAAACATTTGTGTGCCTCTCTGCCTATTTTCTTAAGAGCTACTCTTAGTTGTAATATTTCTGGGTAAAAAAAAAGGCATAGAAAAGCACTGATTTTAGATTTTTGGGCTCTGGTGCATTCCTTAAGTAAAGATTCTTCTTTTTGTTTTAGAAGAAGTCAGAAGAAACTTTCTGTACAAAATGCGTAAAATATACATCAAAAGGTTCCTAAACCTCCATATCCCTTCGTAAAAGTTTCAAAAACTTACAGTATATTGTCTGGTGCTGGAAGTCGGGAGTTGTTTCATTGGTTAAAAAAAAAAATACCGGAAAGATACATAATAAAGACGAATGAAGACCTAAATTTTATTTCGGCCTAAACTATTTTAGTTCACAGTGGAGTCTACTAGCTCCTGATGACAGAATGACCATATATGTCAAATTTCCTTGTGTGTGTTACTTTTTATCTGTGTTCTTAGTATAATCATGTAATACCACTCCACCCATCCCTCTTAACCCACCTATGTTTTCTTGTTTGGATAATAAGTTATATGGTCACTCTAAAGAAGCATCCTTGGACATTAAGTAAAACATGTCAACAGGGCAAAGATAATCAATGCAGGGCATATGTATTGCTAACACCCATTTTTCTATCTGATGGTTGAAAGTAGAAACCTACCGGGGTTTCTTTCTCTGATAGAAGCATTGACCTCAGAATTCTCCCCAGTACAATCCTATGGGGACTTACTACCATCAGATTAGAACTGGACCATAAAATATAACCCAGTTGTCAAGGCATGTAGCTGACACTGCTGGCCCTGAACATCAGAGAAGACTGTGTGTTTTCCACTGACTTATCACAACCATCTCGAGTGGACCTTTATGGAGGAATTCCTGCACCTGTGAGATAGGGCAGGCCGGAGATTTCAGGGCAAAGGGTGGGGGGTTTCTTGACGAGAGGGGAGCCGCCCTTATCCCAGGCAGATGCTGCCTCCCACACATTCTCCTACACCTCTCTCCTAATCCCCTTTCCAGTGTCTGACGTATCCTAGCTGTGCTTCTGAATAACACAATTGAACTCTAAGTGAGGCTTGAGCTATGTGAGGCTTGAGCTATGTAGACCTAAAGAAAAATTAAATACATAATTAATTAATTATGGGTTTTCTTTGAGCTGAGTAATTAAAAGTAACTTTCTGTTTTCTTTCATGTTTTTCTGATGCAGAGCCTTCTGACTTTTCCCCTTCGTTTTCTCTTCTTTGTAGGTTTCAAGACAACAGATGAATTGTGAAAGAGAGCAGCTAAGGGTAGGTGCACCTGCTTGTAAAATGCTTCCTGATTCTCATTTTTGTGTGATAAGCAAAAATTTCCTTGTCTCTCCCAAGACACAGATTCTAAATAACAGGCTTCATCTTAAGACTGGTAGAGTTGAAAATATTTATCCCAGCTAATTTAGTATTGATTGAGCTGGTAAATACAGTATATCTTCTTTTGAAGTGCCATTATAGTAGATATGGATTTTTTGATTTAGTTTCAGCAATAAATACTTCTCTTCTGGAATTTGTTTGACATCATTGTAGTCTTTTTATGTACAACACGAGGTCTAAGTAATAACAAAGGTCAAAAGGATGGCTTGCTGCCTTCTTAATATGGATACCAGGCTGTTTGCTGAGTGGCTAAAATGCTCTTTGGCTGTTGACTGCGGTGGGTGAGCAAGGAATATGTCAAGGGCGTTTTCTAGGAGAATTTGCGTTATCTATAGACCTCTTGGTTTTAGTGACATTTGTGTATATGGGAGAGGGAGACAACATTTTAAACCTCATATTCTATTTCCCCACTTAAAAATGAAACTCTCTTGGTGCTCGGGTATATCGGTATAAGGAGTATTCCCCAGATGTGGAGGGAGTGTTTGGTTATAAATGGAGCTTGGTGACATTGTTCGGCTTTCATCGCGTCTCAGTGGACATTCTTCTTGGTATGGGGATGGCATTTTTAGAAACGGTGGGATTTCTCCCCATTTGTTTTCTTTTAAATGAATTCATGTTTTCGGTGGACGAGATTCAAATTATGATTGGTCTATCTTTCATGTCACTAATGGAAGTTGGCAGTTTTTACTGGACAATGTGCCTTGTAGCCATGTTTTCAAATTGTTATAAAAATTAGAGAAATATGCTGCTTTTAAAACCACAACAGTGTGATTTGGCGTCGGGAAACCACTGTGCCCAAAGGTGTCTAATAAATAAGAATAATGTATCAGACAGGCCTAATACCTTCGTACACTGCCCTGTAACTTCAGAGCATTTACCTAATGATAGTGTCATGATGGCAATAATTTGTAGAGTTGCTTGCGTCTGACACTTGCTGTTGGCATCAGGTTTGTCAAGTACTTGGGTAAAATAACAGAATCCAGGTGCATGAAACCAAGGAAGCGAGTTAAGGTTTTCTGTTTCTTTTATGCATATTTATGTACTATCTCAGTATGGCCCTCTCTACCCACTTTCCTTCAAGTACCTGTGCCAACATTAGTTGTGACCCTTTCCTTCATGGAACAGACTTCAAGATGTTTTAAGCTTTTCTGAACTCTCTTACTGCCTTTTTTTTTTTTTCCTGCAGTCTGAATTACTGGTTCATCCTATTAAATAATGTATTACAACTTCAGATTTCTCTTGCTGTTTGAATGGGGACGATGGCCAGAACTAGGTCAGAGCTAGATAAAGAGAAATATGTGCCTTTGTCTCCAGGAGTCCCTGATAAATTCCTGAGAATTAAGATAATCTTGAAATCTCTATTGCAAATGGCACTTGCCTGGCAAGTTAAGGACACAGTAGGTAATGAAGGGTTTATTTGCATTTTAAGGGATTATTTCTCATTGATGACTTCATTGTCGACAGGGGCGCTGTTTAGGTTCAAGAATGGAGTCTTCCCCTCTCTGTTACATAAATGCAGGGAGTGGCTTGATATTAACATAATGGTTCATTTACATTAGTCCCCAGTGAGGCTCCAATAGCCCCATCTCTAACATCAGGAACCAGTGGTTTGTTTGTTGTTACTTTTGTGGTCACTGTTTTTGCTTTTTAAATGAATTAATGTTTTGAACTGATAGATGGCGCATTTGATTGGATAGAGCACACATATATAGGGTTCAAAATTTAAATACTACCAAAGAGAGTGCAATGGAATTTTCCCTTCCCACATGACTCAGGCGTCCAGCTCCCTCTGGGAGACCCCCAGTGTGATTAAGTACTGGTAGCTATCTCATCTGTAGATATTTTCTTCTGTTCTCTTCATTTTTGTTCTCTGTCTTTCCATCTCTTTTTCTTCCTCCTTACCTCTCTCCCTCTTTTCCTTTCACGGCTGTGTCTTTAAGAGCCCCTCCACCACCTCAAAAGAAAACTTCCTTTATTAAGGTGACTTTTTTTTTTTTTTTTTTTTTTTTTGAGACAGAGTTCCTTTCTTTCGCCAGGCCGGAATGCAGTGGTGCAATCTCGGCTCATGGCAACCTCTGACTCCTGGTTTAAGCAATTCTTGTGCCTCAGCCTCCAGAGTAGCTGGGATTACAGGCACGTGCCACCACGCCCAGCTAATTTTTTTTTTTTTTTGTATTTTTGGCAGAGATGGGGTTTCACCATGTTGGCCAGGATGGTCTCCATTTCCTGACCTTATGATCCGCCTGCCTCGGCCCCCCAAAGTGCTGGGATTACAGGTGTGAGCCACCGTGCCAGGCCTGAGGGGGGCATTTTTTAAGGATTTCTGAAAGAAATTTAGAACTGAAATGTAAATACCTGTCCATCTCAATGCAATGCATTTTCCTTAATCTCGTTTTGCTTTGTTAGAAAGAGAGTGGAAGAAAAATAGAAATCTATTTAGTTACCACATCGTTGAAGGATAACTGTCTGCAAGCCACAATTAAAATGTGTCCTAAGTGCAGCAATCAAAATGTATTTCCAGATTTGCTATCCAGGATGACTAGGACTGTGGCCGTGTTATCACGTTGAAGGTCCTTCATTAGTGCATTCTGTTGTCAGAATTCAGGGATATAAGTGGATAGTTGTAAAATTTATTCCTTTTCCTTGGCCTCCTGGAAATAGCAGATGATGCAGAAAGATAAAGCTGCCATTTCTGTTTTGTGCCCATCGAAGCTGTGTAGGAATTGGCGTATCCTATACTTGGTCTTAGGATCTCCTTTCTTTTTCTCACGAAGCCTAAGTTAATTTTTCCAAAACAGACTCTGTGAAGTGCTTAGTATCTTGAAGATATTAAGAAGTCTTTAAAACGATTATATGATTAATTTTAGGAAATACCATGTTAAAAAAAAAGCGGAAATGTTTTTGTTTTTTAACTGCAGGACTTCTCATAGCGTTTAATGTGCAAAGGTGAAATACAAAGAGTTCAATATAATATACAACTTTTGTCTAACTCAGCTGACTACAAAACATTTTTGGTTGTAGGACATACTCTTGAAATCATATCAGTATTATCAGTTAAGATGCTATTATCTGTGAGTTACAGAAAAGCTAAGAGTTATTTACAAAAATAAATAACTCTCCACCTCCCAGTTCCAGGGTGGATTCAGAGGCTTTTCGGTATCAGGGCAGTGGTTTGGAATCCCTGTACTTCCCTTGGCCTTTCCTTCTTCCAAGATGGCTGCCATCTACCCCATATCACTTTCTCACAGGGCAGCACTCTCATCGGAGGAGGAGCGTCTCCTTCACAGCTCTTGCATTTTATTGGTGGAAAATAATTCCCAGAATTCGTCACTGCAACCCTTTTCTTAGATCTCATTGGCCAATCTGTACATCAGTCACTGGCAAGGTGAACTGGAATCTCAGTGATTGGCTGCAGCAGTTATGATTCATTTCCGGCATCAGGCACATTGTCACCTGAACATAAACAGGATTTACTTAAACTGAAGGAAGGAGAAAATGCACTCCAGAGTAGTTACCAAGTGGCGTCTGCCACAAAAGGAATCCACAGGGGTCCACTCTGTTTGTCAGGGTGCTGGTTTCCTGTCATTACTTTTCATTACTCTCTTTCATCCTACATATATGGGCTCAGCAACTGTGTGAATTCTGGTTTGTGGAATTTGACACAGATGTTTTGCTGCCAGCCTTGAATCTCACAGGTCACATCGCCCATCCTAACCTATATCCTAACTTTTCTACCCATCTTGGCACTGTCTTTGTATTTTGCCTTGTGTAATTTGGACTGCACTGGATATAGTCTTTGCTCATATCCCCTCAGCATTAGGTGTGGACAGCAGGCATGAGGCATCGTACCTTAGTTACCAGCTCAGCCCAGATATGCTGTCCATGAGCTTTCTGGCTCCTACCCTTCCCAAGAGAAGGGCATCAGCCAGTTACTCCTAACAGGAGGATCACTCTTCTCAGAGAACTATTGGGATTACTCACATTGCTCAGTTGTTATGCAAACTATACAACAGGGGACTTGTTCATTCCTCCATCCCAAGGTTTGTCAATCTAGACTAGACTGAGTCTTCTTCTGAGCTTGCAATTCACATTACTGGCTGGATTCTTCTGGGGAGATGGTCACAGGAGCTCACTAAGGAATCTGTGCATGAATCACTCCTGATTCTATGGGCTGTATTTACCAGCTTGTTCCAGCATCACTACAGGTCATGGTGATAGTTGTGCAGTGACCATATCCAGTTATCAACATTTACCTCTCCAGCATCTGAACTAACAGATGGACAAATAAACAAGTAAGACAGAAATAATATGATCCCAGGAGCCTTTGTTTCCCTGAACAATCTACCGGTTGAGGGAGATTGTATGGTCATAGGGTGGGAGATTCCAGTGCCCACTTTTCTGAGCACTCATAAAATATTTGACTACAAAGGGATCTTTGTGCTTGAGTATTAGATGTTGGTTTGGGGGCTAATTAACAAGCTCAGTTAGAAAACTACTAAGTAGCCAAATGCATGAATGCCAGATTCTGTTCTGTGGATTCAAATACTGATCTGCAGTATGGCAACGTGATACTGTAGTCAGCATACTGGGAAGGGTGGGTAGGGCTGGTGAAGTCCTGGTTGTGGACTTAGGTTCAGATCCAACTTCTAAATGCTCCTTAGTGTCTCAGAGCTTGACTGTATGCATAAAATGAGAATAGCTTTCTCATAGGATTGGTGACTGGATAAAACAATTTAGTTAAAGCACTGCCAAAAAAAAAAAAAATGCAGACCTCGTAATCAACAAGGTGAGCTACTGTTAATACAGTATTATTCCCAAGAATTATTTCACTTCTCTTCCTCCTGGAAATACCAGCCAAGAGCATACAGACAGCACATATCTGTTGCCACCCAACTCCCCGCAAGAAAAGACAACACAAAGGGCAGGCTCTGTAGTTGATGACATGGCAAAATATTTAGGAGATAACTCCCTCTCAGTTAAGGTTATTTGGAATGCAAACAATAGAGACAGATTCTTAAGCAGAAAAGGCATGCACCCAGGCCTCCCAGGAATCAGAGCTTAGAATGGGAAAGCTGTCTGAACTCCACATATCTCTTGCTCATCTCCTGTCTTTGTTTCTCTTCGTGGGTCCTCTATGGATTTTTCTTTTGATAAAGACTCCCTCTACCTTTATGCACACATGACACCTTCTAGCCCCTAAATGTATGCTGCATCACTTTCCACCGGTATAGGGACGGACCATCAGTGCATCCTGGTTACACATTCCTGAAAAGAAGCCTGATTGGCTTAGTCTGGATCAGTTGTTCACTCTGGGCCAATTGGATCTGTCCAGGGAAATGGTATGAAGAAACATAGTTGCCCAGGGCCAACTCTTGAGGGAAGACTTCATTATTGGGGAAAAGGAGCCATTACTGGCTGAGTAAATAACATCAAAGATGCCAGGCGTGGCGGCTCATGCCTGTCATCCCTGTACTTTGGGAGGCTGAGGTGGGTGGATCACTTGAGGTCAGGAGTTCGAGACCAGCCTGGCCAACATGGTGAAACCCTGTCTCTGCTAAAAATACAAAAATTAGCCAGGCATGGTGGCAGGCCCCTGTAGTCCCAGCTACTCCAGAGGCTGAGGCAGGAGAATTGCTTGACCCCGGGAGGTGAAGGTTGCAGTGAGCAGAGATCATGCCACTGCACTCCAGTCTGGGCGACAGAGGGAGACTGTCTGAACAAACAACAACAACAACAACAACAACAACAACAAAACCCACAATAAAAAACCACCGAAGATATAGATATAGATATCTGCTATGCTTTCAAAACATGGCTATCGGCGTTGAACAAAGGATCCTGGAAAATACATGTGCTACCACCAACTGCTAGCTCTGTATTTCCCAAAATATAAGACACCTACCCCACGTCTTATTCACAGCTTTCAGGCGAACACCAAGTCTTTAAGAAAGGGGGAATCGCTTAGAGAGAAAGTTACTCCCCTTCCCATTCTCTCTCAGTCCTTTTTATGTCAATGAGAAACTCGCAGTTTAAACTAAAGTATCTTTAACAGTGCTCTAACCCTTTCTAAGCTTTCTTTTTAAGGGAAAGGGAGTGTGCCTCAGGCTGAGAGCCTACAGCCCTAGAGCATCTCTTTGCACTTTAAAAACATTGTTTGCAAAATATAGTAGTTAAGAATCAGGGGCCTGGAGCTAGGCCTACTGAGATAAAATCTAGACTTTGCAATTTAGCACTTTGTAGCCTTGTACATGTTACTTAAATCCTCTCTACCTCAAATTCCTCAACTGTGTAGTGGAGATAATCATTGCACCAATTTCATAAGTTTTTTTTGTGTGTGTGCATGCGCATGTGTCTTTGTGTCTGTATATTTGCATGCAAAAAAGATTAAAATAATTAATGCATGTGAGGTTGTTAGAAAAGTGTCTGGAATAGAAAAGGTTCTTAATTATTGTTGGATATTAATGGATTTTTTTCATTAACTTTTATGTGTGACTATTGATATTGGTTTTCCATTTGCAGTGGCAATACAAAGTTTTCTTGGCACATGTCGTATTTTATGTTCCATTTATTGTTTCATTTATTTAAGTTAAAAATGGGTTGCTTTAAAGATAAATATTAACTTCATAATGTTACAGATTGCCCACAGTTATGATAGAGATTGTGATACCGGAATGCAAATGACTGAGTTTTTTTAGAAATACTCAAATCATGGTACCCGCCTTGTGAAGGAGGTTGTAGAGCAGATCTGCATTATCAATATTTAATTTGCCAGTTAGAAGCGAGTTTCTCATTTCTGCTAGATATAAGAGTGATGTGGATGGCATAATGCAAATTGCTAATGATCATCTTGGCTTAAACTCATCGCCTTCATCTGGACATCAGATAATGAAACTTCCCGACTGCCTTGGAATTGAGCTATCAGAATCAGAGATACCTTCCCCCGCCGTGTCTCACCCCTCCCTGCTTTTTAAAGCCCAACTTTTCATTCCTTAGTGGCTCTTATGATAGCATGGGAGAAAATGTAAGCCCCCCTTCTCCCCACTCCTTGGTGAGACCTCACAAGATCCATGAGTTCTTCCTGACTATAATTTAAGATGGTTCATTGCAGAAACGCCTGCTTCCATTCAGTTATTTATTCAAGAAATATTTTCTGAGCACAACCATATGCCAGTCACTGTGCTAGGCAGTAGAGATATAATAATATACTAAAACTTGCACCGTTCTTATTCTCTTGTACCTCACAGGCTAGTGGAAAAGACACACATTTGTCAAATAATCATTGACAACAACTGGCAAAAAATGTCCAACGTGAAACTGATGAATATGAGAAACAAGAGATGCTATGTAAAAGGGTATGAACAGAAGAAGCTTACCTAATTGACCTTCACTTATCAAACGTACCAGATTAATACATACTGTCCTATCTCTTTATAAAACATATTGGCAGATGTGCACAGCATCCTATGCAGTGACTATTTGGTACAAGTTTACCTTTCTCTTCACCCGTTGCGGTGTCTGCTTGCCAAGAGTCAGTTGTATTTATTCCCAGGGCTGCTTCTGCCAGCTGCACTTTTTATTGTAATTACATTATTTAGTGGAATATTATGTAAACTGATGAAAAATGAGTGCAGTAAGAAAAAGAGCTGTTTCTATGAAAACTAAATGCTTTGGAAACGTTGTGTGAAAACAGGATTCAAAAATTATTTTGATTAGCTGTGGGTGAGAGGACTGCAAAATATTCGTGGAAAAAAACCCTCAGAAATCTGGAAAGATCCTGCAGTCAGATTCTTTTCAGTGTGTCTTGACATTCTCATTCCACTTTAATCAAACCCAGAATTGATGCCATAGACCAGGAGTTAGCAAACTTTTTCTGAAAAAAGCCAGATTGTGACTATTTTAGTATCTGAAGGCCATAGGGTCTCCATTGCCCCCACTCAACACTGCCATAGTAGCACAAAGGTAGCCATAGATAAAATGAATGATTGAGGCTATGTCTCAATAAAACTTTATTTACAAGAACAGGCAGTGGGTCATAGTTAGCCAACCCCTGCTGGTGACTGAAATGTTAGTGAGGTGTATGTGGGAAGGATAATGAGGGATATCGACAGAGAAATCACTCAAAGAAAAGGCCTTAGACTCACATCAAAGATCAACAAACGCATGAACGTTCATATATTTTACATTAAAACAAAAGATTGAAGTTACTTCTGTATCACTTTAAAAGTGATTCCTTGCTTGAAGGACTTCCAGTTAAGTACCTTCTCCCATTCCCAGATGAAATGACTTTTAAAGAATAGAATAGCTACAACTAGGGCTGGAAACACAAAATAAAATTATGCTTATTTTTATGTTCCAACCCTAATGACTCAGAACCCCATCTGTCTATAATGGAAGAACAAATTTATCCTTTTTTATTGAATCCCCCAGCAAGTAATTTCTGGGACTCCCCAAGGAGGGTGACATTTCCATGTATACATCCTGGTGCTTGTCCTATGCAAACTGTTGTTCAGCTGTTCCAGAATTCTTCCCTGTCTTAAGAAAAGCCTAGTAACTTCCTTCTCTGGATTGTGCTGTCCTCAGTAGCATCCCTCTGTAAGCATGAATACCATTCTTTGCATTAGCTTTCCAAATGATCAGCTAAAGCCAGACTTCAGTGATCAGCTCAGGGATTAGCAGAGATCCCAGGTAGGTGGTGAGTTGCAGAGAGGACTCTCAGGGTTCAGGCCTGAGATCTTCATGGTTGATGAGATTTCATGTATGTTCTCGTGTGTGTGTGTGTGTGTGTGTGTGTGTGTGTGTGCACATGCATACAAGGAAAAAACTGGCAGAAGTTTGCTTGCTTTAATCTCACATAACGAATGGTCCCACCTTTGTGATTTTCTCCAAGCAGAGGGAGTTTGCCCCCAAAGTAATTAGTTCTCTGCTTCTAGAAGCTGCAGGAACGCAGGCAAATAATCCCCAGGGGCAGCTTCTCTACTAAAATAAGAAATTCATAAATACATTTAACATGTTTTTAAAATGTTGTCTTCACAAGACCTGTTCCATACAGAGCTTATACGTTCTCCAGTCTTTGCAAGAACATTAATTGATGAACACAAGGAAATCAACTTCTTGATTGATTCTGATCAAGAAATCAACCAACTAGTCACAGATTTTAATTTTTCCAACTTCATTGTGAAATATGATTAAATAAAGAAGTGTACAGGTATCCACTGTCCTTCATTTTTGATGCTGAATCTTATAATTCACATATATGTTAATTAATTCTTTATTTGAGTCTCTCCAGGCATTTAAACACTTTATATGGAGAAGACTCAAAAGTTAACACATTTAGGATATTTGGCTTAATATTCATTCTCCCTTTCCCTTGCTTTAATTTAGCCTATTATCCCCAGTCATCATGCCTCTTTCCAGGGCAAATCTATCCCCATTTCTTGCTTTATCATTAAATCTGTATCAAACAGCTCCAAGCAAATCGCTAATGCTGACATTTTAATTTGTCATAGCTACTCTTCATTTCTATGACTGATGTCTCAGCAAGGAGTTGTCTTCCTGCTCTGTTCCTTTGAGGTCTAAATACCATTCCAGGAGAAAAAAAAATACTTGATAGGCAACGGAAATAGGGCAGGAAGCAAATAAATAGGGCGTCTCTAGCTTCCTCTAGTTGGGGGTAGGAAGAGGCAAGTTTCAGCAGGATTGAGTAATGAGCAGGAAACTCTTCCTTCCTGATGATGCAGACAAACCCGAGATGGTCCTAAGAAAAATGGCAATGAGACAGCAGAGCCTTCTGTCCTCCTTCATGGACATAGGTAAACTTCATTTAGCCTATGCTTTGTATGTGGATGAATTGTGGGTATAGCAAGCACATGCTTCCTTGTTTTGTGCAGCCAACGGACATTTCTGCCTATGGTAGCTAGTACTTCGTTACTCTATTTGGGTTACATTTCCTCTTTCACATGTGCAGTCTTGGAGCGACGATAAATCAAGACACCTGCCCCTAGCCATCAGATGTAGATATGGCCAAGGCAGGACTGTTGAAATTCTTTCTCCTGAGACTCTGAATATTGAGTAGAGTAATGCTAAATATGGTGAAGAAAACAAGCATGATTGAAAACCTGGAGTTGATTCATTTCGGTAGTGATATCCTGGTGAAATTGAGTGAAGAGACAGCTCTCAGGGCTAGACCTCAGATTCACCCTGATTCCTGCCTTTATGTTTAAGTCTGGTTATCCATCCATCCATCCCTTAAGCTACCTCATCTCATTCAAATGATCGCTTTTTTTGTTTGTTTGTTTTTTTGTTTTTTTGCTGAAGTTAGTCAGACTTACTCCTTTTTTTCCTGTGATCAAAGAATCCCTCCTGATACACTGGGGAAATGTGCTAAACTTGGAGAACTGCAGAGCCAAGAGTTTGGTTAAAGGTTTGCTAAAAGCCAACTCTTCATCATACCCTGCTATGCGTCCCTGATGCCTCTGTGGATTGGCACTGACTTTATGTATTGGCAGCTAAGAGAAAGGAGCTATTGGTTTCAGGCACATGCAGGGCTAGATGCTTACCTGAATTTGTACATCTTTTTGGCTCAATTCTCAGTCATCAAGAGCAGGGAGGCACAGGAAGAAAGGTCTATGCTCCAGGGTCTTTGGAACCCTGTCCTTCCCTGTATGAGTAAGATATTCCCCCCAACCACAGGGGACCACCCAGGTGCCCACAGATAAAGGATCTGTATCAGTATCAAACAGATAGCAGTGTCAGAGGAACTTGTGATGTTATGGGATCATCACATGTCTCTCTGCCAAGTTATTCCTTCTCAGAGTACCCTTCAACGGCCACTGAAAATGTTTATAATAAGTGCCATTTCCTCAGTTCCACCCCAGACCTACTGGATCAGATATCTGGAGATGAACCGAGGCACTGTCTATTTTTAACCCATTTCTCACGTGGGAATGAGAGTTGAGAATAGTGCTTTTCAGATTTAGCTGGTAAAATGTTTTGATGTCTCAGCCTCACCCTAGGAATACAATTGGCCCTTCATAGCTGTAGGTTCCATATTTGCAGATTCAACCAACTATGGGTCAGAAATATTTAGGGGAACAAAAAACCCCACACGCACACCTGTATCTGTACTGAACATGTGCAGATTTTTCTTCTTGTCATCGTTCCCTAAACATTCTGGATAGTAACTGTTTACATAGCATTCACATTCCATTGGGTATTCAACTAATCTAGAGATGTTTTAAAGCATATGGGTGGATGTGCATAGGTTATATGCAAATATCACTCCATTTTATATCAGAGACCTCCTTTTATATCAGCATCCATGGACTTTGGTATTCACATGAAGTCTTGACACCAAGGACAATGGATATGGAGGAAGAGCTATAATAAATTATCATGTTCTATGGGCTGAGTCATGTCCTCACAAAAGTCATGCACTGAAGTTCTAGCCTCCAGTAACTCAGAATGTGACTATATTTGAAGCTAAGGTCTTTAAAAAGATAAGTAAGATAAAGATAAAATGAGTCCATAAGGATGGAACCTAATCCAATATGACTGGTGTTCTTTTCTTTTCTTACTTTTTCTCGAGATGGAGTCTCACTATGTTGCCTAGTCTGGAGTGCAGTGACATGATCTCCACTCACGGCAACCTCCGCCTCCTAGTGATTCTCCTGCCTCAGCCTCCTGAGTAGCTGGGACTACAAGCACCCGCCACCATACCCAGCTAATTTTTGTATTTTTAGTAGAGACGGGGTTTCACCATGTTGCCCAGGCTGGTCTTGAACTCCTGACCTCAGGTGATCCACCTGCCTCAGCCTCCCAAAGTATTGGGATTACAGGCGTGAGCCACCACATCTGGCCAGGTAGTGTTCTTAACAGAAGAGGAGATTAGGACACAGACACGCACAAGAGGCA